>NC_141698.1:334077136-335345327 GCF_964263255.1 Lissotriton vulgaris
GCGGATATCATGGAAACCATCTCCCAGACAATGGAAGATCGATTATATCTGTCATATATAATCATGGACGATCTTAATGGTAAAATCTCTAATTCCGAAATTAGAAAGTGGGTAAACCTATATAAAGAAGAATCATTGGAAATATCCATTCCAAAATTTCCCAAAGGAATAAGCTCAGATAAAAGACGTAAATTGCTATTATCACTACTACCTAATCTAAACTGGATAATCTTGAATGGCAATGTGGAAGGAGCTACACCGGCATCGTATACCAGACGTGGAAATGGAACATTTTCAATTATAGACTACATAATTTGCGGTATGGAATTATTGGAGACAGTTACGTATTTGCATTCCAATTTCATCGATGAGTGATAACGCACCTATACATCTATCCACTCATTGGTTGGCCAACCCTTCCCCTACAAGCCAGATCATATTCTATAATAGTACAATTCTGGTAAAAGCTGATCAGAGGCGCATTTTTTGGAATCCATCAACCTTGGACAATATATCTGCACTGATTACACACACTCAACTTCTAACAATAACATATTCAGATGATCCAATAACAAATTTCGAATACATAATCAACAAACCTCAATGTGCTCTTCTAGACAAGTTACAACAGGTCTCATCAGTAAATAACAAGAAGAACAACAAAATCAAAAGCTGGAATTCAACTACTGTGAAAATACTCAATAAACTCATACGAGCTCAATACTTGAATTTTTCCCCTTCAATTCAGACAGAAATCAATAAACTAAAAAATCAATTAAGAAGAGAGAAGCACAGTTATAAAAGAACATTGCAAGACCGCAATTGGGTTGATATCCAAATAGCCGCAAAAAAATACAATCAGCGTAAATATTGGTCCCTTATCGCTAAAAAACCTGGAACAAAAAAGAAACTTCAAGCCATTCCGGTCCCACCTAATGATTGGGAAATTTACTTGACTGATTTATATAAGGCAAATCCAACCAATCCTGATGAAAAGGTCGCCGATAACAACATGGAAAAAAATAATTCCCCGATTACAAAAACCTCGGCAATCTCTATAGCAATGCATATTCGAAAAGCAAGAAGCACCGGTGCCTCTGGCCCTGACCAAATACCCATCAAGGTCTTGCAAGAAGACCCCAAGGAGTGGAGTCAGATGCTATCACCCCTCTTTAATTACATCTTTAAAACCAGGCAAATACCAAAGTCAAGGCAGGGGAGCATCATTATCCCTATTCATAAAAAGGGGAATAAAAACATAGCCGGCAACTACAGCCAAATAGCACTGATGGATGCTACAGGGAAAATTTTCGCCGCAGAGGTATTGGATCGATTGAAAAACTGGGCTTTCTCGCTGGGTCTAATACCCATGTTTCAAGCTGGTTTTAGACCTAACCATTCTGTCACTGATAATATTGCAATTCACCAGACCATTCTCGACAAATACGTAGTACGGAAATCTCAGTCTTTATACGCAGCATTTATAGACTATTCTACCGCTTTTGATCTCGTTGACAGACCAACATTAAGGAGACTAGGTATACCGGAACAATTGCTGCAGATTATAGTTAATCTCCATACCAACACTTGGTGTCAAGGGGGGGGGCGTAGCCAGCAGCATGGCCGACTAGACGTGCCACTCCGGAGCTCCGGCCGAGCTGCCCCGTAATCCGCCTGAAATCCATCCAAACCGAGCTTGAAACGCTGCCAGAGTGAAGGTAGCGTACTCTGGGATCGAGAGCGAGCAGCCTGGGCAGTGTCAGCCTTCCGCAGCGAGTGGTTCGCGTCCGAGGCAGAAGTTGGTGAAGGGACGGCGGCCATGATGGCGGCCGCGAGTGAAAGGGGTCCGCTGGCTGCCTAACAGACGCGACCGGCAGTGCTCTCCGCCCTGCAATCAGGAGTTCTCCAATCAGCCGGGGGAAACCGCGAGCCTGCGGGGAGCTGAAGAAGGTCGGCGTGAGGAGATCGAGGGGCCGCGGTAGCCTGCACCAAGATGGCCGCCGGCGGGAGGTGAAGTGACGGGAGACACACCCGGTGCCTGCTGCGGCGCACCACTGTGCGAGGCGGACCGGACACCTACGGTGAGCAGAGGGGGAGAAACGCCCCAGTCCACGGGCGCCGAGGCCGGCTTTCCTACCCCCCCCCCCCCCTCCCCCCCCCCCCGGGACGCCGGCTGGAGCCGCCTTGGGGGTGAAGAGACCCGGGGGCGCTGGGAGCAAGAGCGAAGTGGCGGAGACGGCTCCCGGGAGGCAGCGGGACTACGACCCACAGGAGAGGGGGCTGACCTGCTAACCGGCAACATACGGGCGTAACAAGGGGAGAGACCCAGTGCCTCGGGGACTGTCTGGCGAGGGGGAGGCACAGAGGCAGTGACCCACGCTCCCGCCATCCGGCGGTTCACACACTGGCTGGCGCCCAACTGCGGAAGCAGGAATCCCGGCGTATTCTCTTGGGCGGCTATACGGTGCAGAGATGGGAAAGAAAGACCCGGTGCCCAAACCCCCACGCCAGGGACCCATGGACAATTTCGCGGCGCCACGGCCCATGGTAGACCATCCAGGCTCCCACACCGACACGGCCATGCTACTGGAGGCCATCCAAGCGTCCAGAACGGATATCCAGGCATCGCGATCCGCCCTAGAGACCAAGATTGGCGAGGTTGGGGTCGAGGTGACGCTGCTGCGCCAGGACTTTCGGAACCTGATCGAGTGACGGCAGCGGAGGACAAATTGAAAGAGGACGGGGAGGCGATCACTACGCTCAAGAAAGACATGGCGGAGCTACAGGTTGCGCACCGTCACCTCCAATGGAAGGTGGACGATGCAGAGAACAGGTCCAGGCGCAACAACCTCCGCTTTGTAGGTTTTAGGGAGGGGATTGAGGAAAAGGACATGGCCGCCTTCCTCCTAACATGGCTGAAATCTACATTCCCAACGGCGCAATTTTCCACATGCTTTATTATTGAAAGAGCACATAGGGCGCTTCTGGCCAAGCCACCTGAGGGCGCGAGACCAAGGCCGGTTATAGCGCGCTTCCTAAACTTTGCCGATCGGGACCTGATCCTGAGGGAGGCTAGGGCCCTGGGAGAGATCCGCCTGGAGGACACTACAATAATGATCTTCCCGGACTACAGCCAGGAGGTCTCGAAACAGCGCCGCTCCTTCGACACTGTGAAGGCGAAACCGAGATCCCTGAACATTAAATACATGCTCCTCTTCCCGGCCAAGCTGAAGGTGATATATAAAGACAAGTCTATCTTTTTTGCCCACCCGGAAGACGCGTGGCAGTGGTTGGAGGAGCGCCCTATCTTGAACAGTAGGGAGACAGCTAGTCGAGACGCAATGGACAGAACAGTGAGGGAAAGATCGAGCTGGGAGCGGCCGAAGCCGCAGCGACGGAGGCTACGGAAGACCCAACACACAGTCTCGGCGACGCCATATAGGACTCTAGGTTCGGCGAACAACAGGGGAGGCAGATCGGACTCCCCAGGCAAAGACTCAGTGGCGGGCTCGAGGTTCAGCAGTCTGAGGAAAGGGATACGCTCCGAGGGAGATGACGTGGAGGGATCGGAAGGCCCCTCATCCGGTGAGGAAGATATGGACCTTGTGGGCGAATCACTACACCCCTTGGTTAAGGAGATCCGTCAGCTGGAACAAGACTCCTCGGGTCCAGACCCAATCATAGACACTCAGGACTCACATTCTTGAAGGCAGGACCATGCAGCTCGGATGAGATGGCAGCTCGGCATAACGGAGCACGCAAGTTGGCACACTCCCTGCAGTTTGTTTCTTTTGTGTGTTTGACCTAAACACAGTTTAGACTGGGGAGGGATGTGCGGGAGGGCGACTGACCTACTCCCATGGATGGTTTGGTCCCATGTTGGGGCGCAGCTGGAAGGGGAGGGAGGTGGGGAGGGGGATGGTAGGGAATGTTGGTACTGTTTTTGTCCCACGTTGGGGTGTTGGGGAGTTGGGGGGGGGAAGGGGGGTGGTATCAGTGAGGCAGCAGAGTTCACCCTTGCTACTACCCTGGGCCCAGGGTCCGGTAGTCGGTGGTCAGTGTGAAGTGCAATGGCAGGTACACTAACGGAAACAACCCGAGAAGGCGCTGGGGTGAAGGCGCTAAGCTGGAATGTGAATGGCTTGGGTTCCAAAATTAAGAGGGGCTTGGTCAATGCCTATATTAAACGCATGGCACCAGACATCATATTCCTCCAGGAAACACATTTGAGGGGGAACCATTGTGCTTTCTTAGCACGTGGGCCTTACATAGTCTTAGCGCACGCTGGATACACTAAGGACTCACGGGGCACAGCCATACTCATTAGGAAAACGACACCCTTCACAGTGACACGCACATGGTTGGACCCGCAGGGCACGTTTGCTGGGGTACAGGGGACATGGAAGAGGCGCAGGTACACGTTACTGTCAGTGTATGCTCCACCCAAACTACAAAACCGGACGATGCAGGAGATCACGAACATACTGCTTGACACGGCAGACACGGTGCAGATTATGGGTGGGGATTTCAACGATGTGATGTGCACGACTAGAGATAGATCTGGGAACTCCCAGGCAGTGGCTGCAGTGACTGCCTTGGCGCGCAGAATGGACACGATTGGCCTCACTGATGTGTGGCGGTGGCTTCATCCTGTGCAGGAAGCCTACTCCTTCTACTCTGGGGCCCACAAGGTTTTTTCTAGATTGGACTATATATTCACTACACGTCAGGAACTCTCGACGGGGGACTCGGCCGACTATAAGGCGAGGGGTATCTCGGATCATTCCCCGCTGTTTGTACACATAGGACATGGCAGGGGGAGTGGACAGGCACAGTGGCGTATGTCGCCGTGGGACCTACAGACTCCTGGGATTCTAGGGGGCATTAGAGCGGACATCAAAGTCTTTGTGGCGGAAAACGAGGGGTCGGTGCAATCGGGAGTTACGCTATGGGAAGCCATGAAAACTGTGTTGAGGGACCGTTTCAACTCAAGGGTGGGGGAGGCCAGAAGGAAACGCACTGAGGAGGTAGCGCGGGTGGAGGCGAACATCTTGACTCAAGAAGCTGATTACCTCAAAACGAAAAGGGAGGGGCATCTGAGACTTCTGCTGGACACTCAACGGCTATACAGGGAACTAACCACGGACGAAGCGCGCACACAGGCGCTGGCCACCCTCCATCGCCTGTATGATGTAGGCGACAAATCCGGGAAACTCATGGCATGGCTGAGCAGGCGGGAGCAGGCAGCCAGATGGGTTGACGGGATTGGGATACCGGGCCCGGCACGAGCGACGTTAGATGTCGCGATAGCAGAGGCCTTCGCGACCTATTTCGAAGAATTCTATAGGGCCAGGGACCTCGGAGACTGCGGGGTGGTGAAGTCGTTCCTGGGTAGCATGGAAGTGCCGCAGTTAACCCCCGAAGATAGCGAGGCGCTGGAAGCCGACCTGTCCATAGATGAAATCGCGGAGGCAGTGGCTGTCCTGAAACCGGGGAAATCCCCGGGACCTAATGGCTTCCCGGCGGAGTTCTTTAAACGGACGGGGGACCTCCTGGCACGTCGCTTGAAATCACTATATGCGGGTGTGTTTGACTCCGGTAGTCTCCCGCCAGACCTGGCCCTAGCCACCATAGTCCCGATCCACAAGGAGGGCAAGCCCAGGGAGGACTGTTCTTCCTACCGCCCAATCTCCCTTCTGAACATTGAGAACAAAATTCTCGCCACCATTCTGGCAAGGCGACTCCGACAGGTCATAACGGACCTAGTACACCCAGACCAGTCCGGGTTCCTGCCGGACAGGGCCACTAAACTTAACCTGCGGCGCGCACACAACTGGCTCCAGGAAGTCGGTGACAAAAGCGAGCCACACTGGTTCCTCTCATTGGATGCAGAGAAGGCATTCGATGCGGTCCACTGGCCCTTCCTAATGGGCACTCTCGAACGTTTTGGGTTCGGGCCCAAGTTCCGACATTGGGTGAGTCTTCTATACTCGAGCCCTAGGGCGAGTGCGCGAGTTAATGGGCGACTGTCGAGAGAGTTCGCGATAGAACGGGGGACCCGCCAGGGGTGCCCGCTGTCCCCACTCCTCTTTACCCTCACGATTGAGATCCTGGTGATCCGCATCCGGCTCAATCAAGAAGTGACTGGCTTTCACTGGGGGGACTCGGCAGCTGACCAGGAGAAGATCTCCCTGTACGCCGATGACGTGCTGCTATATGTGACGAACCCGGCTAGGACAATACCGGCCCTCTTCAGGGAACTAGGCGACTTTGGGGCAGTGGCCGGACACACTATAAATTGGCATAAGTCGATCCTCTACGACCCGCACGGTGAGCCGCGGGGGGAGTGCCTGCCTGAGTTGCTCATTCATACTACGGAAGGCTTCCGGTATTTGGGGGTCTTTATCACCCGGGACAGGAGGCGCTCCTACGCAGACAATGTACTTAGGGTGTTGGGGGCAGCGAAGACGGAGATGGATAGATGGAGACCTCTACCGCTCACCATGTTAGGCAGAGCCGCCCTGTATAAAATGATCCTGTTACCGAAGTTTTTATACGCCCTGCAAAATGAGTACTATCCCTTACCAGATGCGACACTGCAGACAATCCATGCTGATCTCCGCTCTTTCCTGTGGTTGGGGAAGCAATCCCGGGTGGCACTCACGACCCTGCAACGCCACCAATATAGTGGGGGAATCTCGCTCCCTAATCTGGAGGCCTATTACTGGGCAGAACATCTTGCCCCGATCAATGAGTGGCTACACGCCCCGGCTGACCATCCCACCTATGCTCTAGAGAGATCCAAATGGGGCAATAAGACGGTACTACACTTCTTGTATGGCGGGAAAGGAGGCCGCCAGCTCCTACCTGCGACGAAGATTACCTTGATGGCGTGGCGCAGAGCGACAATTAGGATGGGCTGGCATGAAAGGCTCACTAGACAGACAACCCTATGGTCGTGTAGGTGGTTGACGGAGCTGCATAAACTGAAGGGGTTCCACAGGTGGGACGACATCGGTATCTCCACGGTGGGAGATGTCATAGCAAAGGGGGAACTTAAAACCTTCCAGACGCTGCAACAGGACTTTGGCCTCCATAACACCCAATACTATAAATACTTGCAGTTAAGACACGCGTGGGGAGCACAGCACATATCGCTTACCGACATACCCCAGTTTGCACCACTTGAGGGCCGATTACTCCAGGAGCGGATACAGAGGGGGGCAATATCCATGACATACAAAACACTGACGAATAATATGTTGGGAGACTTGCAGGCACTCAGGGCGAGGTGGGAGGCAGATGTGGGCACGATGGAGAACCTGGATTGGGAACTCGCACTCATGCACCCGAGGGAAGTGGCCATAAAATCGAGGCTCCGCCTAATACAGTTTAAGGTCCTTCACCGGGCTTACTTTGACAGAGTGAGGCTCTCCAGGATGGGGAGGGTGACCGACACCTCATGCATACGATGCCAGCACCAAACAGGCGACTTCTACCACATCATTTGGGGCTGCACTGTGATACAGGAATATTGGGGCGAGGTACTTAGGGAATTGAGTATGGTATTGGAGATGGAGATTCCTAGAGATCCAAAACTGGCGCTTCTGGGAATGTCAACGGAGGTGGACATTACAAGGTACCTACTCATTTTCCTGCAGCTGGCTTTGGTAGTAGCAAAAAGAGATATAGCACGAATGTGGGGGGCGCCTGGGAAACCCGACCTGAAGGAATGGAGGAGGGGTCTAGATATGTATATGGCGGCTGAAAGAGTGACCTACAAAGCTAGAGGGTGCCCACGAAAATTTCGAAAAATATGGACTAAGTGGAGGCACTACCATGGACTGGAGTAGGACTGTCCGGAGAGGAAGGTGGGTGGAAGGGAGGATAGCTGGGACACACGCTCGACGCTGACTCCAGCATAGTTGTCTACGGAGGATCCGGGTTGCTGGATTGTATATATTCTATGTCATGACTTAGAGGGAGAGGAAGACTCGGGAGTCGGGGGGTGGCGGGGAAGGATGATATGCTGCAGAGGGGGGGGGAGAAAGGGAGGGCGGGAAGGGGGGCTTTCGATAGAGGCTTCTCAGTTGATGACGTTTTCAGGAGTTCAGGGGGGCGGGTGGGAGTTTGGGGTGAAAATGAAAAACAAGTTCGTCATGCTGAAAGATATGTAACTGACTATTAAAAAGTTGCAGATTAGCGGGAAGAGCGGAATGTTGACGCTCCCGAGTTGTTTTGTCTCCTGTACCCATGATCCGCCTGATGCAACAATAAAAACAAATTAAAAAAAAAAAAAAAACACTTGGTGTCAAGTGCAAATGGGGGGTGAAAAAGGTCTGACGAAAACAATTAAAACGGCTAATGGACTCAAACAAGGGTGCCTTCTAGCTCAGATACTATTCTCATTATACCTCCGCGACCTGCCATATCATCTACAACAAAGTTCAAGTCTGCCTCCAAATATCGCTGCACAAAGTATACATGCGTTGTTATACGCTGACGACATTGTGATGTTGGATCTCACTCCTTTTTGATTACAAAAGCTTCTAGATATTTTGCATAAATATTCAAAGGATAATTTCCTAACTCCAAATTTAATGAAAACAAAAGTTGTCGCCTTTTCAGGTAGGAAACAAAGTGATAAGTACTGTTGGAGGCTCGGCGGAGGAAAAGTAGAAGAGATAGACGAATACACCTATCTTGGTAGGATCCTTTTAAAGAATCTAAAAAATACAAAGCAGACAAACAACTTAAAAAGGAAATCTGAACTACACGCCGGGGCCCTCTCTAGACTATTCTGCTACAGGGAACAGGCATTTTTCTTCATTGCTAAAAATATACAGAGTAAAGATTCCCCCTGTTTTATCCTACGCTACGGAGCATATCCCTATAAAACAGTGGGCTTATATGGACCAAAAAGAATGAAAAATCCTGAAAAAAATCATGAAGGTCTCAGATTCCACTCCGGTCCAAGCTCTACGATTAGAATTTTCAATCACAAGTTCCTATGCTACAGCTGTTGCTAATGTTATCAGGTGGGCCTATAATCTCCTCCACGCAAAAGAAGGAACACTAAGATCCCTGCTTAAAATTGAGACTTTCGAACTAGATGCTTCAAAGCAAACATTTTTCGGGAATATGACTGCTGTATTCCAAATGGCCAAAATTAATACGGACATTTTGCTCACCTGGTCAGCCTCGCAATTGAAACTTTTTTAAAAATGTTTTACCCCTAAACTGAGTTTTGAACTTGACTTTGCACACTAACAAATTATCTACTTACAAACTCTTCATAGAATCATTGGAGTACAAGCATGTACAGCCATATATAGGGTTTTCCCTCACACATGGTGCAAGGAGGGCGATTACAATGCTGCGATTAGGCATTCTAACTGTGTTAACCTTTACATCAAGATGGTCACCCGTTGGATCCCCTTTATGTACTCTTTGTCAAGGGGTGACCAGAACATTGAGCACCTATTATTTGCATGCCCTAGCTCTAATGTAGTAATAGCACGGTCAAGATATCTTGATCCCATATACCGAAAATGCAGAATTTCATCGGCAAATGAGCTATTATCAGTGTGCAAACAACCACCTAATGAACTTGTAGAACAAGTTACTTACCTTCGGTAACGATATATCTGTAAGAAACATTAGTTAGTATTAGATTCCTTACCATAGAATATCCCCAGGCGTCAGTCTGGATCCGGAAACTTTTGCGTAGCAGTACCCCTGCGCGTCGGTAGGCGTCGTCTGCAGGCGTCCCCTGCGGCTCCGCGGCAGTCGTCGGCGTCGTGCGCCGTGATGACGTCGCTGGAGTATATAGACGCCGCCTCCGCGCGCTGACGTCAGTTCTTTGTACACAGCTTTTCCGCGCCAGAACACGCAGAGCCATGTGAGAACCAACACTGGTGCCATTTGAAACTAGGGCCCTGAAAGGGATGTCCTTAACCCTAGGTATCAGTTCGCAGAGCGGGGAGGATGGGTGGGTCGGTAAGGAATCTAATACTAACTAATGTTTCTTACAGATATACCGTTACCGAAGGTAAGTAACTTGTTCATCTGAAAGAAACACGTTAGTATTAGATTCCTTACCTTAGAATAGATACCCCAGCAATACCAACCCCGGTGGTGGGTCTGCGAACCAATACATTCCTACACCAGAAAGTCCTGGAGGACAGAACGGCCAAAGAAGCCATCCCTCCGGACTTGACTATCCAGGCAGTAGTGCCTCGCAAAGGTGTGCAGCGAGGCCCACGTAGCCGCCTGGCAAATGTCCTGCAAAGGGACTCCCCGGCCCAAGGCAGTAGTAGCCGCCGTGGCCCGAGTGGAATGGGCCCTCAGCACAACAGGAGGCTCCTTCCGAGCCAGAGAGTAGCACGCTTTGATGCACAGAACGACCCACCGAGAGATGGTCCGTTTATGCACCGCCCGTCCCTTCTTCGCACCCACGTAGCCAACAAACAGTTGGTCATCCACCCGGAACTGGCATGTGCGATCCATATAAAATGAAAGCGCACGTTTTGGGTCCAGACGATGGAGCCGCTCTTCATCCTTTGAAGGATGCGGAGGCGGGAAGAAGGAGGGGAGGGTGATGGACTGCCCGATGTGAAAAGCAGAAACTACTTTGGGCAGGAAAGAAGGTCTAGTCCTCAGAACCACCTTGTCTGGATGAACGGACAAGAAAGGAGGTTTGACAGAAAGAGCCTGGAGCTCACTCACTCTCCTGGCAGAGGTGATGGCAACCAGGAAGGCCGTCTTTAAAGTCAGGAGACGGAGAGGACAGGAATGAAGTGGCTCAAAGGGAGCACACATCAGGAAGGTCAGAAACAGGTTCAAGTCCCACTGAGGCATCACAAACGGAACAGGTAGATACATGTGTGTGATGCCCTTCAAGAATCTCAGTACAATGGGGGACTTGAACAAAGAAGGCTGATCAGGAAGCCTTAGAAAGGCTGAAAGGGCCGAAAGGTAGCCCTTGATAGTGCCCAGAGCAGAGCCCTGCTGGGCAAGAGAGAAGAAAAAGAAGGACCTCGTAAAGAGGGGCAGAAAGAGGGTCCACAGCCTTTGCTGTGCACCATGCCACAAATCTGTTCCACCGACAGGCGTATACCGACTTTGTGGAGGGACGCCTGGCTGCCAGCATCACATCACAGACTTCAGGAGGCAAGTCAAATGGCCTCAACTGCCGCCGCTCAATCTCCAAGCATGGAGGTGGAGACTGGACAGGTTCGGGTGGAGGACCGTCCCCTGCTGCTGCGACAGAAGGACCTCCTGAAGGGGCAGGCGGATCGGGGGACCGACTGACATGCTGAGTAGCTCGGGATACCAGTACCTTTGAGCCCAGTCCGGAGCCACAAGGATAACTTGGGCCTGGTCGCACCTGATCTTCTTCAGCACTCTGGGCAGAAGTGGTATAGGCGGAAAGGCGTATAACAGACCGCAACTCCACTCGCGCCGAAAGGCGTCGCAGTGCGAGTGCCGTCTTGGAAATTCCAACGCGCAGAACTGATGACATTGCGCGTTCTCTTCTGTGGCGAATAGATCTAACCAAGGCTCTCCCCATTGCAGAAAGAGGCCTTGCGCCACGTCCGAGTTCGGACGCCATTCGTGATCCATCGAGCACCGACGGCTGAGTTCGTCCGCCCTGGCGTTCAGAGAACCTGCCAGGTGTTGAACCGTCAGAGTCACGTCCTGACGTTCCAGCCATTGCCAGAGGCGCAGAGCCTCCTGGCAAAGGGTCCACGACCCCACCCCGCCCTGTTTGTTGCAGTACCACATGGCGGTGGTGTTGTCCGTGAACACCTGCACTACACTCCCGTTGACAAAGGGGAGGAATGCCTTCAGTGCTAGACGAATCGCCCGTAGCTCCAACAGGTTGATATGGAGCCGGGACTCCGCTGGAGACCACATGCCTCTGATCTCCGCCTCTCCCAAGTGGCCTCCCCAGCCCTGGAGGGACGCGTCCGTCACGACAACATGCTCCGGTTGGGGAAGGGAGAGGGATCTGCCTCTGACCCAATCGCGGTCCGTAAGCCACCACTGCAGTTGTCTCGCAGTGCCCTCCGAGATCAAGACGTGGTCGGACAGGTTGCCCTGATGCTGGGCCCACTGAAACTTCAGGTCCCACTGCAGAGCCCGCATCCGCCACCGGGCGTGATGCACCAGAAGGATGCAGGAAGCCAGCAGCCGCAGCGTCAACCTGACCGAAACCCGGGATAGCGGCTGAAAGATGGGAATCAAAGCCTGTATATCCCGGACCCGCCGTTCCGGAGGATAAACCCGAAACTGCGCCGAGTCCAGAACCGTTCCGATGAAAAGGAGCTTTTGAGAGTGACACAGGTGTGATTTCGGCACATTGATGGAGAACCCCAGGTCGTGCAAGAGGTCTGCCGTCATCTGAAGGTGGTGGACGACTGTCTGGGGCGAGCCCGCCTTCAACAACCAGTCGTCTAGGTAGGGGAAGACTGAAACCCCTAACCTGCGCAGATGGGCTGCGACCACCGCCAACACTTTCGTGAACACCCGTGGGGCGCTGGTAAGGCCGAAGGGGAGCACGATAAACTGAAAGTGCTCCTGGCCTACCGTGAACCGCAGGTAACGCCGGTGGGCCGGCAGGACGGGGATGTGAAAATACGCATCCTGCAAGTCTAACGCTACCATCCAGTCTTGCGGGTCTAGAGCAGCCAAGACCTGAGCTAATGTCAACATCTTGAACTTCTCCTTCCGGAGGAAGCCGTTGACGTTCCGTAGATCCAAGATAGGACGTAGGCCCCCTTTGTCCTTCTTGGGCACCAGAAAGTAGTGGGAATAGCAACCACGCCCTACTTCTGGCCCAGGAACGCGCTCGATGGCCCCCTTGGCCAAGAGGGCCATAACTTCCTCCTGCAGGAGTGTCAAGTGGTCCCCCGACACACGGTGGTTCTGCTGTGGCATGGCTGGAGGATTGGTCTCGAAGGGGAGGGAGTAGCCGCTTCGGACGAGTTGCAGCACTCACCTGTCCGATGTGATTGCGCGCCAGCGGGCGTGGTGATGGCGAACCCTGCCACCCACTGGCGTCACATGGGCCTGAAAGCACGGACTAGGAGGATTTGGTGGCTGATGCTGCGGGGGGAGGTGTGGCCTGACCCCACCGTTGACCCTGACCGCCTCCACGGCGGTTTCCACGGCCGCCACCGCGTTGATAAGATTATTGCGGCGCGTGGCTGGCAGCACGTGTGGGGACGCCCCTTCCTTGGCCACGAAAGGAGCGAAACGAACCCGTTTGCTGGCGCTGGGTCGAGAGATCCAAGGACTTGGCCGTGACCCTGGAGTCCTTGAAGCGTTCCAGCGCGTGGTCCGCCTTGTCACCAAACAGGCGACAGCCATCAAACGGCATGTCCATCAAGGCATTCTGGACATCTGCCGAAAAGTTGGCGGATCTCAGCCAGGCGTGGCGACGAATCGCCACCGTCATGGACATCGCTCTGCCCAGCGAGTCGGTCGTATCAAGACCACACCGTAAGGAATATTTTGCTGCGTCTCGGCCCTCAGCCACAGCCTTGCCGAGCTTCGCCCGCACCTCCATGGGGCATTCTGGCAGCAGTTCCGCGACCGTATCCCACACAGAGTGGGTGTAACGGCCCAAGAGGCAAGCGGTGTTGCAAGACCGCAGTCCTAAACTCAGGGACGAGAAGACCTTCTTGCCATACTGGTCGTACCTCTTAGATTCCCGGTCGGGCGGGGCCGACGGAAATGCGGTCTGGGAAGTCGAGGCCTGGATCACCAGACTCTCAGGGGTGGGATGGGTGGACAGGAACTTGGGGTCGTCCGGACACGGACGGGGTCGTCTGGCCACGTTCCTATCAACAGGCGAACCTGAAGAGGGCCTGGACCACGTGCCCAAAAGAACGTCCGACAAGGCTTCGTTAAAAAACAGCAGTGGCTCCTGTGGGCATGACTGCGGTTTGAAGACCTCAGTGAGGATGTTAGGCATCACGGCCACGACGGGGAGCTCAAGGTGTAAGGCCTTGGCAGCCCTCATCAACACCACTGAATAAGCAGCCCCCTCCTCCGATGCCACGGAAGGAGGCGAGACAAAGCCAGGGTAAGGAGAGTCGTCCAGACCACTGGCATCACCCAAGTCACCTGACCAGTCCACGTCATACTGACATTCACGGGACAGAGGGTCCTCAGACCCCTCCCAACCCTCTCCGTACTCTACATCATCTCCATATTCGGAGTCAACAATGTAGGCCGGCTCCTCGGGGTTCACAGGCCCCATCGGCGTCGAGCGACACCGGTCCGACTCCGCGTCCGGATTCGGGGAGGGTATGGGGACGACGCCGCCCGGAGCCAGCACCGGAGAACCGGCGCCATGCGGGGACGGCGTCGGGGGTAACCCCGATGGAATCGGCGCCGGAGAGGCCGGTAGACCAGCTGGCGTCGACCCCGAAGGCCCCTGCGGCGCCGGGGTCGGAGCCGCCGGCGGCACTGGGGCCGGCGAGGCAGGGACACCCGAACCGCTAGGGCCTCCGGACGGTAGCACTGGGCCCGAAGGCGCCGTAGGCCCCGTCGGAGATGTGAGCGCCCTCATGGCCATGAGGAACGCCTCAATCTCCTCAGGCGTCGCGCCTAGCCCTGGGACCGGAGGGTATGGAGCTGGTCGCGCCGGCGACTCTCGCGGAGCCGCAGGGGTGGGGTCACCCGAACCCCCGGCCTCGTCAAGCGAGCGTCGGGGGGAGTCGGAGGCACGATGACGACGCCCCGACTTCTTGTGCTTCCTACCTGAGGAGCCAGATGAATGGCGACGACTTCCGGAGCGCTCGGCACGGCTCCGTGACCGCTCCCTCGAAGGCTCCCTGGACCTCCGGCCGGACCGGGACCGCTCTCGACGCGGCGCCGACACCCGGAGCTCGAGCAGCTTGCGGGACCGCTCCCGTCTAACCTTATTTGTCAAGGCCCGGCAATCGACGTAGGCGTCTAAGTCGTGGTCGGGGCCCAGGCACCGGAGGCAGAGTCGGTGATGGTCCGTGACCGACATCGTGCTGTCACAACCGTCACAATTCTTGAAACCGGGCATCCTACCGGCACCAAAAAGTATAAAGAGTTTACAAAACTTGGTCAAAGACCGGAGTACTGCTCTTCGGATCTGCGCTTACTGGCGCGGAAAAAAGAAGAACTGACGTCAGCGCGCGGAGGCGGCGTCTATATACTCCAGCGACGTCATCACGGCGCACGACACCGACGACGGACGCAGAGCCGCAGGGGACGCCTGCAGACGACGCCTACCGACACGCAGGGGTACTGCTACGCAAAAGTTTCCGGATCCAGACTGACGACTGGGGATATTTCAAGGTAAGGAATCTAATACTAACGTGTTTCTTTCAGATTGTTATAATTTCTATAAATTTTTTTAATTCTTTTTAACATTATAATAATTTGTGATGAACTTTCTTTTTATAAATTGTTTTAGGTTATATTTGTGGTCCTCAGTCGAGTACCGAAACAAATAAAAACTTTTTGACTTGACTGTAGACTTTTGACTTGACTGTTATACAGAATTCCACAATTTACCCAATGAACATGGAGGAATCTTGTGGCAAAAGATTTAAGTTAATGAATGAGTTTGCTATTTATTTTTAGTGATCCTCCAGGGGTATCGTGAAGATAAATATGGAGCAAACTGCCCACAGAAGTTGACTGGAACTTCACTAGCAAAGGATATTCTAAAGAGGATTTGTTTTGGCTAATCAATCCCCTCAGGGAAAGCACTCAACCATAGTCTCGATAAAAGGTCCACTGACTATTGACACATTAAGGAGCTGCTTATAATTTAAAAACAAAATTTTGTCCTGCAATTGTATATTTAGTCATTAGATGGTATCAGATTAAGCTTTAGGGTGATGCAGCAAGGTGGAAACTATTTTTTTTGTATACCCCCTTGTAAAAATAACTTTCCATAACAATAATATGTATTAAACGTGTGGTTTTGAAATTAATCAACATGGAATACACACACACAAATACACGTGGGATATTAATTTGCATGAAATAGCGAAGCATAATTTATTAATTTGTCATATCGTGTCATAAAAGGTACGCATTTGTTAAGATGTAATTGGAAATTTCATGAATGTGCTTTTTGTCTGTTTATTTGTGGCATAAATCTTTAAGATTGGCAAGTAAATTCACGCATATGTGTTGCTTAAAGCTAGGTGAATACTGACTGGGAGATTATTAGAATGGGGGAGGTAAACAAAGGCTTTATTTTGTAAATTTACTTTTATTTAAGTCTGTTTCTGTAATAGTTCCTAAATTGAGGCCTGTATGACCAAAACAAAATGGAAGCTGACTGACTCCGAAGTGGCGGTCTAAGTGCACATGCATCAACTGGAAGCACGAGCTGCCTGAGCAGTATGGGTCAAGGACAGTATGCCCTGCTACATGGAATACATTCCAAGTTTTTTGAAGTCAGCAAGTTAACTCGTGGGAATGCAACACCGAATTACAATTTAAAGGACACTTCGAAGGAAGTAAAATTTGAACAATAGCACCACTATTTTTTAGTCATAATGATGACTGCATAAATTGAACAGTAAAGCAATGAGGTGATGCTCATCCAACTCTAAATTGACCAATCACGGACATTCTAGGACATAAGTTACAAATCTAGATAGATAAGTTAGTGAAAAAGGGTATAAAAGAGGACATTTTGGACTTTGAAAAGAGCTTGCTTTTGACTTAATCTTTACACCCCGAGATGCTGTCGGTCTGCGCAATTTTTCTTATGGCACAGGGACTTTGACATTTTTCTGCACTTTAACTTTTGAATGGGTGCGAAGTCCTATAAGAAGGAAACCTCGAGAGAGCTAGTGAGGTGTTTCTTTGTGAACTATTTTGTTTTGTGCTAATGTCTGCATCTCTACATCTGGGTAATATACTTTTGACTTATTTTCCTAAACTGTCATGCTAATACATAAATGTTTTGAATTTAATTATTCCAGGATTATTAATGCATAACTGAATCATTTTCTTCAAGTAAAACAGGGATCATGCTAGGAGATCAAATCTCTAAATACAAATTAAATAAATGGAGAATTAAGCAGGTCTTGTTGTCCTTTAGTTAACTTTTACTAGCTCAGCCATTGAAAATGAATAGTGGGGTGTTCTAAATCTTTTTTTCAATTAAACCATGGTATTAGACTTAAAAATTGCAGATGTAAATAATGTATAAATTAAGTTTAGGCACTCCGCTATAGCCCCGCGACTCTCCTTTAGGTCTTCACTGAATAACCGTAAGGTTAAGGTGATGGTTTATGAAGAATTTTTGGAGCCGCGCTGAACCAATAATTCTTGGTAGTAGAGCATAGGTTGCTATAGGTTGACTAGGATATATGATGTGTAGAGAAGAATATATAGAATTTTGATGTACAGAACATTTGGACTAACATCTGTTGAGTTCGTATTACGTTATATGTAGTCTGGAAAAGGCTTCCGGAAAGTGTGGGAAGCTGCTCACTGTCTGCAGACAGAGGAAGTGTGGCAAGTGAAGTCGCACATCACATAGTCTGCTTAAAAGTGGGGACATCATCTTATGTTACAAGTTTAGGGACCTTTACGTGTAAAAGTGGTGAATGTATAGCTAGGGCAACCTGTGAAATGTTGTGTCTGAGTACAGGGATCATTGCGTATTCGGTCTTAAAACTCTACCTGGAGAGTAATAAAATTTAACCTAAGCTTGAGAGAAGGGTAAGGTAGAGGGGAGTGCTACTTTATCGGCAAAAGTAAAATTCTGTGGTAGAGAAGAGGTAAGCGCTGTCTACTGGAAATACAGAATTCTTGTGTGATTGAAGAACTATTCTTTTGGTTTTAGCGAAAAAGACCATGGAGTTGGTTTATGTAGTTACTAACTGATTTTGCTGTATAAAAGTGTAAATGCAGTGTGCCGATAAAGTTTGAAAGGAGGAGTCAGTCGAAGCTGCAGAAGCCGGAGCAGGGCTGACGTCAAAAGTGTTGCGCTGGGATTGGTCCGTGTGACCAAGACAGAGTAATGGCTGATTGGTGCATCAGTGAAAGCAGCCAAATAATTCCTTGAGCACTAATGAAACATATCTTGTTCTAATTGGTGCAATAGTGTGAACTGCGCTGCGATAGGCTGGTGTTACAAAGCAGTTACGGAAGAGTGCGTGATCTTTTGAAAAGACAGGAGATTAATAGCAAAATGGAATTTTATTATGGAATTGAGAAAGAGTAATTCATGGTTTCAAACATTGAAAAATGTGTTTAACCCCTTCCATGCTGATGACAGAACGGTTCAGTCATCAGCATCGGTTGAGCTGTGCTGATGACGGAACCGTCATGACTCCGCCCGCGCAAGGCGGAGTCAGCACGGAAGGGGTTAAAAAGGATAAAGTAATTGAAACTAGAGGGAAAAATAATTCCTCCGCTGAAAACGCCTGCATCATACATATTGACAAAATATGGCTACCATACATGTATACGGTCAAAAAATTGGGCAAGGTATACCAAAAATGATGGTGCATTAGCTTTCCCAGAAGTAGGATCTTTCAGTCTTGCGGTGTTAAGAAACTTGAGAGACAAGATGATGAAGCTTGAACCAAGACCTAGACCAACTCAATTTGAAGCTTTAGCTGAGTGGGAAGATGAAATGCATGATTTAGAGTAAGAAAGGTTTGGAGACTATATAGGACCAAGAAATAGAGGTTGTGGATTTTGGAGAGAAACGCATGAGACTGGAATGCGACGGTGGAGAAATGCTAACATGTGTGATGGAATATATCCGGTTAGATTGGTTGATGAGGAAATAGGGCGAAAATGTACAGAAAAGAGGAATAATATAGAAACAGGAAAAGAGTTATGAGGATTGTGGGTCCGAGGATGCGATTCTAAATAGGAGACCACCGCCGTACCAAGCAAATTCTATGGGTACAACTCCAATTGCTCCACAGTTAGAGGATAGATTAGCAGAAACTACAGAATGATTTTCAAATTTGAGATGTCCCGGAGAGAGTAGAAATAAGGTATGATTCAGATGTTCCATTAATAGGAACTAGATATACTGGGACGTCTAAACAAGGGAATGGAGAGAATTGGAAATAGAGTAGAACAACAAGTTGTAGCACAACAGAGTACTTCTGAATATATACATTCGACAAATTAATTAGCTGAAATAGTACAGGAGCCCACTAAAAATATAGAAGCTGTAACTGTTCCAGTAACAATAGGTCCTGTAATCCCAGTGCTTGAAAACCAGAAATTAAAAGAGCCATCTCTAACTATTCCTTTAAATCGGAGTTTACAAAAAGTAAAAGACTTATCAGAAATTAAACGTACCAATCAAATGACACCGCCAGATTTGACTTTTAATCAGAGTCTCCTGTATAAATTCCCAACAGGAGCGGAGTCTGGTTCAATAGCTCCTGGGAAAAGTGTAGAAAATTTGATCTAACACAAACCCCAGTAGGGCCTACAGAGCAGGAATTAAGTGATTGGATCAAAACCTTAAAACTGAAAAAAACTGAACCAAAATTGTTTGCTGTAGCAAGGCTAAAAGTTAATATGGAGGAACTAATAATCGGAACAATGGGTACAGATAGATTGAAAAATTATCAGGATGAGATCACATTCATGTGTAAAAGTATTACGTAGAAAACCAAAAGCATGCATGATCGGTTTGAAAGTTTAGCAAGTGAAATGGATGTGGATTTTACAAAGTATTGCAGAAACCTTATAGAGTGGATTTTACTGACAAGGATATATAAAAAATGAAGACAGCAAGGAGGATTACTCAAATAAAAGAATTAATTGTGTTATTAAGAAAATAGGGAGACATTGATAAGTGGAAAATGATTTGGACAAAGAAAAGAGGAAAGCAGTGACAAATCCACATTAGTGTTTCCAGTAAGAGAGAAGGAAGAAGTGGTAAAATAATTTCCTATGAGAAAGATATTTGGAGGAGGATATGTGCATGTACCTTGGAGTAGACAAGATATTTTATCATTCACAAATGACTTTCCCAGATTAAGAGAGGTCAGTAGAGTGGTATAGGCAAGTAAATCGATTTGTGAAAGTTTCAGACGTTTTGTGGGAAGACTTAGATGCGTTATTCGACATAGTAGTACCAACCGATCTATGGTCAGAGTGTAAGATTACGGTGGACTGGTCAAAAGAAGAATATCCACGAGATGAAGTGACAGGTGCTCCTGGACTTGTAGTAATGCGAAAACATGAGCAAGTGATCGTGTTTCTGAAAAATAAAATTCCACCAAAAGAAACTTATTGGGTAAAAAAAGACTGGACAATACAAGAAGCCAAAGTGTCAGTTCACATATTTTATGAAAGACTGTTATTGGTATTTAAACAGTACAGTGTATATGAGGAATTGAATGAAAAGGATAGGAGTTGCTTTGTATTTGGATTGAGACCAGATATAGGGGATATGATTAAGCATAATTTAATGGGATGGCAGTCATGTTCCGTAGATGAAGTCCTGTGACATGCAACATACTGTAGTGATGAAATTGAAGTAAAACAAAGGAAACTCAAGGAGAAAGCAATGTGGGCACAAGTGAAAGTTGCAGAACAACACGTAGCTCAATTAGAAAATAAAACTACAGATGGGAACCAAAATAGAGTGAAAGGGAATTTTAGTAAGCCAAAATTAACTGGCAATATAGAAGAATTAAAGAACAAATATCCATGTCATAATTGCGGTAGGACGGGACATTGGAGGAAAGAGTAAGTATCCAACAAAAGTTAATCCAGAAAATACATTGAATCCGCAGGTGCAGAATGAGATAATTCAACAACCATTGCCACAGCAACAGGTAGTTAATCCAGTGTCCAGTGCTACAACCTCCCCTTCCTCACAATTTAAACCTACAGAGATACAGTACAGAGACCGGATTAGGCACAGAAGATCATGTAACAAGAAATAACAGTGCATGTGATTCCGCAATATTGGCTGAAAGAAGACTGAAGTGAGTCGGATGACAGTTTCTGATGATGCCTGACAGAGGGAGAACAGTGCGTGCTTGGCGCTACTGTAGAGGTAGATCAGTCTGATCCATATGTGAATGGGAAGGTGAATGAAGTAGATGTGACTTTCCTAGTGGACACAGGTGCTACCCGTTCTACTGTTAGATCAGTGGAAATTCAAAATCTTCCTCTCTCTGGTGAACACATTCAAGTTGTAGGTATAGCTAATCAGCAGATTAAAACGTCCTTAACAAAACCAATTGAAATAGAGATTGGAAATTTCAAAGATATGCATCGATTTGTAGTGTGGGACAGTAGTCCTGTACATCTTCTTGGAAGGGACATACTGTGTTAAATGGACTGTGTCATTTATTGCTCACCGGATGGCATTGAGCTACAAACTCCAGACGAGGATAGTTTGTATAAAATGACAATGATACTAATTGAGGCAGAAAAGAATAGTATGTTTCCTGTGTTTGATCAAGAGAAAATACCTGATGAATTGAAAGTAGTTAAAAACCAAGCTAAAAAGGGGGCCACACCAAGTACCAACTATGTAACAACTTCCCTGTAATTGTGTGTTTCTTGTAGGTCTATAAATGAAAAATCCATAAATAAAAATTATTTAAAAAAAGAAAAAGCCTAACGGAACGTTCAGGATAGTGCAAGACATGAGAAAGGTAAATAGGATAGTTGTTCCATGTTGTTCAATTGTGCCAAACACAGCAGTAATTCTATATCAAACTCCACATGATGCAGAATGGTATACAGTCATTGATCTATGTAATGCGTTCTTCACGGTTCCATTACACCCTGAAAGCCAACCAATATTTGCGTTCCAATTCAGCTACCGTATTTTGGCATGGTGCCGAATTCCTCAGGGGTATACTGAAAGTCCCTCAATCTTTAATCAATTGTTAAAGAAATCATTAGCAAATTTAAGTCTACCTGGAGGATCAGTTCTGGTGCAGTACATTGATGATTTGTTACTGGCGTCAAAAACAAAAGATGCATGTGTTTCAGACACTTTTACATTGTTAAATCATTTGGCAGATGAAGGACAAAGTGTCACCATCAAAGTTACAATTTTGTCAGAAAGAAGTGCAATATTTGGGCCACAAGATTGCTAAGGGGATCAGACAAATCACCTTTGAAAGAATAAAAATTATACAAGGAATGAAACTCCAAAAAAACAGACAGGTGAGAATGTTTTTTGGAATGGTTGGATACTGTCGACAATGGATTAGTGGATTTTCACTAATAGCTAAACCCTTACAGAGATTGACAAACGCAGATGTAAAAGACCCAATAACACTGAATAAGGCAGAACTAGAAGTTTTTGAGGAGCTAAAAAAAAAGTCTATGTGAAGCACCAGCATTGGGAATGCCAGATAACGAAACAGAGTTTGAACTATACTGCAGTGAAAGGATGTGCATTGTCAGTTTTAATACAGAGGCATGGAAAACTGAATAAGCCAACTGCATACTTTTCTGCTGTTTTAGATCCCGTTGCAAGGGATTTGCCGGGATGCTTAAAAGAAATAGCTGCTACTAGTATGAGTATTGAACAATGTGAAGGGATAGTGATGAGATTTCCTTTGAGAGTGTATGTACCTCATTCGGTGGAGATTCTCCTCACTAGAACCAAGGCCCAAAACCTTACTAATAATAGAGTTACAAAATATGAGAAAACGATTCTAGGTGCAGACAATGTTACAATTTCAAGATGTGTAAATGTGAATCCATCTACATTATTACCTGATGTTATGAATGTGGAAGTAAGAGATGAGGTGGATCACAAATGTCTGGATGTTGTAGACTACTGCACTAAACCAAGGCCTGATATCAAAGATGTACCATTACCTGAATCTGATTACGTGATGTTTGTTGATGGATCATGTCTGATGACATAGGAGGGTGTACTGAGCGCACCTTATGCTGTTTGTACAGTAGTAGATGTCTTGGAAGCATCTTGTCTGAAAGGAATCCGTTCAGCTCAAATCACAGAATTGATTGCTTTGATTTGAGCATGTGAGTTGGGAAAAGAAATAAAGATCACCATAGTGACTGACAGTATGGCTTAGGGGTTGTCCATGTTTATGTTTAACTGTGGTCCCAAAGAGATTATATGGCTTCGGCAGGACCCCCATTAGAAATGCTAAATTTGTGAAAATGTGAATTGATGCCATTCAATTGCCAGATATGATAGCTGTTATAAAATGCGCAGCTCATAAAAAAAAAAGGTGATTATATCACTCGTGGTAATAAATGTGTGGATTCAATTGCAAAATACTGTGCCAAAAATCTTGCATCTATCAATCGGGATAGGCAAACTGAACATGTTTCAAGTCCTTTGATGCTAACCACAGTAGTGGAGACATGGCAGGAGGTAAAACAAATGCAGGAAGAAGCTAGTGAAGAAGAAAAAGATAACTGGTTAAAGGCAGAATGTAGACAAAGAGGATCAAATCTGAGTTTACAAAGATTAAAGACCAGTAATGCCTAATAACATGATTTTAATTATGGCCCGAATGTACCATGGTCAAGCCCATATTGGAAGAGACGCTATGATTAGATTGTTTAGACAGACATGGTACAATCCATAGTTTAGGATGACTGCCGAGAGCCTTTGTTAGAGATGCCTTGTGTGTCAACAACTGTACCCAAGAAGAAAAACTGTTGTGAGTTTGGGAACCATAGGACGGGAGGGAGGTCCATTCACGAGGATGCAGTTAGATTTAATTGAACACCCACGATGTAACAGACTTCGGTATGTACTTGTGATCATTTGTTTATTCTCACGATGGGTTGAAGCATTCCCCACTAGGAGAAATGATGGAATGACTGTTGCCAAACTGGTTACGTGAGATATAACGCTACAGTTTCCCAGTAACTATTGAAACAGATTGTGGAACTTATTTTCACAATGAATTAATGCAAATGATTTGTGAAGCACTGGACATTCGTCTAAAGTTGCACTGTGCTTACAGACCAGAAGCTTCAGGGTGGTTGAATAAGTAAATGGAACAATAAAAAACAGAATTGTAAAAATTTGTTTGGCCACAGGATTAAAATGGCCTGCTGCACTGCCGCTTGTTCTAATGACCCTGAGGAGCACTCCTGACAAAAGAACAGGATTAAGTCCCCATGAGATTTTGATGGGAAGAGTAATTAGACAAGCATTTGTACCAGTTGATAAACTGTTGAGCATAAATGAGGATATCATACTGGATTACTGCAGAAATCTGTCTGACGTAGTAACTTTGGCGTTCCTTCAGGTGGGAACTGAATCACAAACGAAAGAGAAACATCCAGCTCATGATCTAGTCCCTGGAGATTGGGTTCGGATAAAAGTTCATAGGAGAAGAAATTGTCTAGTGCCTCGCTGGCAAAAACCTCGACAAGTTATTCTGGCTAGTACCACTGCAGTTAAGTGTGCTGGAATCAAAAGATGGGAGCACGCCAGTCACACTATTTGTGTGCCAGAGCCTGAAAATCTGCAGGGGGAGAGTGAAAGCACCACTGATTCAGACACCGAGGGTGAACCAGAAAAAGGCCCAGATACTGAAGCTCGACCTGTTCGTCGACACTGGAGATATCAGATACTAGCTCTGCATCAGAAGGAGAAAATTAAATTGCTGAAATACCAAATATTGAAGATCGAACTTTAAGTCGAGATTTGGTAGAAACTGATACCAGTAAAAACACTTAGTTAAGTGAAAATAAAACTGGAAATTCTGAAAATAATGAAGGACAGTCTGAAAGCTCTGAAAGCAAGATCCGGAATCTCGTAACTGGTGAAAAGGAAATAACTCAGGATGAGCTTTCAAGTACCAACTATGGAGAAGTTCCTAACAGAGTGAAAGAACTGACCAGATCGAATTTAAACTCTGAAAAAGCATCAGCTTCTGTAAAATTCATTATAAATAAACCTATAGAAAGATCTGAAACAGAGACAGATGACAGTGATGATGAAACTCAATTGAGGAGAAGTTCAAGAAAACGAACTTAGAGAGTGGAGCGAAACACTACTGAACCTGAAATAAAAAACTGAACCTGAAATAAAAAGAGTCAGAAAAGGAGATAATTGGCCCAAAGAAATTGATGGACTGAAAATCAAATTGGTTAACAAAGCAAAAGTGCAAGAGGATCAAGTAAATGAAATAACCAGTCAAAAAGAGTTGTTGGGAAAGAAAATAGAGGTTGTACAAAGACCAAAAAGAGTGAGGCCAAATCAAAAGTATAAATCACCTGAGTGGACCTACATGGTGCTGCCTCCAATAAGAGAAGTAAACAGCAACGAGGAGAACTTGCATTGTCCAGGTGTTGAAAAAGAAAGTGAGTAAACTGTAACACAAAGAAAGAAAAAGGATTCCCACGTGTAACAGTGAAAAGAAAAGGGATATATATATATCTATATATATCCGAACAGAAGCTGTAATTGAACTTGAAGGGACAATTGGAAGTGGAAACAAGGTTAAAAAGAATCAATTGAGGGTAAAAAGATTGTGAAAACTGCTGTGTAAAAAAAAAAGGCTACTAATGAAGTGATTAAATCTAAATGTTCCATTTTTAGAAAATGGTGTAGAATGTGGTAAATTTGTACTGGAATATTAATGTTAATATGGTTAATTCTTGCTATTATCTTTCCTTTTTAGACCTGATATTGAAAAACTAAAAGCAAATGAGAGTTTGAAAGATAGAAATGATTTGAAAAACTGAAATATTACATGTATATAGACCTGAAATTCATCAAGATAAGTCGCTCAGCGATTTTTCTAGAAATACTTTTTCAAGACTATTGTCAGAATATGTGAGGACAATGGATGCCAGCGATTGCTATGTGTGTGTAAAGATGCCAGCATCTGTCTCTGAAGGTGTGACATACCACCATTTACCGTTAACATATGGAGTAACCTGTAGTGTAATAAGTTTATTTTACAGAACTAGAAAAACTAGAATATTATTCTGATTCAGATGATGTATTTGCGAAATTGAAAATTGTTGCAGAACTAAATCAAATTAAGCCTGCTAAAGTTTTTGGAGAATATTTCTTAGAAACACAAGAATTGACATATGATTATGCCTTTAAACATAATTTGACTTGTAAAATGAGAAATGAAGAGAAAGTTTTTCTGAATATGGTTGAGGAAAGGGGACAATAATATAAGCGACGTAGCTACGTGAACTTCCGGTAGATGCACCCCCCCCCCCAACACCTTGAGACCCTTCGGGTGAGTAGCTGCGCTTTACAAACCCTTTGATTAATGGGGTGCCGCTCGCAGCCATCCGAGGTGTTCTACAGAGCCAATATCGAGGAGGTGAACTGTTCTTTGTGAGACAGCATGGATTGCTACATTTGCTGGGAATAGCCACAGGAGAGATCAAGACTGACCAGCGGGCGCGGAACTGCGAGTCCCAGCAGGCGGAGCGCCGAAGTTACCTGGCGCACCTGCGACTCTTCCCGCCCCCTCCCCCTCTGCAGCTGATAACGGCTCGCGGGCTCGCAGCCGTCCGAGGTGTTCTACAGAGCCAATATCGAGGAGGTGAAGTGTTCTTTGTGAGACAGCAGGGATTGCTACATTTGCCGGGAATACCCACAGGAGAGATCAAGACTGACCAGCGGGCGCGGGACTGCGAGTCCCAGCAGGCGGAGCGCCGAAGGCACCAGGTGCACCTGCGACTCTTCCCGCCCCCTTCCCCTCTGCATATAGGAGAGCTCATACCCGCGCACGCGGGTCGGAGCACGGGGCGAATCCCGGGCAAAGGGCGGGCCCTCTTTGGCCCTCCGAGGTCTGCAGAGATTGGACTGGGCCAGGCCCTTTGACTAACCTCTCCAAAGTCACCTATACAGCAAGTATTCCCTCATTGCTGTGGTTATTATTGTGTCGTTATTGACTCCTTTATTCTCTTCCTGTTTGTATGCATGCTCTTTTGCACTTATTGAGGGGACTTGAAACGTTAAGTACTCGGTTTAATTTGTATTCCTCTCGCTAGCATCTTGTGCCCTCACCCTATTGTTAGACTGTCACTACTTTGGCTCTGCCAATGTCTACCCGTGAGACTCGTAGCAAGGCTGCGGCGGGAGCCAAAAAACTGACCGGCACATCGGATAACTTCATTCTTCGTGCTAATTCCCTAATAGATCAAGGTATAGTACTTCTGGAAAGAAGAGTCTCTCAGCATTCAGCGTATGCCAAAAGGTCGTCATTAGGCAACATAGCCTCTGCACGTACCCGTGTTAAAGTTCCAATTATCCCTGAAACTCACTCTATGGAGGCCGATTATGTGACCGATTCTATCCCTCATATCAACACTGTCAACCTAGATCCCCCTGTCCCGTCCTCCGATATACTGACCCCTCAGGATAACAACTCATTGTCCCCACTTGTTGTTGATCCTCCTGAGAACATCTGTATCCAAAGAGGTATACTTGAGGGAGCAATTCCTAAATCGAAAAGTGTTACCATCAATACAGGTTACTAAGTCATGCCAGGACGATTGAGTGATAAGGCTAGTGGCAGTGGTAGCATTGAGGAGGGGAGGGATAACATGGGACCAAGTACTAGGAGAGAAGAGGTACAGCAGGCACACGGCCTTCAATCACTAGGTACTCCAGATGATACAATTTTTTGAATAGTAGTTTGGGTAGTGTACCTGGTGACAGTAGTCTAGAAGAAACCTCAGAAGATCTGGAGGATGAGTATGGCCCGCTCATAAGTACTCTATCTGATCTTATGAAGTCTCTCCTCTCGCCACTGGAGAGTACACTCCAAGGCATAGAGCAACAGCTTAAGTCTCTTCACCACAAACTAAAATCTCGGAATAGCAACAATATCCAAAGTGCACCCATTGCATCGGTCCCTGCTCGTAATCCTCCTCCCATTACTAAGAATCAACCTGTAGGGAAAATCTCCACCCCCAAGACTTGCCTTTCTAAAACTCCTTCTGCTATAAATCCTACCCCCAAAGGGAACAAAGTCAGTACTACCAAGCCAGCAACCAACATGATCAATACACCCCAGATTGTAGCTGGCCCAACCACCTCCATTCCCAATCCCATCACTTCCCATCCTGAGGAACCAAATTCACGTAGGAACATTAACCTACCATCCGACGCCTGTCCCTATGTGATAGTTCTAACTGGTGTTCCCGAGCTTGCCCCTGCAACACATTAATCGTTCTGGGCTCTCAAAAATAAAGTTTGCCATTGGCTAAATAGCAATTCACCCCTCCCTCCTAACATTAATAGTAAAATTCTAATGGCAGAGAGAGCACCCTGGGTGGGCGAGAATAAGAAAAGTCTACATGGTGACTGTGTTGTTGTCACATTTGAGGACCCACGCTTGGTGGACCATATCTGTCTTGGGCCCCCAAGTAACAACTTTTCTACGATTAGGGTTAAACCCGTGTCATACTTTTATCAAGTTAATAGGTGGAGTTGGTTGAGAGTTCCTAACCTCACGAGGAGGAGGATGAGGGGTGCCATCGAGAGCCTGGAAAGCAACTAATTGGGCAGGGGGTGACGATGGAGGTTGGAACACATAGGTAGAAGAGCAGGGAGATTTGTCCCAGGTGAAACTCAGTTTAATGGGGATTGGCACGGCCCACAGCTTAACTACCCTCTAATCCCCTGCTATAATCGTTTCAGTGGATTGGAAGCAGTCGACTGACTCCTAACCCAGTCTGCTGGACAAATGGAAAATAGTGTGGTGAGAGCTGTCCCTTGGGATGAACCCAAAAGCAGTAGAGAGAACATAACCAGCCTGGGGACCACTAGATCTAGTCTGGGAGTGATAAAACCTAGTATCCCAGTTATAATTAAGGAACTACCTGAAACCCCCTCTTCTATCAATATTCTATCTTGGAACACAGCTGGTCTAAAAAAAAATCTTGCTAACCCAGACTGGAACCATTTTATTAATAATTTCCACATATGTATGTTCCAGGAAACCTGGTCATTGACCCCACTATACAAAAATGGGTACTCTACTTATTTTACGCCAGCAGTCACGGAGGGGAAAGGCCGCCCTTCAGGTGGCCTGCATATTTGGGTTAAGGTGAATTTGAACTGCGTAGTTACCTCCCATAAAGTCCTTTCAAACGACTTCTTGCACATTTCCTTAAAAAGTCCATCTGGGGGCACACTTTTCGAACTCTTTTGTTTCTATGCAAGAGGCATACAGGGCTGCCTAATCTCGCCCACAATAGAGTCGTTGGATGAAAGACTGTCTGACCTTCCAACTACATCCAAAATACTGGTGGGTGGGGATTTTAATTGCACATTCGAACCCCTAGATGATGAAGATAAGCTAGGTTTCAGCCCAGAAGACTGGAGGCAGATTATACCTGCCTTAACCCTCCACCCATTAAGAAATGGACAGCCAGAGCTATCCAGATGAATGCTTTAGCTCTCGAACATAATCTACGGGCCTTAAACGGGCGAACCATCTCAGACCGGGACGGGGCAATGACCTATAATAGGATAGGTTGCCCCTCTAGAATTGATTGCATCCTCCTGGACACCCAATCCTGGACTGATTTAGTAGATATGGAGGTTAGACAGTCCTCCGATAGTGATCATAATCCTTTATGTATGGAAATCTATTGGGCAAATAGGATTGGTAAGAGTGGTGGTCCTGTGATGATTACAAAAGAGGTCTTGTCCTCGAGTTGCAATCGGAAGCTAAAATGGAACACGGTTAAGTGTGAAGAGGGGAAACTCAATAGTATAAAAGAGTTCGTTTTAGCGGAAACCCATAGCCTTGTAGCCGTTGCTTCGGCAGCACCCCATTCTCTTGTTACGGACGTACAAGCATCAAACAAGAAGCTAACAGATAAAATAGAAGAGTTCTTCATGAAGAAACCTCAGGGGAATTCCAAACAGAAACAAAAACCCTCCACGGGTAATCCCTGGTACACGACAAGCTGCAGGGTCAAGAGGAGGGCCATAACGCAAGCCATAAGAAACAAGGACCCTGTAGCAGTGAGACTAGCAAGAAAAGAGTATCATAAAAGCATTAACTTAGCTAAAAAGGATTGGGAGGAGGAACACTGGCAACAGCTTAAGGATGCAGCTTGAGGGGAAAACGCTATTGAGTTCTGGAAGCTGATCAATGTCCTTGATAAAAGGGGGGCTGATCCGATTCCAAATCATATAAATGAACATCAATGGCACTCTCATTTTTTAAAACTATACTGTGAGGATAGTCAGCAAGACCATACAATACCCTCAGTAAAGGAAACACCAAGCACACCTGGCTTGGAGATAGGATGTAAGAAAGAGTCCTTCTCTTCAGGAGAGGTTTATGACTCAATCCTGAAAATAATACCAGGGAAGGCAGCCGGCCCAGATGACCTCCCGGGGGATTTACTACGGCATGACCCCAAAATATAGGCAGATTTTATAGCCTGTCTAATGAACTTAATCCAGTATGGCCATCCTGTCCCCGAATCCTGGAAGGGTGCGGAGGTCATCACCATATATAAGAAAGGTGAGATGACCCTGCCAACTATAGACCAATAAGTTTAATTGACACCATTCAAAAGGTCGTTGGCAGGGTCATCATAAATCGAATTGAGACAATGGCATTCTGACCCACTTTCAGGCAGGGTTTAGACGTAATGTTGGTGCTATGGACCAGGTATTCCGGTTCTGTGCAGTCTATTGGAAAACAGTGTCTATCTACAAGGGAAGCTTGTATCTGGCATTCATAGACTTGAAAACGGCATTTGATGTCATTCCCCGCGCCAAACTTTGGGGAGGTTTTATTGGGTATGGGCTTCCCTGTTTACTTGTTGCAATATATCATCAAGCTCCATGAAGACAACTACGCTAGGATTCGGTGGGGGAGTCAAGGCCAATTGACAGAGAGGATACCAGTCAATAGAGGGGTGCGGCAGGGTTGTGTGATGGCGCCGACATTGTTCTCCCTTTTCATAAATGGGGTGGTGGACCACTTACGGGAGGAACCCGCGGATGCCCCTGTCCTAGCTGGAGAGAAAACCCCCACGCTTCTCTTTGCGGACGATACCCTCCTGATGTCCAAAACCCCTAAGGGTCTACAAAAATTGCTTGACCGTTTCAGTATTTTCTGTAAAGAACGTGGGCTAACGGTCAATACTACAAAAACGAAATTGATGGTACTATCTGCTAAAAGGAATTCGAAGAAAGTCCATCGTTCCCTGAATGGTACCCCCCTAGAAGTGGTGGATGAATTTGATTACCTTGGGGTCAGGCTTTGTAACAATATGAGATGGGACTCCCATATATCTAAAATGGTCCTAAATCTTAAAAGGGTCTCCGGAGCCATCCTCAAGAACCAGCGTCTTTCAATCAGTAGACCGGTAGCCCCCGCCCTGGCAGTTTACGAGGGGAAAGCTTTAGCTTCTGCAGTTTATGGCTCTGAACTATGGGGCGTGAAGAATAGTAAGGCACTGGCTATTGCGGAGAATAAGTTCTTGAGACCTAGTTTCCCTTCCTCCCTCGACCCCCTTGAAACCACTATTTTATGATATCGGCAAAAGACCAATTGCAGAAATAGTTCAAATACGCCCTGTGCTATTCTGGGTGCGACTTAGACGGACCTCAGAATTGGCAAATTATGCCCTAGTACTGGACGAACTAATCACTTTGAATGCTTCCGGCAAAATAAGGTGGCTTACAATTTAAAAAAGCTGGTGGAATCTATAGGTCTGGCCGAGTCTTGGGCCTTGCAAGCCCCTCCCTCTAAACAAATTGTTAAGAAATTATATTGGGAATGGACTGAGGGCAAAGATCTCATCACTTCAAGCTGGGGACCTCTGACGAACAACTTCCTTGTTCATAAATAAATTGTGCAGAAAATTGGAACCATTTCTGGATTTTATTCAGACCCCCAGAGATAGAACCTTGTTCTTAAAACTGAGATACGGCATCCTCCCTTTAAAAAAAATTCATGGAAGGGCAGGAGGGTTCATGATCTAAAATGTCCAGGCTGCTGGTGTCCGGTAGAATCCCTTGGCCACTTTGTTTGCTTGCAATGCCTACAAACATGCTAGGGTAAAATGGCTGAAACCTGTGTGTAGGGAGATGGGCGTTAGAGACCACAGATCAGCTTTGCGTATTATTCTAACCAACACTACCTCAATGTACATAGTTTGCGGGATAGCTAAGTATTTGGCCAGTGGTTGGTTTGTACGATCTAGACTGCTTTTAACGTCATAAGAGTGTATCCTTTTTATATAAATCTCTGTAGACTTTCTCCACATTTTTTAAACTAACGATGATTTTTTCTTCTAATGAACTTGTAATAATACCTGTAATTGTTTAATGTGATTTTATGTCTGACTTTTATGATATATTTTTATCGAATAAAGTATTACAACGATATAAGCGACGAGAAAAAGTGATGCAGACTAAATCTACAAAATGGGCATTATCAGATGATAATATTGAAGAACATAATGTAAATGTGGCTATAAATAGATACACCATTGTTAGAGAAATTATGTATTCAGAGAGATAACCCTGTGTATGATAATTATTTTGTGGGTGCAAGTCAATGTGTATTATCAAAGGGGGATGGGGATTTAAAGGTGGCAATGACAGTCTTTCCGGGAATTTACTTTTTGTGTGGGAACAAAGCTTATTATAGGTTACCAGATCACTGATACGGGTCGTGTTACCTTGGCTTGGTCTTTCATAAAAATGTTCATGTTGATAGAGGAACGAATAGGATTCATGAAATAGGTGAACCACTAAGTTGTAGAAGAAGAGAAAGTGTAATTGAAATAATAGATGATGTTTTTGGAGCACTAATACCAGCAGTAGGCATATCATTTAATGCAAACCGAATTAGAAAATTGTCAATAGTAGTAGGTAGACAGATTGTCAACAGACACAGCTGGAGTATTTTTAATGGTTAACACTGAAATGTTTGCTATGAGAAGTATGGTATTGCAAAATCGACTTGTTTTAGATATAATTTTGGCAAAAGAAGGAGTTTGTGGAATTTTAAAGGTACAACACTGTTGTACCTACATTCCTGATAAAAGCCAGAACATTTAGAAATATATTACAAATATTACACAAATGCATAAAGAAATAGAACCATCGGAAGTTGAAGGTGTTCTTGAGAAACTTGGTAGAAGTTTAACAGCAGTTAAAAATTGGATTTATGAATTAAGTAGATCATAGGGAAAATACTAATAACAGTAACTGTAATAACAATAGTGATCCTAGTGTTGAGACTAAGTTGTCAATGTAGGCAAAGAAGATATGTCAAAAGGTCTTTGAAGAAAAAGATTGAAGAAAAACGAGAGGGAAAGGGAAAAAGGTGATATTGAAATGGAACAATTTAAAGAAAAGTTTTATCAAGAAAGAAATTAGAAGAAACAGAAATATAACACGTACTAATTAAAAGAATTTGAAACCTGTTCATAACATTTTCTAAATTTTGGGAGATATTTGGTGATAAAATCACCAAAGGGGGAAGTTGATGGAGCAAGGTGGAAACAATGTTTTTTTGTATACCCCTTATAAAAATAACTTTCCATAACAATATGTACTAAACGTATAGTTTTGAAATTAAACATAGAATAGAATACACACGCACAAATACACGTGGGATATTAATTTGCATGAAATAGTCAAGCATAATTTACTAATTTGTCATATATCGTGTCATAAAATGTACGCATTTGTTAAAATCTAATTGAAAATAGCATGAATGTGCTTTTTGTCTGTTTATTTGTGGCATAAATCATAAAGATTGGTAAGTAAATTCACGCATATGTGTTGCTTAAAGCTAGGGGAATACTAAGAACTGAAGTTACTTACCTGTAAACTGTGGTTCTCCAGTATTGGTGTCTTTCATAGATTCACATGCTTGAATAATTCCCTGCCGTCGAAGTGGGAGTCACACGGTACATAACATAGTGGTAAGAATCATATATACATAAATATATACATATATATATATATATATATATATATATATATATAAAATAAAATTCCATAATATGGATATTCCTTTCAAAAAATAAAGTCTTGAAGTACCATAAAACAAAATAGGCCCATAGAAAGCATAGAGGGAGAGCTCACTTTAGAGACATATCCAAGTCATTATAATAGTCCACTTTCCAGCCAATCAGGCTGTAGCACACTCTAGAACCTTCTCCTCAGAAGCTCAAGCCCTCATATTTTCATAGCACAGGAGTGACCAAGAGTGCATGAGGAGAGGAGAGCCTCTGAGGGGAGAAAAGGGTGATTGCATGTGAATCTATGAAAGACACCAATACTGGGGAACCACAGTTTCCAGGTAAGTAACTTCTTTTCTTCTCCAGTATTAGCGGTGTCTTTCATAGATTCACATGCTTGAATAAGAGTAAAAAGCAGTACGCCACAATAATATTCATAAAAGGCAATGAAGAAAGTTGCATCACATTGATATATACAGGCAACATTGCATATACACAAGAAAAAACCTTTTATGATAGGAGGCGGGAAGCAACAGAGGCTCACCTTATTTGAAGAGGTTTCGAAGCACCGCTTGACCCACAGCAGTGTCCGCAGCGTTGACTGTCTCCAGACAGTAGTGCCTCACAAATGTGTGCCTGCTGGACCACGTTGCAGCTCTGCAGATCTGATGCAGAGGCACTCCTGCAAACAGGGCTGTAGAGGAAGCAACTGCTCTTGTCGAGTGTGCTCGCACCGCAGCAGAAAGAGGCTTGCCAGCTCGGAGATGGCAGAAGAAATCCAACAAATGATTGTCTGCTTAGTGACCGGATGACCCTTACGCAGCCGTTCGTAGGCCACGAAGAGTTGGTCAGACTTTCGAAATGCAGCAGTGCGCTGGATGTAGACTTTGAGGCATAGTTTCAGGTCAAAGGAATGAAGAGTGCGCTCAGCGGAAGACTGTGGATTAGGGAAGAAAGTCCTGAGAATGATCGGTTCATTAAGGTGAAAGTCCGATGGAAGCTTAGGAATAAACTTAGGGTTTGTACGAAGTGCAACAGCGTCCTTTGAGAATTGGAGAAAAGGCGGCTGTAAAAGGTAAAAGTGTGGATATCACTCACCCTCCTAGATGACGTAAGTGCGAGGAGGAGGAGGGAAACCTTCCAAGTAAGGAATATCAATTCTGCTGAGTGAATAGGTACAAAAGGAGGTTTGAGAAGTTGAGCAAGGACCAGATTCAGACGCCAAGCCGGTGGAGGACGCCGGATGGGTGGAAACATCCGGAACAGACCCCTAAAGAACTGGCGAATGATCCGAGAGGAGTACAGAGACGTGGAACCATCATGTCGAAAACGGGAAAGTACCGCCAGGAAAACTTTGAGGGAGGAATGTGAAAGTCACGAGAAAGAAAGGCAAGATCTGCTCAGGGGTAGCGAGCATAGGATCAATGTTTTCCGAATAGCACCAAACACAAAACCGTTTCCATTTTAATTTATATGTTTTAATGGTTGAAGGAGCACGTGCATGAGCAAGGACCTCTCTGCAGTCCGGATCAAGATTCAGATGTGCAAACTCATTGTGTTCAGGTTCCAAGCATGAAGCTGGAGAGACGCCGGGTCTGGATGGCATATCTGTAAATCAGTATGTATGATGTATATAAATTGTAAATATGTATAAAGTTGCCGGTTATGCTTTATTCATAAAGGTCACTACCAGATTAGCTTGAATCAAATCCAGTATTGGCCACTGTTCTGTTTTTTAGTTGTATTTGGCTTAGCCTTACTGGACACAGCCAGGACCCTGTGTTGTTTTTTCCAGTTCTAGTGCGGGCGCTGGCTCGCGAGGTTGAAAGAGGTAGGAGTGTACCTCATTGCATTAAGGAACTAGTTGACTTAGTGTGATCTACTCGTTTTGTGCATGTTTGTCAGTCTTGTTTCCTGTTAAGTGTTCATTGTTATGTCGGAAAAGGATACATTCTCGTATAGCGAGGATCACATCCAGAAATTAATCGGCGCACCACCGGTCTTTGCTTCTGCCACCTTGAGTGTCACAGCTAAGACACAAAATGAGTCCGATAGATTAATCAGACTAAAGAAAAAACAGATCAGAACTGATCTACACGGTCATTTCTTACTCCAACATCTGCGCGCAGGCACAATACCAACAGGCCTACAAATTCGTAACACACCTATGGTCTTCACTGATTACCCAGAATATAAAAAAGGTTTCAGTGGAATTGAAACAAAATGCAGTAGGGACCTGATGGTCCTTACTGTTAAAACAGCTCATAGACTTTCCTTAAAGGAGATAGCGGAAATATCAGCTCTTGAATTAGAAATTCAAAACAAACAATCAATCACGGATGCGAAGGGTTTACTAGAGAAAATAGAAAAAGAAATTCTTGAATTTAAAGATTATACGGTTACGCAAAAAGGCAACAAATTTGACTTGGACCAAAAAAACTTCTCGTTGGAAGTCGTTTATCCATATCTGCAAGCAGACTTATTCTAAACTAGCTCAACTGAGATTTTTTGAGGACAACCAAGGCCGCTCTCGTAACAAATTTCTTAGCTTCTCGGACACATCTTCCTCATCCGGAACAGAGACAGATTCAAGTGACACAAGGTTAAATCAGCCCTATAGAGGAAATCAAAACAACCAACAATCAAACCCTCAACCTTTTTTAGGCAGGTGCCAGCGAAGAAAACGCGGCCGGACACGCTCAACCTATCAGCCATGGGAAATGAGAACCAGGTGGCAGTATTTCCGGAGTTAGAACCTTTACCTTTGTTTAATCTATCGGATCGTGTACTATCAACTTCAGAAATATCAATTCAAGAAAGGACTGTCTTACGTTCCAGTTCGATCAACTGATTTTGTAAAAATGAAATTAGAAATTTTTGAATGTTGCCGTAAGATTCGCTTGAAAATGTTTTTTAAAGATATCCCTACTCCAATGGTTAGTGAGGCTACAGGTCTCCACAACAAATCATCGTTTTGCCCACCATCTTCAAAGATCCCAAAGGAGATACTCACTTTTGAGAGAGCCTTACTGTCAGGAATAACAACGTTGGAAAGTAAAAAGCAATTTATCCATTATAACATATCTAAAGAAGAGAAAAGCTATTTTCTCCTTAAAAAAATGACCAATCATTGGTTATAAAGCAGGCACACAAAGGTGGGGCGGTAGTAATCTGGGATATCAACAAATATAAAACGGAAGTCAACCGTCAACTTGGTGACCAAAAATGTTACAAAAGGATTAATAAAGATCCTACTACTGATCTTCAAAAGGAACTATTTGCAATATTACAAGAAGGACATGATCTAGGGATCCTAGGACCGAAGGAATTTACATTTCTTCAGAACAAACATCCAGGGATACCTATACTGTACGTCCTTCCTAAGATGCATAAGAATGAAGTCAATCCGCCAGGACGCCCGATAATTTCGGGCAGTTCCTCGTTGATCGAACCAGTTTCGAAATATATTGATTATTTTCTGAAACCTTTCATTGGTGAAATTCCGGATCACTTGACAGACACGACAGCATTTCTCAACCACATAGCATCAGTCCAGTTCGATTGCACCAAACAACTATTAGTGACTATGGATGTAGTTTCACTTTATACGCAATTCCCTCAGGACCTAGCGTTAGAAACAATCATCTTCTTTCTAGATCAAAGGGAACAGCCAGCTAGAGTACCTACAAATTTCCTAGTTCAATTGGCCAAATTTACTTTATCAAGAAATTTTCAATTTGACGGGGACTTCTTTTACCAGACAAAAGGAGTAGCGATGGGCTGTCCATTTGCAACGGAACTGGCAGTTCTGTTCATGGGATTATACGAAAATAAAACCATTTACAATTCCAACCCGTTCTCTGAAAATATCAATAAATATATCCGGTACATCGATGATGAATTTATGACTTGGCTCGGTTCAAAGGAACAGCTGCATGAATTTATGACTTGGCTCAACCAAAGAATGGAAGATATCCAATTCAGTTTCAATTTTTCAAACAATAACATCACTTTCCTGGATGTACAAGTCTACGCGGTGGATGGAACACTGGGCACAACACTTTTTCGTAAGCCTACAGACCGGAACAAAGCGCTACACTTCACTAGACACCATCCAAGAAGTCTTAAAATCTACCATTTGGACAGTTCCTCCGAATAAGGAGGAATTGTTCAAATAAAGAGGAATTTTTCCGTCATTCAAATGAACTAATGGAACGATTAATTGTGAGAGGATACCCTAAGAAACTTTTAAAAAACTCAATTAAAAGAACCTGGTGGGTCCCTAGAGACACGCTTCTTCAAAAGAAAGAACGACCCGAACAGAGTAGAACTGTTTGTGTCACAACAGTTGGACCTCAGACACATCAACTGCGAATAATGGTTACACAGAACTGGCACCTGGTTAAGAATCTTCATAGTGATTTTACTGACCCTCCACTTTTCACTTTTAAGAAAGAAAAAAGTGTGGCCAACCACATTGTCAGGGCAGCATTACCTACCACTCCAAAACCTACTTTAAGAGGCATGCTGGGTCTACCCCCAGTAATACGGCACCATAAATGTGGCTATTGCTCATGTTGTGCTCAAACAGTTGAAGGGTCCCTATTTACATTCAATGGGATCCATTGGAAACACAACTCATTGACTAATTGCCAGACCAAGAATGTGATCTATGGCATTATGTGTCCTTGCCCTAAACTGTATATAGGGAAAACAACCCAGGAAGCAAGACAGCGCATCACACAGCATAAATCACGCTTAAGGAAAGAAAAGCAAAATGCTCCGCTAGTTTTACACTGGCAGGTGCATAAACATCGAGAAGACGATCTAAAATGGACTATTGTTTCAAAGATTGACATAGATCCAAGAGGAAGAGATACTGAAGGAAGATTGAGCCAACGAGAACCTTTGCTTATAATGAAGTATAATACTGCAATAACCGGCCTGAACGAAATCTCAGAAATATTTAAAATGAATAAGTTTCATTTTTTTCATGCAGCACTATCCTTTATTTCAGTAAAAAACTCTCAGCAATCCACTTATTTTCGCTCTGAATAAACATAGAATCTGGTAGACCAACCTAAGCATGTTCACACATGTACCAATTAACTGCCCCCTGCCCAGTATCTCCCTACAAGTATGTTTTGTTTACTAGATTGTTTAACAATCTTTCTAGTGAAAAAACGCTTAGTTTAGAACCTTCCTTAATGCTCGCAATGTCAACTAGGAGTGAACAATAATCTTTCTATCGAAAAAATGCTACGGGATCATACTAGCCCTAACAGGCAACATAGAAGGACCATTGTCCCTTTTTTTGTCCACTCGCAAGACTTGTGGAACGCAATCGAGTCACTTGTCCCCGCAACCCTTCCGTGTAAAAACAGACGTAGGACCACTGATCGCCGCGTTCATTTGCCGAAATACTGTTAGACGCGACCGGCGATCTTAAAGAAGGTAAGAATCCTCCTTCAGCAGCATTTCTTTCCACTTTGCCAGATTGTGGTTCAGTAGCTCACAACCCGCTTCCTCCTTTTCAGGTGTAATCCAAACGCAGCACAATAAGGAAAACACACGGGCAAACAATTTTGCAAACCCACAGAGCCCGGTAAGCGTTTTGCAATCATCCAATTCTCTTGCTGCCTCCAACTTTCGGTTTTTCAGAAATCCCTGACACAATGTGTTTCTATGTTTCAATAGGGATTTTGCCTCTATCAATCATAGAGGTGAGTGCATCATTGCCCTAACAATGTCTAATAACAGACCCACATTATAAACTATGTTACATTAGGGTTTATGTTATGTTGTGGTTCTTTTGTCTAGTGTGACTACAGATATTGAAGGTTTTCTACCAAAAACGAACTGGGCTTCTGGCCGTATTTACAAGGTATGGTGGTTTTGCCGACTGGTGGCATGTACACATAAATCTGAACTAGTCTAAGCTGATTTTTTTAATATTTGTTTGGTCTTTGTTGTAGAAAATGTTGGTCCTGATGAGAACCCCGCCATCAGGGGTTTGAAACGCGTCGACCTGAACTGACTTGACTGGACTCTTTGTCAACCACGAATATCTAAAAAAGTTCTGTTTGACTTTAAAATAAGAATTTGTGTTCAATATATATAGTTGTAAATAGTTTGAACCAGGAAATTAATACCATTTATAGGCTCCATTACTTAAGACTTTTGTTGACAAAGGGCCTTACTGTTTTGTTTATGTATAGTTGTGTGAGTGAAGTATGAGTGTTGTTGGTAGGATGTGTATAAATTGTAAATATGTATAAAGTTGCCGGTTTGATATGTCTATCCTTATAATTGTTTGTACATGCATATAGTATCTTTGACATGGTTTAAAATTGCAATGCTCAACTAGTGAAGAAAATAAAAATATAACTAGTGATGTAAAACGGACCGTTATGCTTTATTCATAAAGGTCACTACCAGATTAGCTTGAATCAAATCCAGTATTGGCCATTGTTTTGTTTTTTTAGAAATATCTGCCCCTAAGTCATGGTAAGAAGGTGAGGCAGCGGATGAAGAAGTATTGGATCGCACTGAGAAAGAAGTAGATCCGTGAAAAACGGCCGACGTGGCCACCTGGGCGCAATCAACAGGATGTGACACGGTTGAAACCTCATTCTGCGCAGAAGGCGAGGTATAAGAGGGATCGGCGGAAAAGCATACATGAATTTGTTCTACCAGTTGATCGAAAATGCATTCCCGCTCGATCCTTTGTGGGGATGCCAACTTGCGTAGCGTAGGCATTTGCGATTGAGTGGAGTCGCTAACAGATCCAGATCCGGTTGGCCCCACCTGCGAAAAACATACTCCAGAGTTGACTGATGGGAGTTCCCACTCGTGGTTGTCTGTGGCCGATCTGCTGAGAGAGTCTGCAAGGGTGTTGGAAATGCCCGGGACATGAACTGTAGTCAACTGAACACGATGTTTTATTGCCCACTTCCAGATCTGTTGTGCCTGTCGGGAAGTGGGAGATCTCGTACCCCCTTGCTTGTTGAGGTAGTGCATACTGGTGGTGTTGTCAGTACGCACCAACAGAGAATCCCATTCTACCAGTAGTCGAAACGATTTCAGGGCGAGAGATAGCCAGAAGCTCCATCCGATTGATGTGCCACTTGCGCTGGTCGACTGTCCATTAGCCCTTTATTGACATCTCCTCGAGGTGTGCACCCCAACCCTCTAAGGAAGCGTCTGTCGCAAGGGAAAGAGTGGTGGCCGGCTCTTGAAACAGACGCCCTGTTGTGATGTTTGGAAGGTGAGCCCACCATTCCAATGCGCCCTGGATGCGAGGGGTCAGGAAGACCTTGTCGTTGAACGACCCGGAGACTTGCCGCCATTGCTTGTTAAATTCTTCTTGAAGGACTCGCATAAGCAACCTGCAATTGGGGATCAGTGGTATGCAGGATGATGTCATGCCCAGAAAGGATTTTAACATCCGGACAGAAACGGACTTCTTTGAGCATAGAAGAGCTACCAGTTTGATGATACGATTTAGGCGCTCTTGCGAAACACCTTTGCGAGACGTGTATCTATTAACGCTCCCAGAAAGACTCTGTCGTGAGGGACGGACATGTGACTTTTCGTGGTTGATGGAAAGACCCAGTTTGCGGAAGAGGAAAAGGCAAGTCGGAGTGTGGTGATTTGCTGCGAGAAAGGTTGGTGCCTTTATTAAGCAGTCGTCCAAATAAGGGTAGATGTGTATGCCTTGCAGGCGTAGATAAGCCGCAACCGGGACCATGATCTTTGTGAACACCGTCAGCGCAGAACGAAGGCCAAAAGGTAGAACCTTGAATTGGTAGTGCTTTGATCCCATTTTGAAACTGATATACTTTCTGTGTCGTTGATGGATTGGCACATGAAAGTATGCATCCTAGAGGACGATTGTGGAGAGGAACTCTTCTGAATTCAGGAACTGTAAGATTTCTAGCAAGGTCAGCATTCAAAATGTTTTGGACTGGACGAATTTGTTGAGGGCTCTGAGGTCTAAAATCGGGCGCCACTCATGACTTCTTCCTGATAAGAAAAAAGCGGGAATAAAAGCCTGTCCCTTGTTGTTTGAGGAACCACTTCGACCTCACCTTTTTGAATCATAACTCAAACTTGTGCAAACAGTTCGAGATGTTTTGGAGGAGGACCAGATGGTGGGCAGTTGGGTGGAAACTTGATGAATTCCAGGGCATGGCCTTTTTGGATGACCTCCAAAACCCAACAATCCGAAGTTATTTGTGACCAATTGAAAAATCTTTGGGAGATTTGACCTCCAATTTGCAGTGGGAAAAGACTTGATGTTGTGAAAGTCATTTTTTATTAGAGGAGTTACCACCTCTGTAAGTGGTTTTTCGCCTGGAGTCGGTCTGTCGAGACTGCGACTGGTTGGAATAACGCTGCCTGTTGTCACCGTAGGAGCGGTATTGGGAGGAGCTACGAAAATTAGAGGATGTGCCTCTACCACGTGCTCCACGAAAAGGCCTCTTCCGGTATTGCAGAGAACCGAGGGCTCGAGCAGTATCCGTTTCCTTTTTAATAGATTCCAAGGCGTCGTCCACATGTTTACCGAAGAGGAACTCACCATAGAAGGGCAAATCAAGTATTTTAGCTTGTACCTCCGCCCAAACGGACTTAGACGAGACAGCCTTGTCTCTGTAAAACTGCAGCGCCAGCTAACTGTCAGAGGCCAGTCGAGGAAATATCAACAGAACAGTCTATGATTTCAGAGGAAATTCTAACCCTCTTGCACAATCTTTTGTGCTTCAGCTCTAGACGATTCAGGTAGGAGGTCGGCCAAGACAGCAATTTCGGACCACATCTGTCGGTCATAACGGCCGAGGATTGCTTAAGAATTTGCAGCCCGTACAGTGGTTGCAGCCATTGTGATTTGTTTTTGCTGATGGTGTACAGTCGGCGGCCATCCTGATCCGGCGGTGATGTCAAAGCAGAAGACTGATTACGTGACCTCTTTTGTGCAGCCTGTGTAATGACAGAGTCAGGTTTTGGCTGAGAGACTTTGCAGGCAGGCGAATCCTCAGGTGCCCTATACTTCTTGTCAATACGTGGAAGCACGGCAGGTACAGAATTAGGCTGTTCCATAAGTTTAAGGCCTTCCTTCCATATGAAGTCTATGATCGGAATAGAATGCACCTGCCTCAAAGGCGGATCTTTAAAATCACATAGAAAGCAGTCTTCTTGCCGGACAACCATAGGCAAGTGAAAGCGTTTGGCAGCTCTCTACATCAAAAGATGTAAACTCCCAATGTCAACTGGAGGCGACGCCAAAGGAGAAGCTGGAGGAGGAGACGGAGTTTGTGCCTGGTAAGCGTCCCAATCTGCCATTGCAGCGTCCTCATCTGGGTCAGTATCCATATTATTGCCAGTACCCACATGAATAGGATGTTGTGGAATAGGTGAGCCGGCTTGTGGAAGTGAAACAGATGGCTGTGCAGATGGAGGCAGCGGAGAAGCCGGCGTGGATGGTGGGAAACTACGATTGTAGTCGAGCATGTATTGCAGATTGGAGATCAAGGACATAGGCAACTGTGCCATAGGAACATCATGTTCACCAGCATGCGAGGTTTCCGGAGCAGAGACATGCAACTCTTGCTCTTCATCATCATAGTCCTGGTATTTAATGTGTAACTCCGACGGGCTACTGGCAGCCTGAAAGTTATCGTCCACAGAGGAGCCATCTGAATCACCCTCTTCTTCAGAGGCAAACAATTGAGGCGGAGGACTTGAGCGATGGCGCAAAGGGCTCAAAACCAAAGGAGCTGGGCGTTTGACAGTAGTAGCCCTAACCATGTGAAACTGGCTGCAGTGGCCAGTGAAAATTGAGCCGTCAACGAGGGCGTCGACGTCGTCGAGTGCTTTGCTGAAGACTTTCCTGGCGTCGACGATGATGGCAAGGGTACCGACGACGAAGGAACTGTTGTCGACGAGGACTTTTTCGTTGACTTTGCTGTCGTCGGCAAAGTTTGTAACTTCGACGAAGTGAAGTAGCCGTCGACGAGGAGCAGGTCGTCGACGGGGTAGTGGCCGTCAACGAGGCAGTCGTCGACGAAGAGGAAGGCATCTACGATGAGTGACACGTCGATGAAGCCTTCTTGATCATAGAAGAAATAGGCCTGACCTGAATCAGCGCTGACGAAGTGGTCGTCGTCAACAGGGAGGTATTAGTCGTTCTCATGACGTCGACGGATCTCGTCGACAAGCTGGCTCTCGTTTTAGAGGACGAGGGCACAGAGGGGATCTGCAACGCCAGAGAACTAGGTCCCGCAGGCGTAGAGGCTGGCAAATCCCGTGGGAAGACTACCTTAGAAGCATCCACAAGTTTTTTCCTAGGAAATGGCGATAAATGTCAGACTCATACCCACGCTTCAGAGAGGTTGCAGTTTAGCAAGAAGAAACACTCTCTATATCAAAGTGTTGTCCGAAGTCTTCAATTTCTGTAGCCACAGAAAAAGACGGGCCTCTCTATCCTTTAAAGTCTTCTTTGAAAAGGTCCAGTAAAATTTACAACTCCTCACCTCATGGTCCAGGTATAAGCAATAAATGCACTTTTTATGAGGGTCCTCAGAGAAAAGACGAAGTTTTCGACATGATGAACAGAGTCTAAATAAAGACTTCTTCGTTGTAGACATATTTGAAAGCTTGAAGTTTGAAGATGAAGAAAAACTGAGCAGAGCTCAGGGAGACTCCCTTCACACGACGTGCGGTAGAAAATCTGAGGGCTTGAGCTTCTGAGGAGAAGGTTCTAGAGGGTGCTACAACCTGATTGGCTGGAAAGTGGACTATTATAATGACTTGGAAATGTTACTAACATGAGCTCTCCCTCTATGCTTTCTATAGACCTATTTTGTTCTATGGTACTTCAAGACTATTTTTTGAAAAGAATATACATATTATGGAATTTTATTTTATGTATATATTTATGTATATATGATTCTTACTACTGTTATGTACCGTGGGACTCCCACTTCGACGACGGGGAATTATTCAAGCATGTGAATCCATGAAAGACACCCCTAATACTGGAGAACTGGGAGATTATTAGAAGCGGGTAGGTAAATAGAAAGGCTTTATTTCGTAAATGTACGTTTATTTGTATCGGTTTGTGTAATGGTTCCTAAATTGAGGCCTGTGTGACCAAAACAAAATGGAAGCCGACTGATTCCGAAGTGGCGGTCTAAGTGCGCATGCGCCAACTGGAAGCGCGAGCTGCCTGTGCCTGAGCAGTATGGGTCAAGGACAGCGTGCCCTGCTACATGGAATACATGCCAAGTTTGTTGAAGTCAGAAAGTTAACTCGTGGGAATGAGACACCGAACAACAATTTAAAGGACACTTCGAAGGAAGTAAAATTTTAACAATAGCACCACTATTTTTTAGTCATAATGAAGATTTTGCATAAATTGAACAGTAAAGCGTTGAGGTGATGCTCATCCAACTATAAATTGACCAATCAAGGACATTCTAGGACATAAGAGTTACGAATTTAGATAGCTAAGTTAGTGAAAAAGGGTATAAAAGAGGACATTCTGGACTTTGAAAAGAGCTTGCTTTTTGACTTAATATTTACACCCCGAGATGTTGTCGGTCTGCGCCATTTTTCTTATGGCGCAGGGACTTTGACATTTTTCTGAAATGTAACTTTTGAATGGGTGCGAAGTTCTATGAGAAGGAAACATCGAGAGAGATAGAGAGGTGTTTCTTTGGGAACTATTTTGTTTTGTGCTGAAGTCTGCGTCTCTACATCTGGGTAATATACTTTTAACTTATTTTCCTAAACTGTTATACTAATAAGAAAACAAGTTACTTACCTGTAACTTTGGTTCCCCAGTATTGGTAACTTTCATAGATTCCCATGCTTTTTTATCATTCCCAGTCATCTGAATGGGAGCCTCTGTAACAAAAATACCATAGCAGTAGGTACAAAAGAGTAAGAAAAAGGCCTAGACCTCATTCCCTTTTGTAGCACATCACCTTTTTGTAAGAGACCAAACGTAGGCATCAGCCAATCAGAAAGGCATCAGCCAATCAGAAGTGCCTCACCCCATAGAACCCTCCTGAAGGAACCTGAGCCTCAGATTTTCGTAGCCGTTGTGTATCAGTCACCATATCTGTTGTAGGCTGAGCTTTCCTCGGGGAGGTGGGTGGGCGCATGGGAATCTATGAAAGTTACCAATACTAGGGAACCAAAGTCACAGGTAAGTAACTTGTTTTCTTGCCCCAGAATTGGAACTTTCATAAATTCCCATGCTTCTGTATCAGAGTAGCAAGCAGTTAGCAATAAAAACACATTTTGTGTAATAAATACATTGCAATAGCCAACATGACAAAGATACAAAATGTGCAAACAACAGAAGGTGGGATAGAAAGGAAAGCTCACCAATTATTGGAAGAGGTTCCTCAGGACAGCCTGTCCCACTGCCGCATCATCTCGCTGTAAGGACTCCAAGCAGTAATGCTTGGTAAAGGTGTGGACGCTGCTCCAGGTAGCAGCTCTGCAAATGTCTTTAATCTGTACCCCCGCAAAGAGAGCCGTTGAAGATGCCACTGATCTTGTGGAATGTGCACGATTCCTGCCAGTCAGAGGTTTCCCTGCCGCAGTATGGCAATGCAGAATGGCACTTGTAATCCATCTTGCTACCCCCTGCTTGGACAGCGGGAGACCTTTCCTTGGACCACCAAAGGCAACAAACAATTGAGAGGATTTCCGAAATCCCTTAGTACGTTCCAAGTAGAATTTTAAACACTGCTGTACATCCAAAGAATGTAGCGTCTTTTCCGCTGGTGTAGCCGGTTGAGGAAAGAAAGCTTTCAGAATAACTGGCTCATTCAAGTGGAAGTCCGAGGGTACCTTGGGTATGAACGTAGGGTTAGTTCTCAAGATTACAGTGTTTCTTTTAAATTGTAAATAAGGTTCCTGGATAGTAAGGGCCTGCAACTCTCCAATCCATCTAGCCGATGTGAGGGCGAGGAGTAGAGCCAATGTCCATGAAAGGAACTTCATGTCAGTACGATGAATTGGTTCAAATGGGCTTTTCATGAGCTGAGAGAGGACTAGATTTAAGTGCCAAGTAGAAGGCAGAGGCCTCACTGGTGAATAGACTCTGAACAAGCCCTTTAGAAATTGTTTGACAATCCTGGAAGACCACAACGAAGGTCCAGACCCAGATCTTGTGTACCTCAAAATGGCCGCCAAATGAACTTTTCTTGACGAATGGGCTAGTCCCGACTTAGCCAGGGATAGCAGATAAGGCAGAATCTGATGAGGCTTTGAAGCAAAGGGGTCAATTTTTTCTCTCCTACACCAGATACAAAACCTTTTCCATTTTATCCGGTAGGCCCTGTTCTTTGAAGGAGCCCTCGCCTGGGAGAGGACCTCCTTAATCCCGCTCGAGATGGGGAGATTCATAAACTCTTGCTGCTCAGGAGCCATGCTGTCAGGTGTAATGACTGTGGATCTTGGTGCCAAACCTGTCCTTCGGACATTGTGAGATCTGGAATAGACCTCAAGGGAAGAGGAAGAGCTTGCGACTACAGATGGAGTTCTGTGTACCAGAACTGTCTTGGGCAAGCAGGGGCTATCAAGATCATCCTGCATGGTTCCACTTTGATCATCCCGATGAGCCGCGGGATCAGAGGGATGGGGGGAAAGGCGTAGACAAATGTCCTTGACCAGGCTATAGAAAGTGCATTCCTCAATGACCCTTGGTGGTGAAGTCTGCTTGCATAAGACCGGCATTTCTTGTTGGTCGGTGTGGCAAAGAGATCCACCTCCGGTCTGCCCCACTGGCTGAAGACCTCTTCCAGAACACGCTGGTTCAACTCTCACTCGTGGCTGACTGAGGATGACCTGCTCAGCCTGTCGGCGTTCTCGTTTAGAACTCCTGGCAAGTGTTACGCCTTTAGCGATATTCCGTGAAGTATCGCCCATTCCCAGATCTGTTGAGCTTCCTGCGAAAACGGAAGAGACCTGGTTCCTCCTTCTTTGTTTACGTAGTGCATAGCCGTGGTGTTGTCCGTCCTGATGAGCACTTGTGAACCTCCTAAGCAGGGAAGAAAGGCTTGCAGAGCCAGTCTTATTGCTCTTCGCTCCAAAAGATTGATGTGGAGCCGTTGATGGTGAGGAGACCAATGGCCGCTGACATGCAGGTCTTGCAACACTGCTCCCCAACCCTCCAATGATGCGTCCGCTGTTACTACTTGAGGAGACTGATTGTTTACGAAGGATAGACCTTGGGACAAGTTGTTCTGATCTGTCCACCATAAGGCCGCTTCCTTCATCATTGGAGTGACGGTCACCTTGTCCTCGAATGATCTGTGAACCTGTTTCCATTGGATGTCTAGTTGTTCCTGCAGAGGACGCATCCTCAGTCTACAGTGAAGATTCAGAGGGATACACAATGAAATTACTCCCAGCAGAGATTTGTAGCGGGGTACTAAAAGATACCTTCTTTCTCGTAGGTTCCGAGCCAAGGTCTGTAGTTTCTCCCTCCTTTCCAGAGTCGGGAAGGCTTTAGAGAGCTTTGAATCCAGGATGGCTCCCAGGAAACGAGACTTTCTGGACGGGACCAGGGATGACTTTTCTTTGTTTAGAGTGAGTCCCAGATTCTGAAACAAATTTGTACAGCCTGAACAACATCCAGCGCTGCTTCCCTGGACAGGGCCTTCAACAACCAGTCGTCCAGGTAGGGGAAGACTTGAAAATGGTTTCTTCGCAGAAATGCTGCTACTGGCGCCAGCACCTTTGTAAAAATCCTCGGGGCTGAGCGGAGTCCAAAGGGTAAAACCCTGAATTGAAAGTGGCTCTTGGCTATTGTGAATCGTAGAAACCTTCTGTGTGCTGGGTGAATCGGGACATGGAAGTACTCGTCCTCGAGATAGAGCATGGCCATGAAATCCCCCGGGCTGATATCTAAAATGAGGCGCCATTTCTCCAGCGTCTTCTTTACCAGGAAGAACCTGGAATAGAATCCTTGTCCCTTTTGATTGGAGGGGACCGGCTCTATCGGTCCCTTACGGAGCATCTGTTGGGTCTTCGAGCCACAGGAGACGCAGGTGTTGATGGAATGGCTGCCGTGGGCTTGGGTGGAGGGACTTGCGTAAATTCCATGGTATGTCCTTTCCGAATGATGTTGAGCTCTCAACGGTCCGATGTTATGTTGGACCAATTCTGAAGGTATTTGGTTACCCTGCCTCCAACTGATGAGTTCTTGGAGGGTCCAGTAGGAAGAGCCAGGAGGCCGCTACTGGCGCTTGGACGCATCCCGTCCTCGGCTAGCCTGTTTTCCCTTATTGTAAGGCCTGGAGTAGTTAGAAGATTTGCCTTGTCTCTGTTGATAAGGCTGGCGGTACTGCTGGGGAACCTGAGCCATAGGATGAATAACGCTGCTGTTGATAGGATACCCTGTAGTTATTACCTCTGCCTCTGGAACCTTTGAAAGGAGACTTGCAGTATTGAAGGGTACCCAAGCATCTGGCGGTTTCCGTGTCTTTTTTGATCTCCTGAAGAGTGTCATCAATTAGCTTTCCAAATAGTGCTTCCCCATCAAAGGGAAGATCCAGGACTTTGTTTTGAATCTCCGGTCGAAACCAGGTAGCCTTCAGCCACCCCTGGCGAAGGAGGACTGCAGCCCCAGCCAGGGAACGAAACGCTGTTGTTGCAATGTCCATGGCACAGTCAATGATCTCCATTGACGTCGCCTCTCCCTCCTGCAAGATCTTTTTTGCCTCTGATGTTGATTCTGGAGGTAGCTGGTCCAGGAACGGAGAAACATCACACCAAAGTTGGCGGTCGTATCTGCCCAATATCGCCAGGGCATTAGCAGCTCGCACCAGAAGACTCGCCATAGACGAGAATCGTTTCCAGGCACTATCCAATCCCCGCCGTTCTTTGTCCGGAGGAGTTGTTAAGGGAGCAGAGGGGTTACGGGATTTTCTCTGCGCTGCTTGCGAAATAACTGAGTCTGGTTTGGGATGGTCCGTTAAGGCCGCTGGCCCATCAGGTGCTCTATATTTCTTATCCAGATGCGGTAGCACGGGTTCTTCATAGCCTTAAGGCCTGCTTTCCACAGATGATCTACTATAGGCATGGACCTGGTCGTCTTCCGATAGGGTTCCTTGAAGTCGTATAATAAACAATCCGTGGCCACCGCAGGCATAGCCAAATTGAACCGGTCAGCTGCTCTCTCCATCAGCTGATGGAAAACCTCCTACGTCAGCTGGCGGGGAATCTACTGGATCCGGAACTGGAGATGAATGGGTCCGGAATGATGTATTCATTCCATTCAGTCGTATGATCAGTTCCATGATCCGAATTTAGATCCTCATTCGAGGAATCATCATGGGCGTCTGCCGGCCTGGAAGGTTCTTGCGGAAAGGATGCTTGAGGCCGAGGGGACGCCTGAGCAGGTAATCCAGGAGTAGCCGTTGAGGCAGAAGTCAAGGCAAGCGCTGCAGGAACCAGTACTGGCCTTGTAGCCTTAGGTTTGTAGTCCCGCAGTAATCCAGGAGTAGCCGTTGAGGCAGAAGTCAAGGCAAGCGCTGCAGGAACCAGTACTGGCCTAGTAGCCTTAGATTTGTAGTCCCGCAGTAATCCAGGAGTAGCCGTTGAGGCAGAAGTCAAGGCAAGCGCTGCAGGAACCAGTACTGGCCTAGTAGCCTTAGATTTGTAGTCCCGCAGCATCTTATGCAGGTCCTGTAGGAATGAAGATGGTACAGTAACCATATCCTGCCCAGAATAATGTTATGACTGGGCCGCCTGATGATGTTCACCATCCTCCTGGTAATATCCCCCTTCAGAGTCCGTCTCTTGACCAGAAGTTGAGAGGGACTGTTGGCATAGCCATGAGTCCTGGTCATCCTCATCCGACTCCCCGTCCTCAAAGAGCAAAGCTGGTGGCAAGGGGGTCACTCTCCTTGGAGATGTCATCTCTGGCTTTATTCTTGTGACTGAAATTGTAATCCTTTTTTCAGATGACAATATCGTAGACTGTTCCGTCGACGATGGTTGCACACTAGTCGACGAGATTGGTGTCGCCGACGGTGAAAGTGTCGACGTTCCAGCTGTCGTTGTCGTTAAAGTTGTCGTAGTCTATGCTCTCGTCGACGACACTGTCTTCGTCACCATTGTCGTCGACTCTGTCACTCTCGTCGTCGATGCTGTGGTTCTCGTCGATGCTGAAAAACCTGCCGTCGACGCTTCCTTTTTCGACGACGATCCCTTAGTCAGCGAGCTAGTCGACGGAATCAATTTCAATTTAGTCATCAATTTCTACATCGACGGAAACTCCGCCGTCGACTCCTTAGTCGTTGAGGACTTGGAACTCCTCTCATAAGATTGGGAAGAGGGTTTCTTGAAGGCTGGGTCAGTCTTTGCACCCTTGGAAGCGTAGATGGTCCTACCCTCTCCTTTCCACCGTGGTGAGGAGATTCGCTTGGACCCAGGCTCTCAGACTCTCTCGGGGTCTTTTTTGAGGCCTTAGAGGGATGTTCCACAGAAGGAGAAGGGGAACACCTATCCCTTTTGACGGACCTCTAGATGACACAGCTGATGAGGACTCCTCACTGTCACTGGAAACTCCATGTTTCCTCTCCTGTTTCTGAAGCCAGGTCAAAAGTCTACCAGCACGATCCCGGAGGGTCTTGGTAGAGAAAGTGCGGCAGATTTTACAGTCCTCCGCTTTATGATCCGGATAAAGGCAATAGATACAATCCTTATGCCCATCTCCACAAACAACCTTTTCTTGCCACAGGTGGATCACGGCTTGAAAAGGGCCTTCTTTTCCTTGTCAGCCATCCTTAAACAATCCTGAAGAGAAATTCTGAAGAAAATTTGAAGAAAATCCTTTGAATAGAGAGGAAATGAGCAGAGCTCAAAGGAGACTCCCTGCGTGGTAGAAAATCTGAGGCTCTGAGGTTCCTTCAGGAGGGTTCTATGGGGTGAGGCACTTCTGATTGGCTGATGCCTAAGTTAGCTCTCTTTTACAAAAAGAGGGTGATATGCTATAAAAGGGAATGAGGCCTAGGCCTTTTTCTTTCTCTTTTGTACCTACTGCTATGGTAAAAGCATGGGAATCTATGAAAGTTCCAATACTGGTGCAAATAAATGTTTTGAATTGAACTTTTCCAGGATTATTAATGCATAACTGAATCATTTTCTTCAAGTAAAACAGGTCATGCTAGGGGATCAAATCTCTAAATCAAAATTAAATTAATGAAGCAGGTCTTGTTGTCCTTTAGTCAACTTTTACTAGCTGATCCATCGAAAATGAATAGTGGGGTGTTCTAAATCTTTCATTCAATTTAACCATGAGACTTAAAAACTGCAGATGTAAATAATTTATACATTTTAAGTTTAGGCACTCCGCTATAGCCTGCGGCCCTACTTTTGGTCTTCACTGAATCCTCGAAGCAGAATAAATGTGTGAATGAATGAATAGTACAAGTTCTGGGCCCATTTGTGAGAAATTAGTGAATAGCTCCGTAAGGTTAAGGTGATGGTTTATGAAGAATTTTTGGAGCCGCGCTGCACCAAGGTTCAGGCCTTTAATAATTAAATAGATTATTTTTTTAAACTTAAATATGCAGAGTATGAGATATCCTAACCCAGTCTCCCTAAAAGAACTTACTCTACAGTGCAGATTTCTGGTCAAGGCTGCAGTCTTTTGTCAACTAAAGGAGCATCCTGAGATTTGTCTTTCATTAGCTGGAAGGTTTGGTAACCATCCACATAAAAAAGTGCCTTTTCCATGCATACAAGAGGCACAGACGTTTGTGAAGAGCAGGAAACCAGGACAGGTGTCATTGCTAAATTGAAAAGCCACTAAGGCGGAAAAACGAAGTTGGAATTCACCTTTGAGGGAAAGTGTGCAAGCTTTGATTATTTTGGCAAGGACGAAAAACTATTGTGTGCTTTAGTTTACTGGTTCTTCTTCAGGATTGGGGTCTGACTATTCTCTTAATCTGTGTTCACGTGTTCTGTTTGAGGCTGCACACACGTTGCAAGTCACGGTCTGGATGAGCCTGTTGAATGGGTGATGAAAATAGTTTTGCCTTGCATCTTGGAATAACCCATCAGATGGCATTCAAGACATAAGATGATAGAATGAAAGCATTATGATCTTTGGATTAAGGCAATCATCCTGGACTGAGGATGAGCAGACCAGTGCTGTACGGACGTCCCAAATTAGAAACAAATAGGAACTGCAACCTAAAACTTAAGTCTATTGGAACAGATTAATTACCACAGAAACATTAACAGCAAAGAAGACAGACGCATTCGGGTGAAAGTAGCAGGGACCTCAAATCACAGAGTGAAAGCCCTCAGAGCTAAAGATGTGGTAAAATTGTGCTATAAGTCCTACGTGTTGTAGATCTGTATTCAGAGGGATGGGACTGAGCTTGTGTCCCACCACCAAGCCAGTACTCCTAAAACCACCTTGTGCTTTTAAGCTGTTGCTATTATTTCTCTTACGCCTTGCCTTGTGTATAATTATCTCTGGAAGACTTGATGCACATATACTCTACATCAAAAAGACAAAACGACCGGTACACATGAAGCTGGAAATCTGTTCAATGAGGATACTTGAGTTATAATCTCCGTTATCCCCACTTTAACAAACTGTTTTGCCAATGGATAAACAACTTTATTTCTCTAAGCCTCAAATTGCACTTTAGCTTAACACTTAAAATATAGAAACTTTCAGGACAAAGCCATGCATTGATTGCAAGGCAGAATTGAATAAAGACATTTTAACAATTAATTAATGAGACAGTTTACACCATAGTAAGAATTGGGTGAAGGCTGTTTGGCGAGTGCCAATGTCCGGATACAAGATTGTAACAAATTCATGTAAATACAAAGATGGCTTCTGATCAAATGCATTTGAGAAAAAATGTGCTATTTTCAGATTAAGTCGAACGGTGTGTGTATTTCGTGCTAATGCAAGATTATGATTTTATAGCCATGCATGAATATTAATGAATCGGTTTTCCTTTCAAAATGTGAGCTAGTGAAACATTTAAGGTTAAAGTAACCAGCTAATAACTGAAATGAGGAGTTAATGTGTTAACTTAGCTGTAGATTATACACATGCACTAGAGTATGCATTCCTATCTGCAGTCAGACCAAAAAAATGAAAAGGCACGCAGATTTTTATTTTTTTTAAAAGAACCCACATAAAATAGATATGATTTTATTCTAATAGCTTTAATTACAGTGCTTCTTTGTCAAAATGAAAACTGAAAACAAGTATACAAAACAGTTGATTACTAGTCATGTACTGAAAGCAATTACGTCACTAAACAAACCAGTTCAGATATATCCTCAAGTTTAAATGTTCCAAAAGCTCCAACTTCTTCAGTGTGTTGATCAAAAGTATATAAAAAGATAAACAAAAACAAAAAGGTACTTTTTTTCAGATGGCAAACTTGACCCTTGAAGCTAGATGAATGCCAAGGGGCATAGTTGCACACATATACAGATAAAAGGATTTATCCCAAAATGAGGAAGAAAGTTTTATAATGGAATGACTCGCCAACATGCTTGACAATACATAAAAGATGTTGGGTATGTGTGTTTTTATTTGTAGTTTTTTTTTTTAAATCAAGAGTACAGTACTGTCAGATTAAATAGGGTGCACGTTTAATGCAGGCTGTGCTTTCTGTTGAGAGGTTAGTTCTGGAGTGGTTGGCAAAAGTACAATTCACTTTCAAGGCAAAATACACTATTTTAAACCCAAAAGATAGCCTGTGTATTACTGGCAAGAATTTTTCAAGTGTTTCGATACATACAGATATTAACCTTACCCGAGTTGACCGACTGAAGCAAAGAAAATGCCCAAGTGTTTTGAAAATTCAACCATTCTCAACTTGCAGTCTGTTCTAAAATCTTTTTCAAATAATGCTTGCTCAAATAAGTCTTAAGTCTCGATGTGAGCACAAGTACAAGCACAAACGCTACGAAATACAGAAAGATCCAAAGGCATAGCATTAAAAAGGATCTATATCTTACCCATGCAAAAACGGATCATTTTATTTTTAGAGATTAAGTCACATTCTAACCACTTCATTTTAGCAAGAGAGATTGTTAAAAATCATAGGCATTCAAGCTGTCACTGAAAAACCTACATAAGTCACATTTGTCCCTTGTATGTTTCAAGTGTGTCACTTTAACAATTTAAGAAAGTACACTGTTCAGGGTTAAAAACCAGCAACCAAAATGAATCTCAACATAGATTTGACAAGCCAATAAAGTGGTTGGAGGCTCTACTGCGCATGAACTACTAGCAACCCATGTGTTTAAATCTCTTCCAGGTATACTTGATGTTGAGCTCTGATTCCTTACAAAAAAATAGCCGAGTAATATTGCATAGGATTACCAGAAACTGCCTCAATTGGAAACCAACTATTTACATTAAATAAGACACCTAAATGTTTTCAGGCTCGTCTTTGCCACATTTTACAGCATGGTACAATACGTACTGTGACAAATGAAATGAAAACGGATTCCGGCACTCAATACCACAAAGTAGCACAGCTTGCCACAAAAGATAAAAGCGGAGGGCTGGGGAGGAAGTAAGAGGACAGAGAGGTAGGGAAGAAACTAGGTTTCATTTCTGGTTTCGGAGTTGATTGGACAGCCAGTCCAGTCCTTCATAGAGACCATCTCCACTGGTGGCACAAGTCGCCTGGATGTACCAGTTCCTGTGGCGAAGGGAATGCAGGCCAAGCTTATCTGTGATTTCTGCTGCATTCATTGCATTAGGCAGATCCTGGTGGCAAGAATAAATGGGAAAATCAGACAGGATCCTCAAAAAAGGTTCTCACGTGCATATTAACCCTGCAATGATTTGACAAAAACCGATAATTCAGAAATATTTCAACCAACTAAACATTTTCTAAGAAAGCAGTTTGATAAAAAATGGTACAAACATTCATAAACCTTCTCCATTTCTGCTATATTGCCGGATTCCCTAATCACCGTCAGCGGTTCTCCTGATATCCACCAAGCTTCCCGGGCGAGGAAAATCCCTCAACACAATGTTGAAGAAATACCATAGATGGGAATGCTCAGTAGTAATTACGTTACCACTCATATTTGGCAGTACTGTGATGTACATCAATAACTACATTCCATCATGTGACACGCAACTTCAAGACACTAAAAACCTTCACAGCATCAGCACTAACTACAGAGAGATTAGACAAATCCACAGCAAAAGATGAATACAAGAGGAAAGTTTTCAGTCAGCTAAAATTGGGATAAGCTGGTACTATTTTGCAGAGCCTGGAGAAATTTGCCTCGCAAGATAGTAGGCTTTGTCCTAGGACCGTTCAGGCATTTGGCCTTGCAGCTAACAAAACTACCTACCTCGTGTGCAAGGATTCAATCTGGTTTTCCAATGTGCCCGAAATGTGTAATGGCTAGTTCTGAAAATCATGGTAGGGTATGTATTTGGACTCTGTAGGTGATTAGAAGCCAAGTCTCCATAGAATGGAGGATGTGCTTGCAGCGGTCCGGTCCAGCTCACATTGGCGCAGCATCATTTTCAACTTCGGCAGGCAGCCCAGAATCTTTTTAAACGGCACCCCTAGGTATAGTACAGCTATTTTCAAAAAGAACGTAGTTTGCAAACCAGGAGTAAGTAGAAACAGGATTTGGTCAGTAAATTAATTTGGTCCTCTATAATATGCAGCCTTTTACAGATATCCAAGCAAAATTCTTTTGTTAACTTTCCAAAAGTACAAGATTTATCTGAATAACAGAAAAATGGTGACAGGTCCTTTGAAGGCACTTCGCTTTGTGCCAAATAATTTATTACAATGTACTCTATTATTCTAAATTGGTGTGGGATTTTCCTTGTTATTACTTTGTTACTGTGAGCGCTGCATAAATTCTTCAAACAATGCATCTAAATTATGTCGGACTGCTTTTGTGCCAAGCTACCAGAGGATTAGGCACAGATTAATTCAGTGATTTTTGTGGTTCACCTGGACGGGGATTTTGGCTGTGGCTTGTACAGGGTTAACACCCCTGTCAACTAACAACCCAATTTCACACCACCACCAGACTCTCTTGGTTCTGTTAGTCTTTTCCTGTGTTAGCATTTAGAAAAAGTCCTAAAAATGTTGAACCTGTAGGATTTAAGGATGGCATTTATTTTGGGCACTGATGGGGACGCATAGCATGTATAACAAGGTCACCGGTTCCCAAGTGTGTCCTACGTTTTGGCCTTTGCTTCTGCTCTTTATAAGTCTAAATAAGGGAGGACCTAACAAAGGTTCTGTGCAAGTGAGTAGTCCCTACCAATAGGCATTCTTGGGGTTATAGTGACCAGAAGGCCAGGCAATTCTTTCCACTTACCACATAGCACCGGCAGCAGCGGTGGAGCTGGATGCATGGAGATGTGAAAATGGGTGCCCTTGAGGTTGAAAACCATCATGTAGTCCCCTCTTCAGAGCAGCAGGATAGTCATGGGAATGCCCTTGACAGGATGTGATAGTTTAATGGTGGACATTTAGGATTAACGGCAGTCCCTCCTTTCGAAAATCAACTAATATACGTTTGCATTGCTGGTTTGGGGGCATTGCCCTGATGCCCTCTTTAGCTATGAGCACCTGCCCTTCCTCCTTTAGCAGATGTATTAAGTCGTGACTAAGGATGTGGAGGAATGTTTGTTGCGGTGATACTTCAGGCTGTACCACCACTGTAAGCATATGTCAAAACGTTCAATCCTCCCTTAGAGGAAGCAGTCTTCCCCAATTGCTTGTCTTTACTCCAGGTGGCATGGCAATAGATTCACTACTTAAAAACAGAGGTGCCCCTGTTGGAGTCATCACTACACTTGCCTCTGCTACTGCCACAGTATCCACCCCTGCTGTAAGACCTGGGTCCCAGTGTGTCCTGAAAGGACTGTTGCTGGATATACCCTTGCATCAAGAGATGACGTGTTAGGACCGCCACTCACCTGCTGCTTCCGGGAAGCAAACTTGGGTGCTGAGTTCCAGAGAGCACCCATCCGCCTTGGTGGTCTCCATGTCCTTTACTTGTCTAAGATGAAGTATACTAGACCAACAGGCTGAGAAATCATTTTTGAAGATTAAAATTTGATAAATATATATTGGCTCCTGTAATTCCGATGGATTGAACGGAAAAAATTGACCTATATTTGGACACTTAATGGACTCTGATTATTTGTCATTATGAACTGCAGGGTGTCTTTATGACTCTGCGTGCACCAATTTGCAGTGTGTTGATAGAACAGTAGCTTAACAGTGACATGTTTCTCAAAGGTCTGAGCAGCACATCGTCCCTCAAGTTTACATGTTTTCTTGCAAAGCCCTGGAAGACTATTGCCTATTTTGGATGTCTCAAATTCAACAGGGAGTGTTCAAGAGGCACAGAAAGGGGAGAGAGTGAACACAGCAGTGTTACCATGAATAGAGGTCACTGCGAATCCCTGAGGCCCAAACATGTGCTAGGGGAAACTGGAAGCATGTCAAATATGTGCCACCCTAACGGACTTGACCTGCTGCGATGCCAGTGGTAGAACTGAAATATTCAAGTTTCATCAGGACCAGATGCAGAATCTGCTCTCCAGGAGTGATACAGAGTGGCACGTTGACACCCAGTTCTCTGTAATTGTAGACTGTTGGGAAGAGGCCTAGGCAACACGGTGTCCTGCCCGGAGCCCAGGCAACACGGTGTCCTGCCCGGAGCCCAGGCAACACGGAGTCCAGTCCGGAGCCCAGGCAACACAGAGTCCAGTCCGGAGCCCAGGCAACACAGAGTCCAGTCCGGAGCCCAGGCAACACAGAGTCCTGTCCGGAGCCCAGGCAACACAGAGTCCTGTCCGGAGCCCAGGCAACACAGAGTCCTGTCCGGAGCCCAGGCAACACAGAGTCCTGTCCGGAGCCCAGGCAACACAGAGTCCTGTCCGGAGCCCAGGCAACACAGAGTCCTGTCCGGAGCCCAGGCAACACGGAGTCCTGTTCGGAACCCAGGCAACACGGAGTCCTGTTCGGAACCCAGGCAACACGGAGTCCTGTTCGGAACCCAGGCAACACGGAGTCCTGTCGGAACCCAGGCAACACGGAGTCCTGTCGGAACCCAGGCAACATGGAGTCCTGATCGGGAACCCAGGCAACACATGCATACTTTGTGAAAGTGTGTATCAGACATCTGTTTGCAACCGTCCCTACATGGCCGATACCCTACAGCTTTGTGAGGCGGGATAATTCCCTTGTTTGAGACGAGAGGAATAAATCTCCAGATCTGCATGTGAAGTTGTGGAAAGGAGGGAACAGACATCAGCACGCTTGGGTTTCACATAAATTCAGCCCCGTTCTCTTCTGGGGCGGAATGACGTTGGTGCGGAGCAGCAGGATGCCTCCTACCAGAATGGAGTATTGCTTTTGAGTTTCCAGATCCTGTCTTACGCCTGGGGAAATATTCACAAGGTGAGTAATCTGAAGTTAGAAGATTCCATCTGAACATTTACCAGGTATTTCTATCTGTACCAAATTACATATTTGCAAGCCTACCAAAATAGTGGTCTAAATGGATCGGGAATCTCCAAGGCAGATTACACAAACTGGGTTTGCCCCTGCAAAATGTTTCCATCACAGTAGTGGAAACTTATCAAAACAAAGCAGGCTCACTAGCTGGTGAGGCAGGAGAGGCTACCCTTGTTTTAAAAGGTTACACAGAGGACACCTGCAAACACTAACTGATGACAAAAAAATTGTTTGGAGAAAACAGTATAAATAAGTAGTTGTTCTCCATACTGTACTTTATAATGTTGGTTAGATAAATAAGAATACATGCTTCAGGCTATTGCCAGGTAGCTACAGTTTATATTGCTCTAGTTGGTGAAATGATCTGCTGGTCTAAATAAATATTTTTAACCCTTCCAAGAAAGTATGGCCATGCACTTTGCACTTTAGAATGTTCCACCTGTTTAATGAATTACAGACCTTGTGTTATTAAGGATATCTTAAATGTTCCTTTACTGAGTTTTTAATGTGAAGAAATTTAACATTTTATATTGAATGTCCTTTTATTTCGGGCTATCGATAAGCGTCGATGTATTAACCACATGCGTGCGAGCGGAATTCCGCTCGCACGCTCAGATTTTCTAAATCCCATTATTCATGACGAGCTGGGCTCGTCATCAGCGTGCGAGGAGGCTACGCCATGACGAGCCCAGCTCGTCATCAGCCCCGAAGGGGTTAATCAAACCAATTATGCAGGGATTTTATTATGTTTGTAATAGTGTATTTCAAACTAATTCTAAGTAATGTCTAAAAGAATGTGTTTTTTTAGACAGAAAGGATGTCTATTTTGAATATAAATAGGTAGGTTCCGCTCAAGGTTCAAAAAGGTAAAAATTAATTGACAAGCCCGCGCTGCATTTTTTTTCTTTTCCCAGCCAATTTGCGGATCCAACGTGAATCCCGCTGATAAAAAAAAGTAATGCTTTTTGGCCCTGCAGGTCCCTGAAGCAGGTCTAGGAGGCCCGGCTGTTTTTACCCTGCCCCCTTTTCTTAATTTTTACAATTTTTGGACCTTTTTTCTTGTGACTCGGTTGGTTGGAACTGTTGGCAACCAATCAGATCGCGAGTTCAAGATCAGGAGGGTTTGCGGATCCTTTGCGGCCACAGCGGTATATTGGAGAACCATTTACATTTCTCAGGTACTACTGAACGGATTTACATCATTTAACAAAAAGAGTGCACTCTGGAGAAAGAGCTACCTTATTGCAAAATTTGGTGTAATTCCATTCAGCAGTTCGGGCTATAGCTGCGTCAACAGTTCCCTATGGAAAAGAACATGGAGAAAAAACGTTTTGCCCCTGCCCCCCCGCCCAGCCCCCCCCCACCCCCATTAATCTGCTGCTTTTGTTGCCCTTCTCTTCGCATCAGATAACCTGTTTTTTCATCTAGATGTGCATTAATTCCGCCGACCGCGCACAGCCGAATACCTTACCAAGCATAGACGTAAGGTTTGCAGGTTCGGAAGCCCCAGGGTCGTATCTCGGCCCCAACTGGCAGGGCTCCAGGTCGCTGACGTTGCCCCCCCCCCCCCCCGCTTCCACGGATTCCTGGGATGCTCCAGATGTGCCCAGGGGGCCGGCCCAGCTTGGTGACGTCTGAGGTGCTTGGGCAGAAGTTACAGGGACGACAACAGCTTTCACTAGGGATTAGACAGCATTCTGGTAGTACCAAACTCCAAGCTCTGCGGCTGACCCTATGTTCAGCACATCAATCCCTGTTCGATAAGTACAATTGTCCAGTGCATTACACTTCTGGAGTCTGCCACAGTTGTGCTCCACTGGAATCCAGACAAGAAAGTTTACAACAAGCGTTTGCAATGCAATAGGTCTCGCAGTTACAAGAGTTTCAGCTTTTGGCATTGTAAATAATGTCTTATTTATGTTTTTAAAACAAAACTAAAAGGCATTATTTGCAATGTCAATAGCTCAAACTGGCGTAAAGCGAGACCTATTGCATTGCAAATGCTTGTTCTCATTTCCCGCTTGACAGATCACCCCGAAATTTTCAAGAAAGCAGCTAAAGTGAGTGGGCCATTTGTTTTGAAAATTTCGCAAAGATTCGCCAAAGGTATTGGCAAAAGAAAAAACTCTTTTTGAATAGAAACAAGGTCCTAACTATAACTACCTACTGGCGACCCTGTCCCCTTTTATTTTTAATGGTTGGGCTCCAGTGCCAAATTCTATCCAATGCAATTAGTGGCCATGGGGACTCATCCACTGGGGTTTGCCTTAATTATAGGTGGGTGCCCCAGTGCCCACCCAAGGCACCAACCAAGCAGCAATATGGGGCTATAGGGAGGAGAACCGGCCATCTCTAACATGCCCGGCGGGCCGGCATTGCTCCCCCTGGAAAGAGCAGCTGATTTTTACTCCCTTCATTGTTCTGTTTGTCTGCCTATAGGAGTGCAGGCAGGGAAACCGAAGTCTGCTCCCACCTCGAGGAAGCAATTTCAAATCTCCCAGTAGGAGCATGTTCAAATCTTACTGCGGCTGGGAGCAGACATACGTAATTGAGTCAGCCCTGTGGTATGGACCCAAGGGCCTTATAGGTCCAGGGTGGGGGGCCGGACACCCCCCTTCACTAAAATATTGGTCCCAGGGGAAAGGGTTCTCAGGGCTTCTGAGAGGCTTGTTTGACCTCCCTTATCCTTTAGAAACAGGTTGGCCAGGTGAATGGAGTCACACGGGACTCTTCGAAGCTGGGCGAGGGGGTCCATGTGCCCACTTCCCCTAAAGTACCTTTCCACAAATCCGGGCTTTTAAAATTACTTTAACTGCATGGAAGCCCTTGCTTTTAATAAGAAAAAACACCAGGCCTTGGAAGATAGGGTATCTCTACCCGGCAGACTTACGTCTCTTTTTTGACTTTTTTTCTTCTTTAGGACTGGGAACTGAGTCCCCATTCCAGAAGCACGCTAATGGTGGCTAGGGTAATAACTGGCAAGATGGTACTGCACACAGCTGATTAGCACAACTGATGTGGTTTCTGGAATATCAAACTTTAGCAGCTAGTGGCTTGTGAAAGGACAGTCAAACATTTCTGGTGTTAGGTAGGTACAACCAGTGGACACACAAACATTCCAAATCGCAACTGGAAAACATGGATTTACCATAGGGTTTCAGTCAAGTCAGAGATATGCTTGAAATGACAGGTATTAATAGGAGAGAGTTTAAACGACTGCAATCTGGGTGACCAGCTTTGATCTCTGGACCACAACCTCAGTCTGCTTTAAAATGGCAGAAGAGGTGTTGTCTGACAAAGCCAGGGATTGGGATGAAGTAGTACGGTGGGCCTGACACTTGCGGTCATGTAGCATCTCCTCTTGCTGTCTGTTTTCCAAAGCTGAGAGCATTCGTTTTAGGCCAGATGAGCTGCAGTATTTCTGTCTTGACTCCCACCCCCCCCACCCACTGTGTCTAACACCATCAGGACAGCCTTCAAGCAAGCTTCAATCTGGCAGCCCTCGTTATTGTCTTCCTGGTCAGAGACCGCTCCTTGCCACAAAAGCCTGGGAGATATGGATGTATACATTTGAGCTGAGCTGAATTGACTTTAGAATGGATCCAATGCATTGGACTTCTTCTTAAAGGCATAATATGTGGATGTTTGATTAAACCTAAGCGAGTACATTAAGATGTAATGCTTGGGAACATTCAGTACCCCACCATTTATTCTAAAATGGTCAAGCACATTAAGGAAAAACCAGAGCATTTGCAAGGAAAAAGGACTCAATAAAACGTGGAATATTGCAGGAATGTTCAGTCCAACAGCATGTGGCACAATGCAGGAATGTTCAGAAAAACAGCAATGCTCTCCTTTCTCAAAAAAATAGAACAAGGCTTCATGAGGTATAAATAAAATCTTACAACTGATGAATTGAGCTAAGAATCAGAGTGCCAAACTGAAGTAATGAACATAGAAGCAAGCGGAAACCAGACCGTCCTTGCTAAAAAACTGATGGCTCTGTTGCGAGGACTAAGCGTGACAAGTAACATGGTTGTGCATGTTGAGGAAACTCGAAGGTCCATGTAGGGCAAAATATTATAAGTGGACAAATGGAAGGAAAACTTTTACAAATCTGCTTACTTACAAGTAAGCAAATAAGTTAGTAAATATGAGAATCATGCCCCAACCACCAGGACTGATTAGCTGGACAAATAGATTATAAGTAAGCAAAATACAGTTGTTGAGCTGCTGGTTAGTCAAGATCAATGGACCTTAACAATTAGCCTCTGGTGACCCTCTACTTGATCATTATTGGAATCCAAGGACCCCTACTGAGTCGTTACTGGAAGCGGTGGACCCCAGCTTAAGCGATTCCAATGATTTGAATCTCAAAATACAGAAAAAACATTCAAATGCACAAATAATGAAATTTTATATAATTTGTAAATACATTTTTAAAAATTCACCATTTTCATGGAAAGGTTGGGGCTTTCTAAATTAAACCGAAGCCACCAATCATCCATGCAATATCTGGTTTGAGCATTTGCTCTGCTCCCACAAATCAATCTGAGGACAGTAACAAATTTTATCCTCGAGGTTAAACTTCCTTCACATTTATGTAAAGTCTTAAAATTCAGTTTTACATTTTGCGACTTTAGTTATAAAGACTTCATTAATCTGATAGTACTTAATTTTCTAAGCAGGTAAGGATCGCGGGTAGGTGTCACGAACCCCCAGGGTCGTCGGACCACAGGTTAAAAATCCCTGGCCTAAATAAAGGCCCATTACCTCACAAGATCTGGTTGGAGGATTGTCCCACTATTAAAAATGCTGCCAAATGAAGGATTTAGCTTACCTGTTTGTTAGCAAATACTAATAAGACTGCATCTCTAAGCTCATCTTCTGCCAGCATTCTCATCAACTCCTCCCGGGCTTCATTTACTCGTTCTCTGTCGTTACTGTCCACTACAAAAATCAAACCTGTTGGGGAAAAATACATTAAAAATAGTTACAATTAATACACACTAGAACATGTACTAAACAGAACTTAGTGACAGCATAAGGTACAAGTATGAATGGAACAAAAACAGTTCTTCATGAACCTTACTAGCAAACTTCCCAAGAAACATCGGTTAAAGAGCATAGCGTGGTCAACAGTAGTCAGTGTTTTAGGACGTATGTGCACAAGGACCACATGAGTCCCTGAAATTAGGTCTAGAATACTGAAATGATACGCAGGGCAGACAGGTATTTTTCTTCATTCTACAGAAAAAGATATGGAAAGGAAGGCATGGTGAGCAAGCGGAACTGCATGAGACCATAAAACACACAAGTCCATTGGCACTGCAGTGATGAAGGAAATCAGAATAAAGTGTATTTTGTCTTCCGACTCGAAAAAGCCAATAAAATGGATGGCAATTTTTAACTATTTATAGGTAGATAATGTTTCCTACTAATATATTAGTAGCTTACTATATTCAATTCTTCACTTTAACTAGAGGTTATACAAATGGTTAACATACCACCTGTATTAGTGCTGGACACCTTTGCTAAGCCTAATTTGTTAAGTATTTCCATCGATAAAAGAGGAGACCAATATATGTTAAAGAATGCTTGGCCTGTAGCAGATTTTTTCTCCACTCACTAGATTGTATTGTAATTGCATTTATATAGCGCTTACTACCCCCGACGAGGCGTCAAATCGCTTTTTCGGCAAATAGCACGCTACTCCAAAACCTATAAAGGATTAGTGCGCAATTAGTATTGTGAAATATGAAAGTGATTTAAGTGGTGGATAGGTTAGTCAATTATTTGGATTCAGAAGGATAGCGGAAGTATAGAAGAGGAAAAAAAAGTTTGTATTTATATAGCGCTTATTACCCCTGATGGGTGTTGAAGCGTTTTTTTTAGCGAGTAGCGTGCTACTACGGATAAATGTCATTACCCTGAAACTAAATGGGAATTATCCAGAGTCAGCAGATATCATGCAAATCTGATAAGGGTGCTGCCAGTCCCTCCGGGAAGGTCACCCCCGAGCACACTCCCCCGTGAGTGAGCCCGTCCCTGGTGCCACCTCTGCCCTGAGCTGTGCCCTCTGACGATCTCTTGTGCCCCCTGCCTCCTGCTCGCCTTGCCGCGCTGATTTCCCCGCCGTTTTTTCACTAGCCCCCATTGCTCCCCCCTCCTCGCCCAGCCCGGGCCACGTTTCCCGCCACCTCCTCGCCGCTGCCCCCCTGCGGCCCCGCCCCCTTCCCTCGCTCGCCATCCCCATTCGCCACCCCGCTAGCCCTCCCTTGCTCCGCCCCCCACTCTCCTCATATGGCAGAGTGGCCAACGCGCAGCGTGCACGCGCAGCGGGCGCGCCCTAAGCGCGCCGAAGGTGCGCCAAAGGTAAGCCCGTCTGCGCCCGACCGCGCCTGGACCGCGCCCAGGGCCAGGACCCCTGGGCACCGCAGACACCAGCCCACCCGCCGGACCTACGACGCCGCCACCCTCAACGCACTCAACACCGGCCGAATCCCGGGATGCTACCGAGCCACCCCGAGACGAACCCACGGACCCTTCAGCTGCCACGCCTGCAAGTTCACCTGCATCCGGACCTGCCTCGCACCAGCACCCGCCAAGCCTAACACCAGCAGCAACCACCTCAAGTGCATCCTGCTCAACACCCGCTCCGTCCACAGACACGCCATCGAACTCTGGAACCTCCTCGACACCACAGCTCCCGACGTCTCATTCCTCACGGAAACCTGGATGAACAACTCCTCAGCGCCCAACATCGCCATCGCCATCCCAGAGGGATACAAGATCATCCGGAGAGATCGCGACATCCATACTGGAGGAGGCATCGCCATCATCCACAGGGACACAATCCACATCACGACCAACACCGACGACACCCTGACTACCGCCGAACACCTACACTTCCAGATCCGCACCGACCCGAAGACCACCTTCAGAGGCACCCTGATCTACCGACCCCCGGGACCACGCACACAATTCAGCGAGGACATCGCCGACTTAGTCAGCCCGCATGCCCTCACCTCCGCTGACTACATCCTCCTGGGGGATATCAACTTCCACCTGGAGAACAACAACGACCGCAACACCATCACCCTGCTCGACAACCTCGCCAACCTCTGACTCAAGCAGCTGGTGTCCACCCCCACCCACCTCGCCAGACACACACTCGACGCCGTCTTCTCATCCAGCAAAGACATCAACTTCAGCCACGCCACTGGACTACACTGGACAGACCACAGCTGCGTCCACTTCACCTTCAGAAGAAAGACGATCCACCACCACCAGCAACAGGTTGCTCGAAGAAGCTGGAACAAGATCACAGCCGACCAGCTCGCCGCTTCCCTGAGCCAGCACCCTCCCGCCAGCTCAGCGAACCCCAGCCAGGCCGCCGACAACCTCACTAAGTGGATCAGCAACTGCGCGGACGAACTCGCCCCACTGAGGACCCCGCCCAGCAGACCCGGCAGCAAGAAGGCCCCATGGTTCACCGACGAACTCAAGAGCTCCAAGAAAAACTGCCGAGCCCTCGAGAAAGCCTGGAGAAGGGAGCCAACACCGGACAACATGACCACCCTCAAGCTTGCCACCCGGAAGCACCACCAACTGATCCGCGCCACCAAGAAAACTGCATTCAAAGACCGGCTGGACAACAACGCACACAACTGCAAGGAACTCTTCAACATCGTGAAAGAGCTCTCCAACCCCACCGCCGAAAACAACAACATCACCCCATCGCAAGACCTCTGCAACTCCCTCGCCTCCTACTTCCACAACAAGATCGCGGACATACACAACAGCTTCAGCCCTGAACCGACGCACGCCACTACCGAACGACCACCCCCACCACCACCTTCCGCGCCTAGACTCCGATCAGCACCGAAGACACCGTCCGCATGATGAACTCCATCCACTCCGGATCTCCGACCGACCCCTGCCCTCACCACGTCTTCAACAAGGCCGACGCTGCCATCGCACCCCACCTGCAGGACATCATCAACACCTCCTTCGACACCGCCACCTTCCCGGAGAGCTGGAAGCACGCCAAACTCAGCGCCCTACTAAAGAAACCAACAGCGGACCCCACCGAACTCAAGAATTACCGCCCCATCTCGCTCCTCCCGTTTCCAGCCAAAGTCATCGAGAAGACCGCCAACAAGCAGATGGCCGCCTTCCTCGAGACGAATGGTTCCCTCGACCCTTCACAGTCTGGCTTCCGAGCCAACAACAGCACTGAGACCGCCCTCATCGCTGCCACCGATGACATCCGAGCCCTGATGGACAACGGAGAAACAGCGGCCCTCATCCTTCTAGACCTCTTCGCGGCATTCGACACTGTCTGCCACCGCACCCTAGTGCAGCGCCTCAGCAACGTCGGAATCCAGGAGAAGGCACTGGAATGGATCATCTCCTTCCTCGACGGAAGAACACAGAGAGTCCGTCTACCACCGTGCAAGTCAGAGGCCACCGAAGTCATCTGCGGCGTCCCTCAAGGATCCTCGCTGAGCCCCACCCTCTTTAACGTCTACATGAGCCCCCTAGCGGCCATCGCACGCCAACACAACCTCAACATCATCTCCTACGCTGACGACACCCAGCTGATCCTTTCCCATACCAACGACCCCGCCGCCGCCAGAGCCAACCTTCACGAAGTGATGAAAGACGTAGCCGAGTGGATGACGGCCAGCCGCCTGAAACTGAACTCAGACAAGACGGAAGTCCTCATCCTGGGCTCCTCGCCCTCCGCCTGGGACGACTCCTGGTGGCCCCCCGCCCTGGGCACCGCACCCAAACCGACAGACCACGCACGCAACCTGGGCTTCATCCTGGACTCCTCCCTCTCCATGACCAGACAAGTCAACGCCGTCTCCTCGTCATGCTTCAACATCCTGTGCATGCTACGGAAGATCTTTCGGTGGATCCCCACCGAGACCAGTAAGACGGTCACCCAGGCCCTCGTCACCAGCCGACTGGACTACGGCAACGCCCTCTACGCCGGAACCACCGCCAAGCTCCAGAAGAGACTCCAGCGGATCCAGAACACCTCAGCCAGACTCATCCTCGACATCCCACGACACAGCCACATCTCCGGACATCTGAGAGACTTGCATTGGCTCCCCGTCAACAAAAGAATCACCTTCCGTCTCCTCACCCACGCACACAAAGCCCTACACGATCAAGGCCCGAGCTACCTCAACAACCGCATCAACTTCTACGCTCCCAAACGCCATCTACGATCAGCCAGTCACGCCCTCGCCGCCGTCCCCCGCATCCGAACGACAACAGGAGGAAGGTTCTTCTACCTGGCCGCCAAGACCTGGAACTCCCTCCCGTCCGACCTGCGCCTGACCCAAGACCACCTCTCCTTCAGGAAGAAGCTCAAGACCTGGCTGTTCGAGCAGTAGCAGCACCCCCCCCCCCCAAGCGCCTTGAGACCCTCCGGGTAAGTAGTGCGCTCTATAAATGTCTTTGATTGATTGATTGATAGCCATTCTGGGCCTACATCGCACATGCCTCTTCTATTCAGTTCAATATGAACCCAACTTCAGTGAATAGTAAAAATGATGAATTAAAATTTTTTTTTTTAACTTTCATTGATTATCAAGTAGTGGCTTCACTAATCAGGTTACGCAATACAATTTTTACCAACTAGCTGGTCGTGACTAAGATGTTCTTTTTGTCCTGACATTCGGAGGTGTTGCATCTGTTGACACAGAATCCAGGACTCCACCCATTGTTGCTTTAAGGGCTAAGTGGATCACCCAAAACTCCAGAAGGAAGATGACCCTCCACTGAAGAGTAAAGGACTAATATCTCCCCTTCTCCCAGGTAGAACTTCCAACCATGCAGTGACACTTGAAACCACCATGACCTCTATGGGGAGTGAGTGGCCTTCCACAGGTCATCTACAAATGCAGATACTGTGATGCTTCCCTTGATATTCGGATGGAGTTGGAGAAGCATCTGTGATGCTGGGCTCACCAAAATAAGAAACTACACTGCAGGGACAGCCTGTGCCACATGAAATTTGGGAGGAGAACTATGCATTTAGACAGGCGAACAAGAAGCCTCAGAGACGTCCTCACCAAAAACCATGACTGACCATGAAACATCGGCATCATATCCTGGACTCGCCGTGGCTGAGTAAAAGCTTTGACTCCAGGATGTCAAGAATTGCGCCAATGAATGCAAAGTTCTGGAAGGGGATCAGGTGGGACCTGGACTTGTTTATGTCAGGAGTTCTGCCGTCGTCCAGTGGTGGTCTATGGGTGACACTGGCAAGCCAGTCTTTAGTAGCCAGTTGTCGAGACACAGGCTCAATTGTAATCCCAACCTCCAAAAGATGGGCATCCACCACTTCCATCTTTTCATGAAAATCTGAGGTGCCAAGGTAAGGATTGTGGGTATGCCAGTAAGCTGACAATGTTCCAGGTCCACCTTGAACTGTAAGTAAAGGCCACAGTACTGCAGGATTGTATAGGACATGGCTACTCAAACATTTTCAACATTTATGCCAGCGGGATATGGGTAGGGCTTTGTGTGGGTTGAGGGGTGAGATGGGAATACAGAGCATGCACAAAGTGTGATGAGTGAGTCAAGGCACAGTCCTCCCTGGACTGAAACAAGCATCCTAAGACTGGTTTCGGGGTTTCACCCATCAGCCAGGATAGCTTGACTCCAGTGGCATGGAGAGCACAGGACCCACGTCTGGGCATACCTGTTCCACCCAGGGTGACAAATGCAATAAGAACAATTGATGGACAGAATGCACAACAAGGTCATACATTCACCCCAGTAGGTGCTTTCTTGCCCTAGGTGCGCCAGATATGCCCAGACGTGGGTTCCGTGCTCACTATGCCACTGGATTCAAGCTAGCCTAGCGTATGAAGGTTGATGCCCCGAAACCGGTCCCAGGATGCTAGTTTCCGGTACAGGGAGGATTCTACTTGGCAGTTCGGGCTGGACTGTTAATCATGAGGCACAGGGTCAATCAAGACTGATTTGCATATTGTTGGGTCTAAACTGGGATTGGCATGGTGAGCAAGAGAACGATGGATTTAACCCAGATCTATTGACTGGGGGTGAATGTTTGATTTGCTCTGCATTCCATCAATCATCTGTGTCTCTTTTACAGGCCCACTAGTACATTGGATTTACAGGCTCTGGGCACATGTAGTGCATTGTACTTCAGACTTACTAGTAAATCAAATATGCTAATCATGTAGAAACCAAATACAATTACATTTTAGACACAGAGCACATGCACTTTAGCACTGGTCAGCAGTGGTAAAGTGCCCAGAGTCCAAACGCCAGCAAATACAAAGTCCAGCACACAAACAAAAACAGGAGGCCAGAAGAAAAAAAGACAGGGACACCATGTCAAAAGATGCCAGAGATAACAATGTTAAAGCAGTAACTTCTGGGTTAAGGGTCTCTGAACTGACAAACCAAAAGCAAAAATTCTGCAAAACCGAGAAGCAATGCCTCTTGACAGACTGGACTAGCCAGACAATAGTGCTTTGTTAACGTATCCAGGGACGCCGTTGAAGCATGGAAAATGTCTAAGGCAGGAACATGCTGACACAATGGTTCCAGCTTTGGCTCATGTGGAGTGAGCTACTAAGATTTTTGGGTGGGTGGTGGTGTGGGTTGGGGAACACTCATAGGGATCTCACCTTTTGAATCTATTCCAGAGCAATATCTATTAGGAGGTGGGTCTGTGAATAGACAAACCAAACAGTCCAGTAGGACTGAGCAGGCGAAATGCCCCTCTCGGTGAACCTAGCTGCCCATCACTAGTGTTTTATGTACATGTGAGGGGACGCTCACATAGCAGCATGGTAAATGTCCAGGGCAGGTGCTCCATGTGTCAATGGAGTGGTAACAGCCTTGAGTATGGAAGAATGACCCCCATAACCCTTCTTGGGGCAACTTTTTTGGCCAGTGCATAGCATATCTTTATGCGGGCCCAATTCAGCGCGAGACAGTCCTTTTCTGTACAGCATTTCTCTCCCGCAAACCCAACAAAGGGCTGTTTGACCACTCAGTGTTCTCTGGTACGAGCAATTTAAAAGCTCAGTGCTCTTCTGGGTTCTAGTCTATGTAGTCTCTCCACCTCAAAGGGTGAGGCAGGGCATAGAACGCCAACAAGGTGCTAGTTGTATAGACTTGGAACAGAGTAAGTACTTTGGGAATTAAGGGTGCCCTTGTTGGCAGAACCAATTTGTCTGGGAAGGTGGTGGTATAAGAAAGGTTGACAACGAGCATCGCACTCACTAGCCACACCGATGTTATGACCAGGAACACTGTCTTGAGGATAAGAAGTCGCATAGAACAGGAGTGTGAAGGCTCAAAGGGAGCACACATCAAATATGTGAGGACCAGGTTACAAAGGGAGAAGGAAGAAAATAATGTTTGAGTCCTTTAGAAAACAGCATTAATACAGGTGAATTAAATAAAGAGATCTAGTCCGGCAACTATATAAAAAAAATGCCGAAAGGTACCCTTCGACTATGACCAAAGCAAAACCTTGCAGGGTGAGGGAAAGAACAAACAAACACTCAGACTAATTCGCTGGGAGGGGTCCAGCAGTTCCGTTCCGCACCCAGACAACAAATGTGTCCAAACTGGTGTATACAGTTTTTGTTGAGGGACACCTGGTTGCCAAGATGACATCAACCACCTCCAGAGGAATGTCAAAGGCTTTCGCTGCTCAATCTACAAGCAAGAAGGTGGAAACTGCGGGGGGCCAGGTGTAAGACCCTTCCCTGCTGATGCGACAGCAGATTCTTCTTGAGTGGCAGCTTGATCGGGGGACAGATGCTAATGCTCAGTAGCTCTGGATACCATACGCTCCATGTTCAATAAGGGGGCACTAGGATTAAATTGCCCAGTCCCTCCTGACCTTTTTCAGAACACCAGGCATGCGAGGCATTGCCCAGAAGGCATAAAGGAGTCCAGAGTCCAAATGCAGGTGGAACAAGTCTCAGACAGACAGAGAGAGAGAGAAAGGCGTTGGAATACAACACGCTTAATTGCGGACATTGCACATTGTCAGCAGCTGTGGCTAAGAGATCAAGCCAAGATTTTACCCATGCATGGCAGAGACCTTGCACCACTCAAGAGTTTAACAGCCATTCGTGACCTGCTGGTCAGCGACAGCAGAGTGCCTGCTCTGGTGTCCAAAGTTCTCACCAGTTGGTTAATAACCAGGAAGATACTTTGATGGCACAACCATTTCCAGAGGCACAGAGCCTTCTACCATAGGGTCCACCCTACCCCTCTTGGATTGCTGCAATATCACTTGGCAGTCGCATTATATGTGAGCACTTGCATCAACCTACCCCTGACTGAGAACGTATGGAAGTGGAATTTCCCTTGAAGGAGAATGTAGGAAAAGTGAATTATGTGGCATGGCTGGGTAGCCTTAACATGTAATATCACAATACTCCAAAGATGGCCCTTGGATTTACACTAATAAATTCTTAGCTCAGTCCTCGTAGAGTGACAAAGAGCAGTCAGGCTTTACTAGAGGAACAAGGGTTAAGCATTTCAGAGGACCAACAACAGTTGTCCTGGCTGTCCTTGGTGCTTAACGGGAATCGTGCTAGTGCAGACTTCAAGAAACAGAATACAACAGCTACACAGCTGATGATGTCGGATGATGGTTGCACAGTGTTCCCTGTAGATACAGTGCCGAGTGAGGGGGCTGGTTACCCGATTACTAACCAACAAGCCTTGGCAGCAGTAAGCACAGTGAAAAGGTACTGGAACTTCAATGGGTCCAGTGGAGTGAAGTAGTGGCCTTAAACTTTCTTGGCAGGTCGAGACTACAACTTCAACAATGCACTGGACTGTCTCGATTTAGCAAATCCCACATAGGGCCAGACGGCTAACGATATATTGTATCCAGCAAGTGTTTTTACCAGCAGTTTACAGTGGACTAGTGTCACTAGTCCAGGGGAGATGTGAGGCTGCTTCTGGCTTCCACAGAGGTCTCTCTATTCTGAATCATGGAGATTTAGCCAAGGACGAGGGTCATTCACCCAGTTTCTTCCAAATCTGTTGCCACAGGCACAGAGTATCCTCCTTTAGTTTTGGTGCTGTGGACAAAGTCCTCTTGCCTGCAAAACGGGTCTTCCCTTGGCCCTTCCTTGATGCAATTTGTTCAGATAGGAGGTTTTGGTGTCAGGGCTTAATTTGAGCCGGGGCTTGCCGGTGCTTAGCACTGGCACCTAATTATGAGGGCCGGTGTCGGCCGCAGCATTGATTAAGTGCACCTGTGACTGTGTAAATTAAAGTCTCTAGTCGTGACTACTCGTACGTTAAATACTGCATTCCGACTCAGAGTGTTAGTTACTGCGGGGCCGGCCGCTGGGCTCGTTGACACTGACAGATGGTCTTTGTGTGTGTGTGTGTGTGTGTGTGTGTGTGTGTGTGGGGGAGGGGGTGACGTGACGTGAGCCAGTCCACTGCACTTGTTGTTTCGACTCTCCAGGATTCTTGTCAGCATCACGTGAGTAGTAGGTAGTCTAGTCCTACCTTACTGTCTCTGACTGTTCAACTTCATCAAAACTCGACTTCACCTGCCAGTTGCAGGCAGCAGCGGGTCAGGCCGCCACAGGGTCGAGTCGCCATGCCAGGGCCCCAGTGTGGGTGGGAGTCTGTTCTTGTGCTGGTTGGAGGCCAGGGCAGGGCTTTGCTGCGGGGGTGGGAGCTGTGCGCAGCAGAGGCAGCCACGCATGCGCAGATGCCAATGCACACTCATTTTCGCTGGCTACCCGCCCCACCCCAGCATACCCGCCCGCACCTCCTCACCAGCAGCAGCGTGAGGGCCGGCAGCCATCCCTGAGACCAGTCCTGCTCCTGCCTGAGACGAGACCAGTGTGGTGGTGACGTAGCAGCAGTTGGGAGCTCAGTCACTCTCTGGACCAGTGCTCCTCAGCAGGTGAGGGCGAGGCAGGCAGGGCCTGGCCGGGGCCGGGGGCCCTGGCTGGCTGGTGGTACTGGTAGCCAGTGCAGCATTACTGGTGCTGGTGGGTGGTCACTGGTGGTCAGTGACTGAGACTGGTGGTGACACTGACGTTAACTTAGGACCGATACGATAGGCGGTGTAGTAGTAGGTCGGCCCGGCCGGTGCCATAAAAAAAAAGTTGCGCAGTTGAGGCCGACCTACGGTGGGACAGACTGTAGTAGTAGGCCGGCCCGGCCGGTGCCATTAAAAAAAAAGTTGCGCAGTTGAGGCCTACGGTGTCAGTCACTGGTTAATGTTTTTGATCCCCGCCTGGTTTGATCATTGACGTCATCGTCATCAACGCGATCATGTTGTTGCCAGAATGCCAGTGCACTGCAGTGGGCAGTAGTGCCCAAGAAGTGGCTATTTATTAATGCGCAGTTGCGGCAGGGCTGGTGGATACAAGAAGAATGATATGGGAATGTTTATGGGTTTTGCATAAAGCTGGTTTCATCATGCTTCCTCTTTAGGGCACCAGGTCTTACCCTATATGGGGTTTTTGTTGGTTATGACGCCACAGTACACGCAGCCATCGATCTGACCCTTCTTCTCCCACTAATTTGTTTCTTCTTTCCCCATCCCTAGCTTTCTTGATCATTTCCTTTCTTCCCTTCACGCCCGTACCCTCTGCCCTTCCCCGCCCCTGTCCCCCTCCCCTGCCTGCCGCATTTCCACTTGTCACGTCACCCTTTCCAACCTCAGTGTTGTATCTTCATCGTCTACAGTCACCTACTCATTTCTCTTCTGACTTCTCTGTTTCTTGTCTTGTTTCTTGTCTTTTTTTTTACCAAGCTCCTATCTCCTTATATTCATCCTCCGACCTCTTCCAATAATTCAATTTTTCTTTTTCACCCCGACTCCCTTTCGTGTCCCTTGTCTTTTCTTTCTATTCAAATTTTAACTGTTTTATGCAGACCGACTGGCCATGCGCCTTCAGAACTGGAGACTCCCTGGCTGCTGGACCGATCAGGAGATTCGGTTTCGTTTTTGCAGGGCAGTGGAGATCAGATTCGGTTTCGTTTTTTTTCAGGGCAGGGAGGGCACGCACGCGGGCCGTGGCACGCAGCCTCATAAAAATAATCTGTTGCCTGTCCTGCACGGTTGTCTGAATATCCCAGCTACAGCATCATATAGATGGATGCTGGAAAATTAATTGGGATTTGCTCATTTAATGTAAACCCATCAGTGGTACCTGACATTTTACTTGTCGTCCACTGCCAGATTTAATGTTTCCATGCTGCAGTGACAAATAAATCTGAAAAGGGCAGCTTTTCTCCTGCTCCTGTGCCAGGCATGGTAAATATATTGCTGTCGGGTATAGAATTTCTCCTAGCCAATGTTAACACTAATTCAAGGTCTTAAGAGTGCCATGAGAAGATTACTTTTTTGATACAATACAAATCCTGTAGTAACTGCAGTAGAACCACAACTCACACTGAGACCCACCTTTTATTATCATATCACAGGCCCGCCATTGTCTCTTATTTTCTTCCAGGTCATTGGTAACTGCTGCTTTCTATGTCAACTTTGTACCACACATAAAGTGTATTTGTAAAGCCCACGTTCACTCGTAGGCTTCTTGCCACTGACTAACAGATGTTTATTGTTGCCCAACTCAATGGTACTCATTTTATCGACCTCAGAAGGATGAAAGGCAGAGTGGACCTATCAGGATTTGAACCTGTGACCATGAGGTCGAACACAGACCCATACAGTGGACCTATTCATCTGCTAAGCCAACAGACCACACTGCTTTTGCTACCCAAACAGCAAGCAGAAAATAACAAGCAAGTCCCTGTCCCACAGATCTGCCCGTTGGAAGTCAAAAGATGGAGGAACTTCAACTTCTCATGAACACAAGCCCTGCTGCTGGCACTCATGCACTGCAATGCTACAGCTGTTTTTCTCAGCACTGAAAAGCACTGCAGCCATTGAAGTGTGTGATTCCACAGCAGAGGGAGCTAACACTGCATCTATATTGCAGTTCAGATTCAAATGTTGGTAATTGTTTGGGTGGTCCCAGCCAGTGTAACGCGGGGTTACTGGGCTCTGCTTTTGACAGTTTGATTTTTTTCATCTCTCGTATCCTGTGGCAACATTACTATTGGATCCAGACCGAGCACTATCTCCTCCCGTTTAGCACTGGACTTTTCGGGTAGCGCGTCATTGCTGTGCAAGACTTATTCAGAGAACTAGAGCGTGTTACAAATTCAGAACTCCACCAAGCAAACACTGATGCTGAATAAATCAAAAAATAATGTGTTTTATTTTTTAAAAGAAAACATGCTTTAATTCATGCATGAGTAAATACAAAACTTAAAATTGCAAATGAACACAAAGAAAACCAGACATTTTTAGCCCTTCTGAAGTAGAGATCTGTGCAAGAAAGTGTGTAAGTGATAAAATATGTAAAGTCCTTTCTTGTGGATGGCTCACAATGTAAAAAACACTTCCTATTGCATTTGTCAGAGAGTTAGTTCACAATGCTGAAATTCGGATCAGCCAGATATATATTACCTCTGACTTTTAGCAGTCCCAGTTGAAAAGGTGGGTGGAGCTAATATAGTAAGTGGGTGGAGCCAGCGGATGAAGTGTTTGGAGCCAAAGAAAAGTAGGTGTGGCCACCGACAAACATTTGAGCACCTGCACTTCATATTTTACAAATTAAGCACTGTCTGGTGTGTGTCCTGAAGCTAATGCGCCCCCGACGTGATTAAGAGGTAATAAACATTCATAATAAGGAAAATGCTTGGAGTGTATGACTACATCGATAAGTAGAGCAAAATATAATCAAATCTATAGCACAGATGTGGGTTATGAGGCAAATAATGATTAAAGACCCCAGAAAAGGGAAGGAGGAGGGGAGGAAGAAGACATAAGGAAGCCCCAGAAAGAGGAATAGGAGAGAGGGATAGTAGAGGAGTGATGTCAAGACTAGTGCAATAATGATGTGGTAGATATCATCACCATTACTCGAAAAAGGTGGATTAGCCCAAACGCCGGGAGTGGGAAAAAGTGTTCAAACCTATGTAGGCTCACTTTTTTGTATGTATAGTTTATTCCATTCCATATGTTCTGTGACATCTGGCTGTTAAAGTTGTTAGAAAGTGTATTGTCTGTGCATCTTGTACAGCAGACCCACGCCCACCAAGTGTGGTGTGATAGGTTTGGAACGATTTCAATTTGCTTAAATTTTTTTTAATCCTATTGTTAGTAGGAGGTGCTTGAGACTCTTGTCTGTTGGGTTTAGTTTCAGGGCAGGCGTATGGGACCAAGGACCTAAGATCACTGTGTGGAAATTCAGGGAAATCTCAATATTGAAAATAGTGTTAATTACATTTTGAATCTCGTTCCCGAAAGAGTGAAGCTTTTTTCAGTGGAATCGCATGCAGATGAGGGTACCTGCTGAGTATTGGCAAATCCAGCATTTGTCTGAATGCAAGATCCCTAATTTGGAGACTTTCCCAGGGATACAGTACATTTATGTAGTATCCATGGTTGCATTTTGAGAGGGTAGGAAAGATTTTATTTGAGGGCACAAGTCCAAATCTTTTTCCAAGTTTCATCGTTTAGGGTTGAGTGTGTGGAATTAGGGGTGGATTCTATCCATTTGTTCTGGATTTCAGAAGTGATTTTCTTGTTGCTATTGAAAATTATTAGTCTTGTATATTGGGGCTGCTGCATGAGGCAGACTGGATAATTTAGAGAGATGGGGAATAAGTTCAGACTTGTGTGGGGTAAAATTCTTTTTGATCACAACCTCGAGTTGAAGGAGGTTGTAGAATTTGATGTTTCCTAAGTTGTAGGAGTTCTGCAAATGTTTTTGTGTAACTTGATAGGCCATGGTATTTGAGAAATTAGATTGTTTGATGACGAAGATGTCCATGATGGGGAAGTGCCTTCAAAGTTAATTTTAGGGTTCTTCCACACAGATACATGGTCTAAATGTCGGATTCTGTGTTGTAGCATTTATTTGAGTGTTTTAAGGGATGCGATGGCATCCTTAATGATGGTATGATAGTGGTACAGTGAAAAGCTTTTCATAGTTAAGATTAAGGAGTAAGGTTCAGCTTCGGATTTTTCAATAAGTACCCATAGCAGTGTATCCTGGGACTGGTTATAGAGCTCCGTGGCTTGTTTTATTAGGAATGGCAAGTTGGTATTTGTAAAAGTTTGCCTCCAGAAAGTTTATTAAGTTTACATTTTTGAAGACCAATTCTACCTCTTTTCCCTTCTCCAGAGGAATTTGGAGATTACGAAGTCTATATTATTGAAGTTGATAGTTAGTTGCATGGGAGTGAAAGTTTATTTGTGAAGTAATCATTTGGTGCATTCCACGCGACCCCACCATGTTCTGAATTTTGGCGACCAGGCTGAAAGAGTGATTTTAATTATGCCATCTTTGGTTATTTTCCTTGTTTCTACTAGATTACTTTCAAATATATGCCGAAGTATTTGATCTGCGAGGACTGCTGTGAAGTTTAGTGTTGTTTACAATGGACGATAAGATTAGGTAGCCTGAGACCTGCAAGTAGGAGTAAATTTCGTTGAGGATTGCATGGATGGCCGTTTCTGCCTTTTGCAAGACAATTAGTGCATCGTCCGCATAGGAGGCTACTTTGTAGGGAGTGTTCCCAATAGATATACCCTTAATAAGTGTGTTGAATCTAATGGCAACCAGAAGAGGTTCGATAGCAAAGAAAAAGTAGGTGTGAAGAGGAGACAGTCTTGTCTAGTCCCTTGCGCTAAGTGTACTGCAAAGCATAGGCAACAACCTACATTTTAATTCAATCTCTACATGTAGGCAACAGAAGTGTGCAAGTGGTTGTCGCCTCTAGGGAATCTGGGAATACAGGAAGTTTGGGATGGGTAGGATCATGGTAGTATAATCCCACTACTTGTGCCTCATTTCCGAGTCAGTGTACTGGATCACAACGCTTATATCACTGGTCCCATGACCAAACTGCAGCCAAGTCTACTTTTAAGAAAGCACTATACTAAGTAACTTTCTTGCTGAAGTTCATGATTAATCTCATCTTGCTTCTCTTCATTCTGTGATCACTTTTTTAATGTGCAATTAAAAATTCAGTTCTATTTGCATATTAGGCGCAACAGAATTCAGTTGCCACATGATTTTGTATAAAACCTTTTTACCACCTGCTAAGTTTCAAGATGAAAGATGTTATCTGTCTAAAGTCTCTGCAGATTTTAAAAATTCACCACAAGTGCCTTAATGGGCCTCAGTGAAACCAACACTATTGCAGCTGGTGCGAAAAGCACCATGAACTCTGAGCAACTCAAATGTATGGGTCAAGTTGTGATTTGACCTCACTATATGGACATCCTTTCAAATATTTAGGATGAGAAACATTTCAGTGAATTTGCGAAGATTTAATATTGATGGCCACAATTTCCATGTCAGTGAAACATTAAGTGTACTCTCAATGTCACAATCAAGATTTTTAATGATTAAAGAAAAAGTACCTTGAACAGGAAAGCAACAGCCACTAGCACGTTCTGCAACAAATGAGCAGCAATCCCAATACATTAAAAAAAATCTCATGTGGTGAATTTTCAAGCATGCACAGATGTTACAAGACTTCCACAAATTCTAGCATTTTGTGTGTACTCTCACTCCAGTATGCACAACTATGGTGATTGTACAGTTCCTTAATTTCTTTCATAGTCATTGTTATTAGACCTTGCACACTCAGTTCTTTCTTCCTTGGTCCTCTCCCTCTGGGAGAGTTATCCTCGTGGATAATTATTAGGAGATACCTTTAGTATCTCAAATTCAAACTGGGCAGTAAATACTTGAGAAGCAAAAGAGAAACAACCAGGATTTAGACACTGCAGATCTTTCAAATTCCTTTTTTTCTTTTTCTTTTAAACCATTACCCTGCTGCAGGTATATTACCTTGTTTTTTTATAAACTACTTACCTAAATTTAAAAATGAAGTTTAGAAGGGCAAAAGGGATGAACACATGAAGCTTTTGCTCTTCTTTAAAGAAAGCCATACATTGCCATTGTCATTTACTGAGTGAGAGGCAAGGTAAGGAGCCACGTTATTGCTGAAAACATTAGAACATTCTTTACAATGTAATTAAGGCAGACTGACCTTGAGTGTTCTGGAAATAGTGGCGCCAGAGGGGGCGAATTTTATCCTGGCCACCTACATCCCATACTGTAAAACTGATGTTCTTGTACTCTACAGTTTCTACGTTGAAACCTAAAAGAACAAAAAAATTGACAAGTAAGACCAATGTTTGCACTTTTAGGAACACAAAGGTGAACGTGATTGTATATACACCAAAAAAATTACTTCAAGAGATGTGTACGAAGTTAGATTAATAGTAATTATATTTACAAGGTAGATTTAACATTTTACACTCTGGGAAAATGTACACTCCAGGAACGGTTATTTGAATTTCGAATTAAAGCAGATGCGTTTCGCCCTGCACACGACTCTGGATAAAAAAAAACACAAAAAAGCACACTGACTAAAACAGACACTACTGCATTAGAAGTGCTATATACAATTTATATTGGCGAGTCATGCTACAGGTGAAAAGGTGGAGACACTGATGCTTGTCAAAAAAATGGCAATATGATAGGGCATTGAGTTCCAAACACTACAGTATGAACAGTCGTACAAGGTTCGACTGGTGCGATTTCAAGGCAAGGAGGGGGTTACATGTGTGGTCCTATCCTGACAGAATTATAGTTTTCTCATGCAGCAGTATTGTAACGACAGTTTAGCGCTGCAGATACACTCAAACAATTAACATTTTCTTGAATTTAAAAGAACAGCATCTAATCTGTGGAAAGCCCGTAAATTGACAATTACACATTTGAGCATTATTTGGTATGGAACTGATAACAAAATTCTTTAGAGAACTGTACCTGCTAAATGGGTTCTCTCAGAATCTTAGAACAGAAGACCAAGGCAGGACTGGGAACCACAACCGGCCCTGGCAAAGTGCTCGGCCGCCGCCCCCCCCACCCCCACACTCGGGAGGATGGAAATGCCGCCGAGCTCTTTGCCAGGGCCGGTTTTCGGACGATTTTGGTACAGGGCCGATTTTGCAGCTATGCTGCAAAAACGGCCCTGTAACAAAAACGGCCCCCTGGGACCCAAAACTGGCCCCCCACCTGTGCGGTGCCCGCTATGGCCAGTCCGGCCCTGCAGAAGACCTAGATCCGGCCTAGCACTTCGCTTGGTGGCGCAAGTGAACTAGTTGATTTGTTAGGTTGGTATTCTCGAGGATACCGAGGCTACTCATCTTTTTGAGGATGCTTACGGACCACAAGACCTTTTTAGGCATAGCTTGAAAGCACAGCTGTCTGCGAGGCTCATCGTTATTAAGTCATTAAAATATACATTGTGAGCTTTAGCTCTACCCAGATCAGTATTTCGCTCATCTCATGCTACAGGGTGTTTGGTGCAATATTCCTCTTTCTAGGAAGTGCTCCATTTGATGGCACGAGGGACAAATTCACATTTGAAAAGTACACTCAATTCTATGGCAGGACCAGAGGCTTCAGATTATGCTAATTCTCTCTTCGCTTTTTTCCATAACATATTCCACAGCAACCAAAAGATAAACGCTTTGGAACCAAAAAACAACTCCCATCAACTATAGGGAAAAGTCTATGCAGTAGTCCTTTCTCCATATCCAGTAAAAAGCATGTAATTCTTTCCTCACGTCAACTCCTCCTCTTGCTTCGCAGCCAGTTAAGTGCTCTTCTCCGCTTGTGGAGATTTATTACATTGCGTTATTTTATTGATGTTTGTGTCCCCAGGGGTCGCGGGGTTTAATGGGCGCCCTCCCGGGGATCTGTTCTCTATTTTTTTGCACACATTAGGTGTTCTTCCTTCCTTAAATCCACTGGCTGTGGGAACGTTTCTCAGTTCCTTAAGCGGCCACGCCCCTGAGGTTGCGGTGCTAGACTCAGCCCGAACGGACTCGTTTCGCTGCTCCCACAGCGTGTCTCCTCAAAAGAGGAGACCGCGGTGTGGCAGTTCGCGAGACCGGAGCCTTGTCCAACCGCTGTACCTGAACGCCCGTTCTGTCGGGTCTGTATTCTCCAGCTTGGCATCATTTCTCACCCTCCTGGCAGGGGTCTGTTTTGCGGTGATTACCGCGTTGACGCCTGGTGGCGTATTGTGTTGCACATGCTTTATTGTTGCGGATGGTGCTAGCGCGCTAATTGGTTCACAGCTGCAGTCGTTAATAGCGCACAGTGGGACAGCGGAGCCCTTGCAGTTAGTTCTGGGGGCAGAGTAGTGTGAATTACTCGCTGTGCGCAGGGTGGTCAAAGCGCCTATCGCAGTCCTTCGGTCTGCCGCATTTCTGTGCTGGAACTCCCAGTCCTTTTCTTTGAAATCCTTGAGATTAATTAACCCTTGGTGGGGCTTCGAGCTTGCTCGTCTTGTGACCTGCTTGATTTTACTGTCATAATGGCTGCACAGGACAGTCTGTAGGAGGAAGAGGAGTCTCAGTCCTACTTCCAACGTGATGAAATGTTTTGAGGCTGTGTAGTCCTCCATTTATAGGGTGGTGCAGGAGGTGGCATGGAGCAGCATCTGTCAGATATAATTATCGTGGAGTGTGCAAGACTAGCCATGCGCACTCTGGCAACCCAGTGCCCCCTACCCTTCCTTCCCCTCCTGAGGGCATTGAAGCTCCTCCACCTAAGAAGAAGCGCACCGATGGGGTTGACACGGACGCGTCTGCGTGTCTTAAGGTAGCCTTTTGGAATCCCCGGCGACTCCGGATCCGGTGTCCCCCGATACGGATGGGGAGTCCCCGGATGATGAGGCAGGGACTTCGAGACCGTGGCGGCCTGTAAGTGTTCCCTCCTCTTCGACAGTGGAGGACTCCGGTATGTTGAATCCGGTTGATATTGTGCACTCCCAGTCTGCCGCTTGGGCACCAGGTGAGAAGGTGGGGAAATTAGTCAGGGCGCCTTCGCAAACCCCTCGAGAAGGAGGCTAGGGGCTGGATTAGAGCGGAGTGCCCACGACCCACGTTAGAGAACAAGATTGCGCTGACACTGGAACTTGATTCTAACATGGCCACGTTCCTGGCCAAGTATATAAAGTACCCACGCAAAGGCATAGATAGATCGTGGCATTCTTGTCAAGATTAACTTCTGGATGCCATCGGGCCAATGACTAAGATTTTAGACATGGCCGAAGAGGCTAAGGTATCTGGTTCGGCAATTTCTCCTGAGACGCTTTCCGGCTGGGCGCAGCGTGCCATAATTTTCGTGGGCAATGCAAATTGCGTGCTGTCTGAGTGTCGCCGCTCTTTGTTGATAAAGTTGGACCAAAAGCTGGGGGATTTGGCCTCCTCGGAGGCAGTGGCCGAGGAAGGTCTCTTTGGAGATCCTTTCGTTAAGTCACTAGGCAAGTTCGTAGCGACCTTCGCCTCGCTTGACAAGGCGTAGTCCAACATAAAGTGTGTGTTTAACCAGCGTGTTTTCCAAGGGGGCGGTTGAGGCAGGGGAAGCTCGGCCGGCCGTGGGTTTCAGCAGAATTCTCCGAAAGGACAACGTCCCGTGCGCAGACAGTAGGTCACTTCCGCAAACTACAATAAATTCTATCCAACCAGAGGTCAGTGTTTCCGTGGCCATGAAGGCTTCCACAATAATTCCAGAGGTGGAAATTCTACGGGTAAGTGTTATCCCTTCGTCTTCGGTTCATCTTGGGGGTCGTTTGGCAGGTTTTCTGGACGTTTGGCGGGCGATAACATCAGACGCTTGGGTCCTTCAAACCGTCCAAGGGTTCCATATAGAGTTCTGCAGCCAACCTCAGCAAGAGATGCGTCCCCGGCCATTTGTTTTTCGGCCTGAGACGCAAATCTGATAGACGAGGAGGGGGTGGCGCTTTTGCTCAAAGAGGCCATCTGCCGGTCAGTTCTGCATCGCGTGGGTTTCATAAGCAATTTTTTTCTAGTGGACAAGCCCGATGGAGGTCAGCGCCCTGTTATCAACTTGAAGGAGTTCAACGGTTAGGTGGTGTACCGCCACTTCAAGATGGATTGGATCCATCTCTTGCGGGATGTTTTTTTGCCTTCAGATTTTAAAGGATGCGTATTTAGTGGTGCTCCACCCGGCAGTAGACGGGGCATTCGAACGATTGTCTACCTAGATGACATTCTCCTCATGGCTCAGTGCCCACGTCCCTGCGGCAGATTGCCCGGTTGGGGGGACTCTTGTCCTCTTCCATCCAAGCAATCTTCCCGGGACCCCTGCAGTGCGGGCGCTGCAGCGTTTAAAGGTGTACCACCTGCGCCAAGGACGATCTTACGCGCAGGCTGTTCCGCTTACCTCAGAAGCGAGGGAGGACATAGCGTGGTGGCTGACTCACATGAAGACGTGGAATGGGCGAGGGATTTTCGGCACTGTTCCAGACCTAGTCATCGAGTCGGATGCCAGCAGGTTGGCTGGGGTGCTCGGTGTGGGGAATTCTACACTGGCGGCGTCTGGTCGTTAGACTAAGACCTGCATATCAATTGCCTGGAGCTCTTGGCGGGGTCGTTCGCTGTCTGTTGCTGGACCAAGGACAGAGCCCAGGCGTGTGTGCTCCTCTAGATAGATAATATGTCCGGGGCCCGCTATGTCAATCACCTGGGGGGCCATTGGACCAGAGCTCTGGCAAATCTAGGAAAGGATTTCTGGGATTTTTGCTTGGCCAACCAGGTCTCAGTAATGGCAGAAAATCTCCCAGGTCAAGCCAATCAAGGGGCAGATTGGCACTCAAGGCATCTACACAACTCCAGTCTCTGGAAGTTAGACCTTCAAGTCTTTCAGGGGTTGGCGAGTCTTTGTGGTCACTTTACATCGGATTTCTTTGCGTCTCAACCATCAGGTACCGTGCTTCTTCAGTTGGAGGCCGGACCCGCTGGCTACCGACGCTTTCCTTCAGGATTGGATTGGGGAGATCGGGTGTGCTTTTCCCCGGTTTTCAATAACCACAAGAGCGGCGGCCCAAATCTGTCGACAGGGGGTGGAGGTGGTGATGGTGACTCCTTTCTGGAGGTCTCAAGTCTCTTTTCCGGTTCTTCTGGAACTTTCTTGGGATTCTCCAATCAGACTCCTCCGATTTCCTCTTCTTCTGAATACGGATCAGATGCTGCATTACCTCACGGCTCAGGGTTCCCTCCAGTCAATGACTTGGCGTCTTTACGGCAACGCTGGTCGCTCCCAGGCTTATCACAAACGGCTGAGCATTTTTTGTCCAAAGTGTGGGCTGACAATACTACTAGATGTTACCGATACTCTTGGGCAAGATGGCCTCGATAGGGTCTTCGAAGGTACTTGGATCCAGCGGCAGCAGACGTCATTCACATCCTGAATTTTTTGGCGGAGCTGATTGTCGATGGTCTGGCCTACCGTTCAGTTAACGCCATGAGATCCGCTATTTCGGCAGGCCATGCTCCGGTGGAGAGAGAGAGAGAGTGAGTGAGTGAGTGTGTGTGTGTGTGTGTGTGTGACACGACATCTTTTCATCTACAGATTGCTGCGTGGTATTAGAATCTTTACCCCAAGAGCCACGTTATTCTGTCCTGTGGGACGATAATTTGGTTTTGAATTTGTTCCTTTCCTGGCCGTCGAATAAGTATGTGTCTCAGAAGGAGCACCCGGCAAGCTGGCCATGCTTCTGTGCCTTCGGATATCAGGGCCTTGGACGTGTTCGCTAGAGTTTTTTCTTCCCAGAGGGGGTTACCTTTACAATTGGGTGTCGTACCAAGTAATTTTCCAGCACAGTTTCTTATCCAGCATTTCCAGACGCACCCAAACTGTGTTGTGCGGTGCCTCAAGGCATATGAAGCTCTCACGCAGGATTTTCGTCCTCTGGGCGAACGTCAATTACTTATTTCCATAAGGAAGCCTCCTAAAGCGGTCTCCTCCCCCACTATAGCTAGGTGGCTGCGTTGGGTCATGCAGTAGGCGGGTATTGACACAAATTAGTTTGGAGCTCATTCAGCACCTGGGGCCATGGCCTCAAAGGCTTTCTCGTTGAGGGCTCGTCTGGAGGACTTGATGCGAGCAGCGGATTGTTTCTCAGACTCCACCTTCAAAAGGCTTTATTTTAAACCGGTAATAGAGGTTGCACATTTGGTGGTGAGTAAGCTTTAAACTAGCACAATCCGAAGCTTCCGGTCCGGCCATAGAATCGAAATTCGCCTAGCTAACGCAACGGCAAGTTTCAATTCGATTACGGACTCGGAGGAGAGGATTATCCCACCCTAGGAACCTTTGGTGCCCCCTCTCCATATGGTGGTAAGTCATTTATGGGACTACTAGTGGTCTTAGAAGAAAATGTTCTGACTGTTGCATCAGTTTCTGCTCAGTGCCTTACGCTGTCCATTTTTTGTTAGGAAAAGACGGGTCAAAACAGGACCAGGAAAGATAATTGTGGCGTACTCCGGGGGAAGAAAAAAAGAGGAGTTGGCGTGAGGAGAGGATTACGTGCTTTCACTGGACATGGAGAAAGGATTATTGCTTAGACTTTTCCCTATGGTTGACGGGAGTTGGTTTTTTTTTGTTCCAAAGCGTTTCTCTTTTGTTTGCTATGGAATATGTTATGGAATAAAGCGAAGAGAGAATTAGCATAATCCTCGCCTCTGAGTCCTTAATTGAATTGAAACTTACCGTTACATTAGCCAGGCAAATTTCGATCACACTTTGTTGCATTTCATTCTATAAATCAGTTCTTAGTTCCAGTAAGCAGTCCTTTGTTACATTGTTCCTCAGCACTGACAAAGTCAATTATCATGCATTAAGGTGTCAAGTGGCATTGGTGTGTTCTACACAACGAACCAGCATTTGTGAATGCCTAGGTTTATATAAGCTGGCAAATTAGAGAGATATATGTTTTCCAATGCTGGTCTTATCCAAGGTATTTGCGCTGAACATGCAATAGCAGACAATACTTAGGCAGGCAAATAGAAGATAGAGATTTCATGCAGATATTGGAACACAACATTTGCAGTCCATATCCTGACATTTGTGTTTTAGATTAAAAGTTCATACAAACTATATAGAACCTGAACAAACACTGAGCACTAGAAATCCAATCACATCAAATTGTTAAGCAAACATATTTCCCCTGACCAACAAACACATCCTTAGAACTGAGGAGGTTAAAACCGGTACTTCAACATCAAAGTGTGTTCCACTTGTTCATCATAATAAGGCAAAACAAAATAAGCTAACTCGCTAAAACATCAAATTACGAGACATTTCATTTTTAGAGCAAATAACTTTACCAAAGCAAACAAGGATTGGGCTCAAAGCTATGTGCTTTAGGCCACCCAGTAAGGGTCTCTCACGGTTGCTCAGCCTCTTTTTTTTATTTTTACTTTTTTTGTCAGTTAGCTTATAGGTACATAAGGAACCTCATGTATTCCTCTTCACCTGCAAACAGATTTTTACAGAGCATCCATTTTAGAAGCATTTTCGAGAAGTAAACCCATTGTTTTGCCAGACGACGCAAGTAGGTTAGAAAAGAGGTTTTCCCCATAAAACGGATGTATATTATATACCCGGGTTTGCTTTAAATATGGTGCCCCCTCAATCCTAACCTCCCAGTATCATGGTTGGTCATTATGGAGTGTTTGGGCCTACCCATACTGGACGTTTTGAGAATAGAATGAGGAAACAAGCAAATTCTTTAAGTACATCAGTTACGGCCTTAATGTTCAGACTAACTAAGAAAATGGCAGCAGACAGGCTGCTAAATTTCTGAGCAAGAGATATTTGCCATCTTCCACCGAATCACTCTCAAACTTGGCATTCCGAACAAGCAAATATCCTACAATCATTTAGACCAAACTGCCATGGTAAAACAGTGTTTTTGAAAGAAACCCTACTCTCCTTCCACCTCACCAACTAGTGACACTTTCTCACCTATCAATTTAGTAATTTAACATGAAAAATGAACCCTACATGAAATACACGTCACCCATAGATGCTCTCACAAAGGTAAGCTCAAACAGTGTTAACAAATACCAGGTTACGGATAAGGTCTACAGAAAACAGTATCTCCCTCGAGGAACACCACTTAGTAAGAAATAAACTGCAATCTTTTTTTCCCGATCTTCTCAATTTCTACTTTTCAATCATGCCCATGTGCATACTGCACATTATGCTATACTAGGTATACTTCTTTAAAACATAAATGGACTGGTTTAGAAGCGGATCAATCAATTTCTATAAGAGGATGAATATGCGTTAATTTGTGATTGCATTTTATTTTCCTCACTGGTCCGTGCTCTAGCGAAGATAGCAGCCTTTCCTCTCACTTTCGGGTTGCAGTGTTTAGGGGGCCACATTGGACATCTCACACTCAAGCTCTCTGCAAACCACGTCATATGCAAAACTCCCTGTCCATTACCTAGAGGTGGCTGCACAAATGACATGCATAACAAGCACGTCAACGGTCCGCCAAAATTAAGCCTATCGGAACTTCAAGCACGCCCGTCTGTGCCTATGCCATGTGTAAGGCCAGAGATCCTGCCCGAAATACCTTTGAGGTAAGCTGCAAACGCATAATTGTGCTATGCTATGGCCCATTACGTTGTTTTGTGTTCATCCAGTCTCAATCTTCTTCACCAAATACTGGATATTTCTATTAGGAACTCCACACTCCATATAAAGTTTGGTCCGTCTGTAACAAATCAAGCTAACTGCTTCTGGCAATGATCACACAGATGAAATCAATATCAATGCACACTATCCCTCGATTAAGTGAAAACTCAATTATTTTATTTTGTTTGGTGATTAATGTCAGATCCCTGGCTAAACATGACAAATATTTCAGACAGCTGTTAATTCTACAGCAAACCAGATATTGTAGTAGTAACCTAGAAGATTACTCTTTCCCTAATTTTGCCTTGACCATTACTCCTGGTTATGCTATTCGCTATGTCATTCGCCTGTCTCTTAATTTTAACCCTTTTATGGACCAAGTAGGATCATTTGGTCTTTGCCGAATTCGAAGATACCCAAATTATTTTTAAAGTGAACAGCCTTTTTTTACGCAATGCAGACAGTGCTTAACTGGTTCATAAACTTTGGCTACACGGATAACAGGGAAATTCTCTAACTGATAAAATTGAAGTACTAGTCTTTGATAAAGAAGACGTCTGGTCCTATTTGGTGGCCTACTTCTTTTGGCATTTATATGTTACACTATATCCTCTCGGATAATCAAAATTCACTTCATTCAGGCCCCTGAATAAAGTATTCAAAGGACTATGTTGTTCAGATATATCTTAAACCTTCGTATTTCGCCAAAGGGTGCAATTAAACAAAAACAAAAAAATCGCTATTGTTGAACAAGTCAAGAAGACATGACAATTGAATGCAAAAGATTAGTCAATTATTCAAGCATGATCTCTGTGGGCGCTAACAGCTAATGTCCTTTGACATGCAGAGTTGATCTTCGTAAAAGCAGAAATAAATGCAATATAATATTAGGGGCATCAAAGAACAAATGCCAATGTTGCTAAAAATGTAAGTATACAAAAGTTGTTAAAATACACAATTTGCCACTAGAAGAATTCAGGAAAACAATAAAAAAAGGTGCTGTTTAGCAGTGCCCAAAATGTATATTAAGGTTCAATGATAGTGGTGTACTGTGTTAAAAGTATGTGGTTAAAAGTCTTAGACAATCCATCAATAATCCAAAGTGCTCGACATCAGTAATAAGGTTGTGTCACAGCCATGTACTGGTAATAAATTCAGTTTGCACGCACGGTCAGCACCAAACCTTTTGCCATTTGTCTCATTTCAGTGGAATCTGCTCATCATTTTGGGGTATTTTTCTATTCTAGCCTCTCCTTTAGAGTTCATTCCTTAACATGCTTCTTCATGTTACTTTATTCTTAAAATTCTAAAGAAAAATACCCCCCCCCCCCCCCCCCTTTCTTGATGAGGGAGGCACTATTTTAACTCTATACTGGTCCTCCATCTTCTTCCATCCACAAACGTCCAACTAATTCAAAATGCAGCAGCCCGCTTTATACTGGTAGAACCATAAAATTTCAAAGGCTACTCGCTGCTTCAGTCTCGAAACTGGCTTCCAAATTCAAAACATGTAATTTTAAAATCATTTTGTTTAGGCAATGTTCCCTTTTAAAACTAAAACTTCTGTCTGTAATTTTATTCTTTCTAGCATCCAAGCTGCACTCTTAGGTCCTCACATTCTACTTTGCAGATCATTCCCAGTTGTAAGAAATCTCGTATGGGCTTGTCATAGCGTTTTCCATTGCTCCTGACTATACTTGGAAAAGCCTCCCTTTTACACTTTGCTCTCAACCAAATCGGTCCACGTCTCGCACATTAATGAAGACCTATTGATTTGAACTAGTTTCACTGTTTTTACCCCTTTTATTGCCAGGACACCTATGGGTATTTGGGCACTCTATAAAAAATAAATCTTACATACAGTACAGGGAATCAATAAACTTATATTACAGACCTTTAGAGTACTTTGGAAACCATAATTAAGGTATGTCTCAACCAGAAATACTTTTCACCTTAACAGTGTGCAATAGTTAATTTACATTTTGGAATAAAATACTGTTCCATTATTAACAGAGCCAGACCTGTGAAGGAATTTCTCTGCATTCATCTGGAATTTGTAAGCAGTGAAACTCATTCTATTCAGGAGCCAAGCCTCTACACTCAGAAATACTTATTCCAGGTGCAGTATTTGGATATTGTTGGAAGTAAGCAGGTTCAGTAGAGGTGGCAATCGTAGGTGCCGCTTATCTGATAGGAGTAGCTCCGCTAACGAGTAATGTCTTGCTCACCATATGCGTATTAGTCGACACGATTCTCCTCATCTCATTTATGACTTTTGGGATCAGGGGGAAGGGGGAAAATCGAAGGCAAAGGTCTCTGATCAAGTTAAACAAAATGCATTCGCCAAAACCACAGTGGGATATGTCTGCTAGCACAGTAGCAGCATTGCTTGTTCAATTTGTTGCAAATAAGTCCAATTTCCGCTAGCCCTAAAGAAGAAAATCTTGGTTAGGGGAGTCTGATAAAGTTCCCACTTGTGGCATTACTTGTATGTACTGCCTAAAGCCTCTGCCCATACACTGTCTATTCCAAGAACATGTTCAGCTGTTAACTGAATATGGTGGTTGATGGCTCAAATTCACATCTTTTTGGGACAGGGAAAGAGAGCAAGTGCCTACTGTTTGTTTATGAAGTACATTGAAGTTTTGTCTGTGCGGCTTAATACACAAGGATTCGTTACTTACCTGTAATCCTAGTTCTCTTCCAGGGGTATACTCATTAAAGTCATAAGCACTGAATAATCTCCGCCCATGAGTGGGAACCCGTAACACATAACCAAATACATATATATGTGTAAATATATAAATAGAGTACATAATACTAAACAAATTTTACACATATACATGTATAAACTTATAATATGCAGCCCAGCCATAACCTATAGGCTAATAAGGCCATAATTACATACTTTCTCCAGAATTAAAATAAACTATAGAAAACAATGCAAGAAAAAGGCATGAGCCTAAAATGCATTCCATAGACACAAAAATCTTTTATTTTCATCAAAGAACCTGTAATAAAAGGGAATTAGCCTAAGTAGGCTGCATAAAGAAATAATATCCCAGTACATAAAATCAGACTGACACCTCGCCTTTAAGGCCTCAGGGAATCTGAACACTTAGCCTTTAAGGCCTCCAGGGGGACACTGCTCCAATCATGCCTCACAGGTGACAGTTAGGTCAGTTCTTTTGTACAGTACAGGACACCTTGCAGGTATCTGCATATAGAATTGCAATAATAACGTACTAAACCATATATACTACTGCTCGCCCGGGGAGGCGGGAGGGTGCTTATAACTAATGAGTATACCCCTGGAAGAGAACTAGGATTACAGGTAAGTAACTAATCCTTCTCTTCCAGGGGATACTCAATAGTCATAAGCACTAGAGTAACAAGCTCATACCCACTTCAAAGCGAGCGAGCAGAAAATAGAGATAACAAGTAGACACACATATCTTAGCTAGTATTAGCAAATACATTTCTGAGCGATGCCTGCCCAACCTGAGCATCTGCCTGCGTGTCTGAATCAATACAGTAATGGCGAGTAAATGTATGGACTGAACGCCATGTAGCTGCCTTACAGATTTCTGCCATAGAAACATTTCTAAGGAGAGCTGTAGTGGAAGCTTTCCCTTTCGTAGAATGAGTCTTTGGTCTTCATGACAAAGACCTGTTAGCCAAATGATAAGCCAGAACAATGCAAGAAACAATCCATCTAGATATGGACCATTTGGATGCCGCAGAGCCCGTATTAATAGGACCATAATTAATGAACAAACGGTCTGAGGTTCTCAATGTCTTTGTTCTATCCAAATAAAACTTAAGAACCCTCTTAAGGTCTAACGAGTGGAGAGCTCTTCCAGGAGGAATCGCAGTATTTGGAAAGAAAATCGGCAATGTTATAGTCTGATTAATGTGAAAATCTGACACTACCTTGGGCAAAAAGGCAGGGTGCGTTCTGAGAACCACTCTATTAGCATGGAACACAATGAAAGGTTCCTTACAACACAGAGCCTGGATCTCGCTCACTATAAGAGCAGAAGTAATGGCTACAAGGAACGCTACCTTACAAGTGAAGTGCTGCAAGGAGGCTTTGTGGAGCACCCATTAACTTTGTTAATACCACATTAAGCTCCCATGGTGGAGAAGGTGATCTGACTGGCAGATACACCTTTCTTAAACCTTCCAGAAAATCTTTCACTACTGGCGTCCTAAAAAGGGAGGTCTGAGTAGGTGATTTCCTTTAGGCCGTGATTGCTGCAAGGTGAACCTTAATAGAGTTAAACTGAAGGCCAGACCTCGCCAAATGTACCAAATAAGGCAGAATCACCTGCTCCTGACCATGGATAGGGTCAAGACCATTGTTTGTGCACCATAGAAAACAAGCATTTACAATGCAATGGTCTCAGCATTTTTAAAGGTAGAGCTATTGGCATTGCTCATGACTTTTTTTTTTAAACAAAAATAAATGGCATTGTCATTTACAATGCCAATAGCAGGGCAGGAGAGCAAGCACAAGAAACGAGGGGGCAGGACAGCAAGCACAAGCAACAGGGGGGGGGGAGAGGACAGCAAGCACAAGCAGCGGGGGTAGGACAGCGAGCGCAAGCAACGGAGGGCTGGAAGCAAGCACTAAAATCAATAAATTATATACAAATAAATAAGCAACATTGAAAATGTGAAGACTTTTTCTATGAACTAAACATATTTTGCATTATTGAATGAACAGCTATGAGAATAGTGACACCACACGTCATGGTATTGTGCCAGGAGAGAAAGAGACCCCACAAGCAAATAATTTGAATGCACCTCTGAATACCTACTTTAAGTGTTAACCCCCAAGAAGCTTGAGTCTAGTTGCACCGCTGAGGTTGGCAGTCCTGTTTAAACCAACCTTTAATGGAGGTAATTGAGCGTAGAAGCAATGCTCTAATTGGTAAATATGTAAGTGATGCCTATGGACCCATTTCTAACTAAACATCTTGGGCCAATTCATGTATTTTAGCCAACAACACACTGCATTTTTGGATTTAAAGAAAACAGCTTGCAAGTGTATTTCACTAAAAAGTAAAAACTAGCTAGATGTGTCACAAATTACATGCAACCAATTAACTGGAAGGCGTGATAACGTGACTGAATAAAAAGGTAAACAATAGCATCTTCTTTTGCTAAATATATTTGATGCTTTCTTCGGTCCCTTACACATTTTGGCCTTTGATATTTTTCAATGACATACAGAATTTGTACTAATCAAGAAGAATCCTCACTGGAATGGCTTACTTTGTTTTAGCCTCCAAATATACAGTGTGCGAAGTTGAAAGCCCTACTGCAAATCAGATTTATCTGGATTTGCTAGAAAGTGTGTGCTGCTGACCAATTAACTATTTAATTTGCTTGCAGTATTTAGCATTTTGTTAAATAAGTGTGTAAACGTATTCATCATTCTGGCCCCCCCCCTCCCCCCCCCCAACCCCCCACCCACCGGCCTCCCACTTCCAGTGAAATTAAAGAACAACGCTTGAAGACCTCTGCCTTAGACACATTTAGCATTTGAATTCAGGTACTATGCAGAAAGCTCCCAAGTTTCACACATACAGGCGTAAATGATAGCTTTGCATTTTGTGATGTTTGTGCTACTTTAGTAAAATTATGGAATCAAAACTACAAGTTCCAAAATGCAAACTTAGACGTGGAATTGTTGGGCTGCTTACGAATGACCATAGAAAACTTGAGACCTCAAACATGAATTGCACGCTCCTGGCTCACACTGGACACTTTTTCCCAACAGCCCACCAGAGGCAAATGATAAACTTAGATCATTTGGGCAGCTCAAATAAACTATCTCCGAAAAAGCGTTCTTTCCTGGATCAAATGCGTGCAGCAACAACTTTAAATCGACTTCCTCCCGTTTCCGGATTTGTGTGCAAGAGGAAAGTGATCAAACCAAATGTGGTGCTACTTTAGAACACTCCACCTTAACCACATCCGCGCTAGTTGAATTCTCCTTCTGTGCTGAGATTTTAAAAAACCCATGCTCCATGACGAGCTGGGCTCGTCATCAGTGTGCGAGGAGGCTACACCATGACGAGCCCAGCTCGTCATGAGCCTGGAAGGGGTTAAAGCTCAACCCTATTTGAATGTAAATTAACGTATCGCCCCGTTATCTATTCTCAAAGCTGTTGAGTGTTAGCAAAAGTGGCCACGAGTGTTGTAATCTCACCAGTGTCAGATAACCGCAGCGGGGCGCTGACCCGATCAACTCGGCCCGGTTTCGCAGCACCTTGCGCAGCTCCCCCGCCCGCTCCCTGAAGGTGCGCTCGTTTTGCCGGTAGCCTTGCAAGCAGAGCACACGAAGCAAGGCCATTTCCACCGGCTATTATGCAGACTGGACCCGACGACAACCATAGAGCCGGATTCTGCATACTTCCTGAACTAGATGAAACAGTATCCAAACCGAGGCATGAAACGCAAAACAACAACACACGTGTGTTTTCATAGAAAACAGACTAAGGAGAGCCAGGGCTCAGCCGGACGGGACAAACAGCTCACAGGACACAGGGAAAAACAGAAAGCAAACATAAAAAGATCGGACGGGACAAACAGGACACATCGGACGGGACAAACAGCTCACAGGACACAGGGAAACACAGAAAGCAAACAAAAAAAAAGAGAATGTAAGCAAAAAAAACAATATGGCTTACCTGCATGTCCTTGCATCACAGAGAAAGCGAGACGATCCTCATGGGAAGACAAAACAAATAATGGCTGACACAATGTTCCAAATTTTTCGGATTGGGGGCGTGTTCGGTGTTCTCAGAATGGGTGTGGCCTAAAAGTGGAAAGAAGAACACTGAACACACCTCCAAATCCGAAAAGGACGGAGCCTATTCGGAGGGACAGCTCTCTCCTCCAATGGCTGGCCTCCGTTTAGGAAGCCAGCCAATGGGAGAGAGGCAAAAACAGAGGCGGAACAAATAGTCCACACTAAGAAACATTAAATCTTGGTACTTCCGTTTCTGCATTCGGCAGACCGGATATTACCTCGACCTAAAAACGTCGTTTCCATTTATAACCTTATGACCTTGTAGAAGGACGTTTGGTTTCTTTAAGGATATGCATACAGTCTGGGTTCAACTGCAAGTGTCCATATAGGATGACTTCAGGAGCCATGCTGCCAGGCGTAGGGAGGACAAGTTGGGGTGTAACACTTTCCCCCTCTGCTTGGACAGAAGATCCGGGTGACATGGTAACCTCCTGTGTGGCACTTCCGACAACTGAGGGAGATCTGGAATACCACCATTGGCGTGGCCACTCGGGAGCAATCAGAATCAGCCTGGAATTGGTTTTGTACATCCTGTTGATTACTGTTGGCATCAATGGGGTCGGTGGAAAAGTATACAGTATAGTCCGACACCAATCTATCAAAAGGGCATTCCCTTGAAATCCGACCTGGAGAAACCTGGACGCGAAGATTTTGCGTTTCCCGCGTCTGCGAACAGGTCGTCATCTGGGGTTCCCCATGCTTGAAAGATACGGTTTGCGACTTCCTCGTTGAGAATCCAATCGTGAGCCTCGACGAAGTCCCTGCTGAGGAAATCCGCCTGAGAGTTGAGGGTCCCCGGCAGATGTACAGCTGTTATCGACAAGTCTCTCGCTAGTAACCAGTTCCAAATGGTCTGGGCTTCCATGGAAAGAGTCCTGGAACCCCCCTGCTTGTTTAAATAATAAATCGTGGTTGTATTGTCAGTTTGCACCCGAAGGGACCGAGATTGGAACGATGGAAACAGAGACTTGAGAGCCAGATTAACCGCACTTAGTTCTATCAGGTTGATGTGATTGCCTTTTTCGGAGTCTGACCATAGCCCTTGTATCTACAGAGGGCACATATGAGCACCCTGACCCTGGAGAGAGGCGTCCGTGCTCAGAGTTTGAGTAGGAGGATCCTAATGAAATGGCACTCCTTGCATTAAGTGTGACCTCTTCATCCACCATCGGATGGAATCTTTGGTGGACTGATGGGAGTATTCGATCCTCCCAGCACCCCGTCCTGTCTCCATTGATCCTCTAAACACTGTTGCAGAGGGCACATGTGCAATCTTGCGTTTGGAACTATGAAGATGCACAACGCCATCGACCCCATGAAAGAGAGGACACCTGGCGAACTGTTGGGCAAGTAGACTGAAGAAGAAGGGGACATTTTGTTCGGATTGATAACCACCTCTCCTCCGAAAGAACACACGTTTACTTTTTCTGTGTCCAAGAGGGCTCGATAGTGGATCTGCTGGGTTGGGTTCATTATTGATTTCTTGAAGTTGACCTGAAGACCCAACTTGTGCATGAGACGAAGGCATATCTTAAGATGATCTTCCAGGAGAGATGGAGACGAACTTTTTAGGAGCCAGTCGTCCAAGTAAGGATAGATGAAAATCCTCTGCCTCCGAAGGAAGGCAGCTACCACCGCCATACACTTGGAGAACGTTCGAAGAGCTGACTTCAGTCCGAACGGAAGTACTGCATACTGGTAGTGATGAACAGACACTTGAAATCTGAGAAATTTGTGATGCTTCTTTGAGATTGGAACATGAAAGTATGCGTCCTTCAGATCGATGGAACACATCCATTCCCCCTGACGGAGATGGGGAAATATTTGATGGAGCGCTAACATCTGAAATTTCTCCCTTCGAATGAATCTGTTCAGCAATCTCAAATCCAGTATAGGTCTTTTATCTGCAGTGAGACCTTTCTTTCTCACCAAGAAGAAGTGGGAGTACAGACCTTGGTTTCTCTGCGGAAGAGGAACTTTCTCTATGGCTTTTTCGCATAAAAGGATGTTTACTTCATTTTGCAGAAGCTTGTGACTTTGTTGAATGACTCTCTTTGGACTTATGACAGGTGGAGGCTTTTTGAATTTGAGGAGATATCCATTCTGGATGATGCCGATGACCCACCTGTCTTGTCAACCTTCTTCACTCGTCTAAGTACAGAGCAATGCTTCCTCCTGCCAGAGTGGACCACAGCTGCAGAGGAAGGTCCATCGCATTGTTCTGATTTTCACGCAGGTGAAAACCTAATGAGAATAATATGTGGCTTTGGAATACGCCCTCTGTTCCATTGGCTAGCTCCATAAATGGAGGCTAGCCATTGGAACAGAGATCTGTCCGTCATGGCCGGACCAGATTCGTGGGCGTTCCCGTGATTTCTTCCCTCTTCGATCGTCATCGCGGCGGTGGGCGGAGTTTCGTTTTTTTTAATGTGTTTGTTTTCGTCATTCCATGCCGACCACGGCCGCCGGAAGAAGTACAGGTGAGTGCTTTGTTTTTCTTGCCTTCCCGCCCCCCCTCTCCTTGTGCCCGTTCCCGCACCCCTCCCGCTGTCCGTTCCTGCCCCCCCTCCCGCTGTCCGTTCCCCCCCCCCGCTGTCCGTGTGCCCGTGCTTCTTCCACATGCTTTCCCTGTGAGCCGAGGCAATGTGGCGCGGAAGCCCCGGGCTCCTAGTGCTGTGTTCCGGCCTGCGGGCGGCGTCCGACGGGGGACTCCGTGGCCAGGACAGCGGCTGTGAGTGGGGATCCCCGCCGATGGAGGCTGGGGCGCCTAGAGCGCCAGGCGGCCCGGCGAGCAGCACGGGAAAAGAGCACGGAGAGGAGGCAGGTTGGTGCCCACCTACCTCTCTGCAGGAGCCGCCTCCGCCGCTTACAGAGGAGCCACCGCGGTACCGGCTGGAAGACCTGGACACGCTGGCCACAGTGGGTAAGTCAGGATCGCAGCACCTCCGCTGCAGATGTGCCACATCCTTAAAACGCACACTTCTAGTCTATGGTGCAACCTTGGAATGACATCCTCCCCCGAAATCCCCGCATTCGGACCCTACTCACAGCATCACCGAGGGACAGGGCCCTGCCCGCAGCTATATCCGACATGATTCATGCCAAACCCTTGCCACTTTGCCTGAAACGAACATGAGCTTTGTTCCACTAGTTATGGCTGCATTACTTTTTGCAATTTCCAAGTGCATTCCGAATGTGGCTCTAAGGGTGGTGAAACTGGTCTAGGGCATTGAGGCAGCACCTGCTGTTGCACTCATTGCAACGGGCGAGGCAAGGGCTATTCTAAAGCCAAGAATACAATGTCACCCACTTCCTTGTTAGGTGGGACCCCTCCGCCCAAAAGAACTAGTAGCAGGTACTGCCCATGAAGCCAGACCCAATGCAATTGGGTCCGCGATGTCCAAGTAGGTGTGATGGAGGCTGGCTGTCACCCCAGGACTGAGATCCCTGTGGACTAAGTGTGATATTTACAGATGGCGTATAGAAGCTTGTTAGGTGTGGCCAGCATTGGAGCAGGTGGAAACTTGGTTGTATATGGTGTTTGTTAGCCTGCATGTGCCCGCTCTAGTCTCTCCACCCGTACCACCGAAGATGATGTTCATGAGTCCGCTGTACTGTGCCCCCACCGCCCCTTCGTTAAGTCGGTCTCCAAGAGTGGGGCCGCTTATAACTTTAACCCAGACAACTAAGTTATCTGCAAGAAAGGTGTGCAGGAGCTTGTGAGAACACACAGGGAGGCTCGGATGGATTGTAGTCCTCTGGCCGAGTGTACCTGGCTGCAGCTGATTTGGGTGTAGTCGGTGTTCGTGTGCGGGCGGTTGCAGTTAGCGGGGGACGGGACATGTTTCTCATTAGGCTCTGACCGCACAAGGAAGTTTATAAAGGGAGGATGAGAAATATTGGCAACGGTGAATGGAGAAAAAATCGGTATGAAAAAGATCAAGAGACGGAACTAAAGGGTGGTGAAGAAAAAGGCATGACGTGGAATCAGAAGAACTATACTGCCTTCTGTTCTGCAAAGTTGGTGTTGGGCACCTAGAAAAACTTTTGGGGGCCTTGAATTTTTTTTTAGACAAACTGACTGCTGAATTTACACAAGATATCTTAATTGTCAGACGCGAGAAGAGGAGACAGCCTCTCAGAGGTCTTGATAACATTCGTGGTGGAGACCCGAAAGGTTGCTAGAGCTGCAGGTTGTAGACGAGGCATCCACTTCGGCAGACAGGTGAAGTTCCGAAACACCCTCTCACATGTAGCTGGACTATGGAGCCCTAAGGGGAGTCTGGTGTAGGAGGCCGCCAGGTATATGCTGCACGGGGAGTGGGTGGGCTGGCTCGCTTCTCTCTCTGGCGTTTTTCCATGTGATCTTTGGACGCCGAGTCCTCGAGGGAGAACTGGTGCTAATTTCTATCTTGCTTTCTAGTCGCTGCTCCAAGTGGGGAGGAGCCTAGAATGCTGTGGAGTAAGCAGAACACACCCCTCACAACACGTACCCTTCTCATTATAACTAGGGCCAACACCATCATCACGAAACATTCACGAAGTACACAGTTGATTACCGGCTATCTAAAAAATCCCGCCCACCTCTTGCTGTGAGTCACTTTGATGTTGGTGCTTTAACTTCCGCACAATTCAAGTTTGTCATAATTGAACACGCTGCAGAACAGTGTTTTTGCACTATATTGCATATAGGTCACTAGTTGCGTCATAGAAATGTATGGTTTCTGTACCACTTCATTGAAAACGGAGTTGTGTGGCAGATGAACTTTATTGCAACGATTGTCAAGTGTGGTGTAGTGCTTAATTGCTGGATACAAAATGCGCACGGTCCCAAATGTTATCTAGAAGCTAGCACTGGTGCTGCCGAATTCCAGGGTTGTCAAATGCCAAGGCAATCTCTTCTTGATTGCATCCCACGACTCACTCTTCCAACTTCCTTCATTTCTTGTGTCCATCACATTCTTGGCAGATTCTTCTTCATATCTACCTTTCTCCCATGTCCTCTGATTTCCTATCTTTCTCTACATTTCTCCCTTCCATGCCTTTTGCTTTCCTGTTCCATTTCAGAGTTTGATGACGAAAAATAAGTTATGGTCTCCAGGGCCTTAAGTGGAATGGAAAAGGTGGGGCTCCATGAAAGGGGTGTGCCCAATATAAATAGTGTGGGGCATAAACATGTAAATTAAAATTCTCTTAGACTTGCACTATACCTATACGTTTGCACAGAATCACAACTGCAACTGGCATACATGCCCATTGTTTTGTGCTCTTTGCAGAGAGGCCAAGCATTGGATGGTCATGTATTAACACTTTTTCTGGACCCCTGACATTCACTAAGTAATATGCTGCCTATTAAAAAATTATAATACTGGAACACAATTTCCTGGAGAAAGGGCACACTCTTAAGGAATGCAAGATTAGGTAAATCATGTGAAATATAAACAGGAAAGACATGAATTAAATTACCGTTTTCTACACATTTTTCAGAAATCAATGCACGTTTATGCCTGTAAAGTTAAGTACATGAATACAGGGCCCGAGAGGGATCCGTTTCGATGTCCTTTTTAGGTTTCGCCTCGCCGAAGGCTGCGCTCTGCGCAGCTTTTCGGCGCAGGCGAAATCTAATGTTAGAAAGAGTGTGGCTTGGAATCTGCCCCTCTGTTCCATTGGCTAGCTCCATAAATGGAGGCTAGCCATTGGAACAGAGATCTGTCCGTCATGGCCGGACCAGATTTGTGGGCGTTCCCGGTGATTTCTTCCCTCTCCGATTGTCATCGCGGCGGTGGGCGGAGTTTTTTTATGTGTTTGTTTTCGTCATTCCATGCCGACCACGGCCGCCGGAAGAAGTACAGGTGAGTGCTTTGTTTTTCTTGCCCTCCCGCCCCCCCCCCCCCGGTCCTTGTGCCCTTTCCAGCCCCCTTCCCGCTGTCCGTTCCTGCCCCCCCCCGCTGCCCCCCCCCCCGTGTGCCCGTGCTTATTGTTCATTGTCTGTGGTCGTTTCCAGGCGATATTTGAGAGGGTTTAGTGGTGTGTTCCTGCAGTGCACAGCTCGGCTCCCTGCAGTGTGTGCCCGGCAGCTGAGGGCTGTTTTTGTCTAATGCACAACGGACACGGCGTTCGTTGGTTTCGCAAACTCGACCTATTTCCTCAGGGCTTCCTTCTGCTTTTCATATGTGGATATCAAAATGAACCAAACAAGTCACTTTGGAGGTCTGTCAGCCCTGCCAGGGTTCTCGCGATACGATCGGCAGATTATGACCGTGCCCCATCTGTTTGAGTGGATGGCCCTCAGGGATGCTCCAGAGTCAGTTCTGACAGTCCTTTAACTGTTGTCCTCTGCCTTCCGTTATCAGCGGCAGCAACACCTGCACTACCATGCAAGAGTCACTTCTTCCCTCAATACACTGAATCCTGGCTACAATTCGAGACGGACAAGTCCGCCGTGCCCCTGCACTCTTTCCCTCACACACAACGCAACACAACGGCCGACGTGTCATTCTTCGTGTTTTGTTGTTTCTTGGAGCATGCTCGGGGGGACAAAAAGTTACATTTATTTGTTGTGGACTAGCCATCTAGTAGTCGAAGAAGGAACAACTGTAATGAGTATGAAAACACATACTGAACATTAATACACTGCAGGACACCATACTGGAAATATTGAATTTAATCCTGCACATCAACTTGTTTTCCGGGTCACTGGTGAAAGGGAGGAAGGTTGCTGTGGGGTCTTGTAGTTACACAGCCCCCACAGCACGCCTTACCTGCGGCCTGCACAGCCTCCTCAGGCTGTGCTATCATGCATACCACTGTCGCTGGGGGAGGCGGTTGCGTTACACGTGTACCTGTAGCCTCCTAAACACACGCTCTCTCCCCCACACACGCAGTGGCAGTTTATCTGATTCGGGGTGTTTTTGTTCTGCCGTACAAAAGTTAGTTCGCGAGTTCTTATTTAGTGGAAGTGAGTTGCAATTACATTAAGTGGTGTCGGGAACTCTAAAACTGCTATTCTTTGGGGAAGTTTTTAATAATCGTGCATCAACGAAGCGTCCTACAATGTCATTGTTTACTATTTAGCTGTATACTCCCGTCGTGTTTTTTTTTTGGCTCGGTGAATAGGACACCACTGTCCAACGCGAAACCTGACCGTGACAACTCAGCCCAAATACGTAGGCCACACCACTTGTGAGCGGCAACGTACTTTTGAAGGGGGAGTGGTGGGGTGGTTCTGTCAGAGGTGGGGCAGGGTAGACCATTGTTTATGATCGGACCATTGGAATTATGCAGGTTTGAGTAAACTATGCAGCAAGAAAAGGCAAATAAGGCGGCACGTTTTTTAATGGCATTACCTCATTTTGTCATACTGTAAACTTGTATGTGTCTGGGCACTGGTTGCACCTCATTAGAACCAGTTGAACACACACATAACAAGCAGTAAGCAACTGAAATGTGTCTAGTTTTGCAAAGAGCATCCAGCCTGCAGCAAAACTTGTTTCTGATTTTTTTAGTAACTTTTGAACAGTTTGCCCTAGAAACAAACCTGCAGGTTTTAACAAAAAGAGTTTATGCAGCAGATGATTATGTGTCAAATGCGGCAGATTTATATAGTTATGCCATAATCTCTGCACAATCCCATAATTCCAGTGGCCATGTTTATAATATACAATTTGCACATCTCACAATGGTAGTTTATCGTGTGACGTTTACTACACACAGTGGATTCGATCATTCAAGTCATGCATGTCATTTGATTTTTAAAGGCTAAATTGTGTAAGTGATTATAAGTAGGCATTGCTTAGCACGAATTATTAACTCCTTCACCTCAGCTCCCCATATTAAGTTACGGCAATGTAGGAGCGATCATTCACTCTTGATTGGTAAAAGTTTTCATACCGCAATAAAGTCTCACCATAAATATAGCGTTGTTTAGGCTTTTTTTCCTGGCCTTTAGTTGACCCTTTAAAATAAGTCTAACACTTGAGACCACTATACGAACTTGGGACCCACTTTATTTTCCCCCATAATACCGGATCACCGACCTTTAATACTTTACTAATTGTCATTCCAATTTCCTGAACTACTGGCATTTTATGGGTAGTATACTTCCCCACATCTTACTGTAGAACGAAATGGGCTTATTGCTCCATGTGGTGTAATAACTGTGTGAAGGTCGTTCGAGGTTAATGCCAGATAATAGCAAACGACGTTTCACTGTTATCTACAGTGTTAGGCTGGGATCAGGCTTTATTTATTTACTTCATGGTTTAGTGATCTGTCCCGGAGAACCAGGACTTTTTTTCCATTATACTCTGTTCATTGCTGGTGGGTTTTTGTGTTTTTATGCTCCATGCACTGGGCTGGAAGTCACGCCATGCACCAGAGCTGTGCTCAGGCTCCTGAGATCCACAGCGCCTCACACATCTGGGAGCACTACGAGGGGTGTGCTGCTCCTCTGAGAATGTGGCGGACCCTCACAAAGCCATAGCTGGGTGTGTGTGTGTTTACAAACTCTCGAAGACTTTGTCACACTTATTGCTGCCACTTCATGTAGTTGTAAATTCTTTAATGAATGTGGGAAAGTGCCAGAACCCACCTGTGTTTTCAGAGGGCCCACGTGAAGGGATTTCCACGCAAGGAAAATGTTTTGCAGGTTAAAAAAAAAGTGGTATAACATAGGTCCCCATATGATGGTGGATTTTCCCCTTTGTGTACCATCCATTGCTGCATAATTAGATGTGAGAGGCCTGTGCTACCTACAGGTCGCCCAGGAGCAAACCTGTCTGTGTATAGCATCTAATAATTGAGTAAAACACGCAAACAATAGATTTATGCTTATTTAAGCATGGTTTGGCTTTTATTTGCTTATTTAAGCATGGTTTGGCTTTTTTTTTTTAAGATGGCGTCCCCACTCTGCTTCAATGTTGAACCTGCTCAGTGCTCCTGATGTGATGAAACAGTTCTCAGGAGTAGTGCCACATTGTGTGTGAGAGACTCCACCACCAATCCCTCTGCCTGGAAGCTTATTTACCTTCGTGTTTTTTATTTCCGGTTTGTTCCCTCATGGGATATACTTCCATGTGGTTGGAAGGCAGTGGGGTGGGGGGGTTGACTGGCCTGTGCAGGATTTCACAACATATTCTGATATCCCTGGATGTGCAGGGGTTCGTCAGTGTGGGGAAACTCCTCTGAAACACGGTGAATCAGTTGCTATGATGCTTTTTCTACTCGGGTACAATAAGTGTAAACAGGCCGCCAGGCAATGGTAGGACATTTGCTGTTGAGTCTGCCTTTTCTGTGCGGTCACCCCAGATTTTTCACCTTTATCGTGCTCCTATGGGTGCTGATATATTCACTGTGTCCATTTTGTGACACTGTTCAGTGCCACTGTGTGCGTTCTCTGGTTCTAAAATGGTACGGTCAAAATTGCTTTCACCCCATTGTGTATTTAACTTTCGGATAAGATCATGGTAGGTGGTGCAGAAAATACACCAATGGCTCTGGGTGTGTGTGTGTGGCTCTGGGTGTGTGGGTGTGTGTGTGTGTGTGTGTGTGTGGCTCTGGGTGTGTGTGTGTGTGTGTGGCTGGCTCTGTGTGTGTGTGTGTGTGGCTGGCTCTGGGTGTGTGTGTGTGTGTGTGTGTGTGTGTGTGTGGCTCTGTGTGTGTGTGTGTGTGGTAGTAATTGCTGTCTGCTGAGCTCCTCCGTAGGGTACAATAGGTCTCACATTTGCGAGAGATTAAGCTAATGGCAATGTAAATGACAATGCCATTTATTTATCTTCAAAACCAACACATAAATACAAATTTTGTCATTTACAATGCCAATAGCTCAAACTTTTCCAAAGGCGAAATCATTGCATTGTAAATGTGTTGGACAGGCCACATGAAGGGCTCGCTCCCTCCCCGCCCGACAATGCCCGGGCACCAGCTCTCCAGGTGCTACCCACAGAAGCAACTCGCAAACCGTCCCCTACGGGACTCCTGCTCCCGGACATCTCTATTACTGGCCCGGGCCACCGTCAGCACCATTGCCCGGCCCGGCCGCCATCTTGGACACTGCACCACGAGGCCGCGTGGCCTCAACTCGACCCCAACCCTGGGCCTGGCCAGGCCCAGACAGCCCGGCACCACCATCCACCAGGAGGTGAGCGGACCACTTGGCAGGTCAATGGGAGGAAGAAGTGTCGATGGCTCTCCCCCGCCAGGTGCCGATCGCCCCCAGCCTCCCCGGGCGCTGGCTCCACCCCCCTGCTGGGTGTCTGGACTCCCTCATCCCGGACCTCCCGACCTCCAAGTGCGAGGGTCCGGACATCAAAGGGCGCCAGACCTATAACTAGGGCAGCTCCAGAGCAGGAAGGCAGTTGTATCCTGGAGTCGAGAGACACCGAGAAGAACTCATCCTTGACGGACTGCTGGCGCTGCCGCAGCCCTGCCTTGTGAACTGTCGTCCTGCCGCTGGCGCTGCCGCGGCCCTCTGCAATCTACCATCTTCGTTGGGACCTGCTGGCGCTGCTGCGATCCGTTGTAACTACCATCTTCGTTGGGACCTGCTGACGCTGCCGCGATCCGTTGTAACTACCATCTTCGTCGGGACCTGCTGGCGCTGCCGCGGACCGTTGCCACCTTCGACCACTCCGGGATCTGCTGGCGCTGCCGCAACCCGTCCTTCAGGAACGCCGAGCTCGAGGATTGTGAGCTACCCATCATCTCATCGTAACTACCAAATTGGTAACAAGACTGTCCCGCTACCCCTTTCCCTTCCAAGAGACTAGAATCGAGGGGACCCCTGAGTCCAGACCTCCTTGTACCATTCTACCGTACTTCAAGATTGCTTATAAAGAACGTTAAATCTTATCCTTGTGTGGTGCCTATTCTGTGGGGGGGAAGTTACTTGTCTGTACGATCGCTGGAGACGGCTCTCCCCGGAGACCTCTCCCCTTGTCCTCGGCCGACCCTCCAGGTCCCGTCTAACAAAATGCTTGTTTTCAAAGCCAACCACTTTCAGAGTATCAAGCTCAGCTTTCATTTTGGCCATCTCTTCGTCCGCATGAGATCCGAATAATGTTGTCCCGTTGAATGGCAGACTGACTATTTTCCTTTGGGCATCAGGCTTAAGGCCCGTGAGGCGAAGCCATGCCGACTTACTGGAGCATATGCCGTGGGCATAACCATGCACTGCAAGATCCGCAGAATCAGCCGCAACACTAATACTTTGGTTTGCAACTAATCCACCTTCTTCCACAATCTCAAGGAAATCTTTCTGATCTTCCTTAGGCAACTTCTCAGCTAACCTAGACATAGAGTCCCTTAGGAGGCGGTCATAGCGACCCAGCAGAGCCGCAGCACTAGCCACTCTCATCACGGACCCAGCTGTGTTACACATCCTCCTCCCTAAGGAGTCCATGTTTTTACTGTCTTTCTTCAGAGGAGCAGATGAGACCGACTTAGCTGAATGGGGTTTTCTGGCCGCCGCCACCATAAGAGAATCTAGTGGTGGATCAGTGCGCTGGAACAGGGGATCCTGATCCGGTTCCTTATACTTTTCTGCAATTCTTGAGGGCCCTGAGCCCAATATAGCTGGAGTCAAAAAAGTCTTCATCGCCGGTTCCAACAAACCTGGCACTAACGAAAGAAGAGGTCTAGCAGACGATTTATGGTGTAGGGTTCCAAATATTACTGAAGATTTCACAGGAGGCACTGCCATAGTTGTATTGAATTTGCTACCCCACGGCACAATACGTCACTGAAAGTCCCCTAATCATCCACAGGAGAAATCCTGGAAGGTGGTTGTTAGACGGGACCTGGAGGGTCGGCCGAGGACAGGGGGAGAGGTCTCCGGGGAGAGCCGTCTCCAGCGATCGTACAGACAAGTAATTTCCCCCCCCCCACAGATGGACACCACACAAAGATAAGGTTTAACGTTCTTTATAAGCAAATCTTGAAGTACGGTAGTGTGGTACAAGGAGGTCTGGACACAGGGGTCCCTTCGGTTCTTAGTCTCTTGGAAGGAAAAGGGGGTAGCGGGACAGTCTTGTTACCAACTGGTAGTGGCTGAAATGATGGTAGCTCTCAATCCTCGAGCTCGGCGTTCTAGGAGGTCGGGCCGCGGCAGCGCCAGCAGGTCCCGAGGAGATCGTAGGTGGTACCGGGCCGCGGCAGCGCCAGCAGGTCCCGAGGAGGTCGTAGATGGTAACGGGCCGCGGCAGCGCCAGCAGGTCCCGACGAGGATGAAGGTTGCAGAAGGCCGCGGCAGCGCCAGCAGGCAGGACGACAGTTCGCAAGGCAGGGCTGCGGCAGCGCCAACAGTCCGTCAAGGATGAGTTCTTCTAGGTGTCTCTTAACTCCAGGATACAACTGCCTTCCTGCTCTGGATCTGCCCCAGTTATAGGTCTGGCGCCCTTTGATGTCCGGACCCCCGCACTTGGAGGTCAGGAGGTCCGGGATGAGGGAGTCCAGACACCCAGTAGGGGGGTGGAGCCAGCGCCCGGGGAGGCTGGGGGCGATCGGCACCTGGCGGGGGAGAGCCATCAACGCTCCTCTCTCCCATTGACCTGCCAAGTGGTCCGCTCACCTCCTGGGTGGATGGTGGTGCCGGGATGTCGGGGCCTGGCCAGGCCCAGGGTTAGGGTCGAGCTGAGGCCACGCGGCCTCGTGGCGCAGTGTCCAAGATGGCGGCTGGGCCCGGGCAAGGGTACTGGCGGTGGCCCGGGCCAGTGATACCGAGATGTTCGGGGGCAGGTGTCCCGTGTGGGACGGGTCACGGGTGACTTCTGTGGGTAGCTGCGGGAGGGTCGGTGCTCTGGCTCTGTCGTGCGGGGAGGGAGCGAGCCCGTTTCTGGGGCCTGTCCAACAGTGGTGTTTAGGAGTTCGTGGGGGAATAATCTCTGTAAGACTACCTCGTTGAAGTAGACGAAGCAGGAGATCTGTGTCTCCCCTTAGGAGTAGGAGACCGATGAGACCTACTGCGATCCCTGGAGCATGAATGCCTCCTTACCGGAGACCTAGATCTTGGAGACCCACCAGCCGGTGGTCTTGAAGCTTCCAAGGTAAGCGGACTGCCATCGGGCCTGGGCTGCATTTTCCAATGGCGGATGCTCTCCAACCATCTAGGAGACATGTTCACAGGAGGTGATTTACGCACCGGAGAGCCATCCGGGGTAACATGCACAATTTGTTTTCCCATTGACGAAGAAGATGAGCTCAGAACAGACTGCGGAGATCTAGACGCCGGTCTAGACTCCTCTCTGGGAACCAATTGACGTCCCTTGACGTTTAATTTCTTGACGTCGAGCCAGAATGTGCAACAATAGAAGATTACTTATGAGGAGAGGCTCTGACCAATGAAGACCTGTCCAACGATGCCCTTGACGCCAGGTCCTTCAACGTTCGACACTGGATGGTCAGCCAATGTCCTCTACGTCGGTTCAGACCTCAACAAAGACCTATGAGAGGTCAGAGAAGCCGATCTTTAATGGCTCGACGCCGACCGTGAAGTAGGTGGCGGAGACCTTGACGTCTACTTTCGACGTCTGTTGCCTTTTTGACATCGGATGACCCTTTTCAAGCCTCGAGCCGAGGCATGCCTCAACGTCGACCCATGTCTTGACAGCGACCTCGATCTTCTTTTCTCAGGTCCCGACGTCGCTCTCACTCTCTCTCTAGACATCGATCTCACTCTCTCCCTCGACATCGATATCACTCTCTTGGCGTCGATCTTATCACTATCGACGTCGTCTTCACTGCAACCGACGCCAAATGCCTCAACCTAGACAGGCTTCTCGACGGCGACTTCGACTTGTGCCTTAACGGTGATGTCTTCGACGTCGACATACTTTCTACTGGTCTCGACGTCGACATACCCGACGGCGATCTAGATTGTGACGCCGAACTCCCTTTCGAAGTCGACTCTTCATGATGTCGTTTTTTCTTACTTTTACCTTCAGGAGAAGCAGATCTTCGACGTTTTGCCAGAGAAGAGGGCCTTCTATGAGAAAACTCACTTCTTGCCCCCTTTTCATGATTTCTCTCTCTCTCCAGAAGCCCCAAAAGCCGAATCTTCTCTCTTTCCTTTAAAGTTCTTCTGGAAAGTTTGAGGCAATGATAACATTTTTCCACATCGTGTGTGAAAGGGAGACAAACCACACAAACAGAATGGGGATCTGTTTTGGAAATCTTCCCACAGGAAGGACAGTTGTAGAATAAAGGTGGCATAACTGACTAAAGAATTCTTGAGGAATTAGTCAGAAAAGATTAAACAATACCACCAGCAGAAAATACTGTTGAATAAGACAGGAAAAAACCAAATTCTGACTGAAAAACAATCAAATTCAGCAGAGCTCAAGTTCCAGGTTCCTCACAGAACAAGCCGGAAAAAAGAACTGACCTTACGGTCACCTGTGGGGCATGATGAGAGCAGGGTCCCCTGGAGGCCTTAAAGGCGAGGTGTCAGTCTGATTTTCTGTACACGGATATTATTTCTTTATGCAGCCTACTTAGGCTAATTGCCTTTTATTACAGGTTCTTTGATGAATATAAAAGATTTTTCTGTCTATGGAATGCATTTTAGGCTCATGCCTTTTTCTTGCATTGTTTTCTATAGTTTATTTTCATTCTGCAGAAAGTATGTAATTATAGCCTTATTAGCCTATAGGTTATGGTTGGGCTGCATATTATTAGTTTAAACATGTATATGTGCATAATTTGTTTAGTACTATGTACTCTATTTACATATTTACACATATTATGTATTTGGTTATGTGTTCCAGGTTCCCGCTCATGGGCGGAGATTATTCAGTGCTTATGACTATTAATGAGTATCCCCTGGAAGAGAACTCAGTTTTATTCTTGGAAGCAAAGAGTGCAAACCTAGGGCGAAGGCTCATCTCCAGAATACTGATACAAAGGAAAGTTTTGTCCATAGACTGCTTACTGCCAGCTCCCGTAAATGTGCTCCTCAGCTGTCTAGAGAGGCATCCATTGTCACCACAAAGCAGGATTTTTGCTGAAGGTTGATTAATCTTACTGCTATAGTAGACTTGTGCTGGGGTCAGCAAGGTAAGCATGGTCTAATTGTGGGTGCTATGGAGAAAAGACCACCAAACAAACTTTAGCTTGGCATCTCTACTTGTATAACTCCTCTTGGAATGGTTGCACACCCAGGCAGAAGTTTGGTGTTAAATGAATACATGAAATCCCTATAGGGACATAGTCTCTAGGTGATCTTTTCATTCTTCAGTTTCTGTATTAAGTTGGTTAAATTGGTTACTTGTTTTTTGAATGGGAAGGTTTTGTCAATGTCAGTGTTCAAAAATCCCCCAAAAGTATTGCATCTTTTTGTAGGGTATTAACAGTGACTTGTCCTGTTTTAATGCTAAAATAACTTTTTTAAAGCTGAAGAATAGCCTTCACAGAGTACTCGGTGACCTTGAACAATCTTCCCTTAATTCACCAGTCCTCAAGCTAGGATAAAACTTGGTACCCTTGTTTCTTTCGATGTTCTTGTGCTTTCCAAAAAAGTGAAGATTTTTAGAGCCGACTTGAGTCAGAAGGGAGAAACTTTGAATTGGTACTGGCGGCCAAGCTCATTGAATCAGATATTTTCTGTGTTTGGAAAGGATGGGGAATATGTAAATATGGGTCTAGGGTTGACATAAAATCTCCACACTCTAATAACTTAAATATTTCTTGTGGCCTAACCATGCAAAAAGGTCTGCTTGTTGAGAAACCTGTTACACCAACATCTAAAAATAGTCCTACATTAGCCCGATTTTTCTCAATATCAAAAAGAAACTACAGAAGAAGTTCAAATTTCTCTAATACTGAAACTAGTTCTTTCTTTAACAATGTGGGAATCTCTGCTTGAAACATCTGTTTACGATAATGTGGTTTTTCTGGATGGTAACCTTGTAGAAGGTTTTTATACGAATTCCAATGTATGCTGCAGATTTATGAGGTCTAGGACCCATTGATACCAGGTTGTAAGCTGACAATGAATGTAGAAGGACAAGATCTTTCCACCAACAGGTGCTGCCCAATATGGTGCTGCAGCTGCCAGAAAGCGGTCACTGTACCCTGGATGCATAGTGACTTTTTGCCCGACTGATGACTCTTTGATAAACAGGCGGTCCGTAAAAAAGGAGCGGCTGGTGGTGATCTGCATTGCGAGACATATTGTGGACGATAGGTCTATTGCGAGGTTGGGATGGTTGGTATCTATACCCTATCAAGGAGATAAGTGTGACTTTATTGCACTGATATTAAGGACCATATCAATCTATTTTTATGGACTGGTTTGCCTCATCATGAGGTTTACCAAATAAAGATTGTGTGCCATGTGGCATGTCCAGTATTGACTTTTTATCTTTGGTTAACAAGATGCTGCCATCAACCACTCTTGCTGTAGTAGTACGGTTTTACCAGCCAAATGACAGAACCCAGTGGCTGCGAAGAACAAGTTACTTACCTACGATAACGCCTTATCTGGTAGAGACCATATCTAGCGCAGATTCCTTACCTTTGAATTTTCCCAGGTGTCAGACTGAATCCAGAAGATTTTTGCATCAGCAGCACCCCTGCGTTCCAGTAGGTGCCGTTAGTCAGCTTCATGGAGCATCGTCCGCACTGGGAGTGACATCTGTCAACTATATAGGCGTCACCTCGGTGCTCCAACGTCAGTTACTTTTTACAACCATCCACACCAGATGAGTGGAGCCGTGAAAGGGCGAGATTAGGAAGGTTTGGAGGCTGCAGGTGCTAGGGGTTATCTGACCCACTGGGTCAGAGTACTGCACGCTTGTCCACTCAGAGGCTATGGAGCATGCGTGGCTCAGTGGCTGGGAAGGTATTGGCAAAGTTGGAAGCCCCTTTCATAGCATCAAAATAGCGAAATGCAGAACAGGGCTTACGGAAGCAGCTGAGAGGCCCAAGGTATTGGCAGTAGCCCAAGAGTCCTTCAAGCAGTGCAGAGTCTGCCTTGGCTCCGAAGAAACAGGTGCCATCGAAGGGCATGTCCATGAGAGAATCTTGGCCATCCCTCAAAAAGCAAGACATTCTTTGTCAGGCATGGCGTCTGAGGGCCACTGTTGATGAACCCGCTCTGCCCAGCAAGTCGGTCATGTCTAATTCACAGTGAACTATGCTGTGTTTCTCCTGCCTGGAACTGACGGAGAGAATGTGGCAGCACTTGCGCAACCGTGTCCCACAGCATGTGAGAATAGCGCTCAATAAGCATGCAGTGTTTACTGACCGTAATGCAAGGCTGGTGAAAGAAAACATTTCCTTTCCCAAACTGTACAGTCTCTTGGATTCCATGCCTGGGGAAGCGGCAGGAAACGCACCATGGAAAATGAAGGCTTGGACCACCAAGCTCTCTTGGGTAGGGTGTTGGGTGAGGAAATTTGGGTTTGGAACAGGTCCCCAGAAAGACGGTGTGGGCTTTGTTGAAAGGGAGTAGAGGTTCAGAGGAGGAGACTCCCGGTTTCAGCACCTTGGTAAAGATGTTGGTCTTGACTGCCACTGTGTGCAACCGAAGGTAGAGGACCTCAGCCGACCTGCACCCTCAAAAAAGTTCGACAAAAGTGGACAGGGGGAAGCTCCTCTCTCGGAGAAGTGCTAGCTGTCGCGGAAAGAACCTATATTCGGACGCTGAGGTGGCACTTATATAGGTGATGCAGACTCATCCCCAGAGGCACTAAGCTGACAGATGCCACCTACCGGCAACCAGGGGTACTGCTCAAAGAAAAATCTTCCGATCCAGTCTGACATATGGGAAATTCAAAAGGTAAATAATCTGCAGCTAGAAGATTATCAGATAGCCATGGGAGTATAAATGATGGTGGAAAATGTTCCTTCCCCCACCGGCAAAATGGCCTTTATCTCAGATCTTTTATTTTCCGGTATCAAATCTAAATATGGTGCAACATCAGATAAGATTTCTCTGTCGTAGTTGCCTAAAATTGCGAAGTTTTTAAAGCAACTTTAAAAGGCGCAATCATTATCGAAAACCTCTTGCCGGTATTATACAGGCTTCTTCCTTCTCTGTTCAGTGGAACCCAACAGGTGATTTTGATGTGAAAGATATCCTTTGAGCACCTTGCATTACCACAGTCTGTTCAAGGTGCCCAATAAGGCACACATGCATCAACTGGGGCTTTATATTTTTTGCTAAGCTTTGATATAACAGCTGATACTGTTGCTAGATTTTTCATTAACACCTTCCGACAACGTATGATCTACAATTGGTATTGCTCAATGCGTATTTCTGGTTGGCTCTATAAAATCATGCAAAAAACAACTTGTTTCAGCAGGACTGGGAGGTAAGACCTTTTAAAAGATCTTCAATCAGGCTACTGAAGCCACCAATATTCTAAGGGGAGAGTATGATGGAGCTGGAGTTGTATTCCCTTTAAAGCGGAGCACTATAATTGTCCCATTCAGGACCAATGTCACCTGGAAAGAAAGAGTGGTAGCTCTTCTTGTTGGTCTTCAGTATAGGTATATTCAGGAAGTTCTGACTACTACACAAGATGCTGCTGGAGATTGTATAGGTGTAATTAATATGAGTGGAACACCCGAAGTTGTGTGGAATGGTGGGCTGGGCTTGTAGTTCCACAGCTGGGAGTGAAGCTTGTGGTTGAATTATTGCCACTCTAGTTCCTGGTATGACAAAGAAGGCACTTTGGACGAATTAGGTTCAGATTCTCTTTTATAGTGATAGTGTGGTTGAGCCTCTAATAGCCATCATCAATTGTGTCTTGGTGTTTAACTTCGAACTGAGGAAGTCAAATGCTGGCCCAAATAATCATTCTTTATCAGAGTCTTCAGAATCAAAAAGGTGTTGCAAAGAATTTGGTGACATCTTAGTAGGTTAAGTATAAAAGGAGTCGAAGTACCCCTTTCAGATATGAGAATGAATTGAGTGGTTTTGCTGGTGGGCTTAAGAGGATGTGTTTTTCCCTGCTGATTATTTAGTCAACAGTGGTGTCATCAATGGCATTATTAATGCTGTCGGAAACTGCGGTACTGCCGTCGAGATAGTGTTTGAAGAGTTAGTCGTCGTATATATAGCATTATTGATAATGTTTTCAAAGTTGATGTTGTGTTTGTCAGCACTTCACACGAGAAATAGAGGACTTTTCTAAGAGAAGTAGGCCAAGCTTAAAAAAAAAAAAAAAAAAGTGGGGGGCAGATATTAGGTAGTCCTGCCCGACAGCAAATGTTGAACTTTTGCATTCTTTTATGCGCTACCTTCCCAAACATTTGCTAAAAAAGACATAGGCTCTGAAAGAACAATCATTCAAATTCTTGCATAGTGTGCCAAGCCAATAAAAATTGACCGCCCTAAGGAATTGACCACATTAAATATTCATTTATTTCAAGTCATAAAACACGGAAAATGGAGCCCCAACAGACACTCACAAAGAAGAGCTGCCCCTTTGTTCTTGGCACCAATTTCCCTACCTCTGAGGCCAGGGAACACAAGGTGCACGCCAGCCGTCGCAGCTGTGACCCCTAGCGCCCTTTACAAGAATTCTATGGCTCTGGGGGACACCCTTTACATTTTACATGTTATAGAAATTAAAGGATGGTTGCCTTTCCGGGTGTTGGCTTCAAACTGATTGGTTGAAGTTGGGTTCTTCTTTTAATTATGTGAATCGGGTACTTAAAAGTAGGTTAATGTCTTATGGCTCTATTTTGAACTGCTATTCTGATGTTTCTGTTAGGACTCCCAGCTTGACAACTAAGCTGATTCAAGCATGTGAATCTATGAAAGATCCAGTTATGGAGAAACAAAAACGACATACATATTCATTGTACTGAGCCACAATCCCACCCGGAGGACAGATACATTTTTCTTTTTTTTAAACTATGGAAAAAGTTTTGGTAGACAAACACGATCTTATCGCCACAATTTTGTCATATCTGACAGAATCTGCCATATGTTGCAGTACCACTAATAGCATAATTATATCTCCAGGACAGTTGCAACCTTATGGAATTGTTGTCCAGAAATTGACCAGACCACCATTTGCAGACATTGGCTTGCAGCCCAATTCAAGGAAGGAGAATACTTTAAATCAGTCAACTGGTATTTAAGGAAGAAAAGCTTAGGATACCTGGAAAGTAGAGAGAAGCTACAATCAAAAAAAATGTTTTTTTAAAGGTTTTATATAGCGCTGGCTAGACCAGGTATCAGAGCGCTTTACATGAGCATCAGATCATAGTTACAGGTTACATCGTTACAAAGGTTACACAGTTATTAGAGCATGGCAACAGTTACTTGTAAGGTCAAGATCAACAATAAGCACAAATACTAAGGTGAAAAGCAGGCAAGGGGAAAGATTCAGGGGAGGGGGGAAGGAGCTGGCGAAGTAGACAGGTAATGAAGGCAGGAAAGAGGAGGGGAGGGTGAAGGAAACCGCATGGAAAGAGGAGGGGAAGGGCGACTGGGACACAAACTGGTAGACGTGACAAAGCAACATCCAAAGTCCAGTAAGCAGTGATCCCAGGGGAAGTGGTATCACTTCCCTATCTCTGTTGCGGGAGGCTCCCTTTATGCAGTGGACTCTCTCAGATGGGTCTCAGACTCCACGGCCTACATACTGGATCCTTCCCCAAAAAGGGGATAGGGAGTGATTTGGCAAGGGGTGCCATACCATACCTCAGCTGCGAGTGGCTCCCTTGGCGCAGTTGACTCTCTCAGCGGGTACGCTGAGACTCCGGAGTATAAATATTGGATCTTTCCCCAACAAGGGGAGAAGGAATGCTTAGTCAAAGGGCACAAAGGATAGGAGGCAAGGCAGACTAGCAGGAAAGGTGAGAAATTCAGGGAAGAGTGGATAGGAGCTAGGGAGGTAGACAAAGAGAGAAAGAGTACTAAAGGGGAACCGATTTAATTAAGGAGTTATTATATAGTTATTATAAGTGTTGAAAGTACCGAAATGGTTTAAGAAGCAACTAAGTATCACTAATGAAGGGGCACGTTTTAACAGATTGAAATGTCTTCCACTTTAATTACTGGGATATCCATGGAAGTCAACAAATAAGTAAAAGAACAAGTCACTTGAGCCCTGCATCAAAGTATGCATATTTATAGATACACCAATAGGATGTTATAAAATCTCTCAGGAAGGCTGCTGGAGAAAATAAGGCAATGGACCTGAAAGTTTAAAGGAGACAAAAAACAAAAAAAAACATACGCAACTGGTGGGAAATTTAAAACCAATTTAAAGCAGTAGCCTGAACTCAGAATATGGGGGCTACTTTCAAATGGAGTAATGTTTTTCTGAGTTCGGTATATCTTGACTGATCCACATGCACGCCTTGTGCTCATCTGGAGTGTTAGGCGTATATATATTCTGTTAAAACCTACACAAACTCATCTAATCTAAACCAAAACATAGCTGAAGATGTATTAGCAAGTTTTAACCTGGCCTCCCTCAATACAATGCACAGTAAACTATATCAAAAACCACTAACAGGGGCTAAAAATAATCTAGAGGTAAAAAAAATGGTAGCATTGACTCAAGTAGCAATTGCGTTAAATGATCAAATCAAATCCATTTCTTGAAGTCGAATGTAAAAGTCACATCACGATAAATATCACTGATGTCCATCACCCACTAACTTGGAAAACACACTATTTGTTTCCCACAAAATGTGTACCTGTGTGAAAAATTGACAGAAGGGCGCATTTTGCGCTACTCTAGAGCTAAATGACGGATTTGCATGTCAAGTAATTATGCATAACTTCGCCAAAATTTCACCTAGTTATGCTAAAGCAAATGACACAAATTTCACCCTCTCCAATACTTACTAAAGGTTGCCTTTTGCTTTAACAAGATGGTGCAGCATTATTTGGAAAAACTTACCTATAGTAGGAATAGTAGTTACAATTTCACCAAGTTTAAGCTTGTACAAAATAGTTGTTTTTCCAGCAGCATCAAGACCAACCATAAGAATACGCATTTCTTTCTTGCCGAAGAGGCCCTTAAAAAGATTAGCAAACATATTCCCCATGGTGGAAATTTGATGTAGTCAACACAGAGATGAAACTAGAAAAGAAGAAAGCAAGACCGTTATTTTTTTGCATCAGGCATTTGAAAACGGATACTAGCTTCTAACACTGCACACTTACACCAGATCATTAATATTTACATAATTTGGAGGTACCAGATAAAAGGTAAAAAATAAATAAATACAGTTTTGAACATTTAACCCCTTCGGTGCTCATGACGGCTCCCAGCCATCATGAGTCACGGTGGGCGTGTGCTGATGATGGCCAAGAGCCGTCATGACCAGACGCCAGTGATAGGAATGTTCAGCACCGGCGTGGAATTCCAGCCGCAGCCAAGGTGTTAAAAGACAGTTAACAAGCAATTGTAAAGCCAATTAGTATTGCCTACACAAGGTATTGGCTTTGTCAATTATTTTTGCCATGTTGTACAGCAGCTGTGCAGCATGGCTGAAAGCTTAAAAAAGCGCTATGGCATTTAATAGCTGGAGGGCGGGGAGGAAACAGAGGTCTGGTGTGGATGAGAAAAAAGTACTATGACGCAGCTGTGTCATAGCACTTTTTATGGCGCTGCTCTGCGAGACATTTAGTATTGGGGTTTTCAAAATTCTACCCCAGAGGCGTTTGCTGGTCTCAAGCTTGCAGTTACGCCCGCGCACAACTGCCATCCGCCTCCCTTCCAGCGTGATAATTTTCACTTTTTCCTGCCACCACTCGCGTGCTTTTTAAACGAGTCCTGGGGCTGATCTCCAGAGCCAATGAAGTACATACACATGTAAGTATATACGAATATATAAGTATATACTAAAGTATATACAAGAGGTCTTGAATACTCTACCTAAAAAAATACATTGGATTTCCATGCAGGTAAACAAAGCATTTTCACATGACACCACAATTTATATAAAAGAGTCACAGAATACATATGTTAATCAACTGTATTTGTATACATTCATTAAACAAAGTTTTATTTCAAAAGCAGGTTCATATTTTGGGGTGCAAGGGTGAGGGTGTGTGTGAGGGTGTGTGTGTGAGGGTGTGTGTGAGGGGGTGCGAGGGGGTGCGAGGGTGTGTGTGAGGGGGTGCGAGGGTGAGGGTGTGTGTGAGGGGGTGCGAGGGTGAGGGTGTGTGCGAGGGGGTGTGAGGGTGTGTGCAAGGGAGGGTGAGGGTGTGTGCGAGGGTGAGGGTGTGTGCGAGTGGGTGCGAGGGTGAGGGTGTGTGCGAGGGGGTGCGAGGGTGAGGGTGTGTGCGAGGGGGTGCGAGGGTGAGGGTGTGTGCGAGGGGGTGCGAGGGTGAGGGTGTGTGCGAGGGGGTGTGAGGGTGAGGGTGTGTGCGAGGGGGTGCGAGGGTGAGGGTGAGTGTGTGGGGGTGCGAGGGTGAGGGTGTGCGAGGGTGAGGGTGAGGGTGTGCAAGGGTAAGGGTGTGTGTGCGAGGGTGAGTGTGAGGGGGTGCGAGGGTGAGGGGGTGCGAGGGTGGGGGGGTGCGAGGGGGTGCGAGGGTGAGGGTGTGCGAGGGGGTGCGAGGGTGAGGGTGTGCGAGGGGGTGCGAGGGTGAGGGTGTGTGTGAGGGGGTGCGAGGGTGAGGGTGAGGGTGTGTGTGAGGGTGAGGGTGTGTGTGAGGGGGTGCGAGGGTGAGGGGGTGCGAGGGGGTGCGAGGGTGAGGGTGTGTGTGAGGGGGTGCGAGGGGGTGCGAAGGTGAGGGTGTGTGTGAGGGGGTGCGAGTGTGTGTGAGGGGTTGCGAGGGTGTGGGTGAGGGTGTGTGCGAGTGGGTGCGAGGGTGAGGGTGTGTGCGAGGGGGTGCGAGGGTGACGGTGTGTGCGAGGGGGTGCGAGGGTGAGGGTGTCGGAGGGGGTGCGAGGGTGAGGGTGTCGGAGGGGGTGGGAGGGTAAGGGTGTCTGTGCGAGGGTGAGTGTGAGGGGGTGCGAGGGTGAGGGGGTGCGAGGGTGAGGGTATGCGAGGGGGTGCGAGGGTGAGGGGGTGCGAGGGTGAGGGTGTGCGAGGGGGTGCGAGGGTGAGGGTGTGTGCGAGGGGGTGCGAGGGTGAGGGTGTGTGCGAGGGGGTGCGAGGGTGAGGGTGTGTGCGAGGGGGTGCGAGGGTGAGGGTGTGTGCGAGGGGGTGCGAGGGTGAGGGTGTGTGCGAGGGGGTGCGAGGGTGAGGGTGTGTGCGAGGGGGTGCGAGGGTAAGGGTGTGTGTGTGAGGGTGAGTGTGAGGGGGTGCGAGGGTGCGACGGTGAGGGGGTGCGAGGGGGTGCGTGGGTGAGGGTGTGTGTGAGGGGGTGCGAGGGTGGGGGTGTGGGTGAGGGTGTGTGTGAGGGGGTGCGAGGGTGTGGGTGAGGGTGTGTGTGAGGGGGTGCGAGGGTGAGGGTGTGGGTGTGTGAGGGGGTGTGAGGGTGTGTGCGAGGGTGAGGGTGTGTGTGAGGGGGTGCGAGGGTGAGGGTGTGTGTGAGGGGGTGCGAGGGTGTGTGTGAGGGTGTGCGAGGGTGAGGGTGTGCGAGGGTGAGGGTGTGCGAGGGTGAGGGTGTGCGAGGGTGAGGGTGTGCGAGGGTGAGGGTGTGTGAGGGTGTGTGAGGGTGTGCGAGGGTGAGGGTGTTTGCGAGGGTGAGGGTGTGCGCGAGGGTGAGGGTGTGTGCGAGGGTGAGGGGGTGCGAGGGTGAGGGGGTGCGCGGGTGAGGGGGTGCGAGGGTGAGGGGGTGCGAGGGTGAGGGGGTGCGAGGGTGAGGGGGTGCGAGGGTGCGAGGGTGAGGGGGTGCGAGGGTGAGGGGGTGCGAGGGTGAGGGGGTGCCAGGGTGAGGGTGTGTGCGAGGGTGAGGGTGTGTGTGAGGGTGTGTGTGAGGGTGTGTGCGAGGGTGTGTGCGAGGGTGAGGGTGTGTGTGAGGGGGTGCGAGGGTGTGTGCGAGGGTGAGGGTGTGTGAGAGGGGGTGCGAGGGTGAGGGTGTGTGCGAGGGTGAGGGTGTGTACGAGGGTGAGGGTGTGTGCGAGGGTGTGTGTGAGGGGGTGCGAGGGTGAGGGTGTGTGTGAGGGGGTGCGAGGGTGAGGGTGTGTGTGAGGGGGTGCGAGGGTGAGGGGGTGCGAGGGTGAGGGTGTGTGCGAGGGTGAGGGTGTGTGTGAGGGGGTGCGAGGGTGTGTGCGAGGGTGAGGGTGTGTGTGAGGGGGTGCGAGGGTGTGTGCGAGGGTGAGGGTGTGTGTGAGGGGGTGCGAGGGTGTGTGCGAGGGTGAGGGTGTTTGTGAGGGGGTGCGAGGGTGTGTGCGAGGGTGAGGGTGTGTGTGAGGGGGTGCGAGGGTGAGGGTGTGTGCGAGGGTGAGGGTGTGTACGAGGGTGAGGGTGTGTGCGAGGGTGTGTGTGAGGGGGTGCGAGGGTGAGGGTGTGTGTGAGGGGGTGCGAGGGTGAGGGTGTGTGTGAGGGGGTGCGAGGGTGAGGGTGTGTGTGAGGGGGTGCGAGGGTGAGGGTGTGTGTGAGGGGGTGCGAGGGGGTGTGCGAGGGGGTGAGTGTGCGAGGGTGTGTGCGAGGGGGTGAGTGTGCGAGGGTGTGTGCGAGGGGTTGCGAGGGTAAGGGTGAGTGTGCAAGGGTGAGTGTGAGGGGGTGAGGGGGTGCGTGAGGGGGTGCGTGAGGGGGTGCGTGAGGGGGTGCGAGGGTGAGGGGGTGCGAGGGTGAGGGGGTGCGAGGGTGAGGGGGTGCGAGGGTGAGGGGGTGCGAGGGTGAGGGGGTGCGAGGGTGCGAGGGTGAGGGGGTGCGAGGGTGAGGGGGTGCGAGGGTGAGGGGGTGCGAGGGTGAGGGGGTGCGAGGGTGAGGGGGTGCGAGGGTGAGGGGGTGCGAGGGTGAGGGGGTGCGAGGGTGAGGGGGTGCGAGGGTGAGGGGGTGCGAGGGTGAGGGGGTGCGAGGGTAGGGGGGTGCGAGGGTAGGGGGGTGCGAGGGTGAGGGGGTGCGGGGGTGCGAGGGTGAGGGGGTGCGAGGGTGAGGGTGTGTGTGAGGGGGTGCGAGGGTGAGGGTGTGGGTGAGGGTGTGTGTGAGGGGGTGCGAGGGTGAGGGTGTGGGTGTGTGTGAGGGGGTGCGAGGGTGAGGGTGTGGGTGTGTGCGAGGGGGTGCGAGGGTGAGGGTGTGTGCGAGAGGGTGCAAGGGTGAGGGTGTGTGTGAGGGGGTGCAAGGGTGAGGGTGTGTGTGAGGGGGTGCGAGGGTGAGGGTGTGTGTGAGGGGGTGCGAGGGTGAGGGTGTGTGTGAGGGGGTGCGAGGGTGAGGGTGTGTGTGAGGGGGTGCGAGGGTGAGGGGGTGTGAGGGTGTGTGAGGGTGTGCGAGGGTGAGGGTGTGCGAGGGTGAGGGTGTGCGAGGGTGAGGGTGTGCGAGGGTGAGGGGGTGCGAGGGTGAGGGGGCGCGAGGGTGAGGGTGTGTGTGAGGGGGTGTGAGGGTGAGGGTGTGTGTGAGGGGGTGTGAGGGTGTGTGTGAGGGGGTGTGTGAGGGGGTGTGAGGGTGTGTGTGAGGGGGTGTGAGGGGGGTTTGAGGGTGTGTGTGAGGGGGGGTGAGGGTGTGTGTGAGGGGGGGTGAGGGTGTGCGTGAGTGGGTGCGAGGGTGTGCGTGAGTGGGTGCGAGGGTGAGTGGGTGCGAGGGTGAGGGTGTGCGTGGGGGGGTGCGAGGGTGAGGGGGTGCGATGGTGAGGGGGTGCGACGGTGAGGGGGTGCGAGGGTGAGGGGGTGCGAGGGTGAGGGGGTGCGAGGGTGAGGGGGTGCGAGGGTGAGGGGGTGCGAGGGTGAGGGGGTGCGAGGGTGAGGGGTTGCGAGGGTGAGGGGTTGCGAGGGTGAGGGGTTGCGAGGGTGAGGGGTTGCGAGGGTGAGGGGTTGCGAGGGTGAGGGGTTGCGAGGGTGAGGGGGAGCGAGGGTGTGTGCGAGGATGAGGGTGTGTGCGAGGGTGAGGGTGTGTGCGAGGGTGAGGGGGTGCGAGGGTGAGGGGGTGCGAGGGTGAGGGGGTGCGAGGGTGAGGGGGTGCGAGGGTGAGGGGGTGCGAGGGTGAGGGGGTGCGAGGGTGAGGGTGTGTGAGGGTGTGTGCGAGGGTGAGGGTGTGTGTGAGGGTGTGTGCGAGGGTGAGGGTGTGTGTGAGGGGGTGCGAGGGTGAGGGTGTGTGCGAGGGTGTGTGTGAGGGGGTGCGAGGGTGAGGGTGTGTGTGAGGGGGTGCGAGGGTGAGGGTGTGTGCGTGAGGGGGTGCGAGGGTGAGGGTGTGTGTGCGAGGGGGTGCGAGGGTGAGGGTGTGTGTGCGAGGGGGTGCGAGGGTGAGGGTGTGTGCGAGGGGGTGCGAGGGTGAGGGTGTGTGCGAGGGGGGGTGAGGGTGTGTGCGAGGGGGTGCGAGGGTAAGGGTGAGTGTGCGAGGGTGAGTGCGAGGGGGTGCGAGGGTAAGGGTGAGTGTGCGAGGGTGAGTGTGAGGGGGTGCGAGGGTGAGGGGGTGCGAGGGTGAGGGGGTGCGAGGGTGAGGGGGTGCGAGGGTGAGGGGGTGCGAGGGTGAGGGGGTGCGAGGGTGAGGGGGGGCGTGAGGGGGTGCGAGGGTGAGGGGGTGCAAGGGTGAGGGGGTGCGAGGGTGAGGGGGGTGCGAGGGTGAGGGGGGTGCGAGTGTGAGGGTGGTGCGAGTGTGAGGGTGGTGCGAGGGTGAGGGGGGTGCGAGGGTGAGGGGGGTGCGAGGGCGAGGGGGTGCGAGGGCGAGGGGGTGCGAGGGTGAGGGGGTGCGAGGGTGAGGGGGTGCGAGGGTGAGGGGGTGCGAGGGTGAGGGGGTGCGAGGGTGAAGGTGAGGGGGGTGCGAGGGTGTGTGTGAGGGGGTGCGAGTGTGAGGGGGTGCGCGTGTGAGGGGGGTGCGAGGGTGAGGGGGTGCGAGGGTGAGGGGGTGCGAGGGTGAGGGGGTGCGAGGGTGAGGGGGTGCGAGGGTGAGGGGGTGCGAGGGTGAGGGGGTGCGAGGGTGAGGGGGTGCGAGGGTGAGGGGGTGCGAGGGTGAGGGGGTGCGAGGGTGAGGGGGTGCGAGGGTGAGGGGGTGCGAGGGGGTGTGAGGGTGTGTGTGAGGGGGTGTGAGGGTGTGTGTGAGGGGGTGTGAGGGTGTGTGTGAGGGGGTGTGTGAGGGTGTGTGTGAGGGTGTGTGTGAGGGTGTGTGTGAGGGTGTGTGTGAGGGGGTGTGAGGGTGTGTGAGGGTGTGTGTGAGGGGGTGTGAGGGTGTGTGTGAGGGGGTGTGAGGGTGTGTGTGAGGGGGTGCGAGGGTGTGCGTGAGGGGGTGCGAGGGTGAGGGGGTGCGAGGGTGAGGGTGTGTGTGAGGGGGTGAGGGTGTGTGCGAGGGGGTGCGAGGGTGAGGGTGTGTGTGTGAGGGTGAGGGTGTGTGCGAGGGGGTGCGAGGGTGTGTGTGTGAGGGTGTGTGTGCGAGGGTGAGGGTGTGTGCGAGGGGGTGTGAGGGTGAGGGTGTGTGTGTGAGGGTGTGTGTGCGAGGGTGAGGGTGTGTGCGAGGAGGTGCGAGGGTGAGGGTGTGTGTGAGGGGGTGAGGGGGTGTGAGGGGGTGCGAGGGTGAGAGGGTGCGAGGGTGAGTGTGAGGGGGTGCGAGGGTGAGGGTGTGTGTGAGGGGCTGAGGGGGTGCGAGGGTGAGGGGGTGCGTGAGGAGGTGCGAGGGTGAGGGGGTGTGTGAGGAGGTGCGAGGGTGAGGGGGTGCGAGGGTGAGGGGGTGCGAGGGTGAGGGGGTGCGAGGGTGAGGGGGTGCGAGGGTGAGGGGGTGCGAGGGTGAGGGGGTGCGTGAGGGTGGGGGGGTGCGTGAGGGTGAGGGGGTGCGTGAGGGTGAGGGTGTGTGTGAGGGGGTGCGAGGGTGTGTGTGAGGGGGTGCGAGGGTGAGGGTGTGTGCGAGGGGGTGCGAGGGTGAGGGTGTGTGTGAGGGGGTGCGAGGGGGTGGGTGTGTGAGGGGGTGGGTGTGTGCGAGGGGGTGGGTGTGTGTGAGGGGGTGCGAGGGTGAGGGTGTGTGTGAGGGGGTGCGAGGGTGAGGGGGTGTGTGAGGGGGTGCGAGGGTGAGGGTGTGTGTGAGGGGGTGCGAGGGTGTGTGTGAGGGGGTGCGAGGGTGAGGGTGTGTGTGAGGGGTTGCGAGGGTGAGGGTGTGTGTGAGGGGGTGTGAGGGGGTGCGAGGGTGAGGGTGTGTGCGAGGGGGTGCGAGGGTGAGGGTGTGTGTGAGGGGGTGCGAGGGTTAGGGTGGGTGCGAGGGAGTGGGTGTGTGTGCGAGGGAGTGGGTGTGTGTGCGAGGGGGTGCGAGGGTGAGTGTGTGCGAGGGGGTGCGAGGGTGAGTGTGGGTGCGAGGGTGAGTGTGTGTGCGAGGGGGTGCGAGGGTGAGTGTGTGTGCGAGGGGGTGAGGGGGTGCGAGGGTGAGTGCGAGGGTGAGGGGGTGCGAGGGTGAGGGGGTGCGTGAGGAGGTGCGAGGGTGAGGGGGTGCGAGGGTGAGGGGGTGCGAGGGTGTGGGGGTGCGAGGGTGAGGGGGTGCGAGGGTGAGGGGGTGCGAGGGTGAGGGGGTGCGAGGGTGAGGGGGTGCGAGGGTGAGGGGGTGTGAGGGGGTGCGAGCGTGAGGGGGTGCAAGCGTGAGGGGGTGCGAGGGGGTGAGGGGGTGCGAGGGGGTGCAATCCCTAACGGGATAGAATAGTCGAGACCTAAAAATATTCATTTCTGAGTCTATTTCGGTGGTAGATGAGTCAAAAGCTAGGTCTGCAGCCGGGAAGGCACCTGTCTCGGATGGAGACCATGTTGACTTGTTTAAAGACAACTTTGTTATTCAGCCCCTTTTTAGGTCTCGCTGGCGTCGCAGCAAGAAGAGTTGTCGCCAGCAATACTTATTGTCGCTGTGTAGGGAGCAAAGTGGGACAGGAGAGGTGCACGAGCTTAATCAACTCATTGCAGACAATGGCTGTGATTGCGTGCTTATAGAGACACGCGCTGTGAATGCGAGCGCTTTAGGAGACACACGCTGTGAAAATGCGCGTCTCTTCTCGCGCTCTCCCACACTTTCACAGTTGTTTACAAGGCGGAATGAAGGCTATTGTACTTCCCCTTCAATGTATGCTTGAACACCATGTAAATGAAACCAAAGGGCATTCTGGGGGAACACTGTGGAGTGCGATGAGAAACAAGCTTTACGTCCCATTTGGAAGACGTGTTTCTGTTATGAAAAACAAACACACACACACTCTCTCTTATTTCCACTGCAGTGAAAGGGGAGGGGTGTTTTTATCTACCCAAGTTTCCACTATATATACAGACGCGCAAAGAGTAAGACATCATGATTACAGAGAGGAAGATGTCATTATTACAGAAATGAATACGCTATTATTACCACTCCAGATAAAGGGGAGGAGTGTCTTTATCTATCCAAATGTCCAGGCTCCTGAGTAAGGGCCCCTCCCGCACTCATCATCAGCAATAAATAACATATACCACTCTGCCCTTCTGCGCCTATAACACCTCCAAACACACACTTTCACGTTATTGGCAACAGGGAAAAAGTGTATTGCAGAGATTTTTGTCCTATAATAATGTTGAATTGGAGAGAGCCGTCTTGGATGCTTCACCAACAAATTTTCCCAAAACATTACAATGAGACAGTAGAACACTGTATGAAGTAAACATAGTTGTAGAATTACTGAATGTGTGAGCTTTTTTCCCCCCCATTTCAGAATTTTATAAACTGCGTCATCCCTGTGAAATTAGTGTTCAGGAGATCACTGATAAATGTGAAAAGAAGGTATTATATATAAGGGCAGCAAAACCCTGGCCCCTAAACTACACAAGCCTTTTTTTACGGAAAAGAACAATTCTGATCCCTGGTGCCCTGAAACCGGCACCACACCTGGAGAGTGTTCCGCTCTTGCACTAACAGTGAAACAGTTAAAACTCCCGGCTTCGAACAGGTTACCCCGCTAGTCCGCGTTGCTGTTCTCAAATCAGTGACTGCACATATTAGTGCACCACACTGCTGTCACAATCACCACCAGGAGGAGCCTGGGGTCCATTTGGTACTGTATTTTTCGACTCGTTCACTGTTCTACTGAGAGTGCAGGCTTTCTTGTGACGGATGTAGAGTGATGCAGCTCCAGCTCCAGCCCCCCCCCCCCCCCCATCCCCCAGTCAGGTGTTGTGACATGGTGTGAGGCTGCCAGGCAGTAATTAAGGTTCTTCCTTCCTAGAGCACTGGCGTTCACAGTTTTCCTCTGTGTTTATCTTTTTCTCCTCTTTCTTTCCTTTAGTAGAATCCCCTGCATGGTCCTTTCATTGCTTAATCGCTGTATCCGCATGACAACAGCGGCGAAATTGGCAAAGTTAAAAGGGTTCAAGGTGTGTGAAGTAAAGCCAGCCCTCCCCGACCAGGAACGAATAACAGGGTATCTTGCAAATAAAAGGAAAACGCCCACATGCCTACAGGCTTTTGCTGAGAATGTAGGGGAGAGGTCAATATAAAGTGGGCATATAGATGTACAAAGGGTTGCCACATTTTCAGATACAAATGGGGACGAGGATGGTAAGTGAATCGCAACTTATGGAAAAATCTGCTGTTACCCTTTCTTTCCCAAAATTTCAATCTCAACTCTTAACATTTTTGCTCAGAACATTATTTTATTTTACCAAACTAAAACAAGCATTTGCAATGCAATATGTCTCGCATTATTTAAGTTTGACCTATTGGTGTTGCATTATTTAGCAATGCCAATAACAAACTTAAATAATGTGAGACCTATTGCATTGCAAATGCTTGTTTAACTAATGTTTTGGACCCAATATTAGAAATGGTCTCAGATTCATTAAGGCGATAACAGTTCCAACTTTAAAGAAAGGTGTTGGAAATTTTCCAGTTAATTACCGCCCCATATCATTATGAGATTCCACTGTCAAATTACTTGGGTGAGTGATTCTGGGAAAATTGTCTGAGTAAGCCGAGACCAACTCCTTTGTTTCAGAGGTACAATTTGGATTCAGGCTGCATCGTGGCACGGTTAAACAATTGCTCAATTTGTCTTTAATTTTAGGAAAATGTCAAGGCCAGGCAGGTGCCATTCATATGGCTTTTATGGACCTCTACTGTGCCTTCGACCTAGTGGATAGAGGAAATTATGGGAGACGATGCAGGCAACAGGTTTGGATACTCCTCTGCTGGACTTATTAAAACAACTTATTTGGGATACATTTATGAATGTTTGTTACACCCAATCTGGCCACGGTACTCAATCCATTAGGGTTACATGAGGGGTCAAGCAGGGCTGTATATCAGCACCCTTTTTATTCTTATTTTATATCAATGCCTTAGATTATTTTTTGACTGCTCAACCCATAGACGTTCCAAAAACAGCATCCGCCCTTGTCCCCATACTTTTGTATGTGGGTGACGTGACCCTTTTGACATATACAGCACACTTATTACAGGCTCTTTTTAAAGGTTTTAATGCTTTTAGGACAAATCTTAAATCTGCAGGTAAACCACAAGAAATCTTTTGTTTTGACTAGTGGGCCCAAAAATACCTGTTCAATTTTTTTTTTATATTAGGGGGGTTTTAACATTCAGTTATTCGAGTATCCTATTTGACACTAATCTGAGTTGAGACCAGCTAATTATCAAAAGATGTGTATAACAAAGGAGAGAGTAAGGGAGGTTTGCACAGTCTATGTGTGGTGGGAACTCCTGGTCCCCTAAGGTATAATTTAACAACAATGGAGGAGTACCCCCTATGGTTGAGCAAAATACAAAGAAGAGAATCCTTCTGTATCAAGAGCTTAAGGCTCTGGTTAGCAAAAACTTGCCCCAACCTTTATATAGGACAGTAGTAGTCCTTAGAGAAGACCCCTCACTCACCAACCTGGTTGGTGACATGCTTCATCATTGGGGTCCCACCCCATAGGCCGAGTGCCCATAGGGTGTGCTGCGACACCTGGTTACAGTGGAGAAACCCGCTCCACTGTAACCAGGTGTCGCAGCACACCCTATGGGCACTCGTGAGTGAGGGGTCTTCTCTAAGGACTACTACTGTCCTATATAAAGGTTGGGGCAAGTTTTTGCTAACCAGAGCCTTAAGCTCTTGATACAGAAGGATTCTCTTCTTTGTATTTTGCTCGCCCATAGGGGGTACTCCTCCATTGTTGTTAAATTATCAAAAGATCCCAGAAGATGACGGCCTCTTGTGAACCAATTTATAGCTTTGCAAAAAAGGTAGGCCATAAGCCAATTAACGAGATGCTCATGCTATATAGGAGAACATGTCTTGCAGTTGGTACAAATTGGGAAGAGGTTTGTAGGTATTGGAGACTAGGTCCTTTACAAGTAGCAGAAAATACATTTCAGTATGACATTTGGTGTTTTCAATTCAACCCCTAGTTTTATCTCTCACAGTGAACTTGTCTCAAGATTTTTAGAGGATGTGTCAAGTTTGGCATCCATTTTATTATGGCTCAAAATATGGGTCACTCCTGAGTTGAGTTTCTCAAGTAAAGTAGTGGAGGATTGTTTTAAATTAAGTAATATGGCAGCTAATCTGCGGTTGGCATACGTTAAACATTCTATTTGTAATCTGTGTCTAAGCCAACTTTTTGATTCCCCGTGTAATAGCAGTACCCAAGATAAAGAGTTAGTAAAACGTAGATTCCTTATACGAAGGGGGAGAAAGATTTATAATATCTCCTGACGTGATTTCCATTTACAGTTATGTACCTCTGTGTTCTGTTTCAGACATGGAACCATATCTGACATGGATAGAAAATCCAGAATTTAGATTTTATCTGACTAGGTTAAGATTGAGTACAATTCATTATTCAGTAGCTTTTCATCGGACAGGTAAATGGTTTACTTGTCTCCCCCTTGCCCTTGTTATGGAGTGTCCATTCAAACGACAAAGTACTCTATGCTTTTCTGCACTTTCTACCGCACCTTAAGACATAGTTTTATATATTTTTTTTACTAGAAGTGAATTTTAGTGCGCATCAAGATGGGCTGCAGTCCATACAGCGTTTAATCTCACATACATTATGCTTTGCGGTTGTAAATTATATTTCTTTGGCATTGAAACTGAGAAAGAAATATGTAAGATTATTATAATTAAGATTTGCTGTATAGTTGGGTGTAATGTTTAGATGTCAATAAATATGATACTATCTTTATCATTCTATTGGAAGGTTCACTTATGTTTATCAGTCAAGAAATATCTTGCCACTTGAATCATGTAGTCTTTCGCTTTTTAAAAAAATATTCAAAATGTCCATTCTGTGGCCATTATGGCGATATTTTCGATTACGTTTTTAATTGTTTTTCCTTGTACCTTTAACTAGGATGTAATGAATTTGTTGATCGAAAGTATATATTTTTTATGTGCTTTAATGTTCATAAATTGACCGAAAAAAGACCTTTTGACTTACTGATATCATTAGCTAGTTTTTGAAATAGAAGCAGATGCAATGGTGTGGTGTGATGTTCTCTCGATCATTGGTGTTGACAAACGATATTCATCGCGAAACAACCTGTCAACAAATCTTATTAGCTTAATTAGTCATGCCATTTTAATCCAACTTCAAAAACAATATTGTGTAAGTTGTTTCATTTATTTACAAAACTACGCTGTTTCCAAGTCCTCACTAAATTAGCATGTGGCAACAGTGAACTTGTTATTTATTTAAGTAAGTCAATTACATTAGAGTAATATCATAGTCAACGAAGTATGGAAACATTACAGCACACATGACATGACCCTCCGCAGCGTTCTGGTCACTCCATACATCTTTTAACTGGGCCCTCTGAAACTTGCCTCTACCATTGCCACGTTAGTTGAAAGCCCTTTGTAAGTTTACCACAGACAGCTTCAGGTGTCTGACAACACCTAATGAAAGCACAACACATACCATACAGTACCCTTTAGCCATTGCCTTCTGGGTTTTAGGCCCTTTCTGTCACTGGCCATTTGCAGTGTCCTTCACGTTTGGGTCGCACAATACATTTTGAGGATCATTACATTTTGTATTGGCTAAAGTGGTGACAAATTGTATATTTCTGAGCTGTTCTTTGCATGTGGAACTCGTGAGCAGGGGCACACACAGGTACAGGCTGAAGTGGCGCCGAGTACAATGTTCAAGTTTGCTATTTGCTTGCACCACACATCCATTTAACACTTTTTTTTTCTCATCCTAGCGAGGTGTGTAGATGACTTGAAAACCTGGCCCATGCAAAGTGATATTCAGTAATACTATTGGTGGACAGGTCTGTACGCGTTGCCTTGCTTAATCAGCGGCAAAGTGTTCGGTTTTGATATCAGAGTTCTCATATCCCCACTTCTTTATTAGATTGTGTATTCGCAGCATGAACTGTTTCCTGTATTCAATAAAAACATGAGCAGGAAGAATAGCGATAAGTTATCTGTTATCAGCATATGCAATTTTCCCTTACAGTTCGCTGCAAGAGGGCAATGGGGAATTACACTTTTAGATTTAGTGAGAACAAGAAGAATTATCTGGGCCCATCGTTCGAATCGTAAAAGAAGCTCCCGAAAAAAACAAGGAGATGAGAAAATACAACTCACACCTTACTGAAAGGAGCATAACACACAAATATATACACAGAAAATAACACCCTACCTTCTTGCGAAGCACATAACACCATCCCAGACGCTGCACTCACTAGTTTGACTAGAAGTCCCCGGCCATGGAAGAATGGCAGGGGCGTTGCCAGCCCAAGGGTGTGGTTACCGGGGTAAGGCGGCGCCCCACAGAAGTAGAACACCGGCTACTGTGCTAACGGGAGGAAGGGACTGAAGACGTCCAATGTCACAAAACGAGGTCTAGCCGCCCTTATTGCGCACCATTAGCTATTGCTGTAGACAGTGTTGTACGCGCTTCGGGTGCCTGGTGTCACAGCAGGCTAAGTTGAGCACCCAGACGTGGCTCTCAAAAGCAGTTAAAAAAAACAAGCATTGGCAATGCCCCCCGAGATCACCACTGCGGCCTCGAGCTAAGATAATCCTCTAAAAGCAAGCTCCTACGAGCCGGCTCTCATGGCCAATGTCAGAGAGCCGACTCACCCACACTCTTGCCCCCACCCCAGGCGATCACACACTGCCGATCCCTGGACTTCCTGGAATTCACCGCAGCTCCAATTCGGGACAAGCCCCTTGTTGCCGAGCACCAATCCCAGCGTGGCAATTCCCTAAAGTCAGCGGTGCAGGCACAGGGTTCCCGTGGCTCCTGAGCTGGCGGCAGTGATCCCATGGGCGAAATCCCAGCGTGGCAATTCCCTAAAGTCAGCGGTGCAGGCACAGGGTTCCCGAGGTTCCTGAGCTGGCGGCAGTGATCCCATGGGCGATTAGAGTATCGCTTTAGCTTGTAGCCGCGGCGTTGATCTCGGGGCAAGTTTAAATGGCGTGAACACCAGCCCGCAGTGATAACACACAGTCACAAGCACAGATGAGGGGGCGGGACAGAAGGCTCGGACAGCAGGAAGGGTGGCACGGGGACAAAGTAGTGCTCAACAAACACTCAGTAAAGGGGCGAATAGCCGTGGAATGAGACATGGCTGTCATAAGGCGGGACTAGCAGCACTTGAACCAATCAGAAGGCAGCATTTAGAAAGGACAAAGCCACAAGACAATGAAAAAGTGGGTGGGGGAGTGGGCAGGGCTTCCCTCACCTATAGTGTATACTGCATGCCTCGCAAAGAGAGCAGCGAATGCGCTGCACCACTAGGCGAGCCCTAAACAAATTTTTTTTAGCTTCGCGGGTGCAAACACACAACTCCCCCGCCTCTCTCCCTGCCACCACTACCGTGCTTTTTAAAAATAAAATAAAAAATTATTGTGCGCATACAACTCCCCCACCTCTATCTCCTGCTGTACAATAATTTTAAAACCTGGTGTAGCCTGGCAATGCGGGGGATTGAACCCGGGGCCTCAGACCTCTGAATCATGTGCTCTATCACTGAGCTACACCCCACTAACCGATCCTCATATCTGTTACAATAAAGTGATGGTTGAGCTGCTTTCAATTTTAGTGTGTAAAATAATACTAAACATGCAAAATCTTTAAAGTCGAGTTGTTGCACTTGTATCATAAGTAAACAAAAGCTGTGCCTAGGGCTGTACCACCCAAAATGAAAGAGATGGCTCAGCACTAATATAAAAAATTTCTGCAGAATTATGCTCTAAAAACAAAAGTTACACAATACAAATGGCCTGACTACCCGACTACATATATAGGTCTAAGTGTTAACAAAATATTCCAAACAATAAAATGCCGACTACAGTACACTGCTGTATATCCGTAACAAAGAGAACCACCATACACGTGTTTTGCACATTAAGAGAATTCAGTTTACACTGCTTGGCTCGGTGGGTCAAACAACCTTGTGGCAACTGAATGGTCTCTGCCATTGGGTGGGGCAGCGGTCAGAATGCTAACAACAGCTGGAAAAGTGTTCCAATGAAAGGGAGAGCTGCAGGTTTCCTCGGGCCTCCATCATTCCTCAGTGATTTCTTCTGATCCATTCAGTTGGAGCAGCCGGAGGTTTATATTTCGACCACGAGGATAAGTTGTAGCTAGATTGAACATGGGAGTTACTATATTGGATGCTATATACACTGCTACGTAATTGATACATTGTTAAAGTGGGATATTATTTTAATCCGGAGGAAGGTTTTGGGTTTGAATAATATTTGCCATACCGAAACGCGTCGATGCAATGCTGGGTGGAAACACGCTAAGTTATTGAACAAAGGAACTCCTCCAAATAGAAACTAGTGTACAGTTTGGAGTGTGATTTAGTTTTGTGTTCGGACTAGTGTATTTCGCCCCTTTTTAATTGGAACCATTTTCCTTGTGTATTGTCCCATTATATGTGATGAATTTACTGTGTATCAATGTTCCTTATTGTCTATTTATTATGATTGTTTTTAATATTGTTTTTAATATGCCAAAATAAAATGTACATTTGTTGTATGACTATATTATGTACATCATTTGCTGCTCCTAAAGTGTGGTACTGAATTTAGTGTGCATGTGCATGGTCTAACTATGGTTAGCTCATAAGTTCACCCATAGGGGAAACTTTATTGACAATTTGCTATGGATTCTAAGCCTCAGAATCGTTCACACTCCTCCCAAGGCAGGCAGTATGCTGTCTGTAGGCCAGAACCCGTGTCAGCCTGCAGGACAACTGGGCCTAAGAGCGCCAACCTTCTAAAAAGTTTCATTAATAGGGAGTTTAAATTCGACCAGGGCACCAGCTTTGATCATTTGTACATCATAAGACAACTGCTTCCCTCCAACCCGACCAATACTCTAGGTACCTAGGCTCTCCCTAAACATTTTGCTTTTATGGGACTTGATTTGCTGGTATTTTTGGACTCTGTGCACTGTGAGTCTGCTAACACCTCTCAGTGCTTATGCTCTCGCCCTTATTCATCGAATAAATAGTTATATGCAACTGGAAACTCAAACCTTTAGGTTAAGCTGTAGTTCATTGGCTCAGAAACTGCAACAGTAAGATACATGAGACCTGCAGTGAGGCATTACACCACCCACAGTTGACTATAAAATCTGGGCTTGAGAACTGGCATCGAAGCACTCAAAAGCTTTAGCCAAACGCTGCAATCAGCATGCCAAAATAAACAGTTTCCATCATGTTACAAAACCTGCATCTAACATTAGCCAAGCCATCCAAAATGTGTGCCTTCAAGCCCTAGTTACGTGTACACAAATCAGCCATGCCAACATAGAACTGGTTTGTTGCTGCAGTAATGAGATTTTAAAATGTTTGATATTGCTGAAGCGGCCATTCCATTTTACCTAGGCCTGCTTTAACCCCTTCCACGCTAATGACGAGCTGGGCTCTTCATGGCGTACCCTCCTCGCACGCTGATGACGAGCCCAGCTCGTCACGTAAAGTGCGTTTTTAAAAATCTCAGCGTGCGAGCGGAATTCCGCTAGCGCGCATGAGGTTAAGATTATAAATCACAATGCCATAAACTGACTTAAGAAAGGACCAAAACAATAGTCTTTGCGCCCTCCTAATACGTTACAAAAAATTCAAACGTGAACACGGATATATGGTAAATACGCCGAAAGTGAACTGTAGAAAAGGTGTTCATCCCTGCCTTAAGCCTGGAAAGTAATTTGATTTCCCCAGCACTGATGGAGGTGTGAAGAGGCTCTCAAGGGGTAACAAAGGGATCTTTGCAAGCATACTGCTCTCCTGGAAAACTAGTCAGGAAAGGAGGGGGAGTTTAATTACATGAACATTCCCTTCAAGTAATCAAGGAACAATAATGGAGCACGTGACTTACAAAGAACAAGCAGGGACCCTGATAATTGGTAGGTTTATAATAAACAGCGCTTTGTTATGACTTTGGCTTTGAAGGTGCATTTCCCCACAGCCAGGCTGGCACACATTACCTCAGAATATAACCTGCACAGACTCCTTTGGGTTTTCCCATTTTGGAAGTCTGGATGAATAGTACCGTCTGGGATGCTTTTAAAACAATTCAGAGGAAGGGCTGTGTAGGTAGGGTAGGTGCATGTGCCCTCCACTAACTACTGCTGAAGTACTATTATTTCTATGGCCTGCCAGCACTATTTGGAGAAGAACAGAATTACAAGAAGATACTGCCTCCATCTGCAGAACTGACTGGAACACTCATTCTGCTTTTCTCTGTGCACAAGCATCAACGTGCTTCTCAGGTGTGCTCAGGAGTAGAGAGAGAACACATTTTTAACATACACTTAACTAGACTGACGCAACTGCTGAGCCTACCTCCCCTCCACAAATGCATGTTGCTAAAGAACTTCATGCCCAATACACTGAACCCCCTTAAAACAAAAACATAATCTCAGGCCCATGATAATACCCAATTTTCTCGGACTGTTTTCAGTTTAGCTGTCAGTTGGTTGCCATGCAAAGCACACAAGTACTACTTAGAGAAGATGTACTAAGAAATACAAATACAAAAAATAACAAGCATTTACAATACAATGGTCTCGGCAGCATTAAAGGTAGAGCTATTGGCATTGCTCATTTAATTTTTTTTTTTAACTCATAAATAAATGGCATTGTCATTTACATTGCCAATAGCTTCATCACGTGCATATGCAAGACCTATTGCATTAGCACCCACAACACAGTAAGTAGTAGAGTACAGAATACCCTAGCGAATGCTTAACCAATATCAAACGCGCCTTGCTGTTTTTTTAAAAGAGCTCAAGCATGAAAAACAAGACGTTAGCGTGCACTGCTGAAACCTGTCGTGGGGCGGGACTTCCGTCTTTTGAAGCCCGCGCCCACGGAGTGGCTGACCCAGAGGAGCAGTGGTGACGGGGGCTCCCATGCCCAAGGGAGAGCCCCGCGGATGCTGCAGAAGTCCGCAGTGGCGCCGATGCGGTGAGTGGGGCTTAGTTGTACTGGGGGAGGCTGTGGTGGGCGCCTCTGTATGTGTGCGCTTGTGTGTGTGTGTGTGCACGCGTGCGAAACGAAAGCAGGGGGGTTTGGCTGTGTGTATGCGAGAAGTGCACGAGGCTTTCAAGGGTGTCGACAGGAGATGGTGTACGCGCGCGCTACCGGATCAGATTCGGGCATGCTGCGCGAGCCCATCTCCTGACTCCTTGAAATCAGACTCGCCGACTAGAGGTATCGCTGCGACATCGCTTCGCGATGCGTCGCAGGTGCGAGGCCTATATAGTGAGAATGCGCATTAATTTTAATTTAAAGTGCTAAAAACTAGAGATGTGTGAAATTCACACAATCTAGTTTTGCGTAATTATGTGAAATTCCACAAGAATAATGCAAAATAGCATTTAGTGCTACATTTTAGTGCCAAATGTATCCCCTTGCTTCCCTTTTAGACAAGTGGACGCATTTCGTATTTATACCCCCTCCCCCCATGTAGTAAACACAACCTATTGCATTCGGTTGTTTGCATTATTTGCGGTTCTAAATTTGGTATAATATTAGGAATTTCACGTAATTACCAGATTACACAAGTATAATGGAATTTTGCCGATACCTACCTAAAACTAGGGCAAACAGTAAAAACTGGGAATGAATGAATACACATTTGTCCATTTCTGGTTTGCACATTCAAGCCTATTAAAGCAAAACATATTTGCATTAGCAAAGCTTGTCCAGTGAGTCGTTTGGGCTTTTAACTGATTGGTTTCTTGAGTAATGTTCTTTATTCGCATTTGGATGTTGCTTTTTGTCATAAATGTCAGAGGTAAGTATAGGTTCCCTCACCAAAACTGTATTTAAAACTATGAATTTCCAACTTCCAAAAGGCATACACTGCTTCCCAAATTTGTCGTGGATTTTACAGTATTTTTAAGGATTTTTGCAGCGTGTCCAGGATAAGCAAGCAAGCACAATTAAGGAAAAAGACAATCCTATAATTTCCAATCCAGGAAAGTGACTAAGGTTGCACATTTAAGGATGACCCAGGTATTTGCAAGCATTTCTTCAAGTTCTATAGGTCGTTGTTCCTCTCAGATTCATCACTTAGATGTTAGTCTCTATACAGAAATGGTAATACTGCCCTAGAACAAACCGACTTTCTGATCACTTCAACTATCTGTTTGACTAGAATCCTCAAGATGACAAATCTCGTTTCTGCAGTAAAATACCTACTTTCAAGAACTAGGCCCACCTCTTCAAATCTGCAAGTACAAACCTGAGATGGGACAGCTTCTTTGTGGTTAGAAGGGTGTGGTAGCTGGAATAACTGACAAGGGCAGGGAGATAAATGAAGAAATGTGTTGAGCGCAGACCCGGCTATGCTCTTGTAGAAGCTAGGGAGTGGCCTAGGAATTAAGGGGAAAATGCCTTTGAGGGAGCTGAGCTAGAATAGCAGAGTGAGTGACTGGTGCTCTCAATTCACTACCCACAGGCCTCAAACTCACGGTCAGGCCATCCTTCCACTTCCTCTTCCATAAGCAACATGGAGTTAAACAAAAGAGAAGCAAGACAGCCGAATTATAAACTGCCAATCGATGGACACCTGGCATCGAGGCCTTGAGGCTGACTGCAAGGAGATGGGTTACACCTGGAGTCGGATTGAAAGAAGGTACAGAACCGAGATGGGTGAGGAGTCCTTGTGATTAGCCTATACCCGACTGCAAGGAGATGGGTTACACCTGGAGTCAGATTGAAAGAAGGTACAGGACCGAGATGGGTGAGGAGTCCTTGTGATTAGCCTATACCCGAGGAAGGGTAGTAGGCATACGTACGTAAGTAATCCATGGACTACTGAGTCAAAATGCTTCCTTAAAGCCACTGTATGACTTTGTTGCAACTCCAGTGACATCCCATTTCACAACAGGCCATACACCACTGCAAGCTTACATGTCAAAATTACTTCTGCTGGCTCTTTCTATTCGCACCTAGAAAACGCTTCAAAAGTGCACAAACCAGAAATTCTGCGAAGGCAAATACACTAACTTGCTATTGGGGAGGAATTTTCAAACGTTTGAGTGCGAGGGGAGAATAAAATGAAAAAATAAATATCAAAACTTTACCACTTAACTTTTATTTTTCAGAGGGGGGACAGCTGCCTGGTTGCGAAAGACCTTTTGTAGACTTTAACAAGAACTTTTAATCGGCTTAGACCCCCACTCACAGCTTTCATTGGCTGGCTTTACTGTATCATTTGTTCGCTTCTTCTTAGTTTTTCCGTCCCCTTCTGTTTGTCCATCTCTTGGAGACCGTCCTTTTTAGGTCTCGGCCTGCGTAGGCTGTGCTTGCGCAGTCTCGCTGGCGAGAGTTTATGTTTCTAGAGTATGGGGCTTAAACCTGCCCCTCTTCTCCATTGGCTGGCCTCCTAAAAGCTGGCCAGCCATTGGAGAATAAGTTTGTCTGTCCATTTAAGCCCAGTCTTTTTTGGATTTGGTGTGTGTTTTTTAGGTTCTTTCTCTCCTCTTCCCATTGGCTGGAATTTTACATTCCAGCCAATGGGAAGAGGAGAGAAAGAAACATGCCCCCCAGTCTGAAAATCATGGGGCATTTTGGAGATCCATTTCTGGCCTGCGAGCGGAGAGGGTGGTGCAGTGACTGCTGGCTCCGACTGAGTGACCTGTCTGACTTCCTAACAGTAACACTCACCGATTGCTGCTGGTTATAGGAGCTCTGCAGATGTTACGCTTGTTTAGCGAGCAGAGGAAAATGTTTTGGAAGGTCACATTTTCAGAAGCAACCAATGAGAAATAGCGGTCTGTCAGCCAATCAGGTTCTGCGCTGCCCTGTGAGGGCACTTTAGTACAAATAAAAACTCAACACTGCCTAAAATGACAAAGTGTGTTTTCCATGTGATAGCATTGAGGCTTGATTCACTATATGCGTTTCGAGCCTCGCCTTCAATCAATGACTCAAGCTACTCCAAAAGAGGCGGAAACTTCCGTGCAGAAGAAAGAGGCACAACGTCACACCCACCTTCCCCAATAACAAGACTCGCATCTCGCTAAGGGCCTGGTTACGTTAGAGCAGAGGGTGATGCGATTGGCTGGCGTTGACAGTGGGGCGGTGAGAGCGGAAGTGGTCTTTGTAGCTGCCTGCGTGGTTTTTCTGTTATTTGTATTCGGGGTTTTGGCGCGCGGTGAAGATTCTTTCTCTGTTCTTGTATCCTAGTTGTTGATTGCCTTGCTGGTGATAGATTAGCGCACCCAGAATACTGTGTTGTTCCCGGCAGATTTATACCGGGTCAAAATATATATGTGACCTTGGTTCAGTTACTTAGCGCTGCGCGGGCATCAGTAGGAGTTTCCCGAGCTAGAACACTTGTTCGTTTTCCGGTCATGGCCAAGGTACAGATCCAAAACATAGTGGTGCTGGACAACCCGTGTCCTTTCGCCAACCCTTTCCAGTGAGAGATAACTTTCGAGTCTATGGAGGACCTACCTGATGGTGAGTGACTCCTGGGTGAGCCCATAATGTGCCCACTTTCTAGAAATGCCACGCATGACATCATCTGATGGTAAGTGATCACCTTTCTAATTAAATACCACACAGCTCTTAACAGGAAGGATTCATTAACGGTAAGTGATCCACCTGGGAAATGCCTCCCCTAGACCTACTGGACTGTGACTAATCTGGCTGCCGGACCCCACCTTTACTGTTCATATTTTGAGGACCTGCCTGTTATAACACAGAAGAATTGGATGGGGAACTTCGCAATCCTTCATGGCATACATAAAATGGTTTGGCCTGCCTATTAAGTACAGCGATTAGTAATTCATTTCAGGCCGGAGCCTCACGAGGACAGCGAGCTCCAGTCCTCAGTGACAAGAGAGCGAAACGGATAGTCATCATTGGAGTGTACCTGGACAGGCTACCTGCAGATCAGCACCTGCCGCCTAGTGAAATATAATCTACCGATTGGTGGGACAGCTGCAGGCTGTATCCCCATGGTCCGTGATCCACGATGGTGTGCTTGTTGTGCTTATTCCTGGTAAGTGATCCTATGTGTGGGAATCGAGAGCAGGAGATAAATTTGCTTTCCCCCACATCTCTGGCTAAAATGTAGAGCGGCGTAAGTGCATGCAGCACTTTAATAGGGGGTGCAACTTGCTAAAATACTATTTTCTTGAAGGCTATAGTCCTCCCTACCTTGTGGCTAGAGTTCATTTTCTATGCTGCATTGTAAGCTGCAAGCAGCTGTCTTAACACCGCACATTATCTTCAGTCGAGCCTACCAAACAGCACCAGCTGAAAAAGACCTATTGTCAGATTACCAAGAACTTTGAAGCCCACCCATTGCCTATCACCGGTTGACTTTATTTTCACACTCGTTTGCCTTTTATTCAATAACTTGCCTTGTAGTTTCCCCCAAGCGTAACTTTTGCGTGTCCTTCACTGCTAGCTTTGAGGGAGCTACATTAAAAAATATATTTTATTAAGAACCCCGGGATAGCGCATGTTTTTTAGTTCTCACTCGTGCAGCTCTCTCTGGGCTCTGTATTTTGCTCTCCCATCTGTGTGCACCCATCATGCCATGCTGTTGCTCTGTCGCTTGTACTTCTTTCCCCTGAGCCTTGTGTTGCTCTCCATTGTGCTCCGTGTTGCTCCTCCTCGCGCGTGTGCTTCAGTGCTCCCTGTACTACCGATTGTGACCTATCCTTAATGACATCCATTACACGGCGCCCCGAGGTCCTATTTTATAATTATTTCTATATATAAATATGTGTGTGTAAGTATGTTTTACTTTTTTGTATCCGTAACCAAGCCAATCGCGTGCTTACTATTTATTTTTGTTTTAATTTTAAGACCATTTTCGGATTGGTAAATTAAAAAAAGAAAAGGCGCTCGTATATTTGTAGAGTTGCACTTGCGCGATCGTGCCTCTGAAGACTAGGCATGAGTGCAGTCAGGGGCTGATCACACCAACATGGCATTGTTCTTGATACTTCATTCACTGGGCTGATTGACTTTGGCAGGTTGGAAAACAAGATAGGAAGATTTAAATGCATTTTTATTGCACACAAAGTAAATGAGCAATAAAAATGCTTTTAAATCTTGTTAACTTGTCACATTTGCTCAGTTGTCAGAGTTTGAGGTCAAGCTCATTTAAGTTAGGTCGAGGAGATTTTGTAGTTTACTAGACCTGCAGGTCTAGAGCATTTTTTATGATTTGTCGAGCCCTGCTGTTTCTGAACTTGGAGCCTATGATAAGTGCACTTCACATATCGGGAGCAAATGGCTCCCCTGTGCTGTTGGAAAAGATGCATGAATTAGTGGTATTGATTAAATATTGTTAGTGATACTGGCTGCAAAGCCATATTGTTAAAATATACGTAGCTTTGTATCCATCTACAAGTGTTTTTCTCACCACATGCCATTGGCTGTGTAGTGCTTCATTTCACTCTAGAAAGTGCTTCCATTGGGATGCACAAGACATCTGAAAAGTGCACAATACTGAAAAGTATATTACATCATTGGTGTCAAGTTACTTGATGTGTCTGTGAGTAGATGTCTGTTTGTGCGTCACTAGCTACTGTGTGTTTGTATCACTTGGTGTGTCTATGAGTAGTTGTCTGGAGAGCACACGTTCCCTCTTCATGTCTACGCGGGGTCCCTGCTCCCGCCTGTGTGCCAGTGCACAAGATCCACCCAAGAATGTACAATACCCGTCTGTAGCTCGATCGCACATTCCCTGTTCAAGTCTGTCTGCGCAAACTTTATGATAGATAGTGGCTGTAGGCCATGACTGTTTGGAGTAGACTGAGATAGAAAGTGGCTGTTGGCCATGACTGGTTGGACTAGGCGGAGCGTATTAATATGAGCTGTCAGCGCCTCCACGGTGCCCGGGATGCTTCTTCCCAAGTAATTTTTTAACTACATTGGCTCTTGGAATTATGCTCTGTGTGTGGCTCTGTGTGTGTGTGCGGCTATGTGTGTGTGTGTCTCTCTATGTGTGTGTGTGGCTCTGTGTGTGTAGCTCTGTGTGGGTCTGTGTGTTTGTGTGTGGCATTTGCGAGAGATTAAGCTATTGGCATTGTAAATGACAATGCCATTTATTTATCTGTTTAAAAAACCAACACATAAATAAAAATGTTGTTATTTACAATGCCAATAGCTCTAACTTTTGCAAAGGCGAGGCCGTTAAATTGTAAATGCTTGTTTTGGCTTGCTGAGGTGTCCTGCCATTGCTCACTTTTAAATAACAACTTTTCTCTTTTTCATTAAGCAATCAATGAGTATGTGTTTTCTAGCCTCTCTCCCCCAAGTGCGTCTCCCAACCAAATATCTACACCCCAGCACGCATTTGCTCCCCCATATGCTACTTTGCCTTTCCTACTAACCCACAGGCTTTTTTAATATACTTTAATCCGTCTCCACCGATCCTTGCTGTACCATTCTTTGGGGGTCCATTAAGAAGAAAAAATGAAACGTACATAAAACCTTATAATAGCGTTTTTGGAGGGCTTTTGCAAACTTAAAATGTCTTTTTTTAAATCATTTACCAATCTAACTGGTTTGTGTCCGCAATCTTAGATTGAGTAAAAGAAAAAAAAAAAAAGATGTCACCTGTATCATTCTGTATGCGTGTAAATTAATCTTACCATGTGCACATGACAAAGCATGAACATGCCTCCTGAAAGACGTGTACGTGTCATAGTGCTTTTTTTTAAAAAACTGCTGCTGCACAGCAGCAGTGCGAAAAGCACAGTCAAAGCCAATATGTCCTATAGGCAAGACCTTTTGGCTTTTCATGAGCATGATATGGTTAATATTTTTTTTGTCCGCTTCCAGCAAGGACAGAACAGTGGAATGATCTTAAAATATCTATGCTTCCGATAGGCACCGGCAGACCTTAAACCTCTTTCTTGAATATGCATTCAATATTGAAGAGAATTTCTGTGCAGATGAACATTTTTTTTAATGCTCTTTGGCCTGTAACCAGGAAAGCAATCCTCACAATGTGTGCTTCAACTATGCGAAGCAATAGTTTCTGAAAAAAACCTCACCTTCCAAGAGATAAAGCATGAAGTAAAAGCAAATAGGACATGGTAGCGACAAGGCAAACTGTGGAGATTCTTTAGGGTAAGCTGTAAATGTGCACCACAAAACGTTATCCCTGTCTAAACAACTAACGATGAATATTACTTCTATTTACAGAGCAGATCAAATTTATAATGAAAGATTGGAGCAGAGCACTGCTATTTTACTGTTTAAGGAAGGATATGTCATACTCGTTTCAAAAAAGATAATTTGATCTGCGGCTGGAGTCTATGATCATTCAACAGTCAACATAATGAGTAACAATTTCTCTGGGTGAAATACACTGCCTACTTGAAACGTTTATAATCAACCCCAAGATATGTTGCATCTTCTAAATATCTATACTACTATAATAAAGGAAGAACTTTCAGACTTTGAGGCGTGTAAACTCGGGAACTACAGCGCCAATCCACACACCCGATACACCGTTGGAATCGCCAGGGTGTGTAGATGGTTATAGGGGGGGGGGGGAGCGGTGACGTGAAGAGCAGCGGACAGGCCAGCGGCGGTGCGAGCAGCGGACAGGCTGGAGGAGCAGCGGCTGAGGTAAGGGAGCGGCGGACATGGCACGGGGGAGGAGCGGTGACGTGAGGAGCAGCGGACAGGCCAGCGACGGTGCGAGCAGCGGACAGGCGGGAGGAGTGGCGGCTGAGGTAAGGGGACCCATGTCGGGTCAGGCGGGGGACGGGCCTGGAGGGGGCCCGGGCTGCTGGACAATGTCGGGGCGGGTGGGGGTCGGGGAAGCCTGTTGCTCCCAGACAAGGTCGGGACGGGCTGCTAGTATGGAAATAAAGCAAGAAGGTGGGGCAATAAATTACAACCACAATGTCCTTCATGGAGCAATACAATGTCTCGAACCAATATTGAGAACTTCCCTGTTCAAAAATAAAGTCATGGACCAACAGATGCCGCACATCCACGAGTTAGTTGAGGTCAAAGAAAAAGATCACTTTATCAAAGTGAGACAATGTGCCTCAGTGAGTTTATTTGATGGGCTATGAGTTTTGAAGATCTGCAAAACTCCTATAAACAACCAGCCTGAAGTAACCAGTAGAGATTAGTTCATACACTGTACATGATACACTTCTACAACAGTCTCCTGAGCCAAAACATTCCCATTACAACACTTCGACATATACTACCTCGCTCTATATATATTTGAAAAAGTCCTATGGAAGAAACACGCTTTCACAGTTCTCTTCTCATGAAATCGGTTATGAACTGGCTCACCACCAATAAAGATAAAAACATAAGAACTATACATATGTCTGCCAACTAATATTGTGAGATGGGCTTTTTAAATACATCACAGTCAGTCCCCCAACAAACAAACGTTTTCCATTAACGTAAGCTGAATAGAGTAGACTAAGAGGGAAAATAATAATCTCAAACTGGCATACAGTAAACGTGTTGGATTTTAGACTTAGAGAGGCTCCTAATGTTAGAGATATATAACACAGAGTGTACACAGCAGATAATGTGTTCTAGGAGTTGGTAATCCCAGTACCTGGGCTTGGTTTCATAACACTCTAGACAACAGAATTAAATTACTAATAGTGTTGTGAAATTGGTTAAAATTCCTAGTACCATAATGAGCAGCAATACTGATTAAGTGCAAGACTACAGTATGGTAATGAAACCAATCTGTAGAATGGTAATTGCCTACCACACAAAGAAACACTGTGGTACACAACAAATTGTGATGATTAAATAGAGGCAGATTAAGGCTAGTGAACATGGTCAGTTCACTTCCTGGAAATAGGTAGAACCCTAGGCAGATTGATGATCACCTGTAAGAACAGGTTTAAGGTGCAGAGATTTACAATTCAGTGCAAACATCTAAATACGCATAAATGTATTCTTTGCTTGGGGCCATGGCCAGAGATCTAAAAGCTTAAAAATTAAGCATGTTCGCTAGATGTATTTTTGCAGGTCTACAGATTCTGTAAATTGACAAATTTACAATGGGTTTTTCAACACTGCTACTATATCAATATCTCACAAATCTGATGTAAACCGATTGTTGGATTTGCAGCTTTAGCCTTCTTTCTATTAATATTTTTAAGGCAATGGTGAACCTTTTGAAGATGGACCTACCACGGAGAGAAGACTAGATAACATCATTAAACAAAACTTGCACACTTCCCTCGGCTAAGATGAGGTCCCCAATATTTCAGGGAGGAGCTTTTAATCTCCTAAAGAAATTCCGATTCATTGTTTAATATACTCACTTGCCGTAGCTGATCCCTGCTGCCTGCTGTTGCGTACAGGACGGAGCAAAGGTCAGCGCAACTCTCCTTACTTGTTTCCTGGCTGTCGCCTCCCCGAGGACTCGCTGGTGTGAGCGAGACCTGCAGTCGGCAGGCCTAGTGTAGCGCTCCCAGCTGGAGTCCTCAGGGTAAGAGGCGTGGGCAAAACTCCATCAGCAACCCGGGGGACTGCGAGGACCAGCAACCCCCACGCTGACCAGCTGGTTCCTCTTCCCCCAGGCGCCACGCCCACCACCGATACATATATAAACACCATCATCCCTCCCATGACGCGGGACGCGCGCGGGGCGGAGCACGGGGCGAAGCCCGGGCCAAGGGCAGGCCCGTTGCTGCCCGTTAGTGACCAGTAGAAACCGGACCGGGCCACCCCGCCTTTCGGCTCTGGGTACTACAGCCATCAGACCTCAATTATGCCTCCCAAAACCAGAAGTAATATAAAGATCAAATCTAAGAACGCCCAAGAGGTAGCACAAATAACCGGACCAATCGATCTATTCATTTCACGGACACATGAGGTAATCAACCAGAGTATCTCCCTTCTCGAAAAAAAGAGTGTCACTGGACCTCATGAACGATAAACGATCGTCCCTGGGCACCCTAGCAACTGCTACTTCCCCCATTCACCTAACCTCCCCAAACTGTTCCCTTCCTGTCACTGTGACTGCTCCTGACATCAACACAGTCCCGTCTATAGTAGACTTATCAGTAACGCAATTCGAGTCTGATCTATCATCAACTTCAGATAACCTAGAGGCATCCCCCGACTTAGCAGCCTGTCAAACACAGGAAGGATCCCAGATCAATATAGAAATGTACCTCCGAGGAGAAAGAGAAGGAGCCATTCCAAAACTAGGCAGTACAAACCTCACTGCCAATGTAGTAGCTACGGCTCCTTGTTCAGGTCAAGTCATGGAGCCGTTAAATCTTACAACACAAACACTGCAACCAACTTCATCATTCCCTTTAGAAACTAACCTCTTGCATCCTACAATCCTAAATGAGGCTATTGACAATCCCTGTAGAACATGCAAAGCCACCTCACAAGTATTAATTGCAACAAAAGACCTTTTGGTACAGCATTTGAAACCTATCCAATTAAGCATCAGGAACCTTGAAGCCCAACTGGCAATTCTTTCAGCCACACTTCTTGATACCAATACACATCTAGTGAAAAAGGGGCCGCGAAACCTCCCTCAGTCCGCCAAAACACCTCTCCAACCACAACCAACCAAAGTAACAAAACAACCAATCCTAACTATTCTACCCTCAAAAAATCCAAAACAAAATGTTTTGAACCAAAACCCACAAAATGCCACGCCTCGACCGCAACAGGGTAAAATTAATGCGGTGTCGAACCAACAAACACCCAACACAGGCTCGGCAACTCCAGTCATTACAGGGCTTGCAACAGATAACTTTTTTGTGGGATGAGTTTTGTTTGAGTTAACACCTCTTCCATCTAAACCAACGGTCCCTCAGTTATCTCCAAAAAAGATACCTAAAAAAATACCAGGACCCAGACGTCCAGCCCACTTGCCCCCAGAAGCCACCCCATATACAATAGTACTCACTGGCGTACCAGAATTAACTGACGATACACCAGAAACCGCCTGGTCACTTAAAAATAAGGTCATGCAATGGCTAAGCATCAACAGGCCACTAGAATCCCATCACTCGGGAGGGATCTCTACAGTCCGTAGGGTAGTATGGGTAGGTAAAACACCAAAATCGACCCGAGGGGACTGCATCATAGTAACATGCAGAGACCCCTCCACTGTGGACTATATCTGTGCTTGGCCCTCGCTGGAGAAAAAAGGGGGAATTGATGCTCGACATCTCTCTTTCTTCTATCCCCCAACGAGACAACATCACTACACTCCATCCTGGAATTGGCACCAGCCCCAAAATGATCAGTGGAAACAGATGGAGTATACCTATGACCACGGAAGCAGAAATGCTTCGAGAGACTGGCCAAGGCAATACTGGCAAGATAGACCCTTCCAGTCATACGAAGGCTGGCAGGGCTTTCCAACACAAAATCGCTTCGACTGCCTTGAGATGGTCGATTGACCATTCAGGGTTGAATCTAAGAGTAAAAACCTCAATACCACATACCAACTAGTAAATCAAAGCCAGCAGCGAGTGTCACCGAAGCCTACTCCCTATATTCACAAAAACCTAAACTCGGAGAGCACCACTGTTTTCTCTTGCAATTCCACCAACGTTATCCATACCATTTCCACCGACTCCCTTGGAACTACCCCCGATTCATACTATCACCAAACCAAAATCGCTAAAGATCCTATTAACCTTTTACAGACCCAGACAAACTTCCTGACAGACACTCTGGATGTGAGCACCCCGATAGAAATAACTCTCCTTCACGCCTCCCCTGAATCCGCAAACCTGAGCCTTTCCATTGCATATTGGAACGTCGCAGGTCTGTCCTCAAAAATAACACTGGAGCTATGGCTTGACACAACCAGGGAACACCAGATACTCTGCCTTCAAGAAACATGGTGTACAACCCCGTTACATCTTGCGGGATACAAAACTCTTCACCCCAGCAGTGCAGGGAAACATGGGCAGACCAAAGGGGGGCTCACGATCTACGTTGCTAATACTCTCCCCTTCAGAGTGAAACTATTAAAGGAGTCTCCAACATTCCAAATTATGCAGATAACTTCCAAAGACAATAATTACGTACTCATTAATTACTATAACAACTCTGGTACCTCGGACTGTTGGACAAACTTAGGAGAGATTGCTACATTCTTTACTGCGAAGCGATAACAATACAATTACAACTCATCTAATTTGGGGTGGCGATTTCAATTTCCCTCTGTGCCCAAACCACAAAAAAGGTATCTGTGGATTGCAAAACGAACTTGGCAACCCCATACCCCACTTTGTGCACTCGACATGTGGAAACAAACTGAATGACATCTTATTTTCCTTAGACTTGGACTATGTAAACGAATTGGTTGACCCGCAGCAGGATTTCCTACCAACTTTTCATGGAAGAGGCTACTCAACAACCATAGACTACATAATAGCCTCCCACTCACTTAAAGGGCAACTAGGAAATTTTGAAACTGGATCTAACCCAACAAGTGACCACTACCCACTTAGTATTATTATCACCATCAAAATGGTAAACGGACACCCTGTAAAACCGAGCTCTCTTAACCAGCAAACACTTTCCATGAACAAACTGAATGGTTACACAGTTAAATGGACTAAGATCGACCCAGAAGAGACGACGCAGAGGGTCCTTGAAAAAAACAAACACTGGCTATCTGAATGCATGTCCTTGGAGACACCACCTCATAAAATCGTCAGCAGTTTCCAAAGCATTCAGGAAACAATAAGGGATGAACTATTTGTTAAATTAAAACAGAACAATAACGCCCCTACCACGAGATGGTTCGACACTGCTTGTCGGAAGGCACTTTCATCTCTCAAAGAAGCCCTACACAGACCCACGAGAGATGCCCAGGAAATCTCCAGCCTAAGAAAAGCATATAACTCTGCTAGGCAAGACCGTAAAAAACAAATCAAACAAGACCTTTGGTCACAACTACACGACAGCGCCCGAAGAAAAGACAGCACTTCATTTTGGCAAGTCTTAAGATCTCCTTTCTTGGCCAATAGTACAGAAATCCAACATCTTGATGTGGCAGTAACCGAAGAAGACTGGGTCTCCCATTTTTCAAAAATCTTTGGATCAACTCCGGATGCCGTACTAGACAATGGCCCAGTAACAAACGAGGACCATCCAGCGGGAAATAACACCTACCCGATAAAGATACATTTCCACCTCAGCGAAATCATAAAAGCAATCAGGGCATCCAAATCTGGTAAGGCTCCTGGCCCTGACGGCGTTCCAATGGACCTGTTTCTCCATAACGTTGACTTTTGGTCGCAGATAATCACCCGGGTCATGTCAGCTGTAACTTCGGTCGGCCTTTTCCAGTCATGGTCAACATCAATCCTTTTACCCATCTTTAAAAAAGGCGACCGTAACGATCCTGCTTGCTACAGACCAATCTCCCTTCTGGACTCCATGGGTAAGATCGCGGGTCGAGTACTCCTGGACCGTCTACAATCTTGGGCCCGGGAGAATAACATCATAACCGACCTGCAATATGGATTCCAGAAGGGGCTTGGGACCGTGGAACAGGCCCTCAACCTCGTCCTCCTGGCCGGGAAATATGTTCACGCTAAAAGAGGTAACATCTTCCTTGTCTATGTCGACCTAAGTGCGGCATTTGACTGCGTCCAACACGCAAAACTCTGGCAAATACTCAGCGACCTTGGAGTGGACCCCCCAATAATAACCTTCCTACGAGAACTCTATTCTAACGCCGTAGGGCGAGTAAGATTTGGTACCAGTGGTGAGCTGTCCCGTTCATTTCAAATAAAGGGAGTAAGACAGGGATGTGTACTGGCTCCCTTCCTGTTCAATCTTTATACAAACGGGCTTGAACAGGCTATGCTGGAAGGGAGCCAGGACTTACCCCAGATAAACCATCGTCCGATACCCACATTGCTGTATCCTGACGATTCAGTCATTTTAGCACGGACCCTGAACCAACTTCAGATACAAATCAATAAATATGCAACATTCATGGACTCACTTGGCCTCAAAATAAACATAAAGAAAACCTTAACAATGCACATCGGTTCCAGGGTCAAAAACCCCAAATCGATAATGGTCGACAAAACAAAACTGGAAAGAACCTCAGTCTACCCATACCTAGGAATCTTAGTGGGCGAAGCAATGAACTGGCGAAAGGCAATTGACGCCAGAAATCTTCACTTCCGTCGTGCAACATCGGCATTGATCTCTTTTTCGAGGAAATTGGGGAAACCAGCACCACCCGAACTCCTGACTATATACTATGCAAAATGCCATAGTGTGGCTACCTATGGAGCTGGAGTTTGGGGTCATGGACGTATAGATCAGCTTCAGGTAACTGAAAACGCTTTTATAAAATACATTTTAGCTCTCCCTCAAAGTTCCCCGATACTAGCTTCACATTGTGAGCTTGGCATGGAATATATCATTGACACCATCCGCTGCCAGACAATTTTACTGTGGCATCGAATATGGACCAACCCTGAATGTCACTTAACTCGCTCCCTCATCACAGACTGTTTAGCCCTGACAAACTGGCGAAAAATTCCTTGGCTAACTTACATATGGAACTTCTTTAAAGACCTGGACCACGAGTCCTACTTTGAAGATCCTGCTTCAGTAGAAGACGTTTCCAGGAAACAGTTAAAATCAATGTGTCTGGGTCACTTGAGGGAGCTACGGAACCAGGCAGAGATCACAAAACCATCAAATGAAAAAATCTGTGCCCAACAATCTGGCAAAGGCATACAAGCCTATTTGACGTACTTTTTATCAAATCATGAAAAGTTTTTACTAACAAGACTTCGCTTTAACATCTTTTTCCGTTTAGTTTCATTTCCGGAAACTCATAATTGGTCCCGCAACCTGATGAACTGTCCCTGCGATGTAATCTCCCCACAGTCTACGATTCATGTTGTTTTATTTTGCAAATACAATAAACTTCCACGAAAAAAGTGGATTATTCCACTTCTTCGATCCAGTGGCCATAGACAATGCTATTCTGCATTTCTCTATTTGCAATCTTTGAACTCGCTACATGAAGCTAAACTTATAGTGACTTTTCTTAAAGCAGTCTTAACAATACGTCGTAATGTTCCAAGTTATTCTAGAACCATACAGAACCGCAACTTTATCTTTTACTAAAATTCTTTTTTATCTTGACTTATTTTTAAATTTATTCATGTGCTGATAACTTTTTTTGTATGTACTTTTTATGATTATACAAACTGATAATCGAATAAAAGTTGATGAAACTGAAACTGACTAGATAACATCATTAAACAAAACTTGCACACTTCCCTCGGCTAAGATGAGGTCCCCAATATGTCAGTGAGGAGCTTTTAATCTCCTAAAGAAATTCCGATTCATTGTTTAATATATACAAGTGGTTGTGTACTTTCTGCACGGTGTATTCACAAAAGCCGATTTTAAAAGTTGCGTGCAAAGTTGTTTTACAGGTGTCATAACATGGATAGTTTGCATGGTACACAAGACATCTGCCAATTCATTTCTTAGGATGAATTGGCTACAAATAGTGATTTAATGAATATCTTCATTATGTTCATTGTGAAGTGTCAACTGCCACCAAAGATTGCCTTCTGGTTCTAGAAATCAGCAGATAAATTAAACAAGCATTTGCGATGCAAAAGGTCTCGCATTTACGCGAGTTTGAGCTATTGGCATTGTAAATGACAATTACTTTTATTTATGTTTTTAAAACTTAAATAAAAGGCTTTATCATTGACAATGCCAATAGATTTAAATCTCGCAATTGCGAGACCTATTGCATTGCAAATGCTTTTTGTTTCTGGCTTCTTTAAAGTGTTATCAGTCTTTGGTAGGAGTGAGCTTTACCTCTGAGATGAGCGAGTACTTAAGATGGTCATGATGTATGCCTATGACTATGCTAACTGCAATGTCAATTGAGATGTTGTCGGTGCAACTATGTGGAGACTACGATGTGACAGAACGCTCTGACCCAGTTGGGTAAATATTATAACCTACAACAGTGACAAGATGTGCATTATATCTACAAGACGAGAGCAGTCTCCTATAATTCGTGAGGTTTAAAAAACACCAAGCCACGTGAATCAAGAAAGAATGACATAAGCCTTGCAAAATGCAACAAGCAGGCAATCAAAAGTGACCAGCACCAGAATCTACCCAGCTAGCAGACATGCAGCAAGGCTGAGTAAAGATGGGACGTACGTTATAGAGACTAGCCTTGTAAAAGGACCATATAGTGACATGTTATCGGAGACAACAGCAAGACTCTCAATGTAGGTGCGAGGTAGAGGCATTCAGAGCATTGTTAGTGTTTGAAAGGTCCTGGGGATCATTAGGGGTCTCCTACCAAAGGTGCTCGCCTGGTACCACCCACTACACTGAGGGACAGATCCTGCCCCCCCTTCTCAGTCCCCAAAAGCATATCACGCCTTTGCACAGAAATTCTTATGTGAACTGAATTGTTTCATTTCAATGAAACAAATAAATGGATGAAAAGAGGCCAACCATATAATCTCTACTGGTAACTTTCACTTACACTGTAAGAAAGCCCGTATAAATCCGAAGAGAAAAAAAACACCTGTCAAAAAGAAAACTTATTTAATTACCAAGGTAGTCTATGGCTAAAATGTTTTTACAAATTACAAAAAAAATTAACTGTGATGGAAAACTATAGCATGCATGGAAATTCATTAAACAAAGTTCTTAAAATGTTCCCAGCTTCAAAATCCTGAAATTCACTTTCAATTCAAGTGCCCCCAACTGTTCAAATTGCTGCCATCACATGTCTCGGACTACGCAAAATATACATTGTTAGTCACCTCAGACTTACCCACAGGATAAAAACTCGACATGACCATAAATAGAAGACAGTTTTCAAGCCACTTGGGGATAAAAAGTGAAGCTATAGAACTACTTTCAGCTGAAAGACCGTGGGAAACATCTGAACATATTAAGAACTAAGTTTACCTTAATCAATTTTAATAGTTCCAAATGGCAAACACAAGCATTGGTCTAGCCAATAGGTCTCGCCTTTGAGACCTTATAAGTGTTTAGTTATCCAGCACAATATCCTTGGTGCAACAACATCAACTGTTGCATGGCTAAACACTTATATGGTCCTAAAGGTGAGACCGATTGGCTATGCCAATGCTTGTTCTAACAGAGTGTGGTACTGCTGGGAGGTAGGTGTCTTAGCATGTGTAATGTATTTTCCCGGTGCAGAGCAATTGCCCACCTGGCATCAACACATACAGTGTCAATATACTAAGATACCATTTAGCACAGCCCTAAGAGGTAATAGATCCCCCCTTTAGGGATCTCTAACTGGTCTCTTCAAGAGACACTGAGCTCAGCTTCCATATGGCTTAAAGACTAGTAACTCAGGACCTCCACAGCACGGGAATAGTATGTTTCCAGTTAAAGGCAGGAAGCCATACTGTTCCTGGAACTGAAGTCAAGCTGCAGGAGACTTTTTGTAACAATCCTGGTAGCAATCTTTAGTCCAGGAGGAACTTGGGCATGCAAGATAGCCTGGCTAGTAAGCAGGTTACCGCAAAGATGTTTGATGTGGTGCTGTACAGTTCTGTTTTTACAGAGAATTCCCAATTCGTCATTGGCTGGGATTTCACACACCTTGACCATCCATTCAAGAATGTTTGTAGATGAACATCCACCTATATATTGCAGCAGTGCAACACAAGAAGCTCTAATGATAAATCACCTTCCCAAATGTCTTGCCACTTACCCGGTTATACTAAAGTGGCTTGAACGGCAAAGCTTTGAAGGTAACAATCACAAAGGGGCCAGTATAGGACAGGGGATCTCTGTGCAGCCAATCAGGAGGGTTGTCAAAACGTACTACATCCCCACTCAGAGCATTTAACTCCTTCACCCATCTTGCTATGCTGTACCAAAGGGAAACAAGCATTTGCAATTAAATAGGTCTCGCGTTAGGCAAGTTTGAGCTATTGGTATTGTAAATGACAAATTTTGTATTTATGTGTTGGTATTGAAAATAGCTAAATTAATAGCTTTGTCATTTACAATTACAATAGTTTTAACTTTCGCAAATGTGACACAAAGCATTTGTAATGCAATATAAGTTGTATTTACGTGACGTAGATGTATTGATATTACAAATAACAATGGCTTTTATTTTTTTTAATAATTAAATAAAAGTTATTGTAATTTATAATGGCAATAGCTTTAATTAACTTTTGTAAATAACTTTTGTGAAGATTATGTTCAGTGTATTTTATTGTGACGAAAATCCAAGTACAGAAGTACAGAAGTGAAATATTAACATATTTTTGTGACATTTGTAATGAAGCTTAAAACATTGAGAGAACATATTTGAACCAGTTGTTGAATGGTTGCACGGATTGATGGTGTGGTGCCCCTGAGTGATGTGACAGAGAGGTGTGTAGTTGAGAGCGAGGGGTGTGTAGAGCGAGGAGGGGTGTGTAGAGCGAGGAGGGGTGTGTTTTCAAAGAGGTTCACAGTAGCAGTTTAAAATAATTTACATTTGCTTCAAAATTGCCCTTCACAAGGGTAGGCACAACACAGGACCATAAGTAACAAAAAGGAGGAATAGGTGGCCAGTCATTAAAGAACGCCTGTGTATTAAATTTTAGTTTTTCACATTTAACACATGCAAAAGCTCCTTTAGTCCTACATTTACAGTCTCATCCTCCTCGTGGCTTTTGAAAGGTAAAGCAACACAACAAATACAACGAGAAAAAACTATACTACAACTGGTTGACGCCAGACACGTGGAGATGTTCTCAAAGTTCTCTCCATGCACAGCACACAACTACAAACAGTATATTGTTTAAAGAAAGGCGTAGACTGTATTCAGGTAATGCGAAAGCGTTGAACGTGTGTCTCACTGAACATGCAGAGGACGAGTTAAGCTAGCGACCCGTAGCACAGCATGCTTTTCTAAATATAGAGAATCCACTCACTGAAGCACACTCACCTCTCCCTCCCCATGCTCAGTTATACACCCCATGCCTTTCCTCAGACAGACCCAATTCCTTCAGCCAGGAATACTGCAGCTTGTTCATAAATAGGGTAGACATGAGCGCAGCCGAGTGCCTGCCGCAGAGAAACGCACGCTTTCTGCAATGGAAGAGCCGCCTGGTGAAAGCACGGCTGAGCTGCTGCATGATGGAGAGGGGAAAATTACCATAGGCTAATAGTACAAGTTCATATGTAGACTCGCCCTCCAATGGATGCAAGCTGATTGGGAGTGCAGGGCTCTTCCCTCATCTCAGCAGTACATCCATTTGTAATGAGACTTATGTAGAAATAGACAACTGCAACATGCACCTTCATGCCAAGTGAGCCTTGCAGCCATATTACAACATCAGAACTTCATGGAAAATTGAAGTAGTGACATTGTAATGACCATGTTCTAAAGACCTATCGGAGACAATAAGTATGGAATTTATTTTATACGTGAAAGTGTTTTTCCATTGATTAGCTAGTTTGTGTTCTCGGATGTGTTAGTGGGCCAATGTTAGACTGAGTCAACGGGAACAAGCGCTGAAAGACAAGGAAAGAGTACTTGTGCATGCAGAGCGTTTACCTTGCGGGAGCGAGCAGCGGCGGGCACGATAATTACTAACAGATTGCACCGCTGCTCGCTCTCACAAGGGAAACACCAAACTTGCACAAGTGCCAATAGACAACAGTGCAAAACATGCACAAGTTTAAACATAAGTCCCGAGCAATTCTAAAAGATCCCCCCTTCTGAGCAGCGTTTGCGCGCTGCATAGGCGAGACCTAATAAAAGGGCATTAACCGGATTTGGTTGCCGATAAGATACATGTTGAAAGAGAATGTTTTTCAAAATTCATTGAAGAGAGAAACAGCAAAGACCCATAGCTGAACTGCAAAAGAGCGAACAAGACACAGTTTTCCTCTGCCATTTGTGGAAGCTGCCACAACACAGTATAGCTGTGGGCCGTATTTCTGATGTATGGTCCCCAAGCCACGTATCAAAACTAAAAGTGAACTTCATAATGGTGGTAATTTGTACACACATCAAAATTGACTGTAGAAGCGTTTTACAACAAAGCTCTAACCACCACCTAGAATAATGAAAAAATTGAGGAGAGCTGAATATCAAAACTAAAAGTGGTTAAAAGAAACACTAAGCAGAGGTAAATCCCCTTTTGACCAATCAACAAAGATCCCCCCCAATAAGAGGTGATGTGTGACATGAACACATCCATGTACCCAATGCTATGGCGCAGGATGATGCTGCCACCATTTTTTAAAACTTTTTTGTGTACTGCTCTAAGATGGGGCGCTCCACTTAGAGCAGTAAATAAAATAAAAAAATGTTTAAAGGACGGCACAAGCACAGCGGTATGGCAACAGAATAGAGCGAGGAGTGGGAGGCAGTGGAAAATCATGTGCAAGGAGAAATCGAAGTGGTAGAAGCAAAGGTAGATGAGCACAGGGGAACACTAGACTAGCTTGAGGCTTAGGGTTGTGAGGAAAGGGTGAACGTTTGAAATAAAAAGAAAAAGAAAAAGGTGGGGAGGGGAAGCAATGGACAAGCAGTGGATGTGAGCAACTGAGCATATGGGGTCGGGCATGTATTTGAGGGAGAAGCTGCACTCGAGGGAGAGGGATAAAACACAAGCCCTCCCAGAGCTGAAAGAGAAAGAATAAAAGTAGTTCTCTGAATGCGAGCAGTGGAAGGATAGAAGGCATCCAAACAAAATAATGATATAGAAATAATGCTCCAAGAGAGGGACAAATACCAGATAAAGAATGGAAAGCCATCAAATAAGAAGCAAGCAAATGAGTGACAAGATAGCCAACCAATTGTAAGCAACAGGATGGCTCAGAGCCCGTTGTATGCTTTTGGTATGGTCCATATCCATGGTACTGAAGGATGCAAGCTACAGTAGTGGTATACACACGCTGTAATGCTTTTTATTTGCTGGTGCTGCACAACATCACCAGAAAACTTTGGCAAAGTCCCAGAGGGTCTAAAGGTAAGACCTACTAGCTTTGTCAATGCTTATTTCTTTTTGCTTTTAGTACTCCATGGGAGTGCATTTTTCCTCTTACTCCTTTCTTCTGCCCCTTGCATACTCCTTCCGCTTCGCAATACTGACTCATACACTGTGTTGGTCTCCCAACAAAAGCTCATTGGTTGCTTCCTCCACTGTTTATCCATCTTTTATTAACACCTCTATCCCTTCTGTTGCTCTCTCGCAATTCATAGCTCACTGATGGTGCTCTTTAGAAATTTTAGTTGCTCTCCCCACTTCCATTCCTCCACAGCTCATCACGCTCAGCTTTTAATATTAATATCAGACACTACCCGTCCCTCCCACCTATCTATTTCGTTGCTCCCCTGTCCCTCCCTGCTTGGCGTACCTATAATTGTCTTAATGTTTTCTACTCTTTCCAGAGACCAGCAGCATTGCCTCTTCACATTATGGGATGGTATGAGGCGACCATCTAGACAATATAGAAAACAATTAAGCATATGTTCAAGGAAGTGGAGGAGTTAAGCGTTAGCCATCATAGCTTAACGCCTCACTCCGCCACTTCAGAAAAGCAAGGCTACACCATATTTACAATGATATGGTGCAGACTTGCGTTTCCCCCTGCGCTGGCGCTACACTTAGCAGTGTAGCTCCAACGTAGGCACCATTGCACCACAATGTATGGGTGTGTGCGCACAGGGGAAAGATTGTTTATGTACAGGAAGGGGAACCTTCCTTTACATAAACAACAATTTAAATGCCATTTTGTCGCTTCTATGTGTGCTGCTTAATGCATAGGAGGACCTTCCTGTACATAAACAATCCAAGGTATTTTGCTTTTTCCATGTGTGCTGCACAAGGAAGCACATATAGAAAAGCATAAATGAGGAGAAATAATGCAGTTCTCCTCAATTCGCCAAATTAAGACCAGGTTTTCCCTGGTCTTAACTTTGCAGATGCCAAAATTTGGCTATTTACGCTGCCCTTGTAAATAGGGGGCAGTGTCAAAAATCAATGGGTGTTGCGGTGGAACGCCCATCCCTTTCACGATAAGCATAGTGTGAAAGGGGGCCTTATTTACAGGGCAGCATTTAGCCACGTTAAGTGGCTTAAAGCTGCCTTGTAAATAAGACATTGCCCCTATTGCCACCACAACGTCGTAAAAAGTGACACTGAGGTAGCGATAGGGGCTTGTACACAGGCCCCAATGTTTTCAGTACCTCGAGTATGGCCGGTGGCCGTCACTAGCTTTCCCAATGCTGGTGAATTAATTATAAAGGACCACCAATTGGCAACACCAATAGTGGCAGCCATAAAGCATGGCAAGGGGAATTATATTGGCTCATACCATCACACACTTCCAAGTGTTCCTTCCATCGGGCACCACGTCAGAAAGACCAGCCACCACCTCCCAGTATTCACGAAAACACTATACTCCCTTCTACCGCTATCGTGATAGACCTAGCCACCACCTTTCAGTATTCTGGAGTTACTGCCAACACCTACTAGTTAGTGTTACAGGCTTCAGACGCTCTTCTTCCATTGATTAAAAAAGTTCCGCGAATGCCATTTCACTGTGTATCAGAAAAAATACGCACAAACCAAGGTGTAAACAGCTATAGTTCTAAAGCCGAATTACCACGATTAAAATGGATGCAAACTTAAGAATGGCCTACAGACGTTATTGTGGGAACGGCAGAGCGCACGATTTATTATTAATTACTTCATAGATGATTTCAATTTTCGGTCTTCTCATTTTTTGACCGACAATCTTAGAATTAAGGCTATATCCTGTTTGTTCTTAACAACAATGTTCTGCACGTTAGACATAAGAGCTCCTTGGCTTGTTCAAAAGTAAAGCTATACTAACGATCAGTGTTTAGCAAAACTTGGTCCGATCAACTGACGAGCACTTCATTGTGCTGTCCGATCAACTGACGATTGCACTTCATTGTGCGTTTAGGACTGCTCTCAAGGTTAATCTACGAAAAATTGGAAGGACCCAACCAAGCACTCAATTTCTGGCAATATACATCAAATGTATGTACGACAGATATGGTGTGATTTTGGAAATGGAGGATTTAAAACATTTGAAATTAAATCATCTGATATTACAATGAATGTTGGTCTCATTCTAAGCTAGTGTTTCACCCCAACGTTTAACAGCTTTTGTCCAGTGTGCACTAAATATCCGATTACCTATTTTTACTACTACTTCCACCAACTCCCAAGTGCTCCAGCTTTACACCACCATGTCAGCCCACTTACTCATCCAGTGATCAAGCTCCCTCCACATAACAAGTGTGCTTTGCTGTCAGCACCTACAACATTACACCAGATAGATACCAACGTTCATGCCTCATGAGATACCAGTGGTCCACTCCCCATCACCTATATCCCAGAGTTCACCCCAAGTGACCGACCAAGACTCAGGAACCACCGATCTCCCAGTGGTGAGCAGTCAGCAACCATCACCTCTCTCTGCTCTCGCCACCCCCAGCCCATCCGTGTAATTGTTACCCGCCCATTTCTTCTGCAGCCCTCCTTTCTGCTGATCTCCCTCTGCTGTACTCAGTGAGGGATACACCATTGAACCGACTTCACCCTCCCCCACGGGGGCTTCTCGTCTCTTAACCCTCCTCCTACCCTTTTCCTATTACTAAGGCCTTTCCTTACCCTCCCGGGCCTTTCTTTTACCATTATATTCAGCCAAGTTCGTTTAATTCCGCTCCCTCCCCTACCCAGCCTGCAGTGCCCGACCAAGCTCCTCACCCTATTCTGCCCGTCCCTGGCTCTCTCCCACGCCCGCAGTCGGCGTTGCCTCTGCTTCTCCTCCGAGGCGTTGGTTCCCTTCAAACAAGATGGCGGATCCCGGTGTCCCCCCGGCCACGTCAGTGTCAGTCTCGCGCGATGGACTCTGGGTAGAAACAACGCTCTACTGCCACCCCCGCGGGCTCAGTTGCAGGCTCTGCAGCCTCGCAAGAGGCGGCCACGTTGTAAGGGTGACATTTAAGAGCAGGAATAGTAACAGAAAATCTCAAGGAAAAGGAATAAACGTCTAAAATCAATAAATAAAATAAAATGTAATATTAAGCTCAATTAACTTTAACATTTTCTGAGTAAATGTGATTGTATGCTTACATTATACCAATTTCTATTTTATTTTAGAAAACCACAAGCGTTCTAAATTAAAAGTGCATAATAGTATTTATTAAGGTTCCAATGTGAAATTGAATGCTGGGTTTATATTTTGCTGACTTCCGTATGTAGCGATGTCATTTCAAATATGGCCGCTTTATTTCCGCATTGATGCTATCGTATTCGTTGCAGTCCTCTTCTATTCTGAACTCTCGTTCATCAGTGAAACACTCTTACACAGGGTTTTCCACATTGCTCTATTGCGCTGTGACTTCACTGCATGCCCCAGCCTGATCCTAGTGATATTATTTACCTGAGTCGCATGTGTCTCAATGGAACGTACACTAGCATTTTACTGTTAACTGAAGTTCAGTGCCACTAGAGCTTGTCGAACCTATAGTGTGACCCAAGCCGGAGCTGGGCCAAGGATTTTCGCTTTACACTAAGAGCCAGATTATGAGCCAAGGCATCAAAAGATTTCATTTGGTATGTGGATAACTTAACTAACCTTATGTAAAATACAACAAAACTATTTCACATTATAAATGAGTTAGTTCGTGAACACTCGTGTTTCTCTTCAGTACGCTACCTTGCCACTGCAATGTCATCAGTTACAAACAATTGCATTTAAACAAAAACTCCTTCCCGTTTGCTATGTTCTGACTGCAGTATATGAGTGTCAGTTTGACACAGGCTCTGTATAAATGCCCAGCATTTTTATTTTATGTGGAGTGAAATTACACCCCTTTATTAAACCATACACAATTGAAGTGCTAATATAGCGCACAACCTGGACTGGCTCAAGGTACTCCCAGAGTTGACACTTAGTGAAAATAGGGCACCATGAAGTAACGTGATTTGCACAGAATCACACAATTTGGTCAAGCAGAGAAGCTAGAATTGGAATCAGGCTCCCTGTTACACATTGTGCATGATTTGTGCATTGTGCATGATTTCAGCCACAAAAGGTAAATCAGTCAGGAGTTATAAAGTGCAGCAAATCACTTGTAAGGGTCTCAAGACGTTGGAGTTGGTATCTGGTTTGCAGAGAAAGCAGTAAAATACGAGAAAAAAGCATGAGAACACTCAGAAAAAAACAGGGGCAAAGGAGGGAGAAAGCAGTAAATGGTAAAAAACAAGGCAAAGTAGGACAAAGCACTCAGAAAACAGGGAGGAAGTAGAGCAGTGCAGCTGCACGAAAGAGCTGGGCCTGGGCCATAAAGATCTGATTTATGTTAAATTATTTTATGACTTAAATTATTACACTCTTCTCAATAAATCTAAAGATTACATTTTATTCAATACAACTTGCTAAACACATAAAATGTTAATTTTTTGGTAAATATATTCCTTTTATTGGTTCTAATATTAACTATATAATCCAACATGAAATGAAAATCACTCCAAAACTATTTACCCATCAGAAACTTTAGAAGCAATAAATGATCCCATTCCTTCCCTCACTCCTCCCCATTCAAGAGATACAGTTGGGACGCAACCATTCGCTGAGTGAACCATAAGAAAAGGTATAGAGGATTCATGGTATTAGGCAGATGTGGTGGGACCTCCTGTTGTCATTATCATACAAGAACTTTAGTGCAAGCCAGCTGAAGATTCACTATTTTATAAACCCTCCCATATGCCTTATTGAAATAGTTGAGAACTCTTAGCCGAGCGGGTGAGAATCAAGGATTCTATAGTTTATGTTATGAATGTATTAGTGGGGGCCACTGTGCTGCAAATATAATTATGTTTTAGTATTTCCATTTCTAAAAGTTGTCAAACCCAAGACAGTAATCGCTAGATCCACTTGTACAGGAAAATGAAATAAAATTCCTGATATGCCCTAGCACTTACTGTATTAGACAGCCTGTAAACCATGATGTTCTTTATTATGAAGTAATTCCCCTGGTTACCGAACTTTGTCATTTGAATGCCAAGGGTTGTTGATGTCAGTCTCTGGAAGCTCTGGAGATGAACGGTCATTAAACATAGTGCTCTTACACTTACTAATCGTTCTGCATCTCCATTCACATGTGCAATGTACTTCATTTCGAGTGCTGGACTGTTACCTCTGTGTATACCATTGATGAGTCGTTTCAGCTGCAGAACCAGGTCACTTGATACATAGCCCTGTGTGTCGGCAAGTGTGCCTCATTGACTGCATCCCGGGTCTACAGTCACCGTGAGGACTGATGTGCTCTGCCTATTCTTGCCTGATTCGCACACTTACAGTCGGAGTTAGACTGAAGGGCAGATCTTGTTTTTACAAGCTCTACGAGCGGATGGTGGCTACTGGATATCGTTGGTGAGGATGAGGTCAGCTTACATTACGAGGCTCAAAGGAGCCGCGCATTACCTGTGAGAGCCCAGTGAGGCATTGTGCTGGTCGTGAGCAGTGATTGCTGTGTTATAAGTGGAGGCAAATGCAGTTTAGACCACGGAGGTCCATACAGTTCCTACTGTTCATCTTCTGGCACATGCATGGCATGTATGTACTGCTTCTCTCCTGGCTCATGCGCAGATCGACTGTGCTTTCACCTCATATCGCCCATCTGTGTGAAGAGTTATCAGAACGTCTACGTTCGTCAACGTGTCGTTTGTGAAGTGAGGAGCGTCCTTCTCTGCCACAGCAAGCATGGTCAGCCGGATTTTTGATCCTTACAGTGGATGGTATTTGACTAATTTTTACTCTGGCCTTCTCTTTTCAGACAGTTGCTTGGTTGACTCCATGTTCATGAATATTCTGAGCTGTGGAAAAAATTTGCAGGACATAGGTCATCCTGTGTGTCTACGGAAGTTCGTCTGTGGGTTTCTTTCAATTTACTATTGTGCACTACTCCATTATTTGTTTTCTTTTCTTTTACTAACCACTTTTGGTTGGTAGCACTAATTTGGTGCATATTTATGGACAACATGTAAAATGTAAAGGCTCCTCCTCCTTTTTACAGCTTACAGGAGACCCACCAGTGAGGTGGAAATTATCGTTTAGAGCTTTCACTAAATATTTAGGAACAGTGGGGTGGGGGACAAGGTTCAGTGCAGAACGCAAGAGATTTGTTCTAGAGCACAATTTGGGATTTGAAGGGCAGGCTGTCCTAAAACAGCTACCGCCTCTTGAGGTTACTGAGGGTCAAGAGGCTCTTGATGAATTTGAGAAGGCAGTAGCAATGCTAGAAGAACAATTTGATGTGGAAGGCAGTTTAGATGTAGCTATATACAAGATTTCACAAGGGAACATGAAGCTGATGAGAGTATTGTGTTGTATATTGCGGTGCAACTTATTTTGGTGTCAAAATGCGAGTTTGAACATTTCACCACACAGTTGATTAGAGACCAGGTTGTAATACGATGTAGAGACAAAAAAGGCATCAAGGGAGTTAGTGAAATCAGATAAGTCTTTTGAGGGAGCGGTAAATGAACAAAGGGATCGGGGGGAAAAGCAACAAAGTGAACAGAAAGGCAATAAGAGCACGGCTGTTAGGACAGTAAAAAGATTTAGCCAACAAAAAAATGTATGCACAAAGTGTGGGTTCCCATCGCATTATCCCAATAGTCCCATTTGTCCAGCAAGGAATGCATCCTGTCGCAAGTGTGATAAACGGGGGCATTTTGCCAAAGTTTGTGGTTCCAGGGTTAAAGTCAACTTGGTCTACAAGATGATGATAACGGGGATGTGTCTGCTGATATGGTGAGTTCCATGAATGATTTGATCCTGGTGGTGAAGGATGAGTCAGACAAATGTTTGGACCCCATGGTCGATAATGTTGTAGATGGGAAATCTCTTCAGTTGTTTGTGGATTCTTGGGCACGTATGACCATGATCACGGAAGAACTGTTGGATTATATTTGGGTTGACAAATCATTGGAAGCGCCAGACAGAAGTCCTGTATCTTATGAGGGGAGGAAGACTGAGTTAAAAGAATTTTGAGACCAGTTTGATTTTTAAGGATAGGTGTATACAAGGGAAAGTCTATGAAGCTAAGAAGGGACTCAATATATTGGGCTGGTATCACCAGGGCCTTTTTGGCATGACTCCTAGGACAGGAAACAAAGAACAAGCATCGGTGGTGGATGACTACTATCAGTGTGAGGGTCTGCCTGTGTGGGCCAACAAGTACAAAGGTTTTTTTTCTGATAAGTTGAGGTGCATCAAAGGGTTCAAGCACCTTATCAAGGTGAAGGATCAGGCATTGCCAGTCAAACACAAGTTGCGCAATGTGTCGTACAGTGTTAGAGATGATCTGTCTAAAGAACTCAGGAAGATGTGTGAGTCAGGGGTCATTGAACCCATTGAATCATCTTTATGGTTATCTCTGCTTGTCGTTCCTCACAAGAAAAATCGGAGTTTGACGGTGTGCATCGAAATATGGGTGGATTTGCATCACCTTCGACTCATCAATGACGTTTTATTGAGATTTGTGGGTGCTAAGTATTATGCAAAAACTGAGACCAAGAGTTGTGGTGCGAACATTGGTGGCCCGCTTCATTGGGGGTGGCACCCACCCCTAAACAGGTGGTAAAGAACCTGGGGGTCTGGCTGGACACTGCCCTTAACTTTAGAACTCAAACTAAAAAGGTGGCTGGGACGTGCTTTGGAATGCTGCGGGGGCTTAAACCCCTTCTGGGCTTCTTTGATCCCTCAGTCAGGCAGGTTGTCGTCCAGGCTTTGATTTTGTCCCGACTGGACTATGCTAGCTCCCTTTACATCGGGGCTAATCAGACTTAGATTGTCAGACTTCAAAGGGTCCAGAACGCAGCAGCCCTAGCGCTCCTTGGCTTGCAGGGGCGTTGTTCCATCTCAAATGCTATTCACCGCCTTCATTGACTGCCTGTTGCTAGGAGTATTGAATTCAAGACCCTCTGTATCACCTTTAAAATCCTCAACTCCTCATCGCCCAGCATTTTGTTAGACCTGCACTCTTTTTATACCCTCTCCCGCCAACTCCGCTCCATGGGACATAACTTGGCGGTTGTCCCTAAGGTGAGGAGAGCTCATGCTGGTGGCCGCTCTTTTTGAGTGTGATCCAGCGCCCCTATAGAAATTCTGTCTCAACTACACTATTCACTACCTAATACTCACCATACTATAATATCACATGAGGCCCATATGACTGAGACAGAAATTGAGCAACTGAATCATGTGGCCTAATTATTTTAACTGTCTAAACTTTATATGTACATAATATACAACTGCAGTATAACATTCTAACCATTGGTAACAATGAAAGCAATAAATTAAGCCACTTTTGGCCAATGAATCAACTGATGGTAACGACTAAATTAATCAAGTCCAGCTTGACGTTTAAAGTCTTTTATTTTTAAAAGTTAAAGCTTTTTATTTCAAATCACTTTATTAGCTCATTTTAATATTTGCAAACATTTGAAATAAATCAGTATCTTTTTATTCAGCTTAAAGGCACAAAAGTCTGGCATTTCAAAATTGCTTAAAATCATGAATTAAAGCAAACATAAACCTAATTCCCTAAGTTAAGCTTTCTGACCTGTAAAGGAAAAACATTTAATTGCATTAATCAATCTTACGTGTCCCAAGAAATCGGACAACACTTCGCCCTCAGGAACAGTCAGGCCCGCTCCCCTCAATGGGCTAAGTCTTTATACCTTTCTAGCTCACTAATCTAACTAAAATGTTATTATTTAATGTCTTTCAGCAGCCTGATGGGTTGCTAGTCCACAGACCATCGTGAGGCCACTTTTTCAAAACACCAAAACGTCATTGCCATTGTCATTTCACATGAAGCGACACCAGCTTCCGAGGTTTGTAACATTTTACTGAAAACAGTTCACAGTTTCCTCCATAGCTCGACCGATCCGCCACTTGTCACTTCCTTAGCCTTGGAAAAATAACTTTTCAGAGCACATCTCGCACAATAGTTCTTGTTTAGACTTCAGTTCATTCAAAGAAATGTCTTTATGGAAAAGCTTTCCATTATGGCTGTGCTTGGCTCATCTCTGTCAGGCTAACCAACATTCTCCATAAATCACAGGCCTCACGCCTTTCACTCGGGCTAGTATTCAAACAAACACAAAAGAATAATTAATTTCAGGTTATGAAAGTCATTCTGTTACCCACCCACCATTGCTAATGTTAACCCATTAGTATATGTCACCTAGCAAAAGCACAAAGAAAGCGGCATTTTTAAAAATATCTACCATTCTTCATAATATCCAGCAGGATTCTTCATATATCTGAAAAAGATAAACAGACACAACATAGACGAAAGCACATATAAAATAAGCGCATGCCATTAATTAATCAGCTGCATTAATGCTGACAAAGACAATAGGATAAACGAAACAACGTTAGTTATGTATTATAAAACATACTTGCAAATGCGACATAAAGCACATAACGTTAGTCCCATGTAATGGTATATGGAATGTTACTCTAAGTTGATTTAATAATACAAAACATGCAAAAACCCATTAATATATTAAATCAAGTTAAGGGAGTTTAACATCACGAGCCAGAACAAAATCATTTCTGAAACTCGCTCCATCAACTCCCTCATCTGGTGATTTCAAAATCACCAAACAACACCCAAAATGTGGAAAATTTTGAGCCTAATTTAGAGACGTCACATTTTGACTTCTTTCAGTATTAGTCTCTCTCAGCAGTTTGTTCGTTACTTTCATATTGAACCCTCCGCATCTCCTCCAATTCAATTTCCTTCTCTTGTTCCTTTCTAAGTTTATAAATCCTCCTCTTTTCCTTCTGATGCTTTTTCCTCTTGTGGATCATACAACTAATTTTTAACAGAAGTATCACCATAATGATGACAATTACTGGACAGAGCACTTTGCCAATGATTGAACTACCAATCTCTGAAAACCAATCTTTAATTACCTCAATCCTTTTGCCTAATCGTTCGGTGAAATTTTCTTCTTCCAGGGGTTCTATTTCTGCATGAAATTCAGTGATGTCTTTAATAAGTGTCTCAATATTCCGACTCTTGTCAGGAATATATGTACAACAATGCTGGACATGTAAAACCCCACCGACTCCTCCCTCTTTTGCAAGCAGAATGTCTAATGCAAGACGATTCTGCATAACCATGCTTCTAGTAGCAACAAGTTCTGTATTGACTAATTGGAAACCACTTGCAGTATCTGTTGACAATCTGTCTACAATCGTGGAAACCTTTCTAATTTTAATTGAATTCATGGTTATCCCTACCATGGGAATGATTGCATCAAAAATGTCTCCCATGACTTCTGTAAAACTTTTCCTCTTAAACCTGTTCAGGTGTTCACCAAATTTAAAGGTACCCTTCTCATTTCTGTCAACATGAAAAATCTTTGGAAAAACGAATCCAAGGTAGCACGTCCCATACCAATGGTCAGGGAGGCTAAAATACGCCTTGTTACCACAGATAAAATACATTTCAGAAAAATAGGATCTTTTCCACCTTTAAATCCCCATCCCCCTATGATACGATATGTATCCTCACATTGACTGGCACCAACGAAAAAGTTATCATAAAGTGTGTTATCTCTTCTAATGCAAAATTTACCACTAACTGGTTAATCAATGTGAATATCTGCATTTGTATTAACACCATTAAGCTTAGCATTCTCTATTTGCCAGAACTTTGACTTAGCATGTTTAAGCACCTCATTTCTTTTGTAAATTGCCCTTCTCTCCTCAACCATATTCAGGAAAGTCTTTTCTTTTGCTTTCATCTTGCATGTTAAATTATTTCTATAAGCATATTCGTAATTAAGCTCATTAGTTACCAAAAAGAATTCCCTCATCTGCTTCGCAGGCTTAACTTTGTTTAAGCTATTTACAACTTTGAGGTTTGCAAAAACCTCATCAAAGTCTGTAAATGTAAATGTGTAGGCATTTATATAGCGCACTACTTACCCGGAGGGTCCCAAGGCGCTTCGACCGCTGCGAAACCCTTCTTGGCTTCCCTGAGAGATGGTCCCTTAATGGGTATCTCCAGGGTGAGACCAGGCATCCCCGGCGGTCTTGTGGGGCCGTTAGTGAAGATGAGGCAAGCTAATGCCCAGAGTTGCCGAGTGTGATCGCTGATCAGAGTGGGCACCGAGGCGAGAGAATTATCGAGTCCGCTGACCCTGGTCCAGAAACCTGCCGCGCCAGGAATCGAACCCTGGTCCCGGGCCGTCCTCGGCTCTCGGGTCTGCCGCCTCTAACCAGTGAGCCACACTACTTCACACTACTTCAAAGTCTGAGTAATAATACTCCAATCGACCTGTTTGATAAAACAAACTAGCAATCACACTGCAAGTGATGCCATATGTGAGGGGTAACATGTTATAGGTAACCCCCTCTGAGACAGAAGCAGGAAGCTTCACACAGACATAGCAGTCCTTTACATTCATCACTTTAACATACTCAGATAAAAGCCTAGAAAATGAATTGCTAGAAAAATCTCCAACAGATCTATCTTGATGGATCTCTGGATTATGCTCAATAACTCTGTTAGATTTGCCAGCATGTTTTTTCTGTTTAGTCTCTGCCTTACTTGTCATATTAGCCTTAAATTTCTGCTTATCAATACAAAAAGGGTAAACAACAGCTAAAATTAACCAAAGCAGTATTAAAAGAACCACACAAATTGAAGAAATTTTGCAACACCTTCTCAAAATGGAACACCTTGAAGTATCAGAACTAGGCATTTTAAAATGAGCAAACAAAAATCAAAAACAAAAAATTTAAAATTTATGAATAATGTAAGTAATGTAAGTAATTAAACTATCTCCCCTTTAAAAAAATTTTTTTTTTAAAGTAACCCTATAACAGCTTTTCTTCGACCTTGCGTCACATGAACGTGTCTTTCCAGCTAACACAATTTCTTCGACCTTGTGTCACCTAACACATTTTCTTCAGCCTTATGCCAAGAATTAAAACCCTAATCTAAAAGAAAACAACTTCAATCATTGTCACTAGCTTCTTCCAAATTTTCTTGACTGCTACTTCCAACATCAACAATTGGCGGAATGATAATGTATGTCCACTCTGGGGACTTGTATTTTTGATTAGGCTTAATCACTATTTTTGCTTTACCACTAATTACTTCAATTTTCCTACCTTTCTCGTTTTTCTTTTCAGAGTCACCTCCCTGACTAGAAATCTCGTTGATTTGTTCTTTTGATTTCTTTACCAATTTGAATTTCAGATTTTCTTTCGGCCAAACATCTCCTTTTCTCAAGATTTTCGTCTTTGGCACAGTTTCGTTGCATTCAGCTTTCCAAGCTCTTTTTCTGAATTTTCTTATTTCAGACTCTTCGTCACTCCCGTCTGTATCTGTTTCTGAGTCTTCAAATCTGTACCTAGGAACTTCTTTACTCGGCAGCTTCACTCCATTAGGAACATCATCCTTATAGCTGGTACTTGGTAATTCTTCCTCTTCTTCAGGGATCACCTTTAGCTTCCCAGTTTCAGAACTCCTGTTCCCACATTCAGAGCTACTCTTCTGCTTTTCAATACTCTCCTGGACTAGATTATCGTCTTGCTCAGAATTTTCTGCTTCTGAATCCTTTTCCGCTTCAGAATCTTCTTTCTCTGCTTGAGATTCTTTTTCTAACAGATTTTCACCATTTTCTTGATCAAGAGTCACAATTTCCAGATCTTTTTCATCGAATGCCTGATTCGCATCTAAATTTTCTAGATCTCGATTTTCTTGCTGATCATCAGCTTCTGGACCTTCAGGATCTCCTTCTGAATCTGAATCAGTTGTTGTGTCACTTTCTTCATCAGAATTATCAGGAGGTGGTACACGAATGGTGTGACTTGAATGCACCCACCTTTTCAAACCCCTACACTTTATAGCATTTGTTGTAAGAAGAATTACTTGTCTTGCCTCCGCCATCTAGGTACTAAACAGTTTCTCATTCGATGCACCTTTGTTCTGACCCAATTTCCAGGTAACAGATCATGAGCTTGTTCTTTCTCTTTTGTAATCACATCTGTTCCCACCTGGTGAAATACAGAATTAACTACATCAGAGAGATTCTGACAGTACTCAATAATTGCACTATCATTAATACTCAAAAGCTTGCCAACTGGAACAAATGCTTGCCTCATCACTCTGCCCATTAAGATTTCATGGGGACTAAGGCCTGTCTTTTTCTCTGGAGTACTTCTCAAAGACATCAAAACAAGTGGAAGAGCATCTGTCCACTTTACTCCTGTAGCTAGACACATTTTTGAAATTCTATTTTTGATTGTTCCATTTATCTGCTCTACAACACCTGATGCTTCTGGTCTGTATGCACAGTGTAGCTTCTGCTTAATGCCTAAAGCTTCACAAATCAATTGTAACAATCTGTTTTCAAAATGCGTTCCACGATCACTTTCAATAGTTACCGGAAAACCATATCTAGGTATGATCTCCCTCAAGAGTAATTTTGCCACAGTGACTGAGTCAATGTGACGCGTTGGGAAAGCTTCCACCCATCTTGAAAACAGACAAACAAACACAAGCACATACTTGAGCTTATTGTGCTGTGGCATGTCAATGAAATCCATCTGTAACCTGGTAAAAGGACCACCCTCCTGTCCTATGGTTCCCAGACTTACAACCGTCTTCCTGTTTGGATTCATTTGTTGGCAGGTCAAGCATCTTTGGCAAAGTGATTCTGCAATAATTCTGAATTTTGGACTAAACCATGTCTCTTTGAATAATCTGATCATGGAATCTCTTCCTAAATGCCCTGGACCATGGTACATCCGTGCCATGTCAGCAATCATGCAATTTGGCATTACTGGTCTGTCATCTTTGTAAACCCAAACTCCATCTTCCTTTCGCTGTCTGCACTCTGCTTTTAACCATGTGTTTTTCTCTTCTTCATCTGCCTCATCTTGTTATTATTTTACTCCCTGCCATGTTTCAACCACAGATATTAGCATGAGAGAATTCAAAATGTGACTTTTGTCTTTTTCCCGATTGATTGAATAATTATTCTTTGCACAATACCTTGCAATCTCATCTGCATAAGCATTACCTTTGGTAATATAGTCCTCACCCTTTTTATGAGCTGCACATTTCACGACAGCAATTTTTTCTGGTAACTGAATGCCATCGATCAATCTTTTGATCAATTTTGCATTTCTGATTGGCGTTCCCGCAGAAGTCAAATAACCCCTTTGAGACCAGAGCTGACCATAGTCATGAACTACGCCATACCCATATTGACTATCAGTCACTATGGTAACTTTTTTGCCTTTTGCTCTTTCGCAAGCTCGAATTAGACCAACCAATTCTGCAATTTAGGCTGACCAAATTCCATCAAGAGGTGAACCCTCTTCAACATCTGAGACTGTACATACTGAGTATGCTGCCCTCGGAATGCCCTTGTCTGTTCTTTGACAGGAACCATCAACAAAGTAAACCAAATTAGATTCAGGCAAAGGAACATCTTTTATATCCTGCCGGGGTTTGGTGCAGTAATCTACAACATCCAAGCACTCATGATCAATGTCAATTTCATTATTAACCTCAGTAATAACACCATCCGGCAATAATGTGGAAGGATTTAAATTCACACATCTTGCAATAGAAACATTATCTGATCCCAGAATTGTTTTCTCGTATTTAGTCAGTCTGTTACTAGTTAAATGCTGATTTTTGCTTCTGGTAAGAAGAATTTCAACTGAATGAGGTACATATACTTTTATAGGAAATCCCATAATGATTCCCTCACTCTGCTCAAGGCTTACACTTGTTGCAGCCACTGCTTTTAAGCAACCTGGCAAAGCTTTTGCAAAGGGTCCAAAACAGCTGAGAAATAGGCAATTGGCTTTCTCAGTTTTCCATGTCTCTGGATCAGAACTGACAGTGCACAACCTTCCCTTTCACTGCAGTACAACTCAAATTCCTTTTCATAGTCTGGCATACCCAAGGCTGGAGCTTCACACAAACTTCTTTTTAACTGTTCAAAAGCCTCTAATTGAGTTTTTGTCAATCTAATCGGATCCTTTATGTCTGCCTTTGTCAGTCTTTGCAGTGGTTTTCCAATTACCGAAAATCCACTGATCCACTGACGACAGTAACCAACCATTCCCAGAAACATTCTAACCTGTCTTTGTGTTGTCGGGGGCTGTATTGCTCGAATCATTTTAATTCTTTCTATAGTCACTTGTCTAATTCCTTTTGCAATCATGTGACCAAGATATTTTACCTCTTGTTTGCAGGTGACACATTATGTCCTTCATCTACCAATCGATTTAAAAGGGTAATGGTGTCAGTTACACAATTTTCTCGTGTCTTTGCAGCTACAAGTAAGTCATCAATATACTGGACCAATGTTGAATTTCCAGGTAAAATCAGATCTTCCAGGGATTTCTTTAATAACTGATTAAAGATAGATGGACTCTCAGCATACCCCTGTGGGATACGACACCATGCTAAAATGCGGTTTTGGAACCTGAACGCAAAAATTTGTTGGCTTTCTGGATGCAGTGAAACTGTAAAGAACTGTAAAGAAGGCATTACATAGGTCTATGACCGTATACCATTCTGCATCGTGCGGAATCTGATAAAGAATTACCGCAGGATTTGGAACAATTGGGCAACATGGAACAACAATCTGGTTAATTTTTCTTAAATCCTGAACAATTCTGTAAGTGTCAGGTCCCAGTGTCCTCAGGATCGAGCGATGCTATGAAGGGTTCCACCTCTCGACAGCCCCTGGGTCTGAATGAGAACAGACTCACAGAAGAGGTCAAGCGTGGGATATCAGGAAGGGTAGGAAGGGAGCAGCGGGGAGAGGAAGCTGAAATGAGAACAAGGCACTATGAGTCAAGCACACTCCTAAACTGAGGATACATGCAAGCTTAGTAGATAAGGAACAGTCTATTATATACTAATTGGTCTTTTACCTGGAACGGAGAAAAGGTGTGGCTTTGCCTGGCAATCAAAGTGTAGAACATGTATCTCTGATCTATAATACAAGAACCTGGAAGTTAACTTCTTGAATCAAAATCACATTTGCTTAATAAACATTCGTAGGATATACACGTACCAAAAGATGTTACTGATTAGGCTTCAACAGAGGGCAAATGGTAAATAGCCAGCCAGGCGAAGCTCATAGCCCCTGTTGTAATGTCACAAAAGAAATAGAAAACAATAGTTATTCTTAATTAACCACCCGTAGCCTTTAGGTTGAACTTCACCCTAGGACGACTTCTGTATTAAATAATTTAGCCCAACAAAGTAGACTGCTGAATACTTCTTCAGTATAACTGGAATGACACCAAAATCCAGACTGTGAGCAACCCTTAATCCAAGGTTCCTCCGAAACCAATAACCATGAGATCGATATCCAAAACAGTTTTATAGTGTCAAAAGCCCCCTCTAAATGGGAGGTTGTTAGCAGCAGTCTCAAAGAAATACGTGCAGCACAACATGCGCTTAAATCAAGTCCCGCATGTAATCCAGGCAGGAACCAAAACCTAGATGAGTGTGCACCCACGACGAGAGTGCACCGCAGCTGCCAGAAACAGAATACAGTCTCAGCAAAACGCCTCAGTGGAGACAAGTAAACGGAGCCTCAGCCGAGGACTCCCTGAGTTCTAACCAGAACCGTGGCCAGGATCGGTAATGCTCGAACCGAGCACACACAAGGAAAATAGACACAAAGAAGATCACCACAAAGGATATGCTGGATGCTTGATGAAACAATCCTACCGCGTCTTCTCTCCGATACCAGAATAAACGGCATTGTCTCTCCTTCTCGGCTCCGTCTTGAGGTTTTCCGCGTGTGACGTCATCGGGCAGAGGCGTCGCACGCGTCCCTGGAATCATGGGAAATGTAGTCTTTACGGCATTAGAAGCGTCTTAAGGCAGTGTTCGAGACTGCCCTCCTCCATGGGACGTGACAGTAAGTTCCGTTTGGCTTTTTGATACCCATAATCGGTGAATTACATGGGCTGCTCTCAATCTCTTTTAGAACACATTGACTTATAAATTTCTCAATCACTGGAATGACTCCTTCAATTGTTTCAGCTTTCATTTTATACTGAGGAACAATCGGGAAATCTATTCCTTGTTTTACAGTAATTTCTCATCACTACAATATTTTGCTTTTCTCAGGATATCATCAACTGAAAGTGATTGCCATCCCACGATTCCATGTTTAATCATTTCACTTATTTCAGGTCTCAAACCAAAGACAAATCTGTAAATAAAATGGCTCATGTCTTTTCACTTAATTTTTCATAGCCACTGTATTGTTTAAAGACTAACAGTAACCTTTCATAAAATGAATGTACTGACTCTTTTGGCTCTTGGTTTGTTCTGTCAATTTTAACCCAATCTACTTCTTTCGGGGGAATTTTTTGTTTCAGCCAATAAATTACTTTATTGTATATTTCCATGACACCCTTTGACGGGGCACCTGTAATTGTGTCTCAAGCAGGTTCTTCTTTGTGCCAACTCACAGAAATGTTGCATTCTGTCCAAAGATCTGATGGGACAACAATGTCAAAGAATCCCAACAGATCAATCCACAGAACTTTTGACACTTTAATAAATCTGTCTATCTGACGATACCATTCCACAGGCTTTTCTCTCAGCCAAGGAAAATCATTAGTAAATAACAGAATATCCTGTCTTGACCAAGGGACATGCACATATCCTCCACCTGCTATTTCCCTCATTGGAAATTCAGAAACTGTTTCACCTCTGACCCTTTTGTCCTGTTCTTTAATCTTTGACCATTTTATTCTCCATTTGCCTAACTCACCTAATCTTTTGAGAAAAGCTATCAATTCTCTAATATGGGTTATTCTTCCAGAAGTATTGAGGTTATCAATATGTTTCTCAGAAAAATCCACTCTGTAATGTTTCTGCAAATGTTTCTGTTTGCTTAAATCAATTTCTAATTCAGCAGCCATTTCTTCCAGTTGTTCATACCTGTTTTTCGTTTTCCACTGAATGCTTTTGCAAATAAAAAGAAATTCATCATCCTGATACAATCTCAAACTGTCAGCACCAATTGTGCCAATTATTAATTCCTCCAAATCAGCTTTTAATTTTGCAACATCAAGCTTTTTAAATTCAGGAGCTTCTGGGGATAATGCATTTTACGTTAAATCTATTTTATTTAGGCTTCTTTCTGAAGGAGCTGAATCAGATTCTGCAACAGATGGTGTCTGACAACCTGTTAAGCTTTGATTAAAAGTTAAATTTGGCATCATAGATTTTTCCCTATGAATTTCTGAAAGTTCCGAATAAAATTTCTCAGCCACCTTTTAAATTTCTGCATTTAATGGAATTGTCAAAGCTGAATGTCTATTCTCTCCTTGATCAAAAATTGGTACAACAGGACCAATCGTTGCTGGTACTGTCACTGCTTCCATGCCTTTTGTTAATTGTTGAATTAAATCTTCTTTTGCTCTATTATAATTTGAAATCTCTGGCATATCAGCAAGTCTTTCTGCATTTCTCGGAAAATCATTTCTCTGTTCTGGAATTCTGTTTTCTCTGGGTGTCCTAGAATTATTTACTGACCCTACTCTTTCAGGTAATATTAAAAATCTGGATGGACCTTCATCAGCTTTCCTAGGAGGTGCACTTGGAGAAGTTCCTGTAGAAACTCTCGGGGTGGATTGAGAATCTGCCTGATAAGGTGGCGGTTTGCGTTTAGTAGAATAAATGTCTTCTAAGACTGCATCATCTTATTCCTCATCAAGTCTACTTTTCTTTTGAATTTTCTTTTGACCTGGATCTTCAGTAATCATTATTCTCACTGGATACAGACCATCATACATGTCTGCTTTCTCCAGCGTCTCACTTTATCTTCATGTGTTTCTCTATTTACAATATATTTTGAGTTTCTAGATGCTGAACATTTGCTTTCTCGTTCGAGTTCCATCATCTCAACTTCCCATTCAACTAAAGCTTCAAATTGTGTAGGTCTAGGTTTTGGCATAAGAGCCATAATTTTTTCTCTCAGGTTTCTCAAAATGTTCATATTAAATGACCCATCTTCCAGGCCATGCTAATACGCCGTCATTTTTTGTATAATGCATCCAATTTTCAAACCAAATTACAGTATGATAACCATATTCGCCTTCCATATAGGCTGCGGGTGTTTTGTACTTATGAAGTAATTTTCCACCACGCGTTTCAATTTTCTTGTCAGGTGTAAATAAATTTTTCATTTTCTGAAACCACGAAGGCTTCGTTTTCTCTCTATCGTACCAATAACTCATGTCTTTAAAGCAAAATTGTTTATTCTTAAAAGATCGTAATGTTTTCTTGATGTTCCGCTACTTCAGCCAATCATTGTGCGAAAGACACCAACAAGCCAGTCAGTTTAAGCTACGTCACCACCTTGCTCAACCAATAGAAATACTGTATTCAGAACAGACCAATCAGCTATCAGCTCGTCACTGTCACGTGAACCAATCAGTACGCTTGCTGTGACGTATGTTAGCCAATCACAGTGCGAACCGAATGACGTACACTGCTGCTGCAGCTTCGCTGTGTGTTACTCTGTAAACTCACCCCTCCTTCACAAAAAACTTTTCACGGCGCCATTTTAAACAATTCTTTTCAATGAACTTCAGTTAGTAACTACAAATAAACAAACCACTTGTCTGTTTCGCTAAGTAAAGTAATAGTTTTTACAGACATTCAGAATTCCTCTCGCATGAAATAGAAAACGCTATTTTCACAAAATCATTCACGCATTCAAAACGGAAAACCTAATCACGCATACGTGAAATCTTGGCAGGACTTTAACCAACCACAGAAATCCACAGACGCTAGTAAGAATAGACGACGCCTCCTTACCCTTCGCTCAAGCTTGAATAGTTCTATTACTCTTTTCACAGAAAGTTTTAAAACTGGCTCACCAGGTCCCTATACTTAATGCTACAATTTCATAGACAATCCTCACTATACATTTAACCAGTCACATCTAAGGTCCCTAAACTTGTGTTGTACGTCCGCAACACTTGTGATATATTCTATACCACAATTTTAAAACAGATCAAATGCACTGTGTAACTTCACCTGTCACACTACTCTTTTGCCGGCAATAACCAGGAATTTTTCACACTGCAGGAAAAATCCTTTCGACTACATACAACAAGTGAACAAACTTAACAACATGTTTTAGACATGTATCCTATGTAATTAACATGTAACATGTCAGTTACCATAGTAACAGAACTCTGCTACCAGAGAAATTGATCCAGCGCCCCTATAGAAATTCTGTCTCAACTACACTATTCACTACCTAATACTCACCATACTATAATATCACATGAGGCCCATATGACTGAGACAGAAATTGAGCAACTGAATCATGTGGCCTAATTATTTTAACTGTCTAAACTTTATATGTACATAATATACAACTGCAGTATAACATTCTAACCATTGGTAACAATGAAAGCAATAAATTAAGCCACTTTTGGCCAATGAATCAACTGATGGTAACGACTAAATTAATCAAGTCCAGCTTGACGTTTAAAGTCTTTTATTTTTAAAAGTTAAAGCTTTTTATTTCAAATCACTTAATTTGCTCATTTTATTATTTGCAAACATTTAATTAAATCAGTATCTTTTTATTCAGCTTAAAACACAAAAGTCTGGCATTTCAAAATTGCTCAAAATCATGAATTAAAGCAAACATAAACCTAATGCCCTAAGTTAAGCTTTCTGACCTGTAAAGGAAAAACATTTAATTGCATTAATCAATCTTACGTGTCCCAAGAAATCGGACAGCACTTCGCCCTCAGGAACAGTCAGGCCCGCTTCCCTCAATGGGCTAAGTCTTTATACCTTTCTAGCTCACTAATCTAACTAAAATGTTATTATTTAATGTCTTTCAGCAACCTGATTGGTTGCTAGTCATCAGACCATCGTGAGGCCACTTTTTCAAAACACCAAAACGCCATTGCCACTGTCCTTTCACGTGAAGCGACACCAGCTTCCGAGGTTTTTTAACATTTTACTGAAAACAGTTCACAGTTTCCTACATAGCTCGGCCGATCCGCCACTTGTCGCTTCCTTAGCCTTGGAAAAATAACTTTTCAGAGCACATCTTGCACAATACTTCTTGTTTAGACTTCAGTTCATTCAAAGAAGTGTATTTATGGAAAAGCTTTCCATTATGGCTGTGCTTGGCTCATCTCTGACAGGCTAACCAACATTCTCCATAAATCACAGGCCTCAAGCCTTTCACTCGGGCTAGTATTTAAACAAACACAAAAGAATAATTAATTTCAGGTTATGAAAGTCATTCTGTTACCCACTCACCATTGCTAATGTTAACCCATTAGTATATGTCACCTAGCAAAAGCACAAAGAAAGCGGCATTTTTAAAAATATCTACCATTCTTCATAATGTCCAGCAGGATTCTTCATATATCTGAAAAAGATAAACAGACACAACATAGACGAAAGCACATATAAAATAAGCACATGCCATTAATTAATCAGCCGCATTAATGTTGACAAAGACAATAGGATAAACAAAACAATGTTAGTTATGTATTATAAAACATACTTGCAAATGCAACACAAAGCACATAACGTTAGTCCCATGTAATGGTGTATGGAATTTGACTCTAAGTTGATCTAATAATACAAAACATGCAAAAACCCATTAATATATTAAATCAAGTTATGGGAGTTTAACATCACGAGCCAGAATAAAATCATTTCTGAAACTCGCTCCATCAAGTGCTAGCTTCTAGACTCTGGAATTTCCCTACCCATTTCCACTCGCAGTCTACAGCTTTATTTACCCTCCGTAAACCTATTAAAAAGTTTTTGTTCCCTTCGTTATAAGTTGTTCTGTTTCTACCAGCGGCACAAATCTGGTTTCAGCGCTGGGACGCCCCTTTGCTGGGGCCGCCGTGCGCTTTACAAATCAGCTTAACATAACATAACATCTATCTTCTGCTTACCATCAGGTGGAGTTAGACAATGGTTGTAAGCACATCACAGAGTTTGTGTCTCTGGTAGGGAGTTTAGGACGATGCTACTTGGGCTCGCCTCGACAGCCTCAGTCTTTCAATGCATTCTGGAAACAGTGTTGGAGGGTGTAGAGGACACTGTACTCTTTAAAGACGACATTCTGATAGTGGGCAAGTGCAAGTTGTCGCACAACAGACACTTGACGGAGGTTCTGAATAGGCTTCAGGAGAAGGGTATAGTGACTGACAAGCAAATGTGTGTATTTGGGGTTGAGTCCATTGAATACTTGAGGCATTGCAGCTCGGTGAAGGTATTGAACCCAGAGAGGGATTGATTGAGGGTGTTGTGAGCGCTCCTTGTCCCGAGGCCAAAGATCAGATATCTTTATTTTTAGGTGTGTTTGAGTTCTACACCAAGTTTATTCACAATTTCGCTGCCAAGACAGTTCACTTGAGAGAGTTGCTGAAGAGGAAAGTCACATTTGTGTGAAGTGAGGCATGTCAGAAAGAATTTGATTGCATCAAACAGGAACTTATTGAGTGTAAAATTCTCATACCTTTAGATCCTCTTAGCAAGTGTATTGTTTCAGTGGATACAAGTCTGAGTGGTCTGGGGGGGCATACCATGGGGTTTGCTTGATATGCATTATGCCAGAGTGAAAAAAAATATTCTGTCATCGAAAGAGAACTATTTGCCTGTTGCTGGACTGCTGAGAGGTTTGAGTGTTTCTTGTGGGGGAGGACTTTCAAGTTGTTGACAGACCATAATCCCTTCATTCCTATATTGAATGGTTGGATTGTGAAAGCACATACCCCAAGAATTGTGAGATTAAGCTCTATGTTGTTACAGTACAATTTTGAAGTATAACATTTTCCTGGTGGGAAGAATACTAGGGCAGATTTCCTCTCTAGATCACCTCTAACTTTGGATAAGGAAGAGCAGTTTGGGAGTGATGAAGATGAGGAGTGTTTAATTGCTGCATTGGATGTGTGTAGTGCTGGTGGGTTTTCTGAAGAAGAATGGTTGGAGCCCATTCAGTCCAACTGAGTGCTCAAGAAGGTAAGGGAACACATTGTTCAAGGTTGGCCAAAAGAGAAGCATCTAGATCGTGAGCTGCAGTCTTATGTCAAGATTACAAATCAACTCATGGTGGAAGATGGTGAGATGATTATGTAGGGTGAGAAATGTATTCCCCCTTACAGTCAGAGGGCTTGTATAATTGAGTCTGGTCATGTAGGGCATCTTGGACAAACGGGTAACAAAAGAAGGATTTGTGGGGTTTACTGGTGACCGTCAATGGATTGTCAGATTTAAGAGATTGTCAAGGGATGTGTGACTTGCTGTACCTGTGACAAGGTCATCAATACGGTTACCGCTCCCATTCAGATGGTTGAACTTCCTATTGGTCCTTGGATGAAACTTGCTGTTGATTTCGTGGCGCCATTCCATATTCATACAAACAAATGTTAGTATGCCCTGGTGGTCGCTGACTATTACAGTAAGTAGTGGGAGGTCCATTTCATGTTAGATCCTAACCCTCAAGAAGTCATCAAGTTTTTTCAAAGCTTGTTTGCTAGGGAGGGTTTTCCCAAAGAAATTGTGTCAGATAATAGTGTCCAGTTCACCTCCAAGGAAATGTTCAGTTTTCTAATTCAATCTGGCATACTACATCACTGAGTGACTTTGTATCACCCACAAGCCAATGGTAATATTGAACGCATGAAAAGTGTGCTGGTTGAGTACATACAATGGGCAGTAAGCAACAGGCTAGAGGTGAAGGAGGCAGTGCAAAGCATGCTGGGGGCACATCGCACAACACTTAATTGTGCTTTTAATAGAAGTCCTTTTGAACTGTTACGAGAGAGAGCTGCAACTTTTGATATGTGCCCGGCTTGGATGAGGAAATTGGCTTGCAAATGAAGACTGGATCTGGGGAGGAAGCTAAGAGTGGATTTAGTGAGGCGTCTAAAGGCATAGATGGAAATCCTAACCAGTGTTCTGAGATGGAGTCTAAGGTCCAACTGGGGGATTGGCTGAGGATCAAAATACCTCACAGAGTGTCAAAGGGCTAGTCAAAATTTGGTTTGCCTCATAAAGTGGATGCTGCGTCTCGCTATGCTGTGAGAGTCAATGGGAGAAATTGGTGGAACATATCCAGGGTCTACAAGGTTCTCAGACATGTTGTGCTTAAGATGAACCTTGAAGGTGGTTCTGGTAAGGATGAATTTAGGCAGATGGCGAAGCATGGACCAACACAGTCAGAACAACATCAGATGGGGTTTACTAATACAATGTCAACATGTGATGAGGAAAATGATTATCCTCAGCGATGTAAGTCACGTAGGAGTGGTAGGAAAGTAAATCCACCACGTTTGGACTTGTAGTTCTCACATCTTGTGTACAGTGTTATGTATACCATTTTTCCCATGTAATGCTTCTTGTGATTCGTTTTGTTTCTGTTCCTTGCATTATTTTCTAGTTATTTTCCATTGCAATTTATTTTTCTTTCTTTGTACATTATTCTCATGCCTCTTTCTTACCCCTCCCTTGACGTTTTTGTCTACGTTTTTATTCTTCAATAGAAATGAAGGTGACATTGTAGAAGACCGCATTTAAACCATGATGTCCTTTATTATAATGTCATTCCCTTGGTTACAGAACGTTGTCATTTGAATGCCAAATGTTGTTGATGTCAGTCTCTGGGAGCTGTGGAGATGAACGGTCATTAATCATAATTAGGGCTCCCAGTTTTAGGGTGTTTATTTTTTTGTCATTTTCGTCAGTATTTATCTGTATTTATTTTTTGGGAATTTGTTCTGTATATATCTGCATTTATTTTTTCTGTAATCAAAAGACGACGCTGCAGCTAGTATTTTTCCACATTTATTTAAGGCTATCAACAGCTCAGTACTACCACAATTTATATTCAGATTTTAATACAAACGAATATGATCTTACAATAGTGTCAGTGTGTGGAAATCAGCCACAGTTAAGTACTTTCCCTAGCCTTTAAGTTTAGTTACAACTTGGCAGCTGCCGTGAGACATAGAAGGGGCCGTCATGGAGAAAAGGATACTCCTAAAATGTAGTCTTTAAAGAGACCTGTCACAGTTTGCATTGAGCTAACAGAGATGAGGTATTGGCCCTCACTTGCGCAGAAGCTGGCTTCTAAAAAATGTAAAATATTAATACAATAGGGCTTTCAAAAGACAAAAAATCCACAAATGAATAAATCTTTGGGAGGCCGATGTGATACATGTTTTTTTCACAGGGTGGGAAGTTTTGTTACATTGAAACTCAAATAGGTCTGTGTGTTTTCACAAAACTATTTCCACACAATTCGCTACTTCTGTAGTATATTTGTATTTCAATATATTTCTTAGTTTTTATAGTTCACTCTGACGTCTGGCTACAATCCCTCTTTTTTCCATTTCTTGCAGTCATTTTCATTGCACACCTTCTGGAACAACTACAGAGGCAGGGATAAACAGCGATAGTATATCTGCTGGGCGCAGAGGGGCAGATACAGTGTACTTAGGCTTTCCTGTTTTCAGTTTCTCTTTTTGTTAAATTCTGGTGGCGTTTTTTCAGTGTTTTCAATATCTTAAAAAACAGTTGTTATCAGTGGTTACACATTTTCGCGCCACTAAAAACAACAGAAAAAGTGTTTTTCCGGTGTTTATGGGGTAACTAGTCAAAATATCGAGTTTTTAATTTCGACTAGACATAATATCGAGTCGAAAATATAGAATAGACATAATATCGACTAGACATAATATAGACTACAAAAATATCAACTAGAAAAAATTATTATGGACTAGAATAGCAATAATATCGAATCAAAAATATAGAATGGACATAATATTGACTAGACAGAATATAGACAACAAAAATATCGAATTTAAGGTAAGTTAATATTAATGTTTAATTTTTGTGTAATATAATTCTATAGCAGGTTGTGGGTTTATAGGGGACTAGGGTGGGAAGTAATTCAATTATACTTAATTAAATATGTTATTTTATTTATTGGTATTTAGTTAGAATTAATTGTTAAATTATTATTAATTGGTAATTAATAAAAATATAATTGCTAATTTATTTTAATTGATTAATTGAGTAATATTTTATTTTTTGTAATTTATTTTCTGTAGTGGGTTGTGGGTTTATAGGGGAATAGGGTGGGAAGTAATTGAATTATAGTTAATTAAATATGTTATTTTAGTTATTGGTATTTATTTAGAATTATTTGTTAATTAATTGAAAATTGGCAATTAATTAAAATATAATTGGTAATTAATTTTAATTGATAAATATGTTAATGTTATTATTTTATTTATGTAGCGTGTTCTGGGTTTATAGGGGAATAGGGTGGGAAGTAATTTTATTATAATTAAATATGTAATTTAATTTTTGGGTATTTATTTAGAATTGTTAATTAAAAAATAATTGGACATTAATTAAAATATAATTGGTATTTAAATGTATTTAATTAATTTATAAATATGTTAATTTTAGTAAATTTTTTTCTGTAGCAGGTTGTGGGTTTATAGGGGAATAGGGTGGTAAGTAATTTAATTATAATTATTTAAATATGTTATTTTAATTATTGGTATTTATTTAGACTTAATCGTTAATTATTAATTTGTAATTAATTAAAATATATTTTGTAATTTATTGTAATTGATTCATTGATAATTATGTTACTTTTATTAAATTAATTTCTGTAGTGGGTTGTGTGTTTTTAGGGGAATAGCTTGTGAAGTAATTTAATTGCAAATAATTACATTTTTTAATAAAAAAGTTATGGAGTTAATTTTTAAAAATACTTTTAAATTGTTAATTATTTTATTTTTAATAGGTAAATATTTACTATTAGTAGGTAATTTTTATTATTAAATAATTTTTAGTTGTATTTTAAATTGATTATTTAATATATTTTACACAATTATAAAATATTTTAAATACATTGTAATTGCTGTTACTATTTATATTATTTATATTTAAATAAGAAGTATTTACTTGCCCTACTATTGCACTCACTGTAGTTGGAATAGTAATTTTATCCCTACGCTATCCAACGTTTTCCCTACTGTTGCACTCACTGGAGTGGGAATAGTAATTTTTACCCCTACACTATCCAACGCTTTCCCTACAGTTGCACTCACTGGAGTGGGAATAGTAATTTTTACCCCTACGCTGTCCAACGCTTTCCCTACTGTTGGACTCACTGGAGTGGGAATAGTAATTTTTACCCCTACGCTATCCAACGCTTTCCCTACTGTTGCACTCACTGGAGTGGGAATAGTAAATTTTACCCCTACGCTATCCATCGCTTTCCCTACTGTTGCACTCACTGGAGTGGGAATAGTAATTTTTACCCCTACGCCATACAACGCTTTCCCTACTGTTGCACTCTCTGGAGTGGTAATACAAATTTTTACACCTATGCTATCCAACACGTTCCCTACTGTTGCACTCTCTGGAGTTGGAATAGTAATTTTTCCCCCTACGCTAGCCAACACTTTCCCTACTGTTGCACTCACTGGAGTTGGAATAGTAATTTTAACCCCTATGCTATCCAACGCTTTCCCTACTGTTGCACTCTCTGGAGGGGGAATAGTAATTTTTACACCTACGCTATCCAACACTTTACCTACTGTTGCACTCTCTGGGGTGGGAATAGTAATTTTTACCCCTACGCTATCCAACGCTTTCCCTACTGTTGCACTCTCTGGAGTGGGAATAGTAATTTTTACCCTTACGCTATCCAACGCTTTCCCTACTGTTGCAGTCTCTGGAGTGGGAATAGTAATTCTTATCCCTACGCTATCCAATGCTTTCACTACTGTTGCACTCTCTGGAGTGGGAATAGTAATTTTTACCCCTACGCTATCCAATGCTTTCACTACTGTTGCACTCACTGGAGTCGTTACAGTAAATATACCCTTTCGCTATCCTACTGTAAAAATAGTGTATATGTTTTGTAAATAATATATATATATATATATATATATATGTCAGTCACCTCGTAACAGATTATACCACGCTCTCAGGCACTCAATAATCGCCAGACATCAGCAGGTTCCAAGGGTGTTTAATGACCCCTTACTAATATATATATAACAACAGGAATGCCCTGGTGAGGAAGCCGCCCACGGAGGGATCAGCGCACACAGCTGCAGGCAGCAACAAACACAGCTTCACTCGTAGCTGCCAAGGATAGCCATACGCGTTTCAAGCAATTCGCGCTCTTCGTCAGTGGCAGAAATGAATACAAAGTAGCTGCGTGTAGCGGAAGCACATTTATTGTAATTTTAAGTCCCACCTCATTAGGCGCAAGGCACCCTGGATGATATAGTCCATGAATTGGCTGCCAGGACTCTGCTTCCGTAAAAACCCGTTTGGGTGCAACTGTCTTAAGAAGTATTCAAATAAATGTCTCTCCCCATGTGGGTTTATGGCAATTAGAGGAATGTTGTGCTGCTGCCAATAGTTCCTCTCAGCTAGGCACCCTCCGTTCCTGGTAAAGCCCGCGTTTGCGAGCTTTTGGGATCCGCAATGTCCGGCGGCGGGGCCTCCTCGCGGCTGGGCCAGCCGCTTAACATGAAACAACAGGAATGCCCTGGTGAGGAAGCCGCCCACGGAGGGATCAGCGCACACAGCTGCAGGCAGCAACAAACACAGCTTCACTCGTAGCTGCCAAGGATAGCCATACGCGTTTCAAGCAATTTGCGCTCTTCGTCAGTGGCAGAAATGAATACAAAGTAGCTGCGTGTAGCGGAAGCACATTTATTGTAATTTTAAGCCTCGCACATGGAGATATTGGAGGCGTGCAACAGGGGCGCTTCCAACATTTTACCCAACAGGGAAATTTTTATCATAATGAGTGGCAGGACGGGGGCCACTTGGAAAGAGAACTGTTGTGAGTCCTGGGCAAAAAGATGGACTACAATGACCAACATGCCTTATTGACAACGCCCACTGGGGCGGGACTCATATCATTTAAATAAAGTGTTCTTCCAAACCTGATCCCTGCCCCTCTGTGCCAGTGACTAAGAGCTGTTGCTCGAAACGCGTATGGCGAAGAGAAATGCGGAGCGTCTGCTGTTCATGCTCCCACCCACGCTGTGGTGTGAATCTGAGGTGTGTATCTCCCCACATGGGCAACCTTGATGTTTGATGTTGAAAGTGGCTCGCTCGGCCGCGGGGAGGTCCGACGCTGCAAGGCGGATCCTGAGTGCAGGAAATCACCGGCGCTCCTTGGGACCTACAGAGCCTCGCACGTGGAGATATTGGAGGCGTGCAACAGGTGCGCTTCGAACATTTTACCCAACAGGGAAATTTTATCATAATGAGTGGCAGGACGGGGGCCACTTGGAAAGAGAACTGTTGTGAGTCCTGGGCAAAAAGATGGACTACAATGACCAACATGCCTTATTGACAACGCCCACTGGGGCGGGACTCATATCATTTAAATAAAGTGTTCTTCCAAACCTGATCCCTGCCCTACTGTGCCAGTGACCAAGAGCTGTTGCTCGAAACGCATATGGCGAAGAGAAATGCGGAGCGTCTGCTGTTCATGCTCCCACCCACGCTGTGGTGTGAATCTGAGGTGTGCATCTCCCCACATGGGCAACCTTGATGTTTGATGTTGAAAGCGGCTCGCTCAGCCGCGGGGAGGTCCGACGCTGCAAGGCGGATCCTGAGTGCAGGAAATCACCGGCGCTCCTTGCGACCTACAGAGCCTCGCACGTGGAGATATTGGAGGCGTGCAACAGGGGCGCTTCGAACATTTTACCCAACAGGGAAATTTTATCATAATGAGTGGCAGGACGGGGGCCACTTGGAAAGAGAACTGTTGTGAGTCCTGGGCAAAAAGATGGACTACAATGACCAACATGCCTTATTGACAACGCCCACTGGGGCGGGACTCATATCATTTAAATAAAGTGTTCTTCCAAACCTGATCCCTGCCCCTCTGTGCCAGTGACCAAGAGCTGTTGCTCGAAACGCGTATGGCGAAGAGAAATGCGGAGCATCTGCTGTTCATGCTCCCACCCACGCTGTGGTGTGAATCTGAGGTGTGTATCTCCCCACATGGGCAACCTTGATGTTTGATGTTGAAAGCGGCTCGCTCGGCCGCGGGGAGGTCCGACGCTGCAAGGCGGATCCTGAGTGCAGGAAATCACCGGCGCTCCTTGGGACCTACAGAGCCTCGCACGTGGAGATATTGGAGGCGTGCAACAGGGGCGCTTCGAACATTTTACCCAACAGGGAAATTTTATCATAATGAGTGGCAGGACGGGGGCCACTTGGAAAGAGAACTGTTGTGAGTCACTGGATGATGTCATCAGTGATGTCATTTGAGATGTCATCAGTGATGTCACTGACCATGTCATGAATGATGTAATATGTGACATCATCAGCAGTGGATTGCGGGTGCGCGATATATAGTTAGTGCAACTAACTATATATGCGAATTTCAATGGTTTTGTGCGAGTAAAATAAGGTTTTGTAAATGCTAATCCCTAACTATATATGGTCTATAACCTATGGTTTTTTCAGTGAATTTTTAAGGTTTTGTAAATGCTAATTCCTAACTATATATGGTCTATAACCTATGGTTTTTTCAGTGAATTTCAATGTTTTTTTTATAGCAAATATCAAAAGCTGTAAAATGTATTCTTATTTTAATGGAGAAATATATTTTATATGTTTGTAATATAATTTTTTTATGTATATATTTTTTTATATATTTTTTTTTTATTTCGCTACCGGTCCGCGCACCGGGTAGCTTTCGTTAGCTCAATTTGGTGCCGCGACCCGGTCTGCGAACTGAGAAACGTTCCGTTAGCGCAACTGCCGCGCAAGAAAACAACATCGTGACGCGTTGCGTAAACGCGACGTATCGCATTGCCGCGTAATGCGTCTTATGGCACGCCGCGTTAGCGCACCCGGAAGTGCTCCGGAGCGCGAACCGAAGCGGGAAGCGCAGCACCCCGGAAGCGCTCCGGGTGCGTAGCGGGACGCGTAACGTAAGCATAACAGGTCATGTGACTTGTTCATAAAACTTTTCATTGGTTCATTTTATTTTTTGTTTCCTAATGATGTAAGGCTAGGTCATGTGACCTGAAAATAACACTTTTCATTGGTTTATTACATTTTTTTTCACAAATGATGAAAACCCCACCTTTTTTCCTCACTCTGACTTTCATTTTTATGAGAGAAAGACCTACTTTCGAAATTTGGAAAAATGGCAAGTGTTGTAGCTGCAGCTGCTGGAGCCACTCCACCACCACCACCAAAAAAGGATGGACCACCTCCTCAGGTCCTCATAAATCAAGAGGAGGAAGAAGAGGAAGAAGAGGAAGAGGAGCAAGTGAGCAGACCGTTTTTGCAAGAAGAACCAAGGAGGTCCCATGTGAAAGTAAATTACATCTGGCAATTCTTCACATATCCCCGGGGACAAAAAAAAGTAAATGCCCGTTATGTCACATGTTTGATCTGTGACAAAGAACTATCCCGAGGAACAGATAAAAAGTACAGCTATGGCAATTACACCATGCATCGCCATATGGACAGGTGGCACCCTATTAATTACAGTGCTGCACAGGTACGTGACCTACAGGAAAACCCCCCTCCTGTGGCCAGTACATCAGCTGAACAGGCAGTGACGGGACCGGAGGCGAGAGAGACGGTCCCAAACATACAGATGAACTTTGGTGATATGAAGCATACCTGTATTTTTTGCGGCAAATTGATTTCCTATGGAGAGAAAAGTATAACTCTCATCAACCTAGCTTATGAAAATCACAAATGTACAAAACGGCCCAGAAAGTAAATTATCTTTTTTTGTTGTTGCTCCTGTTGAGCCCTTTATAATGACTGATTTTCGTTCCCCCCCCAAAAAAACAAAAAAATATAAAAAAGTTCTTAAAATACAAAAAAAGTAAAAAAATGTTCATAAAAATAAAAAAAAATTTAAAACAACAAAAACAATAAAAAAAAGTTCTTTTCAGAACTACCTCCCATTTATAAAAAATTGCTAGAATGTTTAGCACTCTGGCAACCTCTTTTTCTTTTGATTCGCTTCCCGGTTCGCGCGCCGGTACGCGAACCGGAAGCGAAACAAAAAAAAAAAAAAGAAGCATGAGTATAAGGGAAGGAAACAGAGAGAAAATGAATGAGGGAAGTAGCAAAGGCAGGAAACTGAGGGTTAAAGAAATGAAGCAGTTGAACTAATTAAAGTTAAATGTGATAGAGATGTAACGGAAAGAGTACTAAACACTTACCTTATAATTGACGTTTACTTAGGCACTTGTTATTTTTAAAGTTTCAATCTGTGAAAGAAAGAACAAACATTTTAAAATTGATAGAAGGTAGTAAAAGATGAGTGAGCATGAGACAAGATGAGTACATATTAAAAATCACAATTCAAAGTACAGAATTAATTATACATATTAAATGGTTTATTTTTGCTGTTCTCAGAATATATCAAATTTCACTAAAAACAGTGAGTTGAAGGTATTCATCATATAACAGCGGGGAAAAAAACACAATCAAAATGATTGTGTTTAAAAAAAACCTTAAAATATAATCAATCAGAAATAAGAACTCCTTAAAAGTAACTTACTTTCTATGACGTCAAAGGATGTCCTATGAACAGCTTATACTCTGTTGTGCTGTTACTATTTTCTGCCCGCCACTTTCTGAAAGATAAACTCCATCGTTTTAAGAAAAATGAGAGATACAAAGCAATTTAAAACAGCACACTAAATTACAGCAACACCTAGAATCATTATAATCCAGTTACCTACCCTAAATTCTCACTTCTGAAAACAAGTCAAAAGGCAACATTGCTTTATACTAAAATGGTAACCATTGCCGAAAGACTAGCCTTTTTTATATTTCAAATAAGCTGTGTAATATCCTGATGTTGTCAAAGGACCATCATAATATATAATAGCTGCAGTTGCAAATGTTCTTCCTGAAATCGATGACTGTGTAGCCAAAACATTTTTAATTAGACTTAACAACTTTTTTTCATCCAGTTTATGTAGTTGAAATTGTAAAATGACATTTCACCCATATGTTTCCATAAATAATATGGACAGCATTGCAGACTTACATTTCCTCTACTCCTTATTTTGATCTGCTGCTTGAATTAGCTTATAAACACAAACAGTTTTCGCTCTGTACTACACTTATCCACAAGGCCATATAGAGTAGGAGCCATTAGAACCTCTTGAAATTCCTCTGAACAAATCCCAAGATTCCTTTCCTAAAATTTTGGTTGTAAGAACACCAGGTAAGAATTTTGAAGGTGGAAAGGCAATCTTTTTTTGAAAGTTAAAACAGAATCATTGCAGAATGACCAGCCGTTTCCAGATTTTAAATAAGCTGTGTAATGTCCTGAAGTAGTTGAAGGACCGTCATGATATATAATTGCTGTAGTTACAAAAGTCCTTCCTGATATTGACAACTGCGAAGCCACAAAATTATTAATTAAAGTTGTCAATTTAGTTCCATCAGGCCTACATCGTTGGAACATTAAAATGACATACTGGCCATAACTTCGTAAAATTAACGTGGACAGCATTGCAGACTTACATTGGCTACACTCCATGTTTTGATCGGCTGCCTTTACTAGCTTATTGAAGGATACTGATTTACTGTCAGGCAAAGTTAAATATATAAATCTTTCTGAGTCTACACTAGTAGTACTTGATAGCCTACAGTTCTCGCAATCATGCTGCCATTGATAAGAAAGGCCAAACAGATAATCTACATCTACACCTTCATCTTGCAATACATCAAGCATATACATTAAAAACTCCTGACAATCCTGCTGAATATTTTCAGAGAATTGTGTTTGACCTGAACATTCGTCTAACAGATAACGAATTTCAGACACACTTTCTACTCTTGTTCTATCAGCGCTACATTTCTCTAACACAGAATTCAACAAACGGCATAAACTTTGTTCCGAATTGATCACAATCTGTTCTTTTAAAGTCTCTAGTGAAAAGAGAACATTAACAACTACATTAGCATAGCAGTTGACACCAGAACTATTTTCAAATTCAAAACCAACAACATTTTCAACAGAATTCATTTTATTCCTGCTTACAATTTTTGGTTCATCGACTTTTGGTCTTTTTGCTTCAACCTCCCTACTATTACTGATATTTCTTCGTTTCCGGCCTACCACACGTTTCTCAAACAAAGGATATTGAAGCAAATATGGTGCATACTCTCTTCTTAACCTATTGTATTCCTTAACATAATCTAGATCCGCACAAATGTTTGTGACATCACAGTCAATCAAGTACAATCCCGATAAAGTTCTGACTCGTGACAATGCTACATAAGCCATACCCTCTTTGAACACAGAACTGCCAATATTCACTAAAGCAGTGTCTACACTTAAACCTTGCAATTTATGAATTGTCACCGCATATGCCAAGCAAACAGGAAACTGCTTACGGCGAACATATAGGTCTTTTACAAGCAAAAACCTAGCTGTGCAACGACCAATTAGCTGTACTTCCTCAATGCCATCAAATTTAATTTTTAAAAATTCAATTCCATCTCTACTTCTGTATTTCTCAAAATCAACAACATTACCCATTGATCCATTTACCAGACCTCTTTCAACATGTAAATTCCTTCTCAAAATGATACGGCAATTTAAGCACACATTCAGAGTCTTTTCAAAACCCGCAGTTTTAGATATAGTCTTCTCTAATGATTCCAATTTAGTTTTCAAATTCTCAGACAAAACAATTGTTGTACCCATATGCTCTATTCTGTCAATAGCTTCCAGTTTCACAATATCTTGGTTTTCTAAATTCAACATTTTGTTGTTGAAGATGGAACATTCTGCAAGAGTTGGCATCAAAATATTCCAGATTTCTTCTCAGTAATTTTCTGAAAAATATCCTCTGGCAGAACGTCTTCTTCTGGATACAAATTTGACAGTAATCGTGCATGTAAAGCTTCTTTCCCACGCTCAGTCACTTTCCCGATTCTAACATCTTGTAGAATATTCTTGTAATCTTCGTCCTTCGCCTGACGCATATCTTCACGCAGCTCAGCATAATTGAAGTTTAACCATATGTTAACTTTGCCAATGCTCCCTAGGCACTTCCTGGTATCTTCATGCGTAAGCAGTTTAAACACTGGTTGTCCTTTCACCGGTGTCAGCTGCAGAAGATCACCGAAAACAATGATGTGTTTGCCACCAAATAACACATCATACTCTGTTTTAGGAACTTCCTGCATTCTCAAATGCACAAAGGCAAGCATGACATTGGAAACCATGCTTACTTCGTCAATGATAAGAAGTTTCATCTTCTTCAAGACTCTAGATACTTCACAACAAGCATCCCCGGATAACTTGTGGTATTGTAATTTGTTATCATGCTCCACTGGCAGCATCAGTAGCCGATGCAAAGTAATCCCTTTAATGTTATGTGCTGCCAGTCCAGTTGGAGCGGTCACAACACAAGACAGCGATGACTCAGTCCTTTTCTGCAGATAACATGAAATTGCTTTAATGAGGAAACTTTTTCCAGTTCCTGCTTCTCCACTCACGTACAGTCGGACAGGCTTCAACGACGTACATGAGCACTCTTTCTTCTCATGACTTAATCCATGCTCAATTTGGTTGGTAACTTCATCATATATTTTCCTCTGCTCAACGTTGAGTTGTCTTTCCAAATCTTCTAAGTTAACCGCATCCTCCTGAGCATGTGCCATGGCTCTTTCCACTTCAATTATGGCAGTGGCAGCTTCATTTTCGATAACTGGTTCTCCTAGTGGATCCTGACTCAATGAAACAGACCTCTGACTGTCCTGAGAACTGTCTCTAGCAATCTCAGCTGTAATTGTTGCTTCCTGCTCGATTTCTGCATTCAACATTTCTAGATATTTTGGAAAAACAGGACATTCTATGGACTCCTTGGCTGCATTGAAAGAGTCTTCGTAACAGAGGAAATCTCCAAGCAGTTCCTCTTCTGCACGCCAAGGCTTGAAAAGTTGCAAAAGAGCTAAATAGAAAAACTCTTTTCTTTCTGGAGATTCGCAATTCAATTTTCGATGATTTACCAATTGACATTTTCTTTGCTTGACCAGACATCCCTCACTTCCAATTACAGCATACACTCCTTTATCAATATCTTCTTTGATGTTCCTCTTGAAAACGTAATTTTATAGAACATCATACAGATAAACATTCTCCAGGTGACTGCTTCTATTTGGATAATATGTATCCAACATGTTGGTCTTCAAAATATCTGTACTGCTTGGCTCCTTCTCTGCCAAATACTCAATTTCACGTACAGGTTTCAGAACTCGATTACGCGTTGCAGCAAGACCAAGACTCGCCCAAATGATACTCCTAGATTTGGCATAGAGACTTGCTGAAGATAACCGGTCAGAACATTCGTAACCTCCGATTTCTCGATGCGACAACATCTTCAGACTGAAACTGTACAACTTCTTACTGAGGCTCTTTTCATGGGAAATATCCTCCCACATATCCTTCAGTTCTGTCTTTTCTTTTTTGGTGATGTAAGACGTCACATACCGAGCCACAGCCATACAGTTGTCAGCCACAAACTGTATATCCTTGTTAGCATTCCACATGGACAAAATCACTGGGTTGTAGTCGTTAATGTACTTGGACTCTTCGTTTCTTTTCAAATTGTATGTGTTTTTGGGTGATTTCCTCGTCACATTATGTCGCAGCGAAGACATCAAATTGTTAACTCTTCCTTTTGATATCACCGACCGTGGAAATGCAAAACAACATTTGGTGTAGTACTTGTCCTTGTTTCTGAATTTACGACGACAGTACTTTCCACAACGATGGCTTTGAAACCGTAAAACTTGTTCTCTTAGACATTTATCTTCATTTGTCTTTGGAACAGCACATGTAGCATACTGTTCTATGAAACTCATCACTAAGTCATCCGGATCTGTTCCAAATTTGGGTGCATCTTTGATCCATAGCAGCATATGTATATGAGGAGCTCCTCTTGCTTGATACTCCTTTCTCCAGAAGAAATCCAACACCTCTCCAAGAGGTGGATTTTTCTTGTTCATGATGAAAGACATCATAGCTTCCAATCTATGATTGAAGTAACTGCATACATTCACTGGATCCAAAGAGCACAGTTCTCCGGGTGTCTTGAATTCGATATTTTCAATGTTTCCATTTGCCTCTCGTAGAAATTCAAGTAAGTCTTCCCAGCCATACTCAGCACAGCTGAGAGTGAGGAACCATGTGGGAGTTCCTAAGTTCCTCAGCATATATTTTAAGTCACCATGACGGCGGTACCAATACTCATTAGTACCACGCTGACAACCATGAGATTAATCAGGTGAGAATCCAAAATACTGTCTTGCACATTGACTTTATCCATAAAGTCCCTTGCCGAGATCTTTCGCAGTTGTACACCACTTTTCAAGATGTGGTTCACTGCATAAGACAATCCAGAGAGATCACTTTCAAACAGTAGATGAAATAAATAGGGAATGCATTGACGAAACCTAGGATCTTCTGCATACAATCGTAAAGTCCGGTATTCTGAAGCAGGAATTTGAACAGGTCGCTCATCATATCGTCCTCCTCGACCTGTGGGAAATAACTGTGGGAAACATCGAGCTTACAAACTTTCCTCCCAAACACTAATGGGACTCCCTTTGGCTTGTTTCATTTGAAACAACTCAATAGCATTCCCCATGACTTCCTTGGAATGCAAAGGATGAACACTATAATGTTCATATATTTCTTCCTTTTTAGAGGCTTCTACTTTCTCAATTTGTCCAGGACACAAATCGCTGTCCTCTTCTTCACTTACTTCCTCTTCTGCAACACATACATTCTTGTAGTACTCATTATTTTTTATCAAATACAATGTTGCCTTTTTGACTTTCCTAACATCCACTAAATCTTGCCAGATTTTCTTACTCTTTGTCGGAACACCATTAACTATGATAACCAGAGGTTCCTCTTCCACTTTCTCTACTCCAATTGTATTAATGTTTTTCTTCAAATTCAAAGGCAAATAAACAACCCTTCCCTTTAATCCTCTCTGTAAATCTGATGGAGGCAACTTCCCTGTCTTTGGCTCCATTCGTACAATAGCCTGGAAGTGATGGATACTTTGAATCAAAATAGATTCATAAGTATTTAAATCCTTCAATTCAGAAGGAACGTCATCTAATTCCAGAATATTATAAACCGCTCTAGCAGGCATCTGGTTTTGGTTTAATTTGTTATAGCAATAAGTACACATACGTTGGTCCGCTTCCAAATCAAAACAATTTTCTACCATCAAGTATGTGGCAAAATCCTTCCATTCACTATTGTTTTCCATATCACTTTTTGCATATATATCCACTAACTTAGTCTGATTCTTATAATAAGTCCGTCGACAACACACACAAGTGAAATTAGGCCTCTCACTTGATTTCACCATAAATGTGGAAATTTCCTTGTGAAACTTATCTGTACTGAAAATCAGTACACTGTCTTCCACATTACCTTCTTCTAGTGGTTCAATATCAACATTGTTCTCTTTACCAGCAAAGTAACAGAACTCAATTTCTTGACAAATATTCTTCACATCTACTTCAGAACCATGCAAAAGAGCTCTGCTTAATTTTTTAAGCATAATTGCTGGACTCTTAGCATAATACAACATTCTAACTAATTTCCTCACTTTATTATGATGCACTGCTAGCATCCTGAAATGATGAAATACACTCTGGCATACTCTCCTAGAAAGACAAGCCAGTGAATGACCACGCAAACCTGTCACTTGTCTCACTCTGCAAGCATCTAATTCTTGCAACAACTTTATTTTTTGCTTTACACTTTTCTTATGAAATGTCCGTATAAAATCACAAAGCAAATTGATGGAATCCTGTCGCACACTGCAAATAGAACTACACTTCCAGGTGTACACTGGTCCCTTAGGACGTCTCCCTAAAACATCATCACTTAACGCCTCGTCTGCATCTGCAGACACAAGTATTTCTTTTTCAACCGGACGACCATCTTTTACCTCATATGCTCGACCACTGCTGTCAACTGCATGCACCAAATCATTGTCCTGAAAATAACTCTCCTCATTAAAAAATGCCTCACTATTTTAACTATGCATCCATTCTCCTAAGAAAACTTCACAAAAATTACTTCGATTAACTTCTCTCTTCCATCTACTATTAGATTTGAAAACATAGATTACCTTGTTTAGTTTCCTAATTCTATTAATTACCAAAATAAATAACTTTCGCTTAATTTCGAAAGCCTGATCAATAATTTTCTCTACATTTTTCTTTTTCTTATAAAATGACACTTTCTGTTGACCTTTTTTAAATTGTTTTAGCAAATTGACAATTACCCTGTTGCGGAACATTCGCTTACGAATGTCCCTGAATATATTTGCCCTTCTACTGCCATGCACAGAGTTATCTCCTGCTCTAGCACAAACTTTTTTGATGGGCCTTTCCTTTCCATTTAAATTGGCTCTCTTTTTCTGGACTAAAACTTGTTCTGTAGTTATACTTTTGTTTCTACAAATGTTTCTAAGGAATGATTTCGTTCTCTTACCCGGTGTTCTCTTCGTGCGTTGAGGTAATTCTAATGTAGAGGACTGCTGCAAGCTTTTAGTCAACTGCTGTCTTTGACGTTTCGTAGCCTTTCGAATTCTATCCTTAGACGGCATTGTCTAATTTCCAAATAATCTGCAGTTGAATCTGTGGTAAAATATAATAAAAAATGTTATTAACCACTATGACCAAACAGTAAATCAATAACAGTAAGAATTAGATTCAACAATGCTATAAAAATGATTCAAAAAAATATTTTTAATTTTACTGTGATAGTGATAATATTACAGGGCTTTCATGCAAATGACTGCCCACCCTGCAACAAAAAGCCCACATGAAACTTTACGCACATTAAATTGTGTACTTACCTGCAATAATCCATATGCCAGTGTTTATGTCCCTCCACCCTGCCCCTCCCCCTCCCCGTCTACCTGCCACACCGTAACTCCCTCCACGACCCGCGGCTGCTGTTTTGCAACATGGTGCATCTTCTAAATCTCTCCTGCATTATAAAAGTGACTCAACAGCAACACAAAAGAGGCGCACAACCATCATAAATCTTTCCCTAAAACTTTAAGGGACAGATGTAGGTCGGTCGGTATCGGCCGAAAAACGGTATTTTCGGCCGTTACCGACCAGTTTACAAAATTTGTTATGTAGGAGGCAATATATTACTGATTCGGTAAAATAAAACATCGGTAAATATACCGATTTGAAGCCACCCATATGTAGGTGGGACTCTTCAGAGTTGCAGGAGCCTTTACGAATCGGTATTTTACCATCAAAAACAATTTCACCGATTCTGTAAATGTAGATTTACCTACATGTGGCCTTGGATTTAGGCCCCTACATACCGATTCGCCATTTACCGGTCAGAAACGGCCGAAATCAGCCGTAACCGGTCGGTAAATGGCCTGAAACGACCACCTACATCGAGCCCTAAGTGTGCATGCATTTGATTTCAAACAAAGTTTTAAAACCTTTTATGTAAAACAATTATACACCTACATTCATGGGGAACTGACTTAAAATGCCCTAATACACATCAAAACGTTTTTTTAAGATACTTGCACCTTTTTTTCAATAACTTTTAACATGGCAATGTAACTCAAACAATCATAATGAAAATTTTACAGGCACACTTAGGGGCGTATTTACAAGGGCCTTGCAGCACGGGGAAAGTGACTTCAAATGACCAGACACACATGGGGACGTATTTACAAGGCCCTTGTACCCGGGGGAAGTGACTTGAAATTGCTAAGCACACATAGGAGGGTATTTACAATGCCCGTGCAACACTTATGCATCATTTTCTTTTAACATGGCTATGTAACTCAAACAATTAATCATTCCTATGGGCTTTGAAGCCCATAGGAATGATTAGGCATTACCGATTCGGTATTTACCGAATCGGTAATTAAAGAATTCACAAGGGTGCAGGGGGTATCACTTTGACACCCTCTGGCACCCTCAAAACAGGCACAGGTGCCATGTGGCAGGCATACCTGCCCTAAGGGCAGGTCTGCCTTTCACATGACATAGGTGTGCATGCACACATGTGCATGCACACCGGAATCAGTATTTTACCATGAAGTTGGATTTCATGCTAAAATACCGATTCGTTAAGGCCTTTGAGACTCAGAAGAGTCCCCCCTACATAGCAAATTTACAGAATCGGTAAAATTACAGATTCGGTATTTTACCGAACCAATAATTTTTCCGATTCTGTAAATGTAGATTTACCTACATGTGGCCTTGGATTTAGGCCCCTACATACCGATTGGCCATTTACCGGTCGGAAACGGCCGAAATCGGCCGTAACCGGTCGGTAAATGGCCTGAAACGACCACCTACATCGGGCTCTAAGTGTGCATGCATTTGATTTCCAAAAAAGATTTTAAACCTTTTATGTAAAACAATAATACACCTACATTCATGGGAAACAGACTTAAAATGCCCTAATACACATGAAAACGTTTTTTAAGGAACTTGCACCTTTTTTTCAATAACTTTTAACATGGCTATGTAACTCAAACAATCAAAATGAAAATTTTCCAGGCACACATGGGGGCGTATTTACAAGGGCCTTGCACTACGAGGAAAGTGACTTCAAATGACCAGACACACATGGGGACGTATTTACAAGGCCCTTGAACCCGGGGGAAGTGACTTGAAATTGCTAACCACACATAGGAGAGTATCTACAATGCCCGTGCAATACTTATGCATCATTTTTTACATATACACCGTAACAATAACAACACAAATGCATCATATATCTGTTCCGCAAAAGCGACGCATTGTAGGAGTCACATCACAAGTACATAATTTCTCAAAGCATGCCTTTTCCTTAAAAACGATTTTCTGATCATAATTTGAAAACACAGCACAGCTCCTATGTACATACACACCTTGTCAGTACTAATACTTTACATTATCTACAATTACAATTGGTAAAAGAATCCAAAATCGCCTTTGAAAGCAGAATGCAAACACTTGACGCAAAACATCATTTTAAATACACAGCTGACTTTCTTATTTACGCAAAAAAGCATACTAGTCTTTATCTAAAATATATAAACGATAACTCACCTTTACAAATTCTTTTTGAAATTCAAAACAGACTCAGAAACACACCAATTATTCTTTAGCAGAATTAAAGGTATGCACTCCAGAGGCTGGAACCAACAAAGGCACTGAAACGCTGATATTCATCACACATACCTCTCATGTCAGCCAATCAAAACTCTTCCCTCACTTTTTTCAAATCAACACCCTTCCCCCCTCTGCCCTTTCTACCTCTTTTCCATAGCAACTACCGCCTGCCAGACCTGTCATGTTCACAAGTTCACACAACAATGTTTCAAATGAACTCTGAACTCTCAGTACACCTGCTAATCCACTGCAATCTTTCATAACAACATTTTTAAATAACCATTCAAAATACATCTTTCAAAGAACACATCCATGCACCCTAACTTTCTGTTTTCAGCAATGTAAATACACCAATCACTGCTAATGAATCTTTTGCACTTAAACTCCACAGTTTTTTTCATTACAAACTTCACTATTTCAACTGCCATTTCATTCCCACACTTCATCTGACTGCAGCAAAAACTCCTCTAGCCATGTTTTCAGTCTGGATTCTTGGACATAGCTACATCCACTGGGCTCACAGGTATGCTGATAACAGAAATTTACACAACCTCAATTTACAAAATGTGGAAATCAAATGGATTGGTCGAAGAGGATTGAAATGTCACCAATTGATACCATTGGTGAAAACCTTTTTACATTTGCCAACCCCTGACCTCATAATAGTGCACTGTGGAGGAAACGATTTGGGCACTTTGACTGGGGTAGATCTGGAAATGCTCCTAAAAGACACCTTTGAGCAATTGATGACACTTTTTCCTCAAACTGCCTTGGTATATTCCAATATATGCCAAAGACAAAAATGGAGGTGGTCCAATCAATTTTGTCCACAAATTGAAAAATCGAGGAAGCATGTAAATAAGTCTGTTTCAGCTTACATGAGGGACCATGGAATGGGCTGCATCTACAACAATAACTTGCGTTACTACATGCAAGATATCTACAGAGGAGATGGCGTGCATTTCTCAGATGAGGGGAACAGAGTTTTCATACTAAATTTAAGAATGTGTATTGGTTCCTACTCATAAGTTTCTAGAACTTACACAGAACCCAAAAGCTCTTTTCAGAGCTACCTTAACTTAGTTTACTCTTTTGAAATTTCGAATGTACCTTTTTTCTCTTTTTTTCACTTATATTCGCTTCCCGGTTCGCTACCCAGTTCGCGTACCGGCAGCTAACCACGCGAAAAAATCAATTTTTTTTTCTCGACATATATGAGCCTCCTCAGCCACCCTCAGAAAACTTAGGGAGACAGGATACGTCTAAAGTACCCCAATCTACCCATTCTGAACATTATTTACCCTCCATCTTGTATCTCAATTCTACCGAAACACAAAATGGAGGACTCCCGTAACGCTGCAAGTTCGCGTACCGGGAAACGCACTGACAAGCACTCGCTCAAAAAAGGTGGGAAAGTAATTTACAGGAAAACCACTGGAGACACTTTCACCAATTAAACATTAGCTCATACTACATACCAATCCCTACCATTTTCACAAATTTCGTTGGAATACCATTTAGCCATTTAGCATGTAGAACTCTCTAAAATCCCTGAGGTAAATTACTTCACAAAACATATCGGAAGTGTTGGAAATGACAACCAATTAAAATATTACTTTCAATTTCTACTATTATATCATGACATTTCATTGGTTATGTACCTGAATATATATATAAACAAAGAGAGAGAAACACAGCCACAGGATTTGCGAGGCCCTGGGCTAAAAGGGAACGTGCGCGAGGCCCCCTCCAATTTACATAAGTGGCCCCTTGCAAGGAGAACATTCACAGACACTGTGGGGGCCCCATTGTCCAGCATTTTGACGCCCCCACAGTTTTAACTTTTACTCCACACGCATTTCTCACACCTTCATAGGTGTGAGAATTGATTGTGGTCTAAAAGTTAGAACTGTGGGTGCGCCAAAATACTGGACAATGGGCCCCCCACAGTGTCTGTGAATGGTCTCCTTGCAATTGAGGGAACGTCTCCTTCTCCCTCCCCTATACCTCCTGACACCATCCATGAGAGGCCCAAGGAGGGGGCCCTCTCCAATGGACCTTAATTGCAGGCGACACCTTTCTTTGTGATAGATCTCCAGGAAAACAAAAGGACACATCACCAGTGCGTGGCCCCATGCTGGTGGGCTAAGTGCGGGGTCCTGAACGGCAGCCCACGCTGCCCATGCCTAGCGCCGGCCCTGAGTTAAGGATAGAGTTAGACTTCTCTAGTATAATTCATAATTGACTAAGAGTTTATTTGATAATTTTCTTCATATTTCTACTTCCAATTTGATACCATACACTGCCCAAAGAAAAAAACACTGTTTAAATAACCAAACTGCCTGTCTGTACTGAAACCCAACAGTGCCCTAGCTGTACTGATATATTTTTTAAAAATTCATTTTTCAGAATTCAAAATGGAAGGACAAGAAAATAACTTGAAAATTGAAACAGAAACACAAAAGGAGACGGAAGTTCACCAGGAGTTCTACGACGATACAATAAACAATGAACTTGTGCAATGTGTGGATGCAGTAGATTTTCTACTGGAAAATGAAGAAAAAAATGATCATGATTTTTTAGAATTTCTTTTAAATTTTGAGAAACAATCTGAATAATACATTTTTATTTCTTAATTCAAAAATTGTTTGACACATTATTTATTTTTATATGTATATTGTAAACTAGTAGCAAATTGATTATAACGTGAAGTCAGACTTTAAATATACTGTGCAACTTTTTGGTGTTACATACTAACTTTGTTCATAGTTACTTCCTTTCTCCAACTATATTATCTCCAATGTGTATTTAACATCTCTTTATCATCTCCTGCCTCCATGTTGTTTCGGCTTTCCAGACAGACTATGGTATGAATTCCATATACCACAATAACTTCTTTAACAACAGGCAAGATATCTACAAAGGAGACAGCGTTTATTAATTTATAGACTCTGCATTGGTACCTACATGTTGCTACGTAAATAAAAAAAAAACAAAAAAAAACAACAAAACGAACAATTGATAAACATACAATAAGTTAAAAGTCAATCATTCTTGTTTCCTTATAGTACGCTCCCCAGACCGCTTTCCGGTACGCGTACCGGGCGCACCCCACAAATTTTTTTTTTTTTTTTTTTTTTTTTTGCACGGCGGGGCCCTTTTAAAGCCTCCACATCAAACCTAGGGGGTCAAGGAGGATCTACTATGCCCCCTTATGGGCATTTGCCCCTTCGTTCTGGCCTCCTCTTGTCTCTCGATCCTACCGAGAGACAAGATGGCGGCCGCTACGGACTGTTTAGAATGTTGACAGACACCGGAGAGCCAATAAGCTTCGCTTCGCAAAGCGCCGTTACGCGAAAAGTACGCGAACTGGTGCGCTATCCGGTACGCTGTCACAGATATATCTGTTTTTTTAAATGTTAATTTCTCAAAATCCACTGGAGCACATATATTGAGACCCAGCAAAGGCACATCGGGCTAACAGTCCCTACAATTTTGCCAAGTTTCGTGCAAATCCATTCAGCCGTTCGAGCTAAAAGTGAGGCCAAACGCCCTATGGAAAAATGAATGGGAAAAACGCGTTTTGGGACCCCCCTTTTTTCTTGGCCCCCCCTTGACGAAACCCCCCCAAATTTTCAGGGGCTGCTCAGAAACAAAATGTGCCATTTTCCTGAAAATTTCAGTTGATTCCATCCACAAACGCCAAAGTTATTAGACATAGAATTTTCAAAAGTGCCATAGAGAAAAAATCCTAACTATATATACCTACTGGCGACCGCCAGTAGGTAATATATATATATATATATATATATATATATATATATATATATATATATATATATATATATATATATATATATATATATATATATAACATTGTTATACTTTTTAGAAACTCTCACAGTCACTGGATGATGTCATTAGTGATGTCATTTGAGATGTCATCATTGATGTCATGAGTGATGTCACTGATCATGTCATGAGTGAAAGGGGAACGAGTAGGATCTCTCTAAACACTATTGCCAAGCAGAGAGGAAAAGTCAGCAGAACTAACCCTCACCCATCTCTGTAAAACCAAGTAATTGATCAGAATGCTGAAGAATTTTAATAACTCAACCAGGGACCAGTTTTTATTACTAAAATAAGAAATTTAATGAAAGATACAGTGACTAATGAAAATACTAAACAACTCTAAAAAGGTGGAAAATTGGTGATAAATTGAACGAGATGGGCAACTGCTAAAGTTGAACAGACAAATAGTACTAAAAAGAAACCCCCATTCCGCCACCATTGTCAACTGTAAATGTCACTCAAAAAAACCTTCATTTAGAAGCGGAGAAGAGATGTCAAGGAGCGAGAGGAGCAAGATGACGTCTGTGTAGCACTTTCATCGCTACCACTCCTCTCCTTACCTCTCCAGCCCTATGGCTAACCGCAATCATGGAAATCCAATGATAGAGTGAGGAGATGCGGGAGAGCCGGTGGAGCTTTGATTTCACCCGAGAATACGCCAATCACTATAATCGCTGGAGCTTAAAGTATAGTGCCAACTAAAGGTTTTTTGTGTTGTTGATGACCGCAGTGCTCCTGAGGTCGAGTCAGGAGCTGCAGCGGATACTTTTGGTAGCCATAGCAGGGCAAACAGTTGTGTCAGGCCAGATGGCAGGAAGAGGGACAAAGGCACCCAAGCTGTAGCCTTCAGCAGCAGCGGCCGTCCCAGCAGCCACACTTCCATCCGGCACTGCCAGGATGGCTGCAAAGTCAGAGCACTCTGGAGAGTTGTGTGGCAAACGGAGAGGCAGAAGGAAAGTTAATGACTCGACCGGCATGAGGAAAAAAGCAGCACAATGACCTGCTCTTGGGAGTAACGCCATGCCCCCACGGAAGGGCAACCTTCAATCTTGGAACTTTTTTCAAATATGGGAAACAAAGGTGTGAAGAATCGGGATGTTGCGCCACAGGCCCGTTGTCAGTTTCTCCAGAGGCTGTTGTAGCAGGACTGCACTCTGCTAAGCAGAAATAAATAAGTGTGGACACTGATTAGTGACCATCTGTGGCTCTAGGGGCACCAGAGGATGGCCCAACAGTAGTGCAAGTATTGATTAATTCTGCTGGTACTAAATATCATGAACATGGGGAGGTGCTACCGTAGAAGTTGAATGCCTTACTTTGAGGGGCCCGAAAGCAACAGTGTCACTAGAGCTTGGGGGGGGGAAGAAATTATTTTCCCTAGACCATGAATCTGACTCATACCGGATATTGAATCTATGATCCCCACGCTGTAATGCTTGAGCAGTAGCAGCTCCCTGGAAAAATCTGTTGTAACCATTAGAGGAACGAATAGGCCTGGTAGGAGAAAGAAGGAGGAAGTCTGTAAGCCAGAGAAAGAAACATAATGTGAATGGTAAGAGCATGAGCTTAAGGCAAGATGCCTGAGCCTGGTAGGAAATCCCCAAGGTTAGATGGGACTACCCAGCAATTCAACTACTTGATCCGCAAGGAGGGAGAATGGAGGGGGGGATCATTGGAGACCGGGCTGAAGTTACTGAAGTTACAGGTGCCAGAGCAGGGCTGGAGTCTACTAATCTTGTAGATCCCTTACCGCCGTTTATTCTGGGTACTATCAAACAGATGCAGGAGTAGGTCAGGAATGATAATCGTTGGTCTCGACAAGCCTAAAAAAAAACTACAAGGAGCGGTCGGTAAAATAACTAAAACCTGCTCTGAGATTTCAGAAAGCATGACTATGGTGGGAGAAACCACCAACACACGTATTATCACCGATAAGCGGTTATAAAGGTATTAATAGTGGTGACTGGGGAGGTAGGGGAGGATGGGAAGGCGAGTTTGGTCCTCACGCAGGCCAGGCTGCTCACTTTTTGGGAAAGGGTGGCACGGTTGGGGTAGAGGTTTAGAGGGGGTAAAGGGGGTGTTTTGTTGTGGGGTGTATGGCTAGGGGGGTTGTGTTGGGTGGGGCAGGGGGATAGGGGGTGGGGGTACCACAAGCTCAAGAAAAAAGGATAAAGAAATACGAGATCTGATAAGAGGGAGAAAAATATCTGGTGCTGTATTTTAGAAATGTTATTGGTTAGGATTCAAGGTCTGTTTTAGAAAATAGGATAATGGGAGGTAGTCGGAAGTTGCTCATCGCCTCTATGAATATTTGTGGGTTGAATGATCCTAAGAAAAGGGCTAGAAATTCAATAGGACTACGAGTGCTGAAAGCAGACATTGTGTGTCTACAAGAGAGGCACATTGTAGGCTCACAAAGGCATGTGCCAAACTCAATGGATTATAGATAAATAGGCGGGGCATCACAAGGGGTGCGCACAGGAGGAGTCGCGATTCTAGCCCGAGGTAATTGAGGAAAATTTACATAAGTACGGGCTGATATACAGGAAAGATGGGTAATTGCAGTGTGTCACCCTATTAGCAGAGATAAATTCACTTGTTGCATAATTTATGACAGTATACTTGACGCGCCTATGTTTATAACCCGATATCTAACAAACTGACCTATCGACCCTTACCAATTGTGCTATGTGGAGATTTTAACATTAACCTCCCTGGTAAATGGGATTTGGGAGACCAACAAAAATACATTGGACAAAAATCTAAAGTATTTCAAGCCCTAGGTGGGATTTGCAAGGACCATGGCCTTATCGACGTTTGGAGCAGGAAAAGATCGATTGAGCATGGATACACTTTTTTCTCTGCTCTGCATCTCACTTACACTCTAATTGATTATTTTTTGGGGTCGAACACATTTATAGCAACTTATAAAATTGAGCGGTATCTGCTGGTCCTCTCGGACAATAATCCATTGGTTTTGGAAAAACAGGGAATAGGGTAGGAGTTTTGAGCGTACGCTGCTTGCGAATGAAGATTACCGCAGATATATTAGCAAGTTGATTCCAATTTTCTTTAACACCTTGGCTGCTAATGGTTTTCCCCTCCTGTGCTGCTACTACTAGAATCCCATTGTTCATGACAAGGTCAGCTCGTCATAAGCACAGCTCCACTGTGCCTCAGGACGAGCTGAGCTCATCATGAGCAGCAAAGGGGTTAAAGAGAATAGCGGTAGTGCTTCTTTCAGCATAGTTTGGGATACATTTGAGGCTTGTCTACGGGGAGACTCTGAGGTTCTCTCTGATCCATGGAAAAGAAGAGAAGCAACTCATGCAAGCTAAGCAAAACACCTTAGCGGTAGCTGAAGAAAATCTGATTAGAGTATTGCAACAAGGAGGGGAAATGAGTAATGCCTAACTAGGGTTAATAACAGCCAGGGCAGCAGTCAATGCGATTTTTGCTAATAAGACAGCAGAAAAGTATACGGTCTAGAAGGAAAAAACTTACGAGTGAAGTGAGCAAGTGGGGCACCATCTGTCTGTTAGTGCAAGGTTGAAGAGCATGACCAGTGAATTACGAGAAATTCGCGACCCTAATCTCGGGTTATTCTCGGACTCAAGTAAAATTAGAGATGCATTTAAAACATACTATCAAGCTTTATACTCCGAAGATACTAGGTATAGTCTGGTACAGACCAAGAACTTTTTAAAACAACATGTGTAAATATACTCACCATCTATGAGGGGGAGTCCTTGGAAGGTGGTCTACTGTGGGTAGAGATCTTTTTAGCAATTTCTCATATTCCTTCTGGTAAAGTGGTAGGAGCTGTTGCAATCCCTTCGGAATTTTATAGAGTATTTTCTCCTCAATTGAAAGACAATATGACCGCATTATTCAATTAAGGCGGAGCTTCTCCTTCAGGTACATGGTCCATTGCCAAAATTGTTGTATTTTTGAAAAAAACTAGCCTTCCGTAGAACTACCCTCATATCGTCTGATAACATTATCAAATGGAGGTTCCAAAATATCCTCCAAAGGTTTAGCCGCACGATTAGCACAGCTGGTAACAAAACTAGTGTCTAATGAACAGCATAGTTTTATTACGGGAGGGACACTACAGACCACATTAGGGGAGCAATTTTGCTTTTTGATTCAGTGCTGGTGTCAAGAGACCCTATGGCCTTAATTCCATCAGATGCGGAAAAGCATTTGACAGGGTCTCCTGGCACTTTCTTTGGAAGACAGTGCAGACAATGGGCATCGGACTAAGGTTCACAGAGGGAATTAAAGCCTTATATTATAAACCTGTAGCCAATATTTGTATTTCAGGGAACATGGCTGGGTCTGTGGTGATTGCCTGGGGGAACACAACAGGGATGTCCTTGCTCTCCACTTCTGTTTGCACTTTATATAGATCAGTTTATATGAAAAGTAGAGCAAAATACTGCAATCCCCCCAATACCTTCGCATGGATATGAAAGTAAAATATTAGCATATGCAGATGATATAACAGGTGTGACCCCTAAACCACCAGTTGCTCTCAAAATAATAGAGGAGGAAGCCTGTCTTTTTGGGAAGATTTCTGGATACTATTTGAATAAAGATAAAACTCAAATTGTTAATAATGACAAGATCTTGATGGCTGCCAAACTGGTGGTCATTAAAGTGGTATATTTGGGTGTCTGTATTGAAGCTGCGAGGGTGCAAGCGACCAGGACCTACTTGTTGTGGGAGAGTTCAGTGCCTGGGTTCCTGACGCTATTGGTCTCCCCTGCCGCCTCTGCCAGTTCCATCTCGCGGCCGCAGAGGGGGGAGACTACAGCTCCCAGATTGCTTTGCGACTGCACCGCCTACTTCCGCCGCATATCGTGCCCGGAGGCAGATAAAGATCAGAGGCTCCCTCCGCGTCGCAAGACGCATGCGGGTGGCGCTGGGCTAAGCCCGGGACAAGGGCGGGGCAGTCTATGGCAGTCCACGGCTGAACGAGGCTGGGCTGGGCCACAGACGCTGCCCATACCCGTTAAGTGAGACTCTTGATTCCCCTGACTGCGATTGTGTACCATTTTTTTATTACTTTCTAAAGCCATAAAATTATGAGCTGATTTCATCTCTATTGTATTTAGCAATTCATGATAGTCTTTGTTTTCCTTTTTAATATTTAGAATTTGCTGCTTGTGTTAACAATGTCTAAACAGAAAGCTGTAAATACCCCACCAGTGTTAGCGACGTTGGATAATTATCTAGTAAAAGTGGTCAGAAAAATCAATAATGACTGGAGACTATCTTTAGGTAGGGGGAGTTCTCCCGCTATACCCCTGTAATGCCAACCCTTTGGATGATAGCTGTGAACTTGGTAACCCTGTAGATGCAATCATCGAAGTGCCCATCCAACTAGAGCCAAATCAGGATATTCTGGATGTATCAAATGACGCCCCAGAGCAGTGCTCCCCGGCCCCTAGAGCAGTGAGGGCATGTAGAAAATGACAAATGAAACGTGGGGGAAATCGTAACAAAAAAAGAGCGGAAACACCCCCCAAAAGTACCCTAGGTGACACGGAGTTATTGGATAAGGATGGCACAGTTAAAATAAATAACAAGCAACTTGAACTCCTAGTCAGCATTATCGACGCTAAGATTGAAAAACTTATTAAACCCTTAGTGCTTAAACTTGATATCATTTCTGCTGAAGTATTAAGACTAGGAGGTCTCCTAGATTCCCACATGGACTTGGCTGGAAGTTCCGGGGCTGTCAAGAATGATTCTGCCGAGAAGGGTTCTAGAGCTAGGAAAGACGTACCAAACTTACCTAACCGCCTAACAGGGTACCTAATGTAACTGAAACAGCTATGCTTAACCCCCGCCAATACTAAGCAAAAAAACCAGGTTGCGTTAGTATCTGAGAGCAAAACGGGACCAATAGAAGTAAAGAAAAGCCGCTTTATTAACCTTCCCCCTGACTGTGCACCGTATGTGGTTGTTCTAACTAATGTGCCACCTATTGAAAAACACCCTACACAGTCTCAGCAGGAATCTCATGAATCCCTAAAAAATAAAACAGTCTCATGGCTGCATAGGCAATGTGGGTTCCCAATTGCTTATTCTGACCAAATATTATCGCCCAGAAGGGTAAATTGGATTGGCAATTCTAGAAAGACCTGCAGGGGTGACTGTGTCATTGTAAATTTTAAACACCCCCAACACGTTGCTACTGTTTTGTTAAGACCAGCTTCCCTATTATACAATGAGAACAGTGTATGTGTGCGTCCGCTTGGCTATTTCTATAGTCATCTAATTAAATTGCCCCCGATACCAATAGAAATAGAACATTCACACCTATTCTTCATCCAGTATTTGAAGTTCCAACGCAAAACAGGTATCAAGCCCTAAGTTCCGTGGATTCAAATGACTGACTTACCCAGGTTTGTGGGTTGTGGGCCCCCCCATGTGTGTGCCCACAAATAGCCAGGTGTTTATAAGCAGACAGGTGATCGAATTAAGTGAAAAGCATACTTACCCTGAGTTAATTCTGATGGTTGATCAAAATGTGATTAATAACTGCGGGGATATATCAAATGGAAATTTGAAGGCGGGAGATGGCCTGAAAGTAACTGATATACCGGATGCTGTAAGAAAAACGGGCACTATAGGTATTACAATTGTCAGCTGGAACATTGCCTGACTGAAGTCTAAGGGGAATGTTTTGGGCTGGAAGGATTTTATTAATAGCCATGATATTCTCTGCTTTCAGGAAACATGGTGCAGGAAGATGTTAATTATGAGGGGTTTGTCTCATAATTTGTTGGCGCAAGGTTCCTCATCAGGGAGAGGTAAAGGCGGCCTATTGATTCTGGTTTCTATTAATCGGCAAATTATAGTAAAAAGGCATCTGACTGTGGGTACGCATGCACAGATTCTTTGGCTTGTGAAGGGCCAAGGGCGCAACATACTACTAGTGAACTACTATAATAATGTTTTCGATAACACCAGGATGACAGTAGTTAATGACTTGACTAGCGTAGTTGAACATTTTAGTGTAGAAAGTTGTGTTCCTTTTGATATTATTTGAGTGGGTGATTTTAATATCCCGTTATGTGAACTGTCAACCCAAAAAGTCTGTGGGGTTACTAACAATGATGGCTCGGATGACCTGCACTTTAGACATAATAGCTATGGAGAAACATTACACAAATTTATGGGTTGGTATGACTTAGAAATTCTGGATCCTGCTAAAGATGAAAAGGGCCGGTTTATCCCCAACTTTAAGAACAAGCAGAGCAGTTCAGTCATTGACCATGTAATTGTTTCTTCTAATATTACTTTATATTGTGCTCCCCCTAGGATTGAAGTCACTTCTTTAAGTGATCATAATTGCATAATTTTAGTATGTACCCTTTGGGGTAGACACTCTGTAGGCGTAGGAACTACAATCGCTAACGTGGAACCACACAGACCAAATGGAGTAAGACTAAGATGGATAGGGGAGAAAGCTAAAGAATTAATAAGCTCTATTGTCAAAGAAAATCTGATTGACATTACCCTTATTCTTGATAATAATACGGACTTTTAAGGGGTTTTATCTGTTTTTAGCTGTATTAATAAATCCATCGATGCCAGGTTCAACAGACCTAAAAGAGTTCAGTGTAGAAATGGACCGGGTTGGTTTGATCATACGTGTACCAGCTTATTAACCGAGTTAAAACACACACTTGGCAAAAAGCCTAGGGACCCTGGTCCAATAATTAAATTAAGACTAGAGTACAAGCAAGCTCTGAAACAGAGGAAGAGTGAGTTACAGCAGGAAGCTTGGGACTCTCTTAACCATGCCGCAGAGTTATCTAATAATACATTATTCTGGGCCACGATAAATTCCCCTTTTCTCAAAGAGGAAAACATACCAGAGTTAACTTCCAATGTACCTAGCGATGGATGGGTTTCACACTTTTCAAATATTTTTGGCTCTGATAGCTGTGTAGATACCAACCCTAGTATGTGGCCCATTATACCTCTGGGAATTACTGTTAATGAGGTTGAGCTAGGCATACGTGCAAGTAAGGGGGGGAAAGCTCAGGGACCTGACGGGGTTCCTATAGATGTTTATAAAGCAGCCCCAGAGATGTGGAGCCCCCTTTTGGCTATTGTTTTTAATGCAGCAGTCTGTACTGAGGCACCAAAAACCTGGAAGGAATCCATTATTATTCCGATATATAAGTACAGCAGTAGGTAAGATGTTAAGAATTATCGACCTATCTCTCTTTTACACTCCTCAGTTAAGATCATGAGTAGAGTTATGTTGGCTAAACTAGAAGAGTGGGTCGAGCAGGAGGACATTCTCGCTGATAGCCAGTATGGATTCTGGAAGGGTCGGGGTACAGTGGACCAGTGTATAAACCTTGATTTACTGATTGGCAAATACACTGAAGCCAAACATGGCTCTTTATATTTCTGTTTCGCAGACCTAAGTAGCGCCTTCAATATGGTTGGCCATACTATATTATGGCCAACCCTGTTACAGCTTGGAGCACCAGAGGGTATCATCTTTTTCCTTGCCAGGCTGTACAAAAAGTTGCTACGGCACTAATGGGGAGTGTACCCCCAAATTTAGTGTCAAACGAGGGATCAGACAGGGCTTTGTACTAGCCCCCTTCTTTTTATATTGTTTATTAATGAAATTGACGCTATTTCAAAAAATTTAATTGCAGATGCCCCCAAGATTAAAGGTGTCTCTGTGCCAGTGTTATTGTACGCTGACGACGCTGTACTGCTTTCAAGAACTCCTCGTGGACTACAGCGTCTGATCGATAGATTTTCCACCTTTATCAAGGATAGAAAACTTACCATTAATAAGGGGAAAACGTACACTATGACCTGTGGGGCTAGAAGCAAATCCACTAATGCCTTTTTTATTGATTGTGAAAAGGTGCAACAAGTAGATAAATTCTGCTATCTTGGTATAACCTTCTAAAAAGACAGAAAATGGACTAATGAATTTAATAATATCAGTAATAAAATGGCTAAAAACACCCATGGTGTTTTTAGATTTGCAGCAAAAGTTGGGGACAGACGGACTAGGGATATGCTTCAAATTTACCAAGCCAGATGTGTCACCATAGCACTGTACGGGGCGGGTGTTTGGGGCCACAGATGTGATTATAATTTGCAGAAGGAGGAGAATTCCTTTTTGAAAAAGCTTTTGTGCTTACCTCTCTCCGCCCCCACTGAGTTGATCCATCGGGAACTGGATATTTATTTTTTAACTGATCTATTATCCTTAAGGCCACTTATGGTTTGGCGTACTATTTGGATTCAGGATGGAAAGTCTTTTAACAGATCTATAATAGAGGATTGTTTATTAATGGATAAACACCGAAATATCCCTTGCCTTAAATATGTTGTTGATTGTTTTTCTGAAATATTTAACATAAATGTACTCGCTGACCCAATTGCCGCCTCCCAGATCGCCGCCTCCCAGATCCCCAAACTAGAGCTGAAAACCAAATTTCTGGCTAGTAGGGCGAGGAAGCGGGTTTCAGCTTATGGATCTTTGTCCTCTGTCATGTTTTACAGCAGATACACTAACATTGAAGGTTTCCCACTTTATCTAGTTTTGGTGACAAGGCCATCTCATGAGTTTGTGCTAACCAGACTGAGGTTTGGGGTAGCACACCACTTAGTGGCCCTACCGAACCATAAGAAACATCCGATAGGGCCGTGTTTGTGCGATGGCATTTCCAAACAAAGCACTTTGCCCTTTTTAATATTTTGGAAACTGTATATGAATTTTCGAATAGCCTATTTGAAACCTATGTTTGTCAAATATGGTGTACGTACTGTTAATCAGGCAATGAGTTTATTATTCAATCTGGAATCTGTCAATATCTGTTTTTATACTGCTACATTTTTAAATCAGTCTATTAATGCCGTAAAAGTATGTCATTTTAGGAATTTTGTATGTATTTTTATGGTATTTCTTCTATTGATCTGAATTCTGTAATATCTGTTATATTGTCTATTTTCTTTTTGTGCTTTTATGGTCATTTTATATGTTCCGAATAAAGCTTCATGAATTGAATTGAATTGGGTGTCCGCATATCATCCGATGTTGAGAAAATCGTAAAAGAAAATGTAGAGCCCCTTATAGGGTAGACTAAGAAAGAACTTTTTAGATTGAATAATTTGCACCTTACAATGATTGGAAGATGCAATGTGATAAATATGATCTTCCCCTAATTTTATATTTTTTAGATCCATTAGCCTTGACGTTATTTTTACAAGGTTTTATGGGCTTATCCCAAACCTGGAAGGGCGCTGAACTATCTGCCACTACTGAGAGAAAGATAAGGCTGGGTTCTACCAAATCTTAGATGGTATTATTGTGCCACCATGGTGCAATATAGCGTATTTTGCTTACAGAGCTATCAATGAGCAAACCCGCAAAATCCATTCCTTCTATATTTGAGTTGTTAATTGGAAGGGAGACATGGGGCTGACTTTGGAGACAATTGGAAATGAGGTACTCTAAAAAAGTAAGTTTTAAGTGTGTCTGTGGAGTCTATAAGTTATGGTCAGCTGTTCGGAAAATGAAGGGTTTAGGAAGACTGAATAATTGTATTCCAATTCAGAATAACCAAAACTTGACAGAAATCTTCAGGGATAACTATATACAAACTGTGTGCAGGTAGGTATGGATAAATAAGATACTTTCTTTTCTCCTTCTGGCTTAGTAACTTTTCACGAACTAAAGGCAGAGTTTAGTATTAACAATAAGGAATTTTCTAAATATCTGCAAATAAGGTATTACCTACAGCGTAAAGGGGGTGGTCCTAATAGTTTTGATAAAAAGGAACTGGTGGAGAGCTTAATCGCGCAAAATAATATCCGCATCGGGGCAATATACCATCTATTAAATAATGAAAATAAAGATAATCTTGATACATTCTCTATGAAATGGCAAGAGAAGATGGTAATTTCAGAAGCAGAGTTCGCTAAAGCTTTTAAACTCTCTCAAACTGTTTTAATGTCTGCTAACTTACAAGTGCAATTTTTTTAAATACCTTTTTTATGTTATATTACACGCCAGCTAGAAGTGCAAAATGGGGAACGGGTAGGGAAACGAATTGCCCCTGTGTGCAACACCGTCCACAGATGTAGTTCACATGTTTGCCACATTCACCTCTTTAATTCCCTTAAAGAATGAAATCCAACATTTTCTCCATTGTAAATTGAATATAGAAGGATCATTGACACTGAAATTAGTGCCTGAAAGAGAAGCGAAATAGAATATTTTATCGCCATTGCAATGGCTATATTAAGACTAGCAATTGCCTCGGCATGGCTACACACGCAACCTCCATCGTTTCAGCAGTGTTTGGCCCGCTTATTAGCAGCCTCCAATTTCGAAAAAGCGATCTATGCTAGAAAAGGCCAACAGGCCAAGAAGAAAGGGCTGTTAATTTGGGCACCTTTATCTATATGGGAAAATTAATGTAGCACGTATGCTCATGGTGTAGCATGGCGGGTGCCCAGGGATCTACGTCTCTTTTGCACAATGCACTTTGAATTGTTTGATTCACGTTTGTCTTTGTAGTGAAAATATCAATGGAGGTGTTTTCAATTATTGTCAGATCAAATAACTAATTTAAATTACTTTCTATGTTTAACTTTATCCTGACTGTCATGACTGTTTTTTTATAACCAAAGTGTGTAGGGTGAGGAGGGAGGGAGGAATGTGAGAGATGTATTTGAAGAAAATGTGCAATAAATATATATATATATTTTAATTGAAGCAGAGAGGAGAGACTCCAAACACTGAAGCATTTTAGCATTAATCAAGTACCATGCACTACCATCTGACCCAAAGATGGTACTAATGTTAGTCACCCATGGCAACTACTAATATTATGGCAAAATTCAAGTAAGGAGAAGCATTTAAAATCTTAGATCGGTGTGGGAGGTCACTGGGACAAAGAAGAAAGAAATGCAGATCAAGTGGACCCCATTGACAAAAGATGAGAAAAAGGAATTCTTATTAGTCAAGCAACTGGAAAGGAAGGAATTATGTATAAGTTGAATATCCGACCCAGAATCAATGGTCAATTTGAGAAATAAACCTTTCTGTTGATTATCAAGGAAATAGGTGCAGGTATGCTTATGAAAAAGATCTATCTCAGTCAGTCAGTCAGTCAGAATACTTTATTTCGATAAATCAATATCATAAAAAGACAATGGTACTGTACAAAATATACATTATTTACACAGATAGAGTAAATAGGATATATAGCCTTTTAAAAATTTCCAACGAATTTCATAAAATTTCATAAAATCAAGGTAAGAAAAATAAAACCATCAACCAATTTAGTTACCTTCGCTATCACTTTTACAGGATAAACTAGCATCATTTTAATTTACAACGTCCGAGTTAATTTAGGTACAGTTAATCCTTTTCCTGATCCGGGCAGCACCCACTAAAAAACTAGCAACATGAAAGATAATACGGTGGCTCTTTAATAATTGCAGATACAAGAGAGCAGGCTTAACTTGCAATAACCCCGCCTCTCTAAGTATAGGAACCAAAAATGTCATCCTTAATTCCCTATAGTGACCACAGAACATCAGAAAATGCATTGTGTTCTGAGTGGAGAAATTGTCACTGGTACAAGGCATTGCATTTTCCGGGGTACTCCAATTAGGGAAGTGGCCTAAATTCAGGTGGATCAGGTTGAAGCCAAAGCGGGTTAGAAGGAACCTGTGATAGGGACAGTTCACCATATTAAGATAAAGTTCGGGTCCTGGTAAATTAGCTACAATGAGGTTAGCCCTTGCAGTGGGTTTTCTAAGTTCTTGTTCCTCTCTCTCCAGTGTCAGCATCTGTACCATTGCACCCTTAGTTTGAATAATGTCCTTAGATGTTATTAACTTTGGTGAGGTGAAAAGCTCCGGTCTCCCTAGTTTGTAAAATCCGTTTTTAATGTATGTCAGCCACTGGATCTTACTGGCATTTTCTAATAGGAGACAATCTTTCATGATAATATGGTTCAAGGAGATTTCCTGGTTCAACCAGGTCTTCATCCAGCATATTAAGGGAGCCATTCTTATCATGTCAGAAATGAAACCTGCCCCCAATTCAGAATGTATGGTATATGAGGGAGTGGACTGTGGCACTGTTAGGACAGATCTCAAAAATGTATTTTCAGTCACCTGTAGGCAATCTGGGGCACTGTAGCCCCATATTGAGCTACCATATGTGGCAACTGCAAGGCATTTAGCTTTATATATCTTCATTATTGCTTCTATAGGCCTTGCTCCCAGTTTTTTTGTGAAGCCCTGAAGTGCAGAAGTAGTTCTTGCAAAGGCAATGTTTCTATTTTTAAGTTTCGGGCCCCAGTTCCCTCTCTCATCGAAGGTAATCCCCAGATAAGGGAATGTGCGGACTTTGCAGAGTTTTTCCTCACAGCAAAAGAAGGTTTTAACTTTTTTCTTTCTAGAACTCCTCCCCATAACCATAACTTGTGACTTCTTTGCGTTAATTTTAAGATCCAAGGAACCCATGAAGTTCCCAAAAACATCTAGCAGCCGCTGTAATCCAACCTCCGTCCGTGAAAGAAGGACAGCGTCATCCGCGTAAAGGAGAACTGGAATACCAAGTTCCCCTATACGCGGTATGTCAAGAGTTGCCTCCTTTAATGCTAGTTCCAAGGCATTAATATATACCGTAAAAAGAAGGGGGCCAGGATACACCCTTGCCTGACCCCCTTCTCTGAGTTAAAATGGCTAGAGCAGCGCCCCTCAGCAATAACCCAAACGGAAGCCAGTAGGCCAGAATGTAAATCTGCCAGAAGGTTAACCAAGGCCTGATCAAGTCCCATATTGAGCAGAATTTGCCATAACTTTGTCCGATTTACAAGGTCAAATGCTGAGGAGAGGTCCATGAACCCCAGGTACATTGACCCCTCCTTGGCCTTGGTATATTTGTCCAATAGCAGTTGCAGATTAAGGCATTGATCTAAAGTGTTCCTTTTGGATCTAAACCCATATTGTACGTTCGACAGTACCTCTCTGTCGTCAAGCCAGTGCTTTATTTTATGCAGAATAACCCGTCCCAAGATTTTGACCGATGAATCTATTAGGGAGATAGGTCTATAACAGGAGGGGTCCTGCCTATCTCCCTTTTTAAAGACTGGGATAATAATAGATTTCTTCCAGGACACCGGTATGTTTTTTTTGTTCAGAGCATTAAAAACACTACACAAGATCTTAGATCAAAGTTTTGGCGCCATTTGAAAATATCTGCAGGGACCCCGTCGGGGCCTGGAGCCTTATTTTTTAGGGTCTATTAAATTGCTCTTTCCACCTCTATGTCCTCAAAAATCACAGGGGAACCCTCAGATCTGGAAGGACACTAATCGTGTGGTTCTCAGAACCTGGGGTAGAATATATTTTCGCAAAATGCGCTATCCAGCCTTCATCTGGAATGTTGGACTCAAGGGGCGAATTTTCCTCACCCGAAAACAGCGGTTGACTTATAATTTTCCAGAATTGCCCACTATTTTTTTAAACTTCAGGGGCAAGTAATTGTGTCCAGGCCTCTTCTTTCAACTCTTTTTTCCTATCTTGAATAGCTTTTTTATAAGCAGTTCTTGTGCTGGCTATTAGTGCTCGATCTTTAGGGGTGGCCTTCAAGGCCTTAAGTAAAACTGCGTGTGCCCTAGAGCATCTTTTATTGAACCATCTCTTACCATGATATCTAGTCTGTCTGGGGCCTGCAAGTAAGCTTTGGTTAATTTGTCTGCAAATGTTATCAAAAGCAGTGACCACATGTGTTCTTTGAGCCTGCTTCTCTAGGCATATGCCCACATCGTCCTCAACCTTATTCAATACTTCCTGCAAGAAAGTTTCAGGGACTATGTTTGACCATTTTAGCCTACGTCCCTGATCTTTAACAATCACATTTAAGCCGCCCTTATGGGTCACAGTTTTGAAGGTTATTAGGTCCGCGGACAACATCTCTGTTAACACTGGATTGTGGTCACTAAAGACCGAGACCTCCGTCTTATACCATAATACCTTGGACAAAATAAAAGAAGACATAAAAATATAATCAATAATTGTACCATCGTCTGTTCCTTTAAATGTGGGAGTCCTAGAACCACCTTCCCCGCAACCTGACTCATAAAGATTCCATCTTGCCAGAAAGTTTTCAAGAGCCTCCCCCCGTTTTGAACGTTCCAGGTGTATAGGTAAAGAATATGGGGGCCCTCCTTTTCTATATTGGCACACGGTCGGTTACAGGGGTGGATATTAAAGTCCCCCAAAAGTATTATTTCAAAAGTATTTACAGTAGTACTATATATTGACAGAAATTTCTCCAATGAGTCCAGATTAAGGGTAGTGCTCTCATTGGCACATGAATTATGAAAATTAATAAATAAAATTTTGGGTGTATCAGGAGGGGATAATTCGACAATTAGACAATTTTGACATCCTGAATTGCACTGAGATAACATACCCTTTAGATCAAGTTTAAATAAACTAAGTAGGCCTCCCTTAGCTCTACCTACCACACTATTAGTTGCTGGAATACAAAAATGTCTATAACCATCCAAGGAGAAGCTGTTTATCGGGTCCCAGGTCTCTTGGAGAGCTATGACATCAAAGGTTTTTAATGAGTTGACCCAGGTATCATTTCCTGCTTTAGCCTTAATACCAGCAATGTTCCAGGTCATAAACCTACAGGTAGAGTGCGGGGGCTGTACGTCAGTCCTCAAATTATTTGACAGTCAGTCTTTTTCCTCCATTGTTGTTAAAGGGGTATATCGATTGGCCAATGGCAGGGCTTGATCGAATTGACTATTAGGCCTCGGCAACCTATGATATGGGTCCAAGCCATTTGGAGTTTGAATTCCATTTTGCAGTGGGGTAGCAAAACCATGCATAGGTAAAGATGAAAATGTCTTGGGCTGGTCAGTGTATGAGTGTGGAATATTGCTAAGGTGGTAATAAAAGAAGGACGTGCACATACAGTGTTATCGGCAATTGGTAAGGAAGCCGCTCTAAGCAGAACTGTGGCAACATGCTGCGGGTGCTTAAAATTAACAATGATACAGTCCCCCCTACTGTTCTTTCTAGAGTTACCTATCCAACTAACTCTTCGGGTAGATATTATGTCACTTGAGAAGGCAACTGGGAACCCGCAATTTTTGTTCAACCTCGAAACTGATTTATTTTTCAGGGAGTCGTGGGTTTCTAGCCGAGACTCAGTAAGATGGGAGTCCGTCCCAGGTACGTTAGTTAATACAACCACGTATGGAGCGCAATCTGGGGGGAGATTAACAGGACGTCTTCTCCTTACTTCATTCCACCCCTCGTTGTTCTCCTCTACTGTGGTTGGTTGATTACTTACACTCATTGGGGGTGGTTGAATAGCTGGTACAGTTTGTATAGCCCTGATCCGTCCCATTGGAGGGTACAGCTGCGTCCTCGTTTACATTAGTGCCCTCCTTTGTACTCTTATTTGTTTTAGCCAGGGCTATATGAGAGTTCAAAAGGCCACCCAGTCTAATTACTTCTTTGGAAACCTGGTCTACTTTGGCCACTAGTGGTTTAATCATAAGTTCCAGTTTAGTTTCAATAATGCTGGCCAGCAAGTCAAATTGATCCGGGTTAAGATTGGTCATCTCGGCCTTATTTGAGGTCTCATTAACTCCCACTAAAATTTTAGATGGTGTGCCAACTCTTTTAGTTTTCCTGTTACCCCCCCCCGCTTAGTCTGTAACTTCCTACAGGCCCTCACTACTCTGCTTGCCGGGGAAGGTGCCGGGGAAGGTTGTTGTGAAATATCCAAAAGGTCATTCAACACTACCTGGCTTTGCACTGGAGAAGCAGATATTTAATTATTAATTGTTATTTGGGAGCCTTCAATACAGCTATGATCTAAAACGAGAGCATCTGGGGGACATAGAGGCTTGTGGGTGAGGCCGGGGGACTTGCCCGGCTTAATGAAAGGAAATTTGTTTATTTTATTAACTACTTTAACCAAGTAGTTATCCATCGTGGTGGTCACTAAGGGGGTTTTAGCAGATCTAAGTTTGGACATTGTTATGTTTCAAAATTAAATTTACAAAACAATATTTAAAAGCACCGTAGCTATCGCGGATAACACGCACTGATAGAAACTGCGATAACTAGGGATCTAAATGTAATAATACAGGATACATTAATACATAACATAACATAAATAGTCTCACAGTTTTGGGATATGTGTAGGCTGCAAAAATCAAAGTCCGTGGCCCAGCCCAGCCTTGTTCGGCCCCGGATGGCCACAGACGGTCCTGCCCTTGTCCCGGGCTTAGCCGGGCGCTTCCGCGACGCGGAAAGAGACGCGGGTATTTGTGCGCCTCCTGGCGCGGAATTCCGGCTGCAAGGAGAGATGGAACCTGTAGTTCCCCGGTATGACTGAGAGCTCGCCCCCACTCGGCGGCCGCACCGTAGGTGGAAAGGTGCGGCGGCGGGGGTGAGCGGGAACAACAGCGCGGAGAAGCAGGCCCAGCAGGAAAGGGGAGTTCAGTTGTCCCGGTCAGCAACAGGTAGGGGACTTCAATGCTGCCCAAGTCCGTTTACAAAAGACAGGGGCCTTTATACAGTCCCAGATCAACGCAAACAATGCCTTGAAAAAAATAAAAATCGTATAAAAGCAATAAATCTAGGACTCACTGTGCCTTTCTAGGGCTCCAACCAGCTCCACTCGGTTCACATAGACCCCAGCTGCACCAAAATCCGTGAGTTCCAACTTCGTTCTAACCTGCTCTACAAACAGCGCTGACCCCTAGCTGCCTCTTCCCCCTACTCTGCTATGAATTCTGCTCCTCTCTACAGGCTGTCTACTGCATTCTGCATACAGCGCTGGGCTCGTGCTGGACTTGTGCTGCCGGTTCTCCCCAGCTCAGAATCACCGCACCTCTCCCCCGACGGCTCCACTCCGTGAATAATGCCAAGTTCAAGCTGCTTCGACCGGCTCCCCTGCGCCGCAAAGACGCTAAGCTCTACTGACTCCGTGAGCTCCAGTTCCAAACTCCTATCAGGTGTTAAGCTGCAAACGCTCCAGCTCGGACAGCCTTGGGACACCTCCAGATGCACAGTAACATGAGAGTAGCTGCAAACTCCACCGCAGGACAGGAACATCTACCCATCCACTGCCTGAACTCTCTCCACAACCGCTGCCCTTTCCCGCGCGCACTGAGATCTATCTCAAAAGAATCCATTTCCTAGGAGATAGGTACACTGATATCTGTGTGGGAAAATTAAAGTTCTAATACGTTTCACTCAGAAAAGAAAACCAGTGGTCCCTTATTCAGAAGACATGAGAATTATCATCCCACAAGTGGAATATACAAAACATTTGGTAACATATACCTACTCCGTGCCAGAAAAGCAATGTCACAAAGCGTCAAAGGGACAGACCTAGACATTAAAAAAGACATACTCCTCACCAGAAGAAGAAGGTGAAAGGGTGGAAATAGGTCAGACTCACACTTCAAAACAGATCATCAAAAGATGGCTCATCAAAGCCACCCAGTGGAATGCGAGGAGAAGAAACAAACCAAATAGATATTGTCACAGAAGTCCTTCTAACTTTAAATGAACTGGCATGGGAAAAGAGAACAAAAGGGGGTGGGATTGTGAGATCAGGTCAAATACAGACCTGATGTAAGCTCAAGGCCTTGCTATGTTAAAGTAGACATTTGATGGGCTGTTAACTCCATTCTCTGAGAAACTCCTCACAGAGGAGTTAATTTTACCGCTGGAAAAAAGCAGCCTGGTAGGGGCGTCTGCAAGAATACACGAAGTTCCTATTAACAAGGTCATTCGTATCACCTCTTTGATTTAATCACCATTTTGATTTAATATGAGCAGCTGACCTGTGAAGAAAAAAAACTGCCAAATCCTGAATAGAACTCAATACTAAGACCACAATAAATATTGCCTCTTGAAACATGGGTAGAAGTTCAGACCCAGAGGTAAAAAAATATCCTGGAAGAAATTGATATCATTTTACTACTGGAACACACAAATCCCCGTGAACCACAAGGCTATGCATCTGTGGGTCTCTCATCAATTGACAATAAAGTAGGGTGTAATTCAGCGGGCCTTCAAATGAGTTGCAGGCTGAATAAGATGAAACCTATGACTCAGGTTTCAATTTCTAGGCAAGCATTACTCATAACACTTATCCATTTCCCGGAGAACTCAGTTCTTAGGATAATAAACATACCGGCACAGTGCCCCAAACTAAGGGGATTTGAAGAACTGCTCCATTTACTTGAGGGTTATATGGAAGTTCAACAGCCACGATTCTGTCAAGTCACGATTGCCTTACACCTTAATGCAAAACTGGGTCAATGGGGAGAGGTTGACAATGAGCTTATGGAGGACAAATGAGCTCTTAGAAGCCCTATCCCAAGACACCCTTCTCCAACAAAAACCTAAGAAGTAGCCCTCTCAAGCTTCTGTGCTGCAAATGCCATGGTTTTCTCCCCTGATACAGTAGCACTTAAAGAGCAGAACACACCATCATTTTGCAACTGTCGAGTATTTTCACTCATTGACTACATATTAGTTCTCTATGCTGAATGCCCCCAGTTCCATGTAACACGAGTCATATGGGCAGTTGAAAAGGCCATAACCCGCAGACAATGTTAGGAGAAGACATTCTTTGGGTAGAACCTGTGCTCCATATATGCCAGAGAAGTCCTCCTTAAATCCTAGGAATGGTATTCAGTCAGAATATCATGTTGGAAATGTGACTTACACTAATATCGAGTTTCAAATATTGTGACACACAAATATCGACAGCAAGAATATTGTGGTGAAGAATATCGACTTTAAGGAAATAAATATCGGTTTTCTAATTAGTGTTCGGCATTTTAGAATATATTGTATGTGATGTCTTTTTTTTAATACGTTTAGTTTATGTTTTTTGTAAATGTAAATGTCCAGTATTTATAAAGCGCGAACAATTACCCGAAGGTGTCAAGGCACTGGGGGCCATCAGGGTAAGCTATTGCCCAGAGTCACATGGTGCTGGGCTGTTCTGCCACCGGTGCCAGGGATCGAACCGTAAGCCCCTGCGTTCTGGAGTCTGTCGCCCTGGCCGCTGCGCCACACCTCTTCCATTTAAATACATATTACATTTTTAGTAGTTATGAATTTTATTTTAATTAAAAATTGTGTTTTTTAGTTCCATTGAGGTTTGTGGGTTTATAGGGGAATAGGGTGGGAAGTAGTCTCATTATAATAAATTAATTAATATTTTTCATTAATTAGTATTTATTTAATTGAGATGTTATAATGTTAATTATGTTTTTAATTTTCTTTGGGTAAATGTTCGGTGCAGGTTGTGGGGTTTATAGGGTTAAAGGGTGGGAAGTAATTTAATTAATATTTAGATGTTAGTTAATATTACTTAATGAATTAATTGACAAATAATTATGGTAATTGTGTAATTAATTTTAGGTGCAGGTTGTGGGGTTTAATGGGGTAAAGGGTGGGAAGTAATTCATTTTTAATTAATAATTAGTTGGTAATTAATATTCATTAATTAATTGACAATTAAATATGGAAATAGCATAATTAATTTTAGTTGTGGGTTGTAGGGTTTTTAGGGGTAAAGGGTGGGAAGTCATTTATGTGTAATTAATTAATAATTAGTTAAGAATTAATATTAATCAATTGAAAATTAATTAGGGTGATTGTTTAATTATTTTTGTGTGTGTGGTTTTGGGTTTAGAGGGGTGAAGGGTGGGGAGTACATACATTTTACTTACTTTATAATTAGTTGTTAAATACTATTAGTTATTTAATAGAATTTTTTTAAATTGTGTAATTCATTTTTTAGTTTAATTTTAGTATTTTTTATTTTTAATATTAAATATATTTTAATTTTTATTTTCAACATATTTATATTTTCTTGTATTTACTGTTTTAAAATAATATTGTAATTTTGTTGATGATATTTTGTTTGTTTTTAATTCTGAACTGATTGGAGTAAGAATAGTAAATTTTACCCCTCCGCAATCCAACACTTCCCCTACTGTAGCACTCACTGGAGTGGGAATAGTACATTTAATTCCTCCGCTATCCAACACTTTCCCCACTGTTGCACTCACTAGAGTGGGAATAGTATTTGTTACCCCTCCGCTATCCAACACTTTCCTTACTGTTGCACTGACTGGAGTGGGAATTGCTTTTTTTGTGCTAATTATATATTTTACTGTTGTATTAAGTGTAGTTGGAATAGTAAATATTAATTTATATTTTTTGCAGTTAGTATAATAAATTTTATTTTTGTTAGGTGTACAATATTTTGTTATTGTGCTGTTTTAGGTGGGAGTAATTATTTTTATATTTAGTAAAAAAATGTTTTGTTTCTAATTTGGTGGAAAATGTATATGTATTTATTTTAATTAGTAATAATGTATTTTATGTTGTAATTTATATAATTATGCGTTTGTATTAAAATACTAATATTATATTTTGCAATATGTTTTGTTTGTAACTTATTTGTAATTAAATTGTAAAATATGTATTTTGTTTAATTTTTATGTTAAACTACATTGATTCTCTTTTTTAATATTTTATGTTTTTGGTATATTTAAATATGTTTACATATATATTTGACAATATTATGCTATTTAATAACTTTCTACATTATTTTATCGATTAAAATATTAGTTTATTTTTTTTATTTATGTATATATATGTGTGTGTGTGTGAGCTTACATTTTTTAAATACGTTTATTTGTTATATTTGTTAAAATATACATTTAATTATCTATTTTTTGATAAAATAAAGTCAGTACTTAATTTTTATTTATTTTAATATTTTAAAATATATATATTTTAAAATCGATATTTAATACCATTTTATTACTGTAAAAGATATTTATTTTCTAATTTTTGTACTTACCTGTTTAAGTATAGGGACTCGATATTTTTGCATTCTATATTTCACCATCTATATTTTTGCGGTCGATATTCTGTGAGATTACCCTAGGAGTGGGAATTGTCAACAAAGAGGTCCAAGAGGTGTGGGTAAACCTTTCAGAAACCTTAACCTGTAGAAAAAGGTTTCTGAAGCTAGATCCAGGAAAGACCCCAAAGGTCCTAGATTACCTAAAGATGCAAAGTTCCTCTTTTTCCAAGAGAGAGTAGAACATTTTGCCCAGTTGATATCAAGTGCACTCAGAGAAGCAACCCAAAAAGGCACATGCCAAACCAAAACTCCACTAGTACCAAAAACTTTGTTTTGATGACATGTGCACCTCAAAGAAAAACAGCTGATGTGGCAGCTGAAAGCAGAAAAATTCCTAAATTATATTTAAAAGAAAAATGAAGGAAAGAATATAGGTCTGTGATATCAAGAAAGAAAGTGGAATTTCTCCACAGAAAATGAAAGAATTCCAAAAGGCAGACTGAATGATGACACACAATTCTTCTGAAAGATTGTCTCTTGAGGCACAACAGAAAGAATGGTAATCCTTGCTCCTTGGATTTCACAGATGCCACCATTTTTAGAATGCTTTCCAGAGTGAAATATTGATTGAATCTCAAGTGGGTATGATAAATGAAGCCTCAGAATTTTGGAAAATTAATGCACAGAGGACTATATATAGGAAATGACAACTAGTTCTCAGAAAAGCATATCAAGAAAGCGATTCAAACTTGAAAAATTAAGAAGTACCTGGACAAATCTCCTCCCAGTTGAGCTGTTTAAATGCTTTCCAGACCACTAGGTGAAAATATTGTGGAAGCTTTTCCTTAAATGTATTGAAAAGCTGGAATCATTGTTAAATCCCATCATATGGTACACATGCAAGATATCAGATCCAAAGTCCTACAGCTGTATCAGCCTAATAGGTGGAGAAGCTACAATCTTTACCAATATAATCCTGAAAAACCTCAGGGAATGGAAAAAAGCTAAGGTGTTCTGACCTTGTACCTTGATGGTGGATTTAGACCATGTCTGTCTACTATGGATCTGGCCTTTATGCTCACACATCTGGTGTCAAATAACACAATTTAGAAAACAGATTGCCTATATGCAGACCTTTTAGACTTCTTGTTAACATTTGATTGCAGAGATATGAACAAACATATATGTAGCCACATCTGAGCCTCCTCATCAAGAAACCATATACATAGATGGAACGGAACAAGTAGTGTATGGTGTAATTGGCCAGTTGACTGTTCCATAAATACAGGGTTAAAGAAGGCTGTTTGCTGGCCTCTTTTCTTTTCAATATATCTCCCTGACAAACTTTTGAAAAATGTATCTGATACACAGAAAATTCTGAATATTTCAGTTCCAATCTTACTTTCTGCTGTTAACTCTGTGCTACTGGTATGTGCATCCACCTCCTTTCATCAATTGCTTCCCAAAACAAAAAAATACTGCAATGAGAACAGTATAAATGTCAATACGAATAAAAGCAAGATCAAGGTCTGATGCTTCGAAGTGAAGAAATTGAAATCAAGTTCGAGATCATTAAAAGCGTACAATCCTTTACGTACCTTGGCATAACTTTAGCGGCTGCAAGTTCTTGGAAATCACACATTGAAGGTACTTCATGGAAGATGGAAACAATTGCAAAGGATTTCCTCTGCTTTACATGCCGTTTTCAAGGAGGAATTCTTCATTACATACTACCAATAATGAAAGCAAAAAAGGACTTCTCACCACCTCTGGAGTAGAGGTATTGTAAGCTATGAAAAGAAACACAGTAGCTGGAGTCCTACAGAGGAAACTGTGAAAATCCTTGGTCTAGCTGCCACAGTGAATCCAACAGCAAGTTGCCATGCTGATCGAGCCTACACACTGGTTGAACGTCAGTGCTATCAAAGAGCGATGGGGTATACATTCAAGCATAGCAAAGCATGCTCAACCCACCTGATTGACTTATGTTGGTAGGAGTTAGTAAATTCAAATATCAAAGCTATAAAAAAAAATCAGTATGCCCTGGTAGCATTGACATCTAATTTGCCACTTGAGATGTCCCCCTCTTGCAGATTCTCGTCAAGCAGGCTACAATACAGTACTCAGAAATAAATATATGTTTTTCAAATTTCGGCAATGACAAGAAAGTATGGAACTGGTTAAAAGTATTGTTTGAGCCGAAGTCCACAAACTGCAACTAGTACAGCAACTATACTCTCAAACCTGAAAGATCACAGAAACTTTTATGTAAGATCTATCGTGCTAAACTGCCATGAATAAAAAGTGACTCTCAAGAATAAAGCCATAGATAGAACCAGGCATCCAAGGCAGAATGGTATTGCAATACTCAGCTAATCAAAAACATGACCTATATTTTCTTTGAGTGTGAATGGTTCTTTAAGAGCAGAAGGTTCTTCCTCAATAAAGTTGAGGTAAGTGCTCAAAGATGATCAATCCTGCGCTCTGTAATTTCTTCTGGTAGATATTTTCATAGAAAGCTAGCAGAAAGTTGCACAATTGTGAAAGCAGTACTCAAATCAGAAATGCAAAACTTGTTGCCAAGGGCCAATCCTTGAAAGACCTAGCATGAACACAAAAAGGCAACCCTACAGAACATTGCTGATCTAACCTAAGTGCACCAAAAAGACCAAGGAGTGCTTTCACAAACTAGAACACAATATAATTATTCTGTAACAGAGTTGTCACTCATTCTTTTCGTATATGTTTTTCTTTTCAATGTCTCCACTCCCATAATACTCTGTATTCTCTCCTGACCTTTTGGATTTTATGTAATAATCGTATGCAATGATAAAGACAAAAAAGCTCAAAAGATGTTTTAAACATGGACATAAAGACCAAAAGTATGTTTGTATAGCATGAAGGTGCAAATGGTGCTAATGCATCTCACAGTTGACAATATGTACGCAACTTTTTGTCTTTTCTTTTTCTTAGTTTTTTTCTGTTTTGAAAGAATTCTGATAAATGTTTTGGCATTTTTGTATGCAAAGGTTTAAATGTCCAAATGCTTAATATACAAACAAATTTATTTTTAGTAGAGGTGGGCAAGCCAGCAAATTCATAGAGAGAGGCAAGGCAGAGAGAAGTGGTGTTTTGGCTTGGGTCTAAGAGCCAGAAAACGAGCAGGGTCATTGAAATATTTTTGTCATGTAAGTGACACAGCAAACATCAAATAAATCATGAAACTCTTTCAAATTAAAATATGCTGTGCTGTGAACACCTGTGTTTAGCTTTAGTGGGATAAATTATATCACTGTAATGATATATGTATATGATATATTTATAGTCATCGGCAGATAGCCTTACTATATATAACAAGTACATTTAAATATCACCACTACATAGCATAACTATACAGTAAACTTTAACAGGTAAATAAGTATAAAACACTCATGAGCATCCTCCACATACAGTCACAGCTATGCCCAACTCCAATGCTGGCAAATGATAATGCTACATATCATAAGGTGCAATAAAACCAAAAATCAAAAGCTATTCCCCTCTAAAATGGAATAAATACAATACACAACTCACAATAAAATAGTTAAAACACCTGTATCCAGATATTTGAGTTAATCTTTATAAAAAGTGACAAGAAGGACATTGCATTTTTTTCACACCAAAGATACAATTCATTTGTTAAAAAAAGGTTTTGTTCAAAATAGCAACTAGAACAATGCTCACTTTCCACATCACAAAATGTGGTCAAAGGTTTTGCTTCTTACTAAGGCTGTACAAAAGGGTGTGGTGATGGACGGAGCATCTGAATCAATCAAACACTCACACCCAGTCAAAAGATCTGGGTTTAATTCATCACCGTTCTTTCGCCCACTCTGCCACCCCAGTTCAGACATGGCTATATTCAAATCAGCTGGACCCTGTGCCTCATGGGAAAAGTCCAGCTCGAACTGCCAAGCCATGTCTTCCCTGGACCGGAAACAAGCTTCCGAGGACCGGTTTCTGGCATTCCAGCCGCCTTCAGCCCGGCTTGCTTGAATCCAGTGGCAAAGTGAGCAAGGGACTCAATTCTGAGCATATCCTGCCACACTTATGGTGGCCAAAAGCGGTACAAAAAGGGGTACACAGGGGTTAATCAAACTATCCTTCACCTCACCATCCAGTGCCTCGCACACATATTCCACACCTCTCTCCTGAGATTGGCAAGACAGTATCTGACTGTCTCTGTCACATAACCCACACTCTTCTGGGTGGTCTTCACACTCACATACCAGGACTTCAACCTTGAGGGAACCCCTCTCCCCGCACCTCTCATCTAGAGTCAGTAGAGTGTCCCTCCCACCACTAGGACCATAAACCCCTGCACCAGTTTCCCCATTCTCCTCGAGGACGCTGCGCACTACTGAAGCTACCTCATGTCCTTGAACCTCCTGGTGTATGTTAACCCCCTCCAAGTCATGTGCTATATCTCTGGGTGTATGTACTGCTTCCTCAGCACTAGATAACTCAATTCTGCTGCTACCATCTGAGCTGGACTCCACCACCAACTCAGCCAAGCTCACTTCCAGAGCTACAGACTTTTTCTTTTCAGCTAAGGCTCGCGCAATTTCCTTTCACTCCCGGTCTAGCTGCCTCAGACTCCGGTCACGAGCACAAATCCGATTCCTCTCTTCACAAGCCAATATTTCTCAAAATGTTTCCTCCTCAGGGCCACTGCCCTCTTGGTATTCTGGCTGGGGATCCTCCCCCTCACACTCCCCCTCAGAGTCATCTGTTAATGTTACTTCCCAGCGTAGCACCTCATAGCTATACAGGGCTGCCTCAAGATCCTGCCTTGTGGATCTACTCTTCACAGGTAGCCCCCTCTCCTTGCAACATACTTTTAGCTCCCCGGTTGTGTAGATGTACAGGTGACAAACGTTGACTTCCATTTTGACAACGTCCAACAGGTGCAACAACTAACCAGAGTTCCAAAAACCAAATTCCAAAGGGAAACAGGGAAAAATAGTACGTGGTTGCATTTTGGTATGCACTCACTAGTAGTGTTCACCAATCACTGTACATGAATCACAAATGCAAGACCAGAATCCTCACCGCTGACCACCAATGTTAGATTTGGGGGTCTCTAATTGGCAAAGGTAGGTACTTGAGACAAATAGGGACCCTTGCCTCTAGTCAGGGTAAGGGGGTACACTCCTAAAATAACCCATGCTCACCCCCTTGGTAGCTTGGCACGAGCAGACAGGCTTATCTCAGAGGCAGTATGCAAAGCATTTGTGAACACATACAGTAATCCAGTGACAACACTACAGATGGACACCACACAGTTGTATATAAAAAAATGTATTCTTTATATAGATTTAACACAAGACCACAAACAACAGAAATCCACAATACTGTACTTAAAATGGTAGAATTAGCTTAGTTCTCTTTAGATCTTAAAATGCGACACTTTGAGTAAATGTACCTTAAGATGCAACATGCAGGGCAACGAAAAGTGTTGCAAAGATGGTGATTTGTTGAAATTTTGGTGCAAAGAAATAAAGACGTCGTCTTCTTGTTGGTGTGGCACGCTTCTCCGATGATGCGAGAAGTCTCGACTCGATGCGTCAGCTGCAGCGGCGACACCCTTGTTCCGTGATGCGACGACAGCGGCTTTGGCGGAAACACTCTTCTCCGATGTTGCGGGGCACTTCCGCTTGATGCGATAACTGCAGTGGTGACACCCCTGTTCCATGATGCGACGACAGCAGCTCCAGCTGTGGCACGCTTCTCCGTGGATGCGAGGTGCTTCTCTTGATGCGGTGCAATACGACAGCTAAAGCGGCGACATCCATGATGCGATGGCAGCAGCAGCGACAGCGACATGCTTCTTCTTTGTTGCAAGACACTTCTCTCGATGCGGTGCAATACGACAGCTACAGCGCCGACATCCACGATGCGACAGCAGCAGCAGCGACGGCGACACACTTCTTCTTCGTTGCGAGACGCTTCCAGCTCCTTGTGACACTCAGTCCCTCAGACGGCCCAAAGCAGCAGCAGGCACTTCCAAAGAACTCTTGGGGAGCTGGGGGTTGAAGTCTGTTGTCCCTGATATTTCAGCAGGAGGCAATCTCTTCTCTCAAGCCCTTGGAGGTCCTTTACAAGTTTAATAAAGTGCACACAAACTCCTTTCTACTTTCTTTGGCAGTCAGGCAACCTCTGCAGGCCAGTCCCTTAAGCACCACTTCCACTTAGGGATAGTCTCTCCTCAGTTTCTTCAGGTTCCTCTCCTCAGCAAAGGTTTCTTCTTGATTGTCCAAAAGTGATCTAAATTCTTGGGATCAGGGTCCCAATACTTATACCCCAAACCCCTTTGTCCTTTGAGGGCAGAGGGGCCTTTGCCTAGTCCAAACCAGTTCTGGCCAGTCCTGGAGCACTCTGTTTAAATAACTCCTTCTTTCCTTTCACAGTGCAGGGCAGAAACATCAGACGCCCCATAGGAGGTGGAGACAGCATTGTGGAGGGAAAACACAGCCCTGGAGAACTCTGTTGACATGACTCCTTCTCTCCTTTCACAGTGTAGGGCAGAGACACCAGACACACTACAGGAGGTGGAGCCAGCATTGGGAAGGCACAACCCTATTCAGGTCCCAGGTGCAACTACTCCCTCCCTTCTAAATGCAGATCTCTCTATTCACCACTGGACTGACTCACTCTATCTCCTGGAATGCCCCAGCCCTATCACTCAAACTCCAGACAAGGAATACACAACTTAGCAGAGGCAGGCTTGGATAGTTTGACAAGAAAATACCTACTTTCTAAAAGTGGTATTTTCAAACACAGAATGTTAAAATCAACTTCACTAAAAGATGTATTTTAACATTCTGAGTTCAGGCATACTAAACTCTAATATATACCATGTTCCCTGAGTTATTTAGGATTATAAGATGTAGTAATCTAACTGCCCATTCTGACCTATGGAGAACAGGTAGCCTTGCAATAGTGAAAAACAAAAATGCTGTAATTCACTATTAGGACATGCCACATACACCAGGGCTTGTCCTACCTTATACTCAATCAATCAATCAATCAATCAAGACATTTGTATAGTGCGCTACTCACCCGGAAGGGTCTCATGGCGCTGGAGGAGAGGGGTCAGTTACTGCTCGAAAAGCCAGGTCTTGAGTTGCTTCCTGAAGGATAGGTTGTCCTGGGTTAGCCGAAGGTGGATGGGGAGGGAGTTCCAAGTCTTGGCTGCCAGGTAGGAGAAGGATCTTCCTCCGGTGGTGGCTCTGCGGATGCGTGGGACGGCGGCGAGGGTGAGGCTGGTCGACCGTAGCTGGCGGGTGGGTGTGTAGAAGGTCAGGCGGTTGTTGAGGTACTTGGGGCCCAAGTCGTGGAGAGCCTTGTGTGTGTGGGTCAGGAGTTTGAACGTGATCCTTTTGCTGACGGGGAGCCAGTGCAGGTCTCCCAGGTGGCCGGAGATGTGGCTTGGTCGGGGGATGTCCAGGACGAGTCGTGCGGAGGCGTTCTGGATGCGTTGGAGTCTTTTCTGAAGTTTGGCTGTGGTACCGGCGTAGAGGGTGTTTCCGTAGTCCAGTCGGCTGGTGACGAGTGCCAGGGTGACCGTCTTCCTGGTTTCGGTGGTACTTACAATGCACCCTGCCCTTGGGCCTACCATAGGGGTGTCTGATATGAAGAAAAGGGAAGGCTTAGGGACAGGCAAGTGGGTGCACTTGCCCAGTCAGCATGGCAGTACCAGACTGCACACAGGCTCTGCAATGACATGCCTTAGACACACTTTTACAGGCTGCTTCTGTGGGTGGCACAACCAGTGCTGCAAGCCCACCAGCAGCATTTGATTTACAAGCCCTGTACACACTCAATACACTGTACTAGGGTCTGACAAGTAAAGCAAACCAGCCTATCATGGAGTCACTAATCCATACATCAATTCTCAATAGGGTGAGCATATGCACTTTAGCACTGATCAGCAGTGGTAAAGTGCCCAGAGTCAAAAAAACAACAGAAACAGTTCAGAGAAAGTACAGGAGGAAGGCAAAAAGTTCAGGGATGACCCTGCAAAAAGGGCCAAGTCCAGCAGTTACCAACATTAAAATGGCGGATAAGGTTCAGGAAAACTAGAATTCTGGGCAAATAATGAGATTGTCTCGCTGAGAGACACCTTTTTTAAGATCTTGCAGTAGATCAGTAAACAGAATTCCGTGCCATCTCACCTCATGAATAACTGTGATATCAACCCCACAATGGAGACTGATACACACTATGTTAATTGACTCTGGGGCAACCAGAAACATTTTTTTTTCAACCTGTCCTTAGCTGCCAAACTGGGAATTGCAAAGGTGCCAAAATACGAACTGGAACCAGTGTGAGCAGTTGACGGGTCTGAATTATTTTCAGGGCTCATTAAGTTTCTAACAGACCCTTTGACATTGGTTTGTGACAACGGACATACGGAAAGAGTCATGTTTGATTTGATTGATACACCTATGTTTGGAGCTACTTTATTGGTGCCATGGTTGGAACATCGTAACCCCAAGATAGACTGGATGCTTTGAACTGTCACTCTTGATTCCCCCTGTGCGTGACTTTGTGTTACCAAGAAGCCCCAGGTTTGGTAACCCCATTACATTGTGCAGCAGTGCAGCAGTGCAGGGAGCTTGTTCAGAACCTTTGCCAGAAGTGTGTAGAGATTTTCAGGATGTATTTGATCCTGTAAAGGGTACACAATTACCCCCACATCGGGACTTCGATTGTCTAATTGATCTCCTTTCGGGTGCCACACCTCCTTGTAGCAGGATATACGCTATCACCGAGCCTGAGACACAACACCTAAGACAACACTTAGATGAACTACTGGAGTTAGGTTTCATACGCCATTCCACCTCACTTGTTTTCTCCCCTCTGTTTTTCGTCCTGGAAAAGATGGGGAATTATTGTTTTGTATTGATCACAGAGGTGTCAACAAGGGGACCATAAAAATGGTATCCTCTTCCCTTGATTTCCGTCCTATTGGATCGAGTGCGACACTCGACAATCTATACTAAGTTAGATTTACACAGGGCTTACCACCTTGTCCGGGTCAAAGAAGATGATAAGAGGAAAACAGCTTTCCGAATAAAGTTCAGACTTTTTCAGTACAGTGTGATGTCCTTTGACCTGTGCAATGCCCCAACTGCATTTCAACAACACATCAGAGGAGAAATGCCAGTAATGATGATATAATTCATGTACCAATTATCAACCAGAAAAAGATTATTATTCAAGACTGGGAGATGCAATTGAATAGCTACTTTATTCTGCAAAACATATTAAAAGGTACAATAATTTAGACCTTAGTGAGTATAGTCAACAACACATTTTTTGTGACAATAATGAAAATAAAGGACACAGCACAAGGTAAAATATCAACCATACAGTCACAAATCAAACATGTCACAGTCATACCACAAACATTCATACATTCATATTGGAGTAATTCACACAAACTGGGGAATTCATACACCAGTGGGGGAAGTAGCAAGTCTGCTGGACACTTGAAGAAAATTCAACTCAAAGCAATACACTCCTTCGGGTCAAATTGAATCAGTTTTTTCAAGATATTTACAGAAGTGGGTGTAAAATTGTCAGAACTAGTGAAACACAATTTTAACACTAGGACAACCAAGGGCAGACCAAAAAAGGGGGGCCTACGTGTTTCGAATTCCTAGTAGTTGGGGGGGATTCTCCTCAGGGCTAGGCTATTCTGAAAGAAAAAAGAGAAAGAGTAGAGCCTCTGTATGCAGGTTTCAAAAAACAGAACACTGGAGAGCACTACAACACCTAAAAAGCCACTCAGCCTTCCAGTAGGATTATATCCAGAAAAACGAATTCGTGAATGGAAATGACCTGAATCAAAACATAAAGAGAAAAGAATACAAGAAAATATGTGTAAAAGTCATGTAATCTAGAAGGGGACACAGGGTCTATAGAACAACAGTGTCCAGTAGAAATACCTTAATCCTAGATGTAAAAGTGTCCTGGATGGCAGGAGAGTAAAAGTCAGCTGCAGTGGGACCTGTAGGACAAGACACGTGATCAGTACCAGATCCTCATTAGGTGAAGGGGAGATAGATTGCCACGTTATAGAAGCGTCTTACCAAGGGGTCCCAGGGCTGTGCACTCCTGGAGGAATCGTCACGATATTAGTCAAAGTTGTAGGGAAAATTGCTTCATCAAAGACGCCTTACTGTCAGAAATCGAACGAATTCGTAAGCTACAGGTTTATCAGGCGTGTTGGCGCTTGGAGAAAGTGTTCAAATAATTGAACTTACCAAGTAGAAAAGAGGTCCGTCCGGCCGCGTCCTAGTCCTTCGGCGTTTAATTTAGCGCTAATCACTCGCGCATGCACTGAATGAGTGTAGCACCGGGCAGTTAGTCCTCTTATACAGAGGAGACTCATTTCTAGCACATGCGCGATACAAGTAGATGGCTTTTCTCACATGGGAAAACAATAGAAAGGACATTCTTTCCGGGTACAACTGAAGATATATTTGAGATATATTAGAGCCAAGGGGAGGTACTTGGACTGTAAAAAATACCATCACCCTAGTCAGAACTGGAAGTACAAAGATTTACAGGTTCACTGCAAAAGAATTGAACATCGCTAATCACTCGCGCATGCGTGGAACAAGTGTAGCACCGGGCAGCTAGTCCTCTTGTTTGGAGGAGGCTGATTTCTCGCACATGTGCGATGCGGGGGATAGCGTTTCTCACATATGAAGATGATAAAATGGACACTCTTTCGTGGTACAACTGGAAATATATTAGAGATATATTAGAGCCAAGGGGAGATAATTAGACTGTTAAAAATGCCATCACCCTGGTGGGAACTGAGAGTACAAAGATTTACAGGTTCACTGCAAAAGAGTTTCTCACGTATGTGTAGTTCTACAGTTTATACATTTCTGACAACTCATTGAGTCCTGTCACAGCCGTATTGAACTTCACAATAAGGTGTGCCTCTCGTTTAGATAGTTTTAAGTCCCAATTCCCGCCGCGTGGGTCCTTCTCGACTTTCGATATCACGGTCCATTTTAGATCATTTATATGATGTTTGCATCGATTCCAGTGGTTTACCAGAGGTGCAGTTTCAACTTTATTCTTTATTCTTGATTTGTGTTGTGAAATTCTCTGGCGGATTTCCTGGTTAGTCTTTCCGATATGTAGGAGTCCACATGGGCATAAAACTCCGTAGACTACAAACTTGGACTTACAATTACTGAAAGTCTCATGTTTCCACGAGATGCCATGATGTTGGAATAGGGCTCCCTCTATGGTCAAGTAACAACATAAACAAGTGCCGCATTTGTGATGGCCAACAATGGGGGTCAGTCCCATCATTTGTCTTATGGTGGGTTGACCCTCTTTTTTGATTGCTGCTCTTACCAATTAGTTGGCTATGCTATTCTCCTTTTTGAAGGCAAACAACAGTGGTGCATGCAAGCTTTCATCCAAGTTTTTTATCAGATGCCAATTTTGTCCAATAATCTTTTTGAGTTTATTGGCATTGGGGCAGTAGGTGGTGATGCACACTTGGCGTTTTAGCTTAGTTTTACCTTTGCGCTCCAGGAGACTTTCCCTGGGTATCCACCTGGCTGGTTTCATTGAGTTGCGGACTATTTTTTTTTTGGGTAACCGCGATCGCATAATTTAGATACCAAATTTTCTGTGTGAAACTTAGAGTCCTCATTGGAAGAACAATTTCTACGTATTCATAAAAATTGACCAAAGGGCAAGTTTAATTTCAAGCTCCTCGGATGATTGCTGGAAAAGAGTAGAGCCTTGTTGCGATCCGTAGGTTTAATGAATAATGATGTTGCTAGTTTGCCTTCGGCTGGGAATACCTCGACGTTCAGGAACAACATTTTATTCTCTGAGTGGGATATGCTGAACTGTATGTCTGGTGTTCTTGCGTTCAGCCAGTTGAAGAAAGATGTACGTTTTTCTTCCCCACCCGTTCAAATCATAAAGACGTCATCTATAAAACGCAACCATGTCGCAATATGTTCAGCTAAAGGATTGTTGTTGTGGACATAGGTGTCTTCATATAGAGACATGAATAATACCACCAGCTCTGGGGCAAAAGGACACCCCATAGCTACTCCTTTAACTTGGAGATAGAATTCATTTCCAAAGCAAAAATAATTATTTTTCAAAGCGAAAGTTGCTAGATCCACTAGAAATTTTGTGGGCACTTGAACTGGCCTAGGTCTTAAATCCAAAAAATGTTCCAGTACTGCCACAGCTTTGTCTTGGGGTATTTGGGTATAAAGTGATGTCACATCTAATGTGACTAGTAAATGCCTACCCTTGTTGAAATCAACCATTTCCAACTTATTAATAAAGTCAGTTGTGTCTTGTAGATACGATGATACACAGACCATAAATTCTTTCAAAAAACAATCAACATATTTGGCTATTGACTCAAGTAAAAAATCGCATCCTGCCACGATTGGTCTTCCTGGTGGCATGGTTAGATCTTTATGAACCTTAGGCAAAACATAGAACATGGGCATCTAATACTCCAATTCCTTAGAACCCACGAAACCTTGTTCAAATCCTTCCTTTAGTATGGGAAATAATATGTTTTGAAAGTCAGCCGTGGGGTCCTTCCCAATCTTGCGGTAGCAGGCTGGGTCGTTCAACTGTCTCATCTCTTCAGCGGAATAATCAGTGGTGTCCCAAACGACGATTGAGCCGCCTTTGTCTGCTTGTTTAATGGTGACTGTGTTATCATTTCGCAGGGTGGTTAAAGCGTTGGTTTCTTCTTTAGAGATGTTAAATTTGACAAACTTGCTTTGTTTCTCCATCTCAGAGATAGCTGAAAGAACCGTTTTTTTCAAATGTGATGATTTCCTTGGGTATTTTGTTCCCTGGTGGGCAGAATGTAGATTTTTTCCGGAGTCCTGTAACTTCAGATGATATGGGGGCTGGATTATCCGAGAAAAACATAGTTAGGCGTAGCTTACGGCAGAACTCAATAAATTCAGTTTTCATTTTTACGAAATCGGTCCTCTTGGATGGCACAAATGAAAGTCCTTTGGCCAGAACACTTTCCTCCGCTTTCGTTAGAGTTTTATTAGATAAATTGAAGATGGGAGATACCGCTAGTTTTTGTAATGTTGGCGGCTTGTTGTCATCTCCCATGGTGGTGTGTATCTCACTTTTGCTCTTGATCTTGTTTGGCCTCTCCCTAAAAAAGAGTTGGATGATTGTGCCTGAGGTTGTTGGTTTTGATTCCATTTCCGGTTACTATTCGGTCTACTATTGCTATTATCACTATCTTCACCAGAAGAAGATGTATCCGAAAATGTGATGAACTGGTTGCGGGATCGACCCCATTTGTCCGAAAGATAGCGTCTAGAGTCCACTTTCGTGTAAAAGTCCGCCTGTAAAAACGGATAGAAGTTCTCAAGAGAAAAGTTTTTTTCATCCTTTTCAAATTGGTTGGATTTTTGTGTGATGGTGTAATCTTTAAATTCTTGAATTTCTTTATCCACTTTTTCTAGTAGAACTTTTGAATCTGTAATTGTTTGATTATTACTTATTTCTGCCTCAAGCTTAGCAATTTCCTCGAGTTCGTCCTTGGAAATCCTAGCCGCTGTTTCAATAGTAAGGACCATAAGGTCCCTACTACACTTAGTCTCAATGAAACGAAATCCCTTTTTGAATAGGGGAACTTCTGTAAATATTACCGGAATGTTTTTTATTTGTAAACCTCCTGGGATGGTACCCGCTCGAAGATGCTGTAGCAGAAAATGGCAGTGCAAGTCGGTTCTGATCTGTTTTTTCTTTAACCTTAATAGTTTGTCAGATTCATTCTGTGAGGTAGCTGATACACTGAGAGAAACTGAGGTGAATATAGGTGGAGCGCTCAACAGGTTCTTAATGTGATCTTCACTATAAGGAAAGGTGTCCTTCTCTGCCATAACCTTTGAGTATTGTACAATGATGTGTAAACAGTGTATGTACAAAAGTAAAAATCATAAAAAGTTGCATATAAAACAAACAAAAAACCAAAGTGGAAAAGAAGCAATAAAAACCTCCACCACCAAAAAGACAAGACAAGAGTGTGAGTCCTCTTGCAATCCACACTTGTGGGATATCACAACAAGAACCTCGCGGGACAATTCCCGCTATCACAGCTAGAAACAACTAGGGCTGGCTCTAATCAGTAAGGCTGAGCCTGATAAACAACATAACAGAGGAGAAATGCCAGTACTGATGATATAATTCATGTACCAATTATCAACCAGAAAAATATTATTATTCAAGACTGGGAGATGCTATTGAATAGCTACTTTATTCTGCAAAACATATTGAAAGGTACAATAATTTTGACCTTAGTGAGTATAGTCAACAACACATTTTTTTGTGACAATAATGAAAATAAAGGATACAGCACCAGGTAAAATATCAACCATACAGTCATAAATCAAACATGTCACAGTCATACCACAAACATTCATACATTCATACTGGAGTAATTCACACAGACTGGGGAATTCATACACCAGTGGGGGAAGTAGCAAGTCTGCTGCACACTTGAAGAAAATTCAACTCAAAGCAATACACTCCTTCGGGTCAAATTGAATCAGTTTTTTCAAGATATTTACAAAAGTGGGTGTAAAATTGTCAGAACTAGTGAAACACAATTTTAACACTAGGACAACCAAGGGCAGACCAAAAAAGGGGGGCCTACCTGTTTCGAATTCCTAGTAGTTGGGGGATTCTCCTCAGGGCCAGGCTATTCTGAAAGAAAAAAGAGAAAGAGAAGAGCCTATGTATGCAGGTTTCAAAAAACAGAACACTGGAGAGCACTACAACACCTAAAAAGCCACTCAGCCTACCAGTTGGATTATATCCAGAAAAACGAATTCGTGAATGTAAATTATCTGAATCAAAACATAAAGAGAAAAGAATACAATGTCGAATTGAAAAATAAGTGTGCCCAGTGGCTCCAGCTGCACAAACCACTACCCATTCACATGTGTGGCGAAATACTCGCAGTTAGAAGAGGAGAGTGGGTGGGCAGAAACACCAAGACTATAGCAGGAGATGTTGTAACTGTTAACTTCAGGGATACAGGGGTAGTGAACTATATATGCAATACACCTAGCAGTGGACCTGCTACTCAAATCCATCCACTTCCCTTGTCTTACTTTTTACCCATGCCCCAAGACAACATCCCCCTAGATTTAGCTTTCCAATTAACAGAGGGTATACACAACCTCCACAACATACTATTCATCAGTGGCAGCAACCATGGCAAGGCCCACCTCCTCCATTTGACCCCTTTGTTTCCCAGTTTGCCCACTGGAATAGATTCTGTGCGCTGGATGAGGTAGACTGACTTAATTCTGTTGAACGCTTCCTCCATACATTCTGTCATCAATAGGGGCGAGGAGGAGGGTTCTTCAGTCACATCTTATCCGACATGCCCTAATCTCCCAACTGCGACGGCCACTAGCCTGATTAAGCTAACATCTTCTGTTCTAGAGAGGGAATGTGTAGAACCCCATAGCCTTAGAGACATTAATGGCACTAGAGGAGAAACCACCAAGGACAAAATAAAAATCCTCAGTTGGAACCTTGCCGGCATCCACAGGAAATTGGGTCTGCCCGAGTGGAGTGATTTGGTTGAAGCACATAAGATCTGCATGTTTCAGGAGACCTGGAGCACTGAACCACTCCACCGGGTTGGGTTTGTTACCTACTTTGTCCCAGCAGAGAAACCCAGGCATGGGAAGGGGCGCCCCTCGGGGGCCTCATTATTTGGGTAAGCATCTCCCTTAACTGCCGAATAACATCTAAGCAGATAAATAACTCAGATATACTAGGCATTTCTCTGTCCAATCCCTGTAGAGGTTTGACTCTAGATCTTTACAACGTCTATGCTAGAGGCACAAAAAATGGGTGCACCTCATCGGTAATATCTGATCTTGAGGTGCAACTTAGGGACTACAAAGAAGCTGATCATACCCTAGTAGCAGGCGATTTTAACTGCACCTATGAGCCACTTCCCCTGGATGGTATCCCTGACCTAGGTGAAGAGGATAGTAGATGGGGTATTCCTTCACTTTCCATCCCCCCGATCACGCACTGGACCCGTAGTACAGTGCAGTTAAATGCACTGACTTTAGAGTTTGGGCTAAGAGCCACCAATGGTCGTACATCTTCTGACCGGATGGGCACTCCGACATTCAACAGGGTTGGTCATACCTCGAGGATTGACTATATTCTGTTGGACTTGGGGCTCTGGAGTTCGGTCGAAGATATGACAATCATACCGACTGTGGAGAGCGACCATAATTCGCTTTCCCTAATCATCATGAATCCCTGGTCCAATGGAGCATTGTTAGCACCACCCAAATGTATACACAAGGTCACTGTCTCCTCTTGTGGAAGGCGCCTAAAGTGGAACAAAGTTACCAGTAACGCTGACAAACTTTCTAGTATAGATGAGGTACTTATGGCCTCACAAGCAGAGATCGATACCATTGATTTAGCCACGGTAGCGGATAGGGCAACACCCATTTTTGAAGCTGCTGTTAAGGCTATAGGGGAAGTTTTTTGGGTAAAGGGTACTACAGGGAAGAATATGTCCCAGAACAAAACCAAGGGGAAGCATGACTGGTATACCGTAGCATGGAGGAAAGCTAAGACTCGGCTAATCGAGGCCGTTAAGGGCAAATCCCAACCCCTAATACAGATAGCCAGGAAAGAACACAAGAGAACACTGGGGCTAGCAAAAAAGGAGTGGGAAGAGGCCTACTGGTCTACCCTTAAAGAAGCTAGCTCTAAGAAAGATTCAAAATGTTTTTGGGATACCATAAGAGCTCGGAATAGGCCAGATAGTGACTTGATAACTTGCAATATCCCAAGTCAGGCGTGGGTCAAACACTTTTCCAGTGATCCTGAAGGGGGGGTTGTGGCTCCATTATTGTTCCCTCCAATCTGGGACACCCAGCCTAATGACTTCGACTTTACAATTAAGGGAGTGGAATATGCAATAGGCACTATCATTCCCCAAAAAGCGGCTGGCCCGGACGGTATTCCTGGTGACCTCTTGAGATCAGATATCTTGAAGTGGGGAAAACTGATCCACTCCCTACTCGTCGCCATCTGTAGGGGCGCCCCTATCCCCTCTTCGTGGAAAGGGGCGGAGGTGGTCCCTATTTATAAAAAAGGTCCCAGAGAAGATCCATCAAACTATAGGCCCATTAGCCTGTTAGACATCAGCCAAAAAGTAGTCGGCAAGGTTCTACTGGTCAGAATACTAAACTGGGTAGAAGAAAATAAAATCCTTTCTGACTACCAGGCGGGCTTTAGAGTGGGCACCGGGACAATCGAACAAGCTTTTAGACTAATGATGGTGTATTGGAAAGTCGTGGTCCTAGGCAAGGGCAGTCTTTATCTCGCGTTTATCGATTTAAAGACTGCCTTCGACCTTGTACCGAGGGAGACCCTATGGAGTGTATTGGCTGATATGGGGTTGCCTCACTACTTGCTATCACTACTGGTAAGTTGCACGAAAATAGTTTTGCCCAGATTAGGTGGGGCCCAGGGGGGGAAAAACAAATAGTATCCCGGTTGAGAGAGGTGTCCGCCAGGGATGTGTGTTAGCTCCCACCCTCTTTTCCCTTTACATCAATGGGGTGGTTGAGCATCTTCGGAAACATCCTTCAGACGAACCATCCCTGGCTGGCGAACGCATACCAACCCTCCTCTTCGCGGATGACACGCTTTTGATATCTAAAACCCCAATAGGCCTCCAAAGGCTTCTAAATAACTTTCAATCCTTCTGCACCAAACGAGGCCTGGTAATCAACACAAGCAAAACTAAATATCTTGTGCTGAACCCTCCCAAAAAACCAGTCCGCTCTCCTACCCTGAACGCTGAACCTTTGGAGAGGGTAGAAGTCTTCGACTATCTTGGGATACGCCTCTCACACAAAATGGAATATACCCCACATTTGGACAAAATGCTGTTAACTCATAAGAGGATAACAGGAGCTCTCCTGAAAGAACAACGCTCCTGTACAATAAGACCAATAGCTACAGTCCTTGAGATCTACTCGGCCAAAGGGGTCAGTTCTGCTCTCTATGGGGCCGAACTTTGGGGGCCATCCATTACTGACGCTTTACCAAGATCCGAGAAGAAATTTTGTAGAGCGATTATGTCTCTCCCGCAGGGCACTCCCACGGTCCCGCTAATGTTGGACTTAGGCTGTCGCCAAATTGATGACCTCGCAAAATTCCGTCCACTTTAGCTATGGGCACGTCTGTGGCGTGTGGAGGAACTCAGCAAATATGCGCAAGGCCTAGCAGAAATCATGTCACTACCAGGGTGGCACAAAATCAAATGGTTGAGAGATATGAAGACGTTGCTGGTAAATCTGGGCCTAAACGAAGCGTGGATAAATAGAACCTCACCCCCGAAGTTAATTCTTAAGAAACTTTATTGGGACTGGATCCTTCTACAAAGGAACACTAGTACTACCATGGGCAGACTTACGGAGGACTTCTTGAAGTTTAAAGATCAACCTAAACGGGAAGTGTACCTTGACATTATTGAAAAACCTTTTGATAGGGCTTTATACTTCAAATTTAGAGCAGGAACTCTTCCCCTATACTCTTTTACTTCACGCTGGAAATCGCGTGCACAAACTATAGAGCTTTGCCCAGCATGCTTAGATAAACCAGAGACATTGGCACATCTCATGTTCGAGTGCAGAGAGTATGCAATCCCAAGGAGGGTTTGGCTCAAAAACTTATGTCGGCAGTTGGGTACTAAGAGCCACGTGGCCGCAATCAGGATATTAATGTCTGATAGCTGTGCAACCTATGCTTGCGCCCTAGCCAAATTTTTATCATGGGCCTGGTCCATTCGAACTAAAAGGCTAAAATTGACTGTTTAATTCCCTTTTAAATTGATTGCCTAATAAACTGCCTAATGAACTGCTTTGTAAATTTGCAAAAACTAAACGAACTAAAAGGCTAAAATTGACTGTTTAATTCTCTTTTAAATTGATTGCCTAATGAACTGCTTTGTAAACTTTTTCTAATAGGTTAAATCTTTATTGTATGTCCACGTTTGCTTTTTTGCTTTTATAATTGATGTATTGTGATTTATGTGTTGCTTTTATGATAATTTTTTATCGAAATAAAGCCTTTTTGACTTGACTTGAAAAGAATACAAGAAAATATGTGTAAGAGTCATGTAATCTAGAAGGGGACACAGGGTCTATTGAACAACAGTGTCCAGTAGAAATACCTTAATCCTAGATGTAAAAGTGTCCTGGATGGCAGGAGGGTAAAAGTGAGCTGCAGTGGGACCTGTAGGACAAGACATGTGATCAGTACCAGATCCTTATTAGGTGAAGGGGAGATAGATTGCCACGTTATAGAAGCGTCTTACCAAGGGGTCCCAGGTCTGTGCACTCCTGGAGGAATCGTCACGATATTAGTCAAAGTTGTAGGGAAAATTGCTTCATCAAAGACGCCTTACTGAAAGAAATCGAACAAATTTGTGTGCTACAGGTTGATCAGGCGTGTTGGCGCTTGGAGAAAGTGTTCAAATAATTTAACTTACCAAGTAGAAAAGAGGTCCGTCCGGCCGCGTCCTAGTCCTTCGGCGTTTAATTCAGCGCTAATCACTCGCGCATGCGCGGAACGAGTGTAGCACCGGGCAGTTAGTCCTGTTATACAGAGGAGACTGATTTCTAGCGCATGCGCGATACAAGTAGATGGCGTTTCTCACATGGGAAAACGATAGAAAGGACATTCTTTCCGGGTACAACTAAAGATATATTTGAGATATATTAGAGCCAAGGGGAGGTACTTGGACTGTAAAAAATACCATCACCCTAGTCGGAACTGGAAGTACAAAGATTTACAGGTTCATTGCAAAAGAATTGAACAGCGCTAATCACTCGCGCATGCGCGGAACGAGTGTAGCACCGGGTAGCTAGTCCTCTTGTTCGGAGGAGGCTGATTTCTCGCGCATGTGCTATGCGGGGGATAGCGTTTCTCACATATGAAGATGATAAAATGGACACTCTTTCGTGGTACAACTGGAAATATATTAGAGATATATTAGAGCCAAGGGGAGATAATTAGACTGTTAAAAATACCATCAGCCTGGTGGGAACTGAGAGTACAAAGATTTACAGGTTCCCTGCAAAAGAGTTTTAGTATTTTATTAATGTAGTCGTTTGGGACTTACTTGATATATGCACAATCATCTACATAGATGATATTTTGATCCGCTCAAATACTGAACAGGAGAATATCCAACATGATAGGCTATCCTGCAATGTCTGAGAGAGCCTGCTTTATTGGCAAAAGTAGAAAAATGTTCCTTCCATTTCCAGTCTGTTGAATTCTTAGGTTATCACCTGTCTCCCGCAGGGATCGCAGTGGATACAAAAAAGGTTTAGGCAATTATGACCTAACTTGAACCGATGACAGTAAAAGAAGTGCAGCGGGTGCTCATTTTTGCAAATTTCTATAAGAGGTTAATTCCACATTTCTTGGACATAGTAGCCCCAATCACATTACTGTTACAAAAGGGTCAGTCTTTTGGTTGGTCCGAGGCTGCGGCTCAAGCATTCCACACCATGAAAGAGAAATTCACGTTTGCACCAGTGTTGCAACACTCAGATCTTGCCCAATCTTTCAGTGTGATGATGGACACCTCTCAAGTAGCTGTGGGTGGACTGTTATCCCTGAAAAATCCAAGAATCTACCCCACATTGCATACTTGTCCAAGAAGTTGCTCCCTGCAGAGCAAAACTATACTGAGGCTAAAATGGAGGTTTTGGCAATAAAATTGGTGTTTGCCGAGTGGAGACACCATTTACTGGGGCCAAAATACACTGTTACAGTATTCTTCGACCACACAAATCCACAGTTCGTTTGCTCTATCAAAGCACTAAAACCATGGAAGATGTATTTGCTCTATTTTTTTAGTGGGTTACATTTTGTCATTACTCACCGATAAGGCCCTAAACAGCTGAAATCAGATTTCCTCTCTAGATTAGGGCATTCACTGACAACTGATCATGAACCTGAACCCCCTAGCATAATTCGGCCAGAAAAAAATAATAGCTGTGTGAAGTGAATACCTACATGACTGATTACAGAAATGAAACCAACAAGTTAGAGACCCCAACACTGAGTTCAGACACCAAACGATAGAATCAGTGACAATTTATTTTATCATGCTAACAACCTGTACATTTCTACCACGACTTTGAGACAACAGGTGGTTAAATGGAATCTTGATTCTGCCCAAGCAGGACTTCCAGGGATACACAAAACAATAGAAAACTGCAAAAAGCATTTCTGGTGGAAGACCATGTGACGGGTGTACAAGAGTATGTTTCTGCTTGTCCAGTGTGTGCTAGAAACAAAGCCCAACATACTGTGCCCTCGAGTCTTTTGCAACCTTTGCCAATACCCCCTATACCATGGCACACCTTAAACATAGATTTTATCACAGACTGGCCAGCAGCCATAAAATACACCACAATCCAAGTTTTAGTGGATATGCTGTCTAAATTGGCCAATTTTATACCCCTCAAAGGTCTTACCATGGCCACAGAGCTTATTAAAATGTTGTCCTACAGATAGTCCATTACATGGCCTCCCATCAAGCATAATTTCTGACCGTGATTTGCAGTTCACATCAAATATTTGGGAAACACTCTGCGCATCCCTTGGCATCAAAGTAGCCCTTTCATCTGCCTATCATCCACAAACAATTTGGCAGACAGAACAAGTCAATCTGTGCCTTGAACAGATTATTTGATCCTTACTGTCTTCAGTCACTAGTCCGTGAGAACAAGCTCCCCCATTTGGCAAGGTTTGCCTACAATAATAGCACCCATTCTGCGACTGATTTTATCCCTTTTTATTTCATGACATGCCTTCACCCACAAGCACTATCCATACTCACAACCACTGGTTCTTCTCTAGTCACTTCTGTAACAGAAAATCTACAACAACTACATGAAATTCAGGATCAAGCTAAGAAAAGTTTGGTCAAGGCCAATTAGGGTATGAAAACACAAGCTGACAGACATAGGACCCCTGAGGTAGTTTATAAAGCAGGAGAGCTTGTGTGGTTGTCCACACGAAATCTTAAAATGGACAGTCCAGGTAAACGTCAACCATGGTTCATTGGGCCTTTTCCCATAGTGGAGGTGCCTAACCCAGTAACTGTAAAATTACAACTGCCAACAGAATCTACGTTTCACACATTTTACCATGTTTCCCTCATCAAAGCTTATTACCCTGATACTCGAGAGGACTCACCTCATCCCCCAATTCTGGTTAATGGCCATAAGGAATACGAGGTACAATGCATATTGGACTCCAAAAGCATTTGAGGCAGGCTACAGTACCGGCTAGACCGGAAAGTGAACGATCCCTCGGAACACTCATGGGAGCCTGCCTCGATCGTCCATGTCCTTCACCTTGAATGGTAATTTCATGCTCTCTTTCCTACTAAGCCCTGTCCAGTATTGTGAGGGGATCGATTGTCATGATTCTCGCCACTGTTCGTGCTACAGCGGGCTCATAGACGCACCTGAGGACATACTGGTTCATGACATATAATATTGGTGGTCCCCCTCCCCGGTTTATATTTGAGTATGTAGTGTTTATGCACTCCACTGAGGCCCTGGTGGTAGTGGTTGACCCTTAGGCAGAAGTCTTATTCCGGTGTTCACTGTTTTGATGTATATTGTATTCATATTGTTTGTTAAGGTGCATTTATGTTCTTTTACATTTTGGATACTGCTATGATCCCTGATAGCAGTGGTAGGCTCTCAAAACATTGCACGCACCGACATGCCTTGAAATGCAGTCCAAGTGCTAGCTTCTACACTGCCTCAACTGAGGCACGTGCATCAGCAATCAAAGTACAGAGCCTGTGGCTCTCCACTTGTGTCGTGGCCAAGTTCAATCAATCAATCAATCATAGCATTTATATAGCGCACTACTCACCCAGAGGGTCTCAAGGCGCTTGGGGAGGGGGGGTCCGCTACTGCTCGAACAGCCAGGTCTTGAGCTGCTTCCTGGAGGCGAGGTGGTCTTGGGTCAGGCGGAGGTGGGTCGGGAGGGAGTTCCAAGTCTTGGCGGCCAGGTGGGAGAAGGATCTTCCTCCTGTTGTGGCTCTTCGGATGCGGGGGACGGCGGCGAGGGCGTGGCTGGTCGATCAAAGGTGGCGTGTGGGAGCGTAGAAGTTGAGGCGGCTGTTGAGGTAACTCGGGCCTTGGTTGTGCAGGGCTTTGTGTGCGTGGGTGAGGAGGCGGAAGGTGATTCTCTTGTTGACCGGGAGCCAGTGCAGGTCTCTCAGGTGTCTGGAGATGTGGCTTCGTCTGGGGATGTCGAGGATGAGTCTTGCTGAGGCTTTCTGGATTCGCTGGAGTCTCTCCTGGAGCTTGGCGGTGGTTCCGGTGTAGAGGGCGTTGCCGTAGTCCAGACGGCTGGTGACGAGGGCCTGGGTGACCGTCTTCCTGGTCTCGGCGGGGATCCACCGGAAGATCTTACGTAGCATGCGCAGGATGTTGAAATAAGACGAGGAGACGGCGTTGACTTGTCTGGTCATGGAGAGGGAGGAGTCCAGGATGAAGCCCAGGTTGCGTGCGTGGTCTGTTGGTTTGGGTGCGGAGCCCAGGGCGGGTGGCCACCAGGAGTCGTCCCAGGCGGAGGGCGAGGAGCCCAGGATGAGAACTTCCGTCTTGTCTGAGTTCAGTTTCAGGCGGCTGGTCATCATCCATGGAGGGTACAGCTATCTAAACCACACATTCACTGAGGCACTTTCTTAGCTACTTCAGCATCGGATAGCTTACCTGTGCTCCTAGAATCACTGCGTCTTTGGCTCCTGGATCCTACAGCCTGTTCCGCTTCTGCTGCGTGTCTTCTGCATCTGAGGACCTGCACCAAGGGAAAAAAGAAAGAACAAACAACTTAACAGGTATTATGGCTGTGCAGATCAGGGTAGCTGCATTGTAAAGAAAATGTATCAACAAAAAACTAAAGGTAAAGCGGCCTATTTTCAATGCACTTTAAGTAAATACAACCAGAGAACTTTGCAAGTCTCCAGGGATCCGTTTGTTTATATTTGGTGTTCGCTTACGCTGGGGCACACTTTGAATTTGCGCTGTTGTCAATGTGCGACCAAAGTGAAGTTGATCCAAGACAAATACATGATATGCGCATTTGGTGATAGTCACAGAAAAGGGCTCAATGAATATCATTTGATGTAGTGTATAGTACAAGTCGCAATTGTATCTGTCATTCACAGATATACATCCCACTATTGTGAACATTGTAACCTAGTGGACATCAATCCTTCCGAAACTCTAATTACCAGGAGACATATCCAGTCCACAGAATGTTTTCTGTTTCTTTCTCTTTTCCCACTCCCAACTCCCCTTGCCTTTGGGGACTATCACCGGTGCAGTGTCCATCGGCTGCTACCGAGGTTAGTCCTCAGATTGATTGGAAGTAAAAGTTGATCCATCTGAACCTACTGGAGTTCAGGTTAGTGGTCCACACAATATGAAATTTGCGACCAGCTAGAAAAATATTTAAACCACTCTTATTGATGGTTATTAAAAACTCAATTTAATGGTGAAATCAGATTTCTAATACATATTCAGGAAAAGTATCTTTTAGAAGGTTACCTTTTCCCTGCCTCAAACACCATGGAGGCTAGTTTCCAGTTCCTCTACAGCAGCTGTTCATTAAGTACTTGACTATAATGAGGTGTGAAAACTGCACCTAGAGTAGGAACAACAGCCTAGATGTAGCAAGGTGTCTTTTTCTCCCCTGGTAGGAAGACCAGTTGGGGTGGGCCCAGGAACATTAATGGGCCTGCTCTGTCACAACGAAATGTCAGGCGATATCTAGAGATGATGATCCCGTGCCGTCCGAGTCAGGCTGGCACCAAACCGAGTAGTGGAGAGCTACCACAAGAATTGACTTTGAGTGACCACTGAAGAGGGGACTGCTCATTGCCTTGGCCAAACCTTTAAGTGGGCACATGAACTCTGCACAATAGGAGACTGGTTTCACCGTCTTGGATTTTGTGAGTAAGGTGCACTGTGTGACTGTTTGCAGTAGGGCAAACATGAATGAATGAAAAACTCGGTAGGGTTGCCCTTTGGAGCTTTTACCCCATTGGTTAGGGAGGAGCCAGGAGTCATCCCCACCCACTAGCTGGTGCCAAGCATAAGTATGCCAGCCAAAGACACCATCCTCCGAGCACTCACTGGACCTGTGGAAAAACAGAAGAAGTTTGAGATCTGAGGGAGCCTGAAAGGCTGGACCTACTCCCACTTGTACTCAGGACAAAGACGTTGACTCCAAAGGTCAATTGACTTACCCCCACGGGTAGTTACAGATACACAACAAGCTTCAACTGGTCTTTTTCCTGGATGGCTCAGCTGACCAGTAGCAACTGGACCTGGCCTGGACCTGCTGGTGGCCTCGGTTGGAGTGAGCCTTGACATCAAGTGATGTTCATAAGGACTCTGGACCCTTTGAGTGCCTAGCTGGATTTCTCCTAAAACTTCTAAAAAGCAGGGACTTAGACATTTTCTGGACTGCCAGACTTCCGGAGGAACATGTCCAACCACCCAATCCAATCCACCCAAGGTGCCCCTTCGCTGGGATAAAGGAGCAACTTCTCTACAAGAGCAAATCGATTTTAGCTGGCTCTGTGGGAGAAGGTCTCCATCCTTGTGGACCTCATGTTGGAAAACAGCCTGCTGGAGGATTCTGAGCTCCAGAAAAGAGACTGAGGGGCTTATTTAAAGTTCAGTAAAGAAGATACTCCATCGCAACAGCAACCCTCTCCACCAACCTGAGGTTTTGCCAACCTGATTTTCAGATATTCAAACCATAAGTATGTCAGTGACACAGACTAATCCATCTTTGACGCTGATATATTCCTCCGACAGCCCAACTCTTGGAATGTTGGAGGTTTGTTAATTCGAGTACTAACCTGATTGGGTAGTTGAATGGACCATTATTACTCTACATTACCCCTGTGTAAAAAAGTTGTGGTAAGGAGAAGTAAGTGTTTAAATAGCTCCATACCATGAGAGAAAACTCCCATGCTGTGGGGGTCATTAATTTTTGTTTTGTTTCGGCAACAAAAACAACTTTAAAAGTTTGATGGAGGGTACCATCATTTTGATGGTACAGTCTGTCATACTTTAAAAAAAATAACAGGAACTATAGTGAATGCAGCTCCTGCCAATATTAACAGATGTCCAGAGTACTGTTACTCTGTTAGGTCGCAGGAGTAATTTACTCTGTCCCCTGACTAAATAACAAATTCCGAACTCTAAATCAGGGCTTAAGTCCGAACATAGACACGTTGAATGGCCAACAGCGTAAAAAGTTTCAGACTGACAAAAGGACTACGCTGGCTGTGAGATTTGAATTTTCCTGTTTACAGATTTTCCAGCTGAAACCAATGGCTTCAGTGGATCCTCGTCTTATGGCTAGCCAACCTTGTGCAACTCTTCTCTGGTACAGCCTGTAATGCAGCCCAGCTGGAGGATTTTGAGTTTGAGTCTTAGTTTGAGACTAAGCCCTAAAGTAAAATATCCCTGGCTCTCATTGTTGGGTTTTGTCATTTTGTTGACATTTTACTTATTATTTTTTAGAAATTGGACTAGAATTTTTGATAGTTTTGTGTGTTTTGACTTCTTAACAGTGTTGATACTTCTAAATGCTTTACACATTTTCTTTATGTTAAGCCTATTTGCTCTGTGCCATAGCTACCAGGGGCTGAGCTCATGTTTAAATTACTGAAACATTCAACTGGACCTAACAGGTTAGTGACTTTATTAGTTGTGGTGGACTACCATCCATCCTAATTAATAATTCACTTTCTTACATTGCTCAACAGCTTCAGGTCTTCTCTGATAGATATGCAAATGGATGCTCTGTTCAGCACCAGACACACATTTTTAATTTCACAAGCTCAGCTTTTTTGTGTTTAGTATCTCTTTTCAGGAGGAACAAATGGCAGCACCTATGATGGCGGTCTCAGCTTTGTTTCGGCTTGCCAGTCCACAGGATAAGGGTCGAGCCAAATCCAGATATTCACGGGAGCCAGGATTGAGTCTTGCTTGGTTTGCCTACCTTTACCTTTTAGATGCTATACGCTTAGCTATGCTACGTTTAGTAGTTTGCTTCTATTTTAAAAACCTATGTCAAGCACAGAAAGGTGCACTACCTGGGATGCTGGGCTTGGCTCTGTTTTGGCTCACTGTTGCCTATTGGACAAGGACTGTGTAAGAGTAAGGAGTTCCAGCCGTTCCAATGCTTGTGCCTCCCTTGGCTTGCTCACCTCTTAAATGCCAGATCCGGTTGATTGACATGATTGCATGACTTGCGTTGTCTATCTATAGTTAAAATATCACCTCTCTTGTCCACTGATATGGCTACACTTCACTCTCCATTGACACTGTTAATAGTTTAGGATTAGCATGGCATGATATTCTGCGGTTTTCCTTATATCAGGGGCATTGACACTCCTTTATTCGGGTTTCCTGATCCATGGACTATTCCTTTCCTTTCTCTTCATCAAACAACGGCTCTATGTGTGCTGTGCCTCTCCAGTTTCTTCAGAAATAAGATAGAATGCACTTCTCTGTCATTTGTTGCTCTCACTGAATGAGCTCACACAAATGTGATGCTCTTTATGGGAAACATCACTTACAACGCAACTTTTACCACGCAGTGCCTTTACGACTCAACTTTTACAACGCAAACCATTACAACGCATTGCACTGGGGGGCGCTCTAGGATAGGGAATAGGTTTAATTTACTGTCCAACACCTTCCCTACTATCCACGGGGACTGGAGTTGGAATAGTAAATTAAACTATTCACTATCCAGCGCCCCAAAGCACTATGCGTTGTAATGGTATGCGTTGTAAAACCCGCGTTGTAAAAGCATGCGATGTAAAAGCATGCGTTGTAATGTCGTACATCCGCTCTTTATGCTTGTCTTTTTGGAGGCCTTCTCTCTCCATTGAAGTGCATTACTTTGCACAAGCTCAACAGTTCTTAGAGGCCGATGTGAAAAGTATTGATAGTTTTGCCCTGACCATGCCTGTTGAACCGTTCTAATACATGTTTACTTGTGGGTCAACATCCTCACTGAGGGCAGTTGCAGCAGTCACAAAGTTGTGCATCTTTCCTGTGTAGCTCTGTGAAGCAAGTCCTGCCTGCCTTCATAATTGTGACAGAGAAATGACTTAGGGCCTGACTTAGTTTTTGGTGGACAGGTTACTCGTCACAACAGTGATGGATATCCCGTCTGTTGAAATATAAATCCCATAGGTTATAAAGGGATTTATATTTTGGTGGACGGGAAATTTATCACTGTTGTGATGGGGTAACCCATTTGCCAAGATCTATATCAGGCCCTAAGTCTGTGAGGTCACACTATTATTCCTGGTGAACAACCTTTACAACGCAACTTTTACCACGCAGTGCCTTTACAACGCGGTATTTACAACGCAAACCATTACAACCCATTGCGCTGGGGGCGCTCTAGGATAGGGAATACGTTTAATTTACTATCCAACACCTTCCCTAGTATCCACGGGGACTGGTGTTGGAATAGTAAATTAAACTTTTCACTCTCCAGCACCCCAAAGCGCTATGCGTTGTAATGGTTTGCGATGTAAAAACCGTTTTGTAAAGGCATGCGTGGTAAAAGCATGCGTTGTAATGTCATACATCCATTATTCCCTCATCATTTTTCAATAACATGATTAAACTATTGCACGCAATACATCAAGCAGTGGTCATGCCCAATGTCAGCATCCTAGATTGATTAAGGTTTCCAGGGATCGATGGGCTAGTGAAACAGGATGTAGGAAACTCACAGGATCTCTCTTAATTTATTGAATGACAGCATAAACTTCATTTATATTTGCATGGTCCTAATTGACTCACTGGACCTTTGCATGCACTTACTTATCTACAGTGACATCATTGTCTCAAGGGACATCACTGCTTGCTCCCCTGGGCATCCCATTAGTTGGAATGAATGACCTCACACACTCTTGCGAGTGTCATGCTTCATCATCGGCCGTTGCTCCTCGTTGGGCAGGCGGTGCAATGTCCAACGGGCTCACCTCTAGGAGGGGCTCTTTATTGGAGATCTTTTTTCCGACAGCCTGTGGGTGAAGTGCAAGTGAGGGGCCAGGTAAGAAGTGGATAGTGTAGGTGGGTGTGTTAAAATATAGCAAGGGATACCGGAGAGCAATTTATTCTGGTGGTTCCCCTACTATAAGTAAACGGCCTCATTGTCAAGAATTTCCCCAGAATTTTCTGGGAGGACGGCCAATTTAAAATAGAATGGTCTCTCATTTCTTGGAAATGCACTCATGACTTACTGATTCTTCTGGTAAATACAGCCAAACGGTTGGCTGATGAGCTCCTGACTAAAATCCAGGCAGCAGAAAGCGCCTTAAAAAACTCTGGACAGAACACCGGTTTTAAGACCAAGTTGACAGAGCTCAATAAAGAAATCACTGAACATAAAGACTTCTTGATGAAACAAAAAGTGGCAAAATTACAAAAGGATATTGACCGGTTCTCCAAAGAGAAAGTCTATCCTTATCTCAAGGATGACTTTGTCCCCACGGGGACAGGGTATCTCTCCGACTCAAGTGCCTCCTCTTCTAAGCGAGGGTCTAACAACGACGACAACTCCAGTGGAGATGAGTGGCAACCTAGACCCCGGAGAGGTAACAGAGGAGGGAGAAGGGGACAACCCTTCTATCAACCGCCTCCCTACCAAGGTCCTCCAATGTGGCATTTTCCACAGTTTCAACATCCCATGAACCCCTTTGGACCTCCATACCCCCCGCAGTTTGCCCCGCAAAATGTGAACCAACAGCCTTTTTTAGACAGAGGTTGGGGCAGAGGGCGCGGGCGCAGGCGAGGAAAAGCCCCGGACAAAAGGGTCCAGTGGGAGGAAACACAGACCACAGGGGTGGAAACGAGGAGCAAGACAGGGAGAAAGTAAGTCTTGTGGTGAACCTTTCATCACGCCAACTCACAATACCAGAAGAAAAAGTACTCCAAAAAGGATTGGGATTTGTGCCCACCCCTAAAGTAGACAATTTTGAACTGACTTGTGAGATCCAGAAATTCTTCAGAAAAGTCAGATTAAGAGCCTTCTTTGATGGTAAACCCGTCGAGACTCGCACAGACTCGGGTCTCCACAATCCATCCATCTTTACACCACACAGTGGGATGATACCAAACGAAGTCCTAACATATGAGCAGGCTGTGCTCAAGGACATCGGGGCCCTGAGACCGTGTAACAAACACCAGAATCTGTCCAATATGGAAAAACAAATACTCAATTCCTTGGGCAATGACGAAACCATCACGATCAAACAGGCTGACAAGGGTGGGGCCACAGTCTTGATGGACACTAAAGACTATGAAACAGAGTGCCTAAGACAACTAGGAGATAGACGCTACTACACTCCTATCCCGATTGACCCCACCGCACGGCTCAAAACCACCATTACAGGATTGGTGGAATCTGCGGAGTGCCAGGAATGGATTTCCAAGAAAGAGGCAGAATTTCTTGTGAAACAGAATCCGAAAGTGCCATACTTCTACACCCTCCCCAAAATTCATAAGGGCACAACACCGGTACCTGGACGCCCGATTGTGTCAGGGATAGGTTCTATTTTGGAGCCTTTATCACAATTTTGTGATCACTTCCTGCAACCGCTGGTGAAGAGAATCCCCTCCTACGTGCAGGACACCAAAGATGTCTTATGCCTCCTTGACAATTTGCAGGAGGACATCCATATAGACTTCCTCATTACCCTAGATGTGGAGGCCCTCTACACTAACATCCCACAGAGGGCCACACTCGGGGTGATAGAGAGGACTCTCAACATGGAAGTATGGACATCGGCAACACCACCTTCCTTCATCATGGAATGCGCGGAACTTGCCCTGACAAAAAACTTCTTTGAATTCAAAGGACAATATTACCAACAGACCCAGGGTACATCTATGGGCAGTACCTTTGCCCCTTCGGTGGCATGCCTGTATATGGCAGACTTTGAGGAACAATACATCAATGGACCGACGAACCCCTACCATTCTAACATCTTACTATGGAGGAGGTTCATTGATGACATCCTCATACTCTGGACAGGGACAACACCCCAGTACCTGGAGTTTTTTACGTGGTTGAACACCCTGAACAACTTCCTGACCTTCACAATCACTGCTTCAGACTCCAGGATTGCATTCCTGGACCTTACTATCAGATTGGAAGGGGGAAAGATCAATACCACTATGTATCGGAAGCCCACTGACCGAAACAGTTTGTTACTCTTCACCAGCCACCATCCTAGAGCTTTGAGATTGAACCTTCCTTTTGGTCAATTCTTACGGGTAAGGCGTAATTGCACCAACCTCACTGACTACAGGAGTGAATCTATGATCCTTTCACGAAATTTGAAGGAAAGAGGCTACCCCACCAGGGAGATTTACAAAGCTCGGAAGCGAGCACAGAACAACAACAGAGAGGCACTCCTGGAGGGCAACATCAGAGCCTCGCAAGAGACCATGCCCTTGACGTGTGTTACAACCTTCACACCAATCTCTAATGATATTAAGAGAATTATCAAGAAACACTGGCAAATTCTCAATACAGGAGAGCTGACTCTGGAGATCCCTAGGTTTGCCTTTAAAAGGTCGAGTAATATCAAAGACGTGCTGGTACACACCAGACCAAAACAAAGTAGAGGCCGCAGACAGAACACACTCTGGCAACTCCCGCCAGTGATGGGACATTACCCGTGTGGTTCCTGCAGTGTTTGCCCCTTTACCAATGTTACCAAGTCCATCAACTTGACAGAGACTTTCACTTGGGAAATCCGCAATCATACCAATTGCAACTCCACCAACTGTATCTACCTCATTAGGTGCCCTTGTGAATTACAATATGTTGGCATGACCACCAGAGCGGTCAAGACTCGTATATCGGAACATCGCAGTAATATACGATGCCAAAAGACCAACACAAAGATGTGCCGTCACTTCCTGGAAAACAATCACACTGCCGACTCTATTTGCTGGGTCATCCTTGAAACACGCAACAGCAGATCCAAACAGGACCTGTTCCACAAAGAGCAGCGTTGGATACACAGGTTATCCTCAGATAAGCGGGGATTGAACGAAGATATCCTGTGGAGCTGTCTATAAATACATTGTTGGATTGTGTCTTACACTTGATACACACTTAACGTCTGTATCTAGCTTATGCCTATGGTGGACCTTTGGCTAGCTGGACCCATACAGCACAGGTCCCTCCAGGGAATTCCAAAAGCTTAAGACAACAATTATTGTATTGCACTTATGGCGCTGCATAGAGCTACTATTAGAAGGGGTCCGTTTTCTACCCTTCCAAGATGGCGCCTGTATTAGCGTCTTCTTACTAAAGAGATGTACTATGCCTAACTTAATCTTTAAATACATGAGGACTGACCTACTTTTGTGTGTATATCCACACTCCCCAATATTGATGATTAAGAGTGTTACTAAGAAAACACCTTATATTAGTGTCATCCAGCTTTTCTTCATATTGTAGACGCCTGGAATTGCCTACTCCTAGATGGCGCTGTATAGAGCTAGTATTAGAAGGGGTCCGTTTTTTACCCTTCCAAGATGGTGCCCGTATTAGCGTCTTCTTACTAAAGAGATGTGCTGTGCCTAACGTTATCTTAAAATACATGAGGACTGACCTACTTTTGTGTGTATATCCACACTCACCAATAATGATGATTAAGAGTGTTACCAAGAAAACACCATATACTAGTGTCATCCAGCTTTTCTTCATATTGTAAGCGCCTGGAATTGCCTACTCCAAGATGGCGCCCACGTTTACATTACTCATCACGTGACCCGCTAGTCACTGGGGTGACGCCCCAAACCAGCAACATAAACAACAGTGTACCGGGGACCTGGTACTATCCGGATCCCGGTAGTGATGGGTAGGCGAAAGGGCACTGACCGAGGCTCTAAGAAGTAAGTGGGCGGCTCATTTTGCTTCAGTGACCCGCGTTAGCGCAGCAGGTGTGGATTACTGACCTGGACACCTCGTATGTGATGTGCGCGCCGGGCGCTTCCTCAGTAATGGCGGGCGCTGCACGACCGGCTGCAAACGAGTACCTCCGGCCATTGATTGTGTGTGTGTGTACTGGGCATAGTGTAGGACGCTTTGTAAGTCTCTGCTATACTTCAATATGTAGCATACAGACAGTGGCACGTAGTTGGATGCGCTTATGTCTCTTCATACAATTGACCTGGACACCTCGCACGTGATGTGCGCGCCGGGCGCCTCCTTAGTAACGGCGGGCGCTGCACGGCCTGCTGTAAATAAGTATCTTTGGCCTCTGGTTGTGTGTGTGCACTGGGCACATTGTAGGGCGCAATGTCAGCCTCTGCTATACTTTAATATTCAGCACGCAGACAGCGGTTGATACTATACAATTGCTTACCCACCTGCATATCAGTATTCCACCTAAGATACGTTAAGACAGTGGGAGTTCTCTGATAACTCTGGAAATTGGTGCCTTTGTCTCCCCTATAGCCATTAAACCCCTATTGGCTCTCTCCCTTGAAGTCACACCTACCGGGTACTGTTGACACCTGTACTCCTTGACCTATAGGTGAGTATCTAATGAATCCCAGAGGGGTTAATAATTAGACACCTTGAACAATAACTGCTGCTATCATGTTTTAAGTTTAGTCTTATTTAATTTTATTTATTTATTTTTCTACTGTGATAGAGATGACTTGTGATACATGTGAATCAAGTGGATACTTACAGGTCACTGCTCACAGAATGCCACAGACACAGAGTCACTTCTCTTCACCTAATCACAGTGTGCTCACGGTCAAGAATGGTTAATTGTTGTCCTTGTATTTTGGTAACTCTTCCTTTTGTCTCCTCCAGGCAAGAGCGGTTATACACAGGTAGTACAACGGTTACAAATTGATGTTTATAGGTTGACACTTTCAGGTCTTCCCATTGTGATAGATGTAAAATTTAAATAAGGTCCTGAAGAATCGCAGCATAATCGCAGAAGCGAGAAACATGTCGACCTCACGTAACGCTGTGTAGTCCTAGATCGTGATACAGAACCTAACTTTCTGGCGATCATAGGCCACCCACTGGTTTTACTTATAGTAGGGGAACCACCAGAATAAATTGCTCTCCGGCATCCCTTGCTATATTTTAACACACCCACCTACACTATCCACTTCTTACCTGGCCCCTCACTTGCACTTCACCCACAGGCTGTTGGAAAAAAGATCTCCGATAAAGAGCCCCTCCTAGAGGTGAGCCCGTTGGACATTGCACCGCCTGCCCAACGAGGAGCAACGGCCGATGATGAAGCATGACACTCGCAAGAGTGTGTGAGGCCATTCATTCCAACTAATGGGATGCCCAGGGGAGCACTCCACTGAGCACTACCCCCCCATCAATTTTCCTCCCCTCTTGACCGTATCACTATTTTTCTTCGTCTAGGAACAACTGAGTCCTCTTCTTGTTAATCATTGCTACATGGGGCTCCGACTCATGTTGGACCTTCCATTCTAATTTCTTGGAATGGTAAATTGAGCCTTAGGATCATCTCTTGATCTCATTTCTCTACCCCTTCTTTGTTACACATCACTGCTTGCACCTGCATGTTTGTAGCAAAGTCACTGTAAGCGTCTGATTGTCTCTTAGATCTTAAGTGGCATTATATAGGATGGGTCGCCCCTCTGCTTACCATCATTGTTTGTCAACAAACTACTAGTTTACTATTTTATCATCCACACTATTCCTAGAGATCATTTTAAGTGGAAATTTCAAACTTGGCCAACGCTTCTGTAAAAGGGCACCTTCATTAAAACCTTTGAGGATGAGAACTATGTTGTCATTATTGATGTCAGCACCAGCTCCTATTTTTCTACAGTTATTTCACCGGCTGCTCCTAGCTGTTTTGTTTTATAGATGTGTTTTAGAATGGCGTTTCAGCTTGGGATTCCATGGTGTTAATATGTCGAGAACAGACTGAATCAACCCCTCCTTACAGTCTGAAACAGTGATTTTCAAGCATTCTTCTTTCTAAGTGGGACTGGAAGATTGTTCCCTAAGGATGGTGACAGAAACAGAACAAATTTTACTCTCTATACTAATGCCTAAAGTGTGGATTGATTGGGAAATTGGCCTCTGTGAACGACATATGTTCCTGGTGATAGTAAGGTGAATGTTTTTTCTTCAGAAATCGGCACATTGCCATGAATTTACTTGTGAATAGTGAGTTCAAGCATAATCTCTGCATCAAGAGCTATTAGTGCAGTTTAATTTCTCAAGTAAGAAATAAGCAGCTTCCTCCCTATCTCTAGAGACAGCTGGGGCCATATTACATAAAGTGCCCTGGGGGCACACTTTGCGTGCCCCCAGGGCACTTTGGTATTACAGAAGAACAGCTGGGGCTATATTACATAAAGTGCCCCGGAGGAGCACTTTGACTACCCCCCAGGGTTCTTTGGTATTACAGAAGGGCTCTGTCTATATTATCAACAGCACTAGAGCACATAAAGCTTCCATTTATAGGGTACGTTGAATGGGGGAATGGGAGAGTAATGGTTACAGCCATTTCTAAAAGTTGCCAAATGAATGGATTTTAACATTAGATAATGTTCCTGGTCCGTGACAAATAAAAAACCACTGGTCGTATAGAGCCATCTATGGTCATTTGCAGTCTATAGACCCTTAAAGGTAGAGCAGAAAAAAGGAGCTAGCTAGAAATGTAATTAACATCATTCAGAGTAGGAAAGTTGGTGATTAGTATGATTATCTGTTATTTTGCTATAAGTAGACATTTTTGGCCATATCTCTGCTAAATGGCCCAAAGAGGAAGGGTTTGCACTGTCGTGAAATATTTGGCAGAAGCGTAATGGTTTTAAACTTGAAAATTCTGAGGGGTGCTAACTGTTGCAAAGTAAAATTTCTTTCGAAAATGGCTTATTTACTGGACCCCCCCCCAATTCTTGAACACAATTTGTAAAGATTACCCAAGTAAATTTTTGAGATGTGATGCGATAGACAAGGGAAACTGGTTTCCTATGATATGGGATTGTTCTAAAGTAAATCATTTTTGGAACAACATACTTAGATTTCTGGAAGACGAATTGCAGCTTGAGATCCTACTGAACCCTCTACTCGGTCTTCTGGGTCTTTGTCATATGCCGTTGATAGCGAAAAGAAGCCAGAAGTTAATATTTATTTCAATGCTGGTAGCTAGAACGTTACTGATTCAAAACTGGCAGTTTGAAGCTGTTCCATCTTTTGTTGATGAGCTAGGTAACATTTCAGAGGGTCAGAGGCAAAAAAGGGATATTTATGTAGAGGGTGGGTCAAGCTAAACAATTTTATGAATTATGGGATAATTTTTTGGTCTTTCCAAAGAGTAACAAATTTGCTGGGTTTTAATGGAAGGTGATGGTGATGAATGTATTATGCCTTTGGTATAGAATTTTGCTATTTATTGTTTATTCCTGTGCTATGTTTTTGTATTTATTGTCTTAGAGGTTTTCTGCTGCAACTCCGCAATACATTTTAAAAAATGTTTTAAAAAAAGGAACCTAGCAGTAATCCTCCCTTGCCTCCCTGAGGAGGGTTTTAGGACATACCAATGGCCACATTTTTTGGTTACCTGTTTTAGCTGGGGATCATTAAATGGTAATTCTCCAAAGTATTTGACTAGAGATTTTATTGAAGACAGGTAGGCTAGCTTTATCTCTCCCTCCTCACCTTGAGAGAGTTTTGGGAAACAAGAATGATAATGTATGTGGTTAGTTGTTCTGCCTGGGAGTCAGATTTCCTATGCTATTGTTTCTGGAGTTTATCTAGTTATAGAGCTGTGGTGAATCTGTATTACATTTCTTTTTCATAGAGAGCCTACAGGAAAGCATCTGTAGTATAAAGAAGATTCATTGAATGCAGGGGAGGATGCCACATATGCAGGAAGTTTGCAGCATCTCAAGGAGGCAATAAGATGGAAAACAGGGGCTATAGTACTGAGTGTTGTAATGCTAGTGTGTGTTCTGCGATTTGGAGTGTTAAGTTTTCAATTGAGTACATTTGAAGCAGTTTTGAAGCTGCCAGTCAAGAATGTAAAATTAATCAAATCTGAAAATATTTTATTGTTGAGAAAGGGTCTGGTCTTTTACCTATGGGCAATGTATTAGCTGTACGGTATAAACTGATTAGAGGGAAGTAGATTGTTATAGTAGATTTCAGACTATGGCAAAAGTAGAGAAGGAGATGCTATTTTTGTTTAAAACACTAGATAGATCTCAGCAAAGAGTGTTTGTCTGGTCTTGACTATGGTGCCAGATTGGAATTCAAGATATTTGACAGATTACAGCAATTGGATATTGAAGAATTGAAGAAGGAGTATTTCAGAAAGTGGAGGCTAATTGTGTTCCATTAATGGTGGATCTGATTGCATCCAGACCAATCACTTGATTACAAAATGATTGCAGCTTAAGGCCAGACCAATGGGCCCTTAACAGGGATTGGAAGAGTAAGTACATCTTTTGATAGGGAGTGGGTACAGAAACATTCGTGCTTGGAAGATATTACTAGATCCTCACAGGAGAGGAGGCTATTGTTTTCCTCTAAGAGTCATGTGCTTCAGGAACAAGAAAGAGATACAGAGGAACAAGGAATATTTGGGAACAAGATGGAGATACAGAGGAGCGTGGAACATTTAGGCACATTGCTGAATGGAAAGGAGCGTGGATCCCTTGGAAGCTCCAAAGGAATGGTGATACGTTTTTAAAACACATATTTGAAAATGTTTAAGTTATAGGACAGTAAACTGATACAGAGCAGCAGTAGGAGCAGATAATTCTTTCAGCGATAGAAGGTCAATTAGTAGGAGTTTTCTTTGTGCATAGATTTATGAAAGGAATTAGATCACAGAGGCTGTTGAAAGCAAGGAATAGGTCTATATGAGATGTAGCCAGTATAATTTGCTTATTTGAAGTGTGGTCAGTTTATATATTTTTAAGTTTAAAACATTTGAGTTTGAAGTTGGCGTTTATATTAAGTATGATTCATTTCAGAAACGTGTCAGAATGCAAGAATCTGGAGTAGATTTAAGTGCAGTCAATGCTCATTCAGTACTAGGAGCCATGGCTATTAAGGTGTTTGTGGTAATCTGCTTCTGCCTTCTTCTTCACATGTAATGTTTAATGTAGAATCCTTGTATGTCATGCTAGAATGTGTAATGAGTCATTGAGTAAAGTCATGACATTCTATGATAGCTTTGTAAGTAAATCTGAACAGTTATTCCAGACAAGACCTGCTGGTTGCTGGATGAGATTCTTTATGCCAATAAATCTTATGAAGAAACTATCAACCTGCCTTCAGCCTATGATTCAACTTACTTCACTGGTGTAGTCGGCAGCGCAAAGAATCTCAACAAGGAAGATTGGTGAGGAGCATCAATTTTATCTTTCAAGCTGTTTTATAAGAGACAATTTTTTCTTGGATCTCTTTAAAAAATAAATAAACCTTGCTTGAACTTAATTAACCAGCTTGAAAGAAACAAGGTTTTCTTTTAATGATGAAGGCTTAGGAGCTTTTCGCCACATAATTGTTCAAGCTTTAATCAAAATAAGGTTATATTTTGTTGCCTGGTGTTTACTCGATGCAGGCTCATCCCATTATCTATTGACAAGCTAACTAACTCGTGACACTCCAAATATTAAACTTTTCAAGACTTTTCTTTCATGACCAGCAGTGAATGATTATAGACTTTTAATAAGGAGCGTGATGAAAAGCTTTGTGTTCAACACCGTTAACTTAAACTTATCACGCTCTTCATGATCGTGTTGTAGAGCGGATTTCCCTTGGTGGAGTTTCCCGATAAATTCTTTCACAAAATAAAAGGGGGAAGAGGAACATATACGGAGGATTCAGCGTATCTAGATTAAATAATAACAAAGTCGTTGAAATTAAGTCATTACCTGTTGTGGCAGTCTTGAAATCCAGAACGCGACCCTCCGACGATTCGCATTCAACGTCAAGTGACTCTAGTGCTCCTCTGTGTAGTTCTCGGACGCTCTTCATTCTACACTAAAGGTGCTCTACTGCTCAACGTACAAGTTGAAGTTGCGCCTAAGTTAAGCCCGTCTGCGCCCGTCCGCGACGGGCCGGGACCAGGGGCCACACACTCTGCCTCTCGCCTGGTTTATACTGCTGCCCAACTTACTGCCCTATCCGCTTTTCCCTCTCCTGCCCCTCTCCCCCTTTATCACCTACAATCACTTGGTATTCTCTCTTCTCCCCTACTTCACCCGACTCTTTTCTCTTCTGACTCCCCTCCTCTCCCCTCTACTTCACCTCCGGTTCCTTGTTCCCCCTCGGTTCCCACGGTTGCCTCTGCCTACCTACTCAACACCCGGTCCGCAGTTAAACACCAGACAGCACTTTTTAATCTTTTAACCACTGACTTTCCTGACTTTTTATTTCTGACCGAAACCTGGTTCACTACTGACTCTCTCCCTGATCTTCTAGCCATCCTCCCCGACACCTACTATGCCCTCCGAGCTGACCGCCCGGATGGCAAGGCCGGCGGGGGGGGTGGCGATGATTGTCCGGTCTCCACTTAAATTTCAGCTCCTTCCTCACCCCCCCATTCCTAACGTGGACTACCTGGTGGCCCGTTCCCTCAACTTTCCTTCCCCCCTCACTGTGGTTCTTGTCTATCGCCCCCCTCAATCGATGACTTCCTTTGTAGCCTCCATCCAGGAGTTGCTGGCCACCCTCGTGGTCAACAACTCCTCTGTGCTCCTTCTTGGTGACTTTAACTTCTGGCCAGGAGACCCTAAGGAAGATCTTTCTTCTAAAGACTTCTCTGCCACTCTTCAATGTCTGAATCTTACCTCTTACGTCACAGCCCTGACCCACGTGCATGGCCATATACTTGACCAAATCTGGTCGTCTTGTCCCCTTGCTTTACCTCCCTCCATCTCTCCCTGTGTCTGGTCTGATCACTCTATTATTTCCTTTTCTGTTCACTTAGGTGTGGCTGACAAACCCTCTCCCCCTAAAAACCTTCTAGCCCGCAACTGGGACCATACCGACCTTGATTCCCTTTCACTCTCTTTGGTTTCTTCCGCCCCTGATCTTACTTGTCTCCCCCTTGATTCCCAGCCAAAGCTTTAAGTACATGGCTTGCTGCTTCGTGTGACCGTGTGGCCCCGCTTAAAAAGATCAAAGCGGTTCGTCCATACGACGCGCACAAATGGTTCTCCACTGAGCTCAAAGCACTAAAACTTGATCTCAGGCGGGCGGAACGCCTCTGGAGACGTCAGTACTCCCCCCCTCTGCGAGCTCAGTACAGACAACTCCTTACCAACTACAAAAAAGCAGTCCTCAATGCCAAAACTTCCTATTTCACGGAGAGAGTATCGCTCTCCGTGAATAAACCCCGCGAAATCTTCTCTTTGGTTCGCAATCTTGCCACTTCTGATCGTTCCTCCCCCGGCTTGGTTCCTTCCCAACCCCTCTGTCTCTCACTCAATAACTTTTTTATCGACAAGATTGCGAAAATTAAAGCTAACATTCCTACTGTGCCTCAGCCTATCCTCACTAGCCCTGCCACTCCCCCTTCTTCTTCCCTCGACACTTTCCCCCCTATCTCCCCTGACTTGTTTCACAACTATCTGTCTAAAGTTAAATCTGGCTCTCCCCTGGACGGTGTTCCCGCGCGTATCCTCAAAATCCTCTTCACTAATTGTCCTGGTCCTCCCCTCTCTCTTCTCAACTCCTCACCGGCCTCTGGTACTGTTCCCTCTTCCTTTAAATCTGCTGTTGTGCTCCCCATTCTAAAAAAACCTGGTCTAGATCCTTCCCTCCCCGCTAATTTCCGTCCTATCTCCCTTCTCCCCTACTTGGGTAAAATCCTAGAGACCCACGTCACCTCCTGCCTTTCCTCATACATCGAGGACAATGGTCTTTTAGCTTCCCACCAGGCGGGCTTCCGCCCTGGCCATTCTACAGAAGCGGTGGTTCTAGCGGTCTTGGATGAACTCAAGGGCAAGGCAGATGTTAACCTTCCCCAAGCCCTGGTGCTTCTCGACTTGTCCGCTGCGTTTGCCACGGTCGACCATTCCATTCTTCTCGACCGTCTCTGCGCAGCGGGCATTCGGGGCGCGGCCATCTCCTGGCTTTCATCCTTTCTCCAGGATAGGCATCAGGCTGTTCATCTCTCCGGTTTCTCTGCCCCCTCCTGTCCGGTCACCTGTGGAGTTCCCCAGGGCTCCTCTCTTTCCCCTCTCCTCTTCAATCTGTACATCTGTCCCCTTGTTTCTTCTCTTCTCAAGCTGGGGGTCTCTGTATATAATTACGCAGATGACCTCCAGCTTGTCTTTGATCTGTCTTCTTCTCCCGATTCTATTCCCAAGTTCAGTTCCACCCTTATCTTTATCTCTGAGTGGATGAGCGCCAACCATCTTAAGCTCAACCCCGATAAGACGGAACTTATCCTCACGGGTGGCTCTTCTAACCCTTGGTCCCCTGCACATTGGCCCCCTTCTTTCGGCCCCCCCCCCACGCCCTCTTCCTCTGTTCGTACCCTTGGCATTAAAGTCAGCTCTGACTTAACCATGCACAGCCAGATCAGCTCTGTTGTGTCTTCATGTTTCCTTTCCCTCCGTCTCATTCGGAAAATATCTCGCTTTTTCACCATCGACGCGCTTAAAACCATAGTCTTGGCTTTAGTCATCTCACGCCTCGACTATGGCAATGGCCTGTACGTGGGCATTCCCTCCCACGAATCCCGACGCTTACAGGCCATTCAAAACCAGGCTGCCCGTCTCATTCTCTCCCTCCCCAAATCCTCTCACATTACCCCGGCTTTGAAATCCCTTCACTGGCTCCCTATCCGCTTTAGATCCCTTTTCAAACTTGCTTGCTTTGCCTTTCGTGCCCACTCTCGCTCTGCCCCTGCCTACATCACTTCCCTCATTTTTTCCTATGTTCCCAGTCGCACCCTCCGCTCTTCCTCTCTCTCCCTTCTTCACATTCCCCGCTTCCGTAAATCCAGATCCGGGGGCACTCGTCTCTCTGTCTTGGCTCCCCAGTTCTGGAATAGTCTCCCACTTCATCTTCGCTCCATTCCTATTTTTAGCCACTCCCGTAAAGCCTTAAAAACTTTTCTTTTTTCTTTGGCTTTCCCTTTTTAGGTTCCCTTGTGTTCCCCTCTGTGAGTTCTGATCCAGGTCCCCCAGCGCCAGGAAGCCGCTTGGCAGCAGTGCGCTTTATTAAATATTGTTTTCATTTCATTTCATTTCACTTCACGTTTGCACACAAACCTCAATGCGTGCAAGCATGTGGGAGCCATTTTGTCTTAGGATCTAATTGTGAAAAAGTCATCAAGTGAGCATGAAAGTTTCTTTCTTCTGTGCACAGCATTTAATTGTTATTTGTGCATCAGTTACACGCTGATGCACACAGCAGGATCATTTGCAAGCGATAATTCTCACACGGTTTGTTTTGATTTATTGCCCTTTGTGCATCGGTTTCACAGGCTGCATTTACTTGGTTCGCTGATGCACACAGCTTGGAATTAATTTGCGAGGTGCATCAGTTCTTGACGCTGATGCACACAGCTCACGCTAGAAGACAAATTACTTACTTTGTCGCGCTGATGCGCACAGCATGCTTGTGGACAATACAAGATCTTGAGGTGATGTTTTGACTTTACATTTACTGTTTTATCTTAGGACTATGTATTAATTCCAAATGTTGAACGCTGTTACAAAATACAAGTAATTTTATTTTGCCTTCTTTAATTAATTTGTTTATTATTGTGGTGCATAGTTTTTTTTTCTTCTCCAACCTAAGAAGTATGTTTGGAATTTTGATAATTTGATTTTCCTGTAAAAAAAAAAAAGGGAGGTTAATGTACGGATTTTGTATCAAACATGCAAAACGTCACTGCTGCACCCTTTTTTCTTAGTGCTCCTGGTGATCCTCTAATTCCATGGAAGAAGTGGAAGGTAGTATTAGAAAGGTATGCAAGGGTTTGTGGTCCCTGGCTCAGTGCAGAAAGAAAATCTTCATTATTGTTACACTGTTTGGGTTCGGAAGGCCAAGATGTCTTCGATCACTTACCTGATTTGTCTGGAGAGGAAGCTAACGGCCCCAATGATTACGAGATATGCATAAAAAAACTAGATAAGCATTACTTACCAAAGGTGAGCACAATTTTAGAGCGATATAAGTTTGTAAAAAGAATGCATTGTGGTGAAAAAACGGTGGAAGGGTATCTTACGTACTTAAGAAAGCTTGCATCTTCTTGCAAATTTGATAATCTCACAGATGAACGAATTTGTGACCAATTTATGTTTGGATGTAGTATGAAAAATGTCAGGGAGGAGTTGTGGTTACGAGATGAGCCCACCTTAGAAGAGGTTCTGGGGTTTGCTGAGAGGATAGGACACTCATTGAAATGTGTTGCGGTAATAAAGAAAGATTCAGACAAGGTTTACAAAGTTCAAGAAAATAAAATCAAGGGTAGAACAGATCTTGCCTTTAACCACATCAGTGCGGCTCGAATTTTCATGCTGTGCTGAACGTTCTTAAGAACGGGCGTGGTCATGACGGAATGGTTCCGTCATGAGCACAGCCCAACCGACGCTCATGACGGATTTGCTCCGTCATGAGCGTCGAAGGGGTTAAGGAAAAACAAAAAGGTGCAACAATGCCCAAGGAAAGAGTAAATGAAAAGTGGGTGAATGTTAAGGGGCCCATTAGGTTGTCAGGCGGATTGCCCCCGCCAGGCTGGCGGTAGCCACCACCAGCCTGGTGGGGGCTATCCGCCCGACATCCGCAAGTGAATTCCCCCACCATATTTAGTATGGCGGGGGGGGACTGCGGCGGACGGAAAGACCGTCTGCCACTTTTCCGCCCAGGTTGCCTTGCGGCCTGGGCGAAAAAGGATTAATATGGTGGCGATGTCTAATAGACACCGCCAGCCATATTACGATGGGCCAATTCAGATGCCTTTGCATGCGATCTTCACTCTGGGGGCCCCCTGCGGGCACCCAGAGTGAAGGAGGGGTGGGGGTGCACACGGGGGGTACCTGTGGAACCCCCCAACTTTTGCATACACGAAGCAGCAGGCACCGCGCGGTGCCTGCCGCTTCGTGTATGCAAATGCATGCATGCATTACTGGCATTGTGGCAGGCGGTGCAGTGAGCACCGCCCGCCACAATGTTAGTAATGAGGGATGCGCCTGCCACTGTGGTGGGCGCATCATAATGCTAACGTCGGGACCCCCGCCCTTAAGGCAGGAGGTCCCGTTTTCCGCAAGGGTGGAGGGCGGGCAAAGTCCGCCCGCCATCCTAATGGGGGCCTAAGTGTTTTAGGTGCGGTATAACAGGACACTTAGCAAATGGCAAGAAGTGTCCAGCCTTGAGTCAGACTTGTTCAAGGTGCAAGAAGAAAGGTCATTTGATTTCCTTCTGTAAAAGTAAACCTATATGTAAAGTTAAAGAGGTTGAAGTGTATGATAATGAGTATGAAGAGTCAGAAACTGATGACTACGAGTGTGGACAAATCGTTGTGCAAGTAGTGAATGGGGATAAAAAAAATAGTCCCTGTGACAGTATTTTAGTTGAAGGAGCTAGCACAAGAGTATTTTTTGACTCGGGTGCTGAAATAACTATTTTTTCAGGTAAGTTTCATTTGAAAAATTTGAAAGGGAGAGTAAATCTTTTGAAACCGGATATTAAGCCTTTGGCTTATGGTGGAGAACCCATCAAGATACATGGGTATTTCATAGGTCTCATTGAGTTTAAAGGTAGACTTGTTTTGGGTAAGATTTATGGTTCAAAGAAAGGGGATAGTATGATTAGTTGGATCCATCAAGGTGATTTTGGAGTTTATCTGGACCCCAATGCAGATCCTCCAATTCAATTGAGAGAACGGGTGAATTCTGTAGTAGTCGAAAAGTCTGACGGTAGCTTTTTTGATGAGCTCAAAAGAAATTATCCTAAAGTTTTCAGGAATAATTGGGTTGTCTTAAAGGGTATCAACATAGGATTGTGCTTAAGAAAGACTCCATTCCTGTTTGTTGTGAAGTGAGGAATTTACCCATTGCGGTAAGAGATGACCTGAGAAAAGAAATAGACAAGTTAAAGGATTGGGGCATAATTGATGAGGTTGAAGGGACCGAATGGTTGGCTCCGGTCGTAGCAGCCAGAAAATCTAATGGAGATTTTAGATTATGCATCGAAATGAGACAATTAAATAAATGTGTTGTGGTTGATAAGTATCCTTTACCCAACATGAATGAGTTATTGGCAATGTTAGGTAATGCCAAAGTCTTTAGAACGATAGACCTCACTTCAGCCTATCATCAAATAGAACTTGAAGAGACATGTAAGGACTTTACGTATTTCATAACTCCTTTTGGTACTTATAGATTCAAACCTTTGGTTTGGTGTCAGCCTCTTCTGTCTTTCAGAGAGTTATGGAAAACATTCTGCATGGTCTTCAAGGTATTTATGTATATCAGGATGACATTTTGGTATATGGGGATGATGAGACACAACATGATGGTAGTCTTAGGGAAGCGTTGGAAAGATTGTGTGAGCATAACTTGACTAATAAAGCTGAAAAGTGCAGATTTAGAACAAACTCAATACATAATTTGGGTCATAACATCACCAGTGGAGGGGTGAAACCTAAGTCTGATTTGATTAACACCAATCTAAAGATGAGTTCGCCCTCATGCAAAAGTGAGCTCATGAAATGTTTGGGTGTCGTTGAGTACTATGCTAAGTTTTTGAAGAATTCTGCTGATTGTTCTGTCAATATGAGACATTTGTGTGGTCAGAGGCTTGTGAAGATGAATTTCTGAAAATCAAAGGAAAACTCAAAACTGCCCCTTCTCGCGGTAGTTTTAACCAGGAATTTAAGCCTATACTCATCACTGATGCGAGTGAAAAAGGATTGGGTGCTGTTCTGCAACAAATGGGCCCTAGTGGAATGCAAACAATAATATTTTTATCTCGTACTCTTAAAGATCCTGAGACAAGATATTCAGTGGTGGAGAGAGAATCCTTGGCAGTGTTTTGGGCAATAAAAAAATAAAAAGTTTCTTTGGAGTGTTGAGTTTGAGGTACGATCTGATCATAAACCCCTTATTGAAATATTTAGCAAGAAGGGACTGGACTCAATTTCCAGTAGGATAACCAAACGGGTAATTGGTTTACAGGAATATAATTTTGTGATACGTTATATTCCAGGATTAGAGAACAAGGTTGCTGATGTCTTGTCTCGCTTAACTTCTAAATCAGAAGTAGTGGATGAAGATGTAGAAGATGGTGAAGAGTGGGTTTGTGCAATTGAACATGTATTTCTGAAAAAACAGTGGTGTGATGAATTGCATCATGATGAGTCTTTGAATGAAGTTATAAAATTGATTAGTAAAGGTTGGGTGAGTAACAAAGAAGGGTCAGATGGCTGCAAGAAATTCTGGCCTTTGCGTAATGAACTGTCCATTGACAAAGGATTGTTATTTTGTGGTACAAGAATTATTCCTCCCAATTCTCTTAGGAAGGAGCTCATTGATATGGTGCATTCTTCTCATGGTGGCTTATCTAAATGTAAAGAGAGACTACGCATGACGTATTGGTGGCCAAGGATGGATAGGGAAATTGAGTGAGTGATACGTGATTGTGTTATGTGACAAATCTAAAAGTCTTCGTGTTCAACCCATGGTGTTGAGGAGATGACCTTCTGGGCCTTGGCAGGACATTGCCTTGGATATTCTTGGTCCTATCATTAGTAATGGTACACAGACTTTTGTATTAGCTGTCATGGACATGTTTTCACGATGGCCGGAAATTTTCTTTTTATCAACCATTGACTCTAAGCATATTATCAAATGCCTGAAAGATTTGTTCTGGAGAGAAGGGATTCCTGTATCATTATTGACGGCCAATGGAGTTCAGCTTGTTTCTGAGGAGATGAAAAGTTTTCTTTCTTCTAAAGGGGTCATTCATAAAACTTGTTCTCTTTATCATCCCGAGGCAAACAGTATGATAGATAGATTTAATCGAGTGATCAAAGATACCATATCTCTTACAAAGTCTTCTTCTCTTGACTGGAAATATGAGGTATCGAAGAAGATTGAAGAATATAGGCTGTCTCCTCATTCCACAACAGGGAAAACACCTTTCTTAATATTCAAAGGAAGAGTTCCCAATATTAATGTAGAACCAGCATGGATAAACAAGTATGAATTAAGTAGAGGAAAAGAAAGTAAGTGTGATGGTGTTGAAATTAAAAGGAAGGATGAAGAGAAAGCTAAGGTGAGGAAGAGTTATTTTGAAGCGAAAAAGGGTGTGAAAACTTCCAAGGTAGTGGTTGGTGATCTGGTCGTTATAAAACGTCCTGGTCTAATGGGAAATGCCAATTCTAAATTCATGAAACCAATTACGGTTATAAAAGTGTTTAGAAATGCGATAACAACTCAAGATCATTGCATTTGGAACTTGAGTAGAGTAGTTGTAGTTAAAGGCAAATTGGATCACAGCTCGATTGAAAACGTGGATGCATCTCATCCACAATCTGGTGTAAATAATGAAATTCGCAGTTCATCTAGAGTTGGTAAACGACCATTATATCTTTCTGACTATGTATAGATGATTTTAGTACATGCATATTTAGGTTAAGGTAATTAGTTTAAGTAAGGAGGGGAGGTGTGTGGTATTCTGCTTCTGCCTTCTTCTTCACATGCAATGTTTAATGTAGAATCCTTGTATGTCATGCTAGGAGGTGTAATGAGTCATTGAGTGAAGTTATGACATTCTATGATAGCTTTCTAAGTAAACCTGAACAGTTATTCCAGACAAGACCTGCTGGTTGCTGGATGAGATTCTTTATGCCAACAAATCTTATGAAGAAACAATCAACCTGCCTTCAGCTTATAATTCAACTTACTTCAGTGTTTTCTTCAGAAATAAATTGGAGATCATTTTGGCAGAAACTGATTGGTTGAATGCAGGTGCGGTTGCAAAGTTTTACTAAGGACCAGTGGAGCATGTTGAAAGTTTTCTATTAATGGCTTTGAACTTACATAATGCTAACCTTCTATTGTGCTAAAAGATGACAACTCTCCAAGGTTTAATGACAGGAGAATCTCTGTTTTATTAAAGACATAGAGGCTAGCATTATCCTACTCTGATGGACCTTAATACATACATCAATCATTCCTCACTTTCTCTGAGTCCTACGTGAGTGTCACCTAAGAGGGAAATAAGCAGAAACTCTGTTAAAAATCTGTAACGTCAGTGGTGCCAATCTACTGAATCCTTATGGTTTATGTGGGTATTAATGACCTCAGCGTTCACTTCTAAACCTGCCTCCGTCAGATGGAGGAAAGGAGTGTAATTCACAGAAATACACTGGGTAACTCTCTAAATGTCAGCTCCACCCAGGGACCGGTTTTATGAAGACAGCCTTAAACAGGGGCCCATAGCTGAGCTTCCACTGCTTCTGCCTTCGACTCTTCACTCCATTGTGGCAAACATTCTCTTTCACTTCAGCACCATGACTTACATTTCGGTGATGACATCACAGAAGGCTTCTTATCTGTCTGCCATGCCACTGGAACATTCTGTTCAAGAGAACACAGACATATAAACATTGTACAGACAAACAAAACATTACAAAACTTTGGTGAGATATATTGTTGAGAAATATTTGCGATAAGTAAATAAGAAACACATTACTTTAAATCCTGTTTAGGTTTTTTTTTAACACGATTGTCATGCTTACAAGTAATGCTGAGTGAAACTAACACACCTTTAATGTATTATTTAATTCTGCATTATTATGCCATGTTTGGTTTTTTCAAACATGATTTATCCAGCCTGTAATTCCGTTGAAAAGATTTCTTGTGGCTTTGAATGCAGCAGCACCTAAGCCTCAATCTACATTTTTGTTCTAGCTGGGGAGCATAAAATCCCCTCCCCGGCTAGAATAAAACGTCCCTTTCCTTCTGCTACTCCCTTCACCCACATTTCTCATCCCATCCACAGGCCCACACAGTAATTCCCCATTTCATGGGGTTTTCGTTGTAATTGCATGGACCTGGATGTTTTTACTGGTTGGAAATACAAAAATTGCATGTAGTTTTACCATGGACCCTGTACCGGAATCAGGGCCTATGTAATGTTACACTCACCACCTCTGATAACCTGTAAGGGCCGGATCCAGAGTTTAACATGATGGAGAACCGTGTTTGCCAAACTATCAGTCAACCTGCCTCATTTAGAGATGGGCAGATCATAAGCTTTTTTTTGTTAATCTTCCATTAGCTTTCTCAACAGAAAGCTAGCCCCCTACACCACCCGCTGTATTTAGGGTAAATGTTGTAATGTCCTTTTCTATCTGGTTTGTTACCACCAGGTAAAACCTGGTGGTGTGGCATAGAAAAAAAAAACAATTAATGACCCCTACACCCTGGGATGAAACTCCCAGGGTGTCATAGTTATTTGTTTTTTTGTTTTCGAGAAACAAACTTGTGCGTTCAAAATTTGGTGAACTGAGCCATTAAAACCGATGTAGCCTCCACCAACTTTTTGTGCCTTGAAGGGAACCACCATGACAGCGGTTCCTTTCAAGGTACAGAGATGACTGCTAGACCATCGGTCATCTCTAAATTTGGTCTATGGAAGTCTGTCAGGGTGACAGGGGTAGCGTCCTCTGCCACCCTGAGGGACAGAGCACTGTCTCCTAAAGCCTAAATTAAGCCAACGTCTTCTGCAGAAATGTTAATTATTTTCCTCCTCTGTGCTACACAAAGACATAACAAAATGATCTTCAGCATCAGTGCGTGCTCCTGCCTGCCTCCTCCTCCATCACTTCATCCGTCTGCCTGTCCCCAGTGACATCAGTGTTAGATCAAACCTGTCCGTGCAGTGCCATGTCAATTCAAAGACTCACAGGTCATTTAGTACCAAATGTGTTGAGTTTGACTCATAGACTAGTACTTTTTCATCAAGCTAATTTATTGAGTTTGTAACTCATCAATAAAGAGATATGCTAGCTATATGCAGATAATGACAACAGCGTGTCTGCATTGTCTAAATATGACTGGGAATATGAAGAAATGCAACACTCATTTACATTTATCATTGTTATTTGTCACTTGCCTAAATAAATGGATAAACTACAATTTAAAATAAACAAACTGAACTTTTATTGTAAACAACATTTATTCTGTCTCTTGCTGTTATCTGTATAGGGATTTGTGCTGTAAAATGGTCTAATGGAATGAAATTTGACCAAATCGTAGGTATCTATGCAGGTTTTTTTGTGTGTGTTTTTTTGTTTTTCTAATAGCGCACTACTCACCCAGAGGGTCTCAAGGCGCTTGGGGGGGGGGGGGGGGATGAAGGGGGGGGTACTTTACTTATCGAATATCCAAGTTTTAAGTTGCTTTCTGAAGGAGAGGTGGTTCTGTACAAGGCGGAGGTGGGTGGGGAGACAATTCCAGGTTTTGGCCGCTAGGTAGGAGAAGGTTCTTCCCCCCATGGTGGATCTATGGATGTGGATGAAATGTGGGTTGTGGGTGGAGGTTGATATAGGTTCACCTATCTCAGTCTGACCCGATATGCTAGGAGTTGTCTTTTTTTTAATATTTTATTTGGAGTCAAAATACATCACAAAAGATTTTAAAAGTACATACTTTGATCATTCAGGACACAGGCTTAATAATTGATTCTCATGTTCATTAAATACAAAAGATCAATACTCAATCCAAACATACCTTAGATAAATAATTAAGACCTCTGAAATAGAAAAGCTCGTATAAAACCGTCAGAATATAAAAGGGGGGGGGAGACAGAGTGCATAATTATATTTCCAGTATTAAAAAACAGCAAAATATACAGAGTGACAATTCAATCATCTTTTACATGAGTCTCCCTCCATTTGGTTACCGGGGCCCAGAACCTTCTTCCGAAGTCCCGTACTTTCCCCCTCTTATATTCATATAGGCAGATCTCAATATTATATATACCAAGGAACCTGGATAGCCACATTTGAAAAGATGGTGCAACTGTATCCTTCCACCCCGCAGAGATCAGGATCCTAAGGACGGCAACAGAAATAAACACCAATGCTTCTTTTTCCTTGCCCAAATTTAGATTTGAGTCTGTGCCCAAGATCATCAGGGTAGGGGATAGATCGATCTTATGACCTAGCAGCCCCTCCCATAATCTTTCGATCTCTTTCTTCACTGGAGTCAAGAGAGTGCAAGAGAAGAACATATGTAGAAGGTCTGCTTGTCCCCCCCCACATCTTGGGCAATTATCATCCGCTCTGGCCCCCCATGTGTATAATTTTGCCGGGGTATAGTATAAGTTAAACACCGTTTTATAGTGTTGAGCTCTTAGGTTTGTGGCTCTAAATATTCTTTTATTCAATGCTATAGCCAGGTCGACATCTACATTCGGGTTCCCTAGTTTATTGGACCATGCAACCTCTGTTTTATCAACATCATCCTGGATCTCTGCACGAAGGATGTTGTATATAAGCTTAATTTTATTGCAATCTTTGGACAATGCATCCAAGAGGGGACTATTTTCTGGGGGAGGCGGCTTTGGTTTAATGGCCTTCAGGGAGCGGTCAACCTGGGTATAGGTGAACCAATGATTATCTGGAATACCATACCTCCTTTGTAATGCCTCAAAACTTATAATCCCTTCTGCATCCATTATGTCTCGTAGTGCATTAATGCCCAATTCCCTCCAAATTTTCAAGGCCCTTCCAATCCCAAGCCTTGAAAAGAGGCTGAATCTATAGATGTGGATATAAGCATTAATATTGGGGATATTGCACAGTTTTCTACTAGCCTTCCATACCCTCCAAGCACTATCAATAATCTTGTATCTTGCTTTTTTGTAGAATCTTCGATCTACTTCGCTTAACATGATACCCGTCGCCTTTCTTCCTAATAATAATTCATAAATAGAGGGGAGTTGATATGCTTCCGAACTAACATTGTCGATATTGACATCTGATTGAAAAAGTGTCTTCATTTGTATTAAGAGACAGGTCCAGTGGTATAACTTTATGTTGGGGAAATCCAAGCCCCCCCTTTCCCGCGGGAGAGATAAAAGACTTGTTGACCTTCTTACTTTGCCATATTGCCATATAAATTTGATAAAGACAGATTCCAGTCTTGACATTATTTTTTCATCAATAAATAGTGGTATGGCCCTAAAAAGATATAAAAGCTTCGGAAACATCGACATCTTGACTGCATTTATCCTGCCAATCAAAGAGAGGTGCAGTCCATCCCATCTTTTTAGGTCAGACTCTATTGATTTTATAAGTGGTAAATAGTTACCTTCCACTATTTTCTCTACAGCAGCATTAATTGTGACCCCCAAATATACTGCTGCATGCACATATCTGGAATCTGCCTTTACTATATTCCCTGTGCAAATTATCTGGGTCTTTGCTTCGTTCAATAAATAACCTGAATTGGAACCAAATTGTTTTGTCAGATCAACCAAAGTTGACATTGCTTGTTGGGGATCATCAGTAAATACGGCCAAATCGTCAGCATAGGCTAATATTTAATTTTCAAACCCATTTATTGTCACCGGTTTTAACCTAGGGCATCCCAAAATTGCCTGAATAAGTGGGTCAATGTATAGGGAGAAGAGAATTGGGGAGCATGGGCATCCTTGCCGGGTTCCTCTTTTAATGTTGAAGGTATCTGATTTCTCGCCCATGACCGTAACTCTTGCCACAGGATTAAGATACATAGCTTTTAGAGTTCCGATAATTTTTTGCCCAAAACCTCTCCCTATCAGGATGTTCCACAGATAGCTCCAAACCATGCGGTCGAAAGCCTTCTCCGCGTCGAGCAGGATCATGGCGACTCCCCCCCCCCCGTGGCAGCATGGGCGTCGAAAATAGCTATTGCTCTGCTTGTATGATCAGTAGTGCCCCATCCGGGGACAAACCCATGCTGCCACGGAGAGACTAGACCGCCAATGATCCTACCCATTCTAGAAGCCCATATTTTGGAATAAAGCTTGGTATCGGAGTTAATTAGGGATATCGGCCTATATGACCCCGGATTCTCGCTGGGTTTCCCTTTTTTGTGAAAGATAATGATGTTTGTCTCTTTCCAAGATTCCGGGGTCTCTCCCTTGTATACTATCCTGTTAAAAAGGTCCACTAATAGGGTTATGATTTCGGATTCAATACATTTGTATACCTCCAGGGGGAGGCCATCCGGGCCGGCAGCCTTCCCTGGAGCTAACTCCTGAAGGGCAGTTTTAACTTCCAATTCGGTAATATCTTTGTCCAATTCCTCTTGAAGAGAGGGATCGAGACAAGGACCAGAGTCTTCTAAGTTCGTATATCGCCCCCCGATCATTGTTTCTTCATCATATAACTTTTTATAAAAGTCTCTAAAGACACGCAGGATATCTGTTGTTTCTGTGTATTCTCTGCCTCTTTCTTCTATCTTCTTAATGGTGTTTTTGGACCGTTCCTGCCGAAGTCGCAGGGCCAAGGCTCTACCGGCGTGTTCCCCAGTTTCATATTGATTGGCTCTTGTAGCCTGGTATTCACCCATCGCTTTCTGAGTGGAGATTTTCTGGAGATCTGCCTTAATTGCCATAAGTGCTTTATGACTGCCACTGCCGTCTCCCCCTGATGCCATGACCCTCACATGCTCTTCCTCTATATTCATGAGTCTATCTAATAATTTTTCTTCAGCTCTTCTGTCATCGTTTCTTAATTTAGTCGAATAGCTGATAGTTTCCCCCCTCAGAGCCTCTTTAAACCAATCCCACACTATGTTCCTGGTGGCGCTATATCTATTGGCCGAGAAGAAATCTTCTGCCCAGCTCTTAATATGGGCAATAAATCTGGCATCCTCCAGTAATCTCCTCTCAAAAGACCATGGGGGTCTATTTGTTCTACGGTATCTCCTTTGATAGGTTATTACTAAGGGGTTGTGGTCAGATAGCATTCTTGGTAGTTTAGTAATAGTTACTTTATTAATCTCTGGTGTAGAGATAAAAAAATAGTCCAGTTTAGAATGCTTCTGAGCGGGATTTGAGAAATATGTAAAACCAGAATTATTAGGCTCCTTGACACCCCAGATGTCCACTAGGTCTATTGATTCTTTCAAGGATTTGATTGCCCTGTAAACTCGTGGTTTTCGACCAATATATTTTACATTATTCTCCCAGCTAGCAGAAATCTTTAGATCTCCACATATTATTATAGGTACCGCCCAACCTGCAAGTTCAATCTCCAAAAAATCAAAGATTTCTGGGTCGTTGCCATTCGAGCCATAAATTACACAAATGGTAAATCCTAGCTCCAGCTCGGCGATCACCCATCTGCCATAGCTATCAGCTTTTACCTTCTTGACCCCCCCAAGGTTTTCTTTATCAGAATAGCCACCCCTCTGACCATTGAGGTTAGCAGTGAGCACGCAGCCAAATCAAATCCATTCATTGATAGGAGGTTTCGTTTTGCCCAGGGGAGGTGCGTTTCTTGGAGGCATAACACATCAATTTTATTGAATTTGACAAAATGGGTCATCCTTTGTCTTTTCCTCCAGTCGTTCAGCCCTCCGACATTCAATGTACATATTTTAATGTCTGACATCTCTATTTCTAATTTGACCTATCGTCAGCTTCTGCCTCTTAGGTTTGGTATTATCTTTCGATTGATTCAACTGGTTCCTATGTCCTAATATGATCTTGACCATAACAATGCATCCTGAACTCCATTTTATGTCTTTTTTCATTTTTCCACCCCCCCAAGCCCACCCACACCACCCAACCTCCTCTTCCCCCCACCACCCCCCTCCCTGTCCACCCAACACACCCTCCCACACTGTGAGGCGCACAACACTTGTTTGTGCATGTGATGATCATGCAGTTGCGATTGAGGATACCAAAATACCATTAATTAGTTACAGTAAAGTTACACCCGGAAAAAAAAGAACAACTACCATAATTATGAGAAGACCAACTTAAACACCGCCTAACCAAGCTTGCCATACATGAGGACTTTACACATTACATTTTTTTTTCCCATTCTGAACATTTACTATTTATCAAGGCTATCCAAATATTCTTTGGCCTTAATCTCAGATGAGAAATATAATGTTTTCCCTTCATTAATAACCTTAAGCTGGGCTGGATTTATTAGGAAGGCTTGAAGTTTCCTATCTTGAAAGGGCTTTATTAGCCCTCTTAACCGCCAGCGTCTTTCCACCGTCACATGGCAGAAATCCGGGCGGACAAAGAAAGAAACACCATCGCAGTTTTTCTTTGCATCCGGTCTTGCCTTTTCCGAAATTGCCTGTCGGAGCACAAAGTTACCCAGAAAAATCAACACTGCCCTAGGTTTATCTCCTTCTTTAGTATTTCTTCTTATTTTGAAGGGAGTACGGTGGACTCTCTGTATCTCTTTAGTCCAATCCCATCCGGGCAATTCAGGGAAAGCCTGTTGGAAAAGTTTCACAATATATGCTCGGATGTCTGACCCTTCTCTTCCCTCAGGAATTCCTAGGACTCTAAGGTTATTCCTTCGGAGCCGATTCTCCATATCCTCCAGCTTCCATTGTATGTCTATAACTTGTGAGCATTGGGCCTCGACTTTAACCGTAGCAGCTGCCATCTCAGTCTCTGTTGCGACCACCCTCTCCTCTAGATTTGACACTCTGTCCCCAGTGGAGGCACAAGCCTTGGAGAGCTTTCTCACTACCCCCTGCATTTTCCTCATGGCAGCCTGTGATTTTCGGCTGTCTTGACGTGTCTCCTCGCGATGTGCTAATATCTCCTGATGAAATGTCTCAAGTAGTGACATTTGAGCTTGTTCCAGATGGGGGCTTCCTAGTAGCGGCTGCGCAGAGGAGTGATCCCAGGTAAGCTCCTGATGCTCCTGGTGTTCCATCTCTTGACCCCAGTCAGCTTTTTTTTTCCTCATGGCTGTGGTCGGGTTATTATCCTCCCAATCAGTGTCCGTCTCCACACAGGAGCTACGTTCCTCCTTATCTTCAGACCATTCACCTCCGTCAGAGACTGAAAAAAATGCCTCACTGGGGTCATTTTCTTTATCGCCACCACCTCCCCCTATAGCGCCATTTGGTATAGTTTCATCTTTAGTAGTTGGGGGGATTAAGGGGTCAGTTAATTCTCCATCTGTGTTAATGGTGACTTCCCTAGTGTGTTGGGTGTCTGCATCCAGCTCCTGAGCCACAATTATAGCATCACCGTTTTTGCTTAATATAGGGGCTGAATTTAAACCCTCTGCCATAGTCACAGCCATAGAGACATTCTCAACTTCATTTATCTCGATAATCTCAGTCTCAGTTAATGTTCCTGGTGTTGGTGTTGGCATTTGGGTCATGGGGGAACACGGCTGGCTCAATTCATTTGTAATCTCAGGTGTTTTACATTCACCAATATCTTTACCCCCCTTCTCCTTACCCGCTTTTACCAGAAGGTCCAAAACTGATGCAGTCGCCAGCCGGGTCTTGGGGGCCCCTTGTTGTCATTTTTTTTGCTGCGCATCGGGTAAGGTGGTGGTTTCATCGCCGCAAGTGTTGTCAGGGGCTGCATTACCAGCTTCCTCCTTTAGCATTTTCTTTCTCTGCGTCGATTTAGACCCCTGATTGACTTTAGGCGCCATTCTAAACAATATACTCTGCCTATGGTGCTTCGCTGCTTGACAGGCCCGGCTGTAATCACTGAGCGCTACTCCGCTCTCTTTGCTCCCGCTGCCGCAGCCCCTCGGTCGCGTTCAACTCTGCTCCGGCTGCTGGTGTAGGTCGGCGCTTCTCCAGCCGTTTCTGCTGCTCTGTGTCAGGCCTCTTCTCCACAGCCGACTCCGCGCTTGACTCCGCAGCTGACTCCGCAGCTGACTCCGCCTCTCTGCAGCACGGAAGGCGAAAGTAACGGCGAGAGACCTCAGAGTCAGCCGGACCGCCCTCAGTATCAGCTTCGCCACCACGGCACAGGTGAGAGTCAGCATCCCACCCGGACCTCCGAAAGCCGGTAAATGTCTTTCCGCGAATATTAATCAGCCGCGGTTTTTCATTTCATATAGTATACTGCTTCAGACGTTCAGGCATGTAGATTCCCCGTGCATGTTGCTTGGTCCCGGGTGAGTTTCGATCCGCGACCTCATCGCTGTGCTGCACCGGCCGCTCAAGCGGCCGCCATCTTGCCTCTTGCTAGGAGTTGTCATTTGAAGGAGGGGTTCAGTGTTTAATCTGGGACATTGCAGGATACTTTGGAGATATATTTCAATGAGGTATTTGTTGTCAGAGCGTATGAGGCCAGCGGGTGGAGAGTTGATTATGGTCCTTGGTTAGTGTTTGGATAAAGGAGTGTACACTATGTATGCCCCAATACAATGATTCAAAGTATATGCAGAAGAAGGCTTAATGTGTTTTCGCCACATAATTACATTGGAAGTGAAACCTCTATTACAACGTAGGCATTACAGCCAATGCCTTTACAAGGCAGCCAATACAACACAAGTTCCATTACAATGCATGCTATTATAACGCATGCATTACAATGCTAACCAGCACCTTCCCTAAGGTAAGCACCTGGCGGTGTTAGAATAGTAAATTATGTTGAAATGGTGCATGCGTTGTAATGGCTTGTGCTGTAATATCATACGTTGTAATGGAGATTGCGTTGTAAAAACTGTGTTGTAAAAGCATGCATTGTAATAGTTTGCGTTGTAATGTCATACATCTCATTAGAAACACCATGAAGTTTTCCACTGTAAAATATCAATTAATATATGAAATGTATTTTAAGGTAAGAGACATAAAGTTGTTTAAAATGTAGATGAATTACTATTAGTAAATTTGAACCTGCAACTTTTTTCGATCGAGTCAATGAGTTTGTAATTCAATGTGTAATAGCTCTATGAAAGCAAACATGAGGTCATATAGAACCTCGTTTTCAAGAAACAAGATACCAAAGCAAGAGTTACTTTTTTGAAAACCAGAAACCGTTGCTGATGCTAAGGGAGATTTTGTACTATGCATAAGGACCAGTGTGTGCTTACTATATTTCGCATGGCAGTCCTGGGCATAGAAAATGAGTGATGGTCGCTCCAATGTAAGCGATCGGGGGTGACTGTCACTGAGCTATCTGGTCAAAGGTTTATGCCAGTAAAGCCTGCGGAGGCGTCGTCAGTGTAAACCAAGTATGGAGCAACCTTGACTTTAGCGGGGCAGGCTTACCACTGATTTATACGACTGTTCCTGATCAGCCAAACTCTAAATGACGCTGTGACAGAGTGGAGCACATGCAGAGGCAAGTTTAAGCTAGCACTTTATTCAACCTCATCCACTGATTCCTTTCCAGTTATTACCGTCACTTGAACCTCCAGGCTCAATGAGGTTACAGGATTCTGGAAACTGCCAGATATGTAAGGAAGAGTATAAGGATAAAACACCACACATCTGCCCTTTTGCCATACAAACCTCATGAATGAAAACTAAAGGGTGAAATATACAGATCCACCCACTCCCCAAAAGAGCAACAGAGATCATACAGGGCAAAGCATAGAAATATGCCCAAATCAATCATAACACCTGGGAAAAAATATAATCACATAATCTTTCAAATGAACAGGTCTTCTGTGACCATGTTTTCCAGTGTGATTCTGATTCCCATCTTAATGGGAATCAGAATCACACTTGTCCTGTAAAACCCTATCCTTGCACAATAGGGTTTTACAGGAACTGTAAATCCCTATCCTGAAACTCCTTGAGACTCCCCTTGTATCACAGATCCTTCTCTCCTACCAACCACCACGACTCTATGCAAGTTCTAAGTACATCACTCATTTGTTTTGATTACTTTCCTAAACAACCTCCCACAGTTCTGTGTATTTCGGCCACTCTCTGTAACCAACATGTGTGCGTATCTTCAGAAGATCTCCCACTTTGACATCCAAACTTTGACACACTTCTTTACATCTAAATATTGTTACCTTTTGAGTAACTTGATCCAGTCATCTGCTTCCCAACTATCTCCCACTCAAAATATTATCCCAGCCTTTCCTCCATCTCTGCAGTCAGGCACAAGCTTGGAGTGTGGTCTTCCAACCTTTTAAGAATCAAAGGGTGTATTTCCAGTGGTCGAATGTGGGATCAACTTTTAAACCACCAACTTTCTTGAGGAACTGTCTTTAAATTCAATCTATTTATTCTAGCAAGTTGTACACCATCTTTCATTGTCCTATCATTCTAGCAAGTTGCATACCCTGTTTCATTGTCAACATTCTATCATGCTGTTGGCCACGGGATAATGTAATGAGCATTTCTTGTATGCAGTGCCCCAACTCTCCATAAAACCTTCATCTCCTGGGAACACAGCTGAGCTCCATTATCAGTCAAAAAGCATCTAGAAAACCATCCCACTGAATGAATCCCTCAAAGAATTTTATGGGAGAACCTAACATTATGTCACCCACACTAGACACCTCAAATCACCTTGAGAACCAGTCAATTGCCACAATCAAATATTGCACCCTCACTCTCACCCTTAAGAGGTCATACAGTATCAACTGCTACTTCCTCCCAAGGCGCAGGAGTAAAATCCTAACACATTATGGGAGGAAAATGTGGTCTGTGAAACCTATCACGCAACATTTACTGCTCCGTCTAATGGTATCCTCCACCTGAATATCCAGGCCACAAGAATTCCACACAAAGTTGTTCCTCTTCTTGAAATACAGAACATGGGACTAATAAACTGGAATACACGCCTTGACAAACATACATTTCTGTGAATCCACCATTCACCTCCTGATGTTGACTGACCAGTGTATAGCAGCTTTAGTTACAATCTTTTTCAACATTTTGTGATCTGACATTATTTTAAACACACAACACCACAGAAAGCAACAAAACCTTTTAAAAGCCCAAGCTCTCTCAATGACTTAATAGTTGGGTTTGGCTCCCTTTAACACCTTAGAAGCATATGTGATCACTTTTTCACACTACCCATGTTTCTAAAAAAAAGTACAGCAACAAGTTCCTTATCACTCGGATACGTTACCACTATCATCTCCTTTCCTGGCACACAGGTCTTTGTATTGGGGATTTTTACTCCATCCTTTTAAGTACTCAATTCAAACCTGCTTTCCTCATCCAACAGAAATTCCGCACAACTCTTGCCCAACCCTCTCGTAGCATTTGAATCAGCCTAAATAGGACTAAAACAACTATAAAATGCAACCATTCCTGAGAATATACCCACTTCCTCCCTATTCTTGGGTGTTTCCAAATTGGAAATCGAATCCACAAGCTCCTGGCGTGGGTTCGTTCAACTATGGGAGATGATGAATCCTGGATAAGTGTCCACTTCCTTCCAAATCTACATGTGTCCTCTCTAACTGCCATACTAGCATTCTCCAATCTGTTCAGCACCTCTTTCACATTGAAAATGTGTTTCCCAAGTTATCTAAAAAATAAAGATATCATCTTGAAAACAACTGACTCCTAAGTCTCCCACCAGATTGTCCGAAACAATTATGCTGCCAAGATAAATCCAAACAGCATCCTGAGGAAATTAGGTGACCCCATAGAAGAAATGAAACTATTAGATCATATGAACAGCCATTTTGCTTTTCCTGGTGGTAAGTAGATGCCAGATTCAGGGTGGTAACGAACCTGACAGCCATCACCATTGACAACATTTACACCAAATTAGGGAAGGGATTCTTGTCCACTACTACCTCACGGTTCGATTCCCTCAGGTTGACACATAATCTGATAATGTTTAGTCAGTATCCCAGTTTTGAGAACTCACTGTGGAAGTTCTTGACAAACTCCTCACACCCTCTTTCACCTAGTGCACACACACACACTTGAGGACTTGCATCCAGGCCCACACCCAAATGCCTCAGGTGTGGCCATCCGACAATATTATCCCCTTTAACAGCCACATACATCTTCCCTTCAGCAAGTCCATCTTTGTACGCTATGAGAGAGTGAAAATACAAAAAACATAGTTTTCGGCTCACTATCTGGGCCTAATGTGCATCTTTAGCAGCTATCTGTCTGGTCTAATATCCATCTTCCTCAGCACCACCCATCCTTCATAGAATTTTAAGTAACGTTTTAAGGAAATAATACTGAACCTTGAACAAAAGTTGAACATTACCTCCACGTCCACTTTTTCGATACTCACCATTTCCGACAGATTGCCATGGTGTTTTCCCCCTCCTGTTGAACAAGTTCATCACACACTTCCTTCACACTCGAAAAAAATATAAGGACAAAATAACACAGACAATCTTAGAATGTTGGTACTGCCTTCACAGAGTTATCACAACCACTGTATGATGTCAATAATGCATTTTCCCATCTTTTCCCAGTGTTATCACTGCACATATGCCCTGTTTCCCCCTTACAAATATAAGCATCCATCTTCTAAAACTCTTATAACTCCATACAATATTACCCTGCACTATATATTTCCCAATGATCCGTGAAACTGTATTTATAGAGTGTTCCTTTACTGAAACATCTTAGAGGTAAAACTGTAAGTTGCTGCAACTGAGCTAAAAAGAGACCATTTGAGAACCTGAAATATAAAGGTCTTCAGAAGCTTTTTTATTTGAATAGGATTTGGTTCAAGTCAAAGAAACAGAGAAAGATTTGTGTCTGTGAGTCGACGCTGGGCTCTCTCAACAGTCAAGTGGCGCTGATGGGCAGAACCCCAGGTCAGATTAGTCTCATACTAAACAAATGTTTTTACCCAGAATTCAGGTACTGTGGTAAACAACTCTATGCACAATTACCATTACCTTAAAAGTGATTCATTTCTTAATGGGTAACAAGTGGCACTGTTTCAGTACAGGAGAAATGTGAGCGTATTTAGGCGGTTGAGAGATAATTCAGGCTGCTGTATTTTGGACCGATTGAAGTTGGTAGACTAGAATATCAGAACAAATGCAACACAGCGTGATGATTTGGGAAAAGAACAGCCAAGGCCTAGAATCTTCCAGAAGGAATAAAAATCACAGCCTGTTAGATATTTAAGGCTGTGCTTTTGACATTGAGTTGCGATTTGTATACTGGTATGAGAAAAGCATTGTGTGACTGATGGAGCAAGGTTTCATACGTACAGAAACTTGCATGGACTGAGTCCTCTCGAAATAACCTCTAACTAATTAATCCACATGTTTTGTCCATTAATATTTGCATTACACAACATTTCTAGTATCTAGGGGAAGCTTGACAATATGCTTTCACTAACAGTAACCCGAGTGTCTTAATATGGCCGCCGAAAATGCAGGAACTTTACTGCGCATGCGTCTGCCACATCTACGTGGTATGAAGTACTTCTTCTTTTGGTGGGAAATCTTTGCTTCTGTGCACTAGTGCCAGAAATGGCTGCTTCAAACCTCACTTGCTAAAGCTTACGCTGCTTGTACTAAGCTTGTTCGTTCTGCTTAACTATTAACGCAAAAGTTAAAATAAAGTAATGGGGTTAGAGTAGAGATAAGTGGTATACAGTGCATTCATTTATTTTTGTATTCTAATGTGTCCTTATTTGACTTTATTATTAGCTTGCAGCCGTGGTCGTTGATAGGTGTACCTGCAGGGGGGTGACGTGGGGAGGGGGAGGGGCAGGGTGGGAGCTAGTAATCTATGGATTACGAAGCTTTACAGGTAAGTAAACATTTTAATAAATAAAACAAATTTTGTTGCGCGAGCTGCATTGCATTTGGGGATGCAGTGCACACAACGAATTACGTTTTATTTATTTAAATGTTTACTTACCTGTAAAGCTCCGTAATCCATAACTACTATACCTCACCCTGCCCCTCCCCCTCTCCACAACACCGCCCTGCAGGTACACCCATTACCGACCGCGGCTGTTAGCTCGTATTTGGGCCTGAGGGGTGACTTGAAAACACCATTTTGAAAATGCACTACGCATGTGCTGGGAGAAATGAGAGACCTCGAGCTGTGGCATTGAAACCGCGCCAGGGATTGTCTTACCCGCGATGCGCCTGAGAACCTCACCCCTTGACCTGGGAAAAGGAAGACAACTTGCAAGTTATTATTACATTGTATGCTAAAATGAAATAATATTGGTGGGCGGAATAAAATCGTGAGAAAATAAATTATGTGTGGGAACTTGATCAATTAAAGTCAATTGAAATGACCTCATCTTAGTATGGTGTGATGACCTCCACTCGTCTTTCTGACCAATCATTGAAGGGGAATACATAGATTTGCAACATTTAGGGGTGGTACATTGCCTTCGAAATGGTATAACTAAGGTAGGTTTAGATAGAGAAATTGTCCGACTTGTCAGAATAGCTGACCTGTCAATGATCCAACCCATGCTATAGGAGATCGAGAGCAGAGATGCTGGCAGAGCACTCTTTGAAAAGAGTCGAGGTGCTTGGGAAATTATGGATTACCCAGTCGGGGTACTAATTGGCTAACTGAGAGAGAGGGTATGACGTTGGCGTTGCACTTAGAGGAGGTCACCTGTCCTGATCTGCAACTGTCTTGTCCCATGGGCACCTGATTTGTCGGGAGCCTTGTCCTTTGCCACAGCCCGTGACGAGGGTTGGGCATTGCACCATTTTAGGTAAATATAATACATGTGGTATGTCCTTGTGCTATTTCCCTTTCTCACCATTCCCAGGTACTGATGTTTAAAGGTGTTACTGTGATTTCTTACAAACCTTATGTCCTATTGATTTTATTCTTACTTGTAAAATTAATGGTAACAGTATTCTGGCCTTTTTGACTCCGAAAATCTTGCATAGATAAAGCTTTTAAAATGTTCCCGAGTCTGTGGTAATTACAGGAAAAGTAAATGTGTTTAAATACTGCCTGTTTATTCGAAATCCTTATTCGATCCCTAGGACTTATAGCAAAGGTGACAAGGATTGGTAAGTCATGTTTACAGGTATAAGTCCTGAAAGGACTCAAAGTACTGATAGGGCAATAGTTAGTAAATCATAGGCAGGACTGCTAGTTTAAAGTGTGAATTTTTTATGGGCTCAGGTGAGTATGGTAAAATTTAAGCTAGTGGTCCCGCGCGCTCTATCAGTATACTTTTCTGGTAGCAGTAGTATGGTTAAGGTTTAGTTAAAAATAGGTAGTTAGTTGTGTATTGATTATTGATTTATTGATTTATGTACTAACCAAAATCCGCTTGTGTTGTTATCTATTGTCTGGAATATCCTGGGATAAGGAAAGCGGGTGGTAAATAGAAGCCACACTGCTGTGAGGTCACTTGCCTTGAGGAATAGGTGCAAAAAGTTAGGTAAAACTTGAAGCATTAGTTAGTGTTTATTTTTCTAGTATAAATGTGAAAGTGATTGGTAGCAGAGAGTTCGCTGGTGGCGGTCTTATATCACCTAGAAAGGGTAATTCTGAAGGAGTAGCAGGTTCTTTTTTTTGCTTAAGCGAAGGGTAACCTGAAGGTTGTTTTACTCGCAGAGCATGAAGAGTAGGCGGAATCAGGTTTACTCATTGTGAAAGGAATGATCTTTTCTTTCAATTTAGTCAATCAGGCACAGTAGCGAATATGTTTATGTTGTCAATTAATGAAATGTATAATTGATTTTGAAAGAAATTTAATTATCATATTACCTTGCAAAGGAGGGAGTCAGCTGCGGGTGTTCCACTGACGTCCTAGAGAGCCGCGCTGGGATTGGTAGAAACAGCGGGTGTGTAACCGTGAGAAAATTGTAAAGGAGGGGTGAGTGTGGAGAGTGAGATTCACGTCACAGAAAAACCGTGCAATCATTGGTTATCGCTGCTCGTAAGTCAAACCCTTATTGGTCGTTGAAAATACGAGACGCGCTGGTATTTAAGAAATATTTCTGCAAAATAAACAATCTGAATTAATTGAATATGCTGAAAAACTAAATAGCAGTATATGTGGCATTTAGATCCAGCATTTATAGGAAATCGTCGTGATAGAACATTTCTAACATTTGCTAGAGAACAACAGATTAGAGGAAGACCTTACATCATGTATGGAGAAAAGAGAAATTTTTTATTTTTTAAGAAAATAAAGAATTATTTCAAAAATGATAAGGCTATTAAAACAAGAGAAGAGATCATTATTCCACCACCGAATACACCTGCATCATACATGATGGTAGAAAGGGGCTACTACACATGTGTGTGGTTAGAGAACTGGATAGAATATACAAAAGATGATGGCATACTAGCTTTTCCAGAACATTGTACATTTAATGGTAGAATTTTACACAATTTGCAAACTCTCACGAATGAATTAGATCCCAGACCAACATTGGTGCAATATGAATCCCTAGAAAAAAGGGAGACAGAAGTTTTTGAACGAGATAGATTTCGAGGTGACAATAGTTTTAGCAGATTTTATCCCAGATTTCCTAAAGATACGCGAGATAAACAAATGAAGAGATGGAGACAGTCCATGTTAGTGGATGGATTATATCCTTATATCCTATTTTTACAACAGAAGAAATGTCAGGGAATAAAAGTACAGAGAAAATAAGAAATGTTATGACTAGTGGTGATTCGGATGATGATTACTTAGATGATTTATTAATGAAAAATCTGCCACCTTACCAAGAAGAAACCCATAGAGTTACTCCTAGCGCTCCGTTTTTGTAACCACCTTTAGGTCCACATGTTATACATGAAACCTCATTAGAAAAGGTACTCCAAGAAAGAGAAAAGGAAGCATTAAATAAACAGAGTAGTGAATTAATTCAGAAAAATTCCCAATTAAATACAAGTCCTGAAGCTATGACAATACCTGTAACAATAGATCCGGTAGTTCCTTTATATGGAGATAAGCAAGCTAGTCCTAAAGCTCCCGTTCTGACTACACCCATAGTACAGCCTAGAAAAGAAACCTTAATAGTTGATGATCAAGCAAGTGAATGCGAATCGGTAATTTCCCTGATGGATTTACCTATACGAGAACCAGTGGGTGATTCGATCAGGAAAATTACTCCCCGATATTCAAAAGAAGTACAAATTGAGACTTCCTCAGGAACGAGAAATGCAACTGTAGTAAGCCCAAAATAATTAGATTGATGGACCTGAAACATAGAGAAGCCAAAAACACAGTCAAAGGTATTGAACATATTCAAATTGGGGGGAGAATTAGAAGAAATGATAGCAGGAAATTGGGGATTGGACAGACTAAACTCATTTGATGAAGATGAACTGTTGTTTGTATGCAGAAGTATAACTCGAAATACAAAAATATATCGTGAAAATTTAATGAATTTGGCTTTGGAAATGGGAATTGACTTTCGTAAATCAAAGGTATTACAGAAACCATATAGAGCTGAATTTTCTGACAAAGATTTGGAAAACATGAATGTATCAGGACGTAAATTACAGCTAAAGGAATTGTTGTCGTTGTTGCAAAAATGGGGAGATTTAGACAAATGGAAAGCTAGATGGACAAAGAAGAAGGAAGAGTGTAGTATGTATATTTACTAGTCTTTTAGTGTTCAAAATGTCTTTAAGGAATGTTACTTTTGTAAAGTTCTTATGTGGTCATGTGCACTCCAGAATGTAGTTTGTAAAATGCATTTGGTACACTGGAAGTCCATGAAGCAAGTTGTGGTTGCCTTTACTGGAATTAAATCTCTTCATTCAACTCATCTGGTTCCTGTTTCCTTTTGTGGATTCAACTAATTTACATGAGAGCTGACTACATATTTTGGCGATGCTATTTTTGGATTTTTTTGTAAGCTTTTGGACTATTTTTTGAGATTTTGAAGGAATCACCAACCATCAACAAATTGAGATTATTTGGAATATTAATCTTGTCTATTTCTCATACTGCCATGAGTAATCTAAGTGACTATTTGTGTTAATTTTACTAAAAAACTTGCAGATCGCGAACTCGCTTTGTTCCACAATCCTTCTTACCGTTGTGTGCTGCTTATTTTCGGATGCTGCATTCGTTCTTAGCGCATGCATAATTGTCTGCGCAGAGCTGTGACGTTTTGGATCGGCGCTCATTTACAAGCGTCTTACACTTAGCGTACCAACGCTGATTTACGAGCGTCTCATACGTGATCACGTCATCACTCTTTAGCGGCCATTTTGTCTAATTGGGAAAGATCGCATTGCAGCATATGGATTTCACATTATATCGTGAATAGATTTAACGATCTTTCAAGTTTTTTCTTCATATTTAAAGCGGATTTCACAGTCACTTCACTGGATTTATTACTTTACAAAGAAATAGTCCCTTTAAAGTTGCTTCATAGGATCTGTGTCTACTGGACTTGGTAAATATTTGTTTTATCTTTATTTATGGTTTATGAACATTAGAACTCTGGATTAAAGACTTCATTTGATATAACTTTATTTAATTATATTGCAAATTCTAACAATAGTATTTTGGCACCTCTATGTTTTTTGAAAGTCCCAGGTAAACCACAAACTCCATGGCACAAATGGCTTAGAGTGTTTACTAATTATTTGGAAGCAATTGATGCTTTGGAATATTCTGCTTCCAGGAAAAGAGCAATATTATTTAACCATTTAGGAGATGCTGGGCAACAACTTTTTGACAGTTTACCTATTGTTCAAAATCCTAATTCTGATGATTCTGGAATGTGTACACTGAAGCACTGGCTCGTTTATGAAAGCCGTACAAAGATGAGCCTTCTATAATGGTTGAACGTCATGTCTTTGTTAAAAGGAAACAATTACCTGAGGAGTCAATTGAGGATTATCTTGCAATCTTACGTGTTCTTGCATTGAAATGCGAATTTGGAACTTATCTTGATACTGCTCTTCGAGACCAATTAGTGTTCAACTGTTTTAATAAGAAAATTCAAGAAAGAATTTTGACTTGCAAAAATCCTACACTGGATGAAGTCATGATAATAGCTAAAAGTATTGAGTGTTCAGTCACTTCTTCGAAAATGTTGGCAGAATCTTCAAGCAACAGTGGAAATATCAATGCTCCTAATGTTAATGTTATGAGTGTTTCTAAAGATAATATGCAGGAAGTTGATGTTAATGCTCTTACCACTCGTCCTAAAGACAAAAACGTTTTTGAATGCAAATCTAATTATTTTTGTTACAGGTGAGGCTCTAAATTTCATCTTGGTAACAGCTCTAATTGTCCAGATCAAGGTAAAAGATTTAACAACTTTAAAAAAATTGGTCATTTTCTTAATATGTGTAGAGTTCCGAAAGATAAAGGAAAAGTTAATCTAGTTTACACTGAAGAAGAAATTTGTGATGCATTGAATGTAGCTTCCTTATCTGTTCACATTAATGCTCTTGAGGGCAACAAGAATAAGGGACTCATCTGTAATGTGTTAATAGGCACAATTTCTCTGGATGTTATGGCGGACTCCGGTTCGCCAATCACAATTTTAGATGTAAAAACTTTTAACAACTTGTGGCATGATATTAAATTACAACCTACTGACGTTAATCCCAAAGCTTTTGGGGAATACAATATAATTATGGAAGGGCATTTTACTGATTCCATCAATTTCAAAGGTAGAATTATCAACACCAAAATATATGTGGCATTGAATGGAAGGGACATTCTAGGATGACGTGATCAAAGTGCTTTAGGCATAATGCTGAAACCCGGTCATCTTGAACCTGTTGTTCTTGGTGAGTTTCCGATATTATCAATTAGTGACAGTAAAATACAGGATCCTACTTTATGTAAATTATTTGACAAATACAAAGGAGTGTTTAGTGATAATATTGGTTTGGTAAAATTTTTTGAACATGTCATAAACTTGAAAGAAAGTTTTTCCAATTGTTCAGAAAGTACGCACCGTACCTTTGTCTATTAGAGATGATCTTAAGAAACATCTTGATATGTTGTGTTCTCAAGACATTATTTGTCCAATTGAGTCTTCAGAATGAGTTTCGGCTGCCGTCGTAGCTCGTAAAAGTTCAGGAGAAATTCGTCTATGTACGGATTTGAGAGTTTTAAACCCCAATATTGTCATTGATGCTCATCCTTTGCCTAAAATTCATGACATGCTGGCCAAAATAGGTTGCAGTAAATTCTTTTCTACCTTTGACTTACGCTCAGCGTATCACCAAATTCCTCTATCGGAGAAGTCTCAACCATTAACCACGTTTGTTACACCCTTTGGTGTTTACATGTATAAAAGAATCCCGTTCGGTCTAGCATCAGCTGCCAGTATTTTTCAAAGGCTCATGGATAAGATTTTTGATAATTGTGCTGGAATTCAAGCTTTCCAGGATGTCATCTTAGTACATTCTGAAACAATAGAGCAGCATTATATTTTGGTTGAGAAAGTTTTGAGTATCTTACAATCTGAAGGTTTAACATTAAACCTAAATATATGCAATTTTTTAGCATAAGATGTTGATTATCTAGGTCATAATCTGTCGAGTGAAGGCATCAAACCTAAATCTTCATTATTAGATGCCATTAATAATGCTCCTCCTCCGCTGGATAAGGATTCTTTGAGAGCACTTCTTGGACTTAGTGAATATTGTGCTCGTTTTGTCAGGGGTTATGCTTTAGTGGTTCAACCTTTAATAAATTTGTTGAAAAAACATGGTAAATATGTGTGGACAGGTGAGCAACAGGAAGCTTTTAACTCGGTAAAAAAATTGATCATCAATGCTCCTGCAATCAAACCGTTCATAACGGTGGATGCCAGTGCCAAAGGTCTTGGTGCTGTTCTAAGTCAGGTGATAAATGGTCAAGAATGTACCATAGCGTTCGCATGTCGTACGTTATCATCTGCCGAGCTTAACTATAGCACAATAGAGCGTGAAGCTTTGGCCTGAACTTGGTCTGTGGAAAAGTTCAGGATGTACATTTGGGATACAAAATTTCAACTATTTAGAGATCATAAACCTTTAATGTATATGTTAGGTGACAGCTATTCTAACAAGGCCTCTTCTCGTCTTGTCAGATTACTGGCAAGTCTTCAAGAATTCAATTTTGATATTAAATATCTTCCAGGGGGCAAAAATGTTTGCACTGACTGTCTCTCACGCATTCCTCTTCCCAGTCAACAATCTGTTAATTCTGATGATGAATTTGAATGTGTATTCTCAATCGATGATGCTGTCCAAGATTTCAAAATTACACATGATGAATGGGTTCGCAAATTTGAACAAGATCATTGTTTGCGTAATGTCAAAGAATTTTCAGTACAAGGATAGCCTGTGGATGGGAGTTTATCTTTAGAGGAAAGAAATTTTGCGCAGGTTGCTTCTGAGTTGTCATGTTCTAATAATATTTTGATGGGCCAAGATAAGTTTATTCCTCCGAGAGCTATTAGAGATCACATTATTTCCCTAGCTCATGAGGGGCATCCAGGTACCAATGCAACAGTGAACAAAATAAAACAAACTTATTGGTGGCCAGGAGTTGACAATCAAGTCAAAATGCATGTCAATCAATGTCCTCAATGTCTTTGTTCAGACAAACATTGGAAGTTATCTAATTCGCCTCTTTGTCCCGTTGAATGGCCTACGAGAGCCTGGAAAAAAATTGGTTTGGATTTTGTGGGTCCATTTTCAGTTTTTGATTCAAAAAAGAAATATTTGATTGTTGCAATTGATTATTTCTCAAAATGGATATATTTTGCTTTTGTTAAATCTGCTGATGCTAACTCTGTGATTTTATTTTTACAACGTTTATTTTATACAAAAGGTACACCTGATGAGCTAATTGCTGGCAATGGGTCACACTTTTTAGCTCGTGATGTAGACATGTTTTTAAATAAATTGGACATTAAACACAGGTTAGTCCTTTTGTACAGCCCTTCTTCGAATAGTCTTGTGGAACGCGCTAACCGTTTGTTAAAAGAAGCTGTACAAACTGCTGTAGCTAATGGATTGAATATTCCTTCATTTTTGTTTCACAAAATCTGGAATTACAATTGTGTACTACAGGTGTTTCACCTTTTATTCTGTTGAGAGGTCGTACTCCAACTTCTAAACTCAATCCTACTTGGTTAATTGAGAATTCAAGTCACAACGCTGTTGATGTAAACAAAGTTAGGGATATCGTAATTAAAAAAACAGAATGTTACAAGCAAAATTATGATAAACACATGCATGTCACAGACAAACCTTTATTTCCAGGTGATTGGGTTATTATCAGAAAACCTGTGAAAGTTTCTAAAGGTCAATCAAAATTTTCTTCACCTCTTCAAGTTATTAAAGTAGCCCGCATAGTGGTACTTCTGCAGGACAGAGGTTGGTGGAACAAAAATGCTCTTATAAAGATTACTGACAAACAAGCTGACATAATTTGTAAGAATAAACGTGTTTCTAATGGTTATGACAATTCTAATTTGACTGGTTTGGTGTTGCTGACAACATTGTTTTACCTATTGTGCATAACTCAAGTTGTCACTTACAACCTGCCATTACTTCCACTTCTTCATCTGGCGAAGGTGACTCTAATGCGATTCCGGGTCATTCTGTTTCTCATTCTTTTGCTTTTCATGAAGGAGAAGGAGATGGTAGAGGTAGAATGAACGGTCTTGCTAGAGTTAGAAATGCTCCACTTCGCTTTCGTGATTACAACATGAATTAATGTATTATTGTTGTATATAGTATTTTACTTTTCTTTGTTTTCCTGATAAAAAGGGGATGTGTAGTATGGATATTTACTAGTCTTTTAGTGTTTAATATGTCTTTAAGGAATGTTACTTTTGTAAAGTTCTTATGTGGTCATGTGCATTCCAGAATGTAATTTGTAAAATGCATTTGGTACACTGGAAGTCCATGAAGCAAGTCGTGGTTGCCTTTACTGAAATTAAATCTCTTCATTCAACTCATCTGGTTCCTGTTTCCTTTTGTGGATTCAACTAATTTACATGAGAGCTTACTACAAAGAGGCACAGACACACAAAACGTCATCTGAGTATTTACTAAAAGAAACAGAGAAAATCGAAAGGTTATGTCCGACGAGAGAAGTACCCGGAGGAGTTTATGTAAATGTTCCATGGTCCCAACAGGATATTTTATCATTTACTAATGATTTCCCAAAGCTCAGAGAAAAACCTGTAGAATGGTATTGACAAGTTGAAAGGTTTGTGAAAGTGTTGAAAGTACTGTTAAAAGATTTAGATGGTTTGTTTGCCATTGTTGTTCCAGCTGATTTGTGGACCGAGTGTAAAATTACGATTGGCCAAATAATGAATACCCTAGAGATCCTAAAACAGGAGCCCCATCAGAGGATGTGATAAAGAAATACAATCAGGTAATAACTTACTTAAAGAGAAAGATTCCTCCAAAAGAAACCGATTGGTCTAAAATAGACAGAACCACCCAAAACAAAGATGAATCAGTACATGCATATTATGAACTCCTCTTGCAGCTATTTAAATAGTACAATGGGTTGAAAACATAGATAATAAGGACATGACGCATTTTATTTATCATTTTGTGTCTGGACTAAAACCTGAAATCTCCCAAACGATTACAGAGCATAAATTGTGTTGGTAAGCAAAGCCTGTCGACGAAATTCTCAAGTATGCAAAATACTGTGAGGACGAAATTGATAATAAATGAAAGAAATTAGAAGAAAAAGTAATGTGGGCTCAAGTAAAAATGGCAGCACAACAGGAACTTCAATTAAGTCAGAAAACGAATAATCAGAAAAGAGGGGAGTGCCAAGGTGAAGGAAGTGGAGGTAAACCAAGAGGGAAGATGAGTAAACAGGAGGCAAAGAAAAACTTTCCTTGTCATGGGTGCGGAAAATTGGGGCATTGAAGAAACAAGTGTAAATTAATTCAGAATAATAATGTCCAAAATCAAAATTTGAATCCACAGATGCAGAATGAGGTTTCAATGAGAGAGCCGCAACAGGTAATACAGAATCAGTTACCTCAAGCCCCTATGCCAGATTTTGTGAGTCAACCCAAATACAGTGCTGACACCGGATTTCGGGAGGGAAGTGGTAAGAAAAATATGGTAATACCACAGTTTCTTTAACAGGACACATTTTTTGAAGACTACTGATATTGCCTGAGAGGAGGGGAAGAGGATTGAGTACTTGGCACATCCTTACCGGTAGATCAGTCAGGTCCTTACATTGCAGGGAAAGTGAAAGGAAATGATGCTACCTTTTTGTTGGACACTGGTGCTACCCGTTCTACTGTGAGAACAGCAGACATCCCAAACCTACCCCTCTCAGGAGAAGCGATCCAAGTAGTGGACGTTTCTAATAAACAAATTAGGACCCCTGTCACAGAACCAATGGAAGTCTGTATCTGTAACTTCTGAGCAATGCGCAAATTCTTAGTGTGCAATTCTAGCCCTGTAAACTTGCTAGGAAGGGATCTACCGTGCAAAATGAACGGCACAATCTTTTGTACACCAAATGGTGTTGAAATTCAGACTCCAGATGAAGACGGAGTGTACAAAATTATGCTAGCCAGACAAGAAACCGATGTTAAAAAGATGTCCTTAGAAGATTTACCAGAAGAATTAAAATCCTTTGTAAATCCTGATGTATGGGATTTTACTGGAAAAGAGGTAGGATTGATGGCAGATGCTGATCCCATGAAAGTGACAGTAAAAGAAGGTGCAGTTACCCAAACACCCAACAGTACAAAATGAGTCCCGAAATAAAGGCAGGAGTTGCAAAAGAAATAGAGCATTTGGTTGAACAAGGCATTCTAGAAGAAATAATGAGCAGTCCTTGCAATTCACCTATAATTGCCATAAAGAAACCAAACGGAAAGTACAGGGTGGTCCAAGACCTCCAAAAGATTAATAAAATTGTCGTCCCATGTTGCCCAGTAGTACCAAATCCAGCTGTGATTCTGTATCAAATACCATGGGGAGCAAGATGGTTCACTGTAATTGATGTATGACATGCCTTCTTTTCCATCCAACTGCATCCAGATGGCACGTTTTTATTTTAGTTCAAATTTGACGAGCATGTTTACGTTTAGAATCCTGTTCCACAAGGGTACATGGATTCTGAAAAAGGGCCTTGAATCACGAGTGCTGCCCGGACAATCTGTTTTGGTGCAGTATATCGATGACCTATTATTGGAATTGAGGACAAGAAATGATTGTGTGATTGATTCCATTGCATTGCTGAGCCACTTTGCAAAAGGTGGACACAAGGTGTCCCTAGAGAAATTGCAATACTGTTCCACCTCAGTCAAGTATCTGGGACACCAGATAGAAAGAGGGGTCAGAAGAGTGACATCTGAAAGAATCAAGATAATTCAGAATATGATGCTACCACAAACTCAGAAAGAAATCAGAATGTTTCTTGGAGTGGTAGGTTACCGCAGGCAGTGGATTGTGGGAATTGCCGTGCTGGCTAAACCATTGATTAAGATGACAAAGAAACGAGCAAAGGACCCAGTCGAGTGGGATGATGAAAGCATGACTACTTTCTTAAAACTGAGTAACAGTCTATGTGAAGCTCCAGCGTTAAGGATGCCTGACTATTCAAAAGTGTTTGCACTATTTTGTGACACAAGAGACAATTGTGCTCTTTCAGTCCTAACTAAGACCCATGGATTAATGCGACGTCCTGTGGCATATTTTTCTGTCACACTGGACCCAGTGGCATCTGCACTGCCAGGTTGTCTGACAGCGGTAGCTGCAACATGCATGAGTCTTGAGCAAAGTGAATCCATTGTCATGGGATATCCTGTGACAGTGTATGTCCCACATTCAGTCGTGATTCTGTTAACCAGAACACGTACTCAGCACTAACACCTAGTCGGATGACTAAATATGAAAGAATTATCCTTGGTTCAGAAAATGTGACAATAGTAAGATGTACTATTTTAAATCCAGCTACCTTATTGCCAGGTTCTCACTTTGAGGAAGTAAGAGAGGAAGTTGAACATGATTGTTTCGACTTAACTGAATTCAGTACTAAACCTCGCACAGATATACAGGAAGAACCTTTAAAAGACCCAGAGCATGAGTTATTTATAGATGGCTCGTGTATGCGCCATGAGGAAGGAGGATTAAGCGCTGCTTATGCTGTGTGCACATTATCTAATATAGTCTAAGCATCCTATTTACAAGGAGTCAAGTCTGCACAGGTAGCCGTATTGATTGCTTTAATAAAAGGGTGCAAAATTGGGAAAAATTGGAGGGTAACCATTTACACTGATAGTCAGTATGGTTACGGGAGTGTGCATGACTTTGGCCAGCTATGGATGCAAAGAGGGTTCATGACTTCTTCAGGAACCCCTATTAAAAAGAAAATCAAGCATGTGGAAACAGCTGCCAACTTATGCTATTGGGTGGTGTGAATACATGGGAGGAAGTGAAAGATTTACAAGGTGAAGCAGAGCCCAAAGAAAAGGAAGATTGGCAGAAAGTAGGATGTCAGATGAGACCTGAAGATGTAGTCATAGCTTACCTAGTTGGGAGACCAGTGTTACCTGACTGTATGCTTGCACCAATGGCTAGGATGTGCCATGGGGACCCACACATAGGGAGAGATGCTATGGTGAGGTTGTTTAGACGGGATTGGTTCAATGCAAGGTTCAGGAACATAGCAGAGAGTCTTTGGCAGAGATGCCTAACATGTCAGCGATTAAACCCGGGTAAGAAAACTGTAGTGTGTCCTGGGAAAATTGGGAAAGCAGAAGGCCCCTTTATGAGACTCCAAATTGACTTCATTCAGTTACCCGCTTGTCGAGGATTAAAGTATGTCTTGGTCATTGTCTGTCTATTTTCAAAACGGGTTGAAGCATACCCTACCCCCAGGAGTGACAGCTTATCTATAGCCAAACTCTTTCCTAAGTTCGGTTTTCCAGTAACGATTGAGTCAGACCAAGGAAGACATTTTAATAATGACATTATTAGTCTAATTTGTGAAGCATTTAAAACTTAGCAAAAGCTGCACTGTGCATACCACCCAGAGGCTTCTGGAGTGGTAGAACAATTGAATGGCATAATTAAAGCAATATTGGGAAAGATGTGTGAATCTACCCAATTAGAATGGCCTGATGCTTTACCTCTTGTCCTGATGGGACTCAGAAGCATTCCAGACAAGAAAACAGGCTTGATTCCCCATGAAATACTCATGGGAAGGGCAATGAGGCAAGCATGTGTGCCAGGACATCAGTTGTGAACCATATCTGATGATTTAGTGTTAGAGTACTGCAAAGAGTTGGCTGACCAAGTGCGTTCTATCTCTCACCAGGTCGGGGAAGACGCTGAAACCAAACAATCAACTCCAGCACATGATTTGAACCCTGGAGATTGGGTAGTGATAAAAAATCACACCTGGGAATCTTGCCTAGCACCAAGGTGGGAAGAGCCACATCAAGTGATATTGGTCACCACCACAGCTGTAAAGTGCAAGGGAATCCCCAACTGGATCCACGCAAGCCACACTAAAATGGTAACAGAACCTGACGGAGTTGAGGCTGAGGGTTGTGCAGCTGAAGGGTCTCACAAACTTGATCCTGAAGTAGTTGACAAAGAACAACCGAGCACCAGTCAGGATGAATTAATCCCAGTGGTTGACATACCTGAAATCAGAGTAAGAACGAGAAGCCAAACCTATTTAGATATTCAAACTGATAATGAGGACGAGACAGGAATAGAAGAACGTAGTCAGATTAGAAAAATCCAAGCTAATGATAATCGTGAGTAGGACCAGATAAGGAAAGAGCAATATACTCAGACCAACAAAACCCCCACCAGAACACCTCTGTCTGAGGAGGGACAGATAGGTACAAGACAAAGCGCACAGGCAGAAAACAATCAAGAATCTGCAAGACTTGTGCAGGACCAGACAGGACTTTTTTTATTTTTTTTATTTTTAGTCCTCATCTCACTTTTTAAGCCTCTGCTGGTCTTACGAAGCCGCTGTTACAATCTGTGGTCCTCTTGGCTTACCACACTTGCTTGGGTCACCCGGCCGATCCCTTTTGTGAGGTAACTTGATGTAATCATCAGACCAGTTGTATTAGTCTTAAATTGCGGCCCCAACTCACAAAAGGATGCCAGATGTTTAATGGCTTATCTTCTGTACCCTCATATTCCAGTCGAGCCATAGCAAGTGCAGCTTTGAGCCAGTCCTCCCTTTTTGGTGGCAGGGGGTCTTTCCGTTTTTTACAAATCTCTCTTCGAGCTAATAATACCAAATAGATTAATAAACCTCTTTTTTTCTGTGAAGCCATCTGACAGAATAGACCATCGTCCCCAAAGAAGATCAATGACAAATTGACTGCAATAGTGGTTTTAAGAATATCTCTAAGAGAGTCACCCACCTCTTTCCAAAATATTTCCAGTTCCGGGCACTCAAAGAAGACATGTAGATCATTGGCTAGGGGTAACAAACATCTTGGGCATTTGGGAGGTGGCACTGGAGCAAACTTAGCTATCTTGACGGGGGTATAATTAAGTCTATTTATAACAAAAGAATTATTATTTTTCAAACAAGCGGGTTTGACATAATTGTATAAAACCTTTAATGAGGGCTCGTAAAGAGACTCTATTGAGGGTCCAAAGGGGGTTTGATTCCACACCGCCTCTAAGGAAGGAATCTCAAGATCTTCAACTTCCATTAAATGGTTATACCACACTGTAATTTCCTTCTTTATTGGGAGGGTGGATTGACACAACCTTTCAATCTCCCCGTTCCCTCTTTCTTCCCCTTTTTCTGCATCATACCGTACACTAACTGTAGATATTTGAATCTAGAAAGCCCTGGACCAATCCTAGCTCTCAGGTATTCCCATGTGTGGATTCCCCCGGAGTCTACCAACTCAGCCCAGGTAGTGATGCCAGCCCTCTTTATAGGCAACACCAAACTGTCTCTGAGGCAACCCGGGGTTCCGGGTGCATCCCAGACTGGGACATAATCCGAATAGTAACCTATGCCCCAGCTGTGTCTAACCCTAAACCACAACTCTAGGGTTACCCTCAGAACCTTCAAACGTACCTGCTTAGAGAACTTTGGAGACCCAAACTTATATAAAAATGCCTCGCCGCCTCCACCTGCCTCAACTCTCACCATTTCTCCTAGCAACCTACCCCTGGTTGACTCCTCTGGTTTTACAAGTAGTATCCGAATGCTTTTAAATTGGAATGCTACCGCGTATAAACTAACAACAGGAAGGGCCAGCCCGCCTTTCTTTAGTCTACGTCTGAGTTTCTTCCAAGCCAATCGAACCCCCTTGTCCACCCACACAAAGCTTCCAATCTTACTCTGCACCTTACTTAGACTCTTTTTCGAAAAGGTTAAAGGTATAGTGGTGAATAAGTTGGAGAACTTTGGGAGAGTGACCATCTTTACCAGGTTGATTTTCCCATCAATGGTCAAAGGGAAGTTCCTCCATCTACTAAAGAGGCAATCCACTTCTTTGACGATTCTGTTGAGATTAATCTGAGGGATTTTTTCCAGTCCTTAACAATATAGATCCCCAGATATCTCAACTCTGTGCTGACCCTTCCTGTCCACTGATCCAGGTTCCAGCACATCATCTCTGTCTTTGATTTGTTGACTAAATAACCACACAGAGACCCAAATTCCGCCATGAACTCCCCTACCCGCGGGATTACCACCTCAGGGTCACTCGTATATAGTATTAAGTCATCTGCATAGAGAGCTACTTTAGAGCTATATTGTTCCGACCTAAAGGGATAAATTGAATCATCTAGTCTCATGGCTTGTGCTAATGGTTCTATATAAATACCAAACAAAAGAGGCGAGATCAGACAGCCCTACCTGGTCCCTCTCTGAATATTAAAACTCGAGGTTAATAACCGTTTAGGAGAATTCGGGTAGAGGCACCCTGGTAGCAATTCTGCAAGGTTTGAATGAAAATGGGACCGAATCCCATTACCTTCAAAACTTCCCAAAGGTACACCCAGCAGACTCTATCAAAATCCTTGGCTGCGTCCAAGGCGACTACGGCCAAAGGTTCAGACTTCTGAATGGCCAGATCGATATTGCCTATTAACAGTTGCGTCTGCTCCTGAATGAACCTTCCTGCAACAAACCCCTTCTGATCTGTGTGTAACAACTTCTGGACTAATTTTGCCAATCTCCCTGCCAATATGCCCATAAAGATCTTATATTCTGCATTCAGCAGGGAGATTGGACAGTATGAGTCCGCCTTTGTGGGGTCCTTACCGGGTTTTAAAATCAGAACGATTATCGCCTCCTTCCAAGACTTGGGGACTCTACCATTGGAGCAGTAGACCAATTAAAAGTAGTACCCATTACAGGGATCAACTCCTCTGCGAGAAGTTTATACACTTCACTCGGAATTGAATCCGAGCCTGCAGCTTTTTTATTCTTAGATTTTTTAATTTGCTCGGTTATCTCCTCCAGGGTGAAAGGAGCATCTAAATCATTCCTACTATCTTCAGACAGGATAGGCAGATGCTGATTCCTCAAAAAAGACTGAATGGAGCTCAGGGAGGGTGCCAGATCCTCTCTATAAAGATCTGAAAAAAGAGAGAGAAGACAGGATTGCATATCTTAGATCCTGCTTGATATCTCTCCATTGTTGTTTATAATCAGTTCTTTAATGTTATTCCCAGCACGATTCGTTCTAGCTTTCCAGGCCAATAAGGCTCCTGCTTTCTCCCCGTTTTCAAAGTTTTGCATGTTTCTTTTATTCCATTGCGCTCTACATTTTGCATCTAATTTCCCTCTATACTCCTGTCTTACGCAAGTCCTTCAGGACTTGCGAAAGTCGCTCAGGATCCCCATTACTTAGTCTGTTCCTTTCTTTCTCTAACTTGCTTATTTTTCCCTCGATACTCTTTAGTGCTTCCAACACTACTCTATACTTAGAACAAATAATGCCATGAAACTTCCCCCTTAGGCAAGATTTATATGCATCCCAAATAAAATCCATGGTCGTGGAGCCCATGTTTACAGAAAAAAATTCCGATGAGGAAGCCCGCACTACCTCTATGACCTCAGGGTCAAGAAGCTTGGCCCTGTTCAATGTCCTCCTCGGCTGCTGCGGCAACCCTTTATCCTGGTATGAAAATTGCACAGGTGCATGATTTGAGAGGTGGCTTGCCAAAACAGAGATCCCCTCTAGGTCATCTAGAGACAGCCTATCTGAAAATATATAATCAATCCTAGAGGAATGACTGTATTTCTTGATGTAGAACGTAAAACCCTGTTGATCCCCTCTTAAAGGCCCTCCATAGATCAACCAGGTCTAAATCATGTGTCATATTCAATAAGGCACGTCGTATCTTTGTGGCTCCTACGTAATGTCTTAGATTGGATCTGTCTTTTGATGGATCCAACAAAACATTGAAATCTCCCCCAATAACAGACGGTGGGGATTCCTGAGTCAATACTGACTGCAATATATATAAGTAAGTCGGATCCTCTATGTTCGGGCCATAGAATGAGGCATACACTAAGTCTACGTTCTCAAATGCTAATTGAGCCACTAACCATCTCCTAGAAGGATCTGAATGTGTTCTTTTTATGGTACACAAGGCCCCATGTTTGATCAGGATCGCCACGCTTCTACTTTGAGATGTCTGATATGACACACTAAAACTTTTTATCCCTTGGAAAAAAAATTGACTACTTTCTGAAAAGCTTAAGTGCGTCTCTTGTAGTATACAGACTTGAGCAGCAGAAAGCTCCAGATACTTAAAGATTAACCTCTGCCTTCGAGGACACCTCAACCCACTTACGTTCCAAGAGATAAAGATGGTCCTTCTATCCCGTTGACCTTGATTTCCTGCCATTCCCCTGTTCTACTATGAAGCTGTCTCCCCTGCATGGGGAGATACCATACCTAAGGTTGAAAGGAGGTTGATTTGTTCTTTTTTTCCCACTGCTCCTCACCCCGGTGCCCTCCTCCCGCCCTCGCCAGATCCCCAGTGCCCCAGTGCCCTCTCCTCCCATGAGGAACCCTCCCTTCCAATAGGCAAAGCCTATTCGGACCAGACAGGACTAGCAAAACTGGTTCAGGACGTAGAAAAAACTCCAGGCTCAACAAAGTCATATCCTGAATCAGGTCAGATTAGTTTAGAAGAATCCATCCAGGCAGAACAGTCAACAATAATAAGCCCTGGACAAGGTCAGTTAGAGAGGATACAAGAAGTTGATGAAAATCAAGTTGTGCCACAACTTAAAGAAAACAAAAGAACATTTGAAGAATCAGAAAGCACAGTGCCAGCTAAAAGACTCAGAAAAGGCGATAAATGGCCTGGTTTTGTTAAAAGACTGAACTATCGCCTAGTGACAATAGATGAAGAGCCTGAACAGGTAGACGAAGTGACAAGTCCAACTGAACCATCTACAAGCAATCAAAGAAGGAGAAGTCCGCGCTTGAAAAGGCTGAACAATAAATTCACAGGCCCTGAATGGACTTACGTCATCCTTGAAGAGTTTAAGAATCTGGAAATCAGTGATAAAAATGAGGAAGAATCGAATGCTGATCAAAATATTGAAGATGTGAGGGCAACTTGAGATAATTCACAGGTGTATTCTGTGTAAAATTCTCAAAGAGGGGTTAAGCTTCCTTAGTCAAAATGGCTGATAAAAGAGTTACTGGAAATTCGAAAAGAAGTTGTATAAAGACATGATGTAGGATATGTATATGCAGTGTACTTATAGTACTTGTAGTATGGCTAGGACTGACAATAGCAATACCGTACTTAATGGCTGCTAAACAAAATGACAATAGTATACATGGAAAAATAGCGCACCATAAACAAGATAGAGTAGACTTAGAAGTGCCAGATGAGATAGAATTACATCACTTTAGAAATAGAAATGAAACAGATATGAATGTATTCGCTAATCTATTAGTACATTATGTAAACACTATGCAAATTAGTGATTGTTATGCCTGTATGAAATTACCTACTTCAGTAGCGGAAGGTGTTACGTACCATCATTTACCCTTTGATGTGTTTTATCTAGGAACCCGATCAATATTGTGACCTTATGCCCCTACACGGCTATAATCAATAAATATCCCTATAATGGCATATTAATCAGAGCCATATTTGAGTAACTCGCCTCAGCAGTCCATGACACAGCAGAACCTACTTCCTTAGATTCCTAGAGAGCACACCGAGTTCTTTCGACACACCAAACCCCAGCAACCTGGGAAAGCCCGCTTGCTTTGTTTTGATTTGTAATAGAACTCCTGCGAGCACCGTAAGAACGACCACTTCTTAGTGACATCTTTATTGACGTCTTATGTCCAACCTTACGTCAAACCCGGCACCTTTCAGGTATAAATATGCCAACGCTGCCTTAAGCAAACACACGGTGGTGAATTCTGGAGCAGAACAGCTGTCCCCTTGCAGAGAGCCCAGCAGACGCGAGAAGCCTACAAACGCTGCCCCTCCTCTTTGACGCGCTGAGAAAGACGCTGTCTTTTCTCCTGCCGAGAAAATCCAGCTCCGGCGTTTCCAGCCTACCCTTGCGGGTGACTGGGATATCGGGTCCTGAGAGGGAGATACCAGACCTCCTACATTCTATTCCAAAGGTACGGTGCTGACTAAACCCTTAGAGAGAATTCTTGGATCAGACTCTTGGCAAAACCAACTTAACTTAAACTGCTACTTACTTACTCCCTCCCACGTATTAGGCTTAGGTCAGGTACACCGGGGTAGGCGTAGTTAGAAGCACCAGTTGAGGTTGTTAGCCAATGTATATATGAATGTATATATTGTATATATTTTATTCATTTTAACTATCTTATGGTTAAGAAACCATATCAATGCTTTTACAGTATTATTTCATAATACTCCTTTTACTGTACGTAATTTACTTTATATTAAGTATTGCAATTGTGGCAATTTCTTCTCTTGCATGAGAAGGAAGACTGTTCAATAAATCATACCCTTTATTGAAAACGCCCGTCTCTCTCTTCTCTGCACTCTGGTGAAACTAAGAACGCACGTCTGACTGAGTGAAATAATATTCTATTGTTTTCACACGACTCTAGAGATTTACTCTTATTCTGGGGAGCAAAGTTGTCATGTTTATGCGGTTGTCGGAAGCTGAATCCCTTCTTGTCTGAGCCAGGGAAGCTGATCACTTCCTATTCAGTCAAGAAAGTTTCCAGTGACCTCTGAGCTAGCTGGCGCAAACCTAAATTAAGTCTAACATAGTCAGTAGAGACCTAGAAGACCACAGTCCTACGTCTACACTTCTGTTTATGTTATTCCAATGCGCAGGGCCTATAGGGAAATTAGGAACTACACTACATGGCGCCCAACGTTTGGTAAGGCGATAAAACTAACGCAAGACGTTAGAGTAACTCAGTCATGCTTTTTCACACAGACCCTTTTTTCCCGTAAATACTCCAATAGACGTCTGGAGTGGGTGAAAGGTTAAAATCCGCCGGAACTTAGTAGGAAGAGATTCTTTGTAGAGTTTTTGGTTTAGTCAACGTTGAAGGATACAGTGTTCCAAAATATTGTGGACCTAATCTTTTGTTTCCTTGAAACCTGATCTGCAACAAAAAACCTTTCTGACAGTAAAATGCCAGACAGTGATGATGATAGGGATGCTGCTATATTAGCAGCTCGACTACTAGAGGATGACACGAGTCTCGTACAGAATGACCGGGATGCTATCCTCATTCCGGTCAACATAAGAAAAACTATAACTTTAAAACTTATAGAAAATGGACTGACAGCACGAGGTGGTACAGTCATTTTCGTGATAGAGGCACACGAATATCGGCAGACAGAGGTATTCTATTCATGGGTAAACTTTCCAGCGGCAAACGCTACAACACACAAATTCCACTATTACAAAATAGAGGAACCCCCGGAAGAATACGCTCCTTTCGAGGAGGTTGAAATTCCATTAAAATACCAAGAGCACCTGATCTGGTTTAAAGGCGCCCTAAAACATAATGATAACATTACCAGGCTCGGTCCACTAGGTAGACCATGAGCAACGTGGCCGGTTCTAGCCAGCTATACACCACATCCTGACATCGAAAAAATGACAGACAAGGAACTTTTAGCACAGCTAAAATTACTAATTAAAATTCACAGACAGTTAGTCCAATATGTAATGAGGACTGCAACAGTCCAACCAGCATTTAACATTCAACAGCTGACCCCTCATCAGGGGAACACAAATAAAATTACACCACAGAACATACAATCATGTCTTGGTAAAACACCCGCAAAACGGGAACACATTCCATTCTGGCTAGCACAAAAAATAACTCAGATTGAGGCAGTATTCCCAAATACTACCCCAAGCGAGAATCACAGAATTCTGACCATCTGCCTTCCAATTGGGGTCGCACCACATGTGGAAGACTGTGACACTTGGGGTACAGTCTTTGCTTCCATTTACACAAAAACACATGGTGTTCTGTCTCTGGCGGTAATACCAGATGTACTAAGACAGATTCAAAATGAATACGGTCCAGAGCCTGGGTTAACTCTTGGTATGAAATTGCTAAAAGACTTCAAGCAGGTCTCGGCTATACTATTAGCCAATATAAAGGGAGAAGCAGCATCTGTGGCGATCCACCAAAAATTGAAAGAAACAGATATAACAGACCAACCAATTGAACTTGCCAGAATCATAGAAAAATCCTATGAAGAACTAGGTAGGGATAGTTTGGGTGGTAAACCGGTAAAACCCCAACTACTTGATAATCCTGAAAAAATATTTATTAAAAATAACCAAAATACTCCAAAAAAGAGCTGGGATGGAAATAAACAATCCAGTCCAGAAGAAAAAAGATTCCAGTCCAGAGGAAGTTCTCCTCGGCGGAGGGAAAGAACTCCGAACCGAGAACACCAGTCCCCCCAGAGGGAGCCCTCTGAGAAAAGATATAACCTTAGAAATAGGGATAACTTGAAAAAGCCTGATAGATATCAAAGTAATGATACACGTCCCTCTCGATCTTTTTCGCAGAAATCGGAAAGAAGAGGATGGTCAGAACCAAGGGAAGAGCACACCAAGTCCAAAGACAAAGAACCTGCTCAAAGTAAAACATTACAATTTCCAAGAAAGAAGGTAGCCAGTATTAGAGTAATCGAACATGCCGAGAATACTGAGGACACAGCTGAAAAACGGAGAGTGGGCACAGACAATGCTAGACAGCGCAGCAGAAATCAGCATAGCTCGCAAGATCCTGATGAATCATCTGGAGACAGTGGACACGAATGAATTCATTCAAGTGGAAACTGCGGATACCAGAGTTAGCGAACCTCATAAGATATATGAAATAACACTGCGTATAGAGGGAGATAAGACTAGGAAAATAAGGGGTATGTTTTGGGATAACCTCTCAAAAGGCTATGACATCTTATTAGCTGAAAAAGACTGGCCACCAGAGTTTGTCAGGGAGTGCCCTCATGGCGAAGAAATGATTATAAAAAAATTGAAAAATTAAAAAAATTGGATGGTTTGAGCACTGCGTATTTGTGTCGAAGTTGATAGTGAACTGACTGTGCTCCAAGGACACCCCCCACTCTGGGGTGTGAATCAATGACAACAGGTACGAACAAGTTCCTAATCAACTTGTAACCCTGGGCACAAGTGTGTGCTGAGTAGCCAGCAAGAATTTTTAAGACAGTTTTTCAAATATCCATAAGGATGATTAAATTTATTGATAATCCAAACTGCATGACGAAATCCATAATGTTACTTCACATCAAGCGTCATACTCAAGAGATTCTCAATCAGATAATCGCGATGTATTAAACATTTCTCTGGCCGCCCTTGGCCTCCCAATGCATTTTGGTGCGCGTGGGCGCCTTTATCAAGGGATCTGTGGGTTGAAACAATGGTAATTAGTGCTACTACTGGAACGCCCACCACAAATGTTATTTAAAGGTATAAAGGAACCTTGCCATGCATGAACTGCAATAACTGTGGCAATATCACCAAAGGCCCTAAGTTATCTCCTCCTGAGTTCAAAGATACCATCAACTTAAAAGTAAACGGTACATGTGACACTATGAATGTTATATATGTATTGAGTTGTCCGTGTCATTTGCATTATGTGGGCCATACGGAGCGCAAACGAAAAATTCGGCTCAATGAACATAAGAGCAATATGAGGACTAAAATGGTAAAGTCTACTGTGGCCACACATTTCCTGGAAGCCAGACATGAAATTTCTGAATTGAAAGCACGTATAGTTGAAGTTGTAGAAAAACACGAAGGTGTCAACAACAAAACACAACTCCTCAAGCGAGAAAACCATTGGATTTATCGCTTAAAGACTCTGAAACCGGGGGGTCTCAATGAAAGAGTGGAATTTCTTTGTTATTTGTAATGTCACAGATGTGTACTTTCCAGATCCCTGCATGATAACTGTTGGTTATTTGTACTTTAGTTTTGCTGCATAACAGCATACAATTCCCACAACCACCAGCGCACAGCACAGCGTAGTTGTAGACTCCTCCCACCTATTTCCTCTATCACTCTTCCGCCACTCCATGGTAACTCAAACGGAGTTTAGCGGAGTTCGTAGAAAGCGGTACTCTCTTTTTTCACCGGTAAGCGAATATAGCGAGCAACGCGCCACACCTTAACTGTTAACTTTTAGCATCATTAGCGGTTTCTTTACCTTATTTTTAATACCGCTATGTTCCCTACATAAGTTCGGTAGGGTCCATGACTCATGCAAGCACCCATTGCGTAGTTTATACATCACGCTATTCACGGAACCTCTTTCTTCTACTCTCCGTGTTACTAATATTCTTTAGCTGTTAGCACCATATAGAGCAGCCGAATATGTGGGTAATTTGAGTTTGTTCTCATATACACCATTATTTAAATGTATGAGAATGTCATTTATGCAGCTTAAGGTTTTATGTTTAATATGTTGGCAATTACCGTTTAAATAACATTTGTGGTGGGCGTTCCAGTAGTAGCACTAATTACCATTGTTTCAACCCACAGATCCCTTGATAAAGGCGCCCACGCGCGCCGAAATGCATTGGGAGGCCAAGGGCGGCCAGAGAAATGTTTAATACATCGCGATTATCTGATTGAGAATCACTTGACTTTGACGCTTGATGTGAAGTAACATTATGGATTTCGTCATGCAGTTTGGATTATCAATAAATTGAATCATCCTTATGGATATTTGAAAAACTGTCTTAAAAATTCTTGCTGGCTACTCAGCACACACTTGTGCCCAGGGTTACAAGTTGATTAGGAACTTGTTCGTACCTGTTGGAAGAAATGATTATGCCTGCCTTCTCAAATCATATTCCAATTCACACTAAATATATATATGCAAGGAAATGGGCAGTAGCTCAAGCACCTGCATTATATAAGAATCATATAGCATGGGATGAGGACTCTCCTCCTCACAAAATCCAGTTAAAATATCAACCAACTGCACAAAGGCAGTACCCAATTAAGCAAGAAGCTAAAAAACAGATCAGGGAGATTTTAGATCAACTTGAATACCAAGGGGTGATTGAAACATGCACCTCTCAAATGAACAATCCTTTGTTTCCTGTCTCCAAACCAGACGATTCATATCGTCTAGTCTTTGACTACCGACACCTTAACTCATGTTGCAAAACATTTCCTGTACAAAACTCGCACAGTACGGCACTAATGAATAACATAGTTCGCAAAAAACACAAAACAACACTAGACATTTCTAATGGGTTCTTTTGTCAAAATATTGCACCAGAAAGCAGGTACTTGACCGCTTTCTCAATAATGGGGTCACAGAAAAATTTCTGTAGGCTCCCACAGGGATTCAAGAACAGCCCAGGACTATTCTCAGTCAGAGTAACAGAGTTACTACAAATGTATGATGATGAGGCATTATCTTATGTCGATGACATCTATCTCACAGACGACGACTTGGATACTCACTTAAAAAGAGTGAACACCATAATACTTGGGTTCGCAGCAGAGGGTTACAAATTCAACTTTAAAAAGTCACAAATTGCCCATCTAACCGTCTTATTTTTAGGATACGAATTATCAAGTGAAGGAAAAAGCCTAGCAGACAACTTCTTAGAGAAGTGCGCTGTACTCCAAGCACCGAAAACGCTGAAGAACTTACAATCGATTCTAGGCTTTCTGAATTTCGGAAGAACTTACATTCTAAACTATGCAGAGAGGATTAAACCTCTCTACGAATTAATAAAACCTGATTTTAAACCAATCAACTGGACTCAAAAACACACAGAAATGTTGAGATCACTGCAAACAGACATGTTAGCTAAAACAAAATTAGAAACACGTGACAATACACGCAACCTTGTAATCCGGGTCATCCCAGGAAGATGCGGATTCACGTACCTGACCTCTAATGAGGGAGAAACGGTACCTATAGCTTACAAATCACATTTGTATACAAAATCTGAAATAAAATTCAGTTCAACGGAAAAAATTCTAACTGCGGTTCAGACTGCCGTAGCAAAAGATAGTGCCCTAGCACAAGGTAAGCGAATAATAATCGTTACACCTATACCTGCTTTAGAAGCGGTAACTAAAGTGAGCATTCCAAATGCTAAAGCTCTGCATCCAAGATGGATCCAATGGGTTAATTCTCTTGCTGCAACAGACGTAGTATATGAATTTGATCCTAACCGAAAGACACAGGAATTTTTACAATATGAATATGAATGTCCTCTGCCAATTGAAATCCTGCCTCTAGAACAATACGGAAGTATCATATATACAGACGGATCAGCACAACCCGCAGTTGGGGGTAAACAAGCCTACAGTACTGCGTGCGCGATTGTTAAAGGTCGTTGGCACAAAGGAAAATTTAGACCACTGGTCACTAAAACGCAATCTCTAGGAGATTGTACAGCTCAGCGAGCTGAACTACTAGCATTTAAGATGGCGCTTGAAAATACCGATCGCGAATTCCCCACACTTATAGTGTGCGATTCATATTATTGCGTTCAATCTTATAATGAATACTTGCAGAATTGGGTTGAAAACGGGTTCAAAGATGCAAAAGGTGGCACAATCAAGCATAAAATGCTTTGGGAACAAGTAGTTCTTTTACAGAAGGAACTACAAAAGACTCATGTGATACACACTCATCATGATGGTGTTCACGTTGCAGGGAATTTACTGGCTAATACAGCCACAGCGGAAGCAACTAAACCGGCTTCCGTAGCCACAAAAAAGCGTTCAGAAAAATACATAGACGGGGAAGCCATGCTGTCGGTAAAAACGTCTTCAAAAGGCAATTGTGCAGCACTACCTGTGAACTATCCACTCAATTATACATACATAATTGATGCAAACTCCGTTCCTTTTGCTCAAATCCCTGGAGTGGGGGATAGGGTAATTCCAAACACGAATCGGAGAATCTTTTTAATAGCAGACACACACATGGGATTGGGTCCGAGGCACAACCAGATTAAGGAATCTCTGACAGAATTACAATCAGAATACTGGTGGCCGGGGATGAGCCTGCAACATTATAAATTTGCAAAGAGCTGTCCAGACTGCAACAGAGACCGCAGTAACGAGCCAACCGGAGTAATGCCATGGCCATTTCTGTAGGTAGCATAGGGCTATCTACACATGAAATCCAGCGTCCTATTAATTATTTTTTTTAAGACTATATTCACTTAAAAATGTGGCCCCAGCGCTCGGCTGACGCCAGAACTGTTATAAAAGATTTGCGAGTCTTTATCGGCACATACGCAATTGCCATGCTTCATTCTGACCAGGGTCCTGCTTCTAGCTCTCGAGCTTATAAGGAGGCCATGACCAGCATGGGCATTGGGTTGCGGTTCTCTTGTCCCTTCCATCCTGAGGGAAACGGGGTCGTGGAAAGAAAAAACCGAGACATAAAGCAATCTATAACGGCAAAGGTATTAGGTTCGGGTGATGGGTGGGTCCAGCATTTAACAAGTGTCCAATGTAGTCTTAATAACTTGCCAAGAAATTCTCTAAAAGGTTTCAGCCCGTACGAACTATTGTTCGGAACTAGAATGTATGTTCAGGACTTAGATAGTCATGCTTCAGTGGTAGAAAATAAGAAAAAATGCTTTGACATCAAAGATCGTTTGGCTGTTTTACAGGACTTAAATGAAACAAGAAAAGCCCTGAGCAACATAAAGTTAAAGCAACAGCCAACAACCACTGAAGACACACCACCTGTCCCAGCAAGACCTGTCTGGATTCCAAAGATTGGGGATCTGGTCAGAGAGAAAATAGCGGTGAAGAAGGAATTTGGGCCTTCTTACAGAAAAGCAGTACCTGTCTTAGCAATCAACGGAACAAGATCAGTTGTACTACCACCCCTTGCTGGTAAAAAGGAGAACCGAGTTGTATCCATCGACCTGGTAAAACCACAATCATGTGGCCAATAATAAGTAGTAGGCCCAGTGGACTCCCAAGAAATACCAGAATACCCAAATTTGCTAGTATCCAAGAGGTTCAAACTGAAAGACTAATCACATTTGATAAACCTACAGTGAACAAAAAAGGACTATGCAACAATGCCATGGAACTTGTGCCTCTTGAAACCCAAATTGAAACAGTTTGTCATGAAACACCAGTCTATAATGATGTAGCATCAGAATGTGCTAATGAAAGGCAAGTTGAAAAAACAATTCCAACAATTGACAGAACTGCATCTGGCTACTTCATCAATTTTGATAACTTTTCTGAAGATCAAAGCGAGCCTGAAGTAACGCCAGCAACAAAGACTTTTAAAGACAAAGCAATAGTACTCTTTCATCAACTCAAAGAAACCTATCTCATTTCCCCATGGTTAGAATCTTGGATTGTGCTAGGGGTATTTTTCCTCCTGCTTTGGCTCATCATGGTACTTTGTTTGGGAAAATTCATTGAAGGAAAACACAGTACAATGGACACAGCAAGTCAGAACATCAACTTAGTTCTGAAGCCACACAAGTCATCTCACATCGAGAAAAGAGAACTATCATCAGTGAATGTCACAGCCATTCCACTACCCGGCGGGTAGTTTGGAACAAAACAGATTACGAAATATATGGACCGGTCGAACTCTTGAAATATCCTCATCAGTTTAAGGTTTCATTAAGTGACTTCGTAAAACCAAGTACATGCTCTGAAGATTGGGACTTTGAAAGCATAAATAATATGATGTTGGATTTAGTTTTGTCAGCAACATTTACAGAACATGATTATTTGCAAGGTTCATCGAATTATGAACAGATGTATTGTTTTACCCATTATGCAGACCACTATTTGCATAAATCTGCTCAACCTAGAAATGTTTTTAAATATAACCAATGGGAACATTGTGCTACTCCACCTAAAAGCAGTTCAAAAACATTCTATGAGAAATTCCAATACTTCTCAGGGTTTAACACAAGTGATGCAGAAACATTTTATTATAAACTGTTAGAAAAAACAGGGACAAAAACCATGCTGACAAATACTAAATTGATATATTCAGAAGCATTTTATGAAAAAATGATTACATTTGGTTTTGATTTCTGGAAAAACAACATTGAAACCAAAACCATCTGGGGTACAAAAGATTGGCAGGTACAAGGCCTAGAAGCATTATTTCGAGCCTGCATGATCCCAGAACAAATAATGTTCTTGAATGACACAATTCAACAAACGACCAGTCTTGGCCTAGCCAAGATTAAAGACCTTAACAAACCATCTATTCCAAAGCCAATACCTGATAATGTAACCACAGATATTGAGGTAGACGTATCCCAAGTTTTACATGAAAACAGAACATATCCTGATTGGAAAAAGTGGTTAATCTGGCCTACAGACACAAATACCGGTCAAGACAGATTCCTGAACAAAATACAGGGGTTAAAAATGACCAGACCAGACCCTAGATACTCCCAGAGACAACATCCAGGGATAGTAACAACATACAGTGTAGGGAAACTATGCCTTGAATGGCTACAAACATCCACACTGGCAGAAATTAAGCAACACTTATCTTTACTTAAAGATGGTGCTGACTTGCGCAATTTCATAATGGGACCACGCAAACAGCGTCAAAAACGTTTCATAGCGGCCAGTATATACGCTGCTTACAACGAGGCATGGAAAGTGACTCAAATTGAGACAGCAGAGAAAATACGAGAAATTGATCGTATTAATTTGGAAAAATCACTTTATGTTGTGGACAATGGCTAATGACTCTGTCCTCCAGAACATATTCACTGGACAGTATTGTATCATCTGCTATCGATATAATAGACCAGGACTTGCTAATGTTACAACATGGGCAGTCCCAATTACGTTCTATTGTACAGCTAGGCTGGACGTTGCAAAACCTGCGTTCAGGCTATGTGCTATGGCGTTTAATCGACACAACGTCATTGTTTTCTATCTTTATCCTTACTGATAAACAAATCAGTTTGGCACAGAAAGGAGCAGACTATGCAATCCTGAGCATTGAAAAACTTGAGAGATTACCATTGACGATGTTAGAAAGACCTGTCATTGAATGGATAATACACGGAATAATCACAATTCCGATAACAACTTTCCAATTTAAAAATTGCCAAGAGTATATACCAGCAGGCTAGTATGAAAGGTTGGGTAAAGGATACATTAAGTCATCATGGAAATTACCTTATACACACACATGTTATAGTGACAATAACAAAAATTTATTTCTTTTTGGTAATGAGTGTAAACAATCACTAAGCGGTATACTTTTGTGCCAAGGTATTAACTTGCATGGGGCCTGTGAGGGGACTTCAAATAGCCTTTCATGCCACCAGCACGGCACACCTGCAACACAGATAGAGCCATTCTTTAGACAACTTTCTAACGGGAGTTACGTTCTAATAACGGACCACAGCTGTTGTGGCATGGTGCCAGGGAAAGCATATCTCTTAAGCGTCAGTTCCATGGTCACTTGCTGTATGCAAGCATTGTATCCAAATGGCCCTGGAGACTCAGTGGCTCCGATTTGGCCTCTGTTGAATATCTCTTCTATACGAATTGATACTTTAAGCAGAATGAAGTCTGTGCTTTTACAGACAACAGTGCCCATCACGTCATCAAGAGACGTATGATCTCCAAGTTGCAAGGACAACTGCAGAGATACATACACTTTTATCAACAAATTGCCCTGTGCATTTCGTAGAAATGTTAAGCCAAATCCTAAATATGTCGGATGCCAGTGGTATCTCGTATGTATTTAAGACAATTTTTTTGGGACTGTTAACACCCTTCGAAGCAGTCCTGGGCATCTTTCCCAATTTTGTCCATTCGGTCTTTGGCGGCCTACCACTACTTTTGGGACTCGTAGCAGGGATTTTATTTTTGACCCTTCTGCTCTGATATGGCAAGCCAAAATGCAGACATTACTCCAGCGACAATGGAAGAAACGATCCTAGCTATACGCTATCGGGACCGCATAACTAAAGTCCTTGGATTAGCCCAGCTTAGAGATCTGAACATGACCTGGTTTCTTTCATTCAGTCCTATATGGCAGACCTGCATCTTACCTGTGCTTCGATGTATGCTATGCGGAGAGGAATGCGTGTTAGACACCTGTCTTGCACTACAATCAGCAGTACCAATGGATATCGATACTTTGCTAAGTCCTGTAACGGCTCATGCATCGTGTTGTCCCCAGCGGTTACCAATCCTGATGTCGGCATTCGTTGAGACTTCTGCGCTACGATTAGGTGGTGGCAGTGAAGCAAGAAATGAAAGCAACATCACCCAGGTACGACCCTCTGTGAGCATTGCTGATCCTGAAATCAATGATAGCAATCATTCTCACGACTGCCAGGTTACAGCATTATCAAATTTGGTCGAACTGTCACCTGAATATGTAGATCAATTTTTTGCGAGTCTGTCTGAAATTATGTTCTCCCCTGAACAGAAACAATAACTTTTTGGAAAACAATCCGGCACACAGCGTTCCCATGAACTCTGAATTCGGCCTTTGGCTTTGATAAACAAGAGCTACTGAAAAACGTTTGGAACTATTTTTTCCCCCGCTCATCATGAAATTATTTTTTCCAAAATTCCAAAATATTTACCTTTTTCTGGCACACGTACTTTGCTTAAAGTAGAACTAGTCATAAAGAACAGAGCCTCTATTTTTAGTAGATCTAGAGACAAAATATTTCCTCAGCCTCTAGCACATTTTACAGCAACTGTATTTATATGTGATGAAATAGTCTCGCCCTTCTTTTCTGTATTGAGAGACATTTTATGTGCAATTTTTCGCAAATCGTTCGGTTGATATACATAAGCAATTTTTCTGAATGACCATACTGCTTAAAACGTACAGTACCTATTATCATTGTCATGTATTTCGTATACACCATTTCGAATGCAAAATGTATTGTGGGGTGGGTTGGAATACACATGCATCTTTATTGCTTAAGTTTTTAGTAATTGATGGACATAAAACCGTGGAGTGGGTGATGTGTTTTATCTAGGAACCCGATCAATATTGTGACCTTATGCCCCTATACGGCTATAATCAATAAATATCCTTATAATGGCATAATAATCAGAGCCATATTTCAGTAACTCGCCTCTGCAGTCCATGACACAGCAGAAGCTACTTCCTTAGATTCCTAGAGAGCACACCAAGTTCTTTCGACACACCAAACCCCTAGCAACCTGGGAAAGCCCCGCTTGCTTTGTTTTGATTTGTAATAGAACTCCTGCGGGCACTGTAAGAACGACCAGTTCTTAGTGACATCTTTATTGACGTCTTATGTCCAACCTTACGTCAAACCCGGCACCTTTCAGGTATAAATATGCCAACGCTGCCTTAAGCAAACACACAGTGGTGAATTCTGGAGCAGAACAGCTGTCCCCTTGCAGAGAGCCCAGCAGACGCGAGAAGCCCACAGACACTGCCCCTCCTCTTTGACGCGCTGAGAAAGACGCTGTCTTTTCTCCTGCCGAGAAAATCCAGCTCCGGCGTTTCCATCCTACCCTTGCGGGTGACTGGGATATCGGGTCCTGAGAGGGAGATACCAGACCTCCTACATTCTATTCCAAAGGTACGGTGCTGACTAAACCCTTAGAGAGAATTCTTGGATCAGACTCTTGGCAAAACCAACTTAACTTAAACTGCTACTTACTTACTCCCTCCCACGTATTAGGCTTAGGTCAGGTACACCTGGGTAGGCGTAGTTAGAAGCACCAATTGAGGTCGTTAGCCAATGTATATATGAATGTATATATTGTATATATTTTATTAATTTTAACTATCTTATGGCTAAGAAACCATATCAATGCTTTTACAGCATTATTTCATAATACTCCTTTTACTGTACGTAATTTACTTTATATTAAGTATTGCAAATGTGGCAATCCATTTCTCTTGCATGAGAAGGAAGACTGTTCAATAAATCATACCCTTTATTGAAAACGCCTGTCTCTCTCTTCTCTGCACTCTGGTGAAACTAAGAATGCATGTCTGACTGAGTGAAATAATTGTCTATTGTTTTCACACGACTCTAGAGATTTACTCTTATTCTGGGGAGCAAAGTTGTCATGTTTATGCGGTTGTCGGAAGCTGAATCCCTTCTTGTCCGAGCCAGGGAAGCTGATCACTTCCTATTCAGTCAAGAAAGTTTCCAGTGACCTCTGAGCTAGCAGGCGCAAACCTAAATTAAGTCTAACATAGTCAGTAGAGACCTAGAAGACCACAGTCCTACGTCTACACTGCTGTTTATGTTATTCCAATGCGCAGGGCCTGTAGGGAAAATAGGAACTACACTACACCTTGACCTGTGGAATTTTCTGTAGTATATTAACTAGTTTGTTTTATAGAACCGGAAGGTTACAGTATTACTATTCTAACATAGATGTAATTTTCTCTGAAATTCCTATCCGTAGAAGAATGAATCCTGTCCTTACTACTAAAGACTCACAATTCATGGGTGAATATTTCATAACAATGGAAACCATAGATATAGCTGATGCACACAAAGACAATTTAACATGTAAACTACATGAAGAAGAAAAGATATTTTTAAATTTAGTAGAAAAAAGAAGACAGGATTTCCATAGAAAGGCCCCTGAAATGAAACCCCAGATACCCAAATGGGCTGAAAAGGAGGAATGTATGGCAACTGGCAAACCTCATGCTGCTATGTCTTTGGACTTTGAAAAGAAGGGGAAAATCTGTCTCCATAGAAAGAACACTGAATATAACAATGTATTCATCGGTTCCAGTGAATGTGAACACAATTTCCTCATAATTGGGGGTTGGGGACTAAAAGGGGGAACTGATCCAGTATTTCCTGGAGTCTATTATATGTGTGGGAACAAAGCTTACTTTAAGCTTCCTGATCATTGGTATGAGAGTTGCTATTTTGGAATAGTATTCCCGAATGTTTACCATGTAAAAAGAATCACTGGAAGCAATGAACACGAAAATGAACTAACACGATATAAAAGAGCTATTTTTGCAGAAATTGTAGGTGATATATTTAATGCATTGATACCTTCAGTGGGAGTAATTCTGAATACACAGAGAATCTGCAAATTGTCTACAGTGGTGGATCGCTTGTCGAATGACACTGCTGGAGGATTCTTATTGATCAATACCGAATTGGTTGCGATCAGATCAATGGTTTTATAAAATCGACTTGCTTTTGATATATTATTGGCAATAGAGGGCGGAGTCTGTAGAATGTTGAAAGCGCAACATTGTTGCACTTACATACCTGATAAAAGTGTTGAAATTGGAAGGTATGTAAGAAATATCACTCATTTGGAAGAAGAACTGAAACCACTGGAAGTTGGTAGTGCATGGGAGAGACTACCTGATGGTCCCTCCTCTGTCGGTAATTAGACTTCTAATGTAGGTAGAAGTATTGTAGGTAAAGTACTGATGCCAATAATGGGGATATCACTAATAATTTTGGTGATAATGATTTGGTGCAAATGCTGCAGAAATAGAAACAGGTACATGGTGAATGAGAAAAAAAAATAGATGAAATTCAAATGGGAGAACTAAAGGGGGACATATACAAAAGAATGAAGGTTTACCAGAATAAAAATGAAAAGAAAACTCCCCAAGTAATTAAAGAAATTGAACTGGAAGAGTGTTGAAGTTGGCATCTGGTTCCTTAATTTGTGATGATATAAAATATCATCAAAGAGGGGATTGATGGAGCAAGGTTTCATACGTACAGAAACTTGCTTGGGCTCAGTCCTCTCGAAATAACCTTTAACTAATTAATCATCATGTTTTCTCCATTAATATTTGCATTACACAACTTTTCTAATATCTAGGGGAAGCTTGACAATGCACTTTTACTAACAGCAACCCGAGTGTCTTAATATGTCTGCCGAAAATGCGGGAACTTTACTGCGCTTGCGTCTGCCACATCTACGTGGTATGATGTACTTCTGCTTTTGGTGGGAAATCTTTGCTTCTGCGCACTAGTGTCAGAAATGGCTGCTTCAAGCCTCACATGCTAAAGCTTATGCTGCTGCTTGTACTAAGCTTGTTCGTTCTGCTTAACTATTAACGCAAAAGTTAAAATAAACTAATAGGGGTAGAGTAGAGATAAGTGGTGTACAGTGCATTCATTAATTTTTTTATTCTAATGTGTCCTTCTTTGACTTTATTATTAGCTCGTATTTGGGCCTGATGGGTGACTTGAAAACGCCATTTCGAAAATGCACCGCGCATGTACCGGGAGAAATGAGAGACCTCGAGCTGTGACATTGAAACCGCGCCAGGGATTGTCTTACCCACGATGCGCCTGAGAACCTCACCCCATGACCTGGGAAAAGGAAGACAACTTGCAAATTATTATAACGTATGCTAAAATGAAGTAATATTGGTGGGCGGAATAAAATCGTTAAAAAATAAATTATGGGTGGGAACTTGATCAAGTCAAGTCAATTGAAATGACCTCATCTTAGTATGGTGTGATGACCTCTCCTCGTCTTTCTGACCAATCACTGAAGGGAAACACATCGATTTGCAACATTTAGGGGTGGTACATTGCTCTCGAAATGGTATAATTAAGGTAGGTTTAGATAGAGAAAATGTCTGACTTGTCCGAATAGCTGACCTGTCACTGACCCAGCGCATGCTATAGGAGATTGAGAGCAGAGGTACTGGCAGAGCACTCTGTCAGAAGATTTGAGGTGTTTGGGAAATTATCGATTACCCAGTCTGGGGACTAATTGGCTAACTGAGAGAGAGGGGTGTGGCGCTGGCGTTGCACTCAGAGGTCACCTGTCCTGATCCACACCTGTCTTGTCCCATGGGCACCTGATTTGTAGGGAGCCTTGTTCTTTGCCCCCCCTTGACGAGGATTGGTCATTGCACCATTCTAGGTAAATACAATACATATGGTATGTCCTTGTGCTATTTCCCTTTCTCACCCTTCCCAGGGACCGATGTTTAAAGGTGTTACTGTGATTCCTTACAAACTTTATGTCCTATTGATTTTATTCTTGCTTGCATAATTTAGTCCTCAAATTTGAGTCAGTTTTGACTTCTTTAATTTGTCTGCTGTTATATAGACCGCCTAAGAATATGCCCCTATTTTCCTACTCTATAGCTGAACAGCTGGCTCGGCTAATTACCAAAAATGCGAAAATTTTACTGATCAGCGATTTTAATTATTGGGCGAATGACATACAGGGTGGACCCCATGCTAAAGAAATAAATGATCTTCTGCTCAGACTAAACCTTAGTCATCTAATAACTATGGCCACACATAACAAGGGACACATGTTGGACCAAGTGTGGACAACCAATGTCACAGTAGCTGCACTGACTGTCTCACCTTGCACCTGGTCTGATCACTCCCTCATCCAGTTTACTATTAATGACATTACTACAGTAAATTCGCCAAGTTTAAAAAAATGAGTTGCTAGAAATTGGAATAACATTAACACAACCCAATTCCATGCCACTCTTAGCAAATACAGTCCCTATTCATCAGACGACAATCAATTCAAGGGAGAGAAATCTCACAGCATGGCTTACCGAGGCTAGTAATGAACATGCCCCACTGAAAACTATTCGATTAGCTAGACGCCATGAGGCACAAAAATGGTTTACCCAAGATTAAAAAAAACGAAAACTAGCACATCGTCAAACTGTAAGGAAATGGAGAACTAATTATTCCCTAGACAAAAAAGAGAGATATCTGATGCAATTGAAAGAGTATAAAAAAGCAATTTTTTTGGCTTAAGCAACTTATTTTTCTTAAAAAATTATGAGTTCTTCCAACACGTCTAAAGAGATGTTTGCCATTGTAAACAAATTATCCAATCCTGATAGAGTTAGACTAAAATCTACTCCCAGCCAAGTTTTTTATAACTCTCTCCACTTGTTCTGCATTGATAAAATTGCTAAAATAAAAGCCAGTATTCCCTGTTGCCCTGTTCTTGAGGGTTCACCCTCAATGTTGGAAAACTCTTGCTCTTTTGAGCAATTTCCAGCAATTGACAATCAGACTTTTTTGGACCTACTGTCTAAAGTAATGTCAGGATCACCCATGGATTGTTGTCCGCCTCACATCTTAAGAGAAATTTTTACCACCTTACCCGGACTTGCTTTGGCACTACTCAATGACTCTCTAACACAGGGTTGTGTTCCGAAAGCTTTTAAAGAAGCAATAGTTGTCCCCCTGTTAAAAAAATCAGGTGCGGATCCTGGGGCCTTGGCCAACTATCGGCCTATATCCCTGCTTCCTTATTTGGCCAAAATATTGGAATCTTACATGGCCAAATGTCTCTGCACATTTATTGAGCAGTCGGAGTACCTTGATCCTAACCAAGCAGGGTTCCGCCCAGCTCATTCTACCGAGGCAGTAATACTTACCGTATTGTATATGCTTCGAAAGGAAGCCGACAAGAGCTCCCCCCAGGCATTGTGCTACTGGATTTGTCAGCAGCATTTGACATGGTAGATCACAGTATCTTGATCGAACGTGTCAGGACGGCCAGTTTTAAGGAGATAGTGTCCAATTGGGTTAAGTCATTTCTTGAGGAACGCACTCAGTCAGTGCGTCTCTCACAATTCTCTGCACCCACAATGGCAACAACATGTGGAGTGCCACAGGGCTCCTCACCGTCTCCCCATCTATTCAACCTTTACATTCTTCCCTTACTTCACTTCTTGAAAGATAGGAACGTGTGCACATATAATTATGCAGACGATCTGCAGCTGGTGTTCTCAATCGATAATTCATCTGATTCGATATCTGAATTCCAGGCAAAAATGTTACATATACGTGATTTGATGAACTACAACCAGTTAAAACTGAACCCTGATAAAACAGAAGTGATTCTGATAGGTGGTTCCCTGAACCCCTGGAATGCACATTTCTGGGCAATGTGAACTAGGCTCTCCACCTAACCCCTCTTCCTCAGGCAAAAGCCGGGGAGTGATGATTAGCAGTGATATTACTATGAAATCCCAGATAGGAGCTGTGACCTCCATTTGTTTTTTCCAACTGAGGAAGATAAGGAATATCAGGAGATTACTTAGTCGGGAAGCCTTAATCCAGGTAGTTTTAGCCCTGGTAATATCTCATTTGGATTATGCCAACTCTCTTTATTTCGGCATTCCGCTCTATTTCACAAAAAGATTGCAGATGGTTTAGAATCAGGCTGCAAGTCTGATTTCCCAACAACCTAGGTGGGAACACATCACGCCTACCTTGAAAGAGCTACACTGGCTCCCCATCCCGCAAAGATGCGTGTTTAAAGCTGGTTGTCTCATATTTAAAGCCTTGTATGGTGCTAGCTCTAAATTTATATCCAGACTTGTGCAGAAATACCTACCCGCACGGAGCTTACGTTCTGCCCATAAGAATCTTTAAACCGTTTCCTCCTATAATCGGAAACGAATAGGCGGCTGCAGGTTTGCAGTATTGGCCCCCCAGTTTCTGGAACACTCTCCCCTTAGACATTAGAACCTGCACTGAATTTTTTAGATTCCGTAGACTTCTTAAGATCTGGCTATTTCACTCATGCCTATAACTAGTTGGTTGACTGCTAATTACTTAAGGCTCCAGCAAAATTCCTAAGTCAGCGCCAAGAAACTAATCAGTGTACGAGCGCTTTAAGAGAAATTTAACATAACATAACATAACATTGTAAAATTTATGGCCACGGTATTCTGGCCTTTTTGACTCAGAAAAACTTGCATAGATAAAGCTTTTAAAACTTTCCCCGAGTTGTGGTTATTACAGGAAAAGTAAATGTGTTTAAATACTGCCTGTTTATTCTAACTTCTTATTCGATCCCTAGGACTTATAGCAAAGGTGACAAAGATTGTTACGTCATGGTTTACAGGTATAAGTCCTAAAAGGACTCAAAGTACTTATAGGGGAATAGTTAGTAAATCACAGGCAGGACTGCTAGTTCAAAGTGTGAATGCTTTATGGGCCCAGGTGAGTATGGTAAAGTTTGAGCTAGTGGGCCCTAGCGGTCTACCATGACTGCCAAGCTGCTTTTCCTGGGTGGGACCGAAGGACCTCTTCTCTACATTAGATGCAAAAGGGAAGGCTTAACGTTGTTTTCTTATTAGTGTCTCTCTACATATTTTATTCCTGATGAAAATATTTCAAAAGTGCATTTTATCACATCTTACCATTACTATTTTCATAAATGATTGGATGTTGTTTTTCGCATTTTGCCAGAGTAACAAAGGGCACATATAGTGCTTAATTTGAGCCGGTGGGGCCCACAAGCACTCATGTTTCTGGCCAGTGAGGCCCACTGGCACTTATTTTCCTTCTCAGACATTCCACGAGAGCAACAGAAGGGAAAACACACAAATGGAAAAAGAAGAAGGAATAGAGGACGGAAAAAGCGTCAACAAGGGAGAAAGCAGGAGCCTGTAAGAGTGAGATAAAGGGGCGAGGAGCATCTGCCAGTGGATTAAAGAGGTATGAGGTGGACTCTGGGCTATGCAGCCTTGGTATTCTGCGTGAGGACATTTAATAGCACCGCCCGCTGTCTTTTAAGCAGTGCTTAGGGCACCGGCACTCATAATGTTACAAGTTAAGCACTGGATATAAAGTAAGAACTCGGTGCCTCGACAGAAGGGACCACAACCAATAATGCTGGGTGTGTTTCCACTGCCATGACAGGTACGCACTTACAGGATTCTTCACGCTCCTGTAATGATTCCTCTGCATTCTGTGCCTAGTCTCTAGTAAAATGACTGTATGGGCAAGGCCCTCTTTTTTAAATCACTGGGCTCCTCTGCTATATGTAGTGACATCACTACAGGGTCCTGTCTGTGAGAACTGGCATTAGTGTTCACTCCACTCTTTATGGTGACTTTTCTTGACCTTCATGCCTTTCTCCAGTAATGCCATTGCCTGCTCCTGACTATCTTTGCTGATACCACTTCATGTCCCTGTTTGTCTGCCAATCCCTGTTTGAGCCTTACCATCTGTACTAGAATACCTTTATTCCTTTGCCTGTCTGTAGTGACATCACTGCATGCTCCTTCCTATAGTCAGTGACATCAAAAGGGCGTGCTCTTGCTGTCATTAGTTTCATAACTGTGTTTACCATGTTGCCTGTCACCATGCAATTGATGCTTCTGGCTATATTCAATGACAATGCTGCATGTTTTAGCAAACTCAACAAGATAATGGACGGAGTGCTGAAACTTTTCACCCACTCACCCCCAGTCAAGAGTTTTGGGTTTAATCCATGTTGTTTTGCTCACTATGCCACCCCAGTTTGGAACCAGTCATATGCAAATCAGTCTTGACCCTGCTCTTCATGGGAACAGTCCAGCCTGAACTGCCAGGCCAGGTCTTCCCTGGACCGGAAACACGCATCATGGGACCGGTTTCAGGTTATCACCCACTCATCAGCAGGTTAGCTTGAATCCAGTGGCACAGCGAGCGAGGGGCCTACATCTGTGCATACCCTTTGCCACTTAGGGCAAACATGGAAAACACAGCAAGATAATGGACAGAGTGCTGAAACATTTCAACCACCTACCCCCAGTCAAGAGATCTGGATTTAATCCATGTTCTTTTGCTCACTATACCACCCCACTTTGGACCCAGTCATATGCAATCAGTCTTGACCCTGCTCTTCATGGGAACAGTCCAGCCCGAACTCTCAGGCCAGGCCTTCCTTGGACTGGAAACAAGCATCCCGGGACTGGTTTCAGGGTATTGCCCCTTCATCAGCCAGGCTAGCTTTAAACCAGTGGCACAGCGAGCAAGGTACCCACGTCTGGGTGTGCCCAGACGTGGGTACCTTGCTCGCTGTGTATTGTGTAGATTGTACATTTGGTGTCCAGTTAATACATCTGCTGCTGCAATATAACAAGTCCTGTCACGCAAATGTACAATCTACGCAATGCAGACCGTACGGCGTTGTTTAGTAAGTAAGGACCTGGCTAGATATAAGGTTATATCTATTATCTGGTATAAAGCACAAAGGGCCATATGTAGGTAAAAGGCATTTACCGAATCGTAAATACCGAATTTTACCGAATCGGTATTTACAATTCGGTAAATGCCATGTAGGTAATTATTCTGTAAATATTACCGATTCGGTAATATGCGGTAATTACCGAATCGGTATTTACCGAATCGGTAATTGCCATTGATTCCTATGGGCCTTAAGGCCCATAGGAATCAATGGCAATTACCGATTCGGTAAATACCGATTCGGTAATTTTACCGATTTGTCAAGGGGGACAGGGTGTCACTTTGACACCCTGTTGCACCCCTGATTTTGGCTTGTGTGCAATGTGACACACATACATGCCCTTAGGGCATGTATGTGTGCCACATGGCACAGGTGTACATGCACAGATGTGCATGTACACAGAAATTCGTTATTTACCATGCCATTGTATTTCATGGTAAATAACGAATTTCTAAGGGCCTGTGGCACTGTTTCCAGTGCCACCTACATCCCAAATTACCGATTCTGTACATTTACCGAATCGGTACTTTACCGATTCGGTAAAATTACCGATTCGGTAAATATACAGAATCGGTAATTTTCAGGCCCCCTACATCTGGAATTACGAATACCAGTCGGTAACGGCCGAAATCGGCCGTTACCGACCGGTATTTGGCCACCTACATATGGCCCAAAATGATTTAAAAATATGTTTCTGGTTGCTTAAAAAGGTGATATAAATTGAAACTAGTGCTTTATTACATAATATGTAAATAGACTGACTAATCTAAGATGGCTCCTAGTTAAACTTGTAGTAAAAATACAGTATGCTTATCCCCGGAAGAAATTACCAAATGTATATCTCAGGAAGTAATTACCTTTCGTGAATGTGAAAGGTCACGAGAAACATTTAAACAGTGAGAATGATACTGGAGAGTTACTGGCGCGAAAGATAAGGGGCGTGTATGCTATCAAAAAAGGTAAGAGAAGTATGTCAGCCAAGTTACCATTCTTATGTAGAAACCAGATTCGTAGTTAAAATAGCGTGCCAACTTACAGCATTAAAGACATAGTGGTTTAAGAACAGAGTATATGGGACGTGGAGATATGAGGAGGCATGGCGGAGCAGACGGGTGTCTGGGGGAGGCTTGCGCCGGTCTCAGTTTGACGGAGCAGGATGCAGTCGGCCGAGGTGATTTGGACTCGGGGAAGGGAGCGAGTGCCGCCTCGGTCGGCCAAGTTCTGTTTCGGCAGGCATGGTCAGGTCGCGGGCCGCCTAGGGACATCCTGAGTGCTCCACGGCCCCCCTATCTGTGCAAAACACAACGAGAGTGAGGGCACTTATAATGCAGGAGCATTAAACATTATAGAAGTCATCGCCAAGAACTATATAAACAGATCAAAAGCTAATTAGACAACTAAATAACACCGTGAGTTAGCTCTAGAGAACTGTAACAATATAATCTAACCAAATAGAGCTTTAAAATTCCAGTTTATTCTACCATGATAATGAAGGAAAACGGATAAATATGGAGATTTAAAGCCATATAAAGTGCCCTTTAGGTCCTTCTATCTATATATAACAAAGAACTAAGTAATGTGAGACCTCCATATGTTACAAATTGAGGTACTATAAGAATTGATATAAAAAAGAGAAAAAGATATTGAGGGATATACAAAAAACACCTATATATTACCAAGAAGGAACTTTTAAATTTATGTTATTGATTGTTTCAGCCTGAAAGAAACGAATGAGAAGCAAATACCTGGGGAATTTTCCTTTTGAATGAGAAAAAAATGTCATCTGTCATCGTTTTTATATCCGGGTAAGAGTTTAAAAATAAACAAAAATAAAATTAAAAGGTGCAAGACAAGGGATATATTCACTAACATGAAATATTAACCTAAATAGTCCAGTCATGGCTTTAATGTAACTTGTTACATGTTTAAGACCTAGGCACTGTCTAAGCTGATGAAAAGACAATCGCATAGTAAAAAGAAGATGACACCAAGCCGACTAATTGGCAAGGTAATATATGAGAGAAGCTGTATAATTCATAAAGTGAGATTATACTGATGATATGGTATTGATAGAGTCTTTTTCAACAATTTTGTGTCACCAATTAGGGAATATAACAACTCTACAGAATTAATAAAAGAAGCTGCTCCAAGGGAAAGGAAACTTTGTCTCCACTGAGTGCAGAAAAATAATAAGAAGAATAGATCTCAGAAAAGGTATTGTTACAACTAAGTGCATTCATATACCAGTAAACTGTTATAGTTATAAACTAATTTATACCATTCAAATTGTTCATTTGGTTTTAGTAGAAATACAAGAAAAGACAAATAGATTCCAAATATACAAGAAAAATAAAGCTGGGCAATCAGAGCCATAGGGAACTGGTACAGAGAAAACAATAAATAGAGTTTTTCAAGCATGACAGCAATCTATCTTGGTGGAGGTTTTCGGAACCTGTACACTTTTCTTGGATCAGGCTCCAACTATGCGCGTATTGTCCCAATTCATCACTATCACATGGGTGTCCACTATATATTAATTTTTGTTTTTAAGATGGCAGAGTCAACTTGAAGCACTGAGACTCCCAAACTACACTATCTTTTGAATAAATGAATAATCGCAGGTAAATAAATTTATCAAGCAGGCACTACAATGTTCTATTATAATATTGAAAATCTCTCCTTAAGAGAATTGGTGTTAAAAATGTGTTAATCTTTCCTTTAAAGACTCTTATGACGGAGTCCTGAGGAAGGCGCAAGCCAAAAGGCACGTAGCCAGAACACAAACCGCCAGTTTTCATAACTTTAAAGGAACAAAAAGAATACGTACTAATATTAAGAGAGATTTGTTAAGATAAAATACATATGGGAATGTATTGACCAATATATGTACCTAAAGTATGTGTATGAAGACAACGTGTTTTTTGTATACAAAGAAAAATGTTGTTACGCAGTACAGATATCTGTCTGTAGGAAAATTGTGTATTGTTTTTATGAATCAAAACAATCAACTGAAGTATATTTAGTGACATTTTTTTTTAATATAAATATCTAAAAAAAGAAAGATAAAAATATATTTTTGATATAAGGTTGTCTTATGGTAGAAGTAATATATATATATGGTCACCCATAGCAAATGTCCAATATAGAACATGTTTAGGAAAAGTTACATGATTATGAAATGTGCCTTTGTTATGTTGTGATCTTCTTTGCCATGTGATTCTTTCAAACAAATCAATGACTGATGGGTCATTAATTGGATGGGACATCCCTCCTCCCCTTCTTGTAACAATATAATTCAACCAAATAGAGCTTTAAAATTCTAGTTTATTCTACCATGATAATGAAGGAAAACGGATAAATATGGAGATTTAAAGACATATAAAGTGCCCTTTAGGTCCTTCTATCTATATATAACAAAGAACTAAGTAATGTGAGACCTCCATATGTTACAAAATGGAGGTACTATAAGAATTGATATAAAAAGAGAAAAAGATATCGAGGGATACACAAAAAACACCTATATATTACCAAGAAGGAACTTTCAAATTTATGTTAAATAGGGACAATGGTAGCTCCATGACAGTACCGAGGAATGTCCTCACTTCTAAAGAAAGCATTCACGAGGGCATTCAAATAAGGTACCCAGATATCCATTTGGGACATATATAAATCACCTGGGATGCCATAGGGGCTGGGCGTCTTCTCCCTCTTCAGTAATTGAAGCGCCTGTGCGGTTTCTGCTATTCTAAATTCTAGAGGAGCTCCAGCCTCAGTTTTAGCCTTTCGCTATAGCTGGTCTACTATACCATCCTTAATAAGCTGAACTTTATCTTTGTTCCACCCCCATGTATAATTCACTAAATTGCTATATCCATGCCTTGGGTTCGACCACTGCGACACAGTGATATTCTATGGTGCAAGGCCCAGATGCTATGAGTTACCAAAAGACCTTGGTATTGGTTGTAAAGGGATTCAGTAAGCTTGTCCCATTGTTCTCCCTCACACCCCCTTTTTGCATTAATCAGGAGAGCCTTATAGGCTCTTCAGGCATCAGTGATCTCCCTACGGTCACTTTTTTCTTAAGCTTCAAGAAGTGATGTTTTGGCGTGTCTGCAGTCACGTGAATATCACCCACCCAGATTAATTGGCATTGGCCCCTCCTTGGTAAAAAGGTGTTTCAGTAGCCCCATGAGTTCACAATGGTGGTGCACAAAGTTTATCATGCTTAAGTCAATTGATTCTAGAGGGGCCATTTGTTGTAAATGAATCTAGGACCCTAGTGTAATTTTCCCGATTCATGCCCTTATATAGGTATACTTCATCATATCCTTATATAGGCATAGAAATCACTACCATATTTGGCCTAAGCCATACAGCCCAAATACAGCATGGCTACTTCCACTAAGTTCCGAGAATCAACAACAATTTCTTGGAAAAACTTGCCTTCAGCAGCTAAGGACTTCCCCCTGCTTGAATATTAAGTTCTCCAAGAACTCCTGGCTTTTTTCAAGAATTTAGCCTTTGAGTGACGTTATTAAGTCCAAACATGCGTCAAACTCGGCACCTTTAAAGTATAAATATGCCTAGGTTTGCCCAGACAGACACACAGTGGTTTGGAGTAGATCGACTATCTACTCGCCCGATGCCCTGCAGCAGCAAGTGCCGAAGGAAGCCGACACTCCAACTGATGCACTGAGAGAGACGCTGTCTTTTCTCTTGCCGAGAAATCCAGCTCCAGTGTTTCCGGATTACCTTTGCGGGTATCTGGGAAATCGAGTCCTGAGAGAGAGATACAAGACCTCCTTCATTCTAAAACCAAGGTACAGAGCTGATTAGACCTCTTAGAGAATTCTTGGAATAGATTCCTGGCACAGAACTACTAAACTTAGGCTACTCCTCACTTACTTCTTCCCTCGTACTAGACTTAGGTTAGGTACATCGGGGTAGGCGTATTTTAGAAGCACCAGTTGAGGACTTTTAGTCATTATTTATTACTGTATGTATTTTATACATTTTTATGCACTTTATGGCTTAGAAACCATATCATGCTTTTACAGTACTACTTTATAATACTGTTTGTATTATATGCTTTGTACTTTAAAACCAGTATTACGATTGTAGCAGTTTATTTCCAATGCTTGAGAAAGAAGACTGTTCAAGAAATACTTTTATTGAAAACGCCTGTCTCTCTATTTCTCTGCATCTCTGGTGAAACGAAGCTTGCACGATTGACTGAGTAAAATAGTTATCTATTGTTTCCGCGACTCTAGAGATTTGATTTCTTATTCTTGGGAAACAAAGTTGTCATGTTTATGCGGTTGTCAGAAACTAATCTATTCTTGTTTATTCGTGGAACTTTCCAGTGACCTCTGAGCTAGCTGGCACTCACTATTAAGTTTAATATATTCGGTAGAGACCTAGTCGATCTCAGTCCTACGTCTAAACTACAGTATATATTATTCCAATGCACAGAGCCTATTGGGAATATAGGAACTACACTACGCATTCGCTCTACAAAAAGATTGTAAATTTGCCGCTGGACTGTGGCGTTATCTGCTATTGCTGCCAAATTCACATTCCTTCTGTTATTGCAGGTTTCAATCCTGCTTATGATATTTCCTGGTATACTTAAATTTGAGAAGGGTCTAGCAGAAAAATGGGCGCTCAGTGCTTTGGGATCCCTGTCATTTCGGGAGACTACCTCCATGTCAACTAAACATGGCCATAATAATCTGTCTGGAAAAATATAGTCTATATTACTGGTACACAAGCCTCTCTTAAAGGTCGGGGGCTGGGAGGTCAGACTGAGTAAAGGCATTCACAACCTTCAGGTCATGGGCCACAATAAAGTCAACAATTTGACTTGAACCCCTAGAATGGTTTATCACATGGTCAGAGCCACTAGCAGACATTATCCTGGAACATGTATTTCTTCCATCTGGTCCATGGGAATAAGGCCAGCAGGCATTTTTGTGTTGCAAGGATTTTGAGGTGGGTATAGTGAAGGGGATCGATCATGTGTGCTAGTTAGGTCACCGTCCCTGAATGAAGGTTTGTCAGCATAGAGCGAATAAATGTTTCTGATGGCAATATGTCTGACCCCCAAGGCAGTGCATTTTGGAATAACTACACCCAGCAGATCTCTACACTCTGACTGAACTATTTTTACTTTAGGGAGCAAGTCCATCGTAAGCCAGATCAGCAAACCGGCTGACGGTCTCTTCGTAGATGATGATACTGTATTAGTAACAAATGTAATGTACCCCCGTCTAAACGCCGGCTCTAACACCCATGCTTCCTGCAGTAATAAGATGTGATGTTGGTCTATAAAGTCACCCCATTTAGGATCCGCTAACTTAGCTGTGATCACCGCTATGTTCCTTGACAAGAATTTTATAATGTCAATCTGCCGCAGGTTTGCCCCAGTGTATTGGGCTGGCAGATTAATGCTCTCCCATTCCTCTGTCTCTGGTAATTAAGGGGCATTAGTAGATGCTCCCCTATAAAGTTTAAATGAGGGCTCTGCCATAGGAGGCCTGTATAATAGTGTATTATTCAGCTGAAGTGATCTAATAGCTTCCAGCTGTTTTTTTAGTAGTAAGTCAATTTCAGACAGGTTGCACAAGTGAGTAGCTGGTAGGGGAGGCCACTGGTGACAAGTTAGTGAGTTCAAATTACAAGCACTAACTGAGTCTTATGTGCGACTCTATAGGGGGCCTATACCTATGCTCCAGCGCTATCAGCCCTCCAACAGGCTCATGACTTACTAGCTACAAACCAATGTAATCCAGAGTTAGGTGTCCACTGTTGAACTTAGTGGCATTTAATAAATCCCCTCTTATGACCGATCTACAACCCCTGGCAGGATTTTTGGGACATGGATCATAAATTAGTCGTATTGCTCTGTGTTGCCTCCGACTGGTCTTGCTATATGTCTTTTGAAATTTGGTGTTAATGAGTCCTTTCTTGTGTTTTGATGACCAATTGTGCCTTTACCCCTTTGGGGTGCTGTGGGTCACAACCCTAAGGTGGATTCGATTTGCATTCTAGATTTGAAAAGAGCGTGGGCATCCCCACATGCTCCAGTAGTACCTGGAGCATTTGGTGCATGGGCCCAGCTTGGTAAACAAGTTTGGGGGCATGTATTGGAATACTTCCCAAATTAGAGTCATGTCTAGGGTGAGCAGTGTCAGCCTTCCCTTTGGTTTGATGTAGGCTGCAGTTGAGCTTCGATACCAGGGCCATCAGGTTGTCCATCTGATCATTAAGGGCCTTAGACAGCTTTCCCATATAATCTCATAAACTAGTTATCTCTTTCTGTAATCAAATTAACTGCGAGTTTGGGGAGCCTCTCTCAGCAGGAGGAGTGCTAATATGGGTTGTTGGTGACTGTGCATTTTCTTTAGTTAGTTCTTCTGTGGGCCCTAAAGCTTTGAACTGATTGCTGCATTCAACAGTTATTTCAGGTATTGCAGTAATTGAAACAGATGGCTGGTTTACTGTTGAGCTTTGCTGCTCAATTGGAAGTGTTGGAGAGTTTCTAGTGTTAATATCTACGGTGTTATGACCCAGTGTTTCAGTAGTCTCTGTTTTTAGGTCCAGCCTAGGCAGCGCGCACGCGCTGCTCTAGGAGGACCCTTAGCCATTGGTCTTCACTTTTCAAGTACTGCGATTGTGCTTGTGGCGGCATCCACCTTGCGGGAGCGAGCAGCGGCGCCCCACAAGCACGAATGCTGTGCTTGAAAAGTGAAGACTGCTCTCCCAAGCGTGCGCGCATGCACCGGTGTTCCTCCCTCTTCATCTATTTAGTTTTCTGTCTTTCTCCCTATCGCCCACATTGCTGGTCCCTCCTCTTGCTCGCTTTCCTTTATCTTTCTTTCTTGGTTATTCGTACTTTTTTTTGTCTGCATTAGTGTCCATCTCCTCTTTTCTTTTCAAAACTCCATCCCATGCGCGTTTTTTCTTTTCCATATCTCTTATGATAATTTTTTTTGTTCACATTTTTCCTTTTCTGCTACGTTCGTTTACCGCTTTTGATTTCCCTTGTTTCTTTTCCTACTTACTTTCCCTTTCTTTTTCTCTTTCACTCTCTTCTGCTATTCACTGCCTTTTCTTCCGCTTTACCTGTGTCTTTTGCCTCACACTCCATCTTTTTCTTTGTCTCACGTGTTCTATTTCCCTTGCTGTTCCTTCATATCTCGTTCTTGCGCTTCCTGTTTTGATGCTACATAATTGTGATAACAATACACTCTTTGTAACTTATTGACTAATGCCAGCTCATGTTGACAGTAGGCCAAAGATTCTATCTTTATTTGTTAATTATGAGGAATATTACATTCACAAAAAGGAACACTAAATATGCTCTGGAGAGCAAGGGAGCACCGTGCCAAGCCGTGACTCACAAGCTGCGCATTTCTCCCAGATGCCAAATGGTAGAACGCGCAGAGAGAGCCAAGCGAGCCTGGACAAGTGGCAGAGCTATCATCATGACATCACCAGGTCTCCTGTTTAATTTATCTCTAAGTGATCTATTGCGTCGGCAACATTCAACCACGCCCAGAATCTACTACCATGGACTTAATGTGAAGTTAGAGAAAAAAAAAGACATGACATCCTCGGACTAATAAGCACACTATTATACATGGAGTAACAGAGACATCCAGACTATCTGCAAAGCTTAGACAAAGCAGAACTCATCGCCTTAGTATGTCAGAGATAATGACTCATGGAACAAGCATTGGCATAGCCAATAGGTCTCGCCTTTGAGAACTCATATGTGTTTAGCCATGCAACAGTTGATGTTGTTGCACCAAGGATATTGTGCTGCATAACTAAACACTTATAAGGTCCCAAAGGCAAGACCTATTGGCTATGCCAATGCTTGTTTTAAAGAATGAGTTGATATCGCCCTTCCTAACCTTCCCCAGTTGCTTCCCTTGTGCCTTAGTGGCCTTAGTAGCTAGAAGGCCTTTGACTTCTTCTAGTACTACAGTTGTTCAATCTAGGGTGCAGTTCTCAATTGCATGTCTTGGTTGTTTTTTTGCTTCCCCTGTGTCAGGTGACTTATCCTTGCCTTTTCGTTTCACTGTAGTGGCTGATGGGACTGTACTGATACAGCATCCCTTTGCGAAGCTATTACAAAGAATAGAGAAAGGCAGCAGATTATTTAAGACGTGCTGCCCCAAGGTAAACTAGGTATTGGAACATTAGGCTAGGTTATTTGCCCAGGAATTAACAGAGGTGCTAAACCTAGGTGGCTATAGTTCCCTATGTAGAGGTCAAACAACTATACCGCACTGATACAATTTGTGTTCTAGGTTACAACATTGTCAATAGACTCAAAGTCGTGTAAACGGTGTCTCTTATATCGGCTTGGAAGAAAAGAATGAAAGAATAATAAATAACAATCCTCAATTTCAATCCTATGCAGACTCACAATAGTTAATAACAAAAACAACAGCAACAACCACAAGAAGGGTAACAGTTAGTCCATTGAGACAGAAAGGGAGGAACAGCTTGCAACCTACCGATGGGATCCGCACTAGGGATGAAGTTATCACTTTAGCTCTGTCCTTAAAATGTAGTTGAGGTGCCTGACCTCAAAAACCCTTGGGCCTCCAGACACCCAGGTCGTCCCGATAGGCAGGGTGAAGGAGAAGAGGCTATATGAGGTTATTAGTTAATTCCCAGAGAAATAAGACAATGAAGGAAACTCTTGCTGCTTTAGAGAGTCTTATGATGGAGTCAAGGGGGGAAGAGTGAGCCCAACTCAGAAATGAAGAGTGGTCTGTCCTCATGAGATTCATCAATCCATAACCATTCACCAAATAAGCCCACTTCGGTCCCTTCCAGTGTTTTGAATGTACTATGAGGCGCCTCTCCAAATCATAAAATGGTAGAAGTAACACGAGCAGGCTTGAAGACTCGGAGACAAAATAAGTCGCTCCCAACAGTTTGTCAATTGGGTTCAAGCACACATGCTGCTAATTACAGAAACCACAGCAGGGAAACAAGAAGGCTGAGAATCCTGTGACGCACAGCCACAAAGGAACTTTTCTGCCAACAACAGCGGGCTTGCCAGCTTCAAGAGAGATGTCTGCTGTAAAACTAAAGGGGGGTGGTACCCTTCTCTGGCTCTTTCTGGCAATGACAGGGTGGGCAAGGATGGGCCCATCTTTGGCCCAGGCTTTGCCCGGGCATGCCCCGATCAGCAGGGACAGTAGCAGGAGTGGCTGGCATGGCTCGTGGGTGGGGGGGCCGCAGGGATCACTGGCGGTGTTACTGCGCGGCAGGGTGTTGCGAAGTAGGAGCCGGGTTTAGAAAAAAAAAAAACTTACCTCCAGGCTGGGTCCCGCGTCTAATGTGCTCCTGCTCTCCTGAGTCCGCTTCCAGGAACAGGAAGCAGGCATCCAAGCTCGCTCCCCTAAGTCAATCACAATGCTGCAGTGCACACTGCGCTCAGCCAGGGCCTGTAGGGGTGAGCATGTTCTCCATGCAGGCTGTAATGCAGCCTGTATGGAGAACACAGAAGTGCGCATGACTGGTTTGGGCTGCCCGAGCGGGCCGAATAATACAGTTATAACGCACTTGAGTGGGGAAACCCTCTGCCCCTGCCCTGCTCCGTGAGCAGAGGAGCCTAGCCCACCCACCCACCTACAAGGGAAACTTAACATGATAATAACTGGAAGTTATTATCATGTTATGTTTCCTCTTTTCACACTGCTTAAAAGCAGTGGGGTGACGCTCCTCCTCCATAGCATAGGAGCCGGCATTGGATAGTAGGCCCGCTTTATAGTGCTAGTCCCGCTGCAGCTGGTGCAATGAAAGAGCACCTCCTGAAGCACTCGGGATCCTGGGACTCGTAGTCCCTCCACGGAAGGTACAGGTAATGGCAGGACTCGAGTGCTGCGAGGACAGCAGGCGTGCTTTATAGCGCTAGTGCCACTGTAGCTGGTGGCAATGAGAAAGCAACTCCTGAGGCCCTCGGGATCCTGGGAGCTGACAGTGCCTCCACGGAAGGAGCAGGCATTGGCAGGACTCGAGCGCTGTGGGGCGGCAGGTGCACTTTATAGCGCTAGTCCCAATGCAGCTGGTGGCAATCAGTGAGCATCTCCTGAAGCCCTGGGGATTTTGGGACTCGTAGTTCCTCCACTGAAGCTGTAGGCACTGGCAGTACTCCTAGTCATACACCTTATGTATCTGCTAGTGAACATGTGGTCCCCCAAACTGAATTACAGTACAGATTTGTTTTGGTGACTCTCCCTAAAATGTGTACATTGACAATAGAGGAATTATAGTTAAGGTATAGACCTAATTAAACCTTATTAAAGTTCTTTTTAATGAGGAATAAAGAAGAAAATGTATAGAAATTCGTAGAGTCTGGAGGTCAAAAAAGATCTGTGAATGCTATAGAACAGTTGTGAGCTTGTATTTATAAAAATGCCACAACACAGAGGCTTCGCTGAGATAAACATTGAAGCCATGGGGATATCAGAAAAATACTTTTATATTGCACCATAAAGAGTCAACTTAGAATTCAATCTTTTTGAATTAAAATCATTTTTAAAAGGAATGCAAGTAATGACATAGCCAGAAATCATGCTAGCGGGAACTTGAGTCACAGTTAAATCTCCACCTCAAGAAAGCAGTTTTTGGGAATTCCTAAAATGTCATTGTTGTGCAGGGCTGGGCAACTTTGTGGTTAACAATGACTCAATGTTTCTGTTTGAGGAAGAACGTGTTCTGTTTAACGTTTGTAGTTATGGCAAGTATTAACAATGTAACAATGATGCGCCCAGAGTTATTTTAAACTCACTCTTTAGTCTACTTGATGTCATTCCCTAGACGGAAGCTGGGAGGAGAGTACCACCCTTTGCCTATGCAAAGAAGAATGTCTGTGTGTTTTTATGGCAGGGAGGGAGAAGCAGAGAGAATGATGGCATTGTAATGCAAATTACAAAGTTGCGAAGGAATGACAAGCGCAGTTGCGGTTGCTACCTCCCACCTGCAGTGGGGCGGGTGGGGGAAAAGGGTGCGGGTGACCGGGTAAAAAAAATATTCACGTACCTCCTGCTGGCCGGCCCGCAGCCGCCCCTCGTGCATCCTCTTCCTTCTTGGGTGAAGTAGGAATCAGGATGGCTAGAGCTCCCACGCTCCCCGCAGCCAATAACAATGCTGCAATGCAGCGTTGTGATTAGTCTGAGGGCTGTGACATGGCGCTCAACCAGAGGCCGGAAGGTGGGCAAGTTCTCCATGTAGGCTGTAATGCAGCCTGCATGGAGAACAGGGAAAGTGTGCATGACTGTTTTGAGCAGCCCGAGAGAGACGCAAAACAGTCATTGCACACTTGGGAGTCTTCTACCATTCCTCCCCTGTTTTTCTGCCCCACCCGCCCCCTCACGCAAGGTGCCGCAGCAGGAGGACAAACTAAAATGGTAATAACGTTATGTTAATATATATTTTTTCCTTTCTTTTTCTGCATCATCCAAATCGTTCTGACTAGGCACAAATCAATGGTGGAACCCGAAGAGGAGGATCATTTTCCCACGGTAGGTCCCCCCACTGTGCACAATATCACAGACACAAGCAAAGAGGAAACACAGCACACCCCACCCCTACTTCCTGTTGTAACTACTTACAAACAAAACTCATGTATCAATTAGTTAATGCCAGCAGAAAGAAGTACCATCATCCATGTACCATTGCAAGCTGGCCCATTCCTCTAATAGCCTGTTTAAAGTCTATAGAACTTCTTTACCAGTTGCCCTTCACATTCAGTCTGTGTGGCCGGCTGACCAGGTGACAAGGATTTTCTAGGACAGTCCTTTTTTAGGTCTCGCCTATTAATCCCGCAAGGGTTAATAGACGAGAGTATAGAGGCTCATTCAAGGTCTGAAACCATAGCACAGATTTCCTACAGTTCGTGTGGTGCACTGGGGCGGAATGCGCATCCACATTAAAGCCATCAGCCTCCCTCCCACAGGCATCTGAAGCTTCCCCAGCCTGCACTCGGCCTCAGGCATTCACCCCAGCTCGCGCTCGGCCTCACTTCTCCTCCCCTCTAATTACATCCCTGCTCTTTCCTTTCACTTTCACGGCCGTGAGGCCGTGCTTCACTTCAAAGGGATCCGCCCCCCGCCCCCGCAATGCCAGTGTCTCTTTAAAGTGGTACTTTGCACCCTTAATTGCTAGCACTGAATTATTCTTGGAGGACGAGGCGCTTATTGTGACATGCATTCACTTTAGTTTAGAAACTGCAAATAATGTTTGCCAGTTGGCTTTATATTAGATTAGATCCTGGATGGTTTATTAGGATTTTCACCACAAGTTCTAAAATATAACCACTAAAGTTGACTCGTTACAAAACGCTCCAAATCACGTGTTTCTTTTACTCTTTGTCACAGTACGCGAATATAGACCCGGAAACGGTAAAAAGCTGACTAATTAATGCATAGATTTAATCTGATGCCTTCTAGAATACGATCATGGGTGTCAGCCACGCTCGCTTCTCTGTGTGCTGTGTTGCCGCTTGTCAGGCTAGGCTGTTTAGGGCACCCATTATTTAGGAATAGATACAGCTCACTGTTCAAATATATTCCGAGCAGCTGTGTTTGGTCGAAGGCTTGGGCCGACCTCCAGCAGTCTCGGATCCGCAACTGCTTTTCAAGGGCAGATTTCAAGTTTATTCGTGAAAACGCAGTTGCCGTGAGACTGAAGTCTCGATTTTTAGGTCCTCGTTTAAGAGCGCAAGAGCGGTCTGTTGGGTGACAGCATGTTAGTTTATTAGATGAGATTTTTAGCTTACAGTGCTTTTTCGTCTGTTCTTTCCATTCATCGTGGGCCTCACAAATCATAAACCATACACGCTGCATCGTAATAATCAGCCGGGGTTCCATACCAGCAACAAGAGTGGCACACTCAAACCTTCCCCGGGAATGCCAACATAACCAGTGTCTCTTTAAAGTGGTACTTTGCACCCTTAATTGCTAGCACTGAATTATTCTCGGAGGACGAGGCGCTTATTGTGACCTGCAATCACTTTAGTTTAGAAACTGCAAATAATGTTTGCCACTTGGCTTTATATTAGATTTATTTGCAGAAAATAAAGCTGCTGCATTTACCCTAGATTAGATGGGTACCTAAACCAGGTCCCGAATTTGTATTTTCCTTATCCACACTGGCTTCAATGTGTGCCCCACATGTTCTAATCCTGGAGGGTTCTTTCAGATTTTCACCACGAGTTCTAAAATATAACCACTAAAGTTGACTCGTTACAAAACGCTCCAAATCACGTGTTACTTTTACTCTTTGTCGCAGTACACGAATATAGACCCGGAAACAGTAAAAAGCTGACTAATTAATGCATAGATTTAATCTGATGACTTCTAGAATACGATCACGGGTGTCAGCCACGCTCGCTTCTCTGTGTGCTGTGTTGCCGCTTGTCAGGCTAGGCTGTTTTGGGCGCCCAGTATTTAGGAATAGATACAGCTCGCTGTTCAAATATATTCCGAGCAACTGTGGCTGATCGAAGGCTTGGGCCGACCTCCAGCAGTCTCGGATCCGCAACGGGGGTCCGTAGACCTGCAATTTTTCCTTGCGGAAGGCTACTACATGGAATCTCGAACCGAAATATTAGGGGCCCGTCACGGCAAAAGAAAAACATCAGCGCAAGACTGAGGCACAAAGAATTCAGCCTTTCAGATTCATAGGGTCGTCGCCAGCATTAACGTTTTTAGAGCTCACAGTCTCTGCTGTTGCTAAAAGGATGAAGGCTGTTGGTGTGCCATTGGGAGTCTTTGACGCCCAGACTCGCCCAAGTGGGATGTGACTAATCACATGCAGCAAGGCAGGATTATTCACTCTTTACAGTTCCCTATTGCAGCAAACTCTCCTTGGAAGTGGAAACTGCTTTTCAAGGGCAGATTTCAAGTTTATTTGTGAAAACGCAGTTGCCATGAGACTGAAGTCCCGATTTTTAGGTCCTGGTTTAAGAGCGCATGAGCGATCTGTTGGGTGACAGAATGTTAGTTTATTAGATGAGATTTTTAGCTTACAGTGGATTTACCGACAGCCCGTTGCTTATCATTGGTTGGCTCTTTGTCACTCACATGTTCTTGCGTATTATTCATCAGCTTCTGTGGGATTTCTAGTCTCTTCTGGTGCTTGTTTGTGCCTTTCTGCCGGCTGTTAGACTTGTTTTTGTGCCCTTCTGCCCTCTGTTAGACTCGTTATTCCCTTGTTTTTCTGCGCTTCTGCCCTCTGTTAGACTCGTTTTTTGTGCCTTTCTGCCCTCTGCATCACCACATCATCACTCAGCGCTACCCCAGCATCACTCAGCACCACCACATTATCACTCAGCACCACCACATTATTAATTAGCACCACCATATTATCACTCAGCACCACCACAGCACCACTCAGCACCACCACAGCATCACTCAGCACCACCGCAGCATCACTCAGCACAACCACAGCACCACTCAGCACCACCACAGCACCACTCAGCACCACCACAGCACCACTCAGGACCACCACAGCACCACAGCACCACTCAGCACCACTCAGCACCACCACAGCACCACTCAGCACCACTACAGCACCACTCAGCACCACCACAGCTTCACTCAGCCCCACCACAGTGTCAGTCAGCACCACCCGAGCACCACTCAGCATCACCACATCATCACTTAGCGCTACCCCAGCGTCACTCAGCACGACCACATTATCAATCAGCACCACCACATTATCACTCAGCACCACACAGCACCACTCAGCACCACCACAGCACCACTCAGCACCATCACAGCATCACTCAGCACCACCACTGCACCACTCAGCACCACCACATTATCACTCCGCACCACCACATTATCACTCAGCACCACCACAGCACCACTCAGCACCACCACAGCATCACTCAGCACCACCACAGCTTTACTCAGCACCACCACAGCATCAATCAGCACCACCACAGCATCACTCAGAGCAACCACAGCATCACTCAGCGCCCCCACAACATCACTTAGCGCCACCACAACATCACTCAGCGCCACCACAACATCACTCCGCGCCACCACAAAATCACTCCACGCCATCACAGCATCAATCTGTGCAACCATTCAACATCAACTGGTTCAATTATGTTCTCTCAATGTTTCAAGCTTTATTACAAATGTCACAAAAAGATGTTAATATTTCACTTCTGTTCTTGGATTTTCATCACAATAAAATACACTGAACATAATCTTCACAAAAGTTATTTACAAAAGTTAAAGCTATTGCCATTATAAATTACAGTGATAACAAAAGGAGGTACCCCTGAGATTTGTCGCAGGGAGGGGGATAGGTACAAAGAAAAAGGTGTAGAGTCCCTGTTTGGTGCCTAGCAGATTAAATTCGCTGAGGTTGTCATTACTAGAAAGAACTATGGCTTGCAATAGGGTCAAAATTTGATACCAATCTAAATTAGAGACACATTCAAGGCAAAGTGGACAACTGAAGCAACAAATAAAACCTTAAGTAAATATACCAAACAACCAAATTTTATATAAAAAAGATTACAAAATGTATTTGTACCTCCCAACTGGGTTACAATCTAAAACAAAACTAATGACAAGAATAAAACGGTTTTAAACAACTACCAGCAGTGGTAGTGCAATAAGTATCATGGACAGTCAAAGTTAAAAACAGTCGACGCGGCGTTTCGGTGCTTTTTGATTCTGGACACCTTCTTCAGGACATTAAAACATTTGACTCCAAATCTATAAATCAAGAGAATATTTTCAGTGTCTTATACAATATTTCATCAGAAAGTCACACTTGCCTAACTAATACTATTCATGATTAGGATATTGAGCGTGTCGAGCTCCATTACCAACGGTTCTTCACGTTCACCCTAAGCTGAAACAGTTTAATAATGAAGACTTAATTGTGCAAATATATTTTTTGAGAAAGTCATAAGTTATTTCTATGGCGTGTCGTTTTAGATATACCATTTACCTAAAAGTCATCTTTCTCAGTTCAGTCGCATGATAGGACCCATATAGCTTATTTCTATGGCGTGTCATTTTAAATACAATATCTACCTGATAGTCGCCTTTAACCTTTAGGTCACATGATAGGACACATACCTGTGATTCCGACAGGAATTTGTCTGTAAACGTTTCAAAATAATTTCCAATCTGTTAAGAATATCTTTGGAATTTCATGTTTCCATTCGTCTAAGTGAACAAAAAGGTACAGGAGTGCTCAGTATCGTAATTTTGAGCTCTAGAGCTTATCTATAGCACATGTTATAAAACGGAATTTACCTCTGGTCATAGAGCTAGATATTTCTGAGTGCACGGAGGGGCCACCGATAGTTGTAGGGGAGAAGTAAATTTCTTAGGATCTGAGTAAAAAGTAACAATTGTATGTATTACTCTTAACTGTTATGTAGATATCTCACTACTTCACTTATCATCATATATTTAATAGTGTACTAACCTGATTTGATGTATTGTAGGTCGTTTTTAAACTCTGGGCTTCAATGGCTTAGAATAAATAATTGTCCAGAACCTCTTTTCAATAGTTAGAGGAAGAAATCTGTAAAAATATGGTGTAAAAATATCATATGGTGGTCTAAGTTGGAGGTTGGAATACAAGATTTTTAAGTGGGTTATGGATAACAACACAACAAATGTCCGTTTTAGTGACAAGATATCAAGTCAGAAATATGCACTTGAATATCTGTTTACTCTAGGTATAGTGCAGTTATGATTGGTTGCACTTTTTGTTAGTATTATGGGGGGTATCAGAAGTTATAGTTTAAACCAGACTCCATAGTAGAGCCAAGAAAATCCCAAGTTATTAAGATTCAAGGTTGCAATTGAGCAACCGAGTAGGGGTTACAAATAATGTCTGTCCTCCGCTACGTGGAGAGTTGCTCACCTCACGATAAGACTGCGGCCTCCCTGCTCCTCCGTGCTCGTGTCTTCCTGGCGATTCGAAGAGTAACTCGTGTGTTATAGGCGTCTATTTTTATGCTGGCGATTCCCGTTGTGACCCGGAAACAGTTGATTCCGATTTGGGAATCGCGCTATATAAATCGACAAACTATATTGCTAAATGTAGATTTTCATTACCACTATGTTAATTTTAGCGTCAGGCGACTATATTACAGCCCAAATTCCTTTTTGTCAGAGTCTTATCACGGTGTTTTAGTTTGATGACCCGGAAGTTAATCCCAGTTTCGTAAACTTCAAATGATTATTTAGTTATAATTTTACTGCTATTTTTTAACAGAATTCAACAATAAGAGCCCACAGCGTACAACGACTATTCTCGCTAACTGTACCTATCGTTTATCTAAGAAAGCGGAAATATCTATAGGTAGGCCATTTTGGAACGGGCAGTGATAACGAAAAACCTGCTATACTCTATGTGTTCTCTAACTACTGAGGTCATACAGTTGGCTCCCGATTTTAAATTTCTCTTAACTTTATTTATGGTTATATCAGATTAACCAATCCTCCTATATCCTTTGATAAGACATCATCCAATCTGATTTCTAATATGTAGGCAGGTATTATAATAATGATATCGACAATAGACATTGATATGCATAAATAAGTATATCCATTCCTTGATCTCAGACATCCTCATATTTTCACTTATACTTATACACATTTCATTAATTTTATTCCACGACTTGTCTGTATCCCTCATTATATGTGGTCTATAAACACATTTTTCTCTAATACAGATTTGCAAAGTTAAACAGTATTTCGTTTTAGGTACTTAATATACACCAGTGCCATTCATGTCGCTTTAATCATCAAAGTCACAGCAAATCAATATAAGAACATCTAGTGCACAGTGCATAGTTCAGATAGGTACACATTTCAGAAATATTGATAATGTACAACCTAAATCGAAGATAATGCATTATAACATGTGCTATAGATAAGCTCTAGAGCTCAAAATTACGATACTGAGCACTCCTGTACCTTTTTGTTCATTTAGACGAATGGAAACATGAAATTCCAAAGATATTCTTAACAGATTGGAAATAATTTTGAAACGTTTACAGACAAATTCCTGTCGGAATCACAGGTATGTGTCCTATCATGTGACCTAAAGGTTAAAGGCGACTATCAGGTAGATATTGTATTTAAAATGACACGCCATAGAAATAAGCTATATGGGTCCTATCATGCGACTGAACTGAGAAAGATGACTTTTAGGTAAATGGTATATCTAAAACGACACGCCATAGAAATAACTTATGACTATCTCAAAAAATATATTTGCACAATTAAGTCTTCATTATTAAACTGTTTCAGCTTAGGGTGAACGTGAAGAACCGTTGGTAATGGAGCTCGACACGCTCAATATCCTAATCATGAATAGTATTAGTTAGGCAAGTGTGACTTTCTGATGAAATATTGTATAAGACACTGAAAATATTCTCTTGATTTATAGATTTGGAGTCAAATGTTTTAATGTCCTGAAGAAGGTGTCCAGAATCAAAAAGCACCGAAACGCCGCGTCGACTGTTTTTAACTTTGACTGTCCATGATACTTACTGCACTACCACTGCTGGTGGTTGTTTTAAACCGTTTTATTCTTGTCATTAGTTTTGTTTTAGATTGTAACCCAGTTGGGAGGTACAAATAAATGTTGTAATCTTTTTTATATAAAATTTGGTTGTTTGGTATATTTACTTAAGGTTTTATTTGTTGCTTCAGTTGTCCACTTTGCCTTGAATGTGTCTCTAATTTAGATTGGTATCAAATTTTGACCCTATTGCAAGCCATAGTTCTTTCTAGTAATGACAACCTCAGCGAATTTAATCCGCTAGGCACCAAACAGGGACTCTACACCTTTTTCATTATAAATTACAATCACTTTTATTTAAGTATTATTTATTTAAAAAAATTAAAAGCTGTTGTTATTTGTAATATCAATACATCTAAGTCACGTAAATACAAAACATGTTGCATTACAAATGCTATAGGTGTCACATTTGCGAAAGTTATAACTATTGGCATTGTAAATGACAAAGCTATTAATTTAGCTATTTTCAAAACCAACACATAAATAAAAAAATTGTCATTTACAAGACCAATAGCTCAAACTTTCATAATGTGAGACCTATTGCATTGCAAATGCTTGTTTCTCCATCAGCCCTGGTAAATTTCAGCAAATGTAACTCACGTCCCAGTGTTCACAGAGGGTCGACTGAACACAGAGGGAGGCAATTAGGTCTCCTAGCACTTATTTTGAACTGTGCACTCAGCATGCTGAACAAAGTCCCCTTCCTGTGGGTATTAGACACTTCAGTTCTCATGCACAGCTTCATCATGGTTTGGATGACACAGTTCTTGAAAGTAACCACATCCTCTTGCAGAGCTATAGCTCTTTCTGGGTGATTCTGCGGTGCTTGATTCTTGATTCTTGTTACATACTGCCTCCAAACTTTGTTTTGCTCCCAGAACTCACCCTATCAAGGTGGAGCAGGTCCTAGTTTCGGCTCCCCCTGTGACAGTTCTCCTGTACAGCTTGCCTGTAATCTGCTAACTTCTGCTGCCTGTCTACCTGCTGCCCCTTTACCATTTTTCTTGACTGTTACTCGTATTAACCCCTTCGCTGCGGCGGCTATTCCACCGCAGCGCTAAGGGGGGGGGGGGGGGGGCGGTCGCGCGGCGGTCCCGTGCTTGTGACGGAACCGCTCCGCCACGGCTCGCGGGTGAGCTGTGCTTTTGACGGAACGGTTCCGTCACGAACCCGCCCGCCCATTAATTAGTCAGCGCAGGCGTGGAATTCGCGCCGCGCAGGCGCGGCGAGCGGGCCGTGACGGAACCGTTCCGTCACAAGCACAGCTCACCCGTGGCTTGTGACGAAGCGGTTCCGTCACAAGCATGCAACGGGTTAAAATGCATTGTGATGATTAGCTGTCCGCTAAAGGAAGTAAGTAGCACAGCTACCCGGCAGCCTCACTACAACAATATTAAAGTTGACCTTTTAGAGTATACAACCAAGGTCGGACTGGGACAGAAAATTGGCCCGGACACCAACATAAAAGTGGCCCTCCATTAGTGAATTAGATAGCTAATAAAGTGACTCGTATTTGCAAATCGAGACAGTTTCGAACTTGCATAGTGTGTGCTCTGCATAGAATGGAAGACAATGCATTTGTGCTTCTGCAAGCAATGTTGTTTTATAGTCAGGAAAATCAACAGTAATAAAACCGGCCCAAAAGACCATAAAACAGATCCACAAACAACTTAAAAAACGGCTTGTCAGACCAGCTGTTCTGGCACTGCCCGATTGCCCAGTAGGCTAATCTGACCCTGCATACAAAGTACGCTCGACATGAAAATTGCCTTCTGCTTTAAGGAATGGAGTTACAATAACGAAGTTGTTTCATCTTTTGGAATTATGCAAAGCAGAGAATGCTCTGTTTAGGAATAAAATATTCTTATGCACATCTCTGCAGTAGGCACTCAACTGCCAACCCATATCACTCAACTTTTCAGAACCACAAAATCTAAAGATGTGGGGTACTGATAGGTAAACCTTCTCAGCCTTCTACAAACCTTACAAAATGGTTAGCATTATGGCTTACTTTAGGGCTATGCAACCAGTGCCGCCACACCGAGCGCCAACCCCAGGGGCACTGTGTTTTGAAATATCTTATGGCTTTAAATGCACCTGCTGCGAGATCCTTTTGTCCAACAATTTTCAGGCAACAACAAAAAATGGCTCGATAACTCTGGTGATTAATGCCAGAGAGTGATTGGGAGGCTAGTGGAAGGTTTGACTCATCATAAAGTAGATCAGAGGGTTAACTTGCCTGCTGCAACGCAAGTGTACAATGTAACACAGAACTGTATTTTATGTACATAGCTCAGTTGGTTACTGCTTTTGTCAGATAGATTCTTTAGTTACTTGCAGTTCATAAGTTACAACTCTAATATACCACCGTGATCTATCATAAGGTACAACTCTAATATAGCACAGTGAGCTATGAACTGTCATCAAAGAGCTGAATGCAAACTGCAAGGAATAGGTTAAAACGTTATATTGTCTTTCCCAGTTTTTCAGCATCCTAATGTTGCAAACACGGTTTGTGTGGGTCGAAATACATTCTTATTAGTAAAGCCAGCCTCAACCATTGTGTTACGTTTTAAATCCCGAGTTTGTGCTTCCACAGGTAAAGCATTCTTAAACTATACTGCCTGCTAGTATGGATGACATGTGAATCCTATGCCTTGCAGTTTTCATTGTCTTATGTAACATTTCCTACGCAATGATTTATTTAAACAGGCGTGATTCATTGTCCCTATATAATATGTGATGTAAACTGTTCAGACACCCTACACGGATAGTGCTATAAAACAAATTACTGTGAGAGAAGGGCTATGGACATATGAGTAGACCCTCTAGTCTAGAGGGTGGTAGTGATGGAATCCCTACCGATCGAGGCCATGGGGAGGGGGGGTGCCAACAAAGACTGGCATGCCGGGCACCACCACCACTAGTAAAGCCAGCTCTGGTTTGCATTTCCTGCTTTGGAGTTCCTGTGTGTCCAGGTCACAGGACTGAAGTTGCTATAGTGAGAGTTCTTTCTTGTGAGTAAAACTGTTGGTCAGTTGTGAAAAAGAAGAAATTGTAATCATAATTGTAGACATCTCTTTATAATGACTAAAGGAAGAACCTTTTCTGATGATAACGGGCTATGATCTGTGGCCTGAGGGGACTTACAGCCAGATTCATCAAACCAGAATCGGCTCGCAAAGGGCCAGATTCTGAGAATCTGGCCCTTTGCGAGCGCTATTTTTACATTTGGGATGCGTCATCCCAAATGGAAAAATCGCAAATCTAGAAATCGCTAAATTGCGATTAATTGCATTTAAGGAATCTCAATTTGAGATTCCTTAAATGCAATTCATGAACCATTTTAAAATTGCCAAATCGCAATCTGGGGCCGCTATTTACCGCGAAGTCTAACTACGTTGTAAATAGCAAAAACTTAGAAAAATGCACTTTAGTGCATTTTTCTAAGTTGTATGTTACACACGCACATGTCCTTCGGACATGTGTGTGCGCAACACCAGTGGACATTACCATTTCAGGGGTGCAACAGGGTGTCCTTTGGACACCCAGGCACCCTTGGAATTGCTTCCTTATTTGCGATTCGCTAATTGCGAATCGCAAATAAGGAATGACTCCCCATTCATTCCTATGGGCCTTTAGGCCCATAGGAATGAATGGGAAAGCCATTCCTTATTTGCGATTCACAATTAGCGAATCGCAAATAAGGAAGCTGTAGAAATCGCTAAAATTATTGCGATCTCTACATGTACCCCGTTTTGCGAGTCTTTAATAGCAAATCCTTAAAATTCGCTATTAAGGACTCGCAAAACAGGACTTTGATGAATCTGGGGGTTACTTTCGAGCATCTGATGTTAAAGGACACCCTGTTAATTATGCAGGGAATAGGCATATGCATACATAATGTAGAACTGTGTACAGCATTTGTCAAACAATATCTTTAACTATGACTGCATCAACCAATTTAAACGTACCCTGCCACGGTGTTCACATATTCCTGTCTCACTTTTTCATTTTGCTATTTCGCTATTAGATTGTTCAATGAAGTTGAACTCTTCGACACTAGTCTATATCGTATTGCTTTACACCGAGGCAAATACTCTTTTTTAAATACACTCAATGTTATTTGTTACTGCTACCCCAACATTTGATATAAAGGGAAATGCGAATATCTTTTAAAAAATTTCCTTATACTTCGTTGTGCTTCTTAAACAAAGATAAAATACAAAACAACCCAGCATTTTTTGTATAAATCTCCCAAGATAAGCAAATAAAAATAACTGCAGGGTTTCATAGAGGTTGTGAACAACACGCCAAATATCAATGAACCTGGAATAAGGGTCTCTCGTGTATTGCCTTAAAAAATCTTTCACATCCACATTTGAAGGTGAAATCGCTGCAGAAGACCTAGAACCCTATTATAGAGTGTCCAAGTTGGTGGTCGTCAACAAATGGTGGTATGTCACCCAAGGAGATCACACTTAGACTGCAGCAAATGGGCATTTCAAGGCTCTGAAGTTCACCACACACTATATGGAGGCAGAACGGATTTGCAGCTCCCACCGGCAACTCGAGTGATAAGCCAAACACGGAGGTCCTCCCTGAATAGTATGGGGTGGCTCAACAGCCTGATAGAACAAACCCCGTTGTGGGTGGGGAATATGCTAAGACAAGTGGCTGCACTGGAGGGATTTCAGGGTTGGGATGCTATTGGATTTCCAGGAGACCTATTGGAGGGCACAACACTTAACTACAACGAGTCCTTACAAAAAGAGTTTGTCATACAGCACAGTCAATTTTATCGCTATTTACAAATTAGACATGCCCTGACGCTATACGTTTGAACCTCAACAACCTCCCAGAATTTAACTAGTTACAGGTGAAGCTTCTTATGGGTGAGCTGACGAATCACAAATGAACAAACCTCTATCATGGACTAATGCACCACATGATGAACACCTTTGAACCAGACTTTGTCTAATACAAATGAAATACCTACCGAGACCATACCTTAAGCGACGCAAGACTGTTGAGGATGGAAATAATACTGTCCCCGAGTTGCCTCAGATGTTTGACACAAGTCAAGATCTTCTCCACACAACATGGAGCTGTCCCAAGATACAATCATATTGGGGCCAGATTCTCTCCTGTCTAGGCCTGGTCTTGGGATGGAATTTACCATTAGATCCAAAACTGGTCCTCCTACTAATTACCCCTAAAATGGAGTCACCCACCATAAAGTGACACTACGCTGGTTGGGACTAACCGTAGCAAAGCACGCTATAGCTCGACGTTGGAAGACAACCAACCCTCTTCCATGGAAGAGTAGCGGAAAGGGTTAGACCACTGTATGAGTTTGGAGAAATCAGTATACAAAGCTAGGGACTGCCCCCAAAAGCATTGAAAATATGGGCTAAGTGGGCAGAATACGGAGGCATTCTCATCACACTGGGGGTCACCTAGAGTGGCAACATAAGACACGGAAATCCACACATACAAGGATTAGCCACCTATAGCCCCATGCGATCAGGTAAGATAGCATCTTGTCACAAAAGGGGAAAAAGGAAATAGGTGGGGCAGGAAGAAATAGAACAGGGGGATGGTCGTGGAGGTAGGCATCTTGTTTCTTTTTCTGAGACTATGGTCCGGACATTTTTATGCACATTTATTGCTATCTTGCTCCCCAATACAATATGTTTATAAAACAAATATCAATGAACTATGGACATTTAACTGTTATGGTGCAGTGTTATTTGGTGGCGCATTTCACCAGGAAAAAAAAGCACACACTCACATACACAAATGTGTTCCTCTAGATCTGAAAAGTGTGACAAGGCCTGTTATAAAATAAGTACATTTCCAACAGGCATGCGGTGCCCAGAGGTACAAATATATAGATGTAATAATTGCAGATGAATTTAGAAGGAAGTTTAGCATAAACGTTGGTTCAGTCATCCTGTATATTTGGTGACAGGTACCAAAGCTTCAACCACTGAGAAATGTGAACCCATATATTCTTTAATTGATGCGCAGTCCTTGAAATCTATCAGTGAGTGGCAGACTGATTATGTGTGTGGAAGGTTTCAGAATTTGTCAAACACTCTGCAAAGTTCCCCTTTGAAGTAAACTGCAGAAACTTCAGAAAGTAATGAGGTTTATTAAGTTAAAGGTACATCAGAAACCCCAGCCAGCTACAGCAAGCACATGCTGCCAACTGATCTGGAGCCTAAGCAATCAAGGAACACCCTAGCAACACACAGTGATAACATGCTAATCAAGTTGCTGTCAGAACCTAATTTGTGTTTGTTCGGGCGCCTCCGAAGAAGTGTAATGGAAAGGGAACTTTTCGACTTGTGACTAGTTCTGCTTGATTTATTTCGAGCAGCTAGCTACAGAAGATATACCATGAAGGGAGTGGAGTTCTAAAGTGCTCCACGCCACCACACAAATATAACTTTATTGACACAAACATTGATTATCACTGTGCTTGTTCTCATTGGTCTGATTAGAAATTGGTTGGTGGAAAGCTCAGTTAACTATTTGTCCTGAAGATGACCATGTAATAATGAGTATGGTCGAAACGCCAATTTGAGGAGGACACATTGTTTTGTTTGTTGTAGTTCCAGTGTTGTTCTGGAACTCCTTCCCTTATGTAACCACTTTTTGTTATGCCACTTGTCTGGGTGTGTATGTCTAGTACTTGTTATATGTACCAGCTTATATGTCTGAGCTTCGGGAATTTTTTATATTGAATACATTTTGTATGTTTTTCTAAAAATGCTTTGTTTATGGACCAAATTTTTTATTTTCTTTTTCTTTTTGGTGTGCCCCTGATTATTTACTGTTAAGATATGTTTGTAATTTTTGTACATTCTGAACCGTTGTTAGTATAAAATACTTGTTGTCATAGCATAGAGAATGCAGAGCAATGTACAGGATACCACCCCCTCCTTCCCTGTAACAACAACACACAACAAAAAAGGCACCATTACATAAAACACAAAGAACAATAAAAACCAACAAAGTGGTATAAACCCTAAAACGTAGTCTTTAAGGTGTAAAGGATGAACCCTTTAACATAGTCTTTAAGGTTTGAAGGAGCCCTTTTATTGCACTGAGGTCTCACACCTGAGAAGTCTGTTTGCTACTTGTCAGCTCCCTGATGTTACTTGAACCAGAGGTTGCAGGCTCAACTTCCACAAGGTGAAACTTGGCAATCCTATTGAGATTCCAAATTTTATGATCACTTGTCTTGACTGCGTTTTGGAAGGTGCAATACCTTTCAAAAGAGGGCTGAATTTGGAAACCTTACTAGCTTTTCTGGGAGATTTAATTTTTACCCAGTCCCCGACTTGATTTGCAGCATTCTTTACCACTTTGCGGACATTATACAGAGCCTTTCTCCTCCCCATTATCTCCTTTTCATGCCAACCTTCCACTTTGTCCATCTGATCTTCACCTGTCATTCTCTTCTCATTTACCCATACAGGAAACACTTCATAATTGAGAAGCCTGCCTCTGAACAGCTGAAAAGGAGTCACACCTATGGATGAGTGAAGTGTTAAGGGGTACTCTCGTACCTTTTTGCTAAGCTAATGCTCCCAGCCCACACAGGGCTCTTTCTGTACTGTTATGAAGCGTTCCACAACTCCATTACTCTCGGGATGAAAAAGTTTTGCTTTTTTATGTTTCACACTCGTGCTTTTACAAATTCGTCTACCACATCAGAGGTAAACTGCACCCAATTGTCTATGATGATACTTGCAGGGAAACATTCTCTCTCAAATCATTCTTCCAAAACTTGTGTGCTCTCATTAGACTCTACTGAATTCACATTGATCTCTGGCCAGCGAGAAAACATGTCAATACAGACAATAACATCTATCTCATGTTTTGATCTTGACAGGTCCTAAAATATCAACGGCTATGTCCACCCAAGGACCTGCAGCTGGTTCTCTAATTACCAGAGGTTGCGTTCTGTATTTCAAAACCTTATCACTCTGAACACATTCTACACAATTTCTCAACTCCCTCTCAACAATCACGTCTACACCTGGCCACCACTAGCCTGTTCTAACCCTTTCTTTGGATTTTGCTATCCCCATATGACTGGCATGAGCATTCTCAATTAACTTTTTCCTCACACTATGAGGAGACACAAGCTCACTTCCTCTCATAAAGAAACCGTTAACCAAGGCCAACTCTTCTTTCACCTCCCAAAACCTTTTGACGTTAGCATCACATTTACTCCTATCACACCAACCATCTGTCACCATCTTGTCTTTTAAGTTGCACATGGAAGACAACTAATACAGAATAGTCTATTGTTGAATATTTATTTTACACATGTGGCTGTTTGTTACCATGAGATCTTCATCCATGTGTCAGATGAATATCACAAAATAGGACGTAGTCTTAACCTACAACTTCCATTTATTGGGCCTAGAGGCTTTGAATATACAAGTCCCTTTATCCATTCATCTTGCACTTCCTTACTTTGGTTTCCAGCATCAACCACATCCTGATCGTTTTGCAATTTTCCATGAAGTTTGCTGCCATCAACACCACCTCCTTTTCAATGCATAATTTCTTTACTCGTCGTAGTTTTGGATTTGGTGTTTCATAAATGTGGCTTTCCTGATGAAGGCGTTTGGGTTCCCGAAACGCACATAGATTCCATGAAGATCCTTTATGGTTTAAAGCCACCGCATTGTATCTCAAAAACTTTAATATATCCTTTTCCTCTTTAGACTTGACATTTCATTTGAGTATTTTCCGATAATCAAGGTTACATTAATTGGCAAAACTGTGATTGTCGTACATCAAATTGGTTGTATATTAATGTTGAATTTATTGAGAGCATTTGAATAGGATTGTATTATTGGACAATATATATAGGAAATCCATTCCTTTTTTGTTAAATGTATTGAGAGAATATTGCGATTGTGAAATTTGTTGATTTTATTGCTATGTAATTTTACAGGTAGCGTGTATTCAAGGAGAAAAAATTTAGAAAAAAACCTGTGTTGATGTCGTTTTCTATAAATAAAACGTTTTTATAATGTATTACGTTGTGTACACTGAGCTTTCTCTACTAGCATGTAGCAATATGGTTTCTAAGTTCCTAATGCAATGTAGAATAAAAGTTGCCTAGGGACCGGTTTTTAACACTTGTATTTGCCCTGCCCTGGGAACAGATATTAGTAGCAGGGGGTCCTTATGTATACACTCACCATCTTGATGATGACCTGGAGAACTTCATCATTCTCTAACTCCTTTCTCCACTCCACAAAAATTAACTTCCTTGTTAAACTCCTCAGCTCCAAAGAAGTCGCCTCATTTCCCAAACTCCTCTGTATAATCAGAATTCATGTCACAGGCTTCAGCTAACCTTGAAAAACAGTCTGCCAAAACGTTACTGACACCTGGGAAATATGTCATATCAAGCTCGACCTTATGGAGGACCACAACTGATTTACATATCCTATGGGAAATAAAATCCACACTCTTCTTCAAAAATACTTCCTTGAGGGGCTTGTGATCTGTTTTTATTTGAAGCCTGCAACCTCAAAGACATTTCCTCAACTTCCTCACAGCCCAGAAATCAGCCAAAGCCTCTTTTTCAATCACGGAGTGAGTAGTTTAGTTTGCGTCCTCTTAAACCTCTTGAAACAAACAAAATAGTCTTGTCCATACTTTTGGATTCCTGTATAAGAACAACACCAAGACCCTTGGAACTCACATCAGTCATCACTTATGTCTCATCTCTGGGTTGAAAGCTACTTAAACACGCTGCTTTCTCAAGATTCACCTAAAACCCTTGAACTCCTTTTCCCAGATACAACACCATCTGAATTCCTTCCCCTTTTTTAACAAACTGTGCATGCCAGTGGTTTTCTCAGCAAATTTGCAGGACATATATATTATAAAACTCAGCCATGCCAACAAAATTGACTAACTCATCCTTGTGTCTTGGTGAATGTAGATTTGAGTGCCTCAACCAATCCTCTCTTTGGTTTGATTCAAGAGCCCGTAATCATATCCCAAGTTACTCGATTTCACAAGCATTCAACTTACATTTTCCTATTTTCAAAGTGAGACCACACTTTCGTAATCTTGTCAAAACCTCTTGCAACCTGCTATCATGTTCTTCAAGATTCTCACCATGAATTAAAACATCATCCTGGTACATCTTTAACCCATCAATGCCCTTCAAAACCTTCTCCATTGCCCACTGGAAAACCACGGTGGCAGAGATCAACCCAAAAGGCATTCTCAAGCACTTAAAGGTCCCAACAGGTGTGATAAATGTAGTTGGTTCTTGTGATGAGGGATGGAATTTTATCTGATGATAGGCTGACGTCAGGTCGAGAGAGGAAAAACGTTTCGAACCATTGAGAGAACACAACATTTCACTGATGTTTGGATGGGGACAATGATCAACAACCACAGCATTGTTGAGTTCTCTCAAATCAATTCAAAGCTTCACCATTGGCTTTCTAGGCCACAACAATTGGAGCAAGTCACTCAGTTGCTTCCACTTCCTCTATTATGCCATTCTTAACTAATTTATCAAGCTCCAAAGTCATACTGTCTCTAGCAAGCAAAGGAACATTCCTAACTTTAGCCACTTTTGGTTGTGCATCAAGCTTTACCTTTATAAGGTACAAATATTCATTAGACAGCCTAAACTATCAGAAAATACACCAGGAAATTCCTTCACCCACTCACATCTGCCACCATACACTGCTCTAACGTGGGGCATGTCTCTCGATAGGGTCTAGACAAATATAAAGATCACGCTGATGAAACCAGCTGATTAGGGAATCCCCTTTCATCGAGACATACATTTTCCCAGGGATACTCTATCCTTAAACTCTATGGTGCCGCAAAAATAACCAAGTAGTTCAATGAGTTCATCACCATAGCACTTTTGTCTGATATCAGGCTTCCTTAAATTCACCTTTTCCTTCAAGTGTGATCATAAACGTACTTAAGAATGAGGTTTACTTTGGCTCCTGAATAAGATAACATTCACACAGGTTCGTAATTCACCATAATCACTTCCACATGACCATCAGTGGAATGTTCCTTTACCTGAAGCAAAATGTACATCTTCAACATCATCATCACCATCATCCTCAAAATAATAATCCACCTCCCTTATCTTTTCCCTTCTTTGTTTGACTAACAGCACTTGGAAAAGTGACCTTGACGACTTCATATTATATAAGATACTTTACAACAATCTGTTTTTGCCATGTGCCCCGGGTTACCACATTGAAAGCACTTACCAAGAAACATTTTTGCATTTCCAGAACGAAAGAGCGCTGTGGAAATTAACAAGGTTGGCTGGAAACAAAGTGACTCATTGAAACACTACAAACCAGCCAGGCATGCTTGTGTGTACACCTTAACATGCAGTAGTTTTTTTTAAGCTTCTTTTATGAGTAGACTCTGTTCCGTGTTAGACCGTTGCTGAGCAACAACAACGCTGACTCCTTCATACCATGTAACAACAGAAGTAAAAGGGTCAGTCCTCATGGAAGGTTACAAATGAAGACAAGGCGGTACTAAGGAGGGACTAACAAGCCCAATAACGAATCAGAAGTGAGCATTTACAAAGGACAATGACACAAGCCAATGAAAAATATGGGCAGAGAGTGGGTGGAGCTTCAAGTCCATACTCCAATATAGCATGCCTTGCAGAGCAGCATATGCGCTGCCCAGGCTCTACCTAAAAGCGAGGGACAGGGAAGGTAGAGAGAAAGCGATCAGAGAGGAAGAAGAGACAGGGAGAATGGATGAATGGAAAGAGAAAGACTGCAAGGAGAGGAAGGTGATGGTTTGAATATTTTTGCCAGGACTTCTTTTGGTAACCCACTGTGACCTGATAAAGAAAAACAAGAACAAAAAGAGAGAAAAATGCTAGGACTTAGTTCACTGTGAGCAACATCCATAATTCAGCTATAAAACCTCGGTTGTTTAGGGTATGTGGGTTAGGTTCTGAGGAAGAGGAGCAAACAGTTCAGGGATGCACGGTGCCCCAAAGGTGCATGTTAAGGCAGCCTTTCCGATATTCTCACAATTGTCAGTAGTATGTGGAGCAGAATAAACCCATAATAGCATAAAAATAGTATAATACGAGCAAACATCCTTGTACCGATAGACCTGCATGAGCAGCCAGACACACTAGTGTTTGGAGTCCAGTAAGGGATGCTACATTCATGCCAACAAGCAGTTCAGAGGCCACTGGTCGTGAAGACCACTCCCGACATAAATATCTCCTGCCACAAAAATGTAATTTTCAGCTTTTCACACCGTTTTCATCCTAATAGATAGCTTCCTCATAAGTTGGTAAAAGGTAAACTGGGCTGATGTCTTCTTAGCAAAGCTGATTTATTTAAAGGCAATACATAATTAAAGAAACCTAAGAGGGTCAACTGGTTCGTGTGTAGACTAAAATAGCATTTTTTACTATCTTTGATCTGATTTGAAAAAAATTGAACTGTTTGCTAGTTCTGAATATGAAGATGTGTATTGTGCTCTGCTGTAGAGCAGGATACATGGTGTATGGGTGCAGAACGCTTTTGTTCTTTAATGCAGGCGTACAGATATCATCTGGTGGTTTCTATTGTCGACTCATAATAGCTGGGTGGAGGACTCTTTTGAACTGTGCTAAAAGGTCACAGTGTTTGCAAAAAGTATGATTACAAGTAGAAACCTGTCCATGACCCAGACACCTTTCCGCATACTAGACATGATTATTCCTTCCCCTGAACCCTCCATAATAAAATGCGTTAGTAACTAGCATTTTCAATGCACTGCCTATCACAATCATGCAGTATCATACCATTCTAAGTAACAGGTGCCTTCCTCTGTGCAATGGCACAAGTTTTACCAGTACCTGAAGGATGAATGGTTGAGTCACCCTTCTACTTGTAAACTGCTATTGGCATACAGTTGGCCAAAGTATGTCTTTTTGATATCTAACTTGTATTTACAGCAGGTATCTGAGGAGTAGACATGGGAGGAGGGCTTCTGAAAGTATATTTAGGTGTGTGCAGTTCTCAAACAAATGGAGATAGACTAGATGTTTATGGTGCTAGATAGAGCGGGGCGAGAAGTTTGCCAGTGAACCTTTGGCTTGGGATAATTGTAGTGGTGTCAAGACTTCTTTGTTGAATAGATAAAACCCCTTCCTTGTGAAGAGTAGACTCAGTAAATTAAGACGTTATTAGTCATTTGGAAATTAATATCCATTTTGAAAAAATAAAAGTTCATCTTGAAAACAATTGCAAGGGGTTATTATTTCGAGGACAGCCATGTGGGGCTGTGGGTATTATATGGGAAAGATAGCTCCGTGCCAAAGTCATATTATGGCCAAACAGCGGATATCAACATTTTAGCAATAGATAGCCGTGGATGACCACTGTTTGCCTTTGCTATTATCTATAACTTTGATTTGGAGATGTTCCTGCCTGCCCCGTATCATAAACCTCTTCCTGAAAAAGACAGATGAAGCTGCAATCGTTTTTTTAAATTAATTTCCTGCTGCCTAGCTCTGCTCTCCACGTATTCCTGCATGGAACAACCAAATTCAAACTGTGTTCTTTCCTTCAAATTCAAACAAAATTCAGATGTAATACACATTTTAGATCAAAACTCAAGAAGTATTTGCCCATTTTTTCAAAATGTTACTTGTGTGACCTGAAGTTATCTATATTGTCAACATGCTAAATGTACAAAAAGCAAGATGGCCGGCTGTATGTTAAAAAACAATCTAATTTTAGAAGCCGTCCCCTAAGCAAGAAGACATGCAACACTCAAAAACAGCTACTCAGCTTCTACAAAGCAAAAAGTGCACCCATCCTGTTGAAGCTCCTATAAACAAATTCACAATTCTCTGTACATGGAGCATTCATATATAGACTGCAGAAAACAATAGCGAAAGACATAATACTGGCAAATGTTTAAGATGCCAGAAAACATTCACCTATCTCTGTAAAATATTAAGCTCCGCAAAACTATCTTGTCACCCTTGCCTGTCTTCAACCTGTAGAACTGTTCACCAATTGTAGACTCATTCATGCAACAGCTTAGGGTTACCATGCTCCTCCTAAACGTTGAGATGGTGAAAGAATGATGCATTAAATGTGTTTGTGGGTGCCCTTCGTGCTTTTGTAGATGTTCTCAAGGGTGTCTACCTTATTTCTGTGCTTTTGCGTCCACACGACATGTAGGTGGGCATGAACATGTATGTGAATATATGTGTACACATGTAGGACCGCAAGTGTGCGTGAGTCTCTGTGTGAGTGCTTTTGTGTGATAGAATAGGTTAACGTATCTCAGAATTATGACTTTAAAGAGGGGTTTGACCCTTTGGAAACACTGCACAAGGTGACACAAAATGTTCGAGGGGTGACTCCGTGTGGAAGGGGTTGTAGATGGCAGACAGTTGTATACATGGGGGGCATTCCTTATCTAAAATGAGGTCTAGGCAGGTCCCGTACCCTCCTTCCTGTCCTATCAGTTCCCAATCCCCTTTGGCCCTAGAGTCATTAAGGCCCGTGGATACCTTAAGAGTCAGAGCTGCTCGAAATGTTGCCTCCAAAGCAGACTCTTGGCTTGACACAAAGCCGCTGACATTTATACTTCTTGTAGGAAGTTATAAAGGAAAACATGCTGAGTATCTGCACAGTGCTCAATGCTGCCTGATCCTCGTCTCTATTCCAGGATATTCAATACAGCAATGCTGAATTATTCATGTGCTGTATACAGGGCTCCGTTCTGCACTCCTTTCAAAGTCATGCAATTCGATATGTAACTCGTCGTCAACTCTGAGCTGCTTATTCACATCCCCGTTGTACTGAGATACAGCTCGGGAGATCCCACAGGGTGCATTCCACATCTGAGACACTGAATTCCTTTATTATATTTGGATTTAGGGGAGCAGGGCTGAGGGGCCCGTGGTCTCAGGCCTACCTAGCATGCCACTATTATTAGTCGTGAACCTACTGTCGGAGAGGTAGATGAGTGGGGGCACTGTGGGTCGAACTGCAGAGGAGACTGATCAAATTAAATTACAGTTGAGGTGCCTTCCAACATATCAGGTTAATAGTACTACATTTGTGAAAATGTCACAAAACGTAGGGGGTTAATTAACAGTAAATATTGTCATAAATCTCACTTCCCCTAAGTTCTAGTTCACTTTCTACTTCCACACACAGTGGCATATGTACAAGCCCCTATCGCCACCACAACGTCATTTTTACCGATGTTGTAGTGTCGATAGGAGCTGTGCCTTATTTACAAGGCAGCATTAAGCCACCTATTGTGGCTAAACACTGCCTTGTAAATAAGACCCTCTTTCACGCTATGTTGGCGTGAAAAGGGTGGGCAGTGGGTGTTGCGGGGGTGTTCCACCGCAACGCCCATTCATTTTGACGCTGACCCCTATGTACAAGGGTGGCGTACATAGGAGGCATTGCCAACATTAAGATCAGGTAAAAACTAGTCTGGAGATGGCAAAACACAGAGAAATGCATTATTTCTCCTCGTTTTTGCTTTTTCCATGTGTGCTGGCTTCTGCAGCACACATGGAAAAAGCAAATTGCCATGCATTGTTTATGTATAGGAAGTTGTCCCTTCCTGTACATAAACAATCTCTAAAAAAAATCAATGTTGTCACTTTCATGTGTGCTGCATGATGCAGCACAAATGAAAATGACATAATGGCATTTCTAGGATTGTTCATGTGCAAGGAGGGACATCTTCCTACACATAAACAATCCTCCACTGCACGCAGACACACTTGCACTATGGTCCAAGGGTGCCTGCGCCAACGCAGGGGAAACGCAAGGCTACACCACATTCTTGTAAACAAGGTGCAACCCTGCATTTCAGAAGTGCTGGAAAGAGGCATTAAGACAGGAAGGCTAATGCTTTGCTCTGCCACTCCTTTGTACATATGACCCACAGTCTTCTTCTTCAGACCGACCTCCCCGGTTCACCTGCAAGATTAACACAGTCATGCAATACCGACATTTTCTGCATGCGTGCAGGAGACGAGCAACTTTCCTCCTGTCACTCCTGTACAGGAGCTGTCCAAAATTAACTAGTTCTTCTGTTTTTCGTTGGTTGGAAGACTCCTTTTGATTTGTCTAAATCTATTCCACTAGGCCTTATCGGGATCACTCAACCTAAGCCTAGCAGGCCGATGTCCTCCTTAGCATTAACGATATTTGTCAAAATATCTGAGAGGACTTTGACTGCACTCTAGAAAAGACTGAAAGATCTGTTATACATAATATATGATGACATTAAGAAAACATGACAAATGTCTGGAAGCAGGATTAAATGAAGTTAGGTAGCCTAATTTATGAATGAACAAAGGAAGAGGTCTTATGAGGCACAAGGAAGTTGATAGTTTCCGTCAGGTCATCAGTAAAGGTGGGTTAAATGTAATCCAGCAAGACTGAGAGCTGCCAAGGAGCTGCCTGCTCCTCAAAGTGTTCCTCAGTAGAGCCAGGTGTTGATGGGCATGACTAACTGCTCAGATGAATTCCTACCCAAGCTGTCATCCGAGAGCCACCCAGTGTTTCAGTTGTTGACGGTGGATGCTGAAGTGGCCTGGGGGGCCATGTTCAGAAGCAGGAATTTGAAACAGCCACAGCCGTGAAATCATCTCTTTCAGAATTACTTTGGAAAGATATCCCAAAGACTGAACAAGCACATGCACAGGCTCGATCCCTTCTTTGGTAAGGCTTGATACCCCTGAGGGAGAATAATTCCCATCTCGTCCACCCCCACACACTGAATGAAACCATGAGAAAATCTGCTTATGTTTTTAAAAACGCCTGCAACAATTTTGAGGTATAAGGTTTATGCTGCATCGGCATCAATTACATGCGTGTCCACATCAAATCAATTACACAATCTCATTTCCTCATAAAAGGTGAAGCAATTAAAATCCCTACTTAAGCCCTTTTTCACTGATGTCAATGTATTAAATGTGGTCTTCATACACCACTGGGTTCTACTTGAGGCCACTTCACAGTGGCATCTTGTACATAGGTTGCCTAATATTGAGAAGAAGCAGGTACACAGTTGGTGGTATTCACCGGAAGTGTAGTTGCAGGATCGGTCTCCAACAATTCAGGAGGTCGATGGATGGTTCCGATTGTTTTATGATGCTCATGAATGTCGTAGCCACAGAGGGAAGAGAAACCTCTGTTATCACGCAGTCTTTTCCACACAATGCCTTTACCACGCATGCCTTTGGGGCACACCAGTAGGTGAGGGGGGGGAAGCACTGACACAGACAACCGAAAGTGTGTGATAAAGGCCGCTTTATTGGAATCAGGTGCACCTACAATACATTCCCACCTGGCCTGTGCCGAACAAAACTACTACTCACTAAATAACAACTGCCTGACAGCCCCCCCACCCCCACCCCTAAATTTAACCCCAAACATTGCAACTGTAACACAACCACATCCACTCAGCAACCTGCCCCTCTACTGAATGCCCCAATGACCTCCATGACCTCACCCCCGCTACCATACAGTTACAGGCCTCCAGCAAAACCACCCTATCTCCTTAGGACAGCGCCCCAGAAAACGCACCTGTTCCAGCGACAACACAACTGTAGCCCTAACCAGTGCACCATCAACCAACTAAACCCCCAAGACCACGCCAGAAAACCCCCCACAGCCCCAGACAAAAAACCTCAAAGGTTAAGAGACTTTTTTATAGGGAGGGTGGGAGGGACACAAAATTCCTGTGACCAGGCTGCTGTGTCACCGCACCACAAACAGTGTGCGGTGACACAAAATGGCCGGTTAAGTAGCCACCCAGCCCAAAAGAAGCCCAAACCGCCCAACCAGCCCAACCAGCCCAAAAACGCCCGCTACGGCGAGCCCCTGTTGCCAGACTTCCTCCCCCCCCTCCCCTGGTGCCCCAAACTTCCCCGGGGGGGCGAGCCTCCCGCTGGTCGGCCGCCCCCCCAAATCGCCATTGGGGCACACCAGTAGGTGAGGGGGGGGGAAGCACTGACACAGACAACCGAAAGTGTGTGATAAAGGCCGCTTTATTGGAATCAGGTGCACCTACAATACATTCCCACCTGGCCTGTGCCGAACAAAACTACTGCTCACTAAATAACAACTGCCTGACAGCCCCCCCACCCCTAAATTTAACCCCAAACATTGCAACTGTAACACAACCACATCCGCTCAGCAACCTGCCCCTCTACTGAATGCCCCAATGACCTCCATGACCTCACCCCCGCTACCATACAGTCCCAGGCCTCCAGCAAAACCACCCTATCTCCTTAGGACAGACAGCGCCACTCGAAAGTCGCTTACGACTTTCGCCCCCCCCCCCCCCCCCCCAGGACTCCTGCCTCCTGGGATTCCTGAGGACCCCCAACGCCCCATCCAAAGCCTTCTTCAGCTGGACTATATACAGCTCCATGCCATACCTGGACAGGTGAACCCCATCCTCCCGGAAAAAATAGATTGTACCATAGCGCAATTCCGGGTGCTCCATCCTCCCCACCTCCTCCCTGGCACAAAATTCACGCATCTCCCGATTGATCTTCCTCCGTGCCCTGTCTATGGCTCCTGGGCGCTCAGCCCCCCTCCACACCCGCCTGGGAATAAACTCAGACCAGATAATATGGCAACCCGCCCATTGCTTCTTGATCTCCCTCAGGTCCCGCTTCATTTGTTTGAGTAGCGCCAAACCCTTGCACTGCACCAAATCGTTCTCGCCCAGGTGGATCACTACCACATCCGGGCACACCGAGCCTCTCACCACTGTGTTCAACAAGGGCAATAACTCATGCCAACGCCTACCCCCTTTACCCCTCCAATGACACCTGTACAACCCCGCATCCAATCCCAAGTTGAGTGTCCGATGCCTGTCCCACTCCGCCTCTTCTGCCCTCTTGATGAATGAATGTCCCACAATATATACATTCAGAACTGCCATCTCCGGCCCCGCCACAGCACCTACCAAGACACACATATCAAAATCGGGAATCACTGTGACGACAACCCTTCTGCCTCCCTCAACCGCACATACGACCTGTAACAATCCGACTTCCATCGACCCAGCCTCTGTATCTCTTCCTTACCCCAACCCCTCCGTGCCGCCTTCGTTGCCACCCCGATCCGAAAGGAATGCGTCCCGAAAGCCAGGGGATCCTCACCCATGTTCCGCAGGGCGCGCCGCAGAACCTCCAACGCCTGAGACGCCGTCACCCCGTCCCTCCCACCCCAACCAAAAACTCCCCCTCCGTCTCGCCACCGTCTGCCATCAACTTCCTGCCCCACGCCGCCGGGCACACCCCCTCCCGGCCGCCCGGTCCCAGTACCACCCAAGTTCCAACCCCCCGCTGGTCCGTCCTCGAGCGTCGCAAATGCACCGCCACCTCCTGATCTCGCACCTCCACATCCCCCACAACACCCCCGCCTCCCCTTCGCACCCAGCAACTCCGACACACGGAACGCCCCGAAGAAAAGCCATGACATCAAGGTGGAGAACCGTACCACCTCGCCGCCATCCCTGCACACCTCCGGGAGCGCGCCAATCACTCCTTCCAGCAAGTCCACCGTGATGGGACAGAGCAGCCGCACCTTCGCGCCCCTCTCCCTCGCCCACCCCTCCAGCAGCCGGGTCCCCAGCTCCCCTGCCGACGGAGGGTAACCCCACCACACCTTCCCCATGAACGCCACCGCCGACAACTTGCCCGCAATCGACACCCGCGACAAACCTCTGTCCATGAGTGTCAGCATGAATCTTACCACCTGTTCCTCACGCCGCCACCGGTCCCCGCCCCGCACTGCACCTGACTGCAGGAATTCCTCCCATGCTAGCTCGTACTCCTTCCACGTGGAGGCCGCCACCGACGTCTTCACCAACTGAAAGACCCGGCCTCGCCCACCGACCACAGATCCTCCGGCACCGGTGTCCTGACATCCTCCGCCGCCGTGGCTAGCCCATGGAACCTCTCCCACTGTGAACGCGACAAGGCATCAGCAATGTCATTGTCCACTCCCGGGACGTGGCGCGCCTGAAACAGTATGTCATTCTCCAAGCAGCGCAAGACAAACACCCTCATCAATTTCAGCACCTGCGGATCCCGAGCCGACTGCCTGTTCACCACTTGCACGACGGCCACGTTGTCCACACGAAACAGCACCCGCTTGTGCGCCAACGCCCCTGCCCACACCGTGACCGCCACCACCAAAGGGAACAACTCCAAGAACGCAATGCTCCTCCCGCCCGCCTGCCAATGTTCGGGCCACTGCTCCACACACCATTTCCCCTCCCAGTACAGCCCGAATCCTCCGACGCCTGCCGCATCTGAGTACATGGTGACGTCCCACTCCCTGTCCTCCGCCGGCGCCATGGGAACACCATTGAACCGCTCCAAGAACGCCCGCCACATGTGCAGATCCTCCTTCATACCCGCCGACAGGCGCACATGGTGATGAGGCAACGCCAAACCCGACAACGCCAAACCCAAACGCCGGCAAAACGTTCGGCCCGCCCGCACCACGCGGCACGCAAAATTCAAATGCCCCAACAACACCTGCACCTCCCGCACTGTCACCTTCCTCCTTGCCAACATGCCATCCACCAAAGCCACCATTGCCAACCTCTTGTCTTCCGGTAGGCGTGCTTCCAGGGCGACCGAGTCGAGCTCGATACCGAGAAAGGACAACACCGTACTGGGACCGCACGTCTTCTCTGGCGCCAGGGGAACCCCAAAGTCCCCCATCAACCCAGCCAAACCATCCAGCAGCCGCTGACAGTCCTCCGCACCGGGCCGCCCCACCAGGAAAAAGTCATCCAGATAGTGCGTCACTGACTCCGAGCCTGTGCGCCTGTATGAATGAGCTGAAACGCTCAAACAGTGCGCATGAAATGGAACACCCCATCGGCAGCGCCTTATCCACAAAGATGAGACCTTGGAACTGGATCCCCAGCAACTGGTGATCCGCCGGGTGCACCGGAAGGAGTCGGAAGGCCGACTCGACGTCGCATTTCGCCATCAGCACGACCCGCCCCGCCGTCGCCACAAGCCGCCGCGCCACGTCCATCGACGAGTAAGTCACCGACGCCAACTCCGCCGAAATGTAGGCATTGACCGACTCCCCCTCCGGCCAAGACAAGTGCTGTATCAGTCGGAACTGCCCCTTCTCCTTCTTGGGCACCACCCCGATGGGGGAAATGATCAAGCCCGGCATTGGCGGGACCGTGAAGGGTCCCGCCATCCGACCCTCTCTGACCTCTTTGAACAGTTTCTCCCTCACCATGCCCTTGTGTGCGTTCACCGATTTCAGATTGTCTGCCCAGCGAGCAATCCGAGGGCCCTCGTACCCCAGCCGAAAACCCTCCCGAAAACCTCGACGCAGCACTGCAGCATCCTCCGCCCGCGGATACGCCACCAACCAGGGCTCCATTCGCTCTATCCTAACCGGCGTACAAGCCTTTTCCCAGAGCCCCGGCTCCCCCCTCTACCCCCTTTCCTCCCCCCACCCTGACCCCCTCTGGCAGGAGCACCTCCCTGCGCGGGCAGCTGCCCCGGTGGGCCCCCAGGCCCCCGACAACGCAGCACTGGATGGTTCCGTCCGCACGACGAGCACTCGTGCCGGAAACGGCAGGCCGCCCGCCCGCAGGCCCCCCTATTAAAGTCCCAGCAGGCCCCGACTGCGGCTTGGCTGCCAGATGCTCCCTGACCCACCCCCCCACAGGTTGGGCGGGCCGCAAAGGGGGAGACGCCAGCGGCAAACCGCTTGCCGTGTAGATGGTGCGACCAAACTTGGCCCCTCCCATCGTCTGCTGGTACAGGTCTGAATCCAGCTCCCCCCATTGCGCTTCCGGGTCCCCAGCCATGCGCGCCTGGAATTCCTCGTCGTAGTGAGACCACGCATACCCGCCGTAGGTTACCTGCGCCCTCCGCACAACATCCATGTATTTAAACAGCGCGACGCACCGGTCCGGGAACTTCTCGCAATACACGCTCGCGTATATGAGGAACGCTGATGACCAGTTGTCCAGCGTCAAGGGCACCTTTGGGCGCCTCGCTAACTCCTGCTCTTCCTCCTTTGACCCTTCCTTAGACGTCAACTCCCTTTGCAGCAGCTTCAAGATATCAATGTATTCCCCCTTCCAAATTTTTTCCTTCGTCGCCGCCGAAAGGTGGGCACCCAGCGGCTTGGTCAGCCCCATGTACGGCAACTTCTGCACCGGAACCACGCAACTCTCTTTTCCTCCCCCCGACGCCTCCTTTTCACCCGCCGCCGCTGCACGCTGCCCCCGCTGGACCCCTCCCCGCCCGGCGCCGCGCCGTCCGTGTCAACCCCCGTGTCCTGCACATACCGTCCCCGCACCAGCCGACACCCATCCTCCCCATCGCCCCCGACCCCACCGAAACCTGCACACAACGCCTCTTGGCACTCCCCGTCACCTGTTTTACCTGGCGTCAAGGTCGGCGTCCTTGCTGGATACCGCCGCCTAACCAGTTGAGCTGAGGGGGCCGTCACTCTGGGCGCTTCCTGCCTTGCTGGCACCTGCAATACACTTCCAACAATGTTACCAGCCCCCCCGACCTCCTGAATCTCTCCTTCCTCCTCCGACTCACCATCAGCCGGCTCCACACCACCCCGGCCCCCTACTTGGGGTTCCAGCCGGCTCAGACCCGCTCTCTCACGACACACCCGCATCATATCCATCAAGTCCACACTCGCCCTCCCATCCACCGCACTTGCATGCAAATCAGAGATATTTGTATCCATCCTCACTCCCCTACCCCCGGCGGCCGTAAAGACCCTTTGGGGAGGGGCCGGCAGAGACGCATCCCGCCTCCACTCGCCGATTTCCTGATTCAGGTCCCTCGCTGGAGTTCGGCCGCCCGCACCAAACAGAGCCGGCCCATCCACTCGGTGGGTGGGAGCCGCATGCTGCTCCCCCGAGCGCCTTGCCAACAGCTCCTGCCAAGGAAAAAAGGTGGAGTCCAGCATGCCAGGGTAAAAACAGCCCCCTTCGCCCCCTCACGTGCCGCCCCCTCCCTCACTCCCCCACCCCAGAGCCGCTCCCCTCCCCCAACCCGCCGAATGACCCCCGCGCCGCGACGGGACCGCACCGCCTCCCAGGTCCCAACCCCCTCCCTCCGCCCATCCCCTAGGACCGCCCCACCCCCCGAAACCCCAACTCGGCCCCACCCACCCCCCTCGCCCCACACCTCCGCCCCACCAGGCCGCGCCACCGCTCCCTTCCCGTTCCTCATAACTCACCCCATACACGCCCGACCTGCTCCTACGCCCTGACTCGCCCCCAATACCTCCACCGACCCACCCGCCCATCCCCAACCCACCCCTCCCGCCCGCCGCACCGCCACCTCCGCGCTCGCCCCCCAGCGCCGCCGCTCCGTCGCTCTGTCGCGCTCCCCCACCCAGCCCCTCCCTTCACCCCTCCCCCGCTGCCCCAGCAACGCCAATCCACCCTGCCCCCCCACCACCCCCTCTCCTCTGCCGATGACGAACTCCAGTCCAGCTCCGTGTCCTCCCCCCGTCCCCCCCGCCTCCCCCTCCAAATCGGTCTCCTCAATGAGCAGTGGCGAAACCGGCCCCCCCGGCCCCCCGGCCCCTCCCCCCACCAGCCCCCTCTGCTCCTCGTTTCCACTACCTCTTTCCACCACCACTGGCCCCTCCCCGCCAACTGCCCCCGGCCCCCCTCCTCCCCTGCCCCCACCTCCCCAGGCAGCACCACCAGGGCCCCCCTCCTCCCCCACACCCCCCAGCCCCACCATCTCCGCCCCCTCCTCTTCAACAACAGCCTCACGAGCCCCCCCCCCGCCCCCCCCCCCCTCCACGACAGCCTATATATCGGACTTTGTTTCTTTCACAACCCCCTTCTCCTCGGGAAAAACGAATGTGAACTCTGGTTCCCGGTGCAGAAACCTTACACTGCCATGACGCATTTCGGCCTCAGCAGGCCTTGATCACACTGAAAAACCAAATATTAAAGTAACGTTATAGTTAGGTGAAATGTTCAATAGCAAAAAATAACAACAACAAAAAAAATACAGAAATTTACCAATGGTAGTTATAATTATGTCTGGTAACTACAACTCGTGCCCCTGCCATGCAGTTTTCTCATCAATAATTTCATTTCAAACATTATAGTGATATTAAATAATGTCATAGATGTCATGAGTGATGTTATATGTGGAGTAATTAGCAGGGCTTGGCTCCCCTCCCCTTTTTAATTAGATGCATAATGTAACGTTTAAACTCAAAATACCACAGAAATTCACCAGTTATAGTTATCTGAAGTAAAAATAAAACATGCCCTAGGTTAACTATATCTCATGCACTCACCATGCACTGCACTGACTTGTTACTGAACCTATGCACCTAACTATAAAGTTACTTTAACCTTAGATTTTTTCATTGAATATATATGTATATATTCACTTAAAAAAGCAAAGGTTAAAGTGATGTTATAGTGAGATGAACATTTCAGTGCCAACATATTGTTTTAAATACACAAAACTATTGAAATTCACCACTTATAGTTAGCTCTTTTACCCTAACTGAAGACCTAAGGTGACTGTAACTCACCCCCCACCATGCACCGTTTTCTTATCAATAATTAAATTGCAAATGTTGCAGTGATATCATCAATGATGTCATAGAAGATGTCATGTGTGATGTAATATGTGGAGTAATTAGCAGTGCATGGCGAGGTCACGAATTATAGTTACCTTAGGGTACAAGTTTAAGGGGCTGATAATGAGATGACCTCCAAACTTACAGAGTTGTGCAACAATGGCGGTCCGGCGCCGCCGCACCAGCGGTCCGTCACCGTATTACAACTTTGGTGGTCGGACCACCATTGGACCACTGCAACCGTCAGGGAACCATGTTCTATGGTGGTGGCCCAGCAATTTGGGGCAGCAATATGCTTGGAGGTGCCGCTGTGGCACCGTGTAGCATATTCTGAGTTTCCCCACCACCAGCCTTTTTATAGCGGTGAGTCGGCCATGAAAAAACTGGCATTGGGGAAACAGAGGGGACCCTACAGGCCCCCCTGTTGCCTGTGTACACTGGGAGGCATGCAGTGGGGCACATGGTGTGCCCCCCTGTGTGCATAGACAGCCAGTTGCTGCACAACATGGGCTTCACAGTCCACGCTGTGCAGGAACTTGTTTTGGGGTTCCCATTGCAGTGCCCTTTGCAAAGGCACAGCTGTGGGAATGTCAAAGGACCACCCGCCAGACCAGGAGAAAACTCAGTGCATGAGTGGGGTGCTGGCATGGCGGTCTGCTCCCGCACCGCCAAGTCGTAGGCAGTCATTAATTTACCAGAGCTAACTATACATGAAGAATTTTGGCGGTGCTGTATGTGGCAAACCCACCCGGAGGCAGACAACCCCACACTGCACACTTGGAACACAGTAACTCAGTTGGGCTAGCGGGACAGTGTCCCCGGGCCTTTAGAGGTTCAGGGAGGGGTGCTACACTGGCCTATCTTCATTTTAAGCTATGTACAGCCCCAGGGGATGGGGCCCCTATTTTTTTATAGGCTTCAGGGAGTGGCCCATCTCCCTTCATTTTATATCTCATCGCCCGGAGATGGGGTTCCACTGGACCTCATATAGCCTCAGGTAGGGGGGCTGTGTGGCCTCCTCCCCTTTTTTAATTAAATGTTGCCCCCCGGGGAATGGGATCAAGGGGGTCTAACATGTGTTGGAATCTCACCTTATTATCTGCCGGAGCAAGAGGAAGCCACAATGCTAGTTCCCAACTTCCCTTATGACCTAGGTGACCCAACAATAGTGAAAGCCAACCCAGATCGAAGGGGAAGAAAAAACAAGAATGTCCCATGAAGACTGTGCTGTGTTACGAATGTTGGGGTGGGCCCTGGAAGACGCCTTCTACATGGAAGCATTCTCGTCTGTCGCTTCCAAGCTATGAAACTCTTTACAGCTGGACCTTCGCCTAATTTCCTCCACCTACGCCTTCAAAAGAGAAGCCAAATCATATCTACTGACTAAGTTCCTACTCTAAATCAACATATCAATGACATTGAATAGATTCAGATAGCAAACTCTTATGTAGACTGTCCGGCCTTGTACGTGCCTTACTCTACTCCAACCACTGTTAGCCTATTCTTAATCTTTGATTTGTTTGTCTCTCACGCATATGTTTGCATGTTGGTCAGACCAAGTGCTAATCGTATTATCTCCATTTAATGAGCTCTGATACCCTCGAGGGTCACGGTCGCGCTATACAAAACTTTCTAAATGAATAAAATAAATAAAAATGGAAGGAAAATTAAAAAAGTGCCAGAACCAACCTCTAATCCATGAGTTGACTTATATGTCTCTTTGACTTGTAATTAAATATCTGAACAATTCCCCTCTTCTGTTTATCAGTAGGTAAAATAGCAGCTAAGGAAGTTTTATATATCTAAGGAAAAAAAAGAAAGTAGTTGTATATGCAGTAGAGGTTTAACAGGTGAGATCACGAACCATAATAATTCCTAGACTATAGCATAACTTATATTTTACTGTTTTTGTCTTAAAAGAAGGCTCAATGGGAGTGACTAGAATTTTTTTTAAACTGAATAAAAGGGAAGAAAAGTATATACACACATTATGCATTTCTACATGCCTTTCAGTATTATACATATGACCAAGACAAAATACAAAACTATAGTTTTGAAGACTCATAAAAAGGAAATCATAAGTGTGAAATATTTCAACTTTTAGAATTAAAGCATATCATCACATCGTATTTTATGTTCATAGGTTTTTCTCGTCAGAGGCAAAACTTATTATACTGAATCCATGAGCAAGATGCAATATCAAATAAGTGTCAGTTAGTTCAAACATGTGAGCGCGCGTAGCGCGTTATCCAGCCTGGAACCTGCAGAGCGCTGATTCTTTAAATGTGTTTCTCTCTTTGTTTTGCAGATCCATATACCCGAGTGCAAGAGCAGGCAAGAGTGGATCCGAAATGAGGCCGACAAAGAGAATATCAACCTTGATGAAAACCCAAAGAATAGCTACAGAGAAAGTCTGCAACCTTAAGAAGGACCCGGAAGCAGGGGTAAGGAAACTGACGGCAGAAAGCTGAAGGCAGGGAACAACTAGGAATCCAAGCAACTTCCTGTCTGTCGTGGGACACTTCATTCTAGACATGCTCCGCCTGCCACATCTGGAATACGGATTGTGGCAGGCATGACAATAAGGCTTTGGGATGGGAGCTGCTCGCTCTCCTCCCTCCATTTTATACCTCATCACCATAGGATGAGGTCCTCAGGGCCTCACTGGGGCTTGGGAAAGGGGGAACGCAGCACCCTACCCCAAAATAAACATTCTGCACTGCCCCAGGCCCTAACCCAACCAGGGGGGTTTGTAAAAATAATCGTAGGAGCCAGCATGTTTTTCTCATTTCTGCCATGGATTTGCAGATCCACTGTGGATATGTGGCAACATTAACAAAACAATGTTTATGGCCCCATTTGGGATCCCTTAGTGATTTCACCACCAGGCATTAGGGGGTCAGAGTATCCCACCCTGCCCCATATGCCTTTTTGTGTGTGCTTTTTTTGGACTGAAGACTGAGTCCCGAATTCTAAGATAGCTGCCGCCACATCCTTGTTGTTGTGGTGGCAGCCAATAGAGCTTTGAGACAAAGATCTCTTGGGTCCGAGGAACCTCGCAGCCTTAAATATGCAATGTTTTTGAGCATTAATTGCTCAAAAACTACTGAACAGGTTTACACCAAATCATACTCTTCCTGGACCAAGATCTAGCTTTCTTCCAAATTTGGTGTAAATCCATTCAATAATTTAGGCTATAGTTGAGTTTAAAACAATGAAGGAGGAAAACACTTTTTGGAACACCCCTATTTTCTGGCCCCCCCTTGATGGAACCCCCCAAATTTCCAGGATGGAGCTGAGGTGAAAATGTTTTTGAGGGGGGGGGGGACATTTTGTGAAGGTTCGTCAAACTGCACCAAAGATATAAAGCCAATGGTGACCGCCACTGGGTCATTTATATATGTATATGTGTGTATATATACAAATATTCACTGAAAAAAACATAGGTTTCACATATGTTATAGTTGGGAATTAGCATTTAAAAACCCTTAGAAATTCACTGAAAAAAACATAGGTTTCACACATGTTATAGTTAGCTGGACATTTCACTCATACAAAACCATTGAAATTCCCCCGTTATAGTTAGTTGTACTAACTATAACTCGTGCGCTCGCAATCCACTGCTGATGATGTCACATATTACATCATTCATGCCATGGTCAGTGACATCACTGATGACATCATCTAGTCAATGTGGTTTGGTTCGATATTTAAATAAGTATATATATATATATATATATATATATATATATATATATATATATATATATATATATATATATATATATATATATATATATATATATATATATATAGCAATCTGCCTTGAAGACTGAGTGGATGTATAAGTGACTGAAAGGAGGATTTAGTAGCAAAGTGATTGACTGTCTAAGTGACGAATTTAATGTGTCTCACTAAATATGTGGGATAGTGATTAAACTGTGTGAATACCTATATCACTCTATCTCTTGTTATGCATACAACTACATAAGTTGGTTACTACCTATGTGAAAGTCTATATTAGTTATTAATTAGTTAAATGAGTATTTGTATGGGATAGTGAATGAATGTGTGTGTGGGTGGGTGGGACGTGCGTGACTGTGGAAAGATGTGTAAATAGTTGATTTAGTAAGTATATGAGGTTAAGACTGTATGTGGAAACAGTTGTTCGGGTGAGTGAATCTCTTTATGAGTGTGGTGATGAATAAATATATTTCTCAATGATATATGTCCAACAAACTAAAAATATAAAAGGCAGTGTATGTGACAGTTATTGTAAATAAATAAGTATACATAATACTCAGTGATTGTATGATTGATGTATGGATAATGTATACTTGTAATACTGATTTTATAACACTAAGTATGAGTTACAATCTATATGAATAAATAAAGTGTGTCTGTTTAAGTGAGTAGCTTAGTAAATATAAGTATGATCAATTGTTTGCATAAGTGAGTAGGATGTCTGCATAAAGGAATAGGATATCTGCTGGTGTGTAATGTTGATATAGGTGTATAAGTATATTTAATAGTGTTCTATTGATCTTTGTTAGCATGTAGGAATGAATCTATATGTAAGTGTTTAGATGTGTGTAGATGTAGGAATTACTGAATGGGTTTTTAGAAACTTTTACTGGTGTGTCAATGGTTTCAAATATGGTACTTCATATTTTATAATGAGTGTTGAAAGGTTATGCTACTGAATGATGAGGTGTATTAGTTTGTTCCGTGGATGATGTCATCAGTGATGTCATTTGAGATGGCATCAGTAATGTCATCAGTGATGTCACTGACCATGTCATTTATGTAATATGTGACATCATCAGCAGTGAATTCCGGGCGCGCGAGTTATAGTTAGTACAACTAACTATAACGGGGTAATTTCAATGGTTTTGTATGAGTGAAATGTCCAGCTAACTATAACATGTGTGAAACCTATGTTTTTTTCTGTGAATTTCTAATGTTTTTTTAAATACTAATTCCTAACTATAACATATGTGAAACCTATGTTTTTTCCAGAGAATTTCTAAGGTTTTTTAAATGCTAATTCCTAACTATAACGTGCCTAAAACCTATGGTTTTTTCATGGAATTTCATAGGTTTTGTAAATGCCAATTTTTAAATGTATTATTTATAATATATAATTCTTTTTTTTTTTTTAATACTAATTTTCTACATTTTTATAATCATTATTTTTAGTTCTTTTTTTATTACATTACATATTTTGGATGTAAAATAATAAAAAAACTAAATTCAAAAATGATTTTTAATTTTTTTTCCTTCAATATATCAAAATTAAATTCTATATATATTTTTTTGCATTATTTTGTGGTAAACATGTGGTACCCGTACGGTGGTCGCACCATCCTTTGTATCTGTAATCTTACTGTACCCGTACCCGCGCATACGTTACGAATACGTTTTGACGTTCCGCGTCGCATCGGCGCTTCTACGTGATGTCACGTGCATTTGTACGGCGCACCGTACGTGTACTCCGCGAAAGTTTCTTAATGTTTAAAAAGATATATCTATGTATTTAATGTAAATATTAAGGCAAGGCATTGTCTGAGATAATCATGAAAATAGTTTTTTATTACTTTTAATAAGTGTATATTTCTTTTAAAAGCAATTACGCAAATCTCAGTGGTACGTCGTACGTACGTGCATCGTAAGCGCACCGTATGCGCACGCCATGTGACTGCAAAACAAGAGATTTGATTGGTTCATAATACTTCCTATTCCAACTGTTGAAAGACCCCACCCATTTTAATCATTCTTCTTTGACTTTCACTGAAGAACTATCTCTTTTCTGAAGCTCCTGTGTTTTTGAAGAGAATTTTAATATGGCAGCACTTCAAGAAGAAGATATTTCTGAACACTCTTCAGAAGAGGAATTTCTGGCTGAGGATAAACAGCCAAAAAGGAAAGAAGCTTTAATCTGGAAATTTTTCACATTTCCAGATGGAGAAAACAAGGTGAATTCTGCCAAGGTCACCTGCAAGGTGTGTGGGACCACACTATCTAGTGGAGATCTGGCCAAAAAAAATTAATTTGGAACTGCCAGTATGGTTCGACACGTGAAGACCCTTCATCCTCATAATTATGCGAGAGCTTCATTTGATAGGCTGCGGGAAGACCCTCCACCAGCTGTTGCCAGCACTTCAACAGCACCATCCACAGCACCATCCAGTCCACATCCGGACATCCGTCTAGATTTTGGAGACTTGATAATTCTTTGTAAATTTTGCAAAGAGACATTGTGCTATGGGGAACAATCAATTTATTTGATTTGCAGGCGCAAACAGGAGCACCGTTGCTCCCCACTGCTAATTTCTTTTTGTTTATTTGTTCCCGTTGGAGACTTTTTTGTTTGCACAGTTCCTTTTTTCCGTTTAAAAAAAACAAAAACAAAAGAAAAACTGTTCAAAAAATACAAAACAAATTCAAAACTACTGAAAAAAAAAGTTCTTTAAAGAACTAACTTCACTGGTCAACAAAAGAGCTACATTAGTATAATAGTTTGTAAAAATTTTTTTGAATAAATGTGTAGTGCATAAATGAATGAAAGAATACATTAGTAGTGTATGATGAATATGAAAGTGCAGAACTATAAGGAAGTGCTACAGCATTAGTCTGTAAGGTGTTTACTTACAGACTACTGTAGTACTTCAGAAGCATTTGAATGTAACATATGTACATAAATGTGTTACAAGTCTATGCTTCCCTTTGCACTGCTGGTGAAACTGCCTGGGTGAAATTGTAAGAGTTAGGGGCAGAATTAAAACCCCCTTGCGCCTCTTTTACGCCGCCGTTGCTTCACCTTTGTGACGCAGTGGTGGCGCAAAAGATGTGCCATGGTGCGGGGTATCTGGGAGATGCGTCACGTTGTAATGCCCTGCACCAGAAGGAGGCGTTCCTGCACTGGGGGGGGGTATGTTCCGGCGCAGGAACGCCTCTTAAAAGTGGCTGAGTGAAATCTACAAAATTTCACTCAGTCACTTTTGGGCCCATGCTGCGTCAAAACTCTGTGCCTGCTTGAAGCAGGCGTAAGGATTGACACAGCATTGTGAGCATAGGGCCCCCAGAGCATTGCTGGAGCTGTGTTGCGCTTGTGATGCAACTCCAGCAATGCGCCGCCTTTACGGCACAGATGCGACAGGCATTTGTGTCGTTTCTGCCCCAGAGGTGTGCCGCATTGTAAATGCGGCGCATCCATGGTGGTGGTGGCATGGCGCACAATAACTGGCATATCCCTGGGGACTTGCCAGTTATTGTACATCTGCCCCTTAGTGTTTTATTGCAGCGAATGGATTACTACACACTGATGAATAAGTCACTACAACAGTGCAACAGCAGTGAGAGAGAGCTTGGTGAAAGTGTAAGGATACAGACTGGGGAATGGAAGGTGTGAAACAGAACTGAGCAGGTGGATACAAGACTGCATGCATAGTGCATAGATGTTTGAAGAAGTGCATGTCCTAAGGCGTACGTTCCTGCATCAGTACTTGGGTACTGAGTGAATGATTACAGTTCTGCAAGGAAAGTGTCTGACTGAATTTATAAGTGATTCAGTTTCAGCACAGTGCATAGATAAGCACATACTGCTGAATGGCTCACTGCAATACTGAAACAGCAGTGACAGAGTGTTTGGTGGAAGTGTAAGGAAACAGACTGGGCAATTGAAGGTATAAAAGACATTTTTGCAGGTGCGTAGAAGACTTCATGCATAGTGTATAGGGGTTTGAAGCAGTCCATGACCTAAGGCCTACTTTGCTACATGAGTACTTGGGTACTGACTGAATGATTACAGTTCTGCAAGGAGAGTGCCTGATTGAATTTATAAGTGCTTCAGTTTTAGCACAGTGAATAGATAAGCACATATAGCTGAATGGCTCACTACAATACTGAAAAAGCAGTGGCAGAGTGTTTAGTGGAAGTGTAAGGAAACAGACTGGGGAATTGAAGGTATAAAAGAGAAGTATGCAGGTGCATAAAAGACTGCATGCATAGTGTATAGGGGTTTGAAGCAGTCAATGCCCTAAGGTCTATTTTGCTGCATGAGTACTTGGGTACTGACTTAAAGATTACAGTTCTGCAAGGAGAGTGGCTGACTGAATTTATGAGTGCTTAACTTTTAGCACAGTAAATGGATAAGCAAATACTGCTGAAAGGGTCACTACAATACTGAAACAGCAGTGACAGAGTGTTTGGTGGAAGTGTAAGAATACAGACTGGGGAATTGAAGGTATAAAAGACAAGTGTGCAGATACATACAAGACTACATGCAGAGTGTATAGGGGTTTGAAACAGTCCATGCCCTAAGGCCTACTTTGCTGCATGAGTACTTGGGTACTGACTGAATGATTACCGTTCTGCAAGGAGAGTGCCTGATTGAATTTATAAGTGCTTCAGTTTTAGCACAGTGAAAGGATAAGGACATACTGCTGAATTGCTCACTACAATACTGAACAGCAGTGGCAGAGTGTTTGGTGGAAGGGTAAGGATACATACTGGGGAATTGATGGTTTAAAAGACAAGTTTGCAGGTGCATAGAAGACTGCAAGCATGGTGTATAGGGGTTTGAAGCAGTCCATGCCCTAAGGGCTACTTTGCTGCATGAGTACTTGGGTACTGACTGAAAGGTTACAGTTCTGCAAGGAGAGTGCCTGACTGAATTTATAAGTACTTCACTTTTAGCACAGTGCATAGATACGCACATACTGCTGAATGGCTCGCTACGATACTGAAACAGCAGTGACAGAGTGTTTGGTGGAAGTGTAAGGATACAGACTGGGGAATTGAAGGTATAAAAGACATGTTTGCAGGTGCATAGAAGACTGCATGCATAGTCTATAGGGGTTTGAAGCAGTCTATGCCCTAAGGCCTACTTTGCTGCATGAGTACTTGGGTACTGACTGAATGGTTACAGTTCTGCAAGGAGAGTGCCTGGCTGAATGTATAAGTGCTTTAGTTTTAGCACAGTGCATAGATAAGCACATACTGCTGAATGGCTCAGTACAATACTGAAACAGCAGTGACAGAGTGTTTGCTGGAAGTGTAAGGATACAGACTGGGGAATTGAAGGTATGAAAGACAAATTTGCAGGTGCATAGAAGACTGCATTCATAGTGTATAGAGGTTTGAAGCAGTCCTTGCCCTAAGGCATACTTTGCTGCATGAGTACTTGGGTACTGACTGAATAATTACAGTTCTGCAAGGAGAGTGCCTGACTGAATTTATAAGTGCTTCACTTTTAGCACAGTGAATGGATAACCACATACTGCTGAAAGGGTCACTACAATACTGAAACAGCAGTGACAGAGTTTTTGGTGGAAGTGTAAGGATACAGACTGGGGAACTGAAGTTATAAAAGACAAGTTTGCAGGTGCATAGAAGACTGCATGCATAGTGTATAGGGGTTTGAAGCAGTCCATGCCCTAAGGTCTACTTTGCTGCATGAGTACTTAGGTACTGACTAAATGATTATATTTCTGCAAGGAGAGTGCCTGACTGTCAGTCAGTCAAATTCTTTTATTCGATTAAACAATTTGTTAACCATAAAAAGTACATCATAATTTTTAAAACATATTCTCATAAAAAAAACACGATATTGATATTACGGTGTTATAGTACAATTAAGAAGCATAAAAAAAGGGGAAATACACTTTCAATCAACTACATGGTACAAAATTTCATGGATTTAAGTCTTCATTTCTTATTGCTTTACGAATTGTTAAACATGATTTCAAATACATGGCTAAATTCTTTGCCGCGTATTGTGATTCTAGCTGTTGCAATGCTAGAAACGCCGGTCGGCAGGTCCTCAGCCCCATCTGACGCAACACTAGCAAAACCCAGTGTTTGCGTGTTATGGCGTAGAAATGGCAGAAAAAGACTACATGCATGGTGGTTTGGGACGAGACCTTGTCGCATGGGCATTTCTCCAGGTCATGAGACCAATTTAATGGGTTTGGAAAAGTCACCAATCGGAAAAACAAATTGAAACGGAACCTGGTTAGTAGGTATTTTTCGTGGTTGGACAAATGATATGTGAGATAAGGCTGTATACCTGGTGACACTTGGACCATCATAATGTGAGCATTTGATTGGTTGGGTACTTCGCCGCTCAAACGAAGTTGCCTGAGATGGTTAAGACAGTGGCACTTGAGGGTTTTTCTGCTTAGCTCACTAATTAGTGATGGCTCTATTACATATTGGTTGAGATCCAAATCTTTCAAAAAGTTGACAACATATGCCAACCAGGGAATCTTTTTCCAGGATGTTAGTCCCAGGCAGTCTAGGATCAAGGCACGAGTGAGATGACATTCAGGCTTAGACCAGATACGGTGCCATAGTAGCATTGGTTGACATTTGATGTAATCAGCTAGGTAGTCAATCCCAAGCTCAATATGGCATCCGTATGTGGGGGCGCTCTGTGGGAGGGCCAACAGGTATTTTGCAAAGCCGTTTTGTATTTTTTGGAGTTCAGCCGTGTTTACATAGCCCCATACACCGGCTCCGTATGTAGCAATGCTCTGGCATTTGGCTTGGTGAATTTTAAGTAGTACGGGGGGATGGCTTACCCATTTTTCTGGAAAATGAAACAAGGGCAGAGGTAGCACGTTGGTAAAGCAGTTTTCTAGTTACCAATGCCCTTTTCCACGTTAGCTGTTCATCTATTAGGATACCCAAATAAGGGTATTCCCTAACTCGTTCTAGTTTGGATTGCTCGATGCAAAGATGTTTGGAGCTTTTCACCTTGGGCCCTGTTTGCATGACAAAGGTCTTGGTCTTATTCACCTTTAACCCAAGTGAGAGCATATAGTTACAATATTTGTCCAATTGTTTCTGCAGCTGTACCAGGGACCTAGCGAAGATTACTGAATCATCAGCATAAAGCAATGCTGGGATAGGGCGATGGTTAATGGTAGGTAAATCCTGACTCCCTTCGAGCATGGCTGCTTCCAAACCATTGGTGTATAAATTAAACAGGAAGGGAGCCAGGACACAACCCTGTCTAACTCCGCGAGGTATTGGGAAAGAAGATGTTAATTCGCCACCTGTTCCAAATCTTACGCTAGCCGAAGCTTCAGAATAAAGCTCGCGCAAAAATTTGATTAGCGGCGGATCGACCCCCAACTCCTCCAGAATAGACCATAGCTTAGCGTGAATTACACAGTCAAACGCCGCGCTAAGGTCGACGTAGACCATGAATAGGTTACCCCGTTTGACTCCCACATACTTTCCTATTAGAAGTGTCAGGTTTAAAGCCTGTTCTACGGTACCCAGTCCCTCCCGGAATCCGTACTGGAGGTCGGTAAAGATGTTGTTTTCTGCCGCCAATCCTGTAAACGGTCAAGAATTAGGCGGCCCGCGACTTTACCCAGTGAATCCAGGAGGGAAATGGGTCTGTAGCAGGCAGGGTTATTTCTATTATGTGGTAAATATTTTACCGTATACGAGTTTGCCAGATAATTTCGGAAAATTAAAGAAAATAGCTCAATCAAATGAGAGGCAGAGTCCGTGGTGTCTGAGTCATAAGGGCTTTAATCATAAAGAATGACTAAATGACTCGAATCAATGGAGATCTAGTCCATCAATACAAGGGTTCGGGTATGCAATGATGGCAGGAAAGATGTCAACGATTTATTCACAGTACATGACATATATAGTAAAATGACACAATAGTATTGAATACAGTAGGCGTGACAAGTGAAATGTATATGATAAGAACACATGTGCGTAGCAAAAAGGCGTGAATATGGGTGTGCACAGAGGCGCACACTAGAAACGTCACAGAAAAGTGTCATAAGTGGGTGGATGCTTGGAGAATTCTTGCAGAGTCAGCTGAAACCTATGGCCTGGATGCGCGCGCAGCTAATATGACGTGGGATTGACGTGCAACGGGAGGAAGCTAAGAGTCTGACTTTTAACACTAGTAGAAGAGACAGAAGTCTGGCATGTCAGATCGACCTGTCCCTAAACATATCTGATATCTAGTATTTGGAGGATGTTTAATCTAGAGGAAAATGTCTCTAGGGCAGAGGCTACTCTATACTGAATGTTTAGTGCGTGCATAGGCGTCTGCGTGTCTACATGCGGATGCTCGAAGCCAGGGGCCTATCATGGTAACAGGAACTGTAAATTACTTGCACGGAGACAGGGAGACTTGCTCTTTGCTCTGTAGCCGGGGATATGTTTACCTAAATCACTAGACAGGAATGTGTTTTCGAGGAGCTGAGCTGGCTACGCTGATAACTTGAAGGCAAAATACTGTTTTTGGCAGGCAGACCAGGCCGAGCCGGGCACCGCTCGGTTGACAGGAAGTAAGGAAGAGGTCAGGGATGCGTCTCTATGCTGCAGCTTTCAGAGACAGAGGCAGAAGTGGCTTGAAGACAGAAAGCAGGGCCTAGCTCGGCAGAGCCAGGAAAACGTGAAAGTGCACCATATAAAGACGGTGGCACGGCATACTTAGGAACGGAATTATCGATCTATTCATGGTGGATCTGATAGAGGACATGTTAACGTTGGACGCAAATGTATTTGCGTCTTCAGATTCGGTCGTGGAGGGAAATTACATGCACTTGAAGTGTGTACATGGAGCCGTTGGGGTCTACGTTAGGGGACACAATTGACCATAAAAATTCCAATTACCTCATTCCCTCCTTGTCCCCTACGGACCCTTCATGATATGTCGATGTTCATGAGACCATCAATCTGCTCATATAACATCATTTGCTCTTCTTTCTTTTTTCTGGAATGGGAACGTGCACTTGAATGGGGAACACAAGCTGTGGCGCACAAGCCGCAAATCGCTGGCCCACATTGCAAACAAAGGCAACAACTGAATACTATGGCCAATATGATTCCTAGGAATGACAGTAGCTTCCATCCCCAGGCTGTTACTACACTCCAGAGCCAACCGGACCAAGTCCAGGAGCCTGGATTCTGGTGTATCAGGTGAGCAATCTCGTGAAGTCGGGTAATGGCTTTATAGACTGATGGCGCATTATTTGGAATAAATACGCAGCAACTGGATCCGATGACTCTACAAGCCCCGCCCCTATCGGCCAGGATGACGTCAAGGACAAGGCGGTTCTGAAGAACAACAAGTCTCATAGCAGACTGCTCCTCTGTTAAGTTGCCCAAAGCTGAAGTAGTCTCATTCACTACTGCTTCTAACGTTCTGGTTAATTTGCGTATCAATTTACTATTCTGGACAGGACCTACAAAGAAAAAGAATCCTTTATTGAAATCTGTATATTGTTCCCATGTAGTTTCAGTCTGATCAACTATTGGGATGTTTCTCCTGTGTCTAACAATGTTAAGGCGGGAATTCCTGTGATAGTCAGATGGGGCTAGAAATACTGGTGGCAATAAGAATGCAATGAAACAGGTACCATCCCAGTCTGGAGGTAAACGGACATAAGCTGTCTGACCACAAATAAAGTAGGAATGTCGGGAAGCTTTGAATGTAGACTTGCCTTGATCACTAAATTCGACCACAGTAGTACAGTCACTGTGACCTAGATGTACTGAACCATTCTTTCTGACACATAATACACCTTTCGCTGGTAGAACTGATATGGATGGTAAGTCTGGGCTGGTTTCTGACTGAACATTTAGAATCATGAGGTTAAGTGTAAAATTGCCTAATCCATATACTTCGTTTTCTAGGTCTGTCCCTGTCATTTGTGGAAGACCTTCTTCGTTCGGGAAACATGCTTTTTTCATGACTGTGTTCAGATTTCCCCATATCCAATTGCCTTGGGAAACCTTAGAGACAGTGTCTATAGTAGATATTAAACTAAACCAGGCACCACAGGAACCATTATGTGTAAACGGGTAAGGAAAGAGAGGCAGAGCTCCCTTATAGTTCTGGTAGGGAGGGAGTCGGCCACATATCCAACAGTTAGTGGCATTGTTGATCTGGTGAGAATGGTGTAACATACGAATAAATGTATTGTTGCGCAGCGCAAGTCGATATGACAATTCGTGTGGGGGTAGAGCACTAAACGTGTGTTCTGCAGTATTATTAGAAAAGTGTTCAAGAGGAAAATACATATAAAGCATCCAACTTAAAACAATAATCGTAAGACTCAGAAAAAGCATAATAAGTAATGTGCAGACGCATCTGCTCCGGAGATTTTTACAATATTTTCGTTTCTTGGTCTCCTGACTATCTCTCTCTCTATTTGGGTCTATCTTATACATTGTCAGAACTGCCTAACCGCTTCACCCAAGGGGGACTTAAACAATTAAACTGTCTGACTTACTAGACCTTAGTTTCTGGCGATACTCCTCTTGGGGAGTTTTCTCTAGAAGGGGAAGTTTGGTATCAGTCACTGGGACGTGGGAGTTCTGGGATTCGGATTTTGGCGGAAGTCCATAATGTCTTTTCACGTGACTTGAGTGGAGCCAGCCCTTACGGCCCTCCAATTTGACGGCAGTCCTTGTAGTTAACAAAACAATCTTCGGCTCCTTCCAGCGGGGCTCCAACGGACTCTTCCGATCGAAGTTGCGGATGTATACGAGGTCACCAGGGACGATCTTGTGTGGCTTCACCTCGGTGTTGTCTGGGAAGGCTGCCGCGACCTGTGAACGACATGATTGTAGTGCAGACATCAAGGAAGCAAGGTAATCTGTCAGCATAGTACTATCAACATCTGTAATCTTTCGCGGCAGAGGCGTCCCCCACATATTAGGAGGTCTACCGAAGACCACCTCATACGGGGATAGCCCTGTCCTAGAGTGGGCTACAATTCTCATATAAAAAAGTGCAACTGACAATGCTACTATCCAATCTACTCCCTTCTCTTTACACACTTTTGCAAGGCGAGTTTTCAGAGTCTGATTGTGCCGCTCCACGAGACCTGCTGCCTCAGGATGCCGGACACAGTGAAACTTCCACTGGTACCCCAATAGAAGAGAGACCTGCTTCATGAGTTCGGATGAGAATGGCTGACCGTTATCTGAATACACGACACGGGGCAAACCGTATCGAGGGAAAAACTCACGAACCAACTGCTTGGCAGTGGTCGGGGCAGTGTAATCTGGGACGGGATATGCTTCTGTCCATCGGGATAGGGCACAGACAACTACGAGGACATACTTAAATCCTAGGCATCTGTCCATCTGGATATAATCCATCTGGAGGACTTCAAAAGGATAGTCAGGAGGATGGAATCCACCTTGCTCTACGGGAATCCCTTTTCCTGGATTGAACTGACAACAGATCATGCAGGTACGCACTTTCTGTTTCGCTGCTGCTCGTAAATGCTTGTTGAACCAAAGATTCTGTACACTGTCTAACATGGCTTTTTCTCCTAAATTTGCTGGACTATTTGCTGTGTTAATGATAACTTGGACCATAGAGTCGGGGAGGAACCATGTGGTCTTTCCCCTCATCATCCATCATTGGTCTGTCTGGACCCCTCCTTGTTCAGCCCATTTCTTTATTTCATCTGGAGTGGCATGTGTCTGTATGTCGATGACATCTTGTGTGGGGTCCCTGACTGTCATACAATGTGTCTGTGAAGTCACGTCTGTCTTGGTCATGTCAATTGTTTGAGTATTAGTCAGTGCTGTATGTTTCGCTATTCGATCTGCAAAGTCGTTGCCCTGAGAAATCTTGTCTGTGACTTTTGTATGTGCCTTGCACTTCATGATAGCTATAGCTGTAGGCAAATGTATTGCTTCTAATAGGGCTTGAATGAGGGGGCCATGTTGTAACTTGGCTCCGTGAGAGGTCAAGAAACCTCTTTCTTGCCAGAGGACACCAAAGTCGTGAACAACTCCGAATGCATAATGTGAATCTGTGTATATATTTACTTTCTGGTTCTTGGCTCGTATACAGGCTTGGGTCAGAGCAATGAGCTCTGCTGCTTGGGCTGACAGGGTGTCAATGCGATGTGTTTCTATGACATCAGTTTCACTGGTCACTGCATACGCGGCCACTAACTCTCCTGTACTTGTTCTTAAACATGAACCATCCACATAAAGTGTCAGGTCTGGATCGGGTAATGCGACATCTGTTAAGTCTTGTCTGGGTTTCGTAACTGTGTCAACTACCTCTACGCAGTCATGTGGAGTAGGATCTGTAGTGCTCGATGGTAAAAGTGTAGCAGGATTCAGTGTATTACAGCGTCTGATTTCTATGTGTGGCTGGAATAATGTCAATTCATAACCTGTCAGTCGTGCTATAGTCAAGTGTTGAGTCTGTGTTCTGTTTAAAAGAACCTCTACAGAATGTGGAACTTGTACTGTCAATCGATGTCCTAATACAATGGAGTCGCTTTGTCTGATTGCTAGAGCTGTAGCTGCAACTGACTTTAAGCACACAGGCAAGGCCTGGGCTACTGGATCCAATGTGCTCGAAAAATAAACACACGGTCTGTGTTTGTCCGCTTGTAACTGAGTGAGAACCGACAACGCTGTGCCATCGCGTTCTGTAACAAAAAGTGTAAAAGGTTTGGTGTAACAAGGTGTTGCTAAAACTGGTGCTTGACATAAGGCTTTCTTTAATTCGTCAAAAGCTTGTGTATGTTCCTGAGTCCATGGGAGAACAGACGAAGACGCTGCCTCCTGTGTTGTCAACTGTAAGAGTGGTTTAGCTAGAAATGCATATTGTGGAATCGATTGTCTGCAATAAGAAGTGAGTCCAATAAAGGCTCGTACTTCTTTCTGTGTCTTGAGTTGTGGAAGATGTGCAATTAACTGAATTCGTTCAGGTGTCAGCTGCCTACCCCACTTGGTCAGCAAGTGCCCAAGGTACACCACTTGCTGAGCACAGAATTGTAGCTTCGAAGGAGACACCTTGTGTCCCTTGTCCGCCAAGAAGAGTAAAACGGTCAGTGATGCTTGTTCACATTCTGGTTCACTGCGGGCGGTGATCAATAGATAATCGACGTACTGGAGTAGGGCAGTGTTGTCAGGCATGAGAATACTGTCAAGTTGTCGTTTTAATGCTTGGCTGTAGATGCTGGGGCTTTTTGTGAATCCTTGAGGTGCGCGTGCAAATTTGAAGCTTCGGCCATTTAAACAGAATCCGAAAAGATATTGGCTTTCCGGGTCAATGGGGACACTAAAGAAGGCGTTCTTGAGGTCAATTACAGTAAAGAACGTCGCTTCGGAATCAATAGCTGTCAATAGGGATGAAATGTCCGGGACCACAGGATATTGTGGTACAATGCATTTATTCAATTCTCGTAAATCGATAACTAATCGATAAACTGGAGGTGCATTTGGATCAGTTCGTTTAAGAATTGGAATGATAGGGGAATTACAAACATTGGAGTCGGTTTCTACAACCACTCCTTGTGCAATGAGCTCGTCAATGATTTTCAGTAAAGCCATTACAGCATCTGGTGGTAACTTGTATTGTCGAATGCGTGGTAGTACTACTCCTGGCTTGAGTGTAACACGATATGGAGTAATGTGCATACAACCTACATCAGTGGGGCCTTTTGCCCATAAATGTGCAGGAACATTCTGTAACCTGGGGTCAAAATCTCTCAATACATAATGGCCTTTGAAATCACGAAGGAACAACCTCACTCCTTCCGGAGAACAACATATTACAGCTCCCAGAGCCTTCAGGGTCTTAATACCAAGCAAGTTTTCTGGGCATGATTTTGTGAGCAGTAAATCTGTAGTGCGGGACAATGGACCAACTGCAAGGGGAACTGGTTTCGATACTTCATTAACAATAGGCTTTCCTGAAAAACCAAGGGAAACATTCTGTGAGCCTGAGAGGGGTGCCCCTGGAACCTCGTCGTGACTGATTGTTGTCCTGCTTGCCCCTGTGTCAATTAAAAATTTTCTATCCTTCCCTAATACCTGACTGTGTACATAAGGGCCTTCTTGATCTACAGGAACCTCGATAAGGGGCAAGCCAACCTCCCTCTCTAGGCTGTTTCATGTGTATTGCTGGTACATCTGCTGTGTGACATGCTGTGTTGCGGCAATGGGTTGTGGCTGTGGTACCGCTACGGTCTGTTGTGGGACCTGCATAGGCTGGACATTCTGTGGAACGTGTTGTTGGACCTGGTCCTGTCTCGGAGGACGCGGTCTCTCTTTAGTTTTACCTGTGAATATGTTGTGTTTCAAAACTGCACAATCGTTTACATAGTGACCTGGCTGTTTACAATAGTTGCATATCCCTTTAACAGGAGCTGCTGAATTTGAATTATTGGATTGTGTCGTACCCCTTTTATGACAGCTGGAACTGACTGAGCAACTAGTACTTTCATTTTCGTGTCTTTCATACGTCTCTGTTCGTGATCATGTTCTTCTCTAATTCTGTTCTGGTGATACTGTAACATTTGTAACATTTGGGAAGGCGAATTAGCTTGCCATGTGCTCTCGACTTTCAGTACACGGTTCTTAACCTGGGGCAGAGAATTCTCAACTAGTTTGGATACAAAAAGGTGTGGGTATGACTCGCTACTTGTTTTCAGGCCACTATTAATAATAAAACATTTCTCAAATCGGGAATAAAAATCACTAGTGTCTTCGTCGGGTTTCTGTTTGCAGGCTGAGATTGCATCCCAGTCCTCCTTTTTAGTCGCTAACAATCTAGGCAAAACCTGTACTAACAATCCTGGTAATGCTTTAGTCTTATCCCCAAGTCCTACACCTGGGGTTCGAGTCGTTTCTTCAGCTTCTAATGCGGCCCAATCTATCTTTTTGTCTCCCACCTCCCATTCTTTTTCTTTGAGTTTCTCGTAAATACCGGCAGGCAATAGTACTTTCAATATTTTCATAATGTCGGGATAAGTATAATCTCCCATGAGTAACATGTCTTTTATTTCACGGTGGAAACCTGCAGGGTCTTTATCGTGACTGGGCACTATTTTCTTCATTTCCAATAACTCCATTTTAGTTATGGGCGTGTATACATACACACGTGCAAAGGTATCATCTGCGTTCCGGATTGGATGCACTTCTCGTAAAGGATTCTGTTTGTCAAAGTGATATGGTTGCCTGACTGGGGGTGGAACGGAAACAAGATGTGGAGTCAAGAAAGTTTTATACTTGTGACGTTGTTCTAAAATTGTCTCAATTAGATCGGTACCTAGACCTCTCCATCTCCTCAGGAGTAAGTCCTGCAATAAACTATATAACGGACCTGGATCAGATGCTTGGTTCTCATACTGTATAATGAGGTGTTGGGTCATGTATATACCAGCTAGATCGCTGTTCTTCTGGAGTAAGACTTAAAAAGGTTTGCACTACTGAATCGTCTTTATATATGCTGTCATCTCCGGCCCACTGTACTGCGGACCGGGCTAGTTCCTGATCACGTAGGGTATTGAGTTCATGATAACCCACTCTTTCTTTCAGTACTTTATCAGTAATTTGGAATACATGTTCAAGGGTACATCGCTCTGGTATCGGGCAAAGGTAACGTTTCTTGTTTTCTAAACGAATGGGTCTATCGAAGGGCCTTTCAAGAGGATACTGTCTAGGGAGTTTCTCTCTACCTACATATGCCACCATGTCTCTATTTGACTGTTGCGATGTTTCTGCTGAATCCTCTGGTTCTTCCTCCTCTGAGGAGTCCTTATCCTCCTCGGACCCAGAATGTCTTTCAGATTCTCGACGGGCATGTATTGCTATTATTTCTTTACGGATCTTTTTAACCATAGCACGTACACATCTCTCTTTATCATGTTTACACTCCGAAATATTCTGGCTCCACCTGGTCAATCTAGCCATCTCATCTTGTGGAAAGCCTGTCTGATCTTGTTCCCTTATCAAACAATTAACCAAAAATCGCATAATTAAACCTTTGTTCTCAACTTTCTGACGTGACATGGCTTCACCAACACACTCCGGTCTTTCTCCTGTTCTAATAAAATGATACAAATTGTCTAGATGGTCTGGCATTTCTGGTAATAACATTAAATAATCTGTGACACGTCTTAAACGTAGAGACGCTAACAACATGGGTCCTGTTTTACCAGGCACTGTGTCATATCTGCAATCTGTAAGCTGTTCTCTGAGCTTTTCGGCTGGGGCACCTTTAGGTGTCCGCGACATTGCGAAGTCTCTCATTGTCACTCGATGTATCTGGGGCGGGGTGCGATAACCTCCTGTAGCACCTCCTGAGGCAGAGGCTTGGGCATAACCTGGCTGTAGGGTCGGTATCTGCTGTAACGTAGTTGGAACCTGGACCGTGCCAGTCCCAAAAGGATTAAGTGGATGTAGTTGTTGAATACCAGGGGGAACAACGGGTACGGGTGCAGGAAGTGGTGCAGGAGGGGTCTGCTGTTGCGGACCCGGGGGCTGATGATCATGGGGTAGGTTAACGTCAGCAGGTGGTACATGGGCAGGTACATTAGTATAGGCGGGAGCTACGTCGTCTAAATAGGATGAAAGAAAAATATCTGCTGCGGTCTTGTGACGTAATTTAGTCGGAACCAATGGAGGTGGCAGATTTTTCGGTGTTTCCGGGGTCGCTTTGGGCAGGCCCTCGGCCAGGACTGGATACAGTCCTGTCAAAATAGCATTACTCTGTCTGTCATGTTGTTCCATTCTAACTCGTTCTCCTTCTTCTAGTAGTTCTTTTTCTTTGGCTTTGTCGGAATCCTCTCTACTTTTCTCTGCCTTTCTGAGTGCTTTCTCTGTCCGTCTATGTGATTCTTTACGCCATAATTCAATGGCATCTTTCTGTGACTGTCTGGCTTTCTTTTTCCACAACGCTTCTTCTACTCTCATGATGCACTCGGCATCCCATGTCCCTGTCCCATGTCCCTGTAACGGCATCCCATGTCCCTGTAACGGGCTTTGCTAAGTCTTTAGTGTATTCCACCCACAAGTCGAGAAATAATATGGCGTCTAAGCCGTGCTTGTGGTACATAAAATATCCGTGAGTGTCCCTGGGTGGGATGGGAACAGCCTCCTCAAGTATCCCTTTCCTAGTTCCTATCTGTCTCAGTTTAGAGAATAAAGGCATCGCTACCTCGATCTAGACACTATGCACCATAAACACAGTAAGAAAAATACGAACAATCACTCATACCATGACATTTAAACTCATTGAAACATTATGAAACGAACAACTGTATAATTAAATACTAGATGCACTGCTAAACAGTACAGATACACTGCTAAAACAGTGCAGACCGGGTCTGCGTACCCAAACCCGTCTTGACCGGACACAAATTAATGCACCCGTCTAGATGCGTCCCCAGCAACGGTACTCACCGGGAAGCACGGAACGGAAGGCCTCGGAAACTCGACTGGACTGGACTGACGTCACTGCTTCTGCCGCGCACTACGCATGCGCCTCGACACTACTGGTGGGCCTCTCGATACCTCAGACACTGCTCTCTCGGCTGGGCTCTGGTCGGGATCCTCCGCACTCCTCACCGCCTCGTCTGGATGTCGGCCGCAGTCTCCGTCGCCTCCGTAGGCCTGAGGGAGATACAGGAAATCCTGCAGATGTGCATGGGGTCCGTCACAGCTGTAGTCGGGGACAAAGCCTGTGACGCATCGCCGGCGCGTGGGGTGGGGGAGGGGTCCCTATTCGGGCGCCAAATTATGTGGTAAATATTTTACCGTATACGAGTTTGCCAGATAATTTCGGAAAATTAAAGAAAATAGCTCAATCAAATGAGAGGCAGAGTCCGTGGTGTCTGAGTCATAAGGGCTTTAATCATAAAGAATGACTAAATGACCTCGAGTCAATGGAGATCTAGTCCATCAATACAAGGGTTCGGGTATGCAATGATGGCAGGAAAGATGTCAACGATTTATTCACAGTACATGACATATATAGTAAAATGACACAATAGTATTGAATACAGTAGGCGTGACAAGTGAAATGTATATGATAAGAACACATGTGCGTAGCAAAAAGGCGTGAATATGGGTGTGCACAGAGGCGCACACTAGAAACGTCACAGAAAAGTGTCATAAGTGGGTGGATGCTTGGAGAATTCTTGCAGAGTCAGCTGAAACCTATGGCCTGGATGCGCGCGCAGCTAATATGACGGGGGATTGACGTGCAACGGGAGGAAGCTAAGAGTCTGACTTTTAAAACTAGGAGAAGAGACAGAAGTCTGGCATGTCAGATCGACCTGTCCCTAAACATATCTGATATCTAGTATTTGGAGGATGTTTAATCTAGAGGAAAAGGTCTCTAGGGCAGAGGCTACTCTATACTGAATGTTTAGTACGTGCATAGGCGTCTGCGTGTCTACATGCGGATGCTCGAAGCCAGGGGCCTATCATGGTAACGGGAACTGTAAATTACTTGCACGGAGACAGGGAGACTTGCTCTTTGCTCTGTAGCCGGGGATATGTTTACCTAAATCACTAGACAGGAATGTGTTTTCGAGGAGCTGAGCTGGCTACGCTGATAACTTGAAGGCAAAATACTGTTTTTGGCAGGCAGACCAGGCCGAGCCGGGCACCGCTCGGTTGACAGGAAGTAAGGAAGAGGTCAGGGATGCGTCTCCATGCTGCAGCTTTCAGAGACAGAGGCAGAAGTGGCTTGAAGACAGAAAGCAGGGCCTAGCTCGGCAGAGCCAGGAAAACGTGAAAGTGCACCATATAAAGACGGTGGCACGGCATACTTAGGAACGGAATTATCGATCCATTCATGGTGGATCTGATAGAGGACATGTTAACGTTGGACGCAAATGTATTTGCGTCTTCAGATTCGGTCGTGGAGGGAAATTACATGCACTTGAAGTGTGTACATGGAGCCGTTGGGGTCTACGTTAGGGGACACAATTGACCATAAAAATTCCAATTACCTCAGTCCCCTTTTTTAAAAATAGGGAGAAGTATGGAGGAGGACCAGGAATCCAAAAGTCCAGTGCTTAACACTGCCGCCATTAGCTGAGTAATAATTGGGGACCATAAATCGATGTTAGAGACAAATAGATCTAGTGGGACGCCGTCCGGGCCGGGAGCCTTTCCAGTTTTTGAGGAGGATAATGCACTTATAACCTCCCCCAAGGTGAAAAATAGATCAATTGGATACACCCCTTTTCTTGGGCACCCAGTTACTTGGTTGCATTGCGCCGCGCTGACCGGGGGGAGATCACTAAAGATCTTAGAAAAGTGAGTCACCCACTCGTCCGCGGTCACTGCTACGTCTAGGTGTTGATGGGTGTTGGCCTCAAGCATAAATGGAGATTTTACTACCTGCCAAAACTGGGAGCTGTCCTTTGTATGGCAGCTCTCGTGAAGCTGGGCCCACAGTTTTTTCTTATGCTCTTTTTTGCATCTGATTTGGGCCTGCTTGTATTCAGATCTTAACTTGGCTATTTTGTCCTTGTCTCTAATTGGATTATGGAGTTCTTTCTTTAGGGCGGTTAGTGCTTTTCGACATGCCGTATCGAACCATTTTGGGTCGGGATGAGTACCTGATTTGTGGGTTCGGACTAACTCGCTCTGAATAGTTTTGAGGATTTCCCCAAAACTGGAAATAATTTGCTCGGGGGTAGAATCCTCGTCAAGGCAGGTGTTTATCCAAGGGAGTGCTTTAGTTACAATCTTAGTTGTTGTTACTAGTGGGTCTATTCAAGACCATTTCACTGAATAACCATTAGTTCTATCCATAGTTAATGCATTTTGGATCAGTAAGCTCTTCCGTGAAGGGTGAGGAACATTCATAGATAGCTTTAATACAATACTGTTAGGGAAGTGATCACCGGATACCTCTGTTCCTGTGGTGAACTGAATAAGTGTACCCTTTAAAGAATAAGAACACAAAATAAAATCTATGGTGCTAAAACAGCCCCTGCCGTGAAAAGTAGATTTAAAATCCACGGGGGGGGTCTACAAGATCGTTGGCGTACAACAATTCTAGAGACATTAAGCTTTCATTGAGGGAGTCTCCTACCGGGGAGTGGGTAAAATGTGTCAACGGGCAGTCATGTTCGTCTAAAAGGCCACAATCAGTTGTCTTATAGTTTGGACACAGTTGTACATTGAAATCACCTCCCCATATTACATTACACAATGTAGATGGATGTTTAGCGCGTTGTTCGCTAGTAAACACGGTAATTGCAGACACAGTTTTCATACATTCTATCTGGGATAAATTGCTATAAAAATTAATAATACTATATGACGTACCATTTTTAAAAATAACCAGAAGAATTTGATAATTCGGGGTAGTACATAGTATGGAGATTTTTCTTACTTCGAGGTTAGTTGAGATATATATGACAAGGCCCCCCATTGGTCTGCCATGTGTTGATGGGCAGGCCGGAGAGTGAAATGTTAGGTAGCCCTGTATGTGCAATGGGTCGATTGACCTAGTCTCTTGCAAACAGATTATCTGGTGTGGGGTAACAAAGTCCAGCCAGGATGCCGATAGAATCCCGGTTCGGAGACCTGCCACATTCCAAAACAATATTGATACTAAATGGAACGTCAAGGTTTCATTAGTGGGTACAGAGTTTCCTTTCTGTGCTGGAGTTTTAGGGGATGCACAGGAAACGGTATTAAGGGGGGAAGGCAAAGATACACCATGGTTGGAATTGGTAACAATAGTAGCAATAGTGGAGGGCAGGGTGAGGTCACATTGGTGGAAATCTTCAACTTCTGTATTAGTTATATCTGTTTCAGTTATATCTGTTGTAGTTGTTGAAGATATCGCTTTGGCCGGTGGACTTGAGGATTGAGAGAGGCTTGATAGCATTGAGGGTGGTAGATCAGGTAGGGGTGAGATCCCATTATCCAATCCCTGGACTGCTGGTGGTCAATCCACCATCTCCAGGCAGTCAAACCTGTTATAGCTGGAAACACCCCTCCAATCTGGAAATGGCATGGTTTCCCTGCCTCCTTGACCTGGCCAGGTTGGCCAGTTCATTTTACTGTTCCAATTGCCTACCTGAGTCCAGTTCCATTCAGGGCCTGATGGTAGGGATTTAGCTGGGGGGTAGAAAAAGGCTAATCTTTTTGTTGAGATTCCTTCAGGAGAAGTTTGAGGCCCCCATGAGGAAATAAGTTCCACAGTTTGGGGATCTTCAAAATTTATTATTATACAGTCCCCTGGGATCATTTTTGGCTCCTTCCCTACCCAGGGAACTCTGCGGACTGATACAACTCTGTTGTTAGCATAAGGGGGGAGTAGTCGGTTCATTGACAGCCAATGTAGTACCTTGTTTTTTAGGGACCATCCGGGCTCATCGGAGTTAATATGTAGCTCTGGGACCCCAGTCATAATGATAACATATGGTGTTGCTTCTGGGGGGAGGTAAGTTGGGCGCGCTCCATTGCGTTTGGTGTTATAGGCTGCATTCTTTGGAGCAGGTGTCTTTTTGGGAGCTGACGTCTTTTTTGGGGCTGGTGTCTTTGCTGGAGTTGGAGTTGCTGGTGGGTTGGTGGGGTGGCCCACTGATACTGGCGGGGCAGGGAGGGAAGAAGTAGCAGGAGTGATAGACTTTTTTGCAGCTGTATTGGCTAGTGTATGCTGCAGGTTTGCGGAAGTTGTATTTGCTAGTTTTTGTTGGGCCGCTGGTTTTTGTTGGGCCGCCATTGTGGTGTTTACCACTTTGGGTGCTTTATGTACTTGTGGAGGATTTATTCCCCCAGGGTTTTTTTGTTTTGGATTATGTATTGGGGCCGCAGAGAGTGAGGGCATAGGGATCGAGCTTTTCTTAGTTTTTAAGTCAGAAGTTAATATAGCTAAAGATTTTTCGATTTTTGCTAATGATACCTCTAAAGGTTGGAGATGCTGCTTTATTAAAGCCTCAATAGAGGCCAGCATGTGGGTATCGAATGTAGCTGGATCCTGTCTGATCACTTGGTGCCACTCGAAATCAGGTTGTGCGTGTCAGATGGGAGGTTTATGATTTCTGACGTAGAAACGGTGGTCGGCTGTTGGGAGTTAGCCGAGTGAGTTAAAGCTTGGGCTAAAGAGGTAGAGTTTTCAACAAGTTGTGACGGGAAATCCTGTCGTGTGTTACTATTATTTAGAAGAGAGTTCTTATTTCCTTTTCTTTTCCCCTTACTCTTTTTCGGGATAGCACCTTCTCTCTGGCCCCTCGTGGAGGGGGATGGAAGGTCCTCATCTGGAGGGTTTATGAACAAGGTCGGGGTTTGCTCAAGCGATGGGGGGAGATGGGATGCATAGGATTGGTATATTTGTGTTGTGGAAAGGTCGATAGACACCGACATATCTACAGTCCCAGGAACCATTGGGGTCTCTTGTTGTGTACCAAGGACAAGGATGCGTTGAGGTGTTACGGCAGAGGCCAAAAGTCCCAATGAGGAACGCCTGGCTGCAGCTAAGTCCTGCGAGACCCTCCTTTCTAATAGGAGGACACCTTGATTGATAGCATCGTTCGCCTTGGCAATGAATTGATCTATAGGCCCTATGACCTGGGCAGTGTGAGTAAGTTTGCTATTTCTGGTGATTCTGGGTGACATTGTAGCAGAATCGAGGGACACAATACCAGAATGCAAAAGAACAACACCTGATTAATGGTATTAGTAGAACCACAAAAAATAAATGAGAAGAAATGTCAGGGGGGTGGCCCAGTCCAGTCTTACCCGGGCTTGAACGGGATTAAACGGGCCCACCCTTGGCCCGGGCTTCGCCCGGCGTCCCGCGAGACGGGGGTGACTAGTAAATTATTCGCGTCCTGGCGCGCAATTGACGCGGGTTGCGTCCCGAAGGCTCTTGGGAGTTGTAGTTTTTATCCTCCCCGCACTCCGCTCGGCGGCCTCTCCCCGAGGTGGAACAGGGGTCAGGCGGCGGGAGGCGGGTGGTCAAGGAGCACAGCAGGCTGCAGGGTCAAGAAAATGCTTTCTGTTCAGCAAAAGGGTCCAGGCAGCAGCGGATCGCCTCGCAGTAAGTCCCCCACTCGACCGGGGTGACTGGTAATTTATGCGCCTCCTGGCGCGCAATTGACGCGGGTTGCGTCCCGAAGGCTCTTGGGAGTTGTAGTTTTTATCCTCCCCGCACTCCGCTCGGCGGCTTCTCCCCGAGGTGGAACAGGGGTCAGGCGGCGGGAGGCGGGTGGTCAAGGAGCACAGCAGGCTGCAGGGTCAAGAAAATGCTTTCTGTTCAGGAAAAGGGTCCAGGCAGCAGCGGATCGCCTCGCAGTAAGTCCCCCACTCGACCGGGGTGACTGGTAATTTATGCGCCTCCTGGTGCGCAATTGACGCGGGTTGCGTCCCGAAGGCTCTTGGGAGTTGTAGTTTTTATCCTCCCCGCACTCCGCTCGGCGGCCTCTCCCCGAGGTGGAACAGGGGTCAGGCGGCGGGAGGCGGGTGGTCAAGGAGCACAGCAGGCTGCAGGGTCAAAAAAATGCTTTCTGTTCAGCAAAAGGGTCCAGGCAGCAGCGGATCGCCTCGCAGTAAGTTACAACTGCTTCAGTTTCAGTACAGTGCATAGATTAGCACATACTGCTGAATGGCTCACTGCAATACTGAAACAGCAGTGACAGAGTGTTTGGTGGAAGTGTAAGGATACAGACTGGGGAATTAAAGGTATAAAAGACAAGTTTGCAGGTGCATAGAAGGCTGCATGTATCGTGTATAGGGAGTTGAAGCAGTCCATGCCCACGGCCTACTTTGCTGCATGAGTACTTGGGTACTGACTGAATGATTACAGTTCTGCAAGGAGAGTGCCTGACTGAATTTATAACTGCTTCAGTTTTAGCACAGTGCATAGATAAGATCATACTGCTGAATGGCTCACTACAATACTGAAACAGCAGTGACAGAGTGTTTGGTGGAAGTGGAAGGATACAGACTTGGGAATTGAAGGTATAAAAGACAAGTTTGCAGATGCATAGAAGACTGCATGCATAGTGCATAGGAGATAGGAGTTTGAATCAGTCCATACCCTAAGACCAGGGCCTAGATGTATGAAGCCTTTTGTGAATCGCAAAGGCCAAAATTCGCAGAATTTCGGCCTTTGCGAATCGCAAACGGTCTATTTGCATGTTTCGGCATGCATCAAAAAATTCCAATTTAAGGAATCGCAAAAATTTGCGATTCCTTATTTTGCCATAGCATTTAAGGAATCACAATTTTGCAATTCCTTAAATGCTATGTATGTAGCATTTTACAATTGCGAATTTTGGTTAAGAATTCGCAAATTACCACCAACTTGTAGTTAATGTTAATTTGTGAATTCTTTTAAAAATGCACAATTTTACATTTTTGAAGGTCGCATGTGACGCACACACGTGCCCATAGGGCCTGTATGTGCGCCATATGCACACACATGTAGATTTCAGGGGTGCAGCAGGGTGTCTTTGAGACACCCCTGCACCCTTTAAATTATTCTCAATTTGCGATTAGCAAATTGCGAATCGCACATTGAGAATATTTTCACAGTCATTCCAATGGGCCTCCTGGCCCATAGGAATGCATGGGGAATTATTCCTTATTTGCGAATTTCCAAAATGCGAATTCGCAAATAAGGAAGACTAAGAAATCGCTAAAATATAGTGATTTTCAACATACATTCCATTTTGCGATTTCTAAATAGCGATTCCTTAAAAATCGCTATTTAGAAATCGCAAATTGGAATCTGCAAACACAAAACATACATGCAAAAATGCTTCACTAAGAATAATTTCTAAATGTTCACAGACACACAGTGTGGTTCTAAACAAAAAATATTAGACCTTCCATTTTACCGAAACACATTTACTAATCTATAAATGGTAAAGTGACTGCACACATTCCATGTATATAACTAGTACATTTCAGTGCACAGCCCTGACTAATTTTGCAAATACATAAGCAATTTGCTGCATTATTTGTGCCAATATTGCATCAAAAAAGTGACGCAATGGCAGCACAAAGACGCGCAAGAGGCTTATAAAACTGCCCCAAAGAGTTTGCAGTAGTGTATGTATACTGACTGGACAATTGTAGATTTGAAACACAAGCCTAATTCTAAACAAGCAACACTATTAACTACTCTAGTACTGAAAAAGTGACTGCACACATTCCACATTTTTTAGTACTGCACTTTACTGCACAAAGCTGACTCACCAAACACATTAACTTACCAAATGTTTTCATCACAATGGTTATCCAAATGCAGACACACTCAGAATGTGATTCTACACACTTTAGAAGGATAAACACATTACTCTTACTAAAAACAAAATGCACCACATACATTCCCTTACAAGTTATCAACTCACCTTTCAAATTTATTTGTAGATTAAAAAGAATGCCAGTCACACATCAGATATTCTTATACAGAATCTCTCTACTTCAGTGTTCTTAGCAACACCAGAAAATGGCACACTTTCCCTCTCACTTTACATATTACCTACTGGCGGTCGCTAGTAGGTATATATAGTTAGGATTTTTTCTCTATGGGCCTTTTGAAAATTCTATGTCTAATAACTTTGGCGTTTGTGGACGGAATCGGCTGAAATTTTCAGGAAAATGGCACATTTTGTTTCTGAGCAGCCCCTGAAAATTTGGGGGGGGTTCGTCAAGGGGGGGCCGAGAAAAAAGGGGGGTCCCAAAACGCGTTTTTCCCATGTTAATTTCCATAGGGCGGTTGGCCTCACTTTTAGCCCGAACGGCTGAATGGATTTGCACGAAACTTGGCAAAATTGTAGGGACTGTTAGCCCGATGTGCCTTTGCTAGGTCTCAATATATGTGCTTCAGTGGAATTTGAGAAATTAACGTTCAAAAAAAGATATATATCTGTAACAGCGCTCCGGGTAGCGCTCCGGTTCGCGTACTTTTCGCGTAACGGAACTTTGCGATGCGAAGCTGATTGGCTCTCCTGTGTCTGTCAACATTCTAAACAGTCCGGAGCGGCCGCCATCTTGTCTCTCGGTAGGATCGAGAGACAAGAGGAGGCCAAAACAAAGGGGGAAATTACCATAAGGGGGCATATTAGATCCTCGTTGACCCCCTAGGTTTTATGTGGAGGTTTTAAAAGGGCCCAGAAGGGCAAAAAAAATAAAAAATTCTTTTTTTTTTTGCGTGGTGAGCGCCCAGTCCGCGAACCGGAAAGCGTTCTGGGCAGCGTACTATAAGGAAAAAAGAATGATAGACTTTTCAAATACTGTATGTTAATTGTTTGTTGTTTTTGTTGATTATTTTTTATTTTCTTTATTTTTTAAGCATTTTTTTTTATTTTGATTGTGTTTCATAATTTATTAAACTTTCTAACATTTCATTGTCAGAAATTTCATAATTGTCACTGAATATATTTTGTAGTCTATGAGGGTGTAAAATGTCCTCATTTTTAAGCAGGTTATCCACTGCTTCCACACATTGCAGTAGTTCCTGGTCCCTACTTTCATCGAAAAATTCATTTTGATTTTCATCAATGTTTCCTTGGCTGCTCTCTTGCAGTACAATTTTAAATTGAACTTGCTGCTCGCCTTCCATTTTGCCTGAAATTTGGATTAAAAAAATATATATTACTAGAGATAGGGCACTGTTGGGATTAATTTTAGATAGGCAGTTTTTATCAGTGAATTTATCTTTTGGCAGTGTATAGTATCAGAGTGGAAGTAGGACTATAAAAAAGTGTATGTGATTTAACCAAGACAAGCCTAACTCCATCCATAACTATAACAGAGAAGTCTATCTAAATCTATAACTACTACAGAGGGATAGTATATAACTATCAGAAAAAGTTTACCATATTAAGTTAAAGTGCACAATATACTTCAGTTTTAAAAATAACAACTTACCTTCACAAACAAGTTGAAGTGTTTAGTAGCAATTCAAATGTAACGTACAACAAGAAGTAGCAGTCAAAATGGCTGTGTTTTCTTCTCTTCCTTTATATATATTCAGGTATTTAAATAATCAAATGTCAGGTAATAAAAGTAGAAAATGAAAGTAACATTTTCATTGGTTGTCAATTCCAACACTTCAGATGTGTTTTGTGAAGTAATTTACCTCACGGTATTTAGAGAGGTCTACAGGCTTAATGGCTAAATGGAATTTCAATCAAATTTGTGAAAATGAAAGGGATTGTTATGTAGTATGAGCTAATGTATATTTGGTGAGAGTGTCTCCAGTCGTTTTTCTGTGAATTACTTTCCCACTTTTTTTATTGGACCGCTTCCCGGTATGCGTCCCGGTCCGCGAACCAGCAGCGTAACGGGAGTCCACCATTTTGTGTTTCGTTCTAATTAAGATACAAGATGGAGGGCAAATAATGTTCAGAATGGGTAGAAGGGGGCACGGTAGATGTATCTTGACCCCCTAGGTTTTCTGAGGGTGGCTGAGGAGGACCATATGTGCGGGAAAAAAACATTTTTTTTTTAAATTTTGCGCGGTTAGCTTCCAGTTCGCGTACCGGGTAGCGCTCCGGGGAGCGTAGTTTGTTGAAAATTAGAGAAAAAAGTTAGAGAAAAATAATAATTGTGAGTGATCAGATGTAGGGTAGCTCTGAGAAGAGCTTTTGGGTTTATGGTACATTTTGGTACTTATAAGTAGGTACCAATGCACAGTCTTAAATTCAAAATGAAAATTCTGTTGCCCTCATCTGAGAAGTGAACTCCATCTCCTCTGTAGATATCTTGCATGTAGTAACGCAAGTTATTGTTGTACATGGAGCCCATTCCATGGTCTCTCATGTAAGCTGAAACAGATTTGTTTACATGCTTCCTCGACTTCTCAATTTGTGGACAAAATTGGTTGGACCACCTCCATTTCTGTCTTTGGCATATATTGGAATATACCAAGGCAGTTTGAGGAAAAAGTGCCATTAATTGCTCAAAGGTGTCCTTTAAAAGCATTTCCAGACCTACCCCAGTCAAAGTGCCCAAATCATTACCTCCACAGTGCACAATTAACAGGTCAGGTTTTGGCAAATGCATAAAGGTTTTCACCAATGGTATCAATTGGTGACATTTTAATCCTCTTTGGCCCAACCACTTAATTTCCACATCTTGTAAATTGAGGTTAGGTAAATTTCTGTTCTCAGCATACCTTTGAGCCCAGTAGATGTAACTATGTCCAACAATCCAGACATGGTGAGAGAAGGTTGGGCTGCAGTCAGATGAAGTGTGGTAATGAAAGGGCAGTTGAAACAGTAGGAGTTTGTAAAGAAAAAAACCTGTGGATTTCCAGTGCTAATGATTCATTAGCAGTGATTGGTGCATTTCCATTTCTGAAAACAGAAAGTTAGGGTGCATGGATGTGTTCTTTGAAAGATGTAATTTGAATGGTCAAGGAAAAAACATTTAATGAAAGATTGCACTGGATACGCAGGTGCACTGAGAGTTCAGAGTTCAATTGAAACATTGTTGTGTGAACTTGCAAACATGAGAGGTCTTTCAGGAGGTGGTTGCTAAGCAAAAAAGGCAGAGAGGGCAGAGGGGGGAAGGGTTTTGATTTGAAAAAAGTGAGGGAAGAGTTATGATTGGCTAATATGAGAGATATGTGTAATGAATATCAGCATTTCTGTGCTTTCTATAGCTGCAGCCTCTGGAGTGCATCCTCTTTGTTCTGCTGAAGACAATTTGGAGTATTTCTGAGACTGTTTTGAAACTCAAAAAGTATTTGCTAAGGTGAGAAAAGATTTATTTATTTTAGATAGAGAATAGTATGATTTAAGGAGAAAATGATGAAGAAAGCTGTGTTTTTAAAATGTGGCTTTGTCTCAAGTGATATACAAATAGATTTTGTTTCTTTGAGAAATTGTAATTGCATATTCGGTGTAGCATTCTGGCATGCAGTAACACAAGTTATTGTTGTACATGGAGCCCATTCCATGGTCTCTCATGTAAGCTGAAAACAGATATGTTGTGTTTAAAAACGATTTTTTAAAACAATTACATTTCTGGATATGTACTGCTAGAGCTTCATAGGTTGTTTGGGTCATATTTATAAGGCATTTGAGTGTCTATGATGTTATTTTTCCCTTTTTAAATGGAAAGCGTTCTTCATGGGGCAAGTTTCTTGTAAATACGCTCCCACCTGTGCTTGGCAAATTTAGATTTTGATTATGGGAGTTACATAGCCATGTTAAAAATGTCCCAAAAATGGTGCAAGGGCAATCAAAAAAACGCTTTCATGTGTCTTAAGGACATTTACAGTCATTTCCAACTGAATGTAGGTATACAATTGATTTATATGTTGTGTTTAAAAACGATTTTTTGAAATCAATTACATTTCTGGATATGTACTGCTAGAGCTTCATAGGTTGTTTGGGCCATATTTATAAGGCATTTGAGTGTCTATGATGTTATTTTTCCCTTTTTAAATGGAAAGCGTTCTTCATAGGGCAAGTTTCTTGTAAATACGCTCCCACCTGTGCTTGGCAAATTTAGATTTTGATTATGGGAGTTACATAGCCATGTTAAAAATGTGCCAAAAATGGTGCAAGGGCATTCAAAAAAACGCTTTCATGTGTCTCAAGAACATTTGCAGTCATTTCATCTTGAATGTAGGTATACAATTGATTTATATGTTGTGTTCAAAAACTTTTTTTGAAATCAATTACATTTCTGGATATGTACTGCTAGAACTTCATAGGTTGTTTGGAGCATATTTAAAAGGCATTTGAGTGTCTATGATGTTATTTTTCCCATTTAAATTGAAGAGCTTTCTGCATGGGGCAAGTTTCTTGTAAATATGCTCCCACCTGTGCTTGGCAAATTTAGATTTTGATTATGGGAGTTACATAGCCATGTTAAAAATGACCCAAAAATGGTGCAAAGGCAATCAAAAAAACGCTTTCATGTGTATTAAGGACATTTTAAGTCAATGAGGAAACACAGGTGATGTAATTCTGAAATGAGGAAAAGAAACTCCACATTTTTCAATTACATCACTAGTGTTTCCTAAGTTTATGAATGACATTGTGCAGATGAAGTTTAGGTCTGACCACAGATTCAAAAGAGGTCTGCCCTTTGTTCAAGAGTGAAGTGGACATGACTTACTTCATTGGTAGGCCTTCACATGTATTATCTCCTTTGTTTTCTTCAACAAGCGAAAATCTCATCTGCAACCGTGTGTTGGCCTCACCTCAAACAAACAAAACAGGTGATGGACCGAATGTGGATCAATGACACACATTCACCCCAGTCCAAAGATCTGGGCCCAAACAAACCTCTGGATAGGCCACACCTTATCGTCATCCTGAATCAATCATTTAAAATGTTAGGGAGAGATTTATGATAGGTGTATGCCTGTTTTGTACCACTGTGCGTCACTTTTGTGACGCAGTGGTGGTGCAAAAGATTTGCTATGTTAAATAATAAGTAGGGTGTTAAGTTTTTGATGACTGTTATTCATTTACTGTTTGGTAATAGTGGTTAATAAAATTTTTTATTATATTTTTCCACAGATTCAACTGCAGATCATTTCAAAATTTGAAAAATGCCAACTAAGAATCGAATTAGAAAGGCTAGAAAACGTCAAAGACAGCAGGATCATCTATTATTGCAGCAGTCCTCTCCCCAAAAAACTTGTGAAATCACCAAGAAAGCTCCGGGTAAGAGCACGAAATCATTCATAAGAAATATTTGTAGTAAAAAAAGTATTTCAACAAAAAATGTTTCAGTTCAGAAAAAGAGAAGCAATTTAAATGGAAAGGAAAGACCAATCAAAAATGTTACTGCTAGAGCAAGAGATAACTCTGTGCATGATAGTAGAAGGAAACAACAGTTTAGGGACATTCGAAAACGAATGTTCCGCAACAGGATAATAGTTAATTTATTAAAAAATATTAAGAAAGGCCAACAGAAAGTGGCATTTTATAAGAAGAAGAAAAATGTGGAGAAAATTATTGATCATGCTTTTGAAATTAAGCGAAAGTTATTTATTTTGGTAATCAATAGAATTAGGAAACTAAACAAGGTAATTTCTGATTTCAAATCAAATAGTAGATGGAAGAGAGTAGTAAATCGTAGTAACTTTTGTGAAGTTTTTTCCGGAGAATGGATGCATAGTTCAAGTTGTGAGGCATTTTTTAATGAGAGTTATTTTCAGGATAATGATTTGGTGTTTGCAGTTGACACCAGTGGTCGAGCTTATGAAGTGAAGGATGGTTGTCCAGTTGAAAAAGAAAAACTTGTGACAACAGAGACAGACGAGGTGTTAGGTAATGAGGTTTTAGGAAGACGTCCGAAGGGTCCTGTGTACATTTGGAAGTGTAGTTCTATTTGCAGTGTGCGACAGGATTCCATCAATTTGCTTTGTGATTTTGTACGGACATTTAATAAGAAAAGTTTGAAGCAGAAAATGAAGTTGTTGCAAGAATTAGATCCTTGCAGAGTGAGACAAATGACAGGTTTGCGTGGTCATTCACTGGCTTGTCTTTCCAGGAGAGTATGCCAGATTGTTTTTCATCATTTCAGGATGCTAGCAGTGCATCATAATAAAGTGAGGAAAATACTGAGAATGTTGTATCATGCTAAGAGTCCAGCAATTATGCTTAAACAATTATGTGCTGCTCTTTTGCATGGTTTTGAAATAGATGTCAAGAATATTTGTGAAGAAATTGAGTTTTGTTACTTTGGAAGTAAAGATGAGAATGTTCAAATTGACCCAGAAGTAGAGGGTAATGTTGAAGATAATGTACAGGTTTCTAGTACAGATAAATTTCAGAAGGAAATTGCCACGTTTCAGATGAAATCAAGTGAGAGGCCTAATTTCACTTGTGTGTGTTGTCGACGCACTTATTACAAGAATCAGATTAAGTTAGTGGATTTATATGCAAAAAGTGAAAGGGAAAATAATAGTGAATGGAAGGATTTTGCCACATACTTGATGGTAGAAAATTATTTTGATTTGGGATCGGATCAACGTGTGTGTACTTATTGTTGTAACAAATTAAACCAAAACCAGATGCCTGCTAGGGCGGTTCATAATAATCTGGAATTGGTTGATTTCCTTCTGAATTGAAGGATTTAAATACTTATGAATCTATTTTGATTCAAAGTATCCATCCCTTTCAGGCTATTGTAAGAATGGAGCCAAAGACAGGGAAGTTGCCTCCATCAGATTTACAGAGAGGATTAAAGGGAAGAGTTGTTTATTTGCCTCTAGATTTGAACAAAAACATTAACACAATTGGAGTAGAAAAAGTGGAAGAGGAACCTCTGGTTATCTTGGTTAATGGGGTTCCGACAAAGAATAAGAAAATATGCAAGATTTAGTTGATGTTAGGAAAGTCAAAAAGGCAACATTGTATTTGAAGAAAAATAATAAGTACTATAAGAATGTATATGTTGCAGAAGAGGAAGTAAGTGATGAAGAGGATAGCGATTTGTGTGCTGGCCAAATTGAGAAAGTAGAGGCCTCTAAAAGTGAAGAAATATATGAACATTATAGTGTTCATCCTTTGCATTCCAAGGAAGTCATGGGGAATGCTATTGAGTTGTTTCAAATGAAACAAGCCAAAGGGAGTCCCATTAGTGTTTGGGAGGAAAGTTTGGAAGCTCGGTGTTTCCCACAGCTATTTCCAACAGGTCAAGGAGGAAGATATGATGAGCGACCTCATCAAATTCCTGCGTCTGAATACCGGACTTTACGATTGTATGCAGAAGATCCTAGGTTTCGTCAATGCATTCCCTATTTGTTTCATCTCCTGTTTGAAAGCGATCTGTCTGGACTGTCATATGCAGTGAACCACATCTTAAAAAGTGGTATACAGATGCGAAACATCTCGGCAAGTGACTTTATGCATAAAGTCAATGTCCAAGACAGTATTTTGGATTCTCACCTAATTAATCTCATGGCGTGTCAGCGTGGTACTAATGAGTACTGGTACCATCGTCATGGTGATTTAAAATGTATGCTGAGGAACTTAGGAACTCCAAAATGGTTCCTCACTCTGAGCTGTGCCGAGTATGGCTGGGAAGACTTACTTGAATTTCTACGAGAGGCAAATGGAAATATTGAAAACATTGAATTCAAGACACCTGGAGAACTGTGTTCTTTGGATCCAGTGAATGTATGCAGGTACTTCAATCATAGATTTGAAGCTATGATGTCTTTCATCACAAATAAGAAGAATCCACCTCTTGGAGAGGTGTTGGATTTCTTCTGGAGAAAGGAGTACCAAGCAAGAGGTGCTCCTCATATACATATGTTGCTGTGGATCAAGGATGCACCTACATTTGGAACAGATCCGGATGACTTAGTGATGAATTTCATAGAACAGTATTCTACGTGTGCTGTTCCAAACGCAACGGAGAAGAAAAGCCTAAGAGAACAAGTTCTACGTTTCCAAAGCCATCGTTGTGGAAAGTACTGTCGTCGTAAATTCAGAAACAAGGACAAGTTCTACACCAAATGTCGTTTCAACTTTCCACGACCGGTGATTTCTAAAGGAAGAGTGAACAGTTTGATGTCTTCTCTGCGACATAATGTGACGAGGAAATCACCCAAAAATACATACAATCTGAAAAGGAACGAAGAGTCCAAGTACATCAACGACTACAACCCAGTGATTTTGTCCATGTGGAATGCTAACATGGATATACAGTTTGTGGCTGACAACTGTATGGCTGTGGCTCGCTATGTGACATCTTACATCACCAAAAAAGAAAAGACAGAATTGAAGGATATGTGGGAGGACATTTCCCATGAAAAGAGCCTCAGCAAGAAGTTGTACAGTTTCAGTCTGAAGATGTTGTCGCATCGAGAAATCGGAGCTTACGAATGTTCTGACCGGTTGTCTTCAGCAAGTCTCTATGCCAAATCCAGGAGTATCGTTTGGGCGAGTCTTGGTCTTGCTGCAACGCGAAATCGAGTTCTAAAACCTGTCCGGGAAATTGAGTATTTGGCGGAAAAGGAACCAAACAGTACCGACATTTTGAAGACCAACATGTTGGATACATATTATCCAAATCGAAGCAGTCACCTTGAGAATGTTTGTCTATATGAGGTTCTACAAAATTATATATTCAAGAGGAACATCAAAGAAGATATTGAGAAAGGAGTGTATGCTGTAATTGGAATTGAGGGATGTCTGGTCAAGCAAAGAAAATGCCAATTAGTAAACCATCGAAAATTGAGTGGCGAATCTCCAGAAAAAAAGGAGTTTTTCTATTTAGCACTTTTGCAACTTTTCAAGCCTTGGCGTGCAGAAGAGGAACTGCTTGGAGATTTCCTCTGTTACGAAGACTCTTTCACTGCTGCTAAGGAGACCATAGAATGTTCTGCTTTTCCCAAATATCAAGAAATGTTGACTTTGGAAATTGAGCAGGAAGCAACGATTGCAGCCGAGATTGCCAGAGACAGTTCTCAGGACAGTCAGAGTTCTGTTTCATTGAGTCAGGATCCACTAGGAGGACCTATTATCGAAAATGAAGCTGCCACTGCTATGAATGAAGTGGAAAGAGCCATGGCACATGCTCAGGAGGATGCGGTTAACTTAGAAGACTTGGAAAAACAACTCAACGTTGAGCAGAGGAAAATATATCATGAAGTTACCAAGCAAATTGATCATGGATTAAGTCATGAGAAGAAAGAGTGCTCATGTACGTCGTTGAAGCCTGTCCGACTGTACGTGAGTGGAGAAGCGGGAACTGGAAAAAGTTTCCTTATTAAAGCAATTTCTTGTTATTTGCAGGAAAGGACTGAGTCATCGCTGTCTTGTGTTGTTACCGCTCCTACTGGACTGGCAGCACATAACGTTAAAGGTATTACTTTGCATTGTCTACTGATGCTGCCAGTGGAGCATGACAACAAATTACAATACCACAAGTTATCTGGGGATGCTTGTTGTGAAGTTTCAAGAGTCTTGAGGAAAATGAAACTTCTTATCATTGACGAAGTAAGCATACTTTCCAATGTCATGCTTGCCTGTGTGCATTTGAGAATGCAAGAAGTTCTTAAAACTGAGTATGATGTGTTATTTGGTGGCAAACACATCATTGTTTTCGGAGATCTTCTGCAGCTGACACCAGTAAAAGGACAACCTGTGTTCAAAATACTCACGCATGAAGATACCAGGAAGTGCCTAGGGAGCATTGGCAACGTCAATATATGGTTAAACTTCAATTATGCTGAACTGCATGAAAATATGCGTCAGGCAAAGGATGAAGATTACAAGAATATTCTACAAGATATTAGAATTGGAAAAGTGACCGAGCATGGGAAAGAAGCTTTAAATGCACGATTACTGTCAAATTTATATCCAGAACAAGACGTTGTGCCTGAGAATATTTTTCAGAAAATTACTGAGAAGAAATCCGGAATATGTTTGATGCCAACTCTTGCAGAATGTGCCATCTTCAACAACAAAATGTTGAATTTAGAAAAGCAAGAGATTGTGAAACTTGAAGCTATTGACAGAATAGAGCATATGGGATCAACAATTATTTTGTCTGAGAATTTGAAATCAAAATTGGATTCATTAGAGAAGACTATATCTAAAACAGCGGGTTTTGAAAAGACTTTGAATGTGTGTTTAAATTGCCGAATCATTTTGAGAAGGAATTTACATGTTGAAAGAGGTCTGGTAAATGGATCAATGGGTAATGTTGTTGATTTTGAGAAATACAGAAGTAGAGATGGTATTGAATTTTTAAAAATTAAATTTGATGGCATTGAGGAAGTACAGCTAATTGGTCGTTGTTCTGCTAGGTTTTTGCTTGTTAAAGACTTATATGTTCGCCGTAAACAGTTTCCTGTTTGCTTGGCATATGCGGTGACAATGCATAAATCGCAAGGTTTAAGTGTAGATAGTGCATTGGTGAATATTGGCAGTTCTGTGTTCAAAGAGGGTATGGCATATGTGGCATTGTCACGAGTTAGAACTTTATCGGGTTTGTACTTGATTGATTGTGATGTCACAAACATTTGTGCGGATCTAGATTGTGTTAAGGAATACAATAGGTTAAGAAGAGAGTATGCGCCACATTTGCCTCAATATCCTTTGTTTGAGAAACGTGTGGTAGGCCGTAAACGAAGAAATATCACTAATAGTAGGGGGGTTGTAGCAAAAAGCCGAAAAGTCGATGAACCGAAAATTGTAAGCAGAAAGAAAACGGATTCTGTTGAAGATGTTGTCGGTTTTCAATTTGAAAACAGTTCTGGTGTCAACTGCTATGCAAATGTAGTGGTTAATATTCTCTTTTCACTAGAGACTTTAAAAGAACAGATTGTGTTCAATTCGGAACAAAGTTTATGCTGTTTGTTGAATTCTGTGTTAGAGAAATGTAGCACTGATCGAACAAAAGTAGAAAGTGTGTCTGAAGTTCGTTATCTGTTAGATGAATGTTCAGGTCAAACAGACTTCTCTGAAAATAATCAGCAGGATTGTCAGGAGTTTTTAATGTATATGCTTGATGTATTGCATTATGAGTGTATAAATGTAGATCACCTGTTTGGGCTTTATTATCAATGGCAGCATGACTGCGAGAACTGTATGGTATCAAGTACTACTAGTGTAGACTCAGAAAGATTTATATATTTAACTTTGCCAGACAGTAAATCAGTCTCCTTTAATAAGCTAGTAAATGCAGCTGATCACAATATGGAGTGTAGCCATTGTAAATCTGAAATGATGTCAACATTATTTATACGAAGATATGGCCAGTATGTCATTTTAATGATCCAACGATGTAGGCCTGATGGATCAAAATTGTCAACTTTAATAAAAAAATTTGTTGCTTCTCAGCTGTCAATATCAGGAAGGACTTTTGTAACTGTAGCAATTATCTATCACGTTGGTCCTTCAACAACATCAGGACATTACACAGCTTATTTAAAGTCAAGAAACAGCTGGTCATTCTGCAACGATTCTGTTGTAACTTTAAAAAAAAAATTGCCGTTTGACCTTAAAAATTCTTACCTGGTGTTTTTAAAACCAAAATTTTAAGGAAAGAATCTCGGGATTTCCTCTGAGGAATTGCAAAAGGTTCATGAAGTAGAGGGAATGTAAGTCTGCAATGCTGTCTAGATTATTGGTCCAAAACTTTTAATTATAATGTCATTTTAAAAATCCAACTATATAAACCTGATGCAAGTAAGTCTGCTTCATAGTAAGCAGTATCAGTGTCATAGGAAAAGTAGAACATGAGTGAGCAAGAAGGGTAAGATATTAGTAGTCCAGGATTGTGAAAGTAATCTTAAATGTTTTCTTTTTGAAAGTTGCGAAAATAGAAAATGACGGAATTTGATTACAAGAATTACAAGAGTTGTAAATCGCTGCAACATGATTTGACCAAGTGGAAACATGTGGTAGAATGTGAGAAGTCTTTTATTGTATGTAACATATTTTTCAAAACGATGGAGGTTTACTTTCAGAAAGTGGCGGGCTGAAAATATTAATAGCACAACAGAGTGTACGCTGTTCATAGGACATCCTTCGACGTTATGGAAAGTAAGTTAATTTTAAGGAGTTTTGAATTCAGATTTCTTATGTTGTATGGGTTTTTTAAACACAATCATTTTGATTGTGTTTTTTTCCCCGCTGTTACATGATGAATACCTTCAAGTCACTGATTTAAGTGAAATTTGATACATTCTGAGAACAGCAAAAATAAACCATTTAACATGTATAATTAATGTTCTACTTTTTGTACTTATGATATACATTTAGAAATGTGAGGTAGATATGGAGAAACTGAGGCTTCTGTAAGTGTCAAAGTTAATGCTTACAGTGCTGCACTTCTGGGTATTGTTATTTTTGAAATCTGAATAGGCCTCACCTCAAAGAAACCTCTTGAAAGGACACATCTTATTTGCATCCTGAAACAATCATTTAAAATGTTAGACACAATTTTATGATGGCTTTACATCTCTTTTGCGCTGCTATTGCAACACTATTGTGAGACATCAGCAGTGCAAAAGATGCACCATGTTCCAAAATAGGCCTCACTTCATCAGCATCAAGATACTGTTTGTTTAATATATATATCTTTAGGATTGTGTAGGGGACGTAGAGAAGCAGAGGCTTCTGTAAATGTCAAAGTTGTTGAAAAACTGTTTGTTCTTGAACCTTTTCCCTTGTCTTTTCTAATTTTTAAATACATGTTTTAATATTTTTGGAAAGTTTGTTCTCTCTTTCGCAGATTGAAAGTATGAAAAAAGAATTGAAAAAGTTAACAAGAATTATAAAGTAAATGTTTTCTACTCTTTCTACCCGCAATCCACTGCTGATGATGTCACTGACCATGTCATGAATGATGTAATAGGTGGACATGACTTACGTCATTGGTAGGCCTTCACATGTATTATCTCCTCTGTATTCTTCAACAAGCGTAAAATTGATCTGCAACCCTGAGTAGGCCTCACCTTAAACAAACCTCTGGAGAGACCACACCTTATCGTCATCCTGAATTATTTATTTAAAATGTTAGGGACAGATTTATGATATGTGTATGCCTCTTTTGCGCCACTGTGCGTCAGTTTTGTGACGCAGTGGCGGTGCAAAAGATTTGCTATGAGGCGTCAAAATTACAAATTGATGCATCTAGGCAAATGTGTCATACTGTTTTAAAACCGTGCCACATGAAACCGATGCAGCAGTGATGAAAAAGATGCACCATGTTGCAAGACAGGCCTCACTTGGGGCCATATGTATCAAGCTAATTAGAATGCTTTGGCGACATATTTCTGCTGATAAAAGCTGCAAAACTTTTATTGCCTATGTTGATGATATGGCTCTATGTTATTTACATTTCTTTGCTCTTTCAATTAATCTTTTTCTGTTATTTTTTCTTTTCTGTTTTCTATTTTTTCTCTCTGTTATTCCACATGTTTTAATCTTATTTTGAACATTCACTCACATTCTCCAAGAAACTCTTCTTTGTTATTGTTCTACTCTCTTTTTTTTCTTTCACTTCCTTATCCATTTTGTTTTTTGCAATTATACCCTCTTCCATCTTTTCTTCGGTAAATAGATCTATTAAACAGTATCTCTGGTTTACTCCCTATAGCTGTCTTTCTTTTAACATTACTCTCTGTTTACTTCCCTTATACTTACTCTTCTTTTTTAAAAAAAAAAATGTTTTGGTTCGCTCCTAGTTCGCGAACCGGGCAGCGAACGGGGAAGCGAACCAAAAGAAATAGAGCTTGCCAGAGTGCTAAACATTCTAGCAATTTTATTTGAAAGGGGAGGTAGTTCTGAAAATAACTTTTTTTTTAATGTTTTTGTTGTTTTTTTTTTCTGAACATTTTTTGTTTTTTTTGTATTTTTTTAACAGTTTTATGTTTTTTTTTGTTTTTGATGGAGGGGAAACAACAAAAAACAGGCATTGAAAAGGGCTCAACAGGAGCAACAAAAAAAATTACTGTCTGGGGCGGTTAGGGCAATTATGATTTTCATAAGCAACGTTCATTAACGATATGCTCATGTTACCACATGAAAGCAATGCACCGCAATACAAACAGGTTAATTTCATATGTAAAAAGTTCTGCTGAATGTTTGGCACGGTTTCCCGTGCCTCTGCTCCTGTCAACGATATTTGCGAAGTTGACCTGGCCACAGGAGTTGTTGTTGGATTATCCTGCAGGTCACGCAACTCTGCACGGCTGTAGTTCAATGGATGCCACCTGCTCATATGCCGATGCATGGTATAGTTCCCAAAGCTATACTTTTTATCAGTGCCTCTTGATAACTTGTCTTTACAAATGAGGCAGGTGACATACTTAGCATTTACTTTCTTCTGCCCTCGAGGGAGTGAAAAAAACTGCCAAATGAAACTGGTTTTCCGATGGGAAACACGGGGCACCTCTTGTAAGAACTGTGATCCTTCTGTCTCCTCTTCCTCTAGTTCATCCTCTTCCTCCTCTGTGTTGGTGATGAACTGGGGTGGTGGTCCTCTCTTCCCATGAGGAGGTGAAGGTGGTGGTGGGGGTGCACCAGCTGAAGCAACTACTGAAGCCATTGCTCAACTATGAAAAAGGGTCTTTCTCTCACCAAGATGAAAGTCAGAGTGAGGAAAGAAGGAGGGTTTTTCATCATTTGGGAAAAGCAAAAGTTCTAAACCAATGAAAAGTGTTATTTTTAGGTCATATGACCTAGTCTTACATCATTTGGAAACCAAAAGTGAAATGAACCAATGAAAAGTTTTATAAACAAGTCACATGACCTGTTCCGCTCACGTTACGCGGTGCGCGCCGCGCCCCGGATCGCTTCCGGTTCGCGGTCCGGAGCACTTCCGGGAGCGCTAACGCGGCGCGTCATAAGACGCATTACGCGACAACGTGATACGTCGCGCTTCCGCGACGCGTCACAATGTTGATTTCTAACGCGGCAGTTGCGCAAACGGAACGTTTACCGGTTCGCGGACTAGGTCGCGGCATCAAGATGAGCTAACGGGAAGCTTCCCGGTTCGCGAACCGGGAGCGAAGATAAAAAAATATTTAAAAAAAAATTAATAAAAAACATATAAAATATATTTTTGGATTTAAAGAAGAATACATTTTACAGCTACAGATATTAGCTGTTAAAAAACCAATGAAATTCACTGAAAAAACCATAGGTTATAGACCATATATAGTTAGGAATTAGCATTTATAAAACCTTGAAAATTCACTGAAAAAACCATAGGTTATAGACCATATATAGTTAGGGATTAGCATTTACAAAACCTTATTTTACTCGCACAAAACCATTGAAATTTCATATATAGTTAGTTGCACTAACTATATATCGCGCACCCGCAATCCACTGCTGATGATGTCACATATTACATCATTCATGACATGGTCAGTGACATCACTATTGACATCACTGATGACATCTCAAATGACATCACTGATGACATCACTGATGACATCATTCATGTGATAATACGATGAACCTCTTCAGACTCTAATATAACCTTAGATACACTCAGTGTAAACAGACACTCACAGATTGTCACTCATCCATGGAGTTACTCATGCACCTACTCAGTCATGCAAAGAATCAATCACACCTCCATTTCCTCAACTATACAGTTATACACACCTTACTAATTCAAACATATTCTAACATATTTTTACTCTCTTATACAATCACTGATACAAGTTTTCAATGATCCATGCAGCCACTCACACATCCACTGGCTCTTCAGCACAGTTATTTATATATGTCTACTCTCACATGTACTGTGTTTTACATATGTACTTACTTTGACATGTAGCACTGAGATATCCATTCACTCAGCAATACACTCATGCACACAGTCAACCGCCCAGGCAGCTGTTTCCACATGCACTTTTGAACCCATACATCTAGTGAATCAACTGCTCACACATCTATGCACAGAGTCATACACCTCCCAGCCACCCACACACACACTCAGTCTCCCATACAAATACTTGGGCAACCAATCAATAACCCATATAGTTACTCATATAGCTACTTATCAACACATGCAACAGTTTACAGAACAACAGACATAATGATGCACAAATTAAGACAGTTTAGTCACTAACCCATGCACTCAGTGAGACACATTTAATCACTCACTCATACAGTCAGTCATGCACCTACTAAATCCTTCATCCAGACACTTATACATCCACTCATTCTTCAATATGTAAGACATATTTTAACTTTACAGAAACATACAGTCACTGGATGTTGTCATCAGTGATGTCATCAGTGATGTCATTTAAGATGTCATCAGTGATGTCATCAATGATGTCACTGACCATGTCATGAATGATGTAATATGTGACATCATCAGCAGTGGATTGCGGGTGCGCGATATATAGTTAGTGCAACTAACTATATATGAAATTTCAATGGTTTTGTGCGAGTAAAATAAGGTTTTGTAAATGCTAATCCCTAACTATATATGGTCTATAACCTATGGTTTTTTCAGTGAATATATATATATATACATGTTAATAACAAATCAAATTGCTTGCCATATTAATTCAAAACCAAACACACATTTCTATTGGTTGAACATTTGAACCCTTTCCAACTGACATAACTTTGAACCCTACCCCCAATTTGTTTTGTGCTGTTACCGTACTAACAGATCATGCAAAACCCAACTGACCACAGAGGTCAAAAGTTCAGCACACTGTAAAACACTCCTCCTCAATAAGTTTAGACTCTGCATAGGTATTTACTTATAAGTACCAATAAAGAGAAAGGCTCTTGTTAGAACCAACCAACATCTAAACACATAAGCTTGAAAGGTATCTGAAAAATATATATATATATTTTTTTTTATTGCTAAGGTACGCGTACGGGACGACATAGAAATCTCGCAGCATACGTGGTATGGCCGCGCATGGTACGCGTACTCTAATTTTACTGTTAAAAAAAAAATAGCCCCTATTACTAATTTTTATTATCCCCGGGGACCCCATCCCCGGGGCTCATGTAAAACGTTGGGGACTGTGGGGGGAGCCCCACGGTCCCAGCCTGCTCCCCACGTCCTTCGGGAGCAGGTATTGCTTTTCTGCATAGGGAGAAGCTAACATGCTGCTCCCCATGTACAAAAGCAATCAGCTTTGGTTTTTAGAAGAGAGAGCAGGTTAACCTGCTCTCTTTTCCAAAAAACAAAGCAGTTTACTATGGTAGGGGGGTGCTGTGAGGCTACCGCCCTACCATAGCAAACTACAGTGTCCCGGGGGTGGGCAGTGCGGTGTTAGATACTCTGTAGTTCAAGTTAGGATTCCTAGAGATAGGAATTCCTCAGATATTTGCTTACTAAACACTTTACCCTTGGTTGTCGTATTTTCTAGAAACTGTGCAGACCTATTCTTTTGTTTACATTAGCAGATTATGAAAAGTTTTGCAGTGATTCGTTTAGTGGGTTAAAAAAAGGGGGCCGGAGGTCCAAAAACGTGTTTTTTGAACCAATGCTTTTTCTGTAGACTGTTTAGACAGACGTAGTGCCAAAATGGCTGAATGTATCATCTTGAAATTTGGCAGGAATATAGAATATGGTGGGTAAAGGATTCTTTTGGGGATTTCATGAAAATATATTCCAATGATATTGAATGGCTGTACAATTAAATCTTTAGCTTATGCTGACGATGTGGCTATTTTAACCCCAGACCCAGACGCAGCTAGTAGGTGGGTCAAAATAGAGGCTCATATGTTTGGTCATCTGTCGGGATATAGTTTAAATAAGTCTAAGACGCAAATAGTTAGGAACCAGTTTACAAGATGTTTTGACACTAGGGTGGTCGGATCAGCAACATATCTGGGGATTGTAATAACAGCGAACCTGGATAATTTGGTTGAGATCAACATGGCTCCACTACTGACTAAGGTTAAAAAGGACTTAGAGAGGATGAACAATTTGCATCTCTCTCTGGTTTGGGTGTACTAACATAGTGAAAATGGTCATACTACCTAAATTTTTGTTTTTATTTAGATCGATAACTCTTTTTTTTATCTAAAAGGTTTAATACGTAGGAAGGCATATTAAATAAGTTTATATGGGCCCAAGGAAAAACCCGGAGGGCATATAGATTTATGTCTTTGCCAAGAGAAAGAGGTGGTTGGGGTGCGCCAGATTTTAGGTTGTACTATATGGCGGCTGCTCTTCAATATATGCAGGGTTTGATTGGAGGTGGTGGTATTCTACAGAAAATAACAACTATGTCCAAAGAAGTATACGCAGCAGTATTAGGGAAAGAGGTAGAAAATTGTTTCCTGTACCATGTCGACTTAGGATATTTTAGAAGGAAACCGTCCAAAACTATCGGTGCAGCCTTTAAAATATGGAACGCCTTCTTGAAAAAGGCTGGCTAGGGTAGATATAACAGATATGTTAAATTGTACAACAATAAATCCTTTCCTCCAGAAATATTTTCTGATTCAGTATTGTCTGCTTGGAAGGATAAAGGTATTAGGCAGATTGGTGACCTAAGGAATCCAGAGGGAGTAGCACAATTCGACGACTTAGTAAGAAGATATAACATAGATAGAAGAGATTTCTTTAAGTACTTACAGGTTAGGAGCTTCCTGAGTAGTAAACAAGGGAGTCCAGCTGGATACAATTGTAATGAGCTTATGGAAAATATAACTACCGGTGGCGAGACCACGATTAGATCAGCTTATGCGCTTTTAGTAAGGGGTAAATTGGATGATATAGATAAATTCAGGAATAAGTGGGTAGAGAAATTAGGGATAGATCCTGAAGCTTGTCAAGATTCACTGGACCTGGGTCGCACTATCCTGTGTTCAGCCCCCCTTCAATCTCAGCACTACAAGATCTTATACTCACTCTATCATACGCCAGCTAGGATTGCCAAATGGGGGGGATCGGAGGGGACAACCTGTCCAAGATGTAACTTCCCTGAGGCGGATATTCAACATATGTTCGCTACCTGTCCCCAATTACATACTCTAATTAAAGTTATCGAGGGATTCTTGGATAAATCACTGGGGATTCAGATACTTTTAACCCCTAGTTGGATTTTGTTGGGCATTGGAACAGAGGGAAACAAAGTTGCTCAGTCTGATTTTATGTTCTTGGCAATGGCAGTCTTTAGACTAACCTTAGCAAGGGCTTGGCTAGATACGACGGCCCGCATCTGCAAATTTGGTTGGCAAACTTAATAGCTGCTTATAATTTGGAAAAACCTATATATGCTAGGAAGGGAAGGGTCGGAAGAGCTCGGGTGTAAGAATATGGGAACCCTTAGCTAAATGGAGGGACGGGATAGGGTAATGTGATTATGTTTATGATTTCGTTTTAATTTGTTATTGTTATGTAGGAATATAGGGGGATGTCTGAGCAATTAATGTATAACATTGTGGCTATGAATTCAATTATTACTTTATTTGGGAAAGGTGCTGTTCTGCAATACTATGAAGATTTTGTTTGTGAAGGAAACAAACTACCGTATGTATAATGTATAATGTGTGTGTCAAAGTATAATAAAAACAATGTTTAAAAAAAAAAAGAAAATATATTCATTTGTTTTGGACTTATAAGACACTAAAACGGAGTGATATTTTAGGCTGCAAAATACCACAAATTTCCACGAAATACTGCAAAATTACAACAGTATTTCAGAGTACATGCCAATGAGATGGCAGTATATGATTGGGTAAGGCCTGCTTACAAAAGTAAAAGACAGCCATGTTGTTTTACCCACACTTTGGCTGTGTTCTGGGTAAGGGCCATAGATATAGGTAAGTAGCAGGTTTTATATGTTTCATCTATCTTTATTAAAGTGGTAATAGGTAGGGAAAATGAATTATATTTTTCTATATATTCTTTTAATGTTCTGGAGTACCATGGTACTTCCTAGGATATACCACAGCAGTTACATAAAAAAATATGTAAAAGATATATATATATATTTATAATAGACTGCCCTACAATATATTTCATAAATATAGTGTAGTACTGTGTATTATACATGTTTAACATACTTAGTTCTTTACAGAAAAGTCTAGGGGGATGCAGCAATACCTACAAAGTACCATACTACTTAAAAAAAGAAATACATTTGTTAAAATTTTGTAAATACATCGTACTAGATTATATTTCACTAATATAGTGTACTTCGGTGTATTTTATCACAGAACAGGTTGCCCTCGAACGGAAGCGCACACACAAACCAGGTTTTTCATTTTATTCCCGGCTGCAACAGAGACAAACATCTTGGAGGGAATTGATTTTTAGAGGCTTTACGTGTTTCAGACATCCCTATCATTAATCACAGGCCAAATGCGTGGCTACTCAGAAAAGAACATTGCAACCACCTGTTAACATTCTGCCCTTAAGTGGGCCTCCCAAGTGAGTTACAAGCCTAGTGCATGTCGGTAGTTGAAGTTCTGCAATGTAAATTTTTTCCCAAGTGGGTTTGTTTTAGCCAAACAGAAATATAAATAATGTCTTTATGGTTTACATAGCTACCACAGTACTTTCTAGGTTTAAATGTGGTACTCAATATTTTTTTTAAATATATAGAAAAATATAAAAACCTTTTAGTACCTATTACTATTTTCATAAAGTGGTAATAGACAAGGAAAAATATTAAAAACTACTACTTACCTCTATCTAAGTCCTTAACCGAAGAACATAGCCAAAGTGTGGTAAAAAACAACATGGCTGCCTTTTAGTTTTGTAAAGGCAGACAAGTGACTCCACTCTACGCCTCTCCACTCTACGATATTCCACTGTACGCCACTCCAGTGTATGCCACTCCACTCTACGCGTCTCCACTGTATGCCATTCTACTCTATGCGACTCCACTCTGTGCTATTCTACTCTATATTCAATCACAAAAGAGGGGCGAGGGTCAAATTAGTTTATACTCTACCACCCCAGACCCCCAAGGACCTTAATTGTACACACATGAGGGGTGAATAGAGTAGGTACCATAAAAAAATTATATTACATATATGCACACCAAACAGAGAGGGCCCCGGTAGGGCAAATCACTCTATTTGGGAAAACTGCCTTCACTCACATACCAAGGTATGTGACATGCTTCATCATTGGGCCTGCTTACAATATGCCCTGGTGTATCCCCACACAGGGCGGAGCATGAGGGAGGGGGAAAAAATAATAAATTCCTCTTAACACAACATTTAGGGCCTCATTATGATGGAGGATTTTCTGCCTCCTCCGGGCCGGCGGAAGCCACCTCCGGCCCGGAGGAGGCAGAAAATTCTCTGCGGACTCACCAAAGACCCACCGCCGCATTACGATGGCTGGTGGGTCTTGGTTTCTGTCCGCTGATTTTCCGCCATGGTCGGATTACAACCGCGGCGGAAAAGCTCTCATTTGGCTGGCAGTGTCTATCAGACACCGCCAGCCAAATTAGGAAGCATTTGTAAACATGCTTTTCCGCAGCGGTTTTTCCGCCGTGGAAAAGCATGTGTACTTTTGATTTTGGGGGCCCGTTGCGGGCCCCCAGGGTGTTGGCAGGTGGGGGGTGCACATGGGGGGTACCTATGGTACCCCCCAGCATTTACATGCACTAAGCGGCAGGCACCGCGCGGTGCCTGCCGCTTTGTGCATGTAAATGTTAAACAAGCACTTTTCACATTGCGGCGGGTGCTGCTTGAAGCAGCACCCGCCGCAATGTTAAATATCCAGGATGTGACCGCCAGGGTGGCGGTCACATCCTAATCGCACATGAGGGAACGCCGCAGCCCATGCGGACGTTCCCTCATCCTCTGGGGTCGGCGACGGACGCAAGTCCGTCCGCGATCCTAATGAGGCCCATAGTCAGGACAAGTAGACAAACTCAACACATAACACATAAATTGGTGAGAATCGTGCAGACACCAAGTGATCTCAACCGAGAAGTGCGACAAAAAGGTGCAGTATGGGGAGTGATTAAAACTGATTAAAGGTGTCAACCAAAACACAACCTTTATTAAACTTCTCTTGACACCCCTACCAGGATTAAAAAATAAATGAGAAAGGATGGAAAAAGCCTCAAAGAGATAATTAGGAACCTCAAGGCTTCCCTCCTACCACTGCCAGAGTCAACATGTTTCGACCGCTCTGTATGCGCCTATGAGGTCACTCCGGTCTTCTTCAGGACTGTCGCATTCGTTATCACTCTGGGTTCCTCCATACTTCGGAGAAAATGGTACCCCAACAGGCGGGTAGGTCAAACCGATCCGTACCTCTCCTGTTTTATATGTGAAGAGTATCCCCTCAAATGCGGGAGAACATTCGCTATAGTAAACAAGAAAGGAGAGAGAAGGTGGTGCAATCCCTTGTTAGAATACACCTACTCTTTCCTTCAATTTTTTCGTGTCATGTCTATTCTATAGCCATTAAAATTAATTATCTAGTGTTGAGTCAAAGACCCCGATCACATATTTTGCACGGACTCCTGCTCAATTTGTCACTTGTCCCTGTATCATCAAATACATACAAGACACAATTCCTTGTGGTTATCCCAGTCCCTGGAATAGCGTAATCACTTGTATCTAGTACCTAGCCCCACTCTATATCCAAGGGACCATCATTGAATTCCCATCTACACCTCTTACTGTTTAGGTACCCCCGCTCAAGAGGGTATATATTATGTAGTTCACTTACCGAGTTTATAAATGTTACAAACTCGAACTGGTGTCCGGTGAGGAGGACGCCCAGGAACACAATCTAGAAGATAAATGTGGGAGGAAATGTTATCTTAAAGATCTCCGCCTCCCGATGCAAGTCTGTTGAATGGGATGCCAAAAACTGCTTTATAGCATTCCAGTGCCTTCATCAAATGCTAGTTGTCACCTGCGCTGAAAGCGCTCACCCCCTAGAGCCATCTCCTTACCGTTCCGTAGGCCCGTCCTGGCTTAATCACCTGCACCCGTAACACCGCGCAGCTCATACGCGCCGTGTTGCCCTGTTCTCTAAATGTTGTAGACCGGCTGGGGCGTCCCACGTGACCGCGTTGGAGACGTAGTCACGTCGTGTGCTCCCCCGCTCATACATAGACTCATGGGAAATGTAATTTACGCTGAGATATACTGCTCCGCGTTCAGAGTTCGAGACTCCTATAGCGCTGCTAAATTTAATTAAAAATTATATTTTTGCAATAAACGTTTTCCCATAGTCGACCCCGAATTAATGATATTAATAGATAGAGGGACTCAAAACAACCCTTAAACCCAAAAGACGGCTGTAGTAGTTTACTGTCAAAGCCAGTCAGTGGACAGGGAGCACTCTCTCATGGACCGGGCTATCCCCAGGCACAATATAGGTCATTGTATAAATGGTATGTGATGTAAACGAAGCTCCTAACTAAGCTCTCACCATAGGGGTCAGGTTATTAAAAACTCAAGTTGGAACTCTGGGGTTTAATAAGGGGATACCCCCTATATATTACTTCACGGTAAACTCACTCACGTTCATTATTAGCACCCCAGGGACCTGTAGGTAGGTGTTCGGGTTAGTTGGCAAATAGCCCGGAAAACCGCTCTGAATAGCGGGGAGGGCCAGACACTTAGATAATCATGCGTCATGGAAGATTCCAGTTAACTGTGGAGGCTTATAATCATTACCAACAGGCTTCATTAGGTGATGGAACTAGACCGTCTAGTTATTAAGTGGCGATCTACTGTCTGTTCAGTGCCTGCCATGGGATGTCATCATTCAGTCCTACCAAATGACTCTTCAATCGATACACCCATCTTTGCTCCCGCCGGAGCAAAAGATTCTGATCATCTGCTTGGTATCGGCCTAGTTGGATTTTCTCTATGACGGTCCACTCCAAGTCATCTATACCATGTCCTTTTTCCTGAAAGTGAGCGGTGAGTCGAGTGTTGGTCTTGCCACATCTTATTGTACTGTGATGTTCTGTAATCCTCACGCGCACTTTTCTACTTGTCATCCCCACATACCTTCGTTGGCAAGGGCATGCGATCAAGTATATCAATCCCTGGGAATTGCAGTTGGTATGAGATCTCTGTTCCCAGGGAGTGCGTAGGCCAAGGTCAATAGTTTTAGAGTTGCGTGTAAGGTGACAAACACTGCATGAACCGCATCTAGTGTGACCAATCAGTCTTGGTAAACCAGGTAGTGCGTTAGTTTCCCTTACTCCCCCCAGATCCCTGGGTCTGGTATGTACCAGTAAATCCTTCAGGTTTTGGCTGCTCTGAATGAAAAGAGTGGTGTTTCAATGTTCATCCCCCCGGTGTTAAGAATTTTCCAATTCTGCATGACTAGGCGTTTTATGTGGTGTGATGCCGTATTGAAGGTTGACACAAAAACTGGCTTATTCATTTCAGATCTAACATTTTTTATGAGTAGTGACTCCCGGTTGGCATTCAGGGCCCTTTTCTTAGCCTTTTTGATTACTTTTGATGGGTAACCTCGTTGTTGCAGTTTAACAGTCAACACCTCTGATTCGGCCAAAAAATCCTCCCTATCCGAACAATTCCGACGGATCCGGAAGAATTGTCCCACTGGTAAATTCTCCCGTAGGGAGCGAGGATGGAAGCTCCCAAAATCCAGTAAGGAATTCTTATCCGTCGGTTTGTGGAAGACCTTGGTCTTTAACCGCTTCGCCGCGGCGGCTTTTCCCGCTGTGCGCGGCATTTTTAAAAATCTCGCGTAACGTGACAAAGCCAGCTCGTCATCCGCGCAGCGCAGGTAACGCCCATGACGAGCTGGCTTTGTCATCCGCGTCGAAGGGGTTAAGGTGCCATTGGAGGGTTCAATCACCAGGTCCAAAAATGGTAGATGAATTTTGGTGACTGTCGAAGTGAAATGGAGGAACGGGTTCTGAGCATTGAGCCACTCCAAGAAATGGTCAACAGATGTTCTCTCGCCCCTCCAGATCACTAGGACGTCATCAATGTAGCTACACCATAATCGCAGATTGTTCGCCCATGGGCCATTGGCATCAAGGATTGTCGTTTGCGCAAAGGCACCCACGTATAGCCCTGCTAGACTTGGGGCGAAGACACTCCCCATTGAAGTCCCGTGGGTTTGGAGATATAATGACCCCTCAAATTCAAAGAAATTCCTGGTCAAGGCAATTTCGGCCAGATGTAAAATAACGGTCTGTGGTGTTTCATATGGCCACTCCCGTTCAAAAAGTAGTGTTTCTAAAACCCTTAGGGTTTCCCGATGCGGAATATTTGTATATAAGGCTTCGAGGTCAAGCCCAATCAGGAATTCCTTATCAGGGTTGAACAGTATCTCTTTCAGCAGATTCAGCACATCTAGTGTGTCCCTTAGATAGGTGGGTAGTTTCTGGACCATATTCTACTCTATGCCACTTTACTCTGTGCCACTCAACTCTATGCCTCTCCACTGTATGCCAATCCACTATTCGCAACCCCACTCTACCCTGTTTCACTGTATGCCATTCCACTCTTTGCCATTCCACTGTATTCTCCTCTACTGTATGCTACTATCCTGTACACCACTCCACTCTAAGCCACTCCACTCTGCGCCACTACACTTTACTCCACTCCTCTGAACTCTATGCCACTCCACTTTCCACCACTCCAAGGAACACCACTCCACTCTATGCTACTCCACTGTAAGCTACTCTACTTTATGCATCTCCAGTCTATGCCACTCACTCTACCTCACTCCACTCTTCGTTACTCAACTGTATGCCACGCCATTATACGCCACTCCACTCTACAGTATTCCACACTAGGGCACTCCAATCTACTGTACAACATGTAATTCGACTCTCTGGCTTGCCAGCCTATGCAACTCACCCTCTACTCTAGGATATGCACTCCACTGTACGCCACTCCTCTCTAGGCACTCCACTGTACGGTATTCCACTCTACGCCACTCAACTCTACAGTATTCCTTTCAACAGCACTCTACTCTATGGTATGACATGCTACTTGACTCTAAGGCACTCCAGTCTATTATATTTCACTGTTCGCCACTCCACTCTACAACATGCCACTTCTTGGTACACTATTTCACTCTGTGCACTCCACTGTATCGTTTCCACTCTATGCTTCTCCACTCTACACCAATCCACTGCATGCCACTCCACCTTTGGCCAGTCCAGTGTATGCCACTCCACGCTACACTATTACGCTCTGGAGAGTGGTGAAGTGTGGCTCACTGGTTAGAGGAGGCATACCCTGAAGCAGAGGTCAGACACGGGACCAGGGTTCAATTCCCGACGCGGCAGGGTCTGAGCCCAAGTGTCCATGAACTCGATAATTCTCACTTCGGTGCCTACTCGAATCACAGGTTCACACTCTGCAACTCTGGGCAATAGCTTGCTTAATCTCCACTACGGCCCCCCCGCGGCGGGATGCCTGGCTTTCACCTTGGGGATGCCCAGTACGGGTTATCTCACAGGGAAAAAGCCAGGACGGGTTCCCAATGCAAGCGCCGAGATGCCCAAGGGTAAGTCGAGCGCTATATAAGAACACACATACATTCTGTGCCACTCTACTCAACACCACTCCAGTCCACACCACTTCCATTGTATGGCACTCCACTCTATGCCACCCCACTCTATACTATTTCAATGTACGCCACTCCACTCTACTCCACTCCACTCTATGCCATTTTACTCTAAGTATTCCTCTCTACACCACTATACTCAATACGATTTCACTGTATGCCCCTCCACAGTGTGCTAGTCCACTGTATGCCTTTCAACTATATGCCACTGTTCACCACTTCACTCTATGCTATTCCACTCTATGCCGCTACACTTTACTCTACTCCAATGTATGCTATTCCTCTCTACGCCATTCCATTCTGCGCCACTCAACTCTATGCCACTGAACTCTATGCCACGCCACTCTACGCCACTCCACTCAATTCCACTCCACACTGTGCCACTCCACTCTACGCTATTTCACTCTATGCACCGGACTCTCAGCCACTGCACTCTATACCACTCCAGTCTATGCTATTCCACTCTATGCCACTCCACTCTACTTCACTCTATGCCACTTCACTCTATGCTATTCCCCTCTGTGACATGCCACTCTACCCTGCTCCACTCTATGACATTCCAGTGTATGACTCTTCAATCTACGACACTCTCTTCCACTGTACTCACTGACCCTCCCCTTAATGATACTCCCTCAATCACACTCCATTCGATGATTTGAAACACTTTTTTATTAGAAAATAAAAACTATTAAAATTCAAAGAAAAAAACATTGGTTAGAGCTTAGTTATATTTTGGAAAACGCTATTCTTTCTATACAAACAAAACTTGAACTACATAAACATTAGACATTCTAAAGTTACAGTTATTTCTTAAATTTATAATTTATGCACCACCTTCAAATTCCTATAATTTGCGCCCCTCGGTACACACTGTTGGCAACTCGATAGCCTTATTACATTATTATAACTCGCCAATCTATACAAAACATTGTTTTATAAATGATTTCATTAGACATCTCATTCGTCTTTTTGGGAATGCTATACTTTATCATACTATAAGTAATGTAATATGAAAGGGTATCAACAGTGCAAGCAGAAGGTGCGAGTTATAGTTAATGTAGTGTGGCTAGCAAGTTACCCACAGAGTGTTTGGGGGTGCATGCGTTAGGGTTTGGGTGGATAGTGGTCCAGGGTGGTAAAGGCATTTTTAGGGTTTAGGGGTGGGTAAGTGTATAAGGTGGTAAGTGTAATTCTAGGCTTTAGGAGTGGGTGGGGATAGGGTGGTAAGGGTATTTATAGGGCTGAGGGATGGGTAAGGGCATAAGATGGTAAAGGCATTTTTTGGGTTTAGGGGTGAGTAAGGACTAACTCCCCCATTTATACAAGTATTTCAGTAAGAGAGGACTCTAAGCAGGAAGTTCGAGAAAAGTATAGAACATTAGAAAATAAATGAAAACACATCTCTGATACTCCAGAAAGAAGGGTGATAATGAGAGGGATGAGAATAGAGAACCCTGCTGGCAAAGTGGACCTAGCTTTTAAGTCATTGTCAATGGATTCTTCATCTGAAGTAGCTACTGAACTAGAAACCTTGGGGCCGGATTACCTATATTACCTGTAAGAAAAGTGAAGAAACCAAAGTTGCTGTGCTACATTGCATGAGAGGGAAAGAGCTGGGCAGCACCATTTTTACTAAGATATTTCTGCCTACCACCATGCACCCAACTTTACATCATAGTGCAAAGATGTGTGTCTGATGTCTATCTAAAGTTTGTTACTGAACGGTATCCTTCGGTATAAAATACCATACTCAGGCATACTTTTCCCACTTTATTTGTGTGCTGTACAGCGCAGCATGCATGCAAAGTTCAAAAGGTTTTGAGAAAAAAATACTTTCTTTGTACTTTGCTTCGGCCTAAAGGATGTGTATTTTTTAGCAGAATGCCCTGTCTACAACATTAGTGGATGGGACTTTGCTTCAAAAACCATGGCTGCTGGCATGAGAATGCTCACGTACCGCCCCTAGGACGCCCCTTGACACAGGATTATACAAAGCATTTGAAAGCTCTGTTTGTGTTACGTTTAGACAACTTTTCAGTGCATTTTGGTCTTTTTGTGCCATGGAAAGTAAATAGTTTACCAAGGAATTACCACAGTGTGAGTTACTTTTTTGTGACATTGCACTAGTGCAAGCCTTGATAAATCTGCCCTGTATGTAATAAATTGGCTTATTACCACTGATAATGCAGTGTCCTGTGTTCAGTGAGACAATTTTTTTCCATTTTTTTCACCAATTTGTATCACCTACAGACAAGTTGAGCCAGGATCTTTGTAAATTTGATGGAAATACTTCTGAATACAGATTGCTGTAGGTAATGGATATCTTGATACATACAACTGAACAGTACATTTGGTTCTTTCACATATTTCCTTTTTTTAAGATCCATCCTGTTATTTTGAATGTTTGAGCACTGTGTGAGACAGCAGCCTGTGGTATCCACCTTGACTACATCAATAGCCATGACACCAGGGGACATATTTGCTGCAGCTATTAGGCCTTCTACCACTGGTTGGTCAGGTAAGTCTGGGAAACTGTGTTCTTTACTTTGGTATCTAATCTCACTTCATTTCAATAAGGCATTTAGGTCTACTTTGAGATGTATATCAAATGTTAAAAGTCTGTCAATTGATGCTGTTTGTTTTCCTTTCTTGTATGTATTTCTAATGTGTTAGCACTTCTGCTCCTGATGAATTTAATAGAGGGATACTATTCACTGCCCATATTTGATAGCTGTAGGATTTGGAGATAGTTTGGCAACACCAACAACAAGGGCACACGTTCAGAAGCAAATCTTACTTGGGATTTCCAACACTCAAAGACCTGTGGCTGGAGCTGGAGCTGGTGAGTTGACATTGTTGAGATAAAATAATTCCATCCCTGGATCACCTTTTTATTCATAATGCTATTTTGCACACTTGGTAATAATTTTATTTTGAGAACAATGTTTATAAAAAATACTGTATTGCATGGAAGACAAAAACTGGACTTGATGTCATTCAACTGTTGAAATCTTCTTCCAGTTACTGGGGACATTGTGCTAGACAATGATGCAAAATCATCTACAAGTAGAGAATGGCGGGCAATTCATACAGAGAATCTATAACAGGCGCAATCAGGTGTAGGAATAGGCTTATGGAACTGTAGAGTGGACTATGTTTTTAAACGAAGTTATATATTTACTATTCAATCAATCAATCAATCAATCAATCAATATGAACTTTATTCTGATAAAAAACAACATATCCATAAAAGTACATGTTAAAAAACATTCGTGAAAATTAATATGGACCTCCAGTAATACAGTGCATAGTTCATAATTATACAATCAATAAAAAGCATTCGGTTCAGAAGCATGAACTAAAGTGTGTGTGGTTTAGCAGGGATGCATAGAGGTACGAGTACACACCGCCGCTTTCAAAAAGGATCTAAGCCGAAAGGTTAGATCATCATCATTTAGAGCTAGTACCATCCCATTAGTCGCCTTATAATCAGTTACATGTAAGACTTTAAAATAAGGGATCAGGAATCTTTTGGTGAGGAGTGAATAATAGGAGTAGTAAAATAGAAAATGCAGCATTGATTGTTTGTGTATGTTATTACAAGGACAAGGTAGGAGGTCAAGATTGGTAATAAAACCCACAGGAAATGACAACAAATATTTAATTGTATCAGTCCTTAGCTGAAAGAATAAGCCCCTTTCCCAGCGGCCAATTGGTTTTAACAAATATCTAGATACCGCTGGGGTCACATTCTCAATTTGCATGTATCTAGCCACTGAAGTTTTTTTTACATTCAGTAGCTAATCTTGTTTTTTTGTATGATGCTTTAAGGATATTTTCAAGAGATTTAGTGTTAGTGGAGCTAAGGTCTGAGGGGTTTAAAAATAGGCATTCCAAGTTCACACTTCTTAAACTTTTGAGAACTGCAGCCAACCATGGTATGTCCATCCCGTTGTCACATTTCAAACAATCTAAAATGATCTCTCTTGTCAGCAGTGCTGCAGGGTTTTTCCCAAATTTCAACCAGAACAAGGTTGGGCGAGCCTTAATGTAGTCTTCTATGTACGGGAGGTTAAGTTCACTATGACTAGCATGCATAGATGAGGAGATAGGTGTGCCCAGGATTTTACGGCAAAATCTGTTCTCTTCACCCTGAATGGAGACACTAGACGTGTGCCCCCAGACTTCAGCACCATAGGTTGCAACTGGTATACATTGAAGTCTATAGATCTTAACAATAGAGGGCACCACCTCTATGTTCCTTGGCTTGGGAAGCCCAAGTATAGTATTAATAGAGTTAGTAAATTTCCTCCTGAAATGGGTCACATGATCATTCCACAATCCATTTGATGCAAATACCAGGACAAGGTATGGGCAAGTGCGAGTGCTCAGTAATTGATTTGAATTTAAAACAATTGATGAGTTAAAATGCTTCTTAGACCTGCACGCCATCAAAAAGGATTTTTTAAAATTAATACATAAATCTAAGGCTGCCATAAACTCTACAAAACCATAAACCAAAGTGCGTAGAGCTTTAGGGGTGTGCCCCATCAATACTGCATTGTCAGCATATAAAAATACAGAGATTTTGTTACCATTGATGAGTGGGACATCTTGAGTTAGGGTCACCAAAGATTTATTTAGATTGTTAATATATAAAATGAATAGGAGGGGGGCCAGGACGCAGCCCTGCCTGACCCCCCTACCAATTTCAATGGCTTTGGAGATCTCACTGTCCCTACTAATGCGTACCCTGGCATGTAGATCTTTATGCAAGTATGCTAAAAAGGAGACCAGTGACTCATCCAGTCCGTAGTTTAAAAGAGTTGACCACAGCTGGAATCTATTAACAAAGTCGAAAGCCGACGTAAGATCCATGAATGCCAGGTACACAGGTGTTTTCTTAGCTATGTTATATTTGCTAATGATCAAGTTGAGGTTCTTCAACCTCTCGATATCAATCCTTATCACCAGAAGCATTGCATGAGTAGAGGAATACTAGTAGAATCCCAACAAAATAACAGTAGCTATGTCACCAATTACTGCTGTCTTCCTAACACATTCATGCTGTACATTTTTGTAAAATATCAATCTGTACATTTTATGTCTACCAAATATGTGCCCAACTTTCATCAGTGTTGAATGTTTGATGTTCCACAGTGCCAACCTTACTCCTAAACCCCAACTGACATCAGTGTAAAACCTGGCAGTCTTCGGCTAATGACTTGATCCTATTATATAATACCCTCCCTAATATTTTCAGAGTGTTGTCTATCAGGGAGATCGGCCTGTAGCAACTTGGGTTTGACCGGTCCCCCTTCTTAAAAATTGGAACTATGATACTGGAGGACCAAGATTGAGGGATAGGGGAATTAGTTAGGTTATTAAAAACATTTAAGAGTAATGGCGCCCAGAAATTAGGGTGACTTTTAATGAGGTCGATGGGGAGGCCATCTGGCCTGGGGTCTTTACATCCCAGACTCTGAGTAATGGCCTCCTGAACTTCAGATAATTCAATCTGAATCCCAATAATACAAGTATTCTCCTCAATGGATTCAAAGAGGTCCGGGGCAGCATAGATCTTACTAAAGTGTGCCTCCCAAGACTCACTAGAAATATTACAACTGATTGATGACACTGGGTTTCCCAGAGATCTCATGCCTTTAACGATCTTCCAAAATATTTACTATTATGTGTTTTTTTAATATAATTCTATGTAAATAGTAAATTTTTGATCAGTCTAGATTTATATTTTATATATTTATTTAATCCCGGAGGACATATTGTGTTGGGTAGAAGTGCTTAACATATGATGGTTTATCCAATATTTTGCTGAGGCGTGTGAATCGGACTAAATTAAATTATGTATTAATGCACTGTTTTGAATTATAATGCTCTGTGTTATTCACTTTGATGGTTTTAATCTAACCAAATAAAGTTAAACTTGAACTTGAACATAGAGAGAATCCAGTTGCCCTCCAGGTAGCATTGTCAGTGGCCAGCGCTGCTTGACAAGAAGAGAAGGAAGAAGAGGAGAAGGAGCAGGTCCAGGAGGAGGACATGGAAGAGGACATGGAAGAGAAGAAGGACTTTGTTCCACCCACACAAAACATCATAAAGAATTCAACGTAAGGACTAGGCAGCAATGTTCCTCCTAATTCACTTCAAAGAACGGACAGTCCCCAACTATTATCTAAGCTGCCGTGGTTGCTTGTTCTGCCAACGCAACATATGCCTTGACAAAGCCCCCAACTAACAGATACCTCCATACAATCTCCTACTACATGAAGGCACATCTCTGGTTTTCTCTCAACCATGTGAGAGAAAGCACACCACTGGTGAGGAGCTGGTATCTACCATCTATCATTATTCTCTCCCCAACAGAGATAGCTACTTTCCGTAATTAACTTCCTTATATGATTTAAGGCAGATCTGTGCCTTGGACAACGTTGCAAAAAGATACTAAGAAATGACAAAGATGCATCAAGAACATCTTAGAAATTTTCGGGAAGAGAGTGCAAGACAACATGCCTTTGCCATGAAGATGATGAATTCAGTAAGCAAGAAAATGCCATTGCCACTCTTTATGTTCAATGCCAACAGGAGAGTCTACAGAGGCACTTCAATATATGAGGGCAATTCCACCTTCCAACCTCACACCTCTGCCAGCCCTACAAGGATCATCTCCACCAGCACCACCTGCACCACATCAACTTTGAACACCACCAATACAAGCACCACCAACGCACCCACCCAAAGCACACACACAATCTCAATCCTTATCACCAGAAGTATTGCATGAGTAGAGGAATATTAGTAGAATCCCAACAAAATAACAGTAGCTTTGGCACCAATTACTGCTGTCTTCCTAACACATTCATGGTGCACATTTTTGTAAAATATAAATCTGTACAAATATGTGCCCAACTTTCATCAGCGTTGAATGTTTAATGTTTTATTTACTAAGTAGGAAGTTTTTAGTTACATTGTTTTCTTTGTTGACCTTCAAAGTGTAATGCATTTAAAAATTGTAGTCTGTAGCTTCCTAGCGGCCATCTACACCGGTATATTGCAGGTTGTTAATAAACAAACATATTTGTGTCCTTGCTCCAATATAACTAAAACAACTGCTATGAACTCATATTTTTTCCCTTTTTCCCCCACAGGTCCTTACCTCCCTACCCGAGCACACCCCCCAGTACCCCTCGACCACCCCACATCCACACCCCACCACCCTGAATCCCCACCCCCACCAAAAGTGCCCCCCCCCCTTAACTAAGGCGATTGGGCTTATGGCCCTGCAATGCTCGGTGAGTGGTTCCCATGCAGCTCAGCTCAACAATAAAAAAAAAATTATAATAATAAAATAAAGTATCCCTGTTGTCGTTTGCCTGAATACCTAGTATAGTCAGAGAAAAAAAATAAGCCAATACCAAACAAGACAATAAACCAAAAAGTCCAGAACAGTCCCACCATTATAATTTCAGCCCATCAAGGAAGAGTTTGCATATATGCTTTGACAGCAGCCTCAGATTAAAAAATCGACTCTGGCCCTTATTCACAATTTTTAAAGTTGCAGGTTGCAGTAAAAAAAACTTGTAGGCCCTTTGCTTGTATTGGGGCGATTAACTGCTGTAATTTCCATCGCTTTTCTACTGTAAAGAGGCAAAAATCAGGCCTGACAAAAAACTGAATACCTTTCCCAGTTCTCTTCCTATCGGGTCGGGCCATATCATACAATATCTGTCTTACCAAAAAAGTTATTCAAGGAAATCAAAATAGCCCGTGGTTGTTGTGGGGCTATTTGACCACTTCGTATTGGTCGCTGCCGAAAAGGCAACCTGTGGGCTCGTTGTATCTCATGGCTCCAAGCCCATTCAGTGACTTCAGGAAATGCTTCCTCAAATAGTTCTACAACAAATTTGCGCACATCCTGCACCTCAAGGCCTTCCGGTACACCAAGTAATCGCAGATTATTGCGCCGAAGGCGATTTTCCAATTCAGCGATTTTATCATGAATATCGTCCTTGTGCGCCTTAATTTCCGCCACATCAGCAACTTAAGTCACCATCTGGTCTTCCAATGTTGAGATCCGCGCCTCTGCTTCTATCATACGGTCTGTGAAATCAGTACAAGTTTTTGTCAAGCGCCGAACAGTATTTTGAAGCTTTCTACAGGCGGTATGAGTTTTTAAGTGTTCCGCTCGTGCCTCAAGTCGATGGTCGTTAATGGATCGATACATTTCTTCCAACGATACTGAACCAGTCAGTTGGCTAGGATTGCCTGGTTCGCTGTCCTCACAAGCTTGTCCTGACAAATCTAGTTGTTCCAGTACCTGTGTACCTGCAGATAAATCTCAGTCAGTAGTTTCCATTGTAGTTATAGTGGAGTCGAAAGCAACGGCCCTATCTTTTTTCCGAATGGTAAAGGCTTGAGCTGAGGTGTTTATAGACAGGGTATGATCCTGCAAAGTTGGGGTATTTCCTCTCGCCACATCATCTGGGAGCAAGGCTTCCTCCAAATCGGATCCTTCAGATGATTCGGACAGTGAGTAAAACTCACCATCCTTACTGCTCAGCGGCTCTTGGGTTTCGTCATCACTGGTCACACCGCCCCCCTCCTCCGTTGCCTCTTCAGTATTTGGCCCTACTACAGCCTCTACATCTGCATCTTCTAAAGCTATAGACGAGCCATTGGGCGCGGGGAATGTTAATGTAGATATATTTGATGGTAACTGCAATAGCTCATCCTGCTCCCCACCATTTCCATTGCTTATTCCTCCAGCCCCACTAGCCATTATAGATTTACTAGCCAAGGTACTATTTTTTTGCAATCCAGTAGCCAGCATTTGGGGTATCTTTGGGAGACCAACTACAGAGTCTTTAGATTGGATGACACTCCCAGCCTCTTGTACACACTGTGTTTCTTTCTGTTTTGCAGCAATAGTGGCCCGCGTACCAACAACATTTTCCCCTACAGGACGAGTTTTACCACCACGGGCAGCTTTAGGAGGCATGATGAGCCCTCTCAGGGGTTATTACTGGCGGGATCTTTATTCTCTTTATTATTTTCTTCCTCTTGCCTTCTCTCTTTTACCCCCAGCTTTGCACGATATATTAGGAATTCACAGCTCGCAAAGGAAGAGAAAGAGCCTCAACTCCGAGCGTAGTCAGCTTAACCAGCAGGCGTATATTACTTTAAAATGGGTGGAGCGTCGCTCGCCAAGCCAAACAAGCTAAGCAATGTTTCCACGAATTCTCCAACACTACAATAGTGTACCGCTCACCTCAGTCTTTTTGTAGCAGCCACGAATTCGCTAACAGCACTCCACCCTCGTTTAAACACCGTAGTGCTGCACAATCAGATCTTTTCCGAGAGCCGTCAAGAATCTTCGCGCTACCAATCGCGGGATATCACGCCAAGAAGCTCCGGCTCCAACTCAGGTGCTCCGGTCCTCAGGGTTCGGCTTCAGCGCTCTGTCAGTCTCCAGCGTCCGTGCAAACCAGCACCTCGGCAAATCAAGAAAACCACGCCGCTTCAGCAGTTAAAGCAGTCCGATAAGACAGTCGACTCCAAACGCCTCCAAGATGCCTTCACACACCTCCTCCACCAGAATGAAGCAAACTACCAGCGAGCTGCCAGGTACTTAGAGGGTGAGCCGAGCGTTCGCACACAGGAGCTCCTCACACACACGTCCGCGCAGCGGACGCCATCTTGTCTGCTCCTTTAATGTCTGTGGTCTCAATAATGGTATGAAAAGAAAACGGGTTAAATATGAGTTAGGTTTAATAAACCCTGATATACTTTGCTTGCAGGAAACACACATTCCTTGGTCTAACTATAAGCTTTTATTAGAATTGGGATGTTCAATCCTAGCAGTGTCTAAACAATCTACCATGAACCGTGGTGTAGTCATAATGGGTAGTCGAGCTGTAACTGGTACGGGTAGGATACCGGCTGATAACTTTGGACGATGGGCCATTTGTGAGTGTGTTATAGGGGCTTTGAAAGCTACAATATGCACTGTGTATGGGTCCAATTCTGATGAGCCAAACATTTGGGAGTTTTTAAATGTGGAGTTAGCACAATGGCCTATGCCACTAATATTACTGGGAGATTTTAATATTCATGGTGATATCCATATTTGGGATTCCCAGCCCCAGAGATATTATGGTCGTAAGCCTAAGGTATATCGGGCATTACAACAGTTAATATCCCAACATGGATTAACTGACGGATGGGCCAAGATAAATCCTGGTAATCCAGGGTATACTTTTTTTTCTTCTCCTCACTCAAAGTTTGTGCGGCTGGATTATATTTTCATACCTCGGTCTCTAACTATTGGTGTGAAGATTCAAGTTATGCCCCGAATTACGTCAGATCACAGCCCGATAGTTCTGGACGTGATTTGCATGCAATTGATTCGTCCAATACGCTCATTTTCATTCAATAAAAAATGTATAAGTGATGAGGAGTTTATTAATCATATTAAACCTTGGGTTACACAATTTTTAGATTTTAATAGAGGTACTGCTAGTCAACCGATGGTGTGGGACTCTTTGAAACCAGGGGTCAGGGGGGAGACGTGTAGCTATGGTTGGGCTAAGCAAAAAGAACAGAAAGCTATGATTGCAAAAATGATAGAGGACCTTAGATTGGCAGAATCTGAACTCATGCTTGCAATTCAGTCTAATGCTGACTCTCAAGCTAAACAAACTAAGGTTGCCAGCTGTAAAGCCAGGATTAAGGGTGTGTGGAGTCAATATATTGCCTCCCAGTATAACATATATAAAACTGAAAGATATGAATATGGTGAGGCAACGGGGAGATGTCTGGCTCAAAGGATGCGGGGTAAACAGGCGGCTCAATGTATTGATTTGTTGGAGAATGCTAGGGGTGAGTCGGTAGAAACTACAGACGGTATTATGGAGGTCTTTCGTAGTTATTATCAAGAATTATATACACAAGATGCAATTTTTCAAGATCAAATTGAAACCTATCTTAATTACCTGGATCTGCTTAAATTCGGGCCCTCTGAGAGGGAAATGCTGGAAGCTCCAATTACTATGCAAGAGCTGCAGTTGGCCTTAGAAGACTTAGCGTTAGGGAAGGCATCTGGCCCTGACAAGCTTTCTTTGGAGGTCTATCGCTTACTATTCAGTGTTCTCAAGGATGAAATGCTCGCTACTTTTATTATGGCTCAACGTGGCAATCCGCCAGCATCATGGGATGATGCCAACATTGCAGTTTAAAAAAAAAAGATAAGCCTCCTCAACTGCCTGGGTCATATCGGCTCATATCATTAATTAATGCTGATGCAAAAACTATACTCTAAAATATTAGCCACGCGACTGCTGCGAGTTACTCCAAAGTTAGTATCCCATCACCAGCACGGGTTTCTCCCCGGGAGAAGTACAGTAAATCATCTCCATCGGGTAATAGCGTCAATAGACTATGCAACCGCACTCCAAAAAAATATAGGTATTATTTTTTGGGATACGGAAAAAGCCTTTGATCGGGTTGCATGGCTGTTCTTATGGGCTACAATGGGCAGAATGGGGTTTGGTCCTCTGTTTATGCAGGCGGTACAAACTATGTATATGAGTCCCCAGGCTAAAATTTGTACTATGGGACAAGAGTCATTACCTGTCCATATTACCCGGGGCACGCGACAGGGCTGCCCCTGCTCGCCTCTACTTTTTGCTATCTATATAGAGCCACTATTGCAGCTACTGGAGTCTACCAATCTTATAAAACCTATGATGATTGGTGAATTTGAAGTCCGCGTACTCGCGTATGCTGACGACATCGCGGTGGTGGCCTCGGATCATGAACTAGCAATAAGGGAGGTTGAATATCTGACGCAATCATTTGGACAGGTTGCTGGCTATAAACTTAACATCTCTAAAACTCAAATTGTTTGCTCAACGGGGCTGTGTGCTAGCGAGCCTCGAGTGATGCAAGAGGCTAAGTACTTAGGGATTAAAATCAGGATGTGTATACAGGAGATAATTGATGTGAATTGGAATGATATAATAGGAGCTGTCAAGAGTCAGTTAGAAAAGCTAGAATGCCTGCATTTGTCAATGGTTGGGCGTCGAAATGTTCTTAAGATGTGTATCCTCCCCAAAGTACTCTACTATTTCCGGACAGTTCCTTTGGAGCTTTCCAGGCCACAATTAGCGCAGCTGCAAGGCATTTCAGATAGGTTTATCTGGGGTTGGAAGACGCCCCACCGTGCTTCTAAATACATGATATTACCTCTGGAACGTGGTGGATGGGGTGTCCCAAATTTAGTATGTCTCATACAAAATTCAAGATTTATGCTACTTGAGGGGAATACACGAGTATTTGAGACACCTAATGTTTATCAAATGATATTGGGTGATTCGGCCTGTGAAGCTTTGCTGAAGTTTTATGAGCCTAGTTATTTTAAGCGTACCAGATTTAAAATTATGACCGCAGCTTACAAGGGTTGGAAGTGGCTCCGGAAATTTTGGGATATTTAACGACTCAATTTCTATACACCTTTAGACTCTAGGAATATACTACCATCTATATTCTGGGACGCCAAGATGCGAGTGTGGAAAGCCAAAGGGATATGTCGCCTGGGGGATTTTTTTAAGGATGGTACATTGATTCAATTTACGGACTTAATGGAGATATATTTGGTGGCGAAGAATGATTTTTTGAAATATCTGCAAATATGGGACTTTTTGCATAAACGCCAACTACAACCTATGGTGTATAATGAATTCTTTGATGCTCTTTCAAAAGGTGCTAAGATTGGTGTCTTGTATGAAATGTTACTATCAAAACAATCGGATGATATTGCAATGCAGGATACCAAATGGCAAAATCGATTGGGATGTTCGGGTGTATTCTTGCAAGATTCAATCGATATGGCAGGTGCAATAGTTTTGTCTGCTAATTTACGTACGCAACATTAAAAAACTATATTTAATTTGTATCATACTCCTGTGAAAATGATGAAGTGGGGTGATATCTATGATGGAAAATGTTTTCGATGTCAAATGGATGCAGCAGATATTGTCCATATATTTTTTGATTGTAATGCACTTTCTCCTTTTTTTTTAAGAATCGAGGAATTTTTATTTACAATAACGAAGGTGCAATTTCATATAAGTCGGGAACTGCTGCTTTTTGGGGTTGGTATTGATGATGAAAGGTCACAGAACTGCTATCCCCACCGATATTTTCTTTTTATGGCTACGGCGGTAGCCAGACTATGTATTGCTACAATGTGGCTGAAACCCGAACCCCCTGCTTTTGAAATGTGGAGAGCAAAGCTCTATAATGTGTTCCATTTAGAATTTAACTTATATCGTACTAAATCTATGAAAAAAAACTAACTGGGGGTGAAGATATGGCAGCCAATGCTCCAACATTTCGAATTATCATTTGGATCGTAATTTTGTTTGATATCTGTCATAGTGTTTTAGTACACTTTCAAATGTTATTGAATATATGCTTTATTTGCCTTTTTTTTTGTTTGCTATGAATTGAATTAAAAAAAAAAATTGTAGTCTGATATACAAAAATAATTTCCTTTGACTGACATCTAATGCATGAATCAGCAGAATTGTAAACAGAAAGAACAAAATGAATGTTTCAGTTTTAATGTATTTAGTGATTTTTTTTCTTCAAAATTTGACTAGAGAGAGAGAGAGAAACTTGTTTATTTAGACCTTGGTCTTTTAAACAGTACAGAACACACGCAATTAGGCTCAAAAAGTACAGACAGACAAAATTCTACTACATCTTAAATAGGTAAAATTCAGTACTTGTTAAAAGAAAATTAAAAGAGGGTGACGCCCTCAGAAACACAACATACAATACGCCCTATTTTACAGAAATCTCAAAATCACTAAAAGGATAAGAAGAAAATTTTCATTTTATAAAACTTTAAAACAATTTAAAATCAGTGCCCCTCTTTCGAAATCACCCTTCCATATTCTTTTAAACTCTTCAAAAATGTACCCAATCCAATTGCAATTTCTAACGTGGGCATATCGGTAAGTAAACATATCGCCTAGGCACGTGAAGTTATCTTATGTGATAGAAATATCGGACATAAAAACTATTTCCTTATATCATGTACAAATAAGCAATCAAGTAAAATATGCGGCATATCATGTCTTAGTCCACGCCCACAGTTACAATTACCTTCTGGGCGGATCAGTGCAGAATTTAATTTTCCATCTATCTTCCATGGGTTAACCCCAACCGAGTCCTAAGAATTTCATATCTCAGCACTCGATTGGGCAGAATGTCCAAACACGGGAACCAGCCATCATTAACCCATGACTTTTTTAACCACTGGACCGATTTTTTCTCTGACATATAATCTTGGTCCTGCGCCCTGGAGAGCGACTGGCCTTGTTCCCTAAGGGTTTTCTTAGTAAACTCGGCTATCAAGGCGTCCTGAGAGAATTTCACATTAAGGCGCCCAGTTACTTTCTGGAGGGTTTTGCTCACATCCTTTGCCCAGGCAAGGTTACTTATTTGGATCTCATCCCTACACCACTGTGAGACCTTTAGTGTCACTCCTGGGTCTTGGCGCTTCCAGAATATTACCAGGGCCATTTGAGATTGTACGGTCCATGAAGTTAGCCCAAGCTCCATTCTTATTGTTTGAACCATAGTACAGTTTGGTAAGGACAATAAAATGTTTAAGATTTTTCCCTCTTCCTGGTCCCACTCATGTTTACCGCTCAGGTATAACACCTCTGCGCCATACAATACTTGGGGGGGGATCATTGCACCAATTGCCTTTATAATTGGTTTATGAGTCATGTTGCCATATTCTTTATTAAACCTTTTCAACCCACATGTGGATGAAAAAGCTTTGGCTCTTTGCGCCTCCAAATGGGTGCACCAATTTAGCGCACTGTCAAACCAGAGCCCCAGATATCTATATTCCTTAACTGCCTCTAATTTGTTATTACCCAAAAACCAATTAAAGTTCTTCTTGCTCTTTCCAAAACATAAGACCTTGTTTTTTTTCCATATTTACAGTCAAAATGTTCCTATCACAATAACCTTTAAAAGCATTTAGTTTCCTTTGAAGTCCTATTTCTGTTTGATCTAGGATCACTAAGTCATCTGCGTATAATAGGCAAGGCACTTTGTTCCCGCTCATTCTAGGGCTTGCACTTCTTTCTACTTCAAGTGTCGCAGGGAGATCTGCCAGAAAGATTGAAAATAACAGGGGTGCCAGAACGCACCCCTGTCTAAGGCCATTCCTTATCAATATCTTCTGGGTTAGTGACCCATGCGAATCTCTAATAACCTGGGCCCAGTTCCCTCTATGGAGATCTTTCAAGATCATCAATAAGCCATCCGGAATTCCATATCCTATCAAATCCTCCCAGAGTTTGTTCTGGTCCCCAGAGTCAAACGCGCCCTGAAAGTCAACAAAACAACAATGCAACTTCCCATTTTGTTCTATTGACGTCCGGGTCAACGCCCATAGGGCAAAGCAGGTGTCTATTGTAGAATGGCGTTCCTTGAAGACGCCCTGTTCCACTGGAATGATTGCTCTCTCTTCTGCCCAAGTCTTTAGCCTACCTAATATAATTTTAGCAAATATTTTTTCTCCTATATCGAGTAGGTTGATTAATCTATAGTTCCTTGGTGCGTTGACGTCCCCTTTTTTATGGATCGGTCGAATTATCGCACCCTTCCAACTACTTGGAGCTATCTCTGATTCTAGGATTACTAAGAACATTTGGGAGGAGAATTTGGCCCACCAGGATGTCTGTGACTTGATTATCAGGGCAGGCAGGTTATCTGGGCCGGAGGCTCTTGTTAAGTTTAAAGTTTTGATTGTAACAAGTACATTTCTTTCTGAGAAGTCTGGTTTTAGGTCATCTACCAGGCCACTCCAGTCCCTTTGTACTTCCTCTTCAGATTCACCCCCCAGAGGGTATAGCTCTTTCAAATAATCCTCCCAGGCACCCTCTTCTACCACGCAAATCATTGACCCAGGTGAGGCTTCTGCTGCTGAGCGGACTAGATTCCAGAATAAACGTATATTCTTGGATTCTATTGCCTCCAGCAATTTCTTCCAGCAATTATCCTTATAGGCTATTCTTGTGCTATCAAGAAGCATAGTATACTCTTTCTTTAATTTTACAAGATGTTCAGCTCTAGATTTATCAAATTTTTACGCAGACTGCGCTGTTCTCGCCTTAGTTCTCTTTTCTTGTTTAAACAGGCTATATTATACCAGTTTCCCTTCCTAACTTGAGTGGTTTGTGTACTCTTGGTAATCTTTACGTCTGTTCTAAGTTCGACCTTGATACTTTGTACCACTTGGTTTAATTTTTCAATGTACCAGGCCAGATCTAGACCAACTCTGCATCCTAGAACGATTTTATGTTGGAGCCTGGTTAATTTCTCTATATTTTCTTCAGTTAACCGTGTTGTGATGTGTCTGGGATAGTCCATCTGTGGTATAATTACTTTTTCAGCAATGAATTGATGGGAAAATGCCAGTTCCACTTCTAGAATATTGTGGTCACCTTCTTCTATATGGTTAACCATAAAGCTCTTTATTATATCAAAGTTCCATGCTGGGATAAAGACATAATCTATGGGGCAATTTTGTGTACCTTGTTTAAAGGTTTTTTTTTCCGGGCGATCTTGTAGGAACCTACCGTTCAAACAGAAGAGACATTTATTCGCTAGGTAATTCCCCAAGCTTACATCCTTCATTGTACACAGACTTTCTGGAAACTTTGCTTGAATCTATACTACTATTATAAAGAGAGAACTGTGTCCTTTGAGGCAGGTAAACTCCAGAAGTACACCACCAATCCCGACACCCAATACAGCGTTGGAAAGAGGAGGTCCAGGAGATGGACATAGGCTATACATCACCACACCATATATATTGGGGGGGAAAGAACGTTAGGGGATAAAGTAGTCCGGGCGTATGCATACAGTGATAGAACACGGCTTGGGGTGTGGGTGTGGCGTTAGGTAAACGCGGCATCATGGGCGTCTGTATACAACGCGGCCAGGAGCGCGGAACCGACACCCGGCGGAGGCGTGTGGCCGATGGCTTCAGGACATGGGACCTGCCCAGAGGTAAGAGCGGCCAGGAGCGCGGGGAGGAGAAGGTTCTGAGAGGCACCACGGCCAGGGGCGGTAAGGCACTTAGGAGCAAGCCGCGGCCCCGAAAGTTACAGTTATGCCCGCTAAAGTAAAGTTATGCTGTGTTTGAAAGTGAAAGCAGGCATGGAGAGTAAAACACGTCAGCCCACAGTAGGAGAAACCCCTTTAAACAAGACTGTGGGTGTTTATGCGCTAGATGCAAAAGGCACCCTCTTCTAGGCGAAAACCAGGCACAGCCACTCTAACCATTATGATACGGGGGAGTGATTCTGATCTCCGTGCTGGAGGGAGGGCCCGAGCAGGGAGACGCAGAGTGCTGGTATCACTACCCACCGCTTCCACAGACACACGGCTCAAGGCAATAACATGATTTCAAATAATCCTTTTGCAGCAAAATGGCAGCAGTGGCCGATCCTGATCACACTTAGCACGGCTTTGCACCTTTTAAGGGAAGTGGTCAGTATCTGAGCTTCACAGGCAGACCGTGTCCGGGGTGCGCAATGCTGGTGAATACCTTTCACCTCGCAAAGCCTACCCGGACAACGTCGGGATGGGCTGCTAGTTATATCATAAGATTCTAAAAAATCCTGATACATGAGATCCTGCCGCTTAGGATTAAGTTCATGGTTAAAATCTCCTACCAACAAAATCAAATCTGAAACGTACTTTTCACACAATAAATCTAAATCATTTTTAAAGTGACCCATTTCAACTCGATACTCCTCCTTGCCCCCCCATTGCATATATACATTTACAATCAGCACATTTTCTTTCTTATTACTGACTGTAATTAATGTTATTCTACAGCAGAGCAGCCATTTACATGTTACAGTGAGCCGGGGGAAGTTTTTCACCAAATTTGTAGATATTAAAGTCAATAAACCCCACTACAGGGGGCTCGCCACATAGCCAGGTCTCCTGGATACAGATGATCGCATTATTTTTTGCTATATCTTTTAGCCGTTCAAGTTTTATTTGGTTTCCTAGCCCATTTATATTCCAGGAGACCATTTTGAAGCCGTGTGGCTGCCCCTTTACCTATTCCACATCACTAAGGGGCCCAAACCTATTGGATTCCTCTAAGTACCGCTGTGAAGGACCTGGGAGGCTAGTATTAAGACTCCAATTCTTCCAAGAGTCTTCCGAAACAGAACCATTTAATATAATATTAAAGTTTCCCGGGCCTTGCCCTAAGCCTCTTTCTATAAATCTTACTTGCCTTTTACCAAGTCATGCATGGTACTTTAAGAACTCTTTTCCTTGCTGGACACTTTCTTCAGTCCCTACTTCTTCATTAGGTACTGACCGAATCCCTGCTTTAATATCTCACTTCCAGCTCGTTCAATGGCTATTTTTACCAGCTCAGAATAAACTAGTACCTTACTCTTTTCCATCAAAGTTTGTTTGAAAGCCCACCTGTCGGAGATCTTTTGTGCAGATTCCTTTCAAGTTAGGGCGATGGGCGAAAGCATTAAGAAGAAGTTCTCTATTTAAGTACGAGCGCTTCTTCGCTTTTTTCCCTCCCCTTCCCATTTTTACTTGCTCAAAGTACAGCCATTGATTTCCTTTAGAATCCATACTATTTGTTTTTGATCCCCTATGTGGTTGTTGTATTTTAGTTTTAACCTCATAGGCTTTCTCATTAAATTGCATCCCCGTATTATTTTGTTTCTTACTGCCATTATCATTTATTACTCGATTCATTGCTGGCTTCTCTGTGTTTCCCATTCTTGTATTGCTTACTCTCACTCTCTTACTATTTGGAGGCTTACGTTTTGACTCTTGTTCCATTAGATCTAATGATTCCTCCACCTCGGACCTTTTTCTCACTACACTACTCTACCTTTGCTCTTTCTTTGTATGACTCTACTAACAGGTCTCCCCTGTCTTAATGAAGTATGACTCTTATATACACCCCTCCTTTTTATCAGCATAGGCCATTTTGAGATGTACACTTCATGATTTGTAGCCGGGAGTTCAGTATTCCCAACCTCCATCACAATTGGAGTAGCAGCTGGGGTTCTTTATTCCCAACCTCCCTCTCGATTGGTGTTATATTCTCTGGGTCAGGAAGGCATTTGACTCTTGATTCCCTGTAATTCACCCTGAATTTTTAAAAGGTGTGAATTCTGTGATTTTAGTGTATCATGATTTAGCATTGTCACTTCAAGGATTCCCTGGAGAGTTTTTTGAAATATTAATATCAGATCCAGCATTGAGGTGGCAGGATTTGTAGAGGACTCCGGGATAGTCTGTGAAGACTGATTACCGTCTTTAGTACCCTTGGAACCTAAAGTGTGTTCTTCGTGCACGTCAAGTCCTTTCGAGTTTCCATTCAGAGCCAAATCGTTCAAATCCAGGTCATCTTCCTCATCTTCCTCCTCTTGTCCTTGAATTTCGCTATTTACTTCCTCAGAGTCGTGAAGCAAGGACAACTTTGGGGATGAGGATAGCCTGGGTCTCATTGTAGGCCCATTATGAGTAGTTAAGGACTGTAGTGATTGGTTAATTAGATTTTCAGGGTCCGCCATTTGGTCATCAAAAATGACAGAGGAGCCCCCCTTCCAAAGTTTTTCTCCGGCTGATTCCAGATCAGGTGAGAGGGGCTTAACCGGAGAGAAAACCCTTTTGAAATGTTTTCCCACAAAGTCTTTCAGGGGGTTAGAAGCTTTGCCACCCATATAACCCGCATTCGATTGCTCATTGGATATTTTCTCTTTTCTCTTTTGGATACGTTTAGATTTTGGTTTTGACTCGAGGTCCACCGAGCTGCCTCCTGATGAGTTTAAATCCATTGGGGGTTTTTTAGAAGTCTTTGTTTTTGCCAGTCCCAAAGCACTTTTGTTCTTCCTTGGCGCCATCGAATGGACTTTTTTGATTCAGAGATACGTCGGTGCTTTGTGCCGGCTGAATCAAACCCCTCCGCCCTAGACACTGCCCTCAGGACAGGGGTATACTATTTGCAACAGTAAAGAAATGAATAATAGGTAGAAAGGGGGAAAGAGCAAAGAAACACCCTTTTCCCCACTTACCTCTGTTGTGCTCTAGTAGATAACCTGAACCGTGCCGAAGCCCGTTTTCTGCTACATATATAGTGCCTCTTCCTCTCCTGAGCTCTTTCGCGCCTTATTCCGGCGCTGTCCTCCAATTTGATCCGGCCCCTCCTTTCTTCTCTCTTCTCTACAGACTTGCGCTGTGAGGCTGAACAGCGGCGAGGCTAAACAGCGGCGTGACGGGAGATTTCCGACATCTACGTGCTGCGTGCTGCCTCTTCACACTCCGGCGCTATTGGTGTAAGGGGGGGCCGTGGGGGTGGGGGGGCCGGGCACCCGCAATGCCGCTACACCGGGCCGTGATTTCAGCTTCCTGCTCCCAGTCGGCGTCTCTCGCAGTTCCTCGCAGTTTCCTCGCGGTCACGTGAGGCCTCCCGGGTCACAGGTCACGGTACGGTAACTACGCTGTAATCACGCAGCACAGCTAAGGTCCATCCAGAGCAGGATTCGAGCCAGAGAGATGTCCGCCGGTGTTCGTTACCGGAAGCAGCTGTCAATTACAGTATGTGGTGTAAATTTGACTAATAAATAACCGTTTTTGGGAAGGGACAAAACACAAGAAAATGCAGTCTAATTCAGAGGGGCAAAGCTAAATTGGAGTGGGTTAGGGAAATAATAAAACCATGCCAGGAAACAAATGCTTCTCAGGTCTCTCCAGCAAATGTTGGTATGGGGTTGCCGAGAATGTGTCTGTGAGGATAAGCCCATAATGTCCTAGACCTTAAATCAGATCATCAACAAAGGTTCTCTTAGTGCTTGCAGCTGAGCTTACCCCACAGGTTAGGGACATACATTGAGCTGCAGCGTGTGGTGATGTCCTCCTAGATTTGGGCCTGCACTGCCTCACTCAGCTGGGTCTCTGGACCTCCATAAAGGTGAGGGTAATTTCCGATGAACCCTAGTTGTCAGGAATGGGGGGGTGCATCTCATCAAATCGCTAAGGCAAGTTGAGGGTAAGATGAGAGCTAGGATCAGTAGGATGGATAAAGATGGTGTTTTGGTGAAGGGACACTGCCTCAGAGTGACCACAAAATGGTCAAATTCCTCTTCTGTATGCCATTTCCTGTTTTACACAGTAGGTGCAAGTCTCCCCGCTGACAGCAGAGTCTCCTCAACGCATGCGGGCCAGAGAATCTGCATTTGGTACTCAGACACCACATGTGTGAGAGAACCTCTACTTGCAAACAGGAATCCTCTACATGTGGAGGCGATACCTCCAATTGCAGGCAGGAGATCGCTGCATGTACTAAAAGTACTAAACATTAAATAAATGAAAACTATTGTATGTGTTCCTATTGCATGTGCATTAAGCAAGGATGTAAGTATGGTTGCTCTGAAACTAGAGTGTACTATGTGAGATTTTGTGATTAAGGATCTTAATGGTAATTGTTGGCAAATGAAGAGTAAACTAGCTGATCCTACACCTGTATACCCTGACCTCTATTCAGTACCCATCCCGGGGGACCTGGATGTGGACACAAATCATGTCAATGTCTATATGGAAGCCCTGCGGTGTGACAGTATTTGCAACACGCAACAGGCTATGCCAGTCTTGCTCGCAAATTCTGTGCACCACCCCCCTTGCCTGGGTCATGCAATGCTGCATCAACCACACCATTCCTGGCAAGATTTTAGTGCCTCAGCACTGATCCCAAGACAACAGACAGGTCTAAAACCTGCCCCACAGGTAACCAGTTGTTCCTCCTCTGGAGAATACATAACCCAGTACTCTCACTCATCTGAGTGACATAAGCGCTGTGAACAAGCTGCTGATCCCCACCCACAGCCATTACTCTGGGGTCTAAGCTGCCACCACACCCTCTTGGGTTGACTTTGTCCCCTTAGGAGACTACAGCCCCATCACAGAGTGCTCCCAGATGCAGTTCACTCCCATACAGATCCCACCACAGGAACGCCTCACCCTTAGACACCTTTCAGTCCCATTGAGTCAACAGAAGTACTGCAGGACACTGAGTGGAACATGCCTGACTCAGGTCCCACTGATGTCACTTCCCATCTTCCATGCCACAACCATGAAGACCAACCAGGGACCACATAGATTCCCCAGTGAAAGGTTCAACAGGTCACCTTGAGGCCCACATTGCCTCCTTTCACCACACGCAGCAGAGGGCTTGTTCCATCCCACTGTGTTCCAGGACTTTGAGGGGCTCCCAGGGTATCCACCCAAAGGCTGGTACACCAATATTGTACCAGGAAGGGGCCAGATTAGGGCAGTGCCTGCTGCACACCTTCCCATGCTGGGGGCTGTATCCACCAGCCAAACCATTTCTGGTGAGCCAGGACTTTGAGGGGCCTCAGGGCATCCACCCCAAGGTGCATTCTCAGGGCATCCACTCCAAGGCTGGTACACCAGCAATGCACCAGGAAGAGGTCTGCTCAGGGAAGCACCTCCTCACGCCTTCACCACGCTGGGGGGCACACCCACGAACCCTCAGGGCCTTTGCCCTCAGTCCCAGGATCTGACCCCACAGAACTTACCTGATTAGCCATCTAGCTGTCCCAGAAGGAAAACAGTCCTAGGATGACATCATACACTGCTCTCGGGCAGTCGCCTGCCCTACCCTGACATCTCAGGGTCCACCACTAACCCAACCTGGTAATGTAGGGAGCCCTACGCTTCTCTCTGATCTCCTCAGGGGAAGCCACTACACCTACAACCTTGGGAACCATCCCTCCACAGGGCAACAAAACTCTATGTGCCACCCTGGGCTAGCTCCCCCTCCCCATCAGATAACCAATGTGGACCACGGGAACCACAACACTCTCTCACCCACTACTGTGGGGAAATTTCTCAGGAACCTCCCACCCTCCTGGCTGGAACCCCAAGGGGGATCAACTACTCCTGGGCACCCTTCCTCCCCACCCTTCCTGTGGTTTCTGACCTGCGCCAAAGTGGAAAAACTGTAATAAGAATGACTCATGCTGGAATCAATTGTGGAAAATATGCACTGCCCATGGGAAGCACAAACATTTTCCTGGAGCCCACAATCACCTCCTACACTTACAGAAGCAGGGCCCACCCCTAAACCCATCTCTATGGTCTGGCTACCTGTTGTAGTCCCTAAACCTATAGAGAATAACTCTCCATATACTAGCAAAGTGTGTAGTACGAGGTTCAAATGGCACTCTAGTCTGGAACACTCAAATGGGAACAGTGTGTGTATAAAGCCCACCCGGTCATCACGGCATTTAAAAAAATTCAAACTGGTCATAACAAACACCTTTAATACATTTACCAACAAGCAATAATTTCACATGACATACATGTGCAGGCTTTCCCTCATAAATTCAGAGTTAACCCAACCAAACCTTAGAACCCCTCTTGGAGCCTTGCACTCTGATATTTGTGCCTTAATGCATAGGTAATGTGTGGCAAAACTGAACTTATGAAATGTTATCAACGCGTACCGGAACTGAATACCATTATCCCACAGCTGAGTACCAATGTAGAAAATGGGTTATTAATTGTGTGGTCTGAACAAGTAATAGGTCCAAAATTGTCCTTACTGGGAACCAAGCACCCCCTTGTACAAGAGGTTTTAAAGTAAGGTCCCCCAAGGTTTCAGAAGTCAGGCCCTCCTGGCCATTCCAAGGGTGCCATGCCATCTCTCCACCCCTGTCCTAATCCTCCTGCACAGCATGCTGGGACAGTCTAAAATGGCTTCATCCAGGAGTCACTGGTCACATCAGCTCCTGGGGTCTCAGCTCTGCCCCTTGCTTACATCACTGCCAGAACTTGAACACTAGAGTACAAGTAGAGCCACCCCACCCACCTCAGGGTTGGCTTCACTTGTCAGGACACTCGGTTGTTTCAGTGGGATTGCTTTTCCACCCAAAATTCTTCCTTCCGCCTATGACGCCTCCTTAAATTCCCAGTCCCGGAACAATTTATCATGTCCTATACCTCCTTCTGCTGCAAAAACTCTCCTCCCACACATATTTCTCCAACCCAGCTACCCCACTATAGTGGAAACACCGCACTTCTTCCAACCAAAGCACCCCCACCCTGCCCGAAGGCCATGGACACCATGGCAAAGGATTGTGGTTATCCAGTTCCTGGCAGGCAAAAAAACACTGAATCCTCACAGATCTCTGTCAAATGCAAGCATTTGACAGTCTAAGAAACCATTATCTTGGTAGTACTAAAGGTAGGCATTTAAAAAAGACCTGCATTGAACCAAAATCGAAACATTTCATTTTTTAGAACCAAATAAATCTCACACCCACCCAAAATGATAAAACACTCCGCTTTATCTCAGCCAGGAAGGCTTGAGCCTCTGCAATCTTGACACATTAATTAAGACATCCTTTAAATAAAACATTAAATTTTGCCATTTGAACCAAATAGGCCTGGCACCAGCAGCCTAAAAGGATAACAATAATTTTCTTAAATTCCCTGCGGTGCTGTGCAGTCCTAAATGTCATGTCAGAAAACAATTGAAAAGGAAACTCATTTGGCACTGTAAAAGACCTTTCCCTAATAGCTTTAACCAGCAACTTCTCTTTTAACCAATAATCAGAAAAATTGACCAAAATAGCATTAGATGGGATATAAGAGGGGATCCTATGCACTCGCATCATGACTCCGATATCTATTATCCCTAGTTTGTAAATATTTAATCTCTTGCATGTCTACTGTCCATTGTTTCACTGAAAAAGTGGGAGAAATCAGGCCATACAGGGGTTTTACTTGCTCAGCATAGTGAGGCAAATAAGTACGCCCAAAGTTGAGAAATCCCAGGAGAGATTGTAATTTCTTCAGTGTTCTGGGAGGTTGCAAGGTGACACACTTCTGCAGAAAATCAAGAGCCAGACCCTTGCACGATGGTGCCCATGTGACTGCCATGTCCCTCCTGCCTCCTGCAGGGAAACAGAGACTCGCACAGCATGCTCCCAAGGGGGGTGAAGGTTGGTTAAGGATAGGCACGTGGCTCCTTCTCCCATCTAGCAAGTGCAGCTACCTGGTCGATCTTAATAGAAGCATATGCTTTTCTCAAAGATTAAACCATGCACATGTAAGTACAGATAGCTGTTACTGGGAAACATGCAAATGGCTCATTAAATCACTCATGATTCCTTTGATCACTCCATCTTTTACTTGGATAACTGCAGTAATTCTCTAGTAATACATGCCAACCAGCACTGATCTTCTGGGATAAATGCATTTATCAGTCTAAGACCAATTTGGGATCGCCTGGCCACTTAGGAGGTTTTAGATAAACTCGGATCAATTGCATGTCTCAGTGGTGGCGATGATACATTTGCATGTCTGTCCTATCAACGTTTGTTAATACTTTTCCACCTACCATGGGGAATCACTGTTTGATTTTGGAGAAGAGCCTGAGATATGGCTACCACATCTGTTAGGAATTGGATTTCTGGTTGGCAGAGGTATGCTCCCTGTCTGAGCAGGAACCACAATCCTAGTCAGGGTAGGTCTGATAGACACTCTAAATTAACCTGTGTACCTGGTAGCTTGGCGCAGAGCAGTCAGTATAGTATTTGTGCAACACTTCAAACAGTAGAATAGTGAAAACACCACACAAAAGATACTGGTTAGACCAATAGAGCTTAATGTAAAGAAAAAAACAAGACCAAAATAACAAAAATCCAATAAGTAGAACCGGAGTTATTTATTATTAGACTATCTTGAAAGATAGTGCTTAAAAGCATAAAGAGTGAACTGGGGCTATCTAATCACGCTTCACTGGGACAAAGTCAAATGTTCAGGTTGGCATCAATAGAGTGCCGGCCGGCTACAGGGTCCAGGTTTGAATCACTGCAAAGTACCTTAGTTATGTTGTCGATGGGACTGCGGTGAGAAAAGCAAAGAGGCGATGCAACGTCGTAGAACCTCAGGATGTAGGTGATGCATCATCATTGAGCTGCGTAAGTTGAGGATGCATCAGGGATAGAGGTGAGCCGCTGCACCGTCCGCAAAGCTATGTACTCATTCCTTGTGATGCATCCCTGTTGAAGGAGATGCGCCGGTTCTGAGTGGCGCACCTTCATCTATGCATGTATTTTGTATTTGCTGCACTTTATACCCACTTCCAAGGGCCCAGGGCTGGGTGGTACCACTTGGCAGGGCACGACTCCCAGATGTCAGAATAAAGGTGCTGTTTATGGAGTAGTTGGAAGTCTTTTGTCTCCATGAGACTTCAAACAGAAGGCAAGCAGACAATCCATTGAAGTTACTCTAGATTCAAGAAATGTAGGTGCAGTTAGCAGTGACCCGTGCAGGTAAGAGCGGTGAGGCCGGGTGGGGGGATTTTGACTGATGACAATGAGGAAAAATGTATTCTTTATTTAATTTTCCCTCATGGTTGTCCATTGAATCCACCCCCAACCTGGCCCTACTTCTCCCCCAGGCAAGGAGAACAGCAGGCAGCACAGCAGTGTGACCATACTTCAGCAACATAGCAGTCCTTCTTTCTGGCAGAGTATCCACATGTCCAGAAGTGTACTGAGTTGGTAGGGTCAAAAGCCCAGTTCTTATACCCAGTGATGCCTGTGAAGTGCGGTAGACTTCAAATGGGGACTTTAAAGTCCACTGAGATCCTCCCTTCCTGTCCTGTCTCCAGACGCACTCCAGGGGTTCAAGCAGTTCTTTGTGTGGGGACAGGACACAGTATAATCAGGTGTAAGTGTGAGTCTGTGCACAGCTCCTCCCTCCCATCCTACCCAGGATGGCCCATCAGGATGTTGAGGGCTCATCAAGTCACACCTAATCTCCCTTTGTGTATGGCTGTCTAGATTGAATGCTCAAAGCCCAGCTGTCACCTACCTCAGACATGTATTGGAGACAGGGTGCAGGCACACATGGATAGGAACAGAAAAATGCTATCTTTGGAAAGGTCATTTTGACCATCATCTGTGTGTTTTTCTTTCTTGCCCTAATTGTGCCATGTATGCCCAGACGTGGGCCCAGCGCTCTTTATGTCACTGGATTCAAGCTAGCCTGGCTGATGAGGGGTGATGCCCTAAAACTGGTCCCAGTATGCTTGTTTCCAGTCCAGAGACGACCTGGCTTGGCAGTTCGGGTTGGAATGTTTCCATGAAGCACAGGGTCAAGAGGGATTTGCAAATGGCTGGGTCCAAACTGGGGTGGTATGGTGAGCAAAAGAATTATGGATTTAACCCAGATCTCTTGACTGGGGGTGATTGTTTGATTTGCTCTGCATTCCATCCATCATCTGTGCGTCTTTTGCTTTCTTGCCTTAAGTGCGCCGGGTATGCCGAGACATGGGTCACAGGCTCACTATGTCATTGGATTCAATCAAGCTAGCCTGGCTGATGAGGAGGGATGCCTCCAAACCGGTCCCAGGATGCTTGTTTCCAGTCCAGGGAGGACATGGCTTGGCAGTTCGGGATAGACCTTTCCCATGAGGCACAGGGTCAAGACTGATTTGCATATGGCTGAATCCAAACTGGGGTGGCATGGTGAGCAAAAGAACAATAGATTTAACCCAAATCTCTTAACTGGGGGTGAATGTTTGATTTGATCTGCATTCCTTCCATCATCTGCGTGTCTTTATCTTTCTAAAGGTGGCATTTTTTTAATTGTGGTGATAAATTTGACCTTATGATTAAAGAGGATTTATCATTACAATTACATAGGTACTAAACATGACAGAGCTACCGCCTTCCAATTGGAAATAACACTTATTAGATGTAGCAAGGAATCCCCAATGTTAACCTACTAGAGGGGTAGGTCTCACAGTAGCAAAAAACGAATTTGGGAGTTTTTCACTACCAGGACATGTAAAACTTAAAGTATATGCCCTACCTTTTAATTACACAGCACCCTGCCCGATCAGCTACTTAGGGTCTACCTTAGGGGTGACTTATTTGTAATAAAAGGGGAGTTTAAGGCTTGGCAAGGGGTTTTAAATGTCCAGTCGATATAGCAGTATAAACTGCACACACATGCTCTGCAGTGACAGACCTGAGATATGTTTTACAGGGCTACTTAAGTGGGGGCACAATCAGTGCTGCAGGTTCACTTGCAGCATTTAATTTACAAGCCCTGGGTACATGTAGTGTACTTTGCTAGTGACTTATAGCTAAATATGCCAATTACAGATAAGTCAATTGGACCAAATTTAGGGAGCAGGCACATGCATTTTAGCACTGGTTAACAGTGGTAAAGAGCCCAGAGTCCTACGCCGACGATAATAGATCAGAAAATTTGGAGGCATGTAGCAAAAGGTTTGGGGGAAGAACGCCCTAAAGCTGACAGATCTAACAACATCCAAGGAAGGCAGCAGGTGAGCAAATTGCCTACTTACAACTCGAGGAGGTTGTGACAAAAAATAACAGTAAAGGCCTCTTTTGAGGCTTTGCTATTGGAATGACTATACTGTAAAGGACAGATGTATCATTATTTTAAACAGCGATTATAATCGCTATTTGAATGTATGAAACTCCATGAATTCTATTTAGTGTTTTCTAATGGGTCACAAATTGGCATGCCTCATTAATACTAAAGAGGCAGGTAGCAATTTGTGACCCATTAGGAAACACTAAAATCACAGGGATGGTGGCCTGCTGGGGTCAGCAGACCATCATGTCTGTAATTGCTTTTAAATAAAACATTATTTTTAACGCTGCCCATTTTCCTTAAAGTAAAAAGGGATGCGCTTAAAAATGAAAAATGTAAAGGTTCATTTTCATTTTTTAAGACTAGGCAGTGGACCACTGCCTGCTCTTAAACAATGTTTTGCTACCATTCACAAAGGGGAAGGGGTCCCTTGGTGACCCTTCACGTTTGCAAATGGGTTACCATCTACTTGAACCAGGTGGTAAAATGTGAAAGTTCTGCTACCACATTTTGGTCGCAAAACATTCCTACATACCTTGCTGTTCGGTATATGAAAGGATGCCCTGAACACAACCATTTCTAATACCCAATCAATATGTATTCACAATTCCAAATTGCGATTCCGTAACATGTTACTGAATCACAAATTGTAATTCATGCATACCAAAATGCATGACCGGTAAAATGCATGATACATTTGGCTGAAAATCTTTAATGAGGATCCATCGCAGGGCAAATCTGGTGCCACCAGTTGTGGTAATTTGAGCTCCAATAGTGCATTTTAAAGTTGAAAAGCTCCTAGATGGAACTTGTGATCAAGCTACCATCTGTCCTAATCCCTGCCGCTCGGCCCCTCTTGATGCTTATGTCGGAGTGCCCTGGCGGTCTAAAGCATTTACTTTAGATAAATTAAAGTGCTCAAAGCAGGCTGGTTGCCTGAATACTTCAGCTAGGAAGCATAGAATAAGCCTCCGGTTCTATTTTGTTGGTTTTCTGAACTGGGCGATAATTAAGAGGGATGGCTGGTTCATTTGTATTGTACCACTAGAGTTGAAGTTCTTGGACCGGCACAATTCGATCCAGAGTGAAAGCACATGCCATGAATGTTTTCATTAATGTTATGTTATGTTGTGTTATTAAGAATTTCTAAAGCGCATGTTCACCAAACATGTCATCTACTATGGAGAGAATTACAGATTCCGTGGAGTGATAGGGCTGGAAACTTTCTTGGTGAGAGTGTAGATAAGTTGAGTGTTCAAGGAAAGAGCAAAGATGATGAGCGATGTGAGCTTCCAGAATTTTGACTAGGTAGGGAAGGAGGGACATTGGTTGGTAATTGTTTTAAATAGAGGGGTCGTCTCTCACCTTTTTTAAGAGAGGCAGAACCATTGCTTTCTTAAAACCAATAGGGACGACATCCTGGCTCAGGAATAGGTTAAGAACAGCCATCGCTTATTCAAGGAAGTTCCAAAAAATGTTTCTTTGAATCAGGGAGGGGGGGCAGACATTATTGGGAGATCCAGACTTAACCTTCACTAGCAGCTTTGAGAGATCATCCCTGTTGAATGAAGGGAAAATGTTGAGGTGGAGAGGATTTCTGTCTTCCAAATGAATACTGCTCTTAATTGTCCTGATCTTTTAGATGAAAAAATTCAATACATCACATAGAGCTTGAATTGGCGTCACCGGGACTTTTAGACGTTTGGGGTTAGACAATTGTGAGACTGTTTCAAAAATTACTTTTGTTTTGTTTTCAGAATTTAAAATCTTGTTAGAAAAATAAGTAGATTTGGCCTCCCAGATTAGTTTCTTATAAGATTTTAACTGCAAAAGGACTTTAGCCTTTTCTTCAGTTTCATATGCTTTACGCCATTTGCGCTTTGATTTGCGCAAAAGAACTTTGGCTCCTTTGAGATCATTGGAAAACCATTCAATGCTTCATGGCAATGGATCAGACTTGTCTTGGGCAGAGGAGCATGTAAATCACTTGCCTTGCCTCTCTAAGTTAATTCATCACTGCCCCCTCAAGGTCCTCCAAATCCTCGCTCTGGCCGAAGGACAGTGCTAGGGAGTTGCAGAGGGAAGTAAGATTTACATGTTTCCAATCCTGGACCATGTGCCAGGGCACAGGGAGGCTTTTCTACATGGGGGTGGGGATTCCAATCTGAATGTAATTAAATGATGATCTGACCAGCAGCGAGGAATAACCTGAAGGTTGGGAATGTGGAGGTTTAACAACCAAATTTGTTCTAACATATGGTCCTTAACATTGGTGGTCATTGAAACCAGCTGAGAAACGTACAGGCTAGACAGCGGCTCAGTCAGATTGGAGGATATGGGGCACTCACTTAGGTTGTTTACCTATAGAAAAAAGTCTCTAACGAATATTATTTTTGCAACGTCAATGGCCAGAGCCGATACTGCATTGGTCAAAGCCACCAAAAATTGCGGCATATGGGCTGGAGGTCTGTACAGAATATTACATATCAGGGAAAGAGTGGGAGAGTCTAATTTAATTACCAGAGTTTCTACTAAAGGGAGGGGTAGAGAAGTAAGTTTGGTGAATTTTAGTTGTTTATTTTTAATTGATGTGATTCCCCCTCCTTTTTTCCCCTGAGGTCTAGTCACATCCAAAATGTAGAAGTTCTCTGGGAGAGCCACTAAGATATCAGGCATAGAGTCCTCCATTAACCAGGTTTCTGTTATCTTTAATCAAGAATGAATGTCTGATGTTGTCAGAATTCTGACCATAAACAATGCCAACTAGTGATCCACTGGTGTGATTTATGTGACCTGCCAAGCAGCTCCCAGGAAACCAAAGTCATTTGATTCCCAGAGGGAGTATTTTTGAGAAACTGAAACTTGAAGACATTGATGGAAGTGCACCACAAAGAATGGAGCCTGCATCTTAATTTGACTCAGCACAGGAAACCTCACCCAGTCTGGACAAGGAAAGGTTTGACAGAATGATTTCTCTTTTTTGAATCTGTGGTTTGGGGGTGCATGGCCATTCTTAGTAGATGGAGTCAATTGTCTGGTTAATTCCAAAAATGAATGAGACTCATTGATGCTGCAAGTTGCATGATCCCCAGCATTTGGTGTTCAACTTCTTAGAGGGAGAAATAACGTTCAGCCACATGGACCAAGCAATAACAGGTCTGTGATGCACTTAGATGCCTGGGGCTGCATGTGCGCCACAATGACTGGATCAATATATGTCTACCCTTCTCCAACAGGTGTCGGTAGCCTACTGAACTACATTTGTGACAGGGGTTGAGGTTTTCAATTACTTTCCATGAACAAGGAATTCCTAGTAAGAGCGGGTCATAACCTTGCATTGATTAAATCATTGCCATTTGTACACACTGTCTGCTCTGCTCCATTCAGCCCAGCCTAGTTAGCCAAACGTGCATTGATTTCCAGCTGGGTGAGATAGTTCTGCGTACATACTACTTCCAGCTTTAAGGTTCTCTTTCAAACAGTGAGACCTTTTTCCAAACAGCACTTTGTTAAGTAATACTGCAATAGAACTCTCGTATTATAAAATTCAATTTACAAACCCATGTTTCAAGACCTCTGCATCTCCTATATTTTCTAAGAGGAGATCTGTGCCATGATTGTGGACATGTACCCACACAAAGGCCTCTGAAAGAGTTTAATATGCGGGAGGGCAGGGGAGTGGCTGGAAAATGAGGAATACTTACACCTACATCGGTAGGTGTTAGGGGACATGACCCTGAAAAAAACACCCTCTCACACAGGAGTAAATCCATTGCTGTTCACAAACTGCATATTGTAAGTTAATACACCAAAATGATCCCATGACAGTTGTAATTGTCCTCCAGCTCTTAGATTCTAAATGTCTTCCAGCAAGACCAACTCCTGGGCCCCCGTGGTCCATTTTGACTGTCTGACCAGCACCATCCTGAGTGCTGGTGGTAGCCGGCACCTTTTCTTTGCTCCCGCCTAGGCGGGAGCAGAATTTTCAAACTGCTCCCGCCGGGTGGGAGCAAACTTCTCGCTACATAGAGATCGGATGGGTGAGGAAATGCGATAGCCTGATTTATGTCTATCAACTTATCATGGTTGTAAACTCTACTCTGCTACAATACCGGTCTGCCTTCGAGTGTTCGTTTCCCTGAACCTGACATTTACACACGTGCTTCTACCGATGGCATAACTGTATAGCTTGCTTACGAGCTGGGTCGTGCTTGACCACTGTGATTGTTGTTCCAGACCGGAAGACTCTTCCTACTTCGCAAATTTACTTCATTTTCTGACATTGTTATTTATATATTGGATATTAAGTCTCATCCCTACAATTTCGGCCTATTTTGCCTATATATGATGCTCATCACACTTCTTAGTTCGCCTTACTCATGCCTTGAAAAAGTCCTTGTGTAGGACGAAACACGTGTTGGTGATTTCTAATATTTGCTGGGAATATCTGTTTTATGGAATTGAAAGAATAAAGATTGAAGAATACAAAATAAGTGGACTATATCTTTAAACTCCTTGTTGGAACAACTCCTACTGAATGCCACCTTGTCATGTGTTTCTTTTTGGAATACTCTATAATTAGTAGAGCTTGTTATACTGAGGGTTTATAACTTATGCCCTAACTGTTATAATTATTAGCCCACAGGAGTGCTGTTATAAGTTTCTCTACTTTGTTTGGAGCAAACTTCTTTCCCTGCCTACGAAAATGTGGTCAGCGTATACCCGCAGTCTACCGGGCAGGGAAACACAGTGTCCTGAGTGGGATTCCTGGCACACTGAAAAGTATCGGGCCCCAGAGGATGGTGTCCCAGGGGCCAATGTCTACTGAGGAAGGCAGCTGGACCCCACATATTCGAAAATGGCCCACAGGAATCGGGTGCTCAGGGAAAGTGGATGGTGTCCACCTCTCATTATTTAAAACAAATCACCTCAGGGGAAGAATTCCCCAGTGCCTGATGAGACATATGCCCCTCCACTTAATATTTTATTTGACCTTAGGGGAGGGGGTCTCTGGGGCTAGTGTTGGATCATGGAGGGGTGCAGCACACCTCCCTCCCCTTCTTAATTGATTTGGCCCCAGGGGTGTGATCCCCAGGGACTGAAAAACTTGGGAAGTGGGACATCATGACCGTCCCCTATAAAATCCTTTTCGCCACTCCCCTGGGCCATGCCCTCTCCGGTAGGTGTATATTTGTAAAGCGCATGGGTAGTGGATCCACTATAAATTTACTGCAAATGTTGTTTTTTAAATATATTTAGGGTAACAGGATATATATTTTTTGTTTACCTTTTTTCCTGGACAAAGGACTGAGTCTTGTGTCCTAAAATGGCTGCAACTACATTGTTGTAGTTGACTTGTGGATATATGCGGAGTGATATATGCTACGTTTTTGATGCCTAAATTCACAAAAACTACTCAATGGATTTACATCAATCCCAAAAAGCATCCTTTCTGGACCAAGATCAAGCTTTTAACACAATATTTTTTTAAACCGTTTAACAGTTTTTGAGGTATCGCTGTTCAGTTTTCCTGTGGAAAAATGAATAGAGAAAAGGTGTTTTGGGACCTGCCTTTTTTTGGCCCCGCTTGATGGATCACCATGAAATGTTCCAGGAATTAGTTTAGGTGGATGAGACTGTTTTTAAAAAAATCATTCAGTTTGTGATAAGCAAAACAATTGGAACTTCATCATGTTTGTATGTTGGAACAACGCATTATTTTACCTCAAATTTTTGTGGTAAAGGAATGCATGGTAAACCCACCCCCTAAAAACTAAACTGAACCCCTCCTACTCCCTAAAAACTACCACTTACCCTCACCTCCCATCCCTTAAAAACTTACACGAACCCCCAACTTCCTAGAAACTAACCCAAACCCCTCCCACCCCCTAAAAACTAACACACACCCCTCCCACCCCTAAAACTATCACTAACCTCACCACCCACTAAAAACTAACTCGACCCCCAACCCCCTAAAAACTAACCCAAACCCCTCCCACCCCCTAAAACAAACACAAATCTGCTCCCACCCCTTAAAAACTATCACAAACCCCTCCCACCCCCTAAAACCTAACCCAAACCCCCACCCCTTAAAATCTAACTCGAACCCCCACCCCTTAAAAACAAACTCAAACCCCTCCCCCTAAAAACTAACCCAAACCCCCCCTCCCTAAAACCTAGGCCAAACTCTTCCCACTCCCTAAAAACTAAGACAAACCCCTCCTCCAATAGGAACCCCTCTAATATTTGTTTAGGTCTGACGCTCCTCTGAACTCCGCCCTGCACAAACACTAGTCAGACTGAGCCTTAACCACACACATGCGTGGTTAAGGCTAAATCTTTGTTCGTGCAAGTTGTTGTTCGGCTTGTGTGACTCCGGAACTCATTGTTCCGGATTCGTTGAGGATGTTTCCCCTATATCATACTTGCTTGCTGTACTGAGGGGGTTTCTAGTTGCAGTTCAGCTGGGACAAGTCCATTTAGCTCATTCTTTTGTGAGCCTAACTCTGGGGTATTAATCTCTTCAGCTTCTGGTCCCATCTGGTCTTGGGGGTTCTGTTTTGAAGAAATGGGAAATACTAAGACCTCTTCATTTTCCTTTGTGTTTTTTTTCTCCTTGATGTTTGATGGTTTATCTCCCCTCCTTCATTTGGTTCATTAGTTTTACCCCAAGGGAGCTGTCTCTCCCATCATCAGAAAATGGTTTCCAATGGGCGAGCCATGGAGAAACTGGTTAGGTTTTCAGTCATCTGGACTCTGAACCAATCTTCCAGCTTCCATCTCTTTTCTTCTCCAGCCTCCTTATTTTACCTGGAAGTTCTCTCAAAAGATCCTCAGGGTCTGTGACCCAGATTGAAGGGGGCATCATATAATCTTCTTGCAGTAACAGGATAGATTGGGAGTTTGTCTCCACTTTTGAAGGAGGCTACATGGAACTTGTTATTATATCTTATTTAAGAACTTGGTGTTTGTTGCTAGAAAGTGAAAATCCATGTTGGCTAATCATTTTTATTTTCATTGAGTTATGTGTTGTGAGGATGACTGTAATATCTATCTACTACCCAGAGAAAATTAGAATTTTGAAACTGTGCAAGTTTAAAACAATGCAGCCTCAATTGAACCATAAAACTTAAACTTATGTTACACATTTATTATGTAATTGTGCACTATTTAGATGGGTTCAACTTTTACCAGGCCCAATGCACAATAGCTGACATTTATAAGGCACACTACATAGACTTACATCATTTTAAATTTGGCATTCCAATGTAAACATTCAGGTGCCACCTGGTGGTCTCATCTAGACAAAGCCCTTGAAGGCACATGAAACTTTGATACTCATTTGGTCAACAGACCCTGTATTAACCTATTACTTTTATTGTTATATTTTTGGATCAAGTAAAGTATTTTGCACTCAAATCTATAAGTACTGTGTCTTTTGAGAAGGAGAATGGACTATCTTGGAAAACCTTTTTAAACAGATTTTAAAATATTGGATTTTTTCTACTTTGTGTTGCAATATATCTGATTTAGATCAGTAGCCTGATGGGTTATCTATCTGTCCCACACAGCCAGTGCTAAAGGATTTGCACCAAATATGAATGGTGAAAGCTTTCACCACAGGGGTTGGGTGAACTCAAAGAGGAGTGAACACCAAAGATTAGACAAAACAGTAAACCCCAGACAGTTATGATTCTAGAATTGGAGACAGGCATGGTTGGAGAGAACAAAGGGGCCCCTATCGCCACCATAACATAACTTTTTTTTACATTGTGGTTAACCACTTACTGTGACTTAACGCTGACTTGTAAATAAGACCTCCTTTCATGCTATACTTAGGGAAAAAAGGGGTGGGCAACAGGTTTTGCGGTGGGCTTTCCGCCGTACCACCCATTGATTTTAATACTGCCTTATATTTACAAGAGTGGCGTGAATATGCTGTAGCACCAAAATTAAGACCAGGGAAAATCTGGTCTTAACAGGGTGCAATGGGGAGAAATGCATTATTTCTCCTCGTTTTTGCTGTTTTTATGTGTAGCACACAGAAACCAGCATAAATTCAGCAAAACGGCATGCATGATTGTTTATTGTGCAAAAAGGTTTCCCTTCCTGTTCATAAACAATCACTTCACAAAACAGCACACACAGAAGTTAAATAACTTTCTGTTTAAGATTGTTCATGTACAGGAAGGGACACCTTCCTGCACATAAATAATAACTTTACACAACACTGGTACCCTATCACTATGGTGCAAAGGTGTTTGCGTTTACATTAGGCAGCTGTAATTAGCACCAGCGCAGGGGGAAACAAAGCTACACCAGGTTCCTGTAACAACGGTGCAGCCCTGGTTTTCAGAAGTGGTGGAGCGCTGCGTTAGGCCAAGAAGGCTAACGCCATGCTCCGTCACTTTCTTGTACATATGCCTCATAGCTCCTTCCCTCTTTTCCTATGCCAGTCCAGATGTGACTGCTGAAGAGTTGGTGATATTTGGTGCTGTAGGTCTGTTCAGTTGAATGGACTTAAAGGGACAAACCAATTAGCTGGGCTCATCAGAGCAAATCTAGTAACCGTTTATAGCAACAATCTTGTGTGCACTGATGCAGCTTCACAGAAGGGCAATTTCAGCGCCATCAGGGGGCTACCTGATGTTACACATTGATAACATTTTATGGAGGATGGTACACACAGAACTCCATTTCACAATCAAATTCTCCTATGAAAATATTCCAGGATTGCATTTCAAGCTGAGGTCTAATCTTTATACAAATATTCATAGAGCTTGATGAATTTTTTGTGACATTATAAAATGTGACACATACAGGAGCCCATTGTACTGAATGCAGACACAGTTTTTTTTTTTGGGGGGGGGCACTTTTAATTGAGGGCGATTTAGGGGGGAAATTAGAAAGCAAGGTTGCAGGCCTCTTGGAACCATTGATACAAAGACTGACTTAAAATCGAGATTAGGTTATCAAACCTTGAAAAACCAGTGTCAAATAGCAGCCCGCCAATGGTAAATTGCAATGGGAGGGTGAGCAATGCAAATAATGGGACCATGGGCAAACAAAAACCTGGTAATAGTACCGAGAATCACAGTGATGTATGGCATGCAAGGGGCGGAGGGGGCCAGTTTCAGAATAGAATTCAAGACCGCTCACAATTACAGGATTCTACTCGCACATATGCCCAGGCGGCCAATACTCCAGGTGGTTATAGTTCAGGGATAGAGAGGCATCATACTCCAAGTATATTAGGAGGAAATATACAGGAGCATAGGCCTCCAGGGGACGGTCACCCAACTCTCCATTTACCTCCTGCATCAACCCCCATACAATCATTTTACCAAATGTTCCTCCACTGCTACCCGGCGCACTCGAACACTGGTCCTCCTTGATAAACAAATCACTTCACTTTCTAAGTACCAAGACTGGGATCGGCGATCCGCTGTTTACATAATTTAAAATGACACTGCAGATTGTGTGGGTTGGGAAATCCACCAAGAATCTCTCAGGCGACTGTATTGTCCTAACTTTTAGATCACAGGGCCTAGTTAAGGCAATTCTAGAAAGGTCTAATACCTGGTCTGTGAGCTCAAGGTGAGTTTCTCTTCTTCCACTGGGCTTCTTCTATCAGCCATCTAGGCCCTTGTGGTCTGATGTAGAAAGGAAGAGACACAGACAAGATCCTCAGCATACCTCGTACCCTTCTTGGTATCATTCAAATCGCTACGAAGCATTAAGTGGCCTTGGAGATATAGACTGATTGGAATTTAAAACGAGAGGCCGAAGGAATACCGATTCCCTAAATAATTAATCTAATATAGGCCTCTGTTTAAAAAGTACTGAGGCCCCTCGACTACTATCTGGTTTAGTCAATAGTCCAAATTATCCTTTACATCTGGACATAGACTGCGAGGAAAATGTTAAAGGTAATATAAGTAGTGAGCATGCAGAACAGCCCATTGTTGGAGTTAGGGGAGATAAGGTGGCCACTGACCAACAATGGTCTCCTGGAACATTGCGGGTCTTAGAACTAGACTCTCTGATGAGGCTTGGCTACTATATATTAAGACGTTTGATATTATTTGCCTCCAGGAAACATCGTGCAGAGAGGAAGTGGTTATTGGCGGCTTTTGTTCGTTTGCAGTAGACGCAACTCCGTCACCCGCAGGGAGGGCAAATGGAGGTTTAGTGACCATGATCTCTGTCAAATATGGATCAGTAAAGATAGAGAACATCGTGGACTCGCCCTAGCACCAGATTATCTTGATCTCTAATTTAATTGTAGTCCCAATACTATTGATTAATTGGTATTATAGTATCTTTGACCAAAATGATGGTGGGATTATTAATTCCCTTAAAGGGGGGATTAATAAGGCTGCGGGTGTTTATTTCCCTGTATGCATAATATGGAGAGGAGATTTTAATTGCACCCTATGCCGTTATAGTATGCATGCAGCATGTGGGATGTTAGATATTGAAAACCAACCTTTTGCTTATTTTGAACATACTCCGCAGGACGAAACACTGAATGATATAGTTATAGTCAATGACCTCTGCTTTCTTGATACTCTGGTTTGCACCCCTCCTATCCAGTATCCAACATTTATGGGTGGGGGCAGGACTAACACTATAGACTTCATGTTGATATCATGTAAATTTTCACATTTGGTGGAAAGTTTTTCTGTAGAACCTAACCCTACTAGTGATCATATCCCTCTGACCACTAGTCTGCAAATAAAGGTAGTAAAAGGCAAAGGCAATGAATATCCTACAAATTATTTTCCCTAGCCAGTGGGTGAAATTAAAATGGTCTAAAATAGATGCTGTAAAATTTGAAGAGAGTATTGTCAGAGCTAATACTGGCAAGGTCTTGATATGCTTATCTGACGCTTCTACTTCGGAGGCGGTCATACAGGGTTTTGAAGACATTTGTAAAGAGGTCGCCAGCAACTTGACTAAGGTAGTGAAGAAGAACAATGACCCGCAGGAAATTAGATGGTTTGATGCAGAGGGTTCAAGGGACCAAAAAGACCTTAAGAAAGCCTTGCACATAGTCCCCCGCGATAGGGCCTTAATAAGTTTGACAAGACAACTTTATAAACAAGTAATTGGGCTCAGGAAGGATGAGTTAAGAAGACGTGCCTGGGAAGACTTGGAGAGAGGCTTCAGGGAAGTCCTAAATTGTCCTTTTTTTTTACAGAGGCTGTTAGAAATATGGAATCAACTATAACAGGGGAATCCTGGGTAGACCACTTTTCAAAAATATTTAACCCAATCGGCAAATCCTTGCAAGACCAAAAAGACAATACAATTATTAATTTGGAAACTGCGACTCAATTGAGTCTACCCATTTCTGCCAGCAAGGTTGAAGAGGTTCTGATAAAGGGCATCTCTGCAAAAGCCCCAGGGCCAAACGGGGTGCCTTTAGATATGTTTATGGGCAATCTCAAATTATGGGCTCCTTTTTTGGAAAATGTTTTTAAAGCAATAATAGTGGGTCGCATCCCTACTACGTGGAAAGAGGCCATGGTGGTGCCGGTATATAAGAAAGGCAACAGGAATGTATGCTATAGGCCCATATCCCTAATTGATGCAACATGTAAAGTGCTGGGGAGGGCAATCCTCGCCCGTCTGGAAACCTGGGCTAATGACTCTGGTCTTATATCTCAATCACAATATGGTTTCCAGGAGGAAATGGGAACGAAGAAACAATGTCTCAACCTGTCCCTAGTTATGGGTAAGTACATGAAGGCCAAGGGTGGGTCAATGCACCTGGCCTTCATGGACTTATCTTTTGCTTTCGACACAGTTAACAGAGGGAAGCTGTGGACATTAATGGAAAGAATGGGCTTTGAGGAAGCACTCATTACCCTGTTGCGTGTATTGCACTTGACAACCTCTGTCTCTATATGCTACGGACCAGGGGGTGAAAAAACTAGGCCTATTGAGTTTACTGAGGGTGTCAGACAGGGATGCATATTGGCCCTCTTTTTATTTCTTTTATATACAAATGGGGTGGAGAAATTTTTATTAGATTAGCACTTGGACTATCCGGGCATAGGAGGAAAGCTGGTTCCCCTTTTGTCATAGGGGGATGATACGGTATTAATGACTTTAACTGCTATTAGCCTACAAAAAGCTTTGATTGCTTTTACTGAATTTATGATGGCATTGGATCTTAAAGTACATTTTAGCAAGACTTTTATCATGGTGTGTGGCCCAAAACAAACCAAAACGAGGAAATTTGTGATAAAAGAAAATACTCCAGACAAAGAACCTAACTTCAGATATCTAGGGAATGTCTTCAGTGGTAAACTGAATTGGGGCCATTTGATCACAGTGAGGGCCGAACAGATTAGTAGAATCATAGAGGGCTTGCTCTGCTTTGCATGCAAGTTGGGTCATAAGCCGGTCACAGAAATACTTTATATAAATCAAAATGCCGATCAGTTACAACATATTGGGCAGGATTATGGGGCCATCAGAAATTCTGGAAAACACATTTTTAAAAAGACCATTGATGGTCCCTATTAGTTCTCCTACAAAATTCTGTCACTCAGAACTGGGAGTGGATTATGTTGAAGACAGAATTTAAATTGCCTCATTAATTTTATGGGGGAAAGTGTGGTCTTCAGAGGAATTGTCATTTACTAGAGGGATCATTACGGACTGTATGAGCTTGGAAAAGGTATTGTCTATCCCTTGGTTCTGTTATGTTAAAAATGCATTCAATAAGGTTGGTCTGGGAAATTATTATGACAATCCCGAAAGCATACCAGCTAATATGAAACCAATTATAAAAAATGCTTATTACAAAGAATTAGGAATGCTTGACTCGGTTGACGAGCTTTTAGTTTATAGGCAGCCAAGAGGCCAGGAATTTTACTTATCTTTTAGCATCCATACACAATCACGCTTCCTTATGACTAGGTTCTGTTTCTGCACAGTGCACTTTCTTCTGGCTTTTCCTAAACCGGTGAGCTGGTGTGAGAGACTGACTCCCTGTTCACGTAATAATTTAGCACAATGCACTTTATGCTCTTTTGCTCATTATATAAGGATATAAGGGCCCGCTTTATTAGGTCAATTTTGAAGGAAATTTGTCATAGTTCATATCAAGAGGTTTTTAATTATTTATTATCTTTGTCTTCAGTTGCCATCTGTAGTGCTGTGCTTAATTTCATCAGAACTACATTATCTATTAGGAAACGTTATGAATTGTGTTAGGAAAACTGGGCAATGAGATTGAAGGGTTTAAATCCATTTTGTTATTTTCGGATAGTGATAGAATGTGCTGAAAGTTTAAAATTATTCCCAAAAAATTTATATTGTGAAATCTATATATTTATCCACCCCAAATGTTGCATTTGAAATTGTTAAAGATGTTTTATGTATGATGCTTACTTTTATGATCCAATTAATCAATTTAAGATTCCGACGTACAATGGAATATTATTTTTAGATTTGCCACCAAGATAGGTAACACACCTGTAAGGGAAATTCTTACTCTATATAAGAGCAAATCGATTACCACCGCCTATTATGGGGCAGCTATATGGGAAAGGTCCAACACCTCTTCCTTACAGAATGTAAAGCAGCATGTTTTACCAGAATATCACCTCCGGAATTAATTAAATGAAAGGAGAACCACACAGTAGTTATATAAAAATATGTATTTATTAATATAACACTCTCTAGTATCCTCTACCCGAGGATTGAACACAAAGCACACAATGCGAGATCAATAGAACGGTTGTAAGTAGCACAATAGACAGTGGGCTTCAGGGAGAGACCAAATCATATACTAAAATAATGGTATAACAACCATGACTTGGGTCAAGACAAGGTCTGGAGTATGTAGAATCATTGGGACCCTAAGGAACCACCCAAGGTGAGTAGATAGGGACCACATGGAGAACGGGTGGAGTGTGATAACACAACTGCGGGCTCTGTACAATTCTATGGGGAAGTCGAAGTTGCAATTTGACAGTTTAAGGACCCTTCTAGTAGGACTTCGAGGAAACTCTTTAGAACATAAAAGGTTGGTGAGCCACCCCACCAATGGATACCATTGTACCACAGTTACCTATCCCAGAGGAGCCGGGTACATAGGGCTGAAGTGGCATCGGAAATCACTGTATTTCTCTATGGAAGGCTTCAAAGAAGTGCTGCTGCTGTGAAGGAGAAAAGGGTCAGGTGGAATCCAGGCCTGGAATCTAGAAGGAAGAAACCTGAAAGCAGAGGGGACAGAGTCTGGGTCACTTCAGAGTGACCAGGGGCTCGTTAGGCGAATGCCCACCGATGCAGGGTGCTTCAGGTGCGAAGAAGGGATACTTGACTCAGCAGTACCGAGGACCAGGAGATGTCGACGATGACCAGGAGCCAGATGGGAGCTGTCCCATGAAGGATGTTGAGTGCTGAGGGCTCGGTGTCCAGCTGGAGCACCAATAAGCCTTGGCAAAAGCAACCCGCGCAGGAAGGTCAAGCATGTTACGGTATGGACCAACAAGGTCCAGGGGACTCACCAAGCAAGGGGGAGTCAGGGCACGCCTGGAGCAACCAGGAAAGCCCAACAGAAATAAAGAGGACCCTCAGGAGGACCCACCGTCCGAATGACCTGGAGTTGTGAGGGGACTTTGAGCAAGATTGCAAAGTACCAGGTCACGGAGCACTCAGTGCGAGGAGGCCGGAGTTCTTTGGTGCAAATACTGCTCAGGGTCAGGACTACACGGAACCCAGTGCACAAGCTCAGGAATTGCCAACAAGCATATGCAACCTCAGGTATCTTCGTAACCTACTTCCTGTGTTGCTGGAATCTTTGGAGTATGGAGGAGCTCAGGTCAGGAGCAGCAGGCCGGTCAGTTGCGTTGAGGTGCCTGCAAATGCAGGGAGGGACTCCTTCACCGCAATGGAGATTCTTTAGTTGTCCTTAGTGCACCACAGCCTGTATTGAGCAAGGGCACAGACAAAACTTTGGACGGAGAGGGCGACAAAGTCAGCCCAGTTGAAGTCCAGCGAAGTCCAGAGTGTGCAGGAGGTCGAAGGTCAATGGTTTCTTCTTGTAGAATATTGTCCACATAAAATCAAAAGAGTGACAGTCAGGCAAGCCCTTTTGTACCCACAGGAGAGGATTGGACAGATTCAGGGGACCCTCCTAGGGGAGGGGAAGGACAGAGGGGAGGTTACTCCCATGTCCTTTGTCCAGTTTTGCACCAGAGCAGGAGCCAATGGCCCCCAGAACTGGTTTGAGCTGGTCTATGCACAGGGACACCAAATGTGCCGCCAGGTGCAGACTTTCAGGCACCCTCAGCGTGCACCCAGGCCATATACACTAAATCCTGTCTGGGAGGTGTTCACACTTCCCTGTGACAGGATGCCTATTGTTCTGCCTTCCCCTGCTTGAGCTTGGCTCAGCAGCTGGAGGGCAGAAATGTATCTCTGGTTGGCAGCAACCATTTTGTGCTGTTCGGGACTAGAAGGGTGGTACCAGGAACACTGAGAGCTAAACTGAGCGCTCTACCTAAGAGTGATTGCAAACAAAACAGGTAATGGACAGAATGTGGATCAATGTCACACATTCACCCCAGTCCGAAGATCTGGGCCCAAATCCATCGTTTTTTTGCACTCCACACCACCCTGGGTTAGACAATGGCGATATGCAAATCAGCTCTGACCCTGTGCCCCATGGGAACAGTCCAGTCCGAACTACAAAAGCCATGTCCTTCCCAGAACGGAATCAAGCATCCGAGGACCGGACCGGTTTCGAGGTAACACCTCTCATCAGCCCGGCTAGCTTGACTCCAGTGGTGTGGAGTGCCTGGGACCCACGTCTGAGCATCCCCAGCGCACTTATGGCGGCAATTGCAAACAAAACAGGTGATGGACAGAATGTGGATCAATGTCACACATTCACCCCAGTCCGAAGATCTTGGCCCAAATCCATTGTTTTTTTGCACTCCACACCACCCTGGGTTAGACAATGGCGATATGCAAATCAGCTCTGACCCTGTGCCCCATGGGAACAGTCCAGTCCGAACTACAAAAGCCATGTCCTTCCCAGAACGGAATCAAGCATCCGAGGACCGGACGGGTTCGAGGTAACACCTCTCATCAGCCCGGCTAGCTTGACTCCAGTGGTGTGGAGTGCCTGGGACCCACGTCTGAGCATCCCCAGCGCACTTATGGCGGCAATTGCAAACAAAACAGGTGATGGACAGAATGTGGATCAATGTCTCACATTCACCCCAGTCCGAAGATCTGGGCCCAAATCCATCGTTTTTTTGCACTCCACACCACCCTGGGTTAGACAATGGCGATATGCAAATCAGCTCTGACCCTGTGCCCCATGGGAACAGTCCAGTCCGAACTACAAAAGCCATGTCCTTCCCAGAACGGAATCAAGCATCCGAGGACCGGACCGGTTTCGAGGTAACACCTCTCATCAGCCCGGCTAGCTTGACTCCAGTGGTGTGGAGTGCCTGGGACCCACGTCTGAGCATCCCCAGCGCACTTATGGCGGCAATTGCAAACAAAACAGATGATGGACAGAATGTGGATCAATGTCACACATTCACCCCAGTCCGAAGATCTTGGCCCAAATCCATCGTTTTTTTGCACTCCACACCACCCTGGGTTAGACAATGGCGATATGCAAATCAGCTCTGACCCTGTGCCCCATGGGAACAGTCCAGTCCGAACTACAAAAGCCATGTCCTTCCCAGAACGGAATCAAGCATCCGAGGACCGGACCGGTTTCGAGGTAACACCTCTCATCAGCCCGGCTAGCTTGACTCCAGTGGTGTGGAGTGCCTGGGACCCACGTCTGAGCATCCCCAGCGCACTTATGGCGGCAATTGCAAACAAAACAGGTGATGGACAGAATGTGGATCAATGTCACACATTCACCCCAGTCCGAAGATCTGGGCCCAAATCCATCATTTTTCTGCACTCCACACCACCCTGGGTTAGACAATGGCGATATGCCTGGGGGAATGTGTGACATTGATCCACATTCGGTCCATCACTTGTTGTTTTTGCAATTGCCTACCTAAGAGTGATATCATACCTCTCACACAAGTTACCGGTGCGGGGGTAGGATTCCAACATGTTTGACACAAAACACAATAGAACCAAGCAACCTTCCTTCAGGATTGTAAAGGCCTGCTATAGGGGTGACCGATAGGTTTTAAGTGCAGTGACCCTTAGATATTGTGAACCTACATCTTTAGTTAGTGGTGCATGCACCAACTTACACAGGCTGCAATGGCAGGCCTGTAGTTCTACTTTGCATGTTCTCTCATGGGTGGCATAATGCATGCTTCAGCCCATGGGAGACCTCTGGGGTACCTGAATAACAGGATCCCAGTTAGACTATTCAAAAACAGCATCCAATAAAGCAAAAAGTGGGGGTCACCATAAGAAGCATATCCTACTTTTCAGCAGCCACCATGACCAGTGCATACATTGTAGATCATTGTGTTTCATATTCAGCTGCCTAAACTCAGAAAGCTCTGAAAAATGACACCTGAAGTTTGTACTATGAGAAATGATATAAATAAATAAAAAACACATGCATACAAATAATTAAATATTGTCAGGCTGGATTAGAGACACTGCAGAAGTAGCACAGACTACAAATCCCAGGAAGCTAGTTAAAAGACGGAATTGGAGCACAGGACCTTTCGAATACCTAAACTGGTGAAAGACTGGGGGAACGGAGCAGAAAGCAAAGAAACACCTGGGCTGGGGGCCCTGTCATGATGAGATTAGATGATAATTACTCCTTTGCAAACACATCACATGATATCAACCAATTTATATCAAGATCAAGGCACCACTATAACTTCGATGGTGGAATTTTGCATCTTTAATAATATTCTATAATAATGTGAATGAAAAGGAAATCACTCACAGACATACAAACGTACGTATGCACACACTCTCACAAAGTCACACAGATGCGCAAATATGCACACAGCACACGTACACATTCATGCACAGTCTTTGCATACAAGGATTCCTAGAGGAGTTACGTCCACTCACTAAAAAAAGTAATGCTTAATTCAACAGCTTGTTCAGTTCATAAAATGTCCTGTAGAAACTCCAATTGCCTTTTAGCTCACAGGCCAGCATTGCCGATTTAACTGTGGAACGAAAACGTAATAGAGTGTAGAGAGATGGAGACAAACAGCTATGCCTGACTTCAAATGTCTCCAAGTGACCAAAAACCTGAGTTTTGAAGTAGGCGACCATCAACAAGTCAACAAGTTTTGTGCCTTTGGGTGACCTTATAATTGTAATTACAATTGTAATTGCATTTATATAGTGCTTACTTCCCCTGACGAGGCGTCAAAGCACTTTTTCAGCGAGTAGCATGTTAATACAGGACCCAAAAAGGATTAGTGGTAAATTAGTATAGTAAAATATTTTATTAATTTCAGTGGTGGACATGCTAGTCTTTTATTTGGATTGAAAATTTTAGTGGAGGGATAGAAGAGGGAAGGGTTTGCATTTATATTTATATAGAGAGAGTAATACTTTTATTTGATTTATAATAAAAATCATAAAAGGGTGGAGCTTACCCCCATTTGAACAATGTTTACATCTTTAAAACAACACAAAATCAACTTCAGGTCAAGATAAAACAAAAAGAATAAAAACAAAGCAAAAAGAATTTAAAGTTGCACAAGCTTTTCAGGAAGGTGGTCGAAGGTAAAATTAAAATTTAGAAAGGTGTTATAATTAAGATCAAGGGACACTTTTGTAACATGAAATTACACAGACTTTTCAAAAAGTGGTGTAAGGGGGAAAGTAAAACTTGGGGAAGCAATGTGGGTTGGATCAGGGTGCCCTTTTATGACATAAAATGAAGTGCTATGGGATGGAGACAAGAGAGTCCGTTGGGAAAATAAAAGTGAGTCTATGGCCGGCTATGTCCATGCCTGTTATCCTGACTTCTCTTTGGTTGCTGCCTTGTTTCCCAGCTCTTGAGCAGCATGCTCCAGAAATTTTATAGTGTTGCAAGATAGTTTTATCCAAGTCCCGCTGAGGCATATGATGACAGCCGCCCTACAGGTTCTCACCTGGGCGACTCTTAAGAGTGGTAGCAGAAGTACTTTCCTTAGTTTCTGAAGTGCGGGGCATATACATATTAGATGCAGTAATGACTCTGCGCCGTTATTACAAAGGCGGCAGTCAGAAGTTGACCACGACTGTGCCATTTGGGAGTGAGATCTTTGCTCGCAAAGCAGCCCAACCTTAACAAGCTTAATTTCCTTTTGTAATGGTCCCTGAAGCAGTCTTGCAAATATGGATGGGGCTTCATGTGGATGTATGATGGCAGAACAATCCAGGCGTGGCTTTTGCCTGCCACTGCAGCTTTGTCCATTAATAGTGACGCTTGTTTGATGGTGTTGTTAGCTCGCAGTTTAAAAGCGGTGTAAGTCATGGGTGCAAGCCAGGATTCTTCCAGTGCTAATGATTGAAGCGCTTGCCTGAGGGACTTATATATAGACTTGGGAAGTCCTGCCTGTTTTTCTACTTCCAGCCAGCACAGATGAGCCAGGGAATGATCTTCTGCATCCCTCATTCGCCAGTAGTATTTGCATTTATATTTATATAGCGCTTGCTACCCCTGATGAGGTGAAGAAGTGCTTTTTTGCAAGTAGTACGCTTCTCCAGAAACCAAAAAGGATTAGTGGTGAATCAGTATAGTGAAATATGAAATTAATGTGAGTGGTGGGCATGTTACTCTGTTATTTGGATTGAAAAAGGATAGTGGAGGGAATTTGGATTGGGTCCCTGAGGATGGCATAAGACAAGCTGCAGCCCTTAGGGAGCCTCTGTGGTACCCATACCCTAGGTACCAGGGGTACCATTAATAGAGACTTACAGGAGTTCCACAGTGTAGGTCAACTGTATCACAATTGAATCTTTTACCTTAACCCCTTCGCCTCGGCACGAATTTCGCTGCAGCGCGGGGGTGGGGGGTGAGCGTGGCGCTGTGGTGCTCATAACGGAACCACGCCGTCATGAGTCACGGGCGAGGTGTGCTCATGGCAGCGTGGTTCCATCATGACCCCTCCCGCTAATTAATTCGCCTGCACTGGCGGGGAATTAATACTGCGTGGGCGGAGCGGCAGCCATCATGAGCACACGCCGCGCGTGGCTCATGATGGCGTGGTTCTGTCATGAGCACGCAAGGTGTTAAAACAAACCTTATGTTTTGGGACTGTGCATTTCCGAAAAATTAAAATTGATATTTTAAAGGCAGTTTTTGTTTTAAAAAATGGGGTTTCTTCTGGAGAACTGAATTGGTTTGTATACAGTGGAAAGTTGCATTTGACAGAGACATGCGTACTGATGAATGATCATTGAAGCAGAGCTGGGGAGACCTACTGCTGTGGTTATGTCCTTAGTGCCACTGGGCATGTCGAGATTTGAATTTTACTTCGTAAGTCAGGGGGAGGCGTTTAGTATGGATGACCTTTTTTCCAGCATTTCTGTAGGTAACCTCTCCTTGAATACTTGGGTGGTCACTACTGATAATCCTGCTTAGGGTGGTCATAGTGTAGTTGCCATTTTACAGTTAAGAAATGTGCTACTAGCGCGGGGAGACTTTCCGTGAGCAGACGCAGATCTTACTACAGATCCCTTATCTTACCAATGAACACTTTTTTTCAATGAATTTCAATTTTTACAAAAAAGAATGTGTTTCAAATGGGAAACATCGGTTACATTGCGGTGTTTATAAGTATACAGAGGATCCCTGGAAAGCACAGTTCATTCACTCATTCATACTAGAAACAATCATTGGTCATAAACTATTTCATACCGTTCACAGACTTTTTTTATTAAAACAAAGAAAAACATACATAAATAGATAAAACTCAGTGCATTTCAGAATTAATGTTGTCATTTAAAAACGCAAAGAATAAACAGACCATACAGTAGGTAAAAATCACAATTACAAATTAATTCACCAATTTATAAGTGTGAATCAATATAGGGTCTAACATATGACAAGGTATCAACAGATCCTAACTTCAAACATAACAATTTACTGTAAAGAAACAATATCAACAGGATCCTCTGTATACTTATTGGCTTTAGCACCCTGTTCCCTGGAACTTGTGGGGTCTTCTCTCTTGTTGTAAACATTGCGGTGTTTACACTGCAATACCTTTACAATGCGGGTATTACAACGAAGGACATTACAATGACTTGCAGTAGATGGCGCTCTCGATCCTACCGAGAGACAAGATGGCGGCCGCTCCGGACTGTTTACAATGTTGACAGCCAATCAGCTACTCCTCAGACTCCCGTTACACTGCCGGTTAGCTTCCCGGTTAGCTGCCCGGTTAGCTGCCCGGTTCGCGTACCAAGACGCGTCTCTACGGCGAAAGAAATCGGCTTTTTATTTTTTTTTGGGCCCCGCGTGGCTCTATAATATCCCCCTCATCAATCCTAGGGGGTCAGAAGGGGTCTACCTTGCCCCCTTTCCTTCATTTCCCCGTTTGTTTTGGCCTCCTCTTGTCTCTCGATCCTACCGAGAGACAAGATGGCGGCCGCTCCGGACTGTTTAGAATGTTGACAGACACCGGAGAGCCAATCAGCTTCGCATCGCAAAGTTCCGTTACGCGAAAAGTACGCGAACCGGAGCGCTGCCCGGAGCGCTGTTACAGATATATATCTTATTTTAAACGTTAATTTCTCAAAATCCACTGAAGCACATATATTGAGACCTAGCAAAGGCACATCGGGCTAACAGTCCCTACAATTTTGCCAAGTTTCGTGCAAATCCATTCAGCCGTTCGAGCTAAAAGTGAGGCCAACCGCCCTATGGAAAAATGAATGGGAAAAACGCGTTTTGGGACCCCCTTTTTTCTCCGCCCCCCCTTGACGACCCCCCCCCAAATTTTCAGGGGCTGCTCAGAAACAAAATGTGCCATTTTCCTGAAAATTTCAGCCAATTCCGTCCACAAACGCCAAAGTTATTAGACATAGAATTTTCAAAAGTTCCATAGAGAAAAAATCCTAACTATATATACCTACTGGCTATCGCCAGTAGGTAATATATATATATATATATATATATATATATATATATATATATATATCACATATTGTGGAGGGGTTGTGAAAAAGAGGCTTATAGCTTCATAGATGAGATAAATAAAAACACTTTAGATTTGAAATTCACTTCCCATATCCACAAGAGATGGAATTTTTAGACGTTAGGCTCTATGTCAACAATGGCAAAAATGAGAGTGCTATATATAGGAAACCAACTTCTGGTAACATCACTTTGCACGCAACAAGCTCTCACCCTAAACACCTCATTGCTAGCATTCCATAAGGAGAAATTCTAAGACTAAAATGTATTTACAGCAATGAGGTGGATTTCGTTAAATGTCAGTCTGATCTGGTGAGCTGATTAAAAGTTAGAGGGTACTCTGAAAAAATAATTGCAGATGCAATAGAGACGCCCAGTGGAAGATCTAGAACAAGCCTTTTTAACCAACAAAAGAAAGGAACAAAAGACCCAAAATCACTAGCAGAATACAAAATCAAAAATACTCCCAGACTCATTGCAACGTACAATAGGGATGAACGCAAAGTAAGATCTATTATCAATAAGCATTGGCCAATAGTGCTCACTGATAAGATTCGCCGGGATAGATTGGCCGATACCCCAGTCATTACATTTAGACGGGGGAGCACTATGGGCACTGTGTTAGATAAAGTTTCACCAGAATCCAGAAAGGTTACCTCTTGGCTACAACCAATAAAAGGTTTTAAAAAATTTACAACATGCAGAGCATGTAAATTTGGCCGTAACATGTCTGAATACTCTACCCCATTCAGTGAGACTCCTTTTCCTATTCAAGGTTCATACAATTGGCTGCATACATGGCTGCAGATTTAAGAACCCCCTCAATGCACCTGAAGCCCCCGACATTGGTGGGCATTCATCTACCCAGCCCCTGGTCACTACTGAGTGACCAAGACTCTGTCCCCTCTGCTTTCAGGTAATCTTTGACAGGAATCCACCTTTGGATTCCAACTGACACTTTTCTTACTTCCAGCAGCGGCTCTTCTTCGAAGTCGTCCATTTAGATCAACGGCGGTTTCTGACCCCACTTTAGACCTATGCACCCGGCTCCCCTGGGATAGGTAACTCTGGCACTACGGTATCCACGGGTGGGGTGGCTCTCCAACCTCCTAACTTCCACAGGATTTCTTCAAAGTCCACTGGGAGGTGTCCTTAAACTTTATAACTTCAACCCTGACTTCCGCATAGAATTGTACGGAGCACGCGGTTGTGTTCCCGCACTGCACCTATCCTCCGTGGGGTCCCTACTAACTCACCTTGGGTGGTTCCTTGTGGTCCCAGTGATTCTACATCCTCTAGACATTGTCTTGATCTGAGGCGTGGTTCTTATACCACTATTTTAGTATATGGTTTGATCCCCCCCCGGCCCATATATATTAGTGGTATTTAGTACTGTTTTGTGTGATACAGTATTGTGTGCTTTGTGAGTATCTTCGTGTAGAAGATACTGTGTCGTACTAGAGAGTTTTATATTAATAACTACTGTGTGGTACTCCTTTCATTCAAAGTTATTAAGGAACAAAAAATCCAAGAAATCCATACCTCTGGAAACCCAAACTATTCCTACAGAGTATATATTGTGTAGCTGGCTTGCTGTGAAAAAAGCAAATAAACTGTATATTTGATAACAGAATGTGTGGCGTAATTTTGAAGAACAAGAGAGTGCATGAGGAGTCAACTCTCTGAAAAAGGGAAAACGGAATCAATATATATATACAAATTAGATTACCAAAACGGCCGCATATTCACCTTTTCAAAAAAATGTGACCAGCCCAAGGGAACGGCTGGACCTCGCACAACAGGTACTGGGCAGAGTAGCAGTAGGGGCATTAGCCCCTCAACGTCTGATTCAAATCTAAGCTCGGTACCGGGCAGTGAGTCGGAAAGTGATCAACGCAATGCTGATGAAGCGGTGGGGTTTACCAAGCGGTCGTTAGGAGAGGAAGTGGAGTGCCTACGACACGACCGCAGGCAGACCCTAAGATCACACACCGCCTGTATGAAAACAGGCAGAAACACAACCTCGAGCGCAAATGGCGGAGGAGAAGTCGAGCAGCAAACCGGCACAGCGAAGCCACCAGTGAGGGGCAAACGCTGGAACCGCAAATAAATGCACAAGTAAGCGACCAACTTTCTGTAATTAACCTTTCAGATGTCCCCTTGACCACCAATGAGATCAAAACTTTATCATTGGGCTTGACATATTGCCCCCCATGTACATTCAATTATGCGCAAACAAGAATGGATTTTTTTGAAATACATTAGAAAATTGAAACTTAAAAAACTTTTCTTGCAGAATAAATTAAAAATGCGCATGCCATCCCAGGACAACATCAGAACTGATCTGGATTCGGGTCCATGTTTGGCAGGAGAGGTCGGTCTTTATGTGGACTTGGTTGAATTAAATAGAGAAGGTGGAACTTTGGTGGAAACTGATATAGAACAACAGATAACAACTGATGCTCCAGGGGCTACGGGGTTCAAGCCCAAATCGACATTTAATCCTATATCAGTTTATGACAATATAGAGGTTTTTAACAATCTGGTTATATCTGATTTAAAAGAACTGCATCAGGCATCTATGGTAAAGGATGTTAGGTACAACAAAAAGAGTAACAATGCCTATGGTAGCCTAATGAAAAAATTGCAGGGTGAGAACACTGTGATTGTTAAGCAATCAGATAAGGGGGGCAACATTGTCCTGTGGCCAAAAGAAATGTATATGGAAAAGGCTTTACTACCGTTGAATGATAGAAACTGTTATTGTAGGAGCGATTGGCGAACAGCTAGACAGGCTTGGGATGCTTTCCATACCAGATTGTATGCTTGGAAGGGCATGGGATTACTAAGTGGGGATGAGCAGAAATTCCTCAAATCCAATTATCCAGTAATCCCTGTTTTTTATATGATTCCCAAAGTCCACAAAAGTTTGACCAAGCCACCAGGGAGGCCCATTATTTCTGCCAGGCAGGGTACATTTGAGAATGCCTCTAAATATATCGATCATTTCCTGCAGGAGCATGTGAGGGCGCTTCCCTCGTACATCAGGGATACTGGTGACTTTTTGGATAAAATTAGACCCATTAAGTGGCAGGAAGATTACTTATTGTTAACGCTGGACGTAACTTCCTTATACACCAGTATAAATCATGATGATGGCTTGAGAGCGGTGAAACATTTCTTGCAGCGTAGGCCTGCCTGCATGCTACAAAACAACAATATGATCAGTGAGATGACAGAGATCTGCCTCAAAAGCAACTTCTTTTTGTTCCAAAAACAAATATTCCAACAACTGAGGGGAGTTGCGATGGGGGCCTGCTTCTCCCCAAGCTACGCGTGCTTGCACATGGGGCTTTGGGAGGAGCAGGTCCTAGCAAGAACATATGAGGGTACCATGGCTAATAACATCATAGCCTGGTACAGGTTCATTGATGACCTCTTCATTATTTGGAGGGGGTCAGAGGAGGAGGCAGCTAGGTTCATAACGGACATCAACGTAAATGATTTGACCTAAGATTCACTGGTCAGGTTAGCAGCACAAAGGTTACCTTTCTAGATGTGGAGGTGAGCATTGCCAATGGCAAAATAGTGACAGACCTACATCGCAAGGTAACGGCAGGAAACACGGTGTTGCACGCCACCAGCCATCACCCAGCGCACCTGATTCGAAGCATTCCCTACGGGGAAATGCTGAGGATCAGAAGGATCTGCAGCACAGTTGAAAGCTGTGAGAGAGCACAGAATGCCAGTAGGAAAAGATTTATTGAAAGAGGGTATTCGATGGCGATGGTGGCGGGTGCCATGAGACGTGCAAATCAAACTTCTGGGCACAGTCTGACAGTGGATGCTGGTTCTACACAAACATTAGAGAACAATGAGTCTGGTCAACCAAGATTAATAACGGCGTACAGCAGACAGCACAAATAAATATTTAACATTATTCGCAAGAACTGGCAGATGGTCAAGGGAGATCCGGTTATTGGTGGGATCCTTGCCAGTAGACCGGCCATAACGTACAGCAGAGCCAGGTCCATGAGCGATATGTTAGTAAAAAGCAGCCCTGAGGTAGCCGATGACAACTGGCTAGGGAAGAGCAAGGGCTTTATTAAATGCGCAGTCTGCAAGGCGTGTAGAATAGGCAAGAGCCGTACTACCTACACGACGCCCTTTAGTAGCGAGGTGAAAACAATTAAAAAGAAAATCACCTGCAAATCAGACTTCGTTGTCTATGTGTTGGAATGCGCTTGTGGCCTGCGCTACGTGGGCAGCACAAAGTTGCAGGTTCACAAGCGCATTCTTCAGCACCTCAGGGCAGTGAGCAACAAGGATGAGGTATACCCTGTCGCCAGACATGTGAATACTTGCCATGGGGGGGACATAGTATGTTTGCAGTACTATGCCATAGATATGGTTCCGCCACTTCGTAGAGGCGGTGATAGAGAGGCCCAGTTGCGAGTTTTGGAAACTCAATATATTTTGGAGCTTAATTCTAAAGCCCCTAACGGTTTAAATCAAACAGAAGACTTACATTCTTGTCTTTATTAAGGATTCATTCACACAAACCGTCTGGGCTTCCATATAAGAATTAACTGCAGCACTGTAAGGGAGCAAAGATGAAATCGAGTTGAACATGTATATAGCCTTCCTCCTGTTTTTAACTTCAGTTTATGGTGAAGGGAATAACAACATTTTAATCACTAGGTATTAGGGTTGTGTTTATCATAACTATGATTATGATAAAGCTTTTTTAAGTGCACCAGCTTTAAACCTACTATACAGCAGTGTGGATGCAGTGGTTACATGCAGCGCCAAATGCCCACTCGGGCGCAATTTTGAAAAACTGGTCCTGAATATGAGTTCCCCAGTACATTAATGATGTTTTTCCATTTGCGATGTTTGCACAATATATAGCAAATTTGCACGGAATATAGGAATTGTATATTTTTAAACATGATTTTAACATGGTATATACAAATTAATTTATTCTTTTAATTGATTGTATATTTAAATCAATTTATTTAATGGAAACTGTCATGAGGAGATATTGGGAACAAAGAGTTTGATAAGCAAAAAGGAGAAACAATCCCTTTAAAAATGTTTATTTTTCTATCTCTGTATGCATGTTGAAGTGTACAATTCATTTGGACCATATAGTATCATTTGTAACTTTACAGTGGATATGTTATGAAAGCGCAACTGAACCAGGCTGAAGTCTGTTTTTTATATCCACAGGCTGAGGGGTCAGCTGACGTTGTAAAAGCACTTTAAAAATGATGGGTGTAATGTCGGACCATGTCATGTGATCAAGGGGCGGGGGTCCCGAAACGCGTCATGGCGGCGTGTTCTCTGCACAAAGGATGGAATAAACTTTAAACTTTGCAAATCATCCGTGTGGGTCCGGTTTCGTTGTTGTCCTGGAGTGATTTTTCGGGACTTGGTGGAGTTCGTGATATATATATATATATATATATATATATATATATACATATATATATATATATATACATATATATATATATATATTACCTACTGGCGATAGCCAGTAGGTATATATAGTTAGGATTTTTTCCCTATGGGATTTCTGAAAATTCTATGTCTAATAACTTTGGCGTTTGTGGACGGAATTGGCTGAAATTTTCAGGAAAATGGCACATTTTGTTTCTGAGCAGCTCCTAGAAATTTGGGGGGGGTTCGTCAAGGGGGGGCCGAGAAAAAAGGGGGGTCCCAAAACGCGTTTTTCCCATGTTAATTTCCATAGGGCGGTTGGACTCACTTTTAGCCCGAACGGCTGAATGGATTTCCACGAAACTTGGCAAAATTGTAGGGACTGTTAGCCCGATGTGCCTTTGCTAGGTCTCAATATATGTGCTTCAGTGAATTTTGAGAAATTAACGTTTAAAACAAGATATATATCTGTAACAGCGCTCCGGGCTGCGCTCCGGTCCGCTTACTTTTCGCGTATCGGAACTTTGCGAAGCGAAGCTGATTGGCTCTCCGGTGTCTGTCAACATTCTAAACAGTCCGGCGCGGCCGCCATCTTGTCTCTCGTAGGATCGAGAGACAAGAGGAGGCCAAAACAAAGGGGGAAATGAAGGAAAGGGGGCAAGGTAGACCCCTTCTGATCCCCTAGGATTGATGAGGGGATATTATAGAGTCACGCTGGGCCCAAAAAAAAAAAAAAAAAAATTCCGATTTTTTCGCCGTAGAGCCGCGTCTTGGTACGCGAACCGGGCAGCTAACCGGGAAGCTAACTGGCAGTGTAACGGGAGTCTGACGAGTAGCTGATTGGCTGTCAACATTGTAAACAGTCCGGAGCGGCCGCCATCTTGTCTCTCGGTAGGATCGAGAGACAAGAGGAGGTCAAAACAAAGGGGGAAATGAAGGAAAGGGGCAAGGTAGACCCCTTCTGACCCCCTAGGATTGATGAGGGGATATTATAGAGTCACGCTGGGCCCAAAAAAAAAAAAAAAAAAAATCCGTTTTTTTCGCCGTAGGGACGCGTCTTGGTACGCGAACCGGGCAGCTAACCGGGCAGCTAACCGGCAGTGTAACGGGAGTCTGAGGAGAAGCTGATTGGCTGTTATCATTGTAAACAGTCTGGAGCGGCCGCCATCTTGTCTCTCTGTGGGATCGAGAGACAAGAGGTGGAAAAAAAAAAGGTGTAAATGAATGAAAGGGGTAAGGCAAACCCCTCCTGAACCCCTAGGATTGATGAGGGGGCTATTAAAGTTCCCTGGGGGGTGAAAAAAAATTTGCGATTTTTCGCGGTAAAGGTGCTTCCTGGTACGTTAACCGGGCAGCTAACCGGCAGCGTAACGGGAGTCCGACATATTGTGTTTTTTGAACGTTTATGATATGTGCACGTGTGGATTTTGTCTAATTAAGGTTAAAAAAATATATATATATCTTTAAGCGTGTTCTGGCGCGCTTACGTTTTGGGTTTGGTTTGCGCTGCAGAGACGATACGTCACGGTTATGCGATGCATCATGAGGCGTCTCACGGGCTACGTGATACGTCACTTAATAAAGAATATATTTTACAGCTATAGATATTAGCTTTTAAAAAACCAATGAAATTCACAGAAAAAACCATAGGTTATAGACCATATATAGTTAGGAATTTGCATTTACAAAACCTTATTTTACTCGCATAAAACCATTGAAATTCCATATATAGTTAGAAGCGCTAACTATATATCGCGCACCCGCAATCCACTGCTGATGATGTCACATATTACATCATTCATGACATGGTCAGTGACATCACTGATCACAACATCCAGTGACTGTATGTTTCTGTAAAGTTAAAATATGTCTTACATATTGAAGAATGAGTGGATGTATAAGTGTCTGGATGAAGAATTTAGTAGGTGCATGACTGACTGTATGAGTGAGTGATTAAATGTGTCTCACTGAGTACATGGGTTAGTGACTAAACTGTCTTAATTCGTGCATCAGTATGTTTGTTGTTGTGTAAGCTGCTGCATGTGTTGATCAGTAGCTATAAGAGTGGCCATATGGGTTATTGATTGGTTGCCCAAGTATTTGAATGGGAGGCTGAGTGTGTGTGTGGGTGGCTGGGAGGTGCGTGACTCTGTGCATAGATGTGTAAGCAGTTGATTCACTAGGAGTATGAGTTCAAGAGTGCATGTGGAAACAGCTATATGGGCGGTTGACTGTGCATGGGTGTGTTGGTGAGTGAATGGATTTCTCATTGCTACATGTGCAAGTAAGTACGTATGTAAAACACAATACATGTGAGAGTTGAGATATATAAATAACTGAACATAAGAGCCAGTGAATGTGTGAGTGGCTGTATCGATCACTGTGAGCTTGTATCAGGGATTATATAAGAGAGTAAATATGTGTTATTATATGTTTGAATAAGTAAGATGTGTATAACTGTATAGTTGAGGAAATGGAGGTGTGATTGATTCTTTGCATGACTGACTAGGTGTGTGAGTAACTCCATGGATGAGTGACAGTCTGTGAGTGTCTGTTTATACTGAGTGTATGTAAGGTTATATTAGAGTCTGAAGAGGTTCATTGTATTATCACATGAGTGATGTGATCAGTGATGACAAATGAGATGTCATCAGTGATGTCATTTGAGTTGTCATCAGTGATGTCATCAGTTATGTCATTTGAGATGTCATCATTGATATCATTTGAGTTGTCATCAGTGATGTCATTTGAGATGTCATCAGTGATGTCATCAGTGATGTCACTGACCATGTCATGAATGATGTAATATGTGACATCATCAGCAGTGGATTGCGGGTGCGCGATATATAGTTAGCGCTTCTAACTATATATGGAATTTCAATGGTTTTATGCGAGTAAAATAAGGTTTTGTAAATGCAAATTCCTAACTATATATGGTCTATAACCTATGGTTTTTTCTGTGAATATATATATATATATATATATATATATATATATATATATATATATATATATATATATATATATATATATATATATATATATATATATATACATTCACTGAAAAAACCATAGGTTAGAGACCATATATAGTTAGCTGGACATTTTATTGATATAAAACCAATGAAATTCCATATATAGTTAATTGCACTAACTATATATCGCGCACCCGCAATCCACTGCTGATGATGTCACATATTACATCATTCATGACATGGTCAGTGACATCACTGATGACATCACTGATGACAACTCAAATGACATCACTGATGACATTATCCAATGACTGTATGTTTCTGTAAAGTTAAAATATGTCTTACATATTGAAGAATGAGTGGATGTATAAGTGTCTGGATGAAGAATTTAGTAGGTGCATGACTGACTGTATGAGAGAGTGATTAAATGTGTCTCACTGAGTGCATGGGTTAGTGACTAAACTGTCTTAATTTGTGCATCATTATGTCTGTTGTTCTGTAAACTGCTGAATGTGTTAATCAGTAGCTATATGAGTAACTATATGGGATATTCATTGGTTGCCCAAGTATTTGTATGGGAGACTGAGTATGTGTATGAGTGGCTGGGAGGTATATGACTCTGTGCATAGATGTGTGAGCAGTTGATTCACTAGATGTATGGGTTCAAAAGTGCATGTGGAAACAGCTGCATGGGCGGTTGACTGTGTGCATGAGTGTATTGGTGAGTGAATGGATATCTCAGTGCAACATGTCAAAGTAAGTACATATGGAGTGGAGAAGTGTGGCTCACTGGTTAGAGCAGGCAGACGCTGAAGCAGAGGTCAGACCCGGGACCAGGGTTCAATTCCCGACGCGGCAGGGTCTTGAGCTCAAATGTCCATGGACTCGATAATTCTCGCTTCGGTGCCTGACCTAATCATGGGTTCACACTCTGCAACTCTGGGCATTAAGCTTGCTTAATCTCCACAACGGCCCCCCGCGGCGGGATGCCTGGCTTTCACCTTGAGGATGCCCTGTAGGGGCTATCTCACAGGGAAAAGCCAGGACGGGTTCCCAAGGCAAGCGCAGAGATACCCCTTCGGGGGTCGATTCAGGCGCTATATAAGAAACATAATAATAATAATAATAATAATATGTAAAACACAGTGCATGTGAGAGTTGACATATATAACCGTGCATAAGAGCCAGTGAATGTGTGAGTGGCTGTATGGATCATTGTGAACTTGTATTAGGGATCGTATAGGAGATTAAATATGTGTTACAATATGTTTGAATTAGTAAGGTGTGTATAACTGTATAGTTGAGGAAATGGAGGTGTGATTGATTCTTTGCATGACTGAGTAGATGTATGAGTAACTCCATGGATGAGTGACAGTCTGTGAGTGTCTGTTTACACTGATTGTATCTAAGGTTATATTAGAGTCTGAAGAGGTTCATCGTATTATCACATGAATGATATTATCAGTGATGTTGTCAGTGATGTCATTTGAGTTGTCATCAGTGATGTCATCAGTGATGTCACTGACCATGCCATAAATGATGTAATATGTGACATCATCAGCAGTGGATTGCGGGTGCGCGATATATAGTTAGTGCGACAAACTATATATGGAATTTCATTGGTTTAATATCAATAAAATATCCAGCTAACTATATATGGTCTCTAACCTATGGTTTTTTCAGTGAATTTTCAAGGTTTTGTAAATGCAAATTCCTAACTATATATGGTCTATAACCTATGGTTTTTTCAGTGAATTTCATTGGTTTTTTAAAAGCTAATATCTATAGCTGTAAAATATATTCTTTATTACGTGACGTATCACGTAGCCACGTGAGACGCCTCATGACGCGTCGCATAACCGTGAGGTATCGGCTCTGCAGCGCAAACAAAACCCTTAACGTAAGCGCGCCGGAGCACGTTTACAGATATATATATTTTTTTTAACCTTAATTAGACAAAATCCACACGTGCACACATCTTGAGGCCTTGCAAAGGCACATCAAACAAACAGTCCCTACAATTTTGCCAAGTTTGGTGGAAATCTATTCCTTTTAATTTTATTTTACTGTTTCTCTTGGTTTTCCCCTTGTTACGCTTACCGGAACGCTACCCGGTAGGCAAACCGGACGCTCCAAAAACACAAGATGGCGGACTCCCGTTACGCTGCCGGTTAGCTGCCCGGTTCGCGTACCGGGAAGCGCCTCTACCGCGAAAAATCACAATTTTTTTTTTCTTTTGCCCCGCGGGGAACTTTAATAGCCCCCTCATCAATCCTAGGGGGTCAGGAGGGGTCTACCTTACCCCTTTCCTTCATTTACACCTTTTTTTTTTCCACCTCTTGTCTCTCGATCCTACAGAGAGACAAGATGGCGGCCGCTCCGGACTGTTTACAATGTTGACAGCCAATCAGCTTCTCCTCAGACTCCCGTTACGCTGCCGGTTAGCTGCCCGGTTCGCGTACTGGGACGCGTCTCTACTGCAAAAAATCGCAAATTGATTTTTTTTTTTTTGCCCCGCGGGGCACTTTAATATCCCCCTCATCAATCCTAGGGGGTCAGAAGGGGTCTACCTTGCCCCCTTTCCTTCATTTCCCCCTTCGTTTTTCACCACCTCTTGTCTCTCGATCCTACCGAGAGACAAGATGGCGGCCGCTCCGGACTGTTTAGAATGTTGACAGACACCGGAGAGCCAATCAGCTTCGCTTCGCAAAGTTCCGTTACGCGAAAAGTATGCGAACCGGAGCGATACCCGGGACGCTGTCACAGATATATCTGTTTTTTAAAACGTTAATTTCTCAAAATCCACTGGAGCACATATATTGAGACCTAGCGAAGGCACATCGGGCTAACAGTCCCTACAATTTTGCCAAGTTTCGTGCAAATCCATTCAGCCGTTCGAGCTAAAAGTGAGGCCAACCGCCCTATGGAAAAATGAATGGGAAAAACGCATTTTGGGACCCCCCTTTTTTCTCGGCCCCCCCTTGACGAACCCTCCCCAAATTTTTAGGGGCTGCTCAGAGACAAAATGTGCCATTTTCCTGAAAAGTTCAGCAGATTCCGTCCACAAACGCCAAAGTTATTAGACATAGAATTTTCAAAAGTCCCATAGAGAAAAAATCCTAACTATATATACCTACTGGCGACCGCCAGTAGGTAATATATATATTACCTACTGGCGGTCGCCAGTAGGTATATATAGTTAGGATTTTTTCTCTATGGGATTTTTGAAAATTCTATGACTAATAACTTTGGCGTTTGTGGACGGATATATATATATCAAATATTGTGGAGGGGTTGTGAAAAAGAGGCTTATAGCTTCATAGATGAGATAAATAAAAACACTTTAGATTTGAAATTCACTTCCCATATCCACAAGAGTGAGATGGAATTTTTAGACGTAAGGCTCTATGTCAACAATGGCAAAAATGAGAGTACTATATATAGGAAACCAACTTCTGGTAACATCACTTTGCACGCAACAAGCTCTCACCCTAAACACCTCATTGCTAGCATTTCATAAGGAGAAATTCTAAGACTAAAATGTATTTACAGCAATGAGGTGGATTTCGTTAAATGTCAGTCTGATCTGGTGAGCTGATTAAAAGTTAGAGGGTACTCGGAAAAAATAATTGCAGATGCAATAGAGAAGCCCAGTGGAAGATCTAGAACAAGCCTTTTTAACCAACAAAAGAAAGGAACAAAAGACCCAAAATCACTAGCAGAATACAAAATCAAAAATACTCCCAGACTCATTACAACGTACAATAGGGATGAACGCAAAGTAAGATCTATTATCAATAAGCATTGGCCAATAGTGCTCACTGATAACATTCGCCGGGATAGATTGGCCGATACCCCAGTCATTACATTTAGACGGGGGAGCACTATGGGCACTGTGTTAGATAAAGTTTCACCAGAATCCAGAAAGTTTACCTCTTGGCTACAACAAATAAAAGGTTTTAAAAAATTTACAACATGCAGAGCATGTAAATTTGGCTGTAACATGTCTGAATACTCTACCCCATTCAGTGAGACTCCTTTTCCTATTCAAGGTTCATACAATTGCAAAACCGAGTATACTGTATATGTCCTGACGTGCACCTGTGGCCTTAACTATATTGGTAGTACGAAGCTACAGGTGCACGTCAGGATATTGCAGCATATAAGAGACATCCTCCACAGTGATCCAGCATATCCTGTGGCTCGACATTTTAAGTGAACTCATGCCAATGACATCGATTGCCTCTCTTACTATGTAATTGATGCTGTTGCCAAATCTAGAAGAGGAGGTAATAGAGAACGCCAGCTGAGGCAATTGGAGACTAAATTTATTTTAGAGTTCGACTGTAAATGGCCTAACGGTTTAAATACTACAGATGATATGCACAATTTCCTATAGTTAGGAAAGTAGTGATTTGTGCATGAATATCTCTGGCTTGTATGAACATGATGAAGTTTCAATGTAAATATAGATAAACTCTGATGAATTTCGATTTCCTTCCCTTCCCTCATGGTCTGATTTTAGTACAATAAGATTCTTTGTAATGAAAGTTAATATACTTTTTATACGTCTTTTTAATAGTACTCTGTCCCTTCTTGGCATGTTACTGTTATTAATATAGTGACTTTTAGATATGTATTTTTTGCATTAATGAATTACTTTATCAGATCAATAATTGTATATAATTATATGTTGTCTATGTGAGCACTTTATATTTGCACTTTTTGCACACTTTGCACTTATTTTGCACAAAGATGGAAAAAGAGAAAAAAAGCAAAAATTATGTCGCACATACACAGCCTAACACATGGTTATGTAAGGATTCATCCAGTGATACATCAGTAAAGATGACTATATCAAGCAGGCATATGTTGGATTTATCCAATTATAGTTATATAGTAGATAATAAAAATAGCTTTTTTGCACATATCTATTTATATTTTAAATATATTTATGTGCTTAAATGAATGTAACATATTTTGTAATATTTAAATATGCTTGTGGGCTTAGTCACGATAGAAGTAAGCCATTTATATATAGTCTGTTTTCTATACTTACAATCATGTGATCTGTAATGGTGGTCAAGGGGTGTGTCCACTTTAAAGTTTAAAAATCAAGTTGGCATGTAGACATATTGCACGTGAACAAGGGCTTTTTAGCTTGAACGCGTTGTGTTGGGTCGAAAGAGAGAATAAACTAGACTTTGCCTAAAGTTCAGTTCTGAGGGGTCTGTGCCTCCTTCTTCGCCGTGCCGCCGCTGTGTTGGATTCGGAAGTGGTATATATATAGCAGGCACCGCCCACTTGGGTTAGGACTAGCTATTGTGCCACTGCAGCAAACAAAGAACTCGAGCTAATGAGTTTGTAATTCGTCCCTTGATAAGTGGGAGGAGTGTCTCCAGACTCAAATGAGGCGCGATGTGACTTGAGGTGAACAGTGATTTTGAAACGAGCGAAGGCATCTGACGAAGGTACTGAGTGCCGAAATGCATCATGCTGCTTTGTTTTTCTGGAAATAAAGGAGGCTCTGTCTACTCACCTGTGTGGGCTCTCGTCTTCCCTGTTGGAGGAGGTCGTTGGTTTGATGTGTTGTGCGCAGCCACGCCCACTAGGAGCCCCCACCCTGAAGTGTTCGGCGGATTGTGGCAAATCTGTGGAGTATCTCAAGGCGCTTGGGAAAACGCCGAACCACCGCAACTCACAGCGTTTCAGCCAGGCCAGCAAATTGGGGGATGACTGCATCGCCGTACCTGTGCTTACTTAGGCGGCAGGAACACAGGCTCGCTGTGAGGACTGTAGGTGGGTGTAAGGTCAGTTAACCGAGCCTCCAAAGCACCACAAGTTCCACACACCCTTGGGAGCCTCAGGCACCGCCCACTTGGGTTAGGACTACCTATTGTGCCACTGCAGCAAACAAAGAACTCGAGCTAATGAGTTTGTAATTCATCCCTTGATAAGTGGGAGGAGTGTCTCCAGACTCAAATGAGACGCGATGTGACTTGAGGTGAACAGTGATTTTGAAACGAGCGAAGGCATCTGACGAAGGCACTGAGTGCCGAAATGCATTACGCTGCTTTGTTTTTCTGGAAATGAAGGAGGCTCTGTCTACTCACCTGTGTGGGCTCTCGTCTTCCCTGTTGGAGGAGGTTGTTGGTTTGATGTGTTGTGCGCAGCCACGCGCACTAGGAGCCCCCACCCTGAAGTGTTCGGCGGATTGTGGCAAATCTGTGGAGTATCTCAAGGCGCTTGTGAAAACGCCGAACCACCACATTTCACAGCGTTTCAGCCAGGCCAGCAAATTGGGGGATGACTGCATCGCTGTACCTGTGCTTACTTAGGCGGCAGGAACACAGGCTCGCTGTGAGGACTGTAAGTGGGTGTAAGGTCAGTTAACCGAGCCTCCAAAGCACCACAAGTTCCACACACCCTTGGGAGCTGCAGGCACCGCCCACTTAGGTTAGGACTACCTATTGTGCCACTGCAGCAAACAAAGAACTCGAGCTAATGAGTTTGCAATTCATCCCTTGATAAGTGGGAGGAGTGTCTCCAGACTCAAATGAGACGCGATGTGACTTGGGGTGAACAGTGATTTTGAAACGAGCGACGGCATCTGACGAAGGCACTGAGTGCCGAAATGCATTATGCTGCCCCCGAAAATTTGGGGGGGTTTCGTCAAGGGTGGGCCGAGAAAAAAGGGGGGTCCCAAAACGCGTTTTTCCCATGTTAATTTCCATAGGGCCTTTGGCCTCACTTTTAGCTCGAACGGCAACATACACAGCACCTGGGGTGTCAAGAGTGAACAGGTCCTAGCTGCTTAACCAATGACTGACAAATGCTATATTAAACACTTACTATGTATAATACTTGCGTTCACAATAGTTTTACTTTACAAAACAGAACAAAAGATGTCTCCTGTAAGTAAACCCTTATTAGCTGTTTCAGTTATTGAACATCCTAAGGTTTTATGACATGGGGAACAGTGGTGATATCCTGGGCCACCCATCCGTAGCCTCTCTAATCTCCATTACAATGTGTTTTTTGCTAAAATTAGCCAGAACTATAACCATAACAACAACAACAACAATAATATAACTTTAACGTCCAAATTACGCAAAGATTTAGCTAATCTGGTAAAGGGGGGGAGTCGCCATTTCTTTGGATAATTTATTCATCCATCCGTAACCTCTCTAATCTCCATTACAATATGTTTCTTGCTGTCGCTAGCTGATGAAAAAACTAAAGTGATAACTTCCTCATCCTTATTTTGTCTTTCTTTGTTCCTTAAGATGTTATCTGTGTCAACCTCTTCCGAGAATGCTGATGCGTTAGGGATTTCCTTGTGTTTCTTAATAGCATTGGTGTCTGCACACTTCTTTGTCAATTCTGTGAACATGATAACTGCTTCATAAACAGACGATATCCTTGTTAAGTCATTAGTGTTAAGTGTGTCTGAAACTACAGTGCCCTTCTGTTTTTCTTTCTTCAGGCTCTACAGAGTTTTGTGTGTTGTTCTTTTGAGCGACAATTATTCCAGAGGTTTCAGGTTCACTTGTTTTGTCCTGCAGTGAGTTAACAGCTTTAGAGACTTCATGTTTATTTGCTATGTCCTGCTGTGCGTCAACTGCTTCAGAGACGTCAGCCTCATTTGTTATGTTTGACTAGATCCTGGACCTGCCCGGCCGCGCCCAAAATGGCGCCGGTGTAAATGGGACTCGTAACTGCTCGTTGTGTACTGGTTGCCCAACCTTGATATCACGAGATACATATGCAGTTTTGAAGCACATGGCGGAGGCTCGTCTGCTGTACTGGGGCGCCCCTTTATCGTTTCAGTCGCCATTCTGCCCGCTTTTGCTACACTGTGCCTTTTCCGCCATTCAGCTGTTTACCGCCCGCTCTTACGGCTACAGCGTCTCGCTCACCATGTAGTTGAGTTGCTCCCACTCTTGCGGTGCAGCGATAGGCGGCTGCCACAGGACTCTTAAAATGGCGGCCGGCTCTTCGGATTTGGGCCTGGTCCAGTAAAATGGCCCTGGGACACCTTGGAACTCGGACGCTTGTCTGCCAGGGCTTGGGTCCCATTCTCGAAAGCGTCCCCTCAGCCTTGAAGATTGTACAAAAGTCTTGGGGGCCCTCTACTCCCGCAGGCTTCCGGTGGGGAGCGGCTGCCATGATTGCTTGCGGAATGGCCACGACGGAGCTACGAGATGGTGGTGCTCTCATGGTGACGCCAGCTTCAGTCTGAAATATCCAGAAACAAGGTGGGGCTTTCATCGTTTGGGAAAAAAAATGTTTTAATCCAATGAAAAGTGTTATTTTTAGGTCACATGACCTAGTCTTACATCATTAGGAAAACAAAAGTAAAATGAACCAATGAAAAGTTTTATTAACAAGTCACATGACCTGTTATGCTTACGTTACGCGCTGCGCGGCGCGCTCTGGATCGTTTCCGGGAAGCTGCGCCTTGCGCACCGGAGCACTTCCGGGTGCGCTAACGCGGCGCGTCATATGACGCATTACGCGACAACGCAGGTCCAGAATATAGTCAAAATGTCTTCACCAACCAGCGGTCAGAATACAACCGCTTTCAGCAGTCCAAAAAGTTCTGTTAAATCTTAAGAGCGGGAGCAACTCAACTACATGGTGAGGGAGACGCTGTAGTCGCAAGAGCGGGCGGTAAACAGCTGAATGGCGGATGAGGCACAGAGTACCAAAAGCGGGCGGAATGGCAACTAAAACGGTAAAGGGGCGCCCCACTACAGCGTGTCTTCAGGTCAAACGGATTGTGGGACAAGGTCCAGAATGGAAGAGTCATCAAAAGGCAAAAAATTCCGCCGGACCCCGGGAGCCGGCCGCCTATGTTGGGGGCGATCTCAGGCCACACCAGGGCAACACGACTTGGGGAGGGGGCAGGAGCCAAGCGCCCCCTCCCAGTCCGCGCCATCTCACCGCCCCTCGGGGGCCTCCGTCAAGCGGTTTAGGGAGGCACCGTATCACATTGTTTTCCAATGCAGTCAGGTCCACAAACGGACCCCACTTACTTTGAATAGTGAAGCTGCAGCAGGTGCAAATAAGGTTTAGACAGTGTTACAAGCGCTGCTTAGAACTCTGAAGTATGGCACTCAACATCCAGAACTTATGCCATTTGTGTAAGGCAGTGACATCGAAGCAACTCAGGGACCAAAAGCATGAACGAACACTCACGTATGAAAATCTTATTTGGGGAAGGGGCAGGATCCAAACGCCCCCTCCCAGTTCGCGCCACTACACCGTATGTAGAAAATCTGAAGCCATTGTTCTACAAACTCTCAACGCTTGCTATCAGTGCATGAGTTTCATGCTCGATCGATTGAGCTAGCCGGATCGGGCAACAAAAAGTATAAAATAGTTATGTAAAAAGTTATTTAATAAAATGTTTTACCCTGTTTCTTTGCTGGTGTGTTGTCTATATTTATAATATTTGCCTAGGGTTTGTCGTTATTTTGGGCGGGGTGGGTGACGGAGCCGAGCTGTCTTGCAGCCCTCATGGTGTGGAGCTCAGTTCATTTCACTATTTTCGTATTTCTCATGAAGGGTTGTTCCTAATGTTTGTATTTTAGCGAGGTCAAAAAGAGATCCAATTAGTGGTCTACTGATTTTGCACGATTACTTTTATTTTTTTACACGATTTTTCACTATCTGCAAAGACTAATCAGAGTATTGCGACTTTGTGCTTGTTTGTAAATAGAGAATGATCCAAAGAGAACCAATTCTAAAACAGTAAATGCTTGGATAACAATCAATCAAATGGAGAGACAAGCAGGTACGACGGATTACAACGGGGGTAAAGGTCTGCGTTAACTACCCTTCACTATCTGCAAAGAGAGTACTACTAAGAGAAAAGAGGGGAGTGGGGGGGGGGAAGCGTTCAAAGCACATGAGTGTGCATAAACACGAAAACGTTTTTACCTATCACGTACTTGACATTTGACAGCTTTTGATATTTGCTATTAAAAAACCATTGAAATTCACAGAAAAAACCATAGGTTATAGTCCATATATAGTTAGGAATTTGCATTTACAAAACCTTGAAAATTCAATGAAAAAACCATAGGTTATAGACCATATATAGTTAGGGATTAGCATTTAAAAAACCTTATTTTATTTGCACAAAACCATTGAAATTCCATATATAGTTAGTTGCGCTAACTATATATCGCGGACCCGCGATCCACTGCTAATGATGTCACATATTACATCATTCATGACATGGTCAGTGACATCACTGATGACATCACTGATGACATCTCAAATGACATCACTGATGACATCACTGATGACATCTCAAATGACATCACTGATGACAACACCCAGTGACTGTATGTTTCTGTAAAGTTAATATATGTCTTACATATTGAAGAATGAGTGGATGTATAAGTGTCTGGATGAAGGATTTAGTAGGTGCATGACTGACTGTATGAGAGAATGATTAAATGTGTCTCACTGAGTGCATGGGTTAGTGATTAAAGTGTCTTAATTTGGCAATCATTATTTATGTTGTTCTGTAAACTGCTGCATGTTTAAATCAGTAGCTATATCAGAAACGATATGGGTTATTGAATGGTTGCCCAAGTATTTGTATGGGAGACTGAGTATGTGTGTAGGTGGCTGGGAGGTGTATAACTCTGTGCATAGATGTGTGAGCAGTTGATTCCCTAGGTGTATGGGTTCAAAAGTGCATGTAGAAACAGCTGTATGGACAGTTGACTGTGTGCATGAGTATATTGGTGAGTGAATGGATATCTCAGTGCTACATGTCAAAGTAAGTACATATGTAAAACACACTCCATGTGAGAGTTGACATATATAAATAACTGAACATAAGAGCCAGTGAATGTGAGAGTGGCTGTATGAATCATTGTGAACTTGTATCAAGGATTGTATAAGAGAGTAAATATGTGTTAGTGTATGTTTGAATAAGTAAGGTGTGTATAACTGTATAGTTGAGGAAATGGAGATGTGATTGATTCTTTGCATGACTGACTAGGTGTGTGAGTAACTCCATGGATGTGTGACAGTCTGTGAGTGCCTGTTTACACTGAGTGTATCTATGGTTATATTAGAGTCTGAAGATGTATTATCACATAAATGATATCATCAGTGATGTAATCAGTAATGTCAAATGAGATGTCATTGATGTCATCAGTGATGTCATTTGAGATGTCATCAGTGATGTCATTTGAGATGTCATCAGTGATGTCATCAGTGATGTCACTGACCATGTCATGAATGATGTAATATGTGACATCATTAGCAGTGGATTGCGGGTCCGCGATATATAGTTAGCGCAACTAACTATATATGGAATTTCAATGGTTTTGTGCAAATAAAATAAGGTTTTTTAAATGCTAATCCCTAACTATATATGGCCTATAACCTATGGTTTTTTCATTGAATATATATATATATATATATATGGTTAGCATGAAAAATGTCTCTGAATGGTAATGGGCGAACACCCCTGCCCTGAGTGCCCCAGCTACAGCGATATCTAGCTCCGTGATACCGATTCTTTCGTCATGGACGAACAAAGATCATGTGTATTGACCATGAGTGAGCTTCTTGATTCAGTTTTAGGAACGTTGCAGCAATCAGGCTGTCCATCTATGCGCTGCTGAGGGCGACACGTTTTGCCTGGCATGGGCCGAGGTAAAGATAAAGGCTGTTACCCTGGTACTGCTCTGTGGCAAGAAGAAAGCCAGTGTTGTGAACCAAAAAAGCTGCTACCATATGTGTGCTGCTGCAACCCCAGAATGCCAGGTGGGAGCCATGGAGAAGATTTGTTCCGCCACCCTGGTACAGTGCTGTGGCAAAACATGATTCATCAAGCATGTAGTCTGGTGAACCAAATGGGTTGTTTCCGGAGTGGCCTGTTCACGATCTCTGAATGCCAGGTCGGACTGTGGTGAAGCTATGGGCAGTTGCTGTCCTCCTGGTACATCACTGTGACAAGAAAAAGGGCCATTGCCCCCTTTGTAATGTTTTGACCTGTAGGGGCTGTTGCCAGGGTGCTCTGTTCGTGACCCCCATTGCCATGAGGGGTCTGTGATGAAGAAGGCTTTTGCCCTGGAGCCAGGGGCGGCCTGTGCATGTGCAAACTGTGCACCTGCACAGGGCCACCAAACCCAGGGGCCACCATGCCAATATATATCCTTAATATAATAATCCTCTGAGGATGGATACATATTTGCATGGCGGCACCTGGCAGGGATTTGGGGGCCTCCGGCTCTGTTCCACTTCCAAACACCCTGATCCCCCCCCTCTTCACTGGCCTCCGCGCTCTGCCCCTCCCAGACCCCCTCTTTCGTGGCTCCGTACCTACGCTCCCTGCCCAGCACCGCCATGAGCCTAGAGCCGCCCCTGCTGGAGCAGTGTGTGCTAGAACAGCGTACCAGGTTGTGACCGGAAGGAGAAGAGCACCCCGACACAGGAGCACCAGACACAAGTCGCCAGACTCCTGAAGAGTGACAGATTGATTAAAGGAGCGCCATGGGTGCCTGTTGCATAACTGAATAATCCATATGTCTGCTCACCACTGGGGCACATACTCATGCCCAAGCCTGCCAAACTGCAGCTCCAAGTGAGAATAGGTAAGACTGATTGCTGGGCGATCAAGCTTCTGAGGGAACTTGCTCTGAATAAAAACGCTACTGTGCTGGTACACTCGGACATTTAAGAAGCCATTGCGGAACTTCTAAAACTTGTACTTTTCAACATGACCTAACCTGAATGGCCGCCTCTCATTAATGGAGAATGCCGCCAGTCCTTAGATAAGGGAATTTAACCAGGGACTTACCCAGACAAAGCTATAATGCCGGACTTAAAAAAGACTGTAGATTAATTGTTATGTGCTGTGTATCACTTTGTGTTTGTTTATAAATACTACATTTTTCATGAATGCATTTATTTGGCTGAATATTCATATATTGGCAAACTTGAACATGTTTTGAGTTGTGAGTCTGTGCACACCTTGCATCTAACCCCCCCTCGAGAAGCTTTGGACAGCTCGACCTAAGCTACAACTGAGAGTCAAGTGCTGGAGGGATAGTATTAGGCCCAGTTACACATGATCCATAACAGATCAGGCCCAGAAACAAGAGGAGTAAGTGGCCACAACCCCACAGTTGAGCCAAGTAGCTCTTGCTTGTCCTGTGGCAAGGGCTTCTGACATATCCCATGTACCAATATGCACGAAGTGGGCATTAGCTAAGGGTATACAGTTATGGTACAGCATTCCAATTTTCATACAGTCTAAAGAGGGGAAAAAATAAAGAGGGGTATAAAAAAGATGTATAACCAGAGATATCACTAATGACATCACTCAGGTTTATTATTTCGTTTTTGTGACACAAATTTCTCAAAAGGTACTGGGTCATAAGATAATGGTGTCTGTCTGTAAGATGACAGTTGTTAGCCATGTGGTTTGCTGTGTTTGGTTGAGTGATTATGTGATGCTTGTTGTGTGGCCATTTGATGGTGGGTGTGTGATCTTGGGATGAAGGGTGTACAGACATATTTTATTGGTTGAGTGATTATATATTGTATATGATGTGTGAAGATGCATATGTGGCCATATGATGGTGTTTGTGTGTGGTTGTAGGATAATGCCATTTGAGATGTCATCAGTGAGGTCATCAATTATATATTTTAGATGTCATCATTATTATCTAATAAGAGTTCATGAGCAGTGCATGGCTTGGAAGGAAGTTATGGTGTGTATAGCATTCCACAACTTGTGAATTTTAAGTGTTTTAAGGTTTTGCAATTAAATCATAACATCACGTTATCTGTGGTTCTTCCAATGAATTCCTTAGTATTTGCCACAGAATGGGAAAAGTGAGTACACTACATGAACTATAACTTGCTTTTAAGTGTGATTTTCTCATAGAATTGCTAAGGTTTATTTGAAAGTAACATTTTAATTCATTTTTGGTGTTAGCTGTTTTAATGTAACATAGTGGGCAATAATATATTGCCCAATAATGGTGGGAGAGTGAGTGTATGAGGGTGTAGGGGTGTACATATATGATTGTGATTGGGTGGAGATTTATGGCGATTGTGTTAATTATAGGATTACCGGAGTATGGATTTTTGGATGTAGAGGTGTGTGGTTGTATATGCCTGTCAATGCACCCCTTGTCGAATGTGTATGAAATTTATATTCCGGAATAGATTTAACCTGCTTGGTGCCTGCCCACTTTTATGCAGATCCATCAAGCTGTGCCAACAGTATTAGCAAATTCAATCTTATCTTTTTAGCACACACCTTGAACTATCCCCCACCCACGATCAGTCAAAATGTATCCACGTTCGTTAAATGAGGCCAAAATTATGAAGAGACACCATTTTGCCCCTCCTTTTAATGCTTCACATCTTGTCAGATGTGCATGGAATTCAACATAGGAGCAAACTTTCTTGAGCAGCACACCGTGCCGTGAGGGGAACGGCAGCTCCAGCAGCCCTACCTGTATCTTGCTTGTCTTCCCTGCCGTGAGGGCAACGGCACAGTTACCACCACCGGCACCACCGGCACCGGGAACTACAACTCCCAGCAGCACCGCGGCAGGCGCGGAGTGAGCAACGTAAACAACGCGCCCCGCGGCGCTTTAAGAGAAGGGCGCGGCGAGCGCTCCTGGGGCACTTTCTTGAGCAGCACACCGCGCCGTGAGGGGAACGGCAGCTCCAGCAGCCCTACCTGTATCTTGCTTGTCTTCCCTGCCGTGAGGGCAACGGCACAGTCACCACCACCGGCACCACCGGCACCGGGAACTACAACTCCCAACGTAAACAACGCGCCCCGCGGCGCCTTAAGAGAAGGGCACGCCTCCCGTCCTGCGGGACGCGCGCGGGCGGCGCCGGGCTGAGCCCGGGCAGAGGGCGGGCCGTCTGTGGCCGTCAGTGGACAACAGTGGTCGGGCGGGCCACTCCTCTAACGCTTCTATTGTGGTGAGTTAAAAACTTGTTATTATGGAGTCAATGGATAAGACAGCTGTCCAGGATGACTTTCCATTTCCCCCTCCCACATTTGAGACTTTACTTGAAAATGCTCTTAACTTGGTATCTAACGAAATCGCCGACACGGAAAGGAGAATGTCCTTGAGCTGTTCAAACATTTCCACACGGCCAACATCCTCGCAAATGAGCCCCAGAATTCCTTTATCCCCCACAGTTTTAATTGTCAAACCCTCTTTAGCATCCATACCTCCCGAGCCTCTGCTGGTGGAGGATGATCCTGCAATAACAATTAATTCTCAGGTGGATGTCATTGCCATCGGGTCTTTGGACGGCAGTAATAAACCAGGTGTTATCCTCCAAGTCCTCGGAAGCAGCAGGTTGATGTGACAAGGCCACCTCCTGATCTAACCGAACCCAGAAGGCTATTATAGCCTGGGTCCAGGAAGGATCAAGCGAGGGCAGAAGGAAAAAATAATAAACAGGAAGGAAAGGAAGGGAACAGCAGGGAGGGAGAACTGTAACGACAAAAGAGACGATAATGATCGTATCTTTTCTTGAAGTATCTAGACACAACAATACTCTAAGAACCACTGTACCCTATACATGTAACGAAAACTAGAGTAGGCCCTGAAGATACTTCTCTTCCCCTACTATCTGGTCCGAGGTATAGATATGAATCGTATATAAACTCCACCTGAAATACACAAGCATATGATTGCTTAGCGCGGATATAACCTTCCTGTCACTTATATAAGAATAATACTAAGTACATACCAGGCATACACTGATGGTGGCTGAGAACGTCTCAACATCCCTTTGCAAGGACCAATGTTTCTACTGTACCATGTTTCAAAAAGTAAAGAATAGATTGGGTTACGTCACCCTTAATGATAGCAACTACAGTACCTGATATAGGAACCTCAGGTCTGGCCAAACAGGAACGTTGCGCACCCTGCACGAGCCGGTACAAGAAGGCTCAGCCAACAGGGGTGCCGAAAGAATAGAAAACTTCTGGCGTTCCCCGCACGAGCCGGTGCAAGAAGGCTCATCCAACGGGGACGCCGAATGCGAAGACAAAACGTTGGAACGTGGCGCACCCTGCACGAGCCGTTGCAAGAAGGCTCAGCCAACAGGGGCGCCGAAAGAATGGAAAACTTCTGGCGTTCCCCGCACGAGCCGGTGCAAGAAGGCTCAGCCAACGGGGACGCCGAATGGTAACCAACAACAAACTAAATACCTAGAGTTACCTCACAAGCCGTGAAGGTAAAGTTCCATACACTGCAAACACGCCCAGCAAACCAACACGCTGCCTCCTTATGCGTGCTAGATCAACTGAAACACCAGCACCGTAAAGCAACACGTCGTCCCCCACACGAGCCGGTGAATGCAAGGCTCCTTCGCGGAAAACAACAAGGCAGAGTGATAGAACTGTAAAATGGGCACAAGGACCAGCAAAACAGGAACTCCAAGAACGCGCAACTCTCCACACCGGGTCCGGAACCAGAATATCCGACGCACAGCATCCTCCGACTTCCCCTTTTATCCTCCTCCCACTGTGACAAGGATTCTGGGACATGTAGTTTTGCGGGCAAGGTTTGTCTTTGAAGGTGCTTCCTGGCACCTGACACCAGGAGGGGAAAAGCGTAAAAAAGGTGCATCTAAACCTAGTGCTAACAAAAGAAAACAACCGTTAATTCACAAGAGCCAACCCACGCCACAGAGCCTGTGGAACAAACAAAAACCAACAGGGGCAGATACTATCTGCATTGGCGATAAGGTCTCAGCGGATATGGACGGCATCTCTATTGATACTACCAGCAACTCCACTGGAAATCACAACACGGTATGGACGCAGACTGTCTCAGTGGGAGAAAATAATACCTTATCGAAACAAAATGGGAATCTCATAGAGACTATAGTTGATACTATTTTAACCGTTTAGAGAAACAAATGATAAAACAGTTTAATAACGTTTTTAAAAGACTGGACAGATTAGAAAACCTGGTAAAAAACGAAGAGGTAAAAAGAAAGGGGACTGTCACCCTGGACCAAATCAGGGGAGACCGCCTATTGAAAGAGCTTGAGTCAGTTAGTAGTACTTTATCATGTGGGAAGCCGGATGCCTTATGTAGTAGTCTTAAACCGGCCGGGGGCCCTAGTACTTCTGGACCCCAACCGCCCATTGTACTACCCACCATCCATCCCAGAGGTAATAATGCCTGGAACAACAAGGCAGGAGCTAATTTACCATCCAAACCCCCACCCACACCTATAAATTCACGATTACCATCTACTGTGAAACTCAGCACTGACAATCAGAACAGTGGCTCCATCCAGACAACTGTAGTGGTGGGGTCTAGCTCTGCTGACAACAGGGGTGTGGGTCAGCCTGGGGACAGCAGGCCAATTAAACATCGGGGGCCTGCTTTGCATTTACCCCCTGACGCCTGCCCCTTCGTTCTGGTCCTAGCAGGCATACCACCATTGAGGGAGGGAGAGGGGGAATCATGGGTTCGATTGCATAATAAATGTATTGATTGGCTAACTAAGCACAAAGGCGTTGGTTATGACATCTCCAGAGAAATTCTATCAGCCCGTAGGGTGTCATGGGTGGGGCCGTTATTTAAGGACATTGAAGGAGACTGTATAGTCCTTAACTTTAAGAATCCAGGCACCATAAGATTCTTGCTCAATAGAAATAACATTCGCTCTGGTATCTCCACCGTTGTAACTCTACTACCTCTAAGCTATTTCTATAGACCACCACCAAGGCAATTCCACCCAGCCTTCTTTCCCCTTAAGATGTACAATAGGTTTGCACCCTTATCTGAATTGGACATGTTAGACTGACCATCAGTTACCAATCCAGATATTATGAATGTTGATCAGTTATCCCAGGCACCCAATCTAGAATTATTACCATATATCCCCCCGCTTCCCCCACTCACTGTAGCTAGTCAGCAATATGTTAACCAAAGAACTATTATACAGGGCTCTGAACTATCCCTTGTGAGTTGGAATATAGCGGGTCTTAAATCGAAACTGAAAATTAAAGAGTGGTCAGACTGGGTATATACAAATTGCGATATACTGATGTTACAGGAGACCTGGTGCACAACCGCGCCCATATTAGAAGGCTTCAGCTGCCATTACCTAACGGCATCCACCTCATCTATGGGTCGCCCTAGCGGGGGCCTTTCTATTTAGGCTAAAATAAAAGCTGGTGTACAAACTAAACTGATCCAGACCCATGGAAAATGTTTTATGGCCTTAAAATACACTAACAGGTTAAAATTATGTTTAATTAATTTTTATAATAATGATTTTGTGACCCATCCCAATAATAACTTTTTAATTTTGTTTAACTTTATTGATGAAATTATAGTGGGGAAGAAATATGAAACCTTTGCTGGAATCTGTATTGGAGGAGACTTCAATGCCCACATGTATCGTAATAATCCCCCCTGCAGAAATGGTGAGGAACTGAGGGATTATCTAGCATCCCGTGACTTAGTGAACACCTTGGAAATCGCCGGTACAGGAGGGAATAACATGCTGACCCCCACTAATATTGGTCAGGGGTGTGCTTCTACAATAGATTATATGTTTATTTCCCCCTCACTGAGCGACATTATTTTAAAAGCAGAGGTCGCTTGTTCCATCCACAGCAACCATTACCCAATTATAGTACATCTAAACAATCCAGGGAATATAAAGAACGAAATGAGAACAGAAATTGGGGTGCAAAACCTGGAAGCATCCACTGATAGATTAAGAGTGGTATGGAAAGGGGTCGACAACAAAGACATTCTAGCTAGAGTCATTAACAAACATCCCACACTAATTGAGAACTGTCTGTCCCTTGATAGATCAGGCCGTGATGTGGTTGATTCCTTTAGTAACCTCTGTTCGGTTATTAAAAGAGAATCCTCGAAACCAGCTCGAAACCAGCTCGGGCTAATAAAGACTGCGGCCCCCGCTGGTTTGACTCTTCATGCTCCAGGGCCAATAGAGAGCTGAGGGAGGCCCTGAAAACTAAACCAAGGGATCTGTCACTAGTAAGAGACCTGAGAGCAAGGTATAAAACCATGTTACGCACCCGATCCGAGGCTCTAGTGATAGACCACTGGGAATCCCTTGTCCGCACCGCGGCATTGAAAGATACCACTGGATTTTGGAGAGAGGTCAAGTCTCTAAGATCTTTTGGTTCCAATATTAAAGCTATTATTTTGTAACATAACAGGAGATGTGTGGGTAGAGCATTTTTCTAAAATCTACGCTGTACCAGGGCCTCTTATAGATACTGCTCCTCCTGTTATGACCGCTAGACCTTTAAATATAGCATTATCCGAGGTTGAGGATGCTATAGTTGAAAGCGCGGGCAATAAAGCACCTGGCCCGGACGGCCTTTCAATAGATCAAATTAAATCTGAAATTAATTTCTGGGCCCCTTTATTATGCAATTTGTTCAATAATTTATCCGATAATTCAATCCCAGAATCATGGTCAAATAGTGTTATTGTACCAATATTTAAAAAAGGCGACAGACTAGACCCTGGCTGTTACCGCCCGATATCACTAATTGACAATACACTGAAGGTTCTCGGGAGGGTAATTTTTAACAGGATTAGGAGCTGGGCAGAGGATAATAATGTCTTACACCATTGCCAGCTCGGTTTTAGAAGCAACGTGGGCACTGTTGAACAATGCTTGAATTTGAACCTGCTAATGGCAAAGTACACTATTGTAAAAAAATCTCCATTGTACCTTGGCTTTATGGATTTAAGTTCAGCTTTTGATTTCGTTAATCATTCTAGTTTGTGGTCACTTTTGCTTAGTTATGGTTTAGATGATTCCTTGGTTTATTTTCTTTCTTATTTGCATAGGGACCTAAAGGCCAGAGTGCGTATTAACACTGAGGGAGAAGTCTCGAATGATATTTTAATTGGCAGGGGTGTTAGACAGGGCTGCGTACTCGCCCCACTGCTTTTTATCTTGTATATTAATGGGCTGAGTAGCAACTTGTGTGCGATAACTAATGATGTCCCAATTATAAATGGCAACCCCATCCCCGCCTTGCTGTACGCGGATGACGCGGTGCTAATGGGCCCTGCGTATTTTAATCTCTGGTTTTGTTGCTTTTATGTCAGATTTGGGTCTCAACACCAATTTTAAAAAATCCTTTATCATGAACTGTGGGCCCAAAAAATATAACATAACCTCTATTAAATCAGGTGACAACATCTTAAAATGTTCAAGCACTTTTCCATACTTAGGATTGCTATTCTCTAATACGGGCTCTTGGCAACCTCACGTTGCCTATGGGAGAAACAAAATTGGCAAATCCATCAATTCGATTCTCTCCCTACGGCAACCTAAACAGGCTGACGTTATCACTTCATTGCTAAAGATTTACCGTACTCAATGCCAACCTACGGGAACTTACGGCGCAGAAGTGTGGGGATACTCTAATTGTGTGCCCATTCAGATTGAGGAAAACAGATTTTGCAGAAAAGTCTTGGGGGGAGTCTTCTGTGCTCCAACATTCATCTGTCATAATGAGCTTAAGTTACTGTATATTGAGGACTTCATTCGATCAAGGCCCGCTCTTTTCTTGCTAAAAATGTGGTTAAATCCTGTGGCCCACTTAACTCGCAGCATAATATCTGATTACTTACAAAGTGAAAGGTCCCACCTTGTACCATGGTTGAAAGCAGTTGAGAAAAGCCTGTCCAGTGTGGGCCAGGGCCTTTTGTTTAGCTCCCCAAACACCATTGTCCATTTACACAAGAACATAGTTAAAAGGGCACTTTATGTTTTATACGGGGAGGAGCGGATAAGATTAGAACACCCCAAACCTTCAGTTATCAAATACATTTCCTATGCTGAGCCTGATAATGGCTCTCTAGTTTCACCACAGAGGTATCTGCTCATCACATTAGGAAGATGGAACAGGAGCCTTCTGTTCCGATTTCGGGATGGAAGCGTTGTAAATCTATTAAGCTTTCCCCTTGGTTATAATAAACATCTGGAACAGCTGGATTGTCCTTGTTCTGAGGGCGGCAAACAAAGTTTGACACACTATTTTTTCTTCTGTGGCTTCTATAAATTTTATACTTCCCAATATTTAATGCCGTATTGTCGCAGACATGATTTAAGGGACTTTACTCAGGCAATGAGAACTTTTCAAATGATGATCTCAGATGAAGTGATATTTATCGTGAGCTGTTTCCTTAAAGCTAGTGTGCGTTCACGGGCAACTATGGAACTTGCCTGATGAACATTAGCACCTTGTTTCTTTGCACATTTGCTCTTTGCACATCTGAGTATTGCATATTAGTGCATAGATATGTAGACGTTTGGGCTTATTGGAAACGATTTCTGTGGAACCCCATCTGTAAAATATCCCCACACTGTGAACTCTTGTACTACTGCTTCTTGCACACCCGATGTTTCTGATATATAGCTGTTCCCTTGTATTTGGAAAAGATCATTTTTATGTATATTTTTAATATTCTGATGTTTTGCTCAACAGTATAATGAACTTGTTATTTTTATCGAATTTTTATTGTACTTTTTAACCTGTGTGTACTTTTATGGATGTATTAATTCCGAATAAAGATCATTTGACTTGACTTGACATAAGAGCAAACTAAACACACTCTGCCCTATTTGTCACTGGTCCCTCAAACGTTGCCAACACCCACTCCAAAACCTCCTTTACTACAGGGCTGTCCATGTAATTTTTGGGGAGGATTCTCAGAATTTTTTGAGGTTGTTTGCTGTGGTGGAGAGCAACATTTCCCATAGGAGTTGAAATAGGAAACACTGCTTACTCTGCCCCGCCCCCACTCCCTGGCTATTTCCCCTGTTTGACTGTTTGTCACTAGGGCCTCATAGGACCTATAGCTGGGCTCAACGTTGTCTCTTTCTGTGTAATCCTGTCCATCCAGCAGCAGTCGCCCTTGGCTCTACATAAGGTTATAAGGGAATGCCATTTTCACATAAGATCATCCCATCCTCAAAGATATGTCTTCAGCTTAATCTCCACACAGTATGTCTGAACTCCAGCAACACATTGTGAACGCCATCTCTTCTACTTGACCTCCACATAGGAAAGGAACAGAGTGCTCACACAACACCCAGCACCCAGGTTCTCACTCGGGAAACGTTTCTTCTTCTTAGTAGCCGCCAGGCTAAGAAGGCGATTGCCCCAACTTCAAACCAGCAGCTCACAAAGAAACATCTCCTGCTTATCCTCCTGTGAGGGGTGGAGGGAGAGGCTGAGACATTTTAGGGACCCTGGGCCAAATTCAATTCAATTTCAATTCAAAAACGTTATTCGGTTTTAAAAGCAATAGACCATAAAAGTACATAAAAGAATAATGCGCAAAACTGTAAACAAACATGAGAATTTGAAAATAGTCATAAAATGAGAATGTTTTAAAAAGCAGAAAGAACTGGGGCCAAATGTATTTTGGGGGCCCTTTTGAAACAGCTCTGAATGTATGATCCAATAGGATCTCTTTCATGGTCTTTTTGGCCAGGTCACTGATCGTGCACAAACACACTAGTCCAATCTCTAAATGTGTCTACATCTAATATTCAAAGAAAGCGACACACCCGTTTTTAATAAAACGGCAGCTCACTAATATTACTGCAAATAATATCTGTGACACCCTCCATTTCTCATATGTGAGGTCCTGTTTTTATGTAAAAGAACATTTTTTATGGATGTTGCATGGAAAATAAACACAACATTGTTCTGCAAAATGTCCATATTAGACTATCAGACATCACCTACATTCAAAATAAATAAAATGAAAAACGGTATTTAAAAAAATCTGTTTAAGAATTATTCAAGGTCATTAGGGCAACCATTCCTGCAGATCAGGGATGGCTGTTTCAGGAGACCCTCTGAAAGGCTGGGGCCCTGGGCCTGGGACGACTTTGCCCATGCCTTAAACGTCTCTGGGGGTAGGGAAGAAATTGTCCCCAGAACAACCCCTGCAGTGCTCCCTTGAAAGACACGTCACTGACTCGCTCTCGGCATCCACTAAAGGATGTAAGTCTCACACCATGTCAAACCCCAGCAGCCCGTTCGGATACACTAGGCGGCTGTTCATTCTTCCAGAAATCATCACTTTCTCTGCGCCTTTCCCCCTCTGCTCTTCACTTTTCACTCGTCTTGAGCGGCTAAATATAAACCGAGGCGCAGGCAACCCATGGCAACCGCGACAATCACTTCAGCAACAAAAAAAAGGTGTTTTGTGTGGGAGGTAATAATGCACGATTTGAAAACGCGGTTTCTGTTTTCTGTGGAAAGGTGCACAGTGCACATCTGCACAGCCCCGCGCCCTCTAATGAGTGTCTTCGGCCTTGCTTCGAGGCTCGTGTAAAGGCAGCTACGCACATCCTCACTCAGGAAAAAACACTCTTTAGCTAGAGCAATTCCAACAATTTTCCAGCACCTCGGAGAGATGTTTAGCAGCTCGAGCTACCAAAATGAGGTTTACAGATTATGACATTATATTGTGTTTTTTTCTTTTAATAGTTGAGGCTGCAAAGTGGGCTTTCGCTGATAGAAAAGTTCATATCAGTAGTATCCTATTGCGGTTTGCTTTTAACATTATTTGGATGCGTTCTGGAACAACATCATGCAATTCCAAAGTCACTTTGTATGGAAACATATCTCTTTTCTTTTTAACAGGGATCTGCTTTTTTTCTGGGCAAGAGGAGAATTGTTTTTTTCTTTATTATCAAAAATGGATATCTTTGTGGATGCACAGCTGGGCATTTGACACCTGTTTTAAGAACGTAATTACCCCTTGGGCACGCACTTCAGTTTTTAGAGTCGTTAGCACGAGGACTTCCATACTAACGCCCTCTCTTTGAGAGCTGTAGCACGAACACAGCTGTGATAATGGGTTCACACTTTATCTGTGTTGCAAAATTATCTGTTTCCATGGTTTCTCGAGGATTCTCGAGAAGCACGTCTTTTTCGTGTGGCTGCTGAAGTATTCTGTCATAGTATTTTTTCTGTAATCTGCGGTAGAAAACAGCCTCTAGTAATTCATTATACGTTGCGTCGCTCTCTTGGTCCCCGTAAAAAGGCATCAACAAGTGCTTAATTTGTAAAAAAAAAAAAAAAAATAAGATTCAGGGCTGTTGTCAGGAGGCCTCTGCAGCTTGCACCACCCACAGCGCTGCTGGCGACAGCACAAATACACCTACGAACACCACACTGCTTCAAGTGTGACACTTCAGACTATTCCAGGCCCCCAAAGATATAAGAATGGCTTGGGTGGCAGTTATTGGTTATTTTTAATATATCTTGAAATAATAAACAACTGTTGTTGTGCTAAACTCTAAAAACAAACCGTGCCATCATGTAGCAGACTGTCATATGCTGGTGTTGGCAATTTTGTGCCTTTGCCGAGCACCAGAAATTCTGACTCAAATTAAGCACTGATCAAGACACGCCAGGCATTCTCATTTGCGCTTCTTGTGCCCCAACTGTGCTAAGTTTGGATTCTTCCAACTGCAAGAGGGGGACATAGATCACTTGAAATACATGATGGCCATGGCCGCAACCAGTCCTGCTGTTGCTGGTCTCGAAAAATCTGGGGGCACGTTAAACCGAACCCTGGACGATTACTTCCTTAAAACTACATCTGAGGGAAATAAGGAGCTGCTGTTAGCAGAGAGGAGGGCAGAACGACGCCGCTCAATTGATCGGATTAAAAATAGAACGTACTCTGAACCTATAATGTCTGTCTCTTTAGATGATGATCTGAGCTCTACAACAGCAGATAACCTATCACTAACTGCCAGTGTACCCCTACTCCTTAAAGAATGTTTGGCTCCTGCTGTGTCACCCACATTAACCCAACAAGAGATACCACTGGAGACTAATAACTCTGATAACATTACCAAAACTCCTACTATCCTGATTTCACCTACAATCAGACCCGGTAAAGTCGTAAGAGGTAAAAGTACGAGGCCATTGCCACACAAAATACATGGGCCTCCCCCACCAAAAAGGAGACGGAAAACTACAATTATGAACAAGTCAAAATTATGTCACAGCGAGTTTGGTAAAAAGGCGACTAACGCTACCATAATTACTACGGGTCTTCCTGTTAATAAGCAGATATCAGTACCCGTCTCTACTACCCCTATACCAGAGACAATGACAACCCAAGTCATAGAGCCGGATATTACCCATATTCCAATGGATGAAGATCTACCACCTGCTTCCCCCAAGTCTCTATTGGACAATATAGAACTAATTGTTCGTAGTTACATGCTTGCTTTAGCAGACAGATTCAAGGGAATGGAAACAAGGTTGGGTAAAATAGAGGGGGATCTAACAAAATTGGGGGATTTTGTCAGGTCACAAGGGCCCCATAAAGTGTTGCACCCACAAAAAGCTGTAATAACAACGCATAACCATTCAAAAAATGCTGTGGCTCCCACTTCCTCTGCATCCTCTATTGGTAAAAATCAGGCAGCTTCAACCTCTGCCGTTTCCAACCCCTCGCATGTGGTTGTGTCAACATCTGATGGCAAAATTATCGAGAAACCTAAGCTATTAGAGCCAACAGTAGCTTTGGGTAAAACAACTACAACACTGAATAGCAACAATGTCATCCCTGTTAGCACCTTGCCTGGGGTACCTAGCATTCCCCTAAATAACCTATTAAGACCAGAAGGGAATGAGACTACCCAGGGGCTTGGAGGGGAGACTAGGAGACCACCCGTGGAACTCCCACCGGAAGCACTTCCGTTTGTGGTAGTGCTTACCGGAGTTCCCGAATTGACAAACGGTAAACGTGAGGGCTATTTTCAATTAAAAAATAAGATCATGCATTGGCTCTCTCTGTACAGACCCAAACCCAACCTGGTAAACGGTGATATAGTCCATGTCCGTCGCTTGTCCTGGTTGGGGGGTAGAGCGAAGGACATAGGGGGGGATATTGTTGTCATAAACTTCAGGGACAGAAGGGCAGTTCAACACATTTTGAATTGGCCTTTTGGTAACGAAAATAATTGTATTATACCACGTCCCCTGACGTACTTCTATCCCAGGTCTACAGTTTTTCCACCACAATATCTGTCTAACAATACCCATTTCTCCACCCACTTCCTTAATAAGGAGTCTGCCCTGAATCCCGCTTATTTGCATCAACTAGCTCCAACCCCTGTGTTGCAAGGGTGGAGTACTATACCGGTAAGCCGTAATATAGGTGAGAATGGTAACATGGCACATTTGATCCCATTTACTCCCCTAGAGCTATCCAACAGATACGAGGCATTTAGTGGTTTGGAGGATTGCGATTGATGCCCAAGGTGTATTGAGGGTGTTGGGGGGACTGAAAATGACTTATGTACGTCAAGGCCATATGATGGGAAGGGGCCCTGCCGCCAAAAGACAGGACCATGTTCTGCTGTAACATGTGCTGACACAAACAGTTGTTTGCCAGTTGATTCACCCACAGTGTCTAATGGGAAAACCAAGTGCACTTCTCTGGCCATATCTGATATTCGGTCAGAAAGTAGTTTTTCCATAAGAGGTAGTGAAGAGGGCGTATGTACTATAGGTCACCATGCAGACCACCTGAGTAATTTACCGCTAACTTTGGATCCCCCGCCTAAAAACGACAACCTCCATTCTCTGCCTGTGGTCCATAATCCCATTCTGGCGCACGTAGAACCAGTTGCAGCAAGCCACGTGGACTCTGGGGACATATACACAGAGATATCTACTCCGATGTCTGCCCCAACCACCATAGAAAGGTTTATATGTACAGCTCCTGATGTTTGCATGAATTTAATCTCCTGGAATATAGCTGGTTTGGCCGATAAGATTTGTGATCCAGTATGGCTATTAGCTATTAAAAAATATACTATCATATGTCTCCAGGAGACTTGGTTGGAGGATGTAAATGTCCTTATTGAGGGTTTCCAAAGTTTTATTATACCAGCACTTGCATCAACTAGGGGCAGAGCAAAGGGAGGCTTGGCCATTTTTATTAATCTGGGTATGCTCTGTAAAATAAGTGTCTGTCATAACGATAACCGGAATATCCAGCTGATTGACATAAAAAAAGGCAAGAATGTATTGACCTTGGTTAACTTCTATAATGCTAATGGTGGTAATGGTGACTGTAATATCGTGTCCCTAAAAGAATTATTGAGTAAAATTGTATGCACTGTGCCACGGAAATTGATGATAGTAGGTGATTTCAATATTCGCCCCTGTGGCAACCCAGTCTTCACCCCAATGGGTTCTCTGGGTTGTAATAATGTAGAAGGTTTTCATTTTGCTCACACTAGGGGAGGCAAGAACTTAAATGATTTAATGAACGAAAATAACCTAATTGCAGCTATGTCTATGGTCCCTGATACAAAAATCTTTGATGTTCCAACTTTCAAAGGACACGGGCAGGGATCCTTTATAGACCATATATTAGTATCTTTCGATCTTGCAAATTGGGTTTCGAACTTCACTATTCTTTTAAGTGTCTACAGTGATCACAATCCCTTAGCTATAAGTATAGGTGGGTCTCTATTCACAAAACGAATGCCCTGTAATGACCCGGGCATATCGAGCTGTATAAACGGCAGACGCCGCATTAAGTGGACACTGATAAATCAAGATAATTTATATACTAAAATAAACAGTGTATGCGAAGAGGAGCTGTCGGCATGTTCATCTTTTGACTCATCCCCTGTGGACACTTTGACTGGGTTCGCGGGGGTAGCAGCTAAAATTGGTCTCATGCTTACAGCCCCAGCAAAGGGTCAAAATGAAAAAAACTCTAAATGGTTTGACCACAACTGCTCAAAGGCAAGTAGAGATCTGAAGAATGCCTTAAAAATTAAACCAAGAGACTCTGACCTAATAAAAAATCTCCGTCTGATCTATAAAAAGGTATTAGCAGATCGGAAAAAGGAAATTAAGGCTATCACCATAGAATCCCTTCTTGATCCCTCAGTGCTGGGGAACAGTGGCAGGTTCTGGCAAATTATCAACAAACCTTTGTTTGATAACCCCAACGATACAGCCCTTGGTACTAATATTCCAGAGGGGGAATGGGTGACCCACTTCAGTGCAATCTTCAAGAGTAACGAGCACCGGGCAGAAAACGCTTTTTTAATCCCAGATGGAAACCCATTGTGCTTTTCTATCAATGAGGTAGCAAGGGGTATCCAGGGCCTGACTAGCAATAAGGCCCCGGGCCCGGATGGCTTACCTCCGGACCTTTTTAAGTCTAAAATCTCCTTTTGGGCTCCCATTCTCGCAGCGGTAGTGAACGCAGCTGTGATTATGGGGTGCCCAAAAGCATGGGGGATATCGACCTTAGTCCCTGTTTTTAAAAAGGGCGATCGCAGCAGCCCAACATGTTACAGGCCAATATCTCTAATTAGTTCAGTGGCTAAAGTGGTGGGGGGGTAATTTTAAATAGGCTAACCACATGGGCTAAAGATAACAATATTCTTTCATCTATACAGTATGGATTCAGACCCGGTACCTCGACCATCACACAGTGTCTGAACCTATATCTGATCCTAAGTAAATACACCCTGGCTAGACAAGGAACAGTTTATCTGGCATTTATGGACTTATCGTCCGCTTTTGACTGCGTGGACAGAGGTATATTGTGGGCTACATTGTTAAAAATGGGCGTTGAGAGGAATCTGGCCAACTTTTTAGCCGATCTGCATTTGGACACAAGAGCTAATGTCCGGTACACCCAAGAATTTAAAGTAACAGATGAATTTAGAATAAATCGGGGAGTACGACAAGGATGCATTTTGGCCCCATTCCTCTTTAATTTGTATATTAATGAACTGGAGGCATTTCTTTTAAACACTGAAGCAGACTATCCCTTTGTTGAGCGCAAGGGGATTCCAGTGCTGCTTTACGCAGACGATGCTGTTCTTATATCTAGAACAGCAATCGGCCTCAAGAAATTATTAAATTCCTTTTATAAATTCATGGAGTCCCGCGGTCTAAGCATTAATAACTCCAAGTCCTATGTCATGAAAATAGGTAAGGGTATACGGAAAATGAATAACTTCAGTATAAATGGGGAAAAAATCCCCACTACTAACACTTTTTCATACCTTGGGGTCCTCTTAGACCATAAATTATCCTGGGGCCCTGCAGTCTCAAAAAAGAAGGGCGAAGCAACACGGGTAAATGCGGCCATACTTGGCTTTGCAAGAAAAATTGGGAACTGTCCAATGGCCGCTTTGCTCAAATTATATCATGCAAAAAGTGTTGCTGTCGCCTGTTATGGAAGCGAGCTATGGGGCTACCGCAAGATAAAGGACCTAGAGGTCACAGAGAATATTGTTTTGAAAAAAAATACTGAGGTTGCCAGGGGGTATTGGGAACTTCTCGGTACACGAAGAGTTGGGGGTTCCCTACTTAGGTGATAGAATAGCTGTAAGTCCGGTTCTATGTTGGATGAACTGTTGGCTTAACCCCGATATTCCGCTCACCCATGCTATTTTGAAAGAAGCCTCAACACTAGATGGGAGGTTTAAAGTTCCGTGGTTGAAGTACATAAAGGACTGTCTGGTGGCAATTGGCCGTCCTGATTTGTTTTTTGCTCCTAACTTGATCACAAAACCCGATGTTATCTTGGTAAAAAACGCCATATTATTATTAAGATGTACAGACCGTGAAGAGATTGAGATACAGAAGGGCAGTGTCAGGAAACACCTACTTCTTAAAACCTGCCCACGCATGGAACCTTATCTATCATGGCCTATGACTGGCTATGAACGTTTTCTCCTGACAAGGTTCCGTTTTGATCTATTTCATCTCCTATTGGCGGTCCCAAGTGGGGCACAACGGGGTGAAGTGTTGCCAGCTTGTGGCTGCGACGGGAAGTCTCCTCAAGACTTGGCACACTTCCTTTTTATTTGTCCATATTATATCATACCACGGAAACTATTTCTTAAACCATGTCTTAAAAAATTGCAGTTTACACAAATCAAACCCGCACTTTATTACCTTCCATTACTGAACTCTGATTGCACTTTATTTGTCTGTAACTTTTTTAAAAAAGCCATCTCTTTCAGGAAAAGTATGGATGGTTAATCACGCTGTGAATGTTTTAGGTATTTTATTTTTTAAATCAATATAGTAATTTATGTTTTTATTACATACTGAACATGATTTTGCTTAAACTGCCCGTTGCTCTTCTCTTTTATCTTGTACTGTATGCTGTGGCCTTTATATGTCATATGAAATGAATTACCTGTTTTTTTTTTTAATTGATTACTTAAGTGATGTACTTTTATGATTGTAAAACATACAATCGAATAAAGACTTTTGACTTGACTTGACACTTGAAATCCTTCTGCGATGAATCTGGATATGTGTCACTGTCCTGCATAAGTAGCCCCAGACTAGGAATTTGTCTTTTCCAACTTTGGAGCAATGAACAGACTTTTATTAAAACAAAAATATCTATACATCATTGTGTGTTTACAGGAGGAATAGGGATTGTAGGAAAGTAGGATCTGGTTCTTATGGCTACCCCCACTTTTTGCTTCATGTGATCCTGTTTTTGACTAGTCTGACTGGGATCCTGCTAATCAGGACCCCAAACTATCTGCTTCCTCCCTAAACTGTTATGCCATATACTTAGGTACACCCTATTTTGGATACTGGGGTACCCTTGTCAGTTCCTAGTATATGGTGCCCATGAACCCAGGGCATATGTACCCCAGAGGCCTCCCATGGGCTGAAGCATGTATTATGCCACCCAAGAGAGGTCATGCAAAATGGAACTACAATCCTGCCATTGCATCCTGTGTAAAATGGTGCATGCACCTCTTTAGATATAGGTTTCCTATATCTAAGGGACAGTGCACTTAAAACTGATGTCACCCCTGTAGCAGGCCTTAGCAATCCTGAAGGCAGGCTGCTTGGTTCTAAGTGAGAGGGTACCCCTGCATGAGCAGGACACCCCTGCAGCCTACGGAGTCCATTCGCCCAGGTTGTCTTTGTAGCAGCCATTTACGACATATAGAGTGGTGATGGAGCAAGGTTGAAACAAAAAATGTTGTATACCCCTTGAGAAGACAATTCTCCATAACAGTAACATGTACTAATCGTGTGGTTTTGAAATGTAACCAACATAGAATAGAATGCACCTACACAAATACACGTGGGATACTAAACTGCATGTAATTGCCAAGCGTAATTTACTAATATGTTATGCATCACGTCATAAAAAGTACGCATTTGTCGTATATTAATCAGAAACTGCATGAATGTGCTTTTTGTCCGTTAATTTGTGGCATATATCAGGAAGATTGGTCAGTGAAATCACGCATATGTGTTGCTTAAAGCTAGGTAAATACTAACTGGAATACTATTAGAAAGGGGGGAGGTAAACAGAAGGGCTTTACTTCTAAAATTTACGTTTATTTGTGTTTGTTTCTATAATAGATCCTAAATTGAGGCCTCTGTGGCCAAAAGAAAATGGAAGCTGACTGTGACTCTGAGGTGGCGGTCTAAGAACGCATGCGCCGACTGGAAGCGCAAGCTGCCTGTGCCTGGGCAGGATGGGTCAAGGACAATGTGACCTGCCACATGAAACAGATGCCAACTTTTTCGAAAGTCATCGTCCAAATCGTGGGAATGGGGCATCGAATAACAATTTAAAGGACATATCGAAGGAAGCATGACATGAACAATGGGCTCACTATTTTTTCAATTATAACAATGACTCTGCATAATTAGAACAGTAAGGCGTTGAGGTGATGCTCATCCACCTCTAAATTGACCAATCACGGACACTCTACGACATAAGAGTTACGAATTTAGATAGATAAGTTAGTGAAAAAGGGTATAAAAGAGGACATTTGGGGCAATGAAAGAGCTTGTTTTCTGATCTAATCATTGCACCCTGAGATGCTGCCGGACTGCGCAATTTTCCTATTACGCAGGGACTTTGACATTTTTCTGAACTTTAACTTTTGAATGGGTGCGAGTCCTATGTGAAGGGAACATTGAGAGAGATAGAGAGGTGTTCTTTGGGAACTATTCTGTCTTACGTTGATGTCTGCGTTTCTACATTTTGGTAATATTAACTTTCTTTATTTCCTGAACTGTCATGCTAATAAATGAATGTTTTAAATCTAAATTTTTCTTTCAGGTTTTTAATGCATAATTGAATTTTCCTTTGAAATAAAACATAGAGGTCATGCTAGATTTTATCTCTAAATAAAAATTAAATAAATGGAGAATTAAGCAGGTCTTGGTATCCTTTAGTTAACTTTTACTAGCAGTTCCATTGACAAATAATGGTGGGGTGTTTTTTTTAATTGTCATTCCCTTGAATTCAACCATGATATTAAATTTAAATTGTAGATGTAAATAATGTATAACATTTTAGTTCTAGACACTCCGCTATAATACAGCAGCTCTCCTTGAACTTCAAAGAATCCTCGGAGCAGAGTGTGTTTATGAGTGACTTGCAGTGTTATGGGCCCACTTATGAGTAAATTGTAAATGGCTCCCTGGGTTAAGGTGATGGTTTATAGAAGATTTCTGGAGTTGCGCTGCATCAGTATTACTTGGTAGCAGAGCATAGGTTACTATAGGTTGACTAGGATATATAATGTGTAGAATAGAGTATATAGAATTTTGATGTACAGAATTCATGACTAACATCTGTTGAGTTCTTATCACGTTATATGTAGTCTGGAAAAGGCTTCTGGAAAGTGTGGGAAGCTGGTTACTCTGTCTGCAGGCAGAGGAAGTGAGGCAGGTGAAGTCGCACATCACATAGTCTGTTTCAAAGTGGTGACATTGTCGTATGTTACAAGTTTAGGGAACTTTACTTGTAAAAGTGGTGAATGTCCCCAGGTGTTAAGGGAAGAGGCGAATATTTCATCTTTCTGTTTCGGAGAGTGGGAAAGACGGGTAGCACTATATGCAGACGACATATTAGTGTTTACAGCTGACCCAGTTAAGGCATACCCAGTGGTTATACAACGCGCTGTAGAATTTGGCCATGTCTCGGGTTACGACATAAATTCGAGTAAGAGTGAGATCATGGCATGGAACCTACCTAATTTAGATCTTGGGATTAACATCTCATCCTCAATGCGGTATTTGGGAATCAAAATAACTCAAGATGTGGGCACCCTTGCACAAACTAATTTGGAAACAATACACAGTGAAAGCAAAAGACTTATGAAATCTTGGACACATTTGCCTCTCTCTATAACAGGAAGAGTAAACTTAGTCAAAATGTGTATCCTCCCAAAATTCACCTTTCTTTTTAACACTATCCCAATAACTATGAACACAAAAATGATGGAAAAATGTCAAAGAGAAATCAATTCATTTATATGGAATTACAAGACCACAAGAATTTCATGGAAGAAGCTTAGAAGAAGAAGAGAAAAAGGGGGCCTTGCATTACCGGACCTAATGTTCTATTCATGGGCTTTTCAGTTGTCCTATTCTAGAATGTTTCTTAAAATACCATCTAATCTACCTAATACATCCATGTATGGAGCCATGCTAAAGGGGACAAATCTTGCAGCAGATGGCTTTATGTTTAAGTTTGGAAGTCAGACATTCTTCAAAAATATAAAACTGAAAATATTACATTCATGGGCCAAAAATTGGTCTAACATCAGGAAAAACCTGGGATTATCTTACTACTCAAACTATGCCCCAATATGGGACTCTCCCGGGCTACCCTTATGCCTGAAAGATAATTTGTCCACTATAATAGAACAAGCAGGCATCAGTAAATGGGGCCAACTATTTAAAGAAAAAAAACTGATAACTTGGGACGAGCTACAGGAGCAAGTAGGCCCTGGGCTTTCCAGATTTAAATATATTCAATTGGATAGTTGGGCAAGATCTGAAACCCGTAAAGACAGTAACATTGGAAAAATTTGCGAAACGGAACAACAATTGGTAGAACGACCAACTGGAGGAAAAGAAGTAGCTAGATGGTACTGGCTTCTGTTGGAGGAAAGCGAAGGGGAGTTTAAACTCCCGGATGAGTTATGGGGGACAGAAATTGGGACTCCATGCGAGGAGAGGTGGATAAACTCTTTTGAGATATTACGCAATATCGTAAAGCCTTCATGGCCTATACGAAATCACATTTTCTCTGTACATAGGGCATATTTAACACCACGGAAACTCTCTAAATATCAAACTGACAAAAAATGTAATAAATGCAACTTAGCAGATGCATGTGATATACATATGTTCCTAGAATGTCCAAACATAAAAAAAATTTGGGAAGACTTGAAAAACACTTTAAATTCCATACTAAACACTTTCTTGTCAATAACTCTCCCACTTGTCATCTTTGGGACTGAAGGTAATATCACAGGCAAGGAAAAGTCATTGCTTTTTTATGCAATCTTGTTGGCGAGAAGACATATTTGTATACAATGGGTAGAGAAGACACCTCCTTTACACTGTTGATGGCTTACATCATTATACGAGATTTCCAAAAGAGACCTAAAGAGATTTTTAAATAAGAGAAAGTTGGCATTCTGGGATCTCCTGACCAACTGGAGATGATCCGGGGTTTTTTTTTTCTTTCCCCGGGTCCGTTGATTATGCCATCTTTACTCTTTTGGACCAAGGGCTAGGACAGTTTTGAAAGAGGTCCGGCAGGTTGAAATATACCTAGATGGAGTCAAAAGAACGCATCCCTAACTGTTTTTTTTTCTCAACATATATCTCCCACCAATAGTACATATCACGTCAGCAATGTCGTGCAAGGTGGTTGGTATTTTTCATCGGAGGGGAAGGCAGATGAGGACAAAAAAAAAAAGTGGTGAATGTATAGCTAGGGCGTCCTGTGAAATCTTGGGTCTGAGCATAGGGATCATTGCGTATTCTGGCTAAAACTCTACCCGGAGAGAGTAATAAAGTTTAACCTAAGCTTGCGAGAAGGGTAAGGTAGAGGGAAGTGCTACTTTATCGGCAAAAGTAAAATTCTGTGGTAGAGAAGAGGTAAGCGCTGTCTACTGGAAATACAGAATACTTGTGTGATTGAAGAAACTATCACTTTGGTTTTAGCGAAACAGATGAATGGAGTTGTTTTATGTGGTTACTAACTGATTTTGGTTGTATAAAGGTGTAAATACTGTGTACCGATAAATTTTGTAAAGGAGGGGTCAGCAGATGCTGCAGAAACCTGAGAAGAGCTGACGTCAAAGGTTTCGCGCAGGGATTGTTCCGCGTGACTAAGACAGAGTAAGGGCTGATTAGCGGAAGCAGTGAAATAATTGTTTGAGCACTAATGAAACGTATCTTATTCTAATTGGTGCGTTAGTGTGAACCGCGCTGTCATAGGCTGGTGTTACAAAGCAGTTTACAGAAGAGTGCGCGATCTTTTGAAAGACTGGAGATTAATAGCAAAGATGGAATTTTACTATGGAATGGAGAGAGTAAAATCTTCATGGTTCCAAAAATTTAAAAATGTGTTTAAAAAGGATGAAATAATTGAAGCAAGAGAGGGAAAAATAATTCCTCCGCCTAAAACGCCTGCATCATACATGATGAAAAAATATGGCTACCATACATGTATATGGTAAGAAAATTGGGCAAGGTGTACCAAAAATAATGGTGCATTAGCTTTTCCAGAAGTAGGATCTTTCAGTCTTGCAGTATTGAGGAATTTGATAGAAAAGATGATGAAGCTTGAACCAAGACCTAGGCCGACTCAGTTTGAGGCTTTAACTGAGTGGGAAGATGAAATGCATGATTTAGAGCAGCAAAGGTTGGAAAGGTTGGAAAATACATTGGACCAAAGAATAGATGTCGTAGATTTTTGAGAGAAACACATGAGAATAGAATGAGGAGCTGGAGAAATGCTAAGATGTGTGATGGAATGTATCCAGTCAGATTGGTTGATGAGGGGGTAGGACGAAAATGTACAGAAAAGAAAAATAATGTAGAGATAGTTTGGAGAAGTTATGAGGATTGTGAATTTGAGGATACAGTGCTGGAGGAGATCCTAAATAGGAGGCCACCACCATATCAACCAAACTCTATGGGTACACCTCCAAATGCTCCACAGTTAGAGGATAGACTTGCAGAAACTCCAAAACAATTTTCAAATTTTAGAGATCTTCCGGAAAGAGTAGAAATTAGATATGATTCAGATGTTTCAATAATAGGAACCAGATTTACTGGGACACCTAAACAAAGTGATAAAACAAGGAAAAATTAGAATACAGTAGAACAACAAATTGAAGCACAAAAGAGTACTTCTGAATATATACGTTTGACAAATGAATTGGCAGAAAAGATACAAGAACTTACTAAAAATATAAAAGCTGTAACTGTTCCAGTAACAATAGGTCCTGTAATTCCAGTGTTTGAGAATCAAAAGATAAAAGAACCATCTTTAACTATCCCTTTGAATCAGAGTCTACAAAGAGTAAAGGAAAAGGTTACCCAAACTTGTCAGAAATTAAACGTACTAATCAAATGACACCGCCTGATTTAACTTTTAACCAGAGTCCCGAGTCTTCCGTATAAATTCCCAACAGGAGCAGAGTCTGATTCTATGACTCCTGAGAAAAGTGTAGAGAAAATCAATTTGACACAAACTCCAATAGGACCATCAGAACAGGAATTAAGTGATTGGATTAAAACTCTAAAATTAAAAGAAAATGAACCAAAAACATTAGATGTGGCTAGACTAAAAATGGATATTAAAGAACTAATAATTGGAACGATTGGGACAGATAGATTGAAAAGTTATCAAGATGATGAACTAATGTTCATGTGTAAAAATATTACATGGAAAACCAAAAACATGCATGATCGATTTGAAGGGTTAGCAAGGGAAATTAATGTAGATTTTTCGAAATTTAAAGAGTTGCAGAAACCTTATAGAGTGGATTTCTACGAAAAAGATATAGAAAATATGAATACAGCAGGAAGAATTGCCCAAATAAAAGAACTGATTGTGTTGTTGAGAAAGTGGGCAGACATTGATAAGTGGAAAATGATTTGGACAAAGAAGAGATGGGAAAACAGTGACAAATCCACATTAGCGTTCTCAGTAAGAGAGAAAGTGGTAAATGAATTTCCTATGAGAGAAATACCGGGAGGAGGATATGTAAGTGTACCTTGGAGCAGCCAGGACATTTTATCATTTACAAATGACTTTCCCAGATTGAGAGAGAAGCCAGTAGAATGGTATAGGCAAGTAGATCAATTTGTAAAAGTTTCAAAATTCTTGTGGGAAGATTTGGATGGATTATTTGACATAGTAGTACCAGCAGATCTATGGTCGGGGTGTAATATTACTGTAGATTGGCCAAAATCTGAATATCCATGAGATAAAGTGACAGGTGCTCCTGGACCTGAAGTCATGAGAAAATATGAACAAGTGATAGTGATACTGAAAAATAAAATTCCACCAAAAGAGACAGATTGGGTAAAAATAGATAGGACAATACAAGAAGCAAAGTAATCAGTTCATGCATTTTATGAGAGACTGTTATTAGTGTTTAAAACAATACAGTGGGTATGAGGAACTGAATGAAAATGATATGAGTTATTTTGTATATTGTCTTACGTTTGGACTAAGACCAGAAATAAGGGATATGATTAAGCATAATTTGATGGGATGGCAGTCATGTTCAGTAGACAAGGTTTTGAGACATGCAAAATACTGCAGTGATGAAATTGAAGTAAAGCAAAGAAAACTTAAAGAAAAAGCAATGTGGGCACAAGTGAAAGTTGCAGAACATCAGGTAGCTCAATTAGAGAATAAAACTTTAGAAAGAATCCAGAATAGAGTGAAGGGAAGTTTCAGTAAGCCAAAAGTAACAGGAAATATAGAAGAGTTAAAGAAGAAATATCCATGTCATAATTGCGGTAGGATGGGGCATTGGAGAAAAGAATGGAAGTATCCACTGAGAGTTAAATCAGAAAATACATCTTTGAATCCGCAGGTGCAGAATGAGGTAATTCAACAACCATCACCACAGCAACAGGTAGTTAATCCACAGTGTCAGGTGCCACAACCTCCACTTCCTCACAGTTTAAGCCTACAGAAATACAGTGCAGAGACAGGATTCTGCACAGGAGATCAGGTAGCAAGAAATCCAAGAGTGAATGTGAGTCCGCAGTATGGACTGAAGGAAGATGGGAGTGAGTCGGATGACAGTTTCTGATCGTGCCTGAGAGAGGGAGAAGAGTGCGTACTTGGCGCTACTCTAGAGGTAGATCAATCTGGTCCTTTTGTGAATGGAAAGGTGAATGATGTAGATGTGACTTTCCTAGTGGACACAGTTGCTACCCGTTCTACTGTTAGATCAGTGGAAATTCAAAATCTTCCTCTCTCAGGTGAACACATTCAAGTTGTCGGTGTAGCTAATAAGCAGATTAAAACGTCCTTAACAAAACCAGTTGAAATAGAATTTGGAAACTTCAAAGACATGCATCGATTTGTGGTGTGTGACAGTAGTCCTGTTAATCTTCTTGAAAGGGACATACTGTGCAAAATGAACTGTGCCATTTACTGTTCACCAGATGGCATTGAGCTTCAAACCCCAGATGAGGATAGCTTGTATAAAATGACAATGTCACTAATAGAATCAGGAAAGAATAGTATGTTTCCTGTTTTTGATCGAGAGAAAATGCCTGATGAATTGAAAGAGGTAGTCAAAGAACAAGTATGGGATTTCACAGGAGAAGATATTGGCTTGATGAAAAACGTAGATCATGTAAAGGTTTCATTGAAAGAAGGAATAAGTTACCCAAATATTCCCCAATACAAATGACAACTGAAATATTTGAAGGAATAACCCCAGTGATAAAATAAAATGATCAAACAAGGGATCATGAGAGAAATAGAAAGCAGTCCTTGTAATTCGCCAATACTAGGATTGAAAAAGCCTAATGGAACATTCAGAATAGTGCAGGATTTGAGAAAGGTAAATAAAATTGTTGTTCCATGTTGTCCAATTGTGCCAAACCCAGCAATAATTCTATCCCAAATTTCACATGATGCAGAATGGTATAGAGTCATTGATCTATGTAATCCGTTCTTCACTGTTCCATTACACCCTGAAAGCCAACCAATCTTTGCTTTCCGGTTTGGAGACCGTATCTTGGCATGGTGTCGAATTCCTCAGGGGTATACTGAAAGTCCATCCATCTTTAATCAATTGCTAAAGAAATCATTAGAAAGTTTAAGTATGCCTGGAGAATCAGTTCTAGTGCAGTACATAGATGATTTGTTAGTGGCATCAAAAACAAAAGATGCATGTGTTTCAGATACTGTTGCATTGTTAAATCATTTAGCAGAAGAAGGACATAAAGTGTCACCATCAAAATTACAGTTTTGTCAGAAAGAAGTACAATATTTAGGCCACAAGATTGCTAAAGGAGTAAGACAAGTCACCATAGAAAGTATCAAAATGATACAAGGAATGAAACCTCCAAAAACACAGAGACAGGTGAGAATGTTTCTTGGAATGTTAGGATACTGTTGACAATGGATTAGTTTATTTTCACTAATAGCTAAACCACTACAGAGATTGACTAAAGCAAACGTAAAAGATCCAATAATACTGAATAAAGCAGAATTCGAAGCTTTCGAGCAGCTAAAAACAAGTCTGTGTGAAGCACCAGTTTTAGGAATGCCAGATTATGAAAAAGAATTTGAACTGTATTGCAGTGAGAGAGAAGGATGTGCATTGTCAGTTCTAATACAAAGACATGGAAAACTTAAAAAAAACAATTGCATACTTTTCTGCTGTTTTAGATCCCGTTGCAAGAGCATTGCCTGGATGTTTAAAAGCAGTAGCTGCTACAAGTATGAGTCTGGAACAAAGTGAAGATATAGAGATGGGATTTCCTTTGAGAGTATATGTACCTCATTCGGTGGAGATTCTCCTCACTAGAACTAAAACACAGTACCTTACCAATAACAGAATGACGAAATACGAGAAAACAATCTTAGGTGCAGATAACGTGTCGATTTCAAGATGTGTAAATGTGAATCCATCCACACTTTTACCTGATATTATGGATGTGGAAGTACGAAATTAAGTTGATCACAAATGTTTGGATGTTCTTGAATACTGTACCAAACCAAGGCCTAACATCAAAGATGTACCATTGCCTGAATCTGATTATGTGTACTGAGTGCTGCATATGCTGTTTGTACAGTGGCAGATGTCCTAGAAGCATCTTGTCTGAAAGGAATTCATTCAGCCCAGATTGCAGAATTGATTGCTTTAATTAGAGTATGTGAATTGGGAAAAGAGATAAGGGTTACCATAGTGACTGACAGTCAATATGGTTTTGGGGTTGTCCATGATTATGGTCAACTGTGGTCCCAAAGAGGTTATAGGACTTCGGCTGGATCCCCCATCAGAAATGCTGAATTTGTGAGAATGATGATTGATGCAATTCAATTACCTGACAAGATAGCTGTTGTAAAATGGGCAGCTCACAAGAAAGGAGATGATTATATTACCAGAAGCAACAAATAGGTTGACTCAATTGCAAAATATTGTGCCAAAAATCTTGCATCCATAAATTGGGATAGACAAACTGAACATGTTTCAAGTCCTTTGATGCTAACAACTGTAGTTGAGACATGGCAGGAGGTGAGACAAATGCAGGAGGAAGCCAGTGAAGAAGAAAAAGATACCAGGATGTAGATAGAGAGAAGAGGATGAAATCTGGGTTTACAAAGATGAAATACCAGTCATGCCTGATAACATGATCTTAAATAGGGCCCGAATGTATCATGGTCAAGCCCATATCGGGAGAGACGCTATGATTCGAATGTTTAGACAAACATGGTACAACCCTAAGTTTAGGATGATTGCAGAAAGTCTGTGTCAGAGATGCCTTGTATGTCAACAATTGAACCCAAGAAGGAAAACTGTTGTGAGTTTGGGAACCATAGGATGGGAGGGAGGTCCATTTACAAGAATGCAGTTGGATTTTGGCGAGTTACCACCGTGTAATAGACTTAGGTATGTACCTGTCATCATTTGTCAGTTTTCACGGTGGGGCGAAGCCTTTCTGACCGGAAAGAATGATGGAGTGACAGTCGAAAAACTCCTTTTGTGTGAGATAATACCATGCAATGGTTTCCTAGTAACTTGAAACAGATTGTGGAACACATTTCCCCAATTGAATTAATGCAAATGATTTGTGAAGCCTTGGACATTTGTCAAAAGTTACACTGTGCTTACAGACCAGAAGCTTCTGGGGTGGTTGAACAAGTAAATGGAACAATAAAAAAACGAATTGCAAAAATGTGTTTGGCCAGGGCATAAAATGGCCCGATGCACAGCCACTTGTTCTAATGACCCTGAGGAGCATTCCCGATAAAAGAACAGGATTAAGTCCCCTTGAGATTTTGATGGGAAGAGTAATGAGACAAGCATTTGTGCCAGTTGATAAACTGTTGAGTATAAATGATGATATCATACTTGATTACTGCAAAAATCTGTCTGACGTGGTAACTTCTGTGTTCCATCAGGTGGGAACTGAGGCAGACACAAAAGAAAAACATCCAGCTCACGATCTAGTCCCTGGAGATTGGGTTCGGATAAAGGTTCACAGGAGAGGAAACTGTCTAGTGCCTCGCTGCCAAAAGCCCAGACAAGTTATTCTGGTTAGTACCACTACAGTTAAGTGTGCTGGAGTCAAGAGGTAGGTGCACGTAAGCCACACCATCTGTGTGCCTAAGCCTAAAAATCGACAGGAGGAAAGTGAAAGCACCACTGACTCAGACTGTGAGGGTGAACCAGAAAAGATCCAGATACTGAAGCTCGACCTGTTCGTCGACATCTGGAGATATCAGATACTAGCTCTGCATCGGAAGGAAAAATTGAAATTGTTAAAATACCAAATTTTGATGATCGACCTGTAAGTCGAGATTTGGTAGAGACTGATACCAGTAAGGACACTGAGCTAAGTGAAAATAAAACTGGTAATCAAGGAGATACTGAAGGACAGTCTGAAAGCTCTGAAAGCAGGAACCGAAATCTCAAAACTGGTAAAAGGGAAATAACTCACGATGAGGATGAGCTTCCAAGTACCAGCTATGGAGAAGTTCCTAACAAAGTGAAATAACTGACCAGAGCAAAAATAAGCTCAGAAAAAGAACCAGATCCTGTAAAATTAATTATAAATGAAACTATAGAAAGATCTAAAACAGAGACTGATGACAGGCATGATGACACTCAATTAAGGGGAAGTTCAAGAAAAAGAGCTTGGAGAGTGGAGCAAAACACAGTTGAACCTGAAATAAAAAGAGTTCGAAAAGGAGATAATTGGCCTAAAGGAACTGATGGAATGAAAATTAAACTAGTTAACAAAGAAAAAGTACAAGATGATCAAGTGAATGAAATAACCAGTCAAAAGGAGTTGTTGGGAAAGGAAATAGAGGTTGTGCAAAGGCAAAAAAAAGTGAGATCAAATCAAAAATATAAATCACCTGAGTGGACCTATATGTTGCTGCCTCCAGTAAGTGAAGTAAATAGCAGCTAAGAGAATTTGCATTGTCCAGGTGATGAAAAAGAAAGTGAGTAAACTGTGGCTCAAAGAAAGAATAAGAGATTTCAAAAAGGTTTGGAGAAACCGTGAAAAGAAGAGATATATATAAAACGAAATCTGTAATATAGATTGAAAAGAACACTGTAAATGAAAACAAAGGTAAAGAGAGACAATTTAAAGAGTGACAAGATTGTGAAATTTGCTGTGTAAAAAAAAGGCTACTAATGAAGTAACTCAATCTAAGTGTTCTATTTTTAGAAAATGGTGTAGAATGTGGTTACTATGCTCTGGAATATTAATGTTAGTATGGTTAATTCTCGCTATTATCATTTCTTTTAGATCTGATTTGAAAAATTTAAAGCAAATGAGAGTTTGAAAGTTAAGAATAATGAGTTGGAAAATGAAAAATACATGTATATAGGCCTGAAATTAATCAAGATAAGTCAATTAGTGACTTTTCACAAAATACTTTTTAGAGACTATTATCTGAATATGGGAGGACAATAAATGCCAGCGACTGCTCTGTCTGTTCCAGCATCTGTTTCCGAGGGTGTGACTTACCACCATTTACCGTTAACATATGGAGTAACATGTAGTGTAATAACAAGTTTATTTTATAGGACAGGAAAATTAGAATATTATTATTCTGATTCTGATGATGTATTTGCAAAATTGAAAATTGTTGCTGATCTAAATCAAATTAAGCCTGCTAACATTTTTGGAGAATATTTCTTAGAAACATAAGAATTGACACATGATTATGCCTTTAAACATAATTTGACTTGTAAAATGAGAAATGAAGAGAAAGTTTTTCTTAATATGGTTGAGGAAAGGAGACAACAATATAAGCAACAGGAAAACATGAAACAAACTAAATCTACAAAGTGGGCATTTTCAGATGATAATATTGAGGGACATAATGTAAATGTGGCTATAAACATAGATACACCATTATTGGGCAAATTATGTATTCAAAGAGATAACACTGCGTATGACAATTATTTTTTGGGTGAAAGTCCATGTGAAGATACATATATCATAAAAGGGAGATGGGGATTTAAAGGTGGTAATGACACAGATTTTCCAGGGATTTATTTCCTGTGTGGAAACAAAGCATATTACAAATTACCCGATAGCTGGTACGGATCATGTTACCTTGGCTTGGTCTTTCCCAAAATCTTTCATGTAGATAGAGGTACTAATGGAATTCACGAAATAGGTAAACCACTAAGTCGTAGAACAAGAGAAAGTGTAATTGAAATAATAGGTGATGTCTTTGGAGCACTGATAAAAGCAGTGGGTATATCCTTCAATGCGAACAGAATTAGAAAATTGTCAACAATAGTACATGGATTGTCAACAGACACAGCTCGAGGATTTTTAATGGTAAACACTGAAATGTTTGCTATGAGAAGTATGGTGATGCAAAATCGACTTGCTTTACATATAACTTTGGCAAAAGAAGGAGGAGTTTGTGGAATTTTAAAGGTGCAACATTGTTGTACCTACATTCCAGATAAAAGTCAAAACATTGAGAAGTATATTAGAAATATTACAGAATTGCATAAAGAAATAGAACCACTGGAAGTTGATGGTGTTCTTGAGAAACTTGGTAGAAGTTTTTCAACAGTTAAAAATTGTTTTTATGAAATAGGTAGATCTATTATAGGGAAAAAACTAATACCAGTAACTGTAATAATAATAATAGTGATCTTAGTTTTGAGATTAAGTTGTCAATGTAGAAAGAGACGAAATGTTAAAAAGTCTTTAAAGAAAGTGATTGACGAAAAACAAGACAGGGAAAGGGAAAAAGGTAATCTCGAGATGGAAGAGTTTAAAGAGAAACTTTATCAAGATAGAAAATAGAAGAAACAGAAATGTAACTTGTACTAATTAAAAGAATTTGAAACATGTTGAGATAACATTTTCTAAATTTTGGGAGATATTTGGTGATAAAATCACCAAAGGGGGAAGTTGATGGAGCAAGGTGGAAACAAAAAATGTGTATACCCCTTGTGAAGACAACTCTCCATAACTGTAACATGTACTAATTGTGTGGTTTTGAAATTTAACCAACATAGAATAGAATGCACCTATACAAATACACCTGGGATACTAAACTGCATGTAATTGCCAAGCGTACTTTATTAATATGTTATGCATCTCGTCATAAAAAGTACGCATTTGTCATATATTAATCAGAAACTGCATGAATGCGCTTTTTGTCGGTTTATTTGTGGCATATATCAGGAAGATTGGTCAGTGAAATCACGCATATGTGCTGCTTAAAGCTAGGTAAATACTAACTGGGATACTATTAGAAAGGGGGAGATAAACAGAAGGGCTTTATTTCTAAAATGTACGTTTATTTGTGTTTGTTTCTATAATAGTTCCTAAATTGAGGCCTCTGTGGCCAAAAGAAAATGGAAGCTGACTGTGACTCTGAGGTGGCGGTCTAAGAACGAATGCACCGACTGGAAGCGCGAGCTGCCTGTGCAGAATGGGTCAAGGACACTGTGGCCTGCCACATGAAACAGATGCCAACCTTTTCGAAAGTCATCGTCCAAATCGTGGGAATGGGGCATCGAATAACAATTTAAAGGACATATCGAAGGAAGCATGACATGAACAATGGGCTCACTATTTTTTCAATTATAATGATGACTCTGCATAATTTGAACAGTAAGGCGATGAGGTGATGCTCATCCACCTCTAAATTGACCAATCACTGAAACTCTACGACATAAGAGTTACGAATTTAGATAGATAAGTTAGTGAAAAAGGGTATAAAAGAGGACATTTGGGAGAATGAAAGAGCTTGTTTTCTGATCTAATCATTGCACCCTGAGATGCTGCCGGACTGCGCAATTTTCTTATTATGCAGGGACTTTGACATTTTTTTGAACTTTAACTTTTGAATGGGTGCAGAGTCCTATGTGAAGGGAACATTGAGAGAGATGGAGAGGTGTTCTTTGGGAACTATTCTGTCTTACGCTGATGTCTGCGTTTCTACATTTTGGTAATATTAACTTTCCTTATTTCCTGAACTGTCATGCTAATAAATGAATGTTTTATATCTAAATTTTTCTTTCAGGTTATTAATGCATAATTGAATTTTCCTTTGAAATAAAACATAGAGGTCTTGCTAGGAGATTTTATCTCTAAATAAAAATTAAATAAATGGAGAATCAAGAAGGTCTTGGTATCCTTTAGTTAACTTTTACTAGCAGATCCATTGACAAATAATGGTGGGGTGTTTTTTTTAACTGTCTTTCCTTTGAATTTAACCATGGTATTATATTTAAACTGTAGATGTAAATAATGTGTAACATTTTAGTTCTAGACACTCCGCTACAGTCCAGCAGCTCTCCTTTAACTTCACAGTATCCTCGGAGGAGAGTAAATGTGTTTATGAGTGACTTGCAGTGTTATGGGCCCACTGATGAGTAAATTGTAAATGGCTCCCTGGGTTAAGGTGATGGTTTATAAAACATTTCTGGAGCTGCGCTGCATCAGTGGCATTATGCGACTGCGTAATGACCAACTCTAAGACGGCTGAAAGTGACCCTATTGTTTTTGGTATCAAACATTGTGAAATCATACCCCCACACCAGTAACCGGTGTGGGAGGTATGATTCCACCCCTCAGAAATGATCTTTGTGAGGTCCCTGGTGTTCTCGATACCAGCCTTCTAGTCGGACAAAGGACAAGGAGGTAAGCTCCCCCTTGTCCTGATCCTCCCCTGGGAGGGTCCCCTGAACCTGTACAACCCTCTCCTGTGGGTACCAAAGGGCTTACCTGGCTGTAGGACCCTAGATTCGATGTGGACAAGATTCTAAACCAGCAAGCACTGAACTTCGAACGTCTGGACACTCTGGACTTCGCTGGACCATGTTTGGGCCCGACTTTGTCTCCCTCTCAGTCTGAAACATCGTCTTTGCCTGTGCATCATACAGGCTCCGTGCAAGACCCGTGGAGCATCAAGGACAACTGACAATATTTCCCTTGGAGTAAAGGAGTCACACCCCTGCAACTGCAGGCACCACATTGCAATTGACCGGTCTGCTGCTCCAGACACCGAAGATTTCAGCAACACAGGAGGCGGGTTTCCAAGTTTTGGCGTTATACACGGGGGCCGGTCCGGACGCTACACTACCTCGAGAACTACCTCGAGAACGAGCATATTTGACAGCTTATAAAGGTCTGCACATTTTTCCAAGATGGCATCAACACTTGTTTCTTCTGATATTGACATTGCTCTATTCAGCAACAGTATAATACTGGAACCTGACGTATAAGTTCCGCTGCCTCCTCTTCACCAGGATTTGCACATTGGAGTATCGTGGTAATTGGTATTGATTTTGTTTCCATTGGTATTTTCCAGTTTGTTTCCATTTACTCAGACTCCAATTAAGCTACATACTTCCTCCCCGCGTGTGCATTTGGCACCATTACAGAGGTACGATTTCTATTTTACTCTGGTGACATTGACCATGGTGTATTTCTGATTGACTCTGCCCTGACGAAGCTCCCATGGTTGGGGAGCGAAACGTGCTGGCTGTCCCTACTTATTCAACTTGAGTGGTTCCTTGGGGTCCCATCCTCTATACAATGGGCCATATGTAGGTGGCCCAATACCAGTCGGTAACGGTGAAATTCGTTACAGTTCACCGTTACCGACCGGTATTTAGGCATTTGAGATGTAGGGAGGATTCAGTATTAAGGAATCGGTAAATACCGATTCCTTAATACTGATTGCTTATGGCCTTGCATTTAAGGAATCAGTAATACCGATTCCTTAAATGCAATGTAGGTAGCACATAAAACAGTGCACCTCAGCCTTAAGGAATCGCTATTTACCACCAACTCCAAGTTGGTGGTACATATCGATTTCCTTTCAAAAAGCACTTTTTTGCTTTTGGAAATGTGCCATGTGGCACACATCCATGCCCTTAGGGCATGCATCTGTGCCACATCTGCACACATGCACATTTCAGGGGTGCAACAGGGTGTCCATTGGACCCCCTGGCACCCTTGAAATACCTCCTTGGTAATACAGAATGTCTTCATATTCATTCCTATGGGCATCCCCATAGGTATGAATGGGTAGGTATTTGTTATTACCGAATCTCAATTACCGATTCGGTAATAACTAATATTAAGAATTCTGTATTTTTTACAGAATTTTTACCTACATCTGAAATACCGATTCCTAAATACCGAATCGGTAAAATTTGGTATTTAGGAATCGGTATTTCCAAGTTACCTACATCTAGCCCAATGTCTTGACTCAAGTCGTGGTTCTTATACCACTATTTTAGTATATGGTTTGGTCTCCCCCTGGAGCCAACTGTGTATTAGTACTATTTACGATTGTTTCTGTGCTACTGTATTGTGTGCTTTGTGTTTATCTGTGTGTAGCGGATACTGTGAAGTATTTAGAGTGTGTTATAATAATAAATACCTATTTTTATCACTACTGTATGGTTCTCCTTTCATTTAACCAATAGAATAAGGTTTCATTCTGGTAAAACAAGCTGCTTGACATTCCTTCAATACTAAGCCTGAAGGCTACTCTCCACAGCTACCACTTGGTTAGCTTTCTAAGGTTATCTTAGACCTCTTAAATCACCATAATGGTTGTTTGGACTGGTACAATGTGACCACTTTAATGAGTGGCCCGCATATACCAGGTCAACTTCTTACAGGGATACTCCCAAACACATGACGAGTTTGTCATGGTATACATTTCTCAGTATGAAAGTGAGAAACTGGTCCTGGTGAAGTATTACATGAAGAAGTACTGGGAAATATGTCGACTTATTGGACGAACAGATCCGAGAGACAGAATCACTTGCTTCTTTTAACCATGTGTGCAAAGGGGACATTAATAAATTCAATACCATGATTTTAGTCCACCCCATACACACAATTTTAAATCATAGAGTTTCTCTTACGCTAATGCCTCTCCCAACAACTCCTTGTCCCCACAAAAAATCGCATACTAGAGCTCCCAAAGATGATTCCCTCCCTGTGCTATTCGGGGAAGCCTACAATTAACCATGTCACATTAAGAGAGTGAATGCTTATCAACCCAGTGGGTACAAGTGCCTCCTAATATTACATTTTACTCTGAGGAGGAGGAAGAGTAGCATCAAGGGGAAAATACGCTGTGTGTAAGTGAATTTCTAGACATTAACTTTGTGGAGACTCTAACCTTGTTCCATTTATCTACAGTAAATATATTGCCCAAGGTTTTTACCCATTTGAGTTTGGAGTGTGTATTGTTGGGTTACAGCTTTGTGTTCCACTCTTATTTGATTAGTAATTGTTGTGACGAATCCACATGCGGTTTATCAGAGTCAGAGACCTACGTCTGATATATTGCTTTGGTATGGTGTAGGTGATGAATTGTCCTGCAGGTTGCGAGGATTCCCTCCTAAAATATTTTCATACTACCTGACCCAAATATGTCTATAAGTCACCAAATTGGGAAAAGCCCATCTGTGTCCAGGCCTTTTCCCTCATCCTTTGTCCTTTGTCTCCCATCTGGACAACACTACAGAGTGGAAGCTAAGGAGTAAAGGCCGTTTTTATTTCCACCTTGCTGCCATATCAGATCAGCAGTCCCTCACAGTGACAACAAATGCACCTAGTGTCCTTCCTGCAATGGACTTCCCTGATGTGGTTGATGCAAGAGCGTTAGAGCCTGTGGCTTTGCAAGAAAAATGGCCTCTGGTGGTGTAGGCACCACCATCCATCTAACCACCCATTGCAGTTGTACTTCTGGGTAATAGATTTCCGTTATTGGGGACATGATTTTGTTTAGGGTGACACGCTTCCTAATATTACCCCATATCATATCAGTGATGAATTAGTTTGGTTCCCTGAAAAAATTACAATAGAGCATCAAGGGCAAATTGACAGGATAATCCAAAAACTCGGGAACACCATCAGAAAAAGGCACCAAAAATTGTATGCAGCGCGTATACTGCATGTGTGCATTCACCATCTATATTTTGACACCAAAGTAACTGAAAGTGTCTGGGGCCCATTAAAATGCCCAATGCCTGAACCTGTATATTGTTCATTTCTACTGTGTCCGTCAAAGGGAAACCTGAAACTTGACTAAAGTGATCGAGTTATTAAATTACCCGGGCAATTGCTGTACTTGCACCCAATAGGTACAAGAGAATGTTGTCACTATACAATAGTATTTCATGTGTTTCACCTCTTTTCTGGCACCTCTGTGTCCGCCATGCTAGTGGTTCCATCGTGAATATCAGGAATGACAGTAGAGTTCCTTGTTGAGTGCTAACACAAAAGGACCTGTAGCGTCCTGCCAGTCTAGGCACTCGCCGATAAATATGCCGCATACGGAGAGGAGTTTTATGTCTTTATAACACTGCAAGTAAGTCAGAACTTAACATTTTAAGCCTGCCTTCAACACTTATTTCACAGGCCTACAGTATACAGTAGGAACTAAAAGAGTTCCAGCATTATTTTATTACATGACACTAACTTTCTGACTTTGTTAAATAAAAAGGCACGACTTTATAAAAAAAAAATAAGTAAATAAATACATAAATAAATATACGACTAAATACACAAGCATTACAATTCTTCAGTTAAGAGTTGTGACACCTGAATCACACATCCCGATTGGGTTAATAGAAACCAGGAAATGGCAGTCGAAGTGTCGTGGATCTGCACAGGTGAGGTAGAATTATTAGCAGATACAGTCATCAGCAGTCTGTCTAGACCCCGTCTCTTAATTGACATCGATGTTTGGTGAATGATGGCACTACATATCGAAAATGAGAGGAATTTCTCATATGGTACTGCCCAGGATGCTGGGTAGTCACCATGTGTCCTTTGTTGTTGGTGATACTAAAGGGTTCAATCTCAAAGGAGCATCTGATTTCCTTCTTCTGTATTTCTCACCAGCACTCAATTTTCTCTTGTAAAAGTGATATCCTTTGCATCACGTTGACGGTCAGCGTATATTTTCATCTTCTGTTTGTGACTAAAGTCCGAAGTGTGAATGTCTTCCTCATTCTTAGATCTGAGGTTGGTCCACTGGGACAGCTTGGTCACCATGGTCCTTCCAAACATTAGAGTAGCAGGGTTTCCCCCTATTTTTGAGTGAGGGATCGAACTTTAAGCCTTGAAGAAAAGTGTTTAGAACAGCTTTGATGCCGAACTTCTCCAATGCAGCATGCTGAACAGCTTTCTTTAGAGTAATCATACACCGTTCTGATAGGCCATTGGCCTGGCCCAAAGAGGAGTGCTTTTTTGATGCTTTATATTGAGGTGATTTAGAAAGTCTTAAAAGTCTCGACTTTGAAAGGTGGGCCGTTGTCAGACTTTAATACCCCAGGTACACCTCATGTCACAAAGATGCATTCTAGTTTTTGAATTACCTTTTCATGTATAGTGGATGAAAGGTCTTTCACCAATGGGAAACATGAGTATTCATCGACAATGACTAAAAGATGATGTCCATTCTCAAGAGGACCAAAGAAATTAATAGTAATTCTCTCCCACTCATGATGTGACAAGTCTGACATGTTCAAGTGGTGCTGGATGACTTGAGATGAAAGCCAATTGCATATGTGACAAGTCTTTAATTCTTTTTGACCCTTTCATCGAGATACGGAAACCAGACTCGGTCACGGAGAGCTTTATTGGTGGCAACTATTCCTCGATGTCCCTCATGGGCGACATTGATTACTTGTTGTAGACTGTCAGGAATAACAATTTGTGTACATCGCAGAATGAGGCCTCTTGAGTTACTGGAAGTTCATCTCTTACATTTCTTAACTTCAAATACTCGTTGTCATTAGTGAAAGGTCTGGAGTGTTGATTCCATGATTGATGAGCATTAATCGTATAGCTGTATTCTTGAAATCTTAAACCCTAACATTCAATTCATGGTGGAATTTTGGCTTTTGGATTGCCAAATATCGTCAACAGTGCTTTATGATCAGTCCCTACAGTGAAAGGATTTCCATACAAGGAAACATGGAATTATTCACAAGTGCAAACTAATGCCAAACTTTCGTGCTCAGGTAGTGAGTAAGCACGTTCTGTTTGTGACAGGCTCTTAATAGCATAGGCCATGATATGTCCCAGGGCATTTGGCTGTCCGCTGTGCTGTGCAAGGATGTGCCCAATCCGACAGGGCTAGCGTCAACTACCACCTCTGTATGTAGTTTGGGATCAAAATAGGCCATTTCATTGGCACTCTCAATGGCTTGCTTGATGTGTTAGAAGCTCTTCTCACACTCTCATGACCAATGAAAAGATACATTCTTTTCATTAGTTCTCATGACAGTGCACTGAATGTAGCAAAGACTTGAATGTATCTCGAACAGTAATTGGCCAGTCCAAGAAAGGATCGTTTCATAGAAATGTCTTGTGGGGGATTTGCAGTTGACACTGCTTGCACTTTTACTAGATCAGGTTTCATATCCCCCATCAGAATGGACATGGCCAAAGAATTTTAAGCCTTTCTTGTGGAATTCACATTTGTCGGCATTCAAATTTAGGCTTGCATTGGCCAACAAATTGCATACTTGCATGAGAGCCTTGTAATGTCTTTCTGTGTTGCTCCGAAAACTAATATGTAATCAATATAGTTAAATGCATTTACTACATTCTGTATGATACATCGAATGACGTCTTGGAAAAGATTTGCAGCAGAGAATACACCAAAACTCAAATCTTATCGCGGAACAAACCAATGTATGTAAAAAAGGTTGTAATTTACCCGGATTTTTCTTCAAGTTCCAATTGGTGATACCCTTTATTTAAGTTGATTTGAGAGAAGTACTTTGCACCATTCAGTTGAGTTATCATATCAGCAATGTGCGGACTTGGATGTCTCTTTCTCTCTCAATGGTCTTGTTGGCCTGACGCATGCCAATGCTTATACGTTCAGCTGCTTCATTGTCTTTTTTAGGCATTATTACAATGGAAGAAACCCATGGTGTCGGACCAGTGGAGTGTTCAATGATGTCATGTCTGAGTAACAAATTAAGTTCATTTTCAACAGCGTAGTGTAAGTGAAACACAATTTGTCTTAGAGCAACAAAATGAAAATCCTCATGTATGTGTAACTTTACTTACATTGATTTGAGTTTTCCTAGCCAATGAAATAACGAAGGAAATTGAATTACCATTTCATGATGAGCATTCAACACTGATAGAAGTTCCATATCATTCGCTGTATTAAAATTCAACAAACAGCCACTTGAAGCTGTTCCTTTAAGTACATGAATAGATGCTTGTGCCACATTTTCTTGTATTTCATCATGGCTACGAAGGTTCCTTGACTCTTTAAGGGCGTCAAAGCAGCCCATGTGTATGCTTTTGTCTTTGACTTAGTAAGCTGTGGTAAGAAAGACAGTTCTTGATCCTTCTCCTCAGGCATGGTATTTATTGATGCACCAATGTCAATTATGAATAGTAGTGAACACCCATGTATTTTTAGAGTGATCTTCTGACAATGTTTGAATGTCTGTTTGGCACTTCTTCATGTCGATTTTTCTTTGCCTTGAGTTTTTTTCACATTTTACCAGTCTGACGTGTGCATGTTTTTCTGAAGTAAACGTCAACATCGCACAGTTATCATTGTCACTTTCATTGGAAACTGAGACTGAGGAACTCTTTGTTGATGATTTATATGACAGTCGACTTCTTTTGGTGTCGATTTGCCTCAGTTGGTGTGACTGCTTGGTCTTGTAGGAGTGCAGCGAATGTTGCTGAGGTAGAGTTTGGTCGGCCATTTTGCCCTCACACTATGACACACTTACCTTTTTCTCTGTGCTGCAAGTCGTCACAAAATGGTTTGCTTTACCGAAGCCGAGGCCTGTTTCTGCAGTGACAAAACATTTACCATCATGCGGAAATGACAATCCACATCTGATGCACATTCTCTTTTTCTGTGGAGATCTCCTTGTGTCCTTTAGCCTTGTACCGTGGCTTACTTTTCATGCTTATGACTGGCAAACTTTGAAAGACTCCAGCCTCCATGTCAGTCGCTTGACAATCAGCATGCCCTTCAGTGCGATCAGCCTTGAGGACTTGTTCTAAGGTCAGATTATTCTTCAGCATTCGTCATCGGAAGGAATCTGACCGATATCCGTCTATTACTTGGAGTTGAGTAGCTTCTTCACCATTAAACTCATTGAATCTACAGTGCCTCACTAAAACACCCAGTCTCTCAACAAATTAATTGATGATTTCACCTGGTCTCTGGTGTTCTTGACTCAAAATCTATCTTTCGTAATCCACATTTGGCACTCTATTAAACGTGACAATCAAGGATGTTTTGATTTGTTCGTACGTCGCTTCACCTTCTTGCGATATCTTGTTCATGGCTTCTTTCACTCCTTCACCAGTCATGTTCCTCAAATACTTTATATTCGTGTTATCATCTTTTTCATCTATTGCATTTATGAAACCTTCTAAAGTCTGTATCCATGCAATCTATATTTTGCCAATATGGTGTTTTTTGGCAGTATCATAGGCAATTAGTGTTTTTAAGAATGCAGAAGCCATTCAATCATTGGTGGACAGTAGTGGTCTCTAAGGTGTTTTGTGTGGCATTTGATCAGGCAGAATTCCTAGAGCACCTTGTGGCATGCTGGCTACATGGTTGGTTTTACCAACTTTTGCCGCTTGGATCTTGCCCTTGCTCTCCATTGAAGCTCTTTGCTTGATGGTTGTCCAGTGATTTGTTCTGGGCCCCTAAGAGGCAGTTTGGGTGGTGTGCCGCTTTTTCTGGGGACAACTCCACACGCACAACCCCGGACCCTGTTCTTGGGCAACTCCGCATGATAGTTTGTTAATGGTTTTGGTAAGTAGATAAACCTTGTATTCTTCTAGTTCATGAAAGCAGATAAAACTTTGATTTTTGGTCGGCTTTGTGCTTAAATGTATCTTTACAACCACCTGATTAATCTCTGCTTCAGAGTTCAAGAATTTCAATTTGTGCGCTACTTTTGTAACCTGCTTGCATCCGCCTTTAGCGTTCTTTACTCCGTATAGCATATGGCATTAATTTGCATAAAGGCACAATACCTTTTATTCACGGCCATTTCATCAAGTTCCTGGCCACCAAAATGTGGACTTTCAATGTCGCTTTCTTTATCTTCATATGGTTTGTACACACTGTTGTTGCGCTGAGACTCCATCTGTGCCAGCTTCGATTGTACACTTTGACTGCAGCACAGGTGGCACGCACTAGCAGTTTGCTGGACCACGGCAAACTCTCTGGAAGAGTGCTTTCTGTGTACGGGTTTCTGATCCCCTATATCATCACCAGTTGTAGTGTAATGCCGGCCTAGGCATTCGCATATGAGTACGCCCACACAGAGAGTAGTTTTATATGTCTTTTATTTCATTGCATGTACGTCATAAATCAACATTCTAAGCCTGCCTTCAACTCATCCCTCCAACACTTACGTCACAGGCCTATGGTATACCGTGAGAACCAAAAGAGTTCCAGCATTCTTTTAGTACAAAACACTCCAGGACCAACCCTCTGAGATGACGCTGCCCAACCGCAACCATGTTACAGGGCCTGTGTACAACAGTTTAAGATATTTTAAAAAATGTGGTTCAAATTGTATATGTGGCAGAATAGCATAGATTAATTTACAGATAATAGCATCAAATGCCTTTCCTTATCAATTGAGCAACCGCATATGGGCGGTCACCGTTCTTTTACCCATAAATTAGAACGAACAGCCATTTTACATTGTGAGATGTACTCCAATCTAGTATAAACTCCAATTAGTTAGGGTTTGCCAGGACAGTTACTCCCTCAATTATTGAGTGGCCAGATTCTTGCTCTGGATTTTATAGTTAGTGTTAAGCATAGGCAGAGGATGATAGGGAACTAAATCCTGTGTCTAACAATCAAGCTTTAGGAGCCCCACTATCAATACATCCAGTGTGGTCCTGGGTAGGCCGCATGAATTCATGAAGCTTCAAATAAAAGAACAATCAGCTGACATGCTGTCTGTATCTGTTGGTTGGCTAGCATTTAATGAGAGAATTGTGGCTTTAAAGCCCACGGGCATGAGGAAGGCACCCAAACATGTTTTCTAATTTCAGACATGAGCTAGATAGCATGTCCTACACCCGAACTTCCTCAGCATCCCTCATTGACCAAACAGGAATGGAAATGTATACCTGCCTGGTGTAGTTGCTGAAGATATCATTACTTCGAATGTGTACATGTCTCTGTCTCATCCTCTTAGTGCTACCACTGGAGACCTGCCATTCTCGTTTCAAATGTTTTGCGCTAAGAACTTGTGTGTTGTATCCCCCTCAGAGGGTGCTTTATTTGTGCACTCTCTATAGTTCATGAACTTAAATATTTCCAGTGACTTAGCATAATTTTCTTATGGGCAAGTAAGTGTTCTCTTTGCTATTCGTCTATAGTCATCCACTTCTCCTGTTCTCTCATTCTGTCCTACATTTTATTGAGCTCTTTATTCAGCACTGACCTAACCACATATATCGTTTAAATGCATATTTCCCCCACCAAAACCGTAAATGCTTCCTATAACATGCCTCTTTTTTTCAAATTTCAAGTTGTGCATTATGACATCCCTAATCGTACTTTTAAATGTGGGTCCAGAAGAACATGGGGTTTCAACTTCCAGCCTGGTATTTGTGTCAAGGTTTTCCCGAGAGTAAAGGCTTAAAGTAAGGGAGAATGTTCAGATATCTTGCATAGATATTCAGTCACAACAGGTTACCCAGTCTTTTCTGTTCTGTTGATGTAATGACATGAAAAGTTCCACGATACAGGTTTGCATCCCTTCGCGAGTTTCTTAAGTTTCAAACATTTTTCCAGACTCTAAATTCACCCACCATTCTGGTGCTTTGTGCCCCTTTGGACAGGATGATATGATCTGTCCCATTAATGTCTCCACCACAGATAAGTGGAGTCTGTTCCTCTAGCAGACGTCTGGGTAAGGTCTTGTGCAAGAAATATGTAGGTGCAACATTAGGGGCTTAAGGTGAACCAGAACCACTGGCTCCACATCCAATTTACCTTTGACCCATACATACATTCCTTCAGAGTTCACCATGTGATTATATCGGAGGAATGGGAACCCTAGCTTCAGCCATATAACAACCCCCCCTTGCAAAGCCAAGTAGTTTGATATACATCTATCCCCTTCAGTGTGTCTGGTCTTCAACGTAAGCATAATGGTTTTCCTCCAAAACGGCTATGTATGCTCCATGCCGGGTTGGCCATACCTCTAATATTCCATTTCAGGAAGGAGTATTTGCTGCCCAAAGCCATAAGTAAATAGGTTTCATCTGTTGATATATGCATCTAGTCTTTTGTCTACGATCAGCTGAGCTTACGGCATCGGCTTACTAAGCTGTGTATTAAGCAAAAATATATATCAAAATGATTGAGACATCCCTCTCCTGGGCTGGATACAACAACCCCCACACCTTGCTACAACTTACTAATATTATTTCAAGCTCAAACACTCACAACATAATATAACAACATGTAGGTCAAATACACTTGAAATTGAGAAGAAGAGAGAGAAGGGAGGAGGCAAGGGCTTGAACTACTTTTTCCCAACTTAATTCCTCTGGCTATAAATGCAAAATAGTGTCAACATCACCCTCATCTCAACTACCCCTGTTCCTTGGCGAGCCAGAGGAGCCAAAAGTGTAGGGTCTCAGTACTTCACTGAGCCATGAACCCACAAGTATTAGCCCATGTCATCCGCTGTCATTGGAGTCGCCACTGGCTCCCTCCATATATTGTCTTCTGATTATTCCGATCCGGAGTCACTGTCCTCTGAAGTGTCTTTTGCTTTACTTCCCTCATCCTTTCATATTTTCTGCTTTGTTTTCCATATGCATTCCAACATTGCTTCTCTGTCTACTGCAAACTGAGCTGCAGATTGTTTCTTGTGTTTCCACATTGTGGTTTTGCCTCTTATGTACTGTCCATTGGTCCCTGTCTCTGTTTGCACTATGTGTTGGTGTTTTCACCCACTCAGTTGCTCAACACAGTGTTATTGGGGATGAAATAGGATGGACCACCAGCTGCTATCATCAGCTTTGCCAGAAATAGAAGCATGCATGTTATATCCTGTGTACTTATCTATGCATCTTTCCTGGTGCTTTGGCCCTTGCTGCCCAGTCAATATGAGTATGCTGTGTGGAATGTTGGAGTGCATGGTGATGTAATGCAATGTTTGGGTGCCTGTTAGACCTGGCATCTTTTGGTGTGTTTCCCCTGTCTTTTTTGCTTTCTGACCTCCTGGTTTTGACTCTGTTTTTGCTAGTTTAGTGTCTCTATGCACTTTGTCACTGCTGTCCAGTGTTAAAGTGCAAGTGCTCCTATTATAATTGTATTATGGATTGGTGTTTCCTTGATTGGCGTATTTGATCTACTGGTAAGTCCCTAGTAAAGTGCACTGAGAATGCCAGGGCCTGTATAACAAATGCTGCTATTGGGTCTGCAGCACTGTTTGTACCACCCACATGAACAGCCTTTCAAAGGGTATTCAGTTCCTGCCACTGCAGTGTCTGCGCACAGTTTCTTCTGCCATGTCGACTAGGCAAGTGCACACACTTGCCAAGCCCTAACCTTCCCTTTTACAGTATGTAAGTCACACCTAAGGTAGGCCCAAAGTACCCCTATGGCAAGCGTGCAGTGTATATGAAAGGTAGGACATGTCCTGGTGCGTGTGACATGTCCTGATAGTGAAATACAGTGTATTTAATTTTTCACTATTGAAAGGCTATCTGTTGTCTAGAATAGCATGGGAGTTTACTTATAACATCTTCTAAGTATAACTTCCCGTTGGGACAGTGCCGCTGCCTACTCCATGTCCTGAAGGCACCATAGAGGGTACCGCCACACTTCGCAGTGCAACCCTGGTGTCACTGATGCCTCCATCCAACGCCGCCACGGAGTTGCTGCTTGCCCCGCGTCCTGTGAGCACCTCTCTCAGCACCACCTCGCTTCACACTGCTGCCCTGGAATCACCGATGATGCCACTCTAGGCTGACATCGACTCCGCTGCTTGCACCGTGGTTCAAGGGCACTGTTCATAAGTTACATGACGCACCACCCTCATCTTGCACTGCAGGCTACGCCTTCTGTTATGAGGCACTCACTTGGGCTCCAGATTGTTTCACCTTGATGACTATGACTTGATTGTATGATGATATTGCCCCAGACCTCTTGAAACTAGCAGCGTGACAATTAGGTTTGAGAACTTAGCGTCACTCTGCAATAGAAGAGCACAACCAAGAGTTAAAAACAAAGGTATTTAAATACTGCAAAAGCTTCAGTGAATGTTTAAACATTTTTTATCTAGAAAAGTAAATATTCTCTCTGGATTAAAAGACTTTACAAGACCTAAATAGTGAACTTGAGAAGCAATCAAGTTCTTAAGAACTACGGTGAGGATTCACCGTGTTCCCTGACAATATTTGGCATCAGAAAACAGAGACTAGTGATTCTATTTCACTCTGACTTTCACAAATGCTGTGAATCATATACTTACCTCAAAACTAGTGATATTTCAAGGACAATAGAACTTTGTTATTCTTGTATTACTACATCTTTTGTTTATTATTATTTTCTTTATTATTTAATCCTCTTTATTTCCGGATTAGAATTAACTGGAATCAAGAAAACAAAAGAAGAATTGTAGCATCTAATCCAGTCTATTCAAAAGAAGGATTCAGGTACCATTACAGTAGTTTGATATTATTGATGTGTATTGATCACTGTTTTGATAGTCATTAGAATATTGATGGTGATATCATTTATTCTAGATTGCATCCGAATAGTTAGATTGTAAAAACAACCAGTAAACCTGTACACAGTATAAGTAATTATCGGGTAAGACTTATGAATACCTGTAGTTACAGTTCATGATCAGATAAGAGACTCATTTGTGTCTGTTTTGTGTCTGTAAAACCAGAAATGTCCCAAATGATTAAGGAGCATAAGTTATGCTGGCAGGCTTAGCCTATAGATGAAATCCTCAAGAATGCAAAATACTGTGGGGATGAAATTGATAACAGGCGAAAGAAACAAGATGAAAAAGTAATGTGGGCTTAAGTTAAATTAGCAGAATTACAGGAACTTCAGTTAAATCAACTGGCAAATAATCAAGGAAGAGGGGATGTCAAGGTGAGAACAGTGGGGGCAAACCTAGAAACAGAATGAGCAAAGAAAGAAGCTAAGAAAAAGTTTCCTTGTCACAGGTGCGTAAAATTGGGGCATTGGAAAAACGAGTGTATACTTATACAGAATAATAATTTCCAAACTCAAAATTTAAATCCAATGACGCAGAATGAGGTGTCAATGAGACAGCCACATCAGGTGACACAGAATCAATTTCCACCTGCCCCTATGCCAGATTTTGTGAGTCAAGCCAAGTACAGTGTGGACACAGTATTCCGGGAGGGAAGTGGTAATAAACATTTGGTAACCCCACAGTTTCTTTTACAGGATACATTTTTTGTGGAGGGTGATTATTGATGGTGCCTGGGGGTCGGGGGAGAAAAAATGCATATTTGGTGCATCCTTACTGGTAGATCAGTCAGCGCATTTCATTGAAGGTAAGGTTTAAGGAAATGACATCACCTCCTTGCTAGACACTGGTGCTACCCGTTCTACTCTGAGAACAGCAGACGCCCCAAACCTACCCCTCTCGGGAGAAGCGATCCAAGTAGTGGGCATTTCTAATAAACAGATTAGGACCCCTATTACCGCGCCATTGGAGGTATGTATTGGCAACTTTAAAGAAATGCATAAATTAGTTGTGTGTGTATCGAGTCCTGTTGAACTGCTAGGAAGAGATTTATTGTGCAAAATGAACTGCACAATATTTTGCACGCTGGATGATGTCGCAATTCAGACTCCCGATGAAGATGGAGTGTACAAAATCATGTTAGCCAGACAGGGAACTGTAGTAAACGAGACAACTAAAAAGATGACCCTAAATGAATTACCCGAAGAAATTCGAAATACTGTAAATCCTAAAGTGTGAGACTTTATGGGAAAAGAAGTATCAATAATGATAAATGTAGACCCAGTAAAGGTAACTTTAAAAGAAGGTGCAGTTTACCCAAACACACGACAAAACAAAATGAGCCCAGAAATAAAAGCAGGTGTTGCCGCAGAAATTGAACATTTGGTTGAACAAGGCATATTAAAAGAAATAATGAGCAGTCCATGTAATTCACCTAACACATTATCTATCTCTCTAACACATTATCTATCCCTCTAACACATTATCTATAGCCAGTGATGGCCCAACAGATCTAGGCCGGGAAAACGTCAGGTTGCTGTCCTGGAATATTGCGGGGTTACGTTCAAAGCAGGAAGACCCTATTTGGTTAAAAATGTTAAAAGAGTATGATATAGTGGCCTTACAAGAAACTTGGTCTAGGGACAATGTTTTTTGGTTGGATGGCTACACATCTTTCTTTGTCAAATCCCAGAGTTCCCCGGTGGGAAGGGATAGAGGGGGTCTGATGCTCCTAGTGTCTGTTAATGTAGCTGGTAGTGTTAAGGAAATCTCTTGCTCCTCACACTATTTTCAGTTGCTGGAAATCCTCCTACCAGACAAAAACAAGATGGTTATTATAAATTGTTATAATTCAATGCAGGGGGGTGCTCCCAATTTTGTATTAGAAGGCTTATCTTCCTTTTTAACTGATTATGTGTCAAAACAAACCACTTTTGTACAACTCATATTAATGGGAGATTTTAATGTTCATTTGTGCGGGTTAAATTGTCAGATTGAGGATGTTGATGGTCCTGATCACACAACCTTGCCACATTTCGAGCACAGTATAAAGGGCTCAGCTATTGAGGATTTGTTATCATCCAACGATTTATATGAACCAGGGTTTTCTGATCCAAGTGATCGTGTGGTCACATATAATGCAAGGGGAAGTGAGTCGATTATTGATTATATTTTTGTGTCCCCAGGTCTTCTTCATTATGTAATTTTTTATAATGCCATAATAAGCGGGTTTAGTGATCATAACCCGGTGTCACTTGTCATGGACGGGTCTCTTTGTCTACTTAAAAGTGCCTTTTCAGGCACTTCTGTGAAAGATGTCACGAGTAAAGATCAAGGGAGGCGACTAAAATGGTGTAGAGTGTGTCCTGAGGACTTTTTAAGTCTGATTGAACAAGTAATGGCAGTGGAACTTGATACATGCAGGGATCCAGACAAGGGGGGGGAAAGAGGTAGTTGCCGCCTTTGAGGCTATTTGCTCTAGAGTGGAGGAGGAGCTCTCAGCCAGCCCAAGGAGGGGACCTGCCCCAGTCCACGGTTGGTTTGATCATGCTTGCTCTAAAGCTCACTCTGCACTGTTGAGAGCGCTAAAACACATCCCTAGAGACAAGTCACTGGTAGCCCAACTCAGGAAGAACTACGCTGAGGTGGTGAAGACACGTAAAAAAGTCATAAAAGAAGATGCCTGGGACTCATTAATGGATTCTACCACTCTTAAACAAAGCTCTAAATTTTGGTCAATAATAAATAACCCGTTATTTGCCTAATCTCGAAATACAGATCTTGAAGTAAATATCCCTGAGGCAGACTGGCTAAAACATTTTTCTACAATTTATGGGAGTAATGAAGTTTTTGAGACATTTCATATGCCTTGCCCCTCCGATATGCTACCTAAACTAGATTTTAGTGTAACTGAAGTTGAGGTAGCGATAAAAGGTTCTGCTGGGAATAAAGCCCCGGGACCGGACGGGGTGCCTTTGGATCTCTATTAATTAAATGCAAAGATGTGGGCAACAATACTTGCGAATGTTTTTAACTGTGTACTTGTGTGGGGTTTTCCCAAAACTTGGTTATGCTCAATCATAGTGCCTATTTTTAAAAAAGGGCAAAGATGTGACCCTAAATGTTACCATCCCATATCCTTGCTGGATTCTTCTATGAAGATCCTGGGCAAAGTACTGCTTGCCAGAATTAATAAGTGGACGTTGGATAACGATATTTTGTCTAATGCCCAGTACGGATTTCGATCCGGAAGGGGCACTGAAGATCAGTGTTTAAATTTACAATTGTTAATTTCAAAATATACAAGGGCTGCAAAGGGGTCAATTTTTGTGGCCTTCATGGATTTGTCTACAGCATTCGACCCGGTTAACAGGGCTCGGCTATGGTCCATGCTGTTAAAATGGGGCCTTGACCCACCTCTTGTCCATTTTCTGGCTGAACTCCATAAAGACCTAAAGGCATCTATTAGAATGAATCAAGAAGGCAATTGTACAGCATGGTTTAAATCTGGCAGGGGTGTGCGCCAGGGCTGCATTCTTGCCCCCATGCTGTTCACTCTATATATAAATTCTCTGGAGGAAAAACTTTTAACTGCATCCTTGGACATCCCGCGTGCAGGAGATACCCCTATTCCTGTGCTCCTGTATGCGGATGACGCTGCATTAATAGCCCAGACTCATTTAGGTCTTCAAAGATTATTAAATACATTTAGTGAATTAATGGCCTCACTTGACCTAGTGGTAAATAATTCGAAATCACATGTCATGGCATTTGGGGCTGTTAAAAATAACATTAAGCCCTTTTTTTGTAATGGTGAAGCAATCACTAATGTCAAAGTTTTTACATACCTTGGAATAATTTTTGATGATAAGGGGAGCTGGACTCCACAAATAATAGCTAAAACTAAAGCGGTGAGGAGCTCGGTAAATGCAAATTTAAGCTTTTCGAGGAGACTTGGAGGGAAACCGAGCGGTGCATTAATAGCTTTGTACAAGGCAAAAACACTTTCAATTGCAAGGTATGGAGCAGGCCTGTGGGGTTACGCTAAAAGTGATACTATCCAAAGGGAGGAAAATAAGTTCCTCAGGTCTTTGTTAGGGCTTCCTCAGTCGACAGCCACTTTTTCAGTCCATCAGGAGCTTGGACTGGGGTACATTACTGATATCCTGTCCATGGCACCAATTCTTTTATGGATTAGGGTTTGGATTAATAAAAATCTAGGTCTGAACCATAAAATATTGATGGATTGTTTAAAACTCGATAAATTTAAAGATATTGTCTGGCTGTCATACATTCACAAATGTTCAATAGAACTTGGATGCCCTGAGATATTTTCCTGTCCTTTGGGTTTAAAAAAAGCAGACCTAGAATGGGTCAAGCAAAACTTCCCTAAATTGAAGAGTTTGGATCGGGAGGCATACCATCTAACTAAACCTACGGTCAGAGCCCATTTCATGACGATCACTTGTTTAGCTATTCAACCGTACCTTACTGTAGTAAACATCCCTTTTCACAGGTGGCTCCTGGTTAAATTTCGATTTAACCAGATCTATATGGTCCTCTGTGATAGTCATGGTTGGTATAAGCCTGAGGATGCACCTGCGTGCAAATGTGATAATTTTTCTTTACAAGATAATATGCACCTAATGTTGTTTTGTCTATTTTATAATATTCCAAGACAGAAGTATCTGGTGCCTTTACGTAAAGGTAAAGCTTTCATTCAGGCAAAACCAGCTTTCTTATATCTACAAATGTTAGAATCACCCTTGGTTATGTTTAATGTGGCCAATTACCTTGTCGCAGCTGTTAGGATCAGGAGGAGGAGAATGAAAAATGTAGCATGAGGGTCTATGAGGGGTGACAAACTGTTTTTATCTTGTACAATTTAAATGTCTGTTTTTTAATCTTTGTATAAATCATGATATTGTATTTTATGAATTTTCTACGATTTTGAAATGCCCTTTTTATTGTAGCATGCTTTTATGATTTTTAACTAAATCGAATAAAGTGGTTTTTGACTTGACTTTGAATTCACCTATAATTGGTATAAAGAACCTAAACGGCAAGTATAGAGTAGTACAGGATTTGAGAAAAATCAATAAAATTGTTGTCCCGTGTTGTCCAGTAGTATCAATCAATCAATCATGGCATTTGTAAAGCGCGCTACTCACCCGGGAGGGTCTCAAGGCGCTGGGGGAGAGTGGTATGTTACTGCTCGAACAGCCAGGTCTTGAGCTGCTTCCTGAAGGAGAGATGGTCTTGGGTTCGCCAAAGGTGGGTGGGGAGGGAGTTCCAAGTCTTGGCTGCCAGGTAGGAGAAGGATCTTCCTCTGGCGGTGGCTCTGCGGATGCGTGGTACGGTGGCGAGTGCGTGGCTGGTCGATCGTAGCTGGCGGGTGAGCGTGTAGAAGGTCATGCGGTCGTTGAGGTACTTGGGGCCCAGGTCGTGGAGAGCCTTGTGTGCGTGGGTGAGGAGTCTGAACGTGATTCTCTTGCTGACGGGGAGCCAGTGCAGGTCTCTCAGGTGTCCGGTGATGTGGCTGTATCGAGGGATGTCCAGGATGAGTCGTGCCGAGGCGTTCTGGATGCGTTGGAGTCTTTTTTGAAGTTTCGCTGTGGTTCCGGTGTAGAGGGTGCTTCCGTAGTCCATTCGGCTGGTGACGAGTGGCTGGGTGACGGTCTTCCTGGTTTCAGTGGGGATCCATCTGAAGATCTTGCGGAGCATGCGCAGGGTGTTGAAGCACGAGGATGATACGGCGTTGACTTGTCTGGTAATTGGCAGGGAGGAGTCCAGGATGAAGCCCAGGTTGCGTGCGTGGTCCGTGGGTTTGGGAGCGGTGCCCAGGGCCAGGGCCACCAGGAGTCGTCCCAAGTGGAGGGTGAAGATCCCAGGATGAGGACTTCCGTCTTGTCTGAGTTCAGTTTAAGGTGGTTGTTCCTCATCCAGTCGGCGAAGTCTTTCATCCCTTTGTGTGGGTTGGCTCTGGCGGTGGTGGGGTAGTTGGTGAGGGAGAGGATGAGCTGGGTGTCGTCGACGTAGGAGATGATGTTGAGGTTGTGTTGGCGTGCGATGGCTGCGAGGGGGCTCATGTAGACGTTGAAAAGGGTTGGACTGAGTGAAGATCCTTGTGGTACGCCGCAGATGACTTCGGTGGCCTCGGATCTGAACGGAGGGAGGCGACTCTCTGGGTTCTTCCGGTGAGGAACAAGATGATCCACTCCAGCGCTTTCTCTCGGATTCCGATGTTGCTGAGGCGCTTCACTAGGGTGCGGTGACAGACAGTGTCGAACGCCGCAGAGAGGTCCAGGAGGATGAGGTCCGCTGTTTCCCCGTTGTCGATCAGGGTTCTGATGTCATCGGTGGCTGCGATTAGGGCGGTCTCGGTGCTGTGGTTGGCCCAAAACCCGGAACGCGAGGGGTCGAGGGATCCGTTCGTCTCGAGGACGGCGGCATGCTGTTTGTTGACGATCTTCTCGATGACTTTGGCTGGAAAAGGAAGAAGCGAGATGGGACGGTAGTTCGTGAAGTCGGTGGGGTCCGCCATTGGTTTCTTCAGGAGGGCGGTCAGCTCGGCGTGCTTCCAGCTCTACGGGAAGGTGGCGGTGTGGAAGGAGGAGTTGATGGTGTCTCGCAGATGGGGTGCGATGATGGCGTCGGCTTTGTTGAAGACGTGGTGTGGGCACGGGTCGGTTGGTGATCCGGAGTGGATGGAGTTTATTGTGCGGGTGGTGTCTTCGGTGTTGATCGAGGTCCAGTTGCAGAGGGTGGTGGTGGCGGGCGTTGGTTTGGTGGTAGGGTGCGTGGTCTGTGGGTCAAAGCTGTTGTGTATGTCAGCGATCTTGCGGTGGAAGAACGAGGTGAGTGAGTTGCAGAGGTCTTGCGAGGGAGTGATGTCGTTGTTTCCGGCGCTGGGGTTGGAGAACTCTTTGACGATGCTGAAGAGTTCCTTGCTGTCGTGGGCGTTGTTGTCCAGTCGTTCCTTGAGTGCCGTCTTCTTGGTGGTGCGGATCAGCTGATGGTGCTTGCGGGTGGCGTGCTTGAGGGCGGTCCTGTTGTCTGTGGTCTGGTCGAGCCACCAGGCTTTCTCGAGGGTGCGGCAGTTCTTCTTGGATTCCTTGAGTTCGTCGGTGAACCAGGGGGTTTTCTTGCTGCCAGGTCTGCTGGGAGGGTTCTTTAGTGGTGCGAGGTCATCGGCGCAGGCGGTCAGCCACTTGGTGAGGTTGCTGGCTGCTTCGTTGGGGTCCGTTGTGCTGGTGGGAGTGTTCTGGCTGAGGGAGTCGGTGAGCTGCTCAGCGGTGATCTTGCTCCAGTTTCGGCGGGGGACCTGTTGCGGGTGGTGGTGGGTCGTAGTTCTTCTAAAGCTGAAGTAGACGCAGCTGTGGTCGGTCCAGTGGATTCCGGTGGCGTGGCTGAAGGAGATGTGCTTGCGGGATGAGAAGACGGGGTCAAGCGTGTGGCCGGCGTAGTGGGTGGGGGTGTTCACCAGTTGCTTGAGTCCGAGGTTGGCGAGGTTGTCCAGCAGGGCGGTGGTTTTTCTGTCGTTGTTGTTCTCCAGGTGGAAGTTTAGGTCCCCTAGGAGGATGTAGTCGGCGGAGGGAAGGGCGTGCGGGCTGATGAAGTCTGCGATGTCTTCGCTGAATTGTGTGCGTGGTCCCGGTGGTCTGTAGATGAGGGTGCCTCGGAGGGTGGTCTTGGGGTCAGCGTGTATCTGGAAGTGCAGGTGTTCGGCGGCGGTGAAGGTTTCGTCGGAGTTAGTCGAGATGCGGATGGTGTTCTTGTGTACGATGGCGATGCCTCCCCCCGTCTGGTTGATGCGATCCTTCCGGGTGATCTTGTATCCATCTGGGATGGCTATGGCGATGTCGGGCGTTGAGGAGGCGTTCATCCAGGTTTCGGTGAGGAAGGCGACGTCCGGTGCTGTCGCGTCGAGCAGGTCCCAGAGTTCCACGGCGTGCCTGTGGACGGAGCGGGTGTTGAGCAGGATGCACTTCAGGTGGTTGCTGCTGGTGCTGGACTTGGCCGGGGCGGTGCAGGTCCGGTAGCAGGTGAATCGGCAGGCTTGGCAGGCGAAGGGTCCGTGAGTGCGTCTCGGGGTGGCTCGGTAGCAAGCAGGGTTCCGGCTGGCATTGAGTGCGTAGAGAGTGGCGGAGTCGTAGGTATGTCGTGTAGTCTTGCATCGGCGGTGGGGACCAGGGCTCCTGCCACTGGGCGCGGTCCAGGCGCAGACGGGCACAGACGGGCTTGCCTTTGGTGCGCCATCGGCGCACAATCGGCATGCCCGCTGCGCGTCAACGCTGCACATGCGAGAGGGCGTCATAAGAAGGGAGCCGGGAGGGAGGGTCGGCTGGGTGGCGGGAGCGGGAGGGCCAATCGGCTGGCGGGGCCGCAGGTAGGCAGTGGCGGAAAAGACGAGTGCGGGCGGCTCAGCGGCGGCTGGGTCGCCTGCAGCGGCAAACAGCACGGCAGGCAGGCAGGTAGTAGCAGGAGGAGCGTGGGGGCGACCTGGCCAGACAAGGCACAGTGGTTGCTCCCGAACTCAGGAAAGGTGTCCCCTTAAGAAGGGAGCCGGGAGGGAGGGTCCTCTGGGTGGCGGGAGCAGGGGGGCCCATCGGCTGGCCGGGGGCGGGGCCGCAGGTAGGCAGCGGCGGGAAAGACGATCGCGGGCGGCTCAGCGGCGGCTGGGTCGCCTGCAGCAGCAAACAGCACGGCAGGCAGGCAGGCAGTAGCAGGAGGAGCGTGGGGGCGACCTGGCCAGACAAGGCACAGTGGTCGCTCCCGAAGTCAGGAAAGGTGTCCCCTTAAGAAGGGAGGCGGGAGGGAGGGTTCGCTGGGTGGTGGGAGCGGGGGGCCAATCGGCTGGCGGGGGGCTGGGCCGCAGGTAGGCGGTGGCGGGAAAGATGAGTGCGGGCGGCTCAGCGGCGGCTGGGTCGCCTGCAGTGGCAAACAGCACGGCAGGCAGGCAGGCAGTAGCAGGAGGAGCGTGGGGGCGACCTGGCCAGACAAGGCACTGTGGTCGCTCCCGAAGTCAGGAAAGGTGAACCGAATCCAGCTGTGATCCTATATCAGATACCTTGGAAAGCAGGATGGTTCACTGTGACTGATTTGTGCCATGCCTTCTTCTCCATTGCATTCAATCAATCATAGCAGATGTAAAGTGCACTACTTACCTGTGAGGGTTTCAAGGCGCTGGGGGGTGGTGGATGCTGCTACTGCTCAAAGAGCCAGGTCTTGAGGAGTCTTCTGAAGGACAGCAGGTCTTGGGTCTGCCGCGGGTGAATGGGGAGGGTGTTCCCGGTCTTGGCGGCGAGGTGGAAGAACGAACTGCCACCGGAGGTCACTCTTCGGGTCCGGGGGACTGTAGCCAGGGTGAGGTCGGCAGAGTGGAGCTGGCGGGAGGTGGTGTAGAAGCTGAGTCGGTCTTTTGGAGTGCCTTGTGTGTGTGGGTGAGGAGCTTGAAGGTTATCCTCTTGTTGGCGGGGAGCCAGTGCAGGTCTCTCAGGTGAGGTGTGATGTGGCTGTGATGAGGGATATTGAGGATCAGGCGTGCAGAGGTCTTCTGAATACGTTTAAACCATTTCAGAGTTTGGCTGAGGCTCCTGCGTAGAGGGCGTTTCCGTAGTCCAACCTGCCGCTGACAAGGGCATGGGTGACCGTTCTTCCTATTTCGGTGGGGATCCACCTGTAGATCTTGCGGAGCATGCGGAGGGTGTTGAAGCAGGAGGATGAGACAGCATTGACCTGCTTGGTCATAGGAAGGGTGGAGTCGAGGATGACCCCTAGGTTGCGTGCGTGGCTGGTGGGTGTTGGAGCTGTTCTCAGTGCAGTCGGCCACCAGGAGTCATTTCAGGCTGAAACTGGGGATCCAAGGAGTAGGACCTCGGTCTTGTCGGAGTTCAGCTTCAGTCGGCTGTTCCTCATCCATTCGGCGACTGCCTTCATTCCTTTATGGAGGTTGGTTTTGGTGTTGTGGGGGTCCTTGCTGAGGAAAGAGAATCAGCTGGGTGTCATCAGTGTAGGAGATGATGTTGAGGTCGTGCAGTCGGGCGACGTGGATGAGCAGTGCCATGTAGATGTTGAACAGCGTTGGGCTGAGGGATGAGCCCTGGGGTACGCCGCAGATGATCTCGGTGGCTTCAGAGCAGAAGGTGGGCATTACATCCAGACAGACAAATTTTTATTTTTGTTTAAATTTGACGAACATGTTTACGTGTGGAATCGTGTCCCTCAAGGGTATACAGAAAGTCCATCGATCTTTAATCAGATTTTGAAAAAAAATTCTTGAATCTCTGGTGCTGCCCAGACAGTCTGTCTCAGTGCAGTATATTGACGACTTATTAGTCGCGTCTATAACTTGAAATGACTGCATTGTTGATTCCAGTGCATTACTGAATCATTTGGCTGAAGGTGGACATAAAGTGTCACCTGAAAAATTGCAATTCTGTACTAATTCGGTCAATTATGTGGAACACCAAATAGAAAGAGGGGTCAGGAGAGTGACTTCAGAAATAATCAAAATAATCAGAAATATGAAACTACCTCAAACACAGAAAGAAATCAGGATGTTCCTCTGAGTTATAGGATAACGCAGGCAGTGGATTGTGGGATTGGCAGTACTAGCAAAACCCTCGACTCAACTAACAAAGAAACGAGCAAAAGAACCAGTCAAATGGGATGATGACAGCATGATAGCTTTTCAAAAATTACTCAACAGTCTATGTGAAGCTCCTGCGTTAGGTATGCCAGATTATTCCAAAGAATTTACATTATTCTGTGATGCAAGAGACAATTGTGCTCTTTCAGTCCTAACACAGACACATGGCCTAATGCGACGCTCTGTGGTATATTTCTCTGCCACTTTGAACCCAGTGGCATCCGCATTACCAGGGTGCTTAAAATCTGTAGTTGCAACTTGCATGAGTCTTGAACAAAGTGAATCCATTGTAATGGGACACCCTGTAACAGTGTATGTCCCACATGCAGTTGTGATTTTGCTGATGCAAACTCACACACATTATCTTACTCCTAGTCAGCTGACTAAGTATGAGCGAGTTATTCTAGGTGCAGAAAATGTGACAATAGAAAGATGTAGTGTTTTGCACCCTGCAACCTTGTTACCTAATTCACATTTTGAAGAGGTAAAGGAGGTAGTCGAACATGATTGTATCAACCTCAGTGAATACAGTACTAAACCACACTCAGACAGACAGGAAGAACCTTTAAAAGATCCTGAACATGAGCTGTTTGTAGACGGCTCATATATGCGTCATGAGGAAGGAGGTCTGAGTGCTGCGTATGCTGTGTGTACATTGGCTGGAATAGCCGAAGCATCCTATTTGCCGGGAGTCAAGCCTGCACAAATAACCAAATTGATAGCCTTAGTCAAAGCTTGCAAAATTGGGAAAAATTGGAAAGTAACCATTTACACTGATAGTCAGTATGGTTACGGGGTGGTGCATGACTTTGGCCAACTCTGGATGCAAAGGGATTTCATGACTTCTTCAGGAACCCCTATAAAAAATTGACATTTTGTAAAAGAATTAATTGAAGCAATTCAATTACCAAAAGAAGTGGCCGTGGTCAAGTGTGCTGTTCACCCATCTGTAAACAACAAAGTGACAGCTGATAATCGTTATGCTGACCAAGTTGCCCAATATTGTGCTAAATACAAAATAGCAGTAAACAAAAAATTGATGGATGTGGAATCAGCTACCAAATAATGCTACTAGGGGGTGTGAGAACATGGGAAGAAGTGAGAGATTTACAAAATGAAGCAGATTCCAAAGAGAAGGAAGGATGGGAGAAAATACGGTGTCAGAGAAGAACTGGAGATGGTGTAATAGATACCTGACTGCATACTTGCACCTATGACCAGAATGTTCCACAGGGACACACACATAGGCAGAGATGCAATGAATAGACTGTTTCGACAGGATTGGTTTAACACAAGGTTTCGGAATGTAGCAGAGAGTCTTTGCCAGAGATGCTTAATTTGTCAACAAATTAATCCAGACAGAAAAACTGTAGTTTGCCCTAGAAAAATTGGAAAAGCAGAGGATCCATTCATAAGACTCCAGATTGATTTTATTCAGTTACCAGCTTGTCGAGGATTAAAATATGTCCTTGTTATTGTTTGCTTATTTTCAAAGTGGGTGGAAGCGTACCCAACTAGGAGAAATGACAGTATAACAGTGGCCAAACTCTTGTTGAGGGAACTCATACCTCGATTCGGATTACCAGTAACAATTGAATCAGACCGAGGGTCTCATTTTAATAATGAAATAATTCGAATAATTTGTGAAGCATTCAATTCAATTCAATTAGTTTATTTGTTACGGAACTCCAACGGAGGTCCACAAAAATACACCAATACAATAAAAAAAGACATACTTTATAACAAATACAATTCTAATAAATATCCAGGAATGTTTTAGAAAATTTAAATATTCTATAACAAGTCATTTCATTTGAAGGGGACAGAACGAATATTACATTTAATAAATAAGGGTCTCAAAAACATTCGCCTTGCCCTTAGAAGTTCTGGGCACACAAATAACACATGATTAAGATTCTGTATTTGGGAACAACAAAGTTCACAGATTCTCTCCTCTCTAGGAGTATTTTCCCAAATGCCCGTTACTTCTCTCAGGGGCAGCAAACTAGTTCCTAAAAGTAGTATTAGCCTTCTGATTCCGTGTGGGATATTCCATGAGAGATAGGGCTGGGGCCTGCTCCCCATCGCACTCACACAGATCACCCCATTACGGGCTTTAGGGTGACTTAAAGCTATATCTCTTGCCGTACCAATCGTGCTTATTGACTTCTTTAGAAATAACTTCAATACAGGCTTTGGCATGGGTAAATCACAGTTTAAATTAAGCCCAAATACATGGTTTGCATTGGCAAATGATCTAAAAAAAGCTGATCTATCTTTTAATTTTGCAAAAATTTCCAACTTCAAGGCGGCCCTTAGGGTGCCCTCATCCCCCCAAAAAAGGGAGTTGCCCCATCTCAGAACCGCTGCCAAAGATGAAATATAAGAAGAAACAAAATGGAATTCCAGAAAAAGAACATGTGGGGCAGCCATGGAATTTAAATTAAAAATTTGACGGAAAAAAAGGCCTTCAGCCTTATCAAAAGAGAGCCAGTAATTCCTATCCAAAACTATTGCAGCATAAGTTAATGTCGGGGGGATTTTAACATTAAATACTGACAGAACATGATTAAAATGACGTCTCCCACAGGTCTTATAAAATCTAATTAAAGCTCCGGCCTGGGAGGCGGCTTTGCCAACACACCTTTTGATGTGCTCTGAGTCACGCCCGTTTTTGAGAAAATCTTCCCCAGAAACAGATACATATTGACCAATTCAAGATCTTCGTGCCCCAACAGCCACTTATACCCTTTCTTTATTGGAAAACCTTTCTTGCGAAAGACTAAAATTTTGCTTTTAGCAATAGTGATTTTCAAACAGTGGTCCTCCGCATATTTAGTTAAAACATCCAACGACGCTGCACTATAATGCTCCCCTTCCAAGATGAGGGAATACTAATCGATTGAAAACAGTAGTTAAATAGTGGCTCCAGGAGGGCTCCCCATGCAGCTGGATCCTTTTTAATTAGCATAATTGGTATACCATCGGGTCCTTGTGCACCAGAGGTTCTAGCGTTCTTTATATAGCCCATCACTTCAGCCCTTGACGGGGGACCATAATCAACATAGACAGCCTCCTCTATTACAGGCATCTGAAAAGGCACTGAGCTGTTAGATTTATATAGTAGTGAAATGTAATCCAACCACTCCCTTTCTGGGATCGGAATGGGGGGAGCCCTGTCTAGAATCACAATACTCTGCGATTAGGTGCCAATACTTTTTTGTATCTTTAGCTCTCGCTGCTTCTCTCAACCCTATCCATTTTGCATCCATCTCATCTCTCTTTACTCTTAATTTATACCGGCCTCTGACTCGCTTTAGGCGATTAATTTCCCGTTGCACACCTATAGAAAATTGTTTATATTGCTTCCGAACTAAATTGTTGATTTCGTGATTTAAAGCCTTCAAGGTAGAGGGATCCTGATTTATTCTACATCGGCCAGAGGGTACTGAGCTTAAATTTTTTATCTCCCTCATTTGTGCCTCAAAGAATTGCATAATATTAGCGGAAAGGCTACCATGCTGTTCTGGAAGAGTTTTTTTGAATATCGCGCCTACCTCAACGATATTTTTATGTGTCCAAAATGAACGACCATTAGATTTATTAAAAACAATCGTGCCCTGGCACAAGTGCCCTGGATTCAGTGCGGATAGGTTAAAGGCCAAAGTCAAGCATATTACACTGTGATCACTCCATACTGATGGAATAACCTCTAGATTTTCACATGCCCCAAACATTTAATACGAAATAGCTACATAGTCTAATAGGCTTTGTGTACGGGAAGACTGAAAGGTAAATTGAACTGTTTTATCGACTGGCATCGTCCCATTTAGGATGACCAAATCTGCACTTCTAATGCTATCGAGCAGGAGGAATCCCCGCTTGTCCGTTTTTATTTTATCCGGTAAAAAGGACTCGTTACGGTGGAGTTCCACGCCTCCACGTAGCCCGGGGTTTCCTGTTACTGGCTCCTCCCCCTCACCTCGAGACTGATGGCGACTGCTGCGGTTTGGCGGTCTGCTCGCTGCTTGTTGTGCGCTTGCTGAATCGGCTTTGAATCAGCTTTGAATTCCTGTTGACTCCGCCACCGGTAGCCGCTCTAACAGTGCCGACAGGGAGACCGACTGCTACTGAGCCTGTTTCACCTGGAAATGTTCCGGTGAGCGGCTCTGCATTTTCAAAACGGACTTGGATACATTGTATCAGGGCAGGATCGAAGAAACTTCCATTGCTGGCAACAACGCTGAGAACGAGTGTATCTCCTGCTTCCTTATTTTTTTGCTCTTCGTATTCTCTGCATACTGTCTGCATACTGGCGCCTGAACTTGCTCTATTGTCGTGTTGAGAGTCTCCCCTGCCGCTGAAGCCGTATACTATCAGGCAGTAGACGCAGATTGGGTGAACTTTAAGTTCCAGCATTCCTTGTGGCTCTCCTTGCAATCTTCGTAGCAGATTCGCAGCAGATAAGTACCACTAATCCAATTTTGCGCCTTTAGAGAACCCCTGAGAGAACAGCAGCCGGAGATTAGAAATCTGGTGCGCGGCCCTGCATTTCAACGGACTTGTGATATACTGCATACAATCAGGTAGCGGCTGCAGTTGGGGCTAACTATAAGTCCCTGCACTCCTTGCGGTCTTCACAGTGGACAAGCCTTGAGAGAGACTGAGGCTGAGGCTGAGGCTGAGCCTGAGCCTGAGACACAGACTGAGCCTGTTTCACGTGGAGATGTGAGGTGCATTCTAAATGGACTCGGGATACACTGTATCAGTGCGGGACAGAAGAAACTGCTATTACTGATAACGCTCGCAGTGAGTCTCTTGCCTGCTTCTTCTTCTACTTTTCATACTGTCTGCATAATGTCCTTGGAGCCCACTCTATTGCCGTGCTGAGAGTCTCCCCTGCCGCTGAAGCTGCATACACTCAGGCAGCGGCCGCAGTTTGGGTTAACTACAAGTTCCAGCATTCCTTGCGGCATTAGCAGTGGACAGGTGCTGAGAGAGCAGCAGTCAGGGATTATAAAATCTGGACTTTCCACTATCACCATTCAACGGGTATACTCTTAAAAATTGAATAAAAATATATTTAGATTCTTTTTTGATCATTTATCTAGAGCGCAAGCAGTTCGGTGATGGAGAAACAATTAACTGCACGCGCAAAGGCGCGAATCCACCACCAGCAAATGAAAGATGACGCTGACTTTGCAAAAAATGCAGACACAGGAGCTGATATCTCTGAAAACTCTGGGGAAGAGGAGGAGGAGTCTCCAGATACTGTCTCTACCCTCTTGACTCAACCTAATCTAGGGAACAATTCAGCGCCAGAGCTATCTGCGGTGGCTATCAAAAATCATGGAACTGCATTGATAGAGTTGACTGAACCTCCTCCTCAAATTTGCGCACAGGTATCCAAAGAGGGGACGATTCCGATAGCCCCTAAAACTCCTAAACAATTTCCCTTATTTGAGGGAAAATCCATCATTCCGACGACTTTTACTCCTGTACCATCTGTTTCTGGCATGATTTCCAGTTCCGTTCCGGAGATTCCTGCTGTGGGAGCCACTGGAGCTCCCACACCTGTCTCTAAGACTTCGGGTTTGATACCCAGTCCTGCTGATTTAATGGAAATGGAAAAGAGTAAAGGAATTCAAGTCACTGCAATGTCCCATATTGATCTTGCACCCTCTCCTTTCACTGACTTTCATAGTCCAATCTTAGGGATGGAAACTGAGACCACAGGACAGTTTCAGATCTCGGTCAAATACATGCTAAATATGATACTTGGTGAGGTGAGGAAAATGAAGCAATTTCAAAGGACGGAACTTGCTGTTATTAATCAACATTTAGACAAAATTGAAGAATCTATGTCTTCCCTCCCCGCCCCTTCACAAGAAGCCAAAACCAGGATATCGGGCTTGGAAGATCACATGACTGAAGTGAAAAAGGAGGTTAAAAGCCTTTCTACAAACTCAAAATCACTTGAATCCAAGCTTGATGCCTTGGAAAACTATAATCGGAGGTCGAAGCTCAGAATTGTTGGAGTTCCTGAGAAAATTGAGGGATCAGATATGAAACAATGGATCACTTCTTTCTTCCTCCACGAGGTTATACCGGAATACAAAGGAGATCTAACGATTACTCGTGCTCACCGAGTTCCAGCAAGGCCCCTCTCAAACTCTACACTTCCTCGAACTATTCTGATGAATTTCGCGGATGTTGGTGTCAAAGAGATAATTCTTTCTAAAGCCTTTAAACAAAGGCAATTCGCAGCTAATGCTACCACTAAATGTAGGATTTTTTCATATATGTCCGCTGCTGCAGCCAGGAGGAGGAAGGAATTTGTAAAGATTCTTCAACTTTTTAAAGATAAGGGCGCTCAAGCCATGATTGCCCAGCAATCAAAGTTAAAAGTTCTTGTTAAAGGAAAAATGTCATATGTTGACTGATATAGACGAAGCACAAGCATTGCTTCGTAAGATCTCACAAGACTAGTGGGACTTGACGTGTTTTGATTAACTTTCCTGATTCAGTCTTGTGTTTTGCTGGGGGATTTCTACTCTGACTCAATGATTTTCAAGGTAGTGCTGCAGAGTACATTCATTTTCTTTTATTTCCTCGGGGGAGGGGTGGGGGACCAGGATAGGACTCTTAGAGGGGTTAAGGGGCGCAAAAACAAGACGCCTCAATGATTAGGGGCTTTCCTGTATGGCCAGTGTGGAGACAGGGCCATAGGGGTGGGTGTAGTATGGGAGGGCCACTGGTGCTCGGGTGAAAAAAGAAACAATATTGATGTATTTTGGATTTTTTTTGTGTTTTTGGCTGAAGATTTATTCTACCATATATTATTAATAGGGAGAGAACTATTTGGACAGAAAAAGTATATCTTGTTGGAATGGTTACTGGAAGTTTGTATAAATCAGAATCAGAATGTCTATCAATAGGGGGCTTAAAATAATTTCTTTTAACCTCAATGGCCTAAATAATAAGAAAAAAATGAGAGCCATCGAATTATGGATTAAAAAAGAAAATCCTGCAGTCATCATGCTACAAGAGACTCATATCCCGCCGCAAAAAATTATGCTTTTGCTATGTTTAAGACATGAGCCACATTCCGTGGATTTTCGTCCACTACAGTATCCCAACGAGGTGTCGCCCTTTTCTTAAATCGGAATCTGAAAGCAGAAATCATGCAGTCAGAGGAGGGTAGAGGAGGCAGGTGGTGTTGGGCCACATGTTCAGTTATGAATAGACGTAGGCCGACTACTTTTGTTTCTTTTTATGTTCCGGTGGACGATAACCCACAAGACTATGAAGATTTGTTTCAATCTCTGCTTATGGTAGGGGGGGATATTGTCATTGGGGGAGATTTTAATATTCTGATGGACACAAAGCTGGATTCCACCACACTTTCTAAAAAACAGATTAAACTTAAGTCACGTCGATCAATTAGTAATAATATGTCTACTTTTGATCTATGTGATCCATGGCGAGTACAGAACCCACAAATAAAAGAGTTTACCTGCTGGTCAGGCAGGTTCAAATCTTCCTCATGCATTGATTTTTTTCTGGCTTCCCGGCAAATAAAATGTTCTCATCAAAGAATTCTTTATAATGGCTTTTCAGACCACGCAATGCTGGTAGCAGAGTTTGTTTTGGGAGAAGATTCTAGAACTCCGAAGCGATGGATATTTAACAAACTATACCTACAAGATGATGATTGGGTTACTTTCCTTAAATTAGAAATCTCAGAATTCATAGCTCGTAATTTTGATACCGCCCCTTTACATATCATTTGGAACTCCTTGAAAGCGTTTATCCGTGGTATTGTTATAGGTAAGGACGCAGCTGAGTGGTCGAATCTTAAGAAAGATAGAAACTTACTACAAGAAAAAAATCAGATTTTAACTCTAAAACGACAAGTTGATTTTTCTAGTCAGGTTCAGAACCAATTGAATGAAGCCAAACGTGAACTTTGCTCTAATTTATTCTCGCAGAGTGAAGCAATTTTTCTCAGACAAACCAAAAAAATTTACGAGGAAAGCAATTTCACAGGAAAACTTCTAGCTTGGCAGGCTAAAGAACAAGCTGCCGCAAACCAGATTCGCTGCTTAAAATGTCCCGTTCAAAATAGTGAGATATCACAGCCGACGGCAATCGGCTCCATAATGCTCTCACATTACCAACAGATTTATAGTAAACATCAAGTTATAGACCATCAAAAGCTCTCTAATTTTCTTGGTAGATATCCAATTCCCTTCCTTTCAAAGATTGAGCAGGAGAAAATGTTGAGTCCATTCACTAAAACTGAACTAGAATTGGTGATTAAGGATTTACTGCTCTGTAAGGCTTGCGGCCCGGATGGGCTGACCTCTGATTTTTTTAAAGTTTTTTTTAATTCTTTTTCCGGCTTGTTATTAAAATTATTGAATTCTATGTTAAATGGTGGTCGAGTTCCAGATTCTTTTCATGAAGGCATGGTAGTGAGCTTTCTGAAGAAGGGGAAAGACTCTAAAGATCCTAGTTCATACAGACCGATTACTTTATTAAACTCCGACTATAAAATTACCACCAAACTACTATCTACTCGTTTTAATACCATTGCTGCTGATTTAATACACTCTGATCAAAACGGTTTCATAGCAGGTCGTCAATTAATCACTAACACATACTTTTTAATCGATGCATTAGATTTTTTCAGATAAGGAGTATTCCTGCACTAATTCTGTTTTTAGATGCAGAAAAAGCTTTTGACTTGGTGGTTTGGGAAACTCTTTTTTCTATTTTAACGCACTTTAGAATTCCTTTACAGATTATTACTTTAATAAAAAATGTATACACTGGTGCCAAAGCTAATATCATTATTAATTCTGTCATGGTGGGCTCAGTTGTAGTGCAACGTGGAACCAGACAAGGGTGTCCCCTGTCACCTATTCTTTTTGCTTTTTTTATTGAACCATTGGCCACTGCAATTCGGAATTCTGTGAACATTACTCCTCCGATTACCTCTATGTCAAAAATTAAATTGTATACGGATGACATTATGTTATTAATTCAACCTGTTAATTGTGAAGATCCGCTGCACTCCTGGGGTAAACCAAATGTTCAGTAGGGTATACCTTAAAAAGTTGGAGTCTTTTAGGGTGTTCAGGATACTGCCCTTACTGTCCGAGAAGGGCTGACAACAAAAGTACATGCAAAACCTTGTGAGCACAAGGTGGTTAGCCTGAGCACTCCTATATGCTGAATGAGCAAAAGGTAGTCGAAAGGTGTAATAATCCAAAGTTTTATTCACTTTTTCGTAAATCCGCAAATGATGCCACTACATTGAAACTTTGGCCACTTTGATGTGACGAAACACTTGCTTCAGTTGTTTCCACATGAGGAGCACCTCGATGATTTGGATTACAATGTGTGCACTTAGATTTCACGAATCAAATATGAAAAAGTGAATAAAACTTTGGATTATTACACCTTTCAACTGCATTAATTCAACCTGACCTGCAATCCCAGAACCAAGTCTTACATATTTTCGAAGAATTTGAAGCTCTAGGAGGTTATCGGATCAATAAGAAAAAAAATGAAATGTTGGTCTGCGGGGGCACAGATCCAGAGTTACACCCAGATCTAGTTAGCTGTATTAACCCTAGGCCTAAAAGGTATTTAGGAATTCTGTTTTCCGTCCTTGTTTCGGATCTATATGTGCTCAACTTTGACCCGCTTCTTCAGAGGGTTCGCTCCATGTTTATTAGATGGAACTCGCTCCCATTATCCATTTTGGGCCGAGTCGCTCTGATTAAAATGTCTATTTTCCCACTTTTTAATTTTTTATTTTCAACAATTCCTTGTTTTCTTCCAGGCTCTTTTTTCTTAAAAGTAGAGTCTTTGTTTTCCGGTTTTATATGGGGTAAGAAGACTCCTCGTATAGCAATAGGGACTCTATATGCGGATACAGAGCAAGGAGGCCTTGCGCTACCAAACATTAAAGATTACTATAATGCCTATTTGGCACAATACTTAAATAGATTTAAACCTGAAACACAAGGCCCAGATTTATTTATCAACTTTTTTGTGAATTTAATTTGTCTTGAAGCTCAAATTCCCCCCCCCGCTATTAGTGCCTAGATCTCCGAAAGTCGTCAGATATAAGATTATGAACTGGTTTCTTAAAAGAAGAGATGGCATGCTTAAAAGATACTCTCTTTTGCAATTTAACCTTATGACTCCTTTAAGATATGTTTTTGCACATACTGAGTTAAAAATCATCTCGGAAATCGTAGATAACTGGCATTGCGCAGGGTTTCATATATTAGCAGACTTTTGCAGAGGTAGCAGATGGATAACTCCGGTACAGATGTCACGACTAATTCAAGGAAACTTTCTCTTAACTGGTCTTTATATTAGGATTTACAAAATGCTGGAACTACTTGATCTTAAACATATTAGCACCCCTAATCAGATATGGAATGATCTCTTTGTAGCCTCACTGGTTAGAAAGCCTGGGGAATGGAAACATTGTCTCACTCAGAGCATTGAGAAAGACCTTAGTTTAAAAGCAATCAAAAAATGGCAGGAACATGAGAATCATAAAATATCTCCTAATACTTGGAAGACCTTAAATAAATTAAACTTTTGTGTATTGAGAGGGCCCAACTGGCGCAGAATGCTCTTTTTTTAAATATGTTTATTATATCGCACTCCTGCTCTTACCGCTAAAATGTACGACAACAATTCTGCTACCTGCTTTAGATGTCGGCATTTTGTTCCAGCCAATTGGTCCCATATAATCGCATTGTGTCCGAAAATCCTGACATTTTGGAATGAACTTTTTGATTTCCTCTGTACCGACTACAATATTAGGATTGCTCACAGCCCTCAATTAATGCTTCATGGCTACGACCCCGATCTTGGCTTAGCAGATCATTTGGTTAAACTGCTGTACATAGTTTCAGCTGTAGCAAGATCTTTGATACTACAGAACTGGCAGTCAACACAGGCTCCCTTGTTCCAGGAATGGTTACATAAAATGAAAAGAGTCAGAAAGACTGAGTTTTTATGTGCACAACGAATTGGAGGGATTAGAAAGTTTGACAAAATTTGGAAATCATTCTTTGATTAATTGTATATATATGTTGGGTGTCTAAAAAGAATATTATGATTTTTCCTTGTATCTGTTATCCGGAATCTTTGATATTCCTTTCTTTTCATCTGTTATGTGTACGCTATGGTTATTTTGATTCCAAAGTACTGCAATAAAAAAAAAAAAAGGACTCAGGAATGTGCCAAATTTCTACCTTATCTGGGTTAGCGTATATTACCTGCGACAAATTAGAAATTTTTGCATTTAAATCTCCCACTAATATCACTAGAGGGCATTCTTCCATGGTGGCTATCTCATGGATATATAAAAAAAGTGAACTCAACAGATGGTCATAATTTTTCCCTGGGGGGATATAGAGATTTGCCACCAGGAAGAAGGAGGGCCTATCAGACTCTCCCAGGCATGCGAGCTTCAGGCAAATACAGAGATTAGATGGATGGTAAAAAACTTTCTGATTCCAATTAATACTGTTCTTAACACCATCCCTGCTGATTAATACTCCTCCTGTGCTGGCCCTTATTAAAATGGGTGTGGCTGTGACGGAACCATTCCGTCATCAGCACAGCCCAACCGCGACTGATGACGGAATGGCTCTGTCACAAGCATCGAAGGAGTTAAGCAAAATGGCGATCCCCCCACTAGCATGTCCCCTTTCAGAGTGCTTAGCATAACATGAGAAAGTAAAAAACCCATTACAATCAAGATCTTTGCACGCCCAAGTCTCTTGCAGGCATATAATCAGAGGGTTTAAAGATTTTAAATAATTCAATTTTTCTTCATCGTGCCCCAGACCAGCCATGTTCCAGGACAGAAGTAGCCCCCCCCAAAATCTGCACTGTGCATACTGCCCAGAGGCTTCTGTAGTGGTAGAACAACTAAATGGCACATTCAAATCAAGGCTAGGAAAAGTGTGTGAATCCACCCCATTGGAGTGGCCTGATGCTTTACCTCTTGTTCTGATGGGACTCAGAAGCATACCAGACAAATATCCAAGTAGATGAAGTCAGTCTGGACCATCCACAGAGAAACTAAAAAGGAGAAGTCCACGTTTGAAAAGACTGAATAATAAGTTCAAAGGTCCCAAATGGACATATATAATTCTTGAAGATTTCGAGAACTTGGAAATAAGTGGAAACAGTGATGACGAATTGATTGCTGATCAAATTGATGAAGAAGTGAGGCCCACTTGAAAATTGATTCACAGTATACATATATGTGAAACTTTCAAAGCGGGGATTGATTCTCCTTAGTCAGAAATGGCTGATAATAGAGCTACTGTAAACCCAAAAAGAAATTGCATAAAAACATGTTGTAGAATATGCATATGTAGTGTATTGATAGCGCTCATAGCATGGCTAGGATTGACAATAGCGATACCTTATTTGCTGACAGCAAATAAACAGAATAACACTAGTACACATGGAAAGATAGCTAACCTTAAGCAAGGTAGAGTAGAATTAGATGCACCAGTTGAGATAGATTTACACTACAGTATAAATAGAAATGAAACAAATTTTAATGTTTTCGCAAACCTGTTAGTGCATTATGTAGAAACAATGAAAGTTAGTGATTGCAACGTCTGTATGAAATTACCGACACCAGTAGCAGGAGGAGTGACCTATCATCATTTACCACTGACATATGGTATTTCATGCAGTATTTTAGCTAGTTTATTCTATAGAAATGGAAAATTGCATTATTACTATTCTAACATAGATGTGATTTTTTCGGAAATTCCCTTACGCAGAAACATGAACCCTGTCCTTAGCAGTAGAGATTCACAGTTTATGGGTAAATATTTTCTAACAATGAAAGCAATAGATATAGCTGAAGCACATAAATAAAATCGAACATGCAAGTTACACAAAGAAGAGAAGATATTTTTGAATTTAGTAGAGAAAAGGAGACAGGATTTCCATGGAAGGGCTACTGAATCGAAACCTCAGAAACCTAAGTGGGTTGAGAGGGAAGATTTTATCGCAACTGGCAAGACTCATGCTGCTATCCCTGGATCTTGAAAAGAAAGGGAAAATCTGTCTCCATAGGTTGAAAACAGAGTATAACAATGTATTCATTGGTTCCAGTAAATGTGAACACAATTTCCTGATAATTGGGGGTTGGGGACTAAAAGGGGGAACTGATCCTGTATTTCCTGGAGTCTATTATATTTGCGGGAACAAAGCATATTTTAAGCTGCCTGACCATCTGTATGGGAGTTGCTATTTCGGAATAGTATTCCCAAAGGTATATCATGTAAAAAGAATCACTGAAGAAATGAAGACAATAATGGACTAACACAACAGAAAGGAGCAAGTTTTTCCGAAATTGTAGGAGATATATTTAGTGCATTGATACCTTTAGTGGGAGTAATTCTGAATACTCAAAAGAATTTGTAAATTGTCTACAGTGGTTGATCCCTTATCGACTGACACTGCAGGAGGATTCTTATTGATCAATACTGAATTAGTTGCGGTAAGATCTATGGTTTTGCAAAATCAACTTGCTCTTGTTATATTATTGGCAAAGGAGGGCGGAGTGTGTAAAATGTTGACGGCACAACATTGTTGCACCTACACACCTGAAAAAAGTATCAAAATTGGGAGATATGTTAGAAATATCACTAATTTGGAAGAAGAATTTAAACCACTGGAGGTTGAAAGTGCATGGAAGAGACTAACTGATGGTCTCTCCTCTGTAGGAAGTTGATTTTCTAATATAGGAAGAAGTATTGTAGGTCGAATACTGATGCCAATATAGGGAATAGCCCTATTAGTATTAATGATAATGACTTGGTGCAAATGCTGCAGAAACAGAAAGTGATATGCGGTGAATGAAAAGGGCAAGAAGAGAAAATACAATGAAATTCAACTAGAAGAATTAAAAGGGGATATTTATAAAAGAATGAAAGTGTTCCAAAAGAAAAGAGAAAGAGGAAACTCTTAAGTAATAGAAGAAATTGAATTGAGAACCTGCTAAAGTTGTCATCTGGTTCTAGAAATTAGTGATGGTAAAGAATACCATCAAAGAGGGAATTGATGGAGCAAGGTTTCATACGTAAAGAGACTTGCTCTAAATCAATCCTCTCGAAATAACATGTAACAAATTAATCAACATGTTTTGTGAATACTAATAACTGCACCACGCAACATATCTTTTATGTCGGGGAAGCTTTACTATGTGCATTACTAACAAGTAACCTGAGTGTCCTAAAAATTGGCGCCAAAACGCGGGAACTTTTCTGCACATACGTCTACTACATCTACGTAGTGGGACATACTTTTCCTTTTGTGGGAATTCTTTGCAGTTGCGCAGTAGTACCAAAAAAGGCTGCTTCAAACTTCACATACTAACCCATATGCTTATGTTTGAACTAAACCTTGTTGGTTCTGCTAAACCATTAATGCTATACTTAAAATAAGGTAATGGGCTAGAGTAGAAATAAGTGGTATGCAGTGGTTTCATTATTTTTGTATTCTAATATGTCTTTATTTGACTTTATTGATAGCTCGTCTTAGGGCCTGAAGGGTGTTGCAAACTCTATTTTGAAAATGTTACGCGTGCGCATAAGAACATTGAAATCCTTGAAGCTCTGTCATTGAACTGCAGCCATTTCCCATCTTACCCGCGATGTTCCTGGGAACCTCTTCCTTTGACCCGAAGAAAGGAAGAAATACTGACTGCATCTAATACATTGTATATGAATTAAAACTAAATATTGCTGGGTGGAATAAATTAATGGGAAAGTAAATTATGGGCGGGAATATTGATCAATTACATTGAATGAAAACGACATCATACTGGTATGGTGTGATGACCTCTCCCTGTCTTTTTTACCAATCAAATGAAGGGACCACATAGAATTTGCAACATTAGGGGGTTGTTACATACTCTGAAATGGTATAACTACAGTAGGCTTAGTCAGTTAGATTGTCCGACTTGTCACCGACCGGTCTCTGACCCAACGTATGCTGAAGGAGATCGTGGGTGCCGCAGACCTCAGATGGCTAGTTGAGCACTCTGAAAGAAGAATCTGGAGATTGCTGTGGGAGAAGACTCTGTTACCTAGAAGGGAAACAAGAGTAGCTGCAGCGAGGGGTGTGACGTTGGTGTTGCACTTAGCAGAGGTTACCTGTCCTGTCCTGTCCTGCACCGGTCCTGACCTGTTGGCTTCTGATTAGTCAGGAGCCCTTTCTTTCCAGCCCTTGGCCAGGGGTTGGTCTTCGCACCATTCTAGGTAAATATAATCTGTGTGGTATGTCCATGTACCGTTTTCCTTTCTCCCCTTCCCAGGTACCAATGCCTAGAAATAGGTTTGCTAAGTTTTTAAATATTTTTACTTTGATTGTCATTTTCCTACTTGAAAAGTCTTTGGTTGCATTGTTCTGGTACTTGGCTCACAAAAAATTGCATAGATAAAGTGTTTAACCTGTTTGGTGCTCATGTGGGTGTGTGCTCATGACGCCTCCAGGCAGTCATGGTACTCACCCACGGGGAAGCGCTTGCGCTCCCCCGTGGGACGCTGATCGTCGGGTTTGAACCGGGGAAGGTAGGGGAAGTCCTTCCCCTGCCTCCCCCCACCCCCTCCTCCGCGTCATCAATGACGTCAGCACGTGAGGCGAGCTGACGTCATTGGAGGTTGCCCTTTGTTCCCCGGCACGCATAAAGCCATTTGCTTCCAGTGCGTCGGGGAACAAACAGGTAAGTTTTGTCGCTAGGGCGGAGGGGATATCTACAAAAGAGACATTGGGGGAAAAAAAGGGTTTTCATTTGACTGAAATTCACTGCATGAATCTTGAAAAGTATTATTATACATACCTGTACCAGGCCTGGCTTGGTTCTATAAAATAAAATATAACTAATTAATATTTTTATACAAACAAATTGGTCTGAGTTCAGTCTTTGAGTGTGTGACATCATTTCTTGCCTGAGTGTGAACACTAAATGCTTAACACTACCCGCTGATAAATCCTTACTGCTCGCCCACACTACCACAAATAGAGAGTAAGGTATTATCTACTTTTACCTCTGCCTACCTTTGGTGTTCCCCTGGACTCTGTGCACACTATACCTTACTTTGGTACAGTATATACAGAGCCAGCTTTCTACACATGGGTGTCAAGGTTGTTGGAGGAATCGACCTGGTCCCCCTTAACATAAATCCTTTGTCAACTGCAAGTTCACCCAACAATCTACCCCATTTCCCTTCTTATTCTTTTAACTCTGCTGCATTAGATATGCCAAAGTTTTTTTTAAATGTATTTTATTGGCATTTCAAAAAAAGAAAAGACAAACAGAGAGGAAAGCAACACAATCATTGACAGTAATCTGTGGCGGCAGATGTAAAGATAGCAAAACTCGTGCACATTGGTAGGTCGCACAACAATCATAAGAAAAATCGGTACAGGTTAAGGGGACGGGACAAAGCCCCTGTAAACATCCAAGGCCCACAACTATAGGCAGCAGCGTGATAAGAGGGTCTCCCTTGAGTGTAGTCAGATACAGCCTCTCCCGTGAGCAATCGTCAGTGTCTACATCCTCCCAAGATATGCTGCTCAGATTACTGCTGTGTCACAGTACAGGCTGTCTCGTAAGGCGACTCTGTGCTCCCATCCGAGTGTGCCCCTCTCCCCTGGTCAATTTGACCCTCCCCTACCGTGGCGTCCCGAGTCAGCATTCCATCCAAAACCAAGGACCAGAAATTCTTGGGTCTGTTGCGAGGGGGGAATAATTCACTATAAAGTTCAGATTGCGTGCAGCAATATGTCAATTCCCTTGACCAGGACTTAAGTGTAAGGGGAGGGCCTCTCATCCAGGCGTGCGCAACGCACCTTTTAGCTAGAAGGTGAGGTTCCGTGACAATCGTAAGTGGTGTTTTCGACTCGCACGAATATGGTCGAGTCTGGTATCTATGAACCGCAAATGACGAGTTTAGTAAGTGTGCGCAGTTTCGCTGTGCTAACTTAAACCGTTCGTTTGTTATATGGGTTTGTCATCTGTACCCACGGGTTCCATCTTAGATACGGCATCCATTTTGTCTCTTGCCCTCAAGTAGCCAGCGAACGGACGTTGTCCGCTTCGCGACCCTGGGACTCCCAAGATATTTGCGGAAGACACATGTTCTTTGTGAGTGTCTTTATGGCGAGGGGGATGCTACTGTAAAACAGATGGTGCCGCTCGAGGCTCATCTTGCCGCACGGACTTATTGTCTCAGCCGTGCATCTCATTAGGCACGTCCCTTTGATGCCTGTATCTCGTGTTTCCCGATACCTCCCCTTTTACACCCTTTCCGATCTCCCCACTGTCTCCGTCTTCCTCTGCACCTGTCTTTGTTCCTATTTCGATCTGTTTTACTGCTGATTGGAATTTGCTAATGTTGGGAAGATGGGTTTTTACAGTTGGGAACCGCCAAATGTTTCCGCACTTATGTTCCGGACCTCATGTATTTCAAAGTGACCAAAGCGACCCCTCTGGGGGATAATGGTGGGAACCGGGTTGTAAACTGTTGTGTTCAATGTAACTCTATGGGTAAAAACTGTATAAAAGGAGCGATCCACAGAACCAATTTGAAGCAGTCTCCCCAAGTTGCACGTGATGTACTTGTCGTGACTTCTGTGTTCCCTGCAGCAAATAAACCTTGAATCTTTGACGCCGAAGGAAGTGTCCCGTGTCTCTGTGATTCGTACGCCGGAGCAGGTTACCCACGAAGGTTTCAGGTGTTGTGCCCTGGCACCGCTGGGTCTTAAAGAACCCAGTCCTTCAGTTGGCGCCCAACGTGGGGCTGCATCAGTGGTACCGGTCCAAGCCCGACGATCGTGAGGAACTTCGTGTGAAATCTCCGAGGGAAGGTGCACTCCGCTTCATCGATCCTGTTGTCGAAATAAGTGGCCCGAAGACTTTTCCCGCGAAGATTCCCGCCTCCTGACGGCTGCGACGGACTGCTGCCCTGACTGTAGACCTGTTTTGGCGCCTGGCGTAGACCTTGGTATAGCGAGACGATTGACGGGCCTTCCTGGTGACGCCATTGATCTTTGAGTTAAGTATTTGTGGGTCGCTCCCAGAGTTCTTGGTTGTTGACACTTTAGCGAGTGTTTTTGTTGTTGACGCTGTGTGAGTGTTTTTGTCGGTGACACTTTGCTAGCGTACTTTGTTGTGTTGTTTGACGACTGCAGCCGCCAAAAACCGAGGGTTTTGTTCTTTGCTGGGACTTGGTAAATCCCGTAACCCTTGAAGTTTGTGAAACTCGGCTAGTGTGCAAGATGCCTGGTCGCAGTACTTTGCTTAGTTGTTTCAGACCTTGTGGTACGGATTCCCGACTGGAGGACTCGTGTCCGATACCTCCGGTTGGAACTCCCACGTATGAGCTCTATAGTAAGCATGGGCTAGGCCCAATTACTTTTAACGATTATTGGATTAAATACACAAAGAAGGACGGCGACCTTCGTTGGCCACCTCATGGTAGCTTCGTGGCCCCGATCCAAGATAATCTAGAGATTAAATTGTTCGAAAGAAAGTCAAGGCCGGCCATGTTTGATGCCTTTCGGTTGTGGCGCAAAGAAGCCCGACAGAAAGAAATCAGACAGACTAAACGTAATCAGCGAGATAATGTTGCTACCATAGTGAAGAAAGCAGAGCAATTCCAGCATGATAAGGAGGTTAAGGATAAGGAAGTGTTTGACAGATTACAGCGTATGACCGTAGATAAATGTTATCCCGCTTTGCCTACGGAGCCGGAAAAGAAGGAAGAGCCAGTTGAGGATCCTTTAATGTCTTATCTTATGAAGTCGCCACCTCCGTACGTACAGGGTACCACAGCCCCTGTGATTCCCCCTGTACCTGTTCCTGCACCTATTCTTCCTCCGCCTGTTCCTCAACCTGCACCCGTTCTTCCGACTGTTCCTGCTCCTTCGTCTGTTGCTATTCCTACTGCCCCTCCGCTTCCATATACTCCTGCTCCCGCTAATGCTCCTGCTACTGCTCCTGTTTTGTTAACTCCTGCTGTTGCTACTGTTTCTACTCCTTCTCTTATTAATCCTGTGTCTTATTCCTCTCCCTCTACTCGTAGTCGTAATTCTCCTCTTGCGGCTAGTTTCTTTCATTCGCTCGGACCTGTTCATGGGTCCGCTGGTTTCGATGGTCCTCAGAGACGTAGCCAGCTTCCTGGAAACAGAGAACGCGTTGCGCTATATAATATGGCGATGGGTTGGATGGTAAATCCTCTTAGAAGTCCACCCCGTGTTGTCCTCGAAACATTTTGTCAATTCAATACACCAACCCAGAGATATGTGTTCAACGAAATGTGTAAGTTCCTTCATGATCAGATAGCGGCCGATGCGCCTGACGAGGTGCTCACCGCTTTGTCTGATCTCCAGCTTCAGTTCGCAAATGGACTGATAGTGGATACTAACGTTCGACGTGCTGTTGAGCGGTTGCTATCTTTTCGTCCCGCTCCAATCCCTCATGCATTGTTTGTTGAAGATATTGAAAAACAGCCAGATGAGTCTGGCCAATATCCCATGCGTGAGGTTCCACCAGTGTGGATGCCAGGCGATCCTACTGCTAACCCCATTATTCCTCCATATTTCCAGAGAGTATGGATACATCTCCCATGGAAAAGATCGGAAGTGTTGCAGGTGAAGCAGTCTCTGCCTGACCCTCGCAAAAATCCTGCAGGGTATTACAAAGAATTATCGCAGCTCGTAGATGCTACAATCATGAATCTAGCCGATATCGATATGTTGTTTGGCAATGTCGTACCGCAACCGGTATGGGCTAAAATTCGTCAGGAAAATCACGCAAACGAACTAGGTGGTGATTGGGCGGCCATTGTAGCGGCGGATGGGTTGCAAGTTGGTGGTGCTAAGCCTGAACAGTTGATTACTGCTCTTCCTCAAAGAATAATAACATTAATGAAAACTCTTATGCCAGCTATGAGGGTAAACTGGGACAAATTATCAGCTTGTAAGCAAAAGAAGGACGAGAGTGTTTCCGACTTCTTCACGAGGTTCGAGGAAGCATTCATCGACCATAGTGGACAGGATATGGGTACAGAGGGTGGTCAAAGATTGTTTGTGGATAAATTTGTTTCGAATTTATTGCCCGATTTGAGCAATAAGTTAAAGAATTCGGAAAGTGCATGGGCCGTTTCTACTTCGGCTCAGATATTGGCTACGGCGCAATATTATGAGAATAGAGAGAAAGAAGAGAACGACCGTGCTGACAAAAAGACGAAAGAACTCAAAACTAAAGTGTTGCTTCAGCAAGCGTATCCTCCACGTTCGAATCAGAATGCGTCCCAACAGAATAGATCGCAGCCGCAATCGAACAGATCCCAAACTCGTAATGACTCCTCCCAAAGATCCTCGTTAGGGTATAATCAATGTGCTTATTGTAGACAGGAGGGACACATTAAATTCAACTGTCCTGTTCTGAATGAACGTAATAATGGTAACTCGTCTAGAGGAGGTCGTGGTGGTTCGCAGCAGGCACAACGTGGTAGAGGTCGTGGTGCTCAGAATGATCGCACAGATAACTCGTCTAATTCTAATAATTGTTTCGATCAACGTGGATCATCGCAAGGACGATCTGCGCAGTACAATGTAGACGATTATTACGTCGATCAGGGAACTGACGACAGTAATTACTAGGACAGCCAAAGACAAGGAGAGGGAGTGGTATCAGTTCCGGTTGATCAGAGAGGGCCTTACGTCGCAGTTGCTACATCGGGCGTCGTTGAGCCTTTTCTGTTGGACACTGGTGCAGCGAAAAGTTCTATAATGCATTCGAAACTCACTGGCGCACCTTTGTCTGGCTTAACAAATGTTTCCGTTGGATTCTCTGGCGCCCCTGTTAGCAATCCAGTTTCACGCCCTTTGCCCCTTAAAATTGGGCCACGTGAGCTAGAAGCTCCGTTGATTTTGACTACGGGTTGTGGTGAAAATCTTTTGGGCCTGGATTTGCTTAAACGTTTGTACGCGACTTTGTATTGTTCTCCTGCGGGTGTAAAGCTTACGTTAGGAGAGAGGGTAGTCTCTCCTATGTATTTGTCCCTCGATAAGCTCCCACCGGAATTGAGTTCTCTTCCTGTGTCTTTATGGGCGACGGGTCCAAACGATGTGGGCCTACTTGATATCTCCCCTTATGTTGTACAGTTGAAATCTAATGTGCGACTGCCACGTATTCCCCAATATCGTATCTCCCTTGATGGTGAACGAGCACTGTTAGCGATCATTTATGATTTGATCGAGAAAGATGTTATTGAAGAGACTCGGGGAAACGTGTGCAATAGTCCTGTGCTGCCCATTCTTAAACGTACTGATCCTTCAAAACCGCCTGTTTATCGCTTTGTTATCGATTTACGGGAGGTGAATAAAATTGTGGTTCCTCAATTCCCCGTTGTGCCTGACATCACGGCACTACTGACTCTGATTCCAGCTTCTGCATCATGGTTTTCGGTGATTGACTTGAAAAATGCGTTTTTCAGCATCCCGATTGCCGAGGAGAACAGGGACCTTTTCGGTTTCTCTCTTGGTGGACGCAGCTTCCGGTTCAAACGCGCTCCTCAGGGCTACTGTGAAAGTCCATCGATTTACAGTCAAGCCTTGAAGGGTCAACTGGATGCGTTTAGGTTGCCGGTCGGTGCGGCCTTAATCCAATACGTCGACGACTTATTGGTGGCTGCTGATACTCAGGACATTTGCAAAATTGCTACAGTGTCGTTGTTGCAACATCTCTGTGAGTTGAATCATAAGGTGTCCCCTTCTAAACTCCAATATTGTTGTCAAGAAGTAACCTATCTAGGTCACTTATTGTCAAAGGAGGGAAGGAGGTTGACCCCAGAGAGAATTGCAGCAATTGCGCGAATGGCTGTGCCAAAAACCCAAAGAGATGTGCGTGCCTTTCTAGGTATCACGTCGTACTGCAGGCAATGGATTCCTAATTTTTCATTGCTAGCGAAACCATTGGTGGCTCTTACGTGCAAGGATGTTTCAACTCCTTTACCATGGACGGAAGAATGTCAGAAAAGTTTTTCTGAACTGCGTGATTCATTGTGTTCGGCTCCTGTGTTAGGTACCCCTGACTACAGTAAGCCGTTTACGTTATATGTTCACGAGAGGGAAGGTTGTGCTTTGAGTGTTTTAACGCAACCTTTTGGTGGTAAGCAGCGTCCATGTGCATATTTTTCCTCGACCTTGGACCCGGTAGCTAGAGCATTGCCGAGTTGTTTGAGAGCAACAGCGGCAGCCGCGGTCTCCATCCGACAATCAGCAGGATTGGTCATGGATAATATGCTTACGGTGATGGTTCCGCATGCAGTCGATACTCTTTTGAATCGAACGAAAACTCAGCACTTGACGAGTGCGAGGTTGTCTGGGTACGAGTTGACGTTATTGGCAAGCCACATTCAAATAAAACGTTGTAATGTTTTGAACCCGGCAACTTTGTTACCAATTAGCACAGAGTCAGATGAAGTAGCAGAACATGATTGCTACTTGAGGACTGAAGAAGAAACAAAAGGTCGAGTGGACCTTAAAAACACCCCATTGGAAGATCCGGATGGTACTTTGTATGTGGATGGGTCATGTTTTAAGTTGCCGAATGGCGATGTGACTACTGCTTATGCTGTTGTAACATTGAATACTGTTGTTGAGACTGCTAGGTTGAATCAGAATTCTGCCCAAGCTGCAGAATTGATTGCTCTCACTAGAGCATGTGTGTTAGCGAAAGGGAAACGTGTGAATGTGTTTACCGACAGCCAATACGCGTTTGGCGTCGCTCACAGTTTTGGACGATTGTGGAGAGAGAGAGGTTTCTTGACGTCCCACGGTACGAAGATTCAGCATGGCCAGCTTGTGAATGATCTTTTGGATGCATTGACGTTGCCTAAACAAGTAGCGATTGTTAAATGTAGTGCGCATCGTAAGGTGACTGATGATGTTGGTCGTGGTAATGCGTTTGCGGATGAGATTGCTAAGGAGACTGCCCGGAACCTTAGCACTCGGATGTATGTGACGAGTTCGGTTAGGTGGCCTACAGAATCGAGTATGTGTGAGGACACTATTGAGAGTGTGAAAGTAATTCAGAACGAGGCCACCGAGACTGAAAAGATGAAGTGGAAAGAAAGTACGGGAAAGTTGGATGCGAGTGGTTGTTGGATTGATTTGACTGATCAGAAAAGATGGATGTTACCGGATGCGTATGTGCTGGCCGTTGTGACAATGGCGCATGGGTTAGCACATATTAGCGCGAAAGGTATTTGTAAATTGTTGTCTCCGGTGTGGAAGAATGATGGCATTACGAAATGTGCTGAACGCCTGGTGAAGAATTGTATGGTCTGCATGATGTACAATCCTGGCAAAGGAACCCCAACTCCTCCTGGCAGTTTTGCTCCCCCTTCATGTCCCTTTGAGGTGATTCAATTGGACTTCATCCATATGGAGCGATGCAATAACCTGAAATACGTTTTAGTTGTGGTTTGCGCATTCTCCCGATGGATCGAGGCCTATCCTCTCAAAGACAATACTGCTTTGTCTACTGCGAAAATCCTGCTGAAGGAATATTTTCCTCGGTATGGAATGCCTAGAGTCGTGTGGTCAGATAACGGAAGTGAGTTTGTGGGTAGTGTGATGAAGAGTGTGTGTAAGGGCCTTGGAATTAATCAGAAATTCCACAGCGCCAGTCATCCCCAGTCAGCTGGATTGGTTGAAGGGTACAACGGCACCCTTAAACTAAAGTTAGCAAAGATTCAGGCTACGTCTGGTCTTTCGTGGCCTGACGCTTTACCTTTGGCATTACTGTCAACTAGGGCGACTGTACACTCCCGAGTAGGGCTTAGTCCCTATGAGATAGTGTTCGGCCGTCCTGCGAATGTGTGGGGGGTTCCTAGGCCAGGAATGTTTTCTGATCTTGAGTACCCAATGTTGATCGATTATCTACACGACTTGACTGCTAAACTGAGGTTAATTCACCAACAGGTTCACGAAGCATTGCCGACGCAGACGGAGGGTCCAGGCCACCAGCTCCAGCCCGGAGACTGGGTGGTGACGAGAAATTTTTCACGCAAGAATAACCTGGACCCGAGGTTTACCGGACCCTATCAAGTGCTCCTGGCCACGAGGACTGCCGTTCGTCTCGAGGGACGTAAGAATTGGGTGCATGCCACCCACACCAAAAGAGTCCCCATTCCTTTGCCGGCAGACCCGTGGGTAAGGAGAGGCATTGCGTCATCTGAAACAGAAACATTGTCGGCGTTTGTGCCTTTTAGCGACGCACAGCTTGTTGGAGAATCCTCAGCGCAGCAGAAAGACACTGTTGAACAATTAGCATCAAAAGACTCAAGACCAGAACATTCAACTGATCAGCAGGACGCTGTCTCTTCAACGGATCCTTTGTTTGACGAGCAGACACGTTCTGGGAAAACCCGATACTTTTTGCGATCTCGCATTAAGGACAAATAAAAGATCCTGTTTTTCTGTATTGACAACTGCATTATCCCGTTTTCCGTGATCAGTTTTGAACATTCCTATTACTGTAATTATTTCTGTATATATATTGAGCTTCATTCCTTTTACTTTTTGCTTCCACAGCTGAGAGACTTTGTTTTTGCATATATACAAATTGTGTATTAAAGGCCATAGGGCCGCGCGCGTACTTCCTTCTGGATAGTAGGTCTTGACGCTAGGTTAAAGGCCGTCGGTTCCTGGCAACTCCTGGGGATTGACTATTGCTACACAGAACAAAGTGCGTCAAGAAACGTTGCGGACGGTCATAGGGAATGGCATTCTCGAAGCTGAATGATTTGGAGGGAGCTCAGGTTCACAGATTCAAGCTGCAGCAACTCAGTCGTACCAAATGTTTTATATTCCAACTGTTTGTATTGTTCTTGACTGCTTCTGCATTATTGGCGGGTGGGGTATATTATACGATGCCTTATTTCTTACCTTCTGCTACACCTACTCCTACTCCTTACCCTAAACTTACCTCTACTGTTTCTCCCCATTCCTTTCACATGCTACCGGAACACGAACAGGCTAGACGTGTAGAATTCCGCAACAATTCCTTTATTCAGCTCCTTCATCAGCATCAGTTAGTGGTTAACACTACTAATTGTTGGGTGTGTGGGTTGATGCCACATACTACGGATAAGGGAATTCCATATCTGGTGTTACCGTATAGTTCCCAAGGGTCAGCTCGAGCATTTCAAACAATGTTTCGAAGCGCACTGGGTTTCCACCCCATTCAAGAACCACGTTCCCCCTACTCTGGTCCTACCTCGTATCAAAAGCCTTTGTCGATAGCAATAGAGGATTTAGATAGTGATATCTATGATCCCTCGCTTATTCCCGAAGAAGAGATACAGGCCTATAGGGTCCTAAGTAGAGGTGAATATAGTGCGTTCACTAGCGAAAAGCAGCTTAAAAGCTCGCCTCCGATATGGGTCGTACCCCACACTGGTAATTTTTGTCTCATGGGTCGTGGTCGAAGATCGCAAGCCCGACTTGGAGCAAGTGCTTGCACCGAAAATTACATACTGCCGATGGTCTCGCCCCCTGTGTTTCTGGCTGCCAAGGGTACATACTTTATCTGCTATGATCGTGCATATGCATGGTTGCCCGCTGACTTCATGGGCTCATGCTTCATTGCAAATTTGTTGCCTCCGACGTTCACTGTAGATGCCGATTATCATAAGACTAGAGTTGTACGAGGCGTAATTAGCGAAGAGGATACTGCCAGTCAAGAGGCAGGAGACTTTTTCAAGGGTTTCCTCCCGTTTTGGGGACCTATGGTTAATAGTAGGAACCTGAGACAGTTGACTCGAGTGGTAGAATCGACAGCTAATATTACTGCCAGTGCCCTTGGTAATATCACCACAGAACTTCAGGCGGATAGACTTATGACGTTACAAAACCGTATGGTTTTAGATGTCATCTTAGCAGATCGAGGTGGGGTATGTAAGGTGATCCATTCGAGCTGCTGCATTTTCATTCCAGATAACGCTCCTACTGTCTATCAAGCCATCTCGAGGTTGCATAAGATCTCCGAATCCATACACGTGGATGTAGGGGATTGGACGCTACTTGGATGGTTTTGGGGCCTGATGTCGACTTGGGGTTGGAAGATTCTGATGATCATCGGAGTCGTTGTGGTGTTCCTGTTCACGTGTTGCCTTTGTGTGCAGTGTGGTCCTGCCTTATGTGGCCTCTGTGCTACAACGTGTATGAGACAACCACCTGTTACCAAGGGGACTCGGTTGGACAGAGTCATGCTACAGCAACATCTCGATGGTTTGATGAATATCGAATATGATTCCGACTAGTGCTTGCCTACATGAGGGCAAAAGGAGCGTCTGAGGTTCCGTGACAATCGTAAGTGGTGTTTTCGACTCGCACGAATATGGTCGAGTCTGGTATCTATGAACCGCAAATGACGAGTTTAGTAAGTGTGCGCAGTTTCGCTGTGCTAACTTAAACCGTTCGTTTGTTATATGGGTTTGTCATCTGTACCCACGGGTTCCATCTTAGATACAGCATCCATTTTGTCTCTTGCCCTCAAGTAGCCAGCGAACGGACGTTGTCCGCTTCGCGACCCTGGGACTCCCAAGATATTTGCGGAAGACACATGTTCTTTGTGAGTGTCTTTATGGCGAGGGGGATGCTACTGTAAAACAGATGGTGCCGCTCGAGGCTCATCTTGCCGCACGGACTTATTGTCTCAGCCGTGCATCTCATTAGGCACGTCCCTTTGATGCCTGTATCTCGTGTTTCCCGATACCTCCCCTTTTACACCCTTTCCGATCTCCCCACTGTCTCCGTCTTCCTCTGCACCTGTCTTTGTTCCTATTTCGATCTGTTTTACTGCTGATTGGAATTTGCTAATGTTGGGAAGATGGGTTTTTACAGTTGGGAACCGCCAAATGTTTCCGCACTTATGTTCCGGACCTCATGTATTTCAAAGTGACCAAAGCGACCCCTCTGGGGGATAATGGTGGGAACCGGGTTGTAAACTGTTGTGTTCAATGTAACTCTATGGGTAAAAACTGTATAAAAGGAGCGATCCACAGAACCAATTTGAAGCAGTCTCCCCAAGTTGCACGTGATGTACTTGTCGTGACTTCTGTGTTCCCTGCAGCAAATAAACCTTGAATCTTTGACGCCGAAGGAAGTGTCCCGTGTCTCTGTGATTGGTACGCCGGAGCAGGTTACCCACGAAGGTTTCAGGTGTTGTGCCCTGGCACCGCTGGGTCTTAAAGAACCCAGTCCTTCAAAGGAAGGCCATGTCTATTAATCGACTATGCACTGGGCGCAAGGGCTTCGAGTAGCCCATTAAAGCTAAAAGCAGGTCCGGGACCAGTGCCAAGTGCACGATTCTGTTGACCTCCTCATATACCGCATGCCAAAAGGAGAGGACTACTGGGCAGGACCAGGCCACATGCAGGAAATCCGCGATCTAGGCTCCGCACCTCTCGCAATTCGGGTTGTCCCGCAACTTGTACCTGTATAACCTCTCAGGGGTGTAATATGATCTATTCAGGTACTTAAAGTGAAGAAGTCTGTGACGTCCATTCAGCATATCTACCTAGTACTTGTGCAGCAATACTGCCACATCTCTTCCCGCAGCTCAATTTGTAAATCAAGTTGCCATGCTAGTCTCGGTTTCACATATTCCGTTGTTCTCTCAGAAATGGCAATGCGATACAGATTAGTTATTAATTTAACGGGGGACTTGGCGTTGACTATATAATCGTAAGCCGTAACCGTCGGGGGCTCCTCCATATCATCACCCAAATGCTCTCTCAGTGCATGCCTCACCCTGTGAAACTGAAAACAGGCCAGCAACGGGAATGGTGCGTCCCCAGATGCAATCCCTTCCCATGTTCGCGCCATACCTCCCTCAAACAGGTCTCCCATACTGTGAATATTCAACGTACGCATCGCCAATAGCACTTCCTTCTCCCTACACGGGGTCAGCCAGGCGCACCAGTCTATTGCCGCCTTCGGAGCATACAGGAAGGGTGCACGCTTGGATATCCATCATGTGATGCCAAGCGTGACCAAATTCAACGAGTCAAGAATCCCTGTGTGTCAGTCCCGAGGTTTCGATAGTAACGCAGGTAATGGAGTCGGGTCTGCGACAATCGATTCGATGCGCATGTGGGGGATATCTGCTGGGCCATGTATCCAATGATAGGCGTAGGCGCTTTGTGCGGCAGGGTAATAGAACTCCAAATCCGGAGCGTTCAGACCGCCCACAGCATACGGACGAATTAATATATTCCACGCCACCCTAGGCTGCTTCCCCGCCCATGCAAGTCTAACCATTAGTGCTTGTAACTGACAGAAAAAGTGGGACGATAGAACCATAGGGATGTTACTGAACAAGAACAGAAATCGTGATAGGATGATCATTTTCATGAGCGAAATACGCCCCTGGAGAGATAGCGGGAGAGTGATCCATTTTGCAACATTGTCCTCAAGCTTAGAGATAGCCCTACCATAATTCTCCCGTAGAACAACCTCTGAATCAGTATGGAGGCGAATCCCCAGAAAGCGCACAGCATCCGCAGTCCACTGTAGTGGGTACTTCGGGTCAAATTTCCCCGTAGCAGGAGTAAGTGGAAACATAATGGATTTGTTCCAATTAACATGGATGCCCGAGGGGGAGCTAAACAAGACCACTTCACGGAGGACCGTAGATAGGTGTGTCTCTGGCTCTCGGACATATAAAAGAGCGTCATCCGCGTAGGTGGATACGATCAGATTATATGTAGGGGAAACGAATGCCCCTATGGCTATGGTATTCCCATAAGGCACAGGCAAGAGGTTCGGCCGCAAGCGCATATAGGATAGGGCAGAGGGGACAGCCTTGCCTTGTCCCCCTACCAATCTTGATGGGGTCGGTAACGTGCGGACCAATACGTATTCGGGCCATGGGGGAGGTATATAGTACCGCCAGGAGTTGTAGAAACAACAGCCCAACTCACATCCGACCCAGGACATGGCGAAGAAAAGGCCACTCGGCTGAATCAAAGGCCTTTTCCATGTCCAAGAAAATGGCCACTGCTGGTACCTCCGGGAGCGTGTGTTGGAAGGCCACAAAAAACGTTCGAAGGTTGTACGTAAGATTACGAGTGGGAACAAAACCGGCCTGCTCTGACGCCACTAGGGAGGTGACTATAGGATTGATATGGTTAGAAAGCAGCTTAGCGAATATCTATGCATCGAAGTTCATTAGGGACAAGGGGCGGTACAACTCACATTCTCCCGGGTCTTTGCCAGGTTTAAGGATCGCTGCAACAATCGCCTCTCTCATTGAAGGTGGCATAATACCTGTGTTAGCCATATCATCAAACAGGGTGAGCAAGTGAGGTATCAGGAGATCCAAAAATGCCTTGTAGAAGGCTACCGTGAGGCCATCACTACCTGGCACGCTCCCTCCCTTCATAGTGGAGAGCGCAAGGACTATTTCATCTCGTTCAAACGATCGCACGAGAAATTTGCGGTGCAAATCAGAGAGCCAAGGTAGCTCAATATGAGAGAGGTAGTCAACAATACTTTCTGCCGGGGATGGGCCGCGCGAAGCGTATAGCGCTGTATAATATTCACGAAAGGGCTCCGCAACCTGTGCGTTCGAGAGAGGTTCCTCCGTCGTCTCGGACCTCAGCACTGGGATGCTCGTTCTGTCCCTGCCCCGCTTAGCAAGACGCGCTAGAACCGAACCCGGTGGCTCTCCCTCACAGTATGACCGAGCAGTGGCATATTTGCCCAGGTGCTTAACCTCAGCGTACGCCTCCTCATTATACTCCTGCAGTACCCCTGCTATTGCCTGAGTCAGGGCCTCGCTGTCAGCCTGGAGGCGTTGGAGCTCCAGATCTTTGAGCTTGGATTATAAGATTTTAAGTCTACCTCTAATCGATTTTAGAACTCCAGAGTGTTTAGAAATAGTGACACCCCTTATGTATAACTTGAATGCCTCCCAGACAGACTGAAAGTAGTCGACGGAGCCCACATTAGCATCAAAGAACGTTTCAATAGCTGTCACCAGCTCCTCTTTAAAGAGGGCATCCAACAAGGAGAACTGAGGGAAGCGCCATGCAAATGGTGGAATACACCGCGTCGGCGTGGTTATTGCAAATATGATCGGTGAGTGGTCTGAATAAGTGCGCGGTAGGACACTGCTGGACTGGATATCAGAAATTAATTGGGATGTAACAAACCAATAATCTATTCTGGTATGTATATGATGTGGAGCCGAGCAGTGCGTGTACCCTCCTAATGTTTGGTGCCTGTGCCTCCAAACGTCAAGTAAGTCCAGGTTGGTGAGTTGCGCAGTCAGCGCCCTAGCGGAGGCCAAAGGCAGACGAGTAGGGCCGTCCGACATGTCGATACCTGGGTGCCTTGTCATGTTAAAGTCACCTCCCCAACAAACCATCCTCTCTGAGTGTGGAACAATCTTAGCTGCTAGTTCTGAATAAAAATCCCGGTGGTCGTAATTAGGACCATAAGTGTTCACTGTACACATGTCCATGCCCTTGCCACAACAATTAGTGATTGTGTATCTCCTTCGCTGTCTGTCACAAGTGGGGTCCACTTCAGCAAGGCTTTAGGATTGAACCACGTAAGGATGCCTCTTGCGTTTGTTGTGAACCCCACCGCATGCACATTACCCATGAGTCCCCGGTAGTGTGGAATCTGGCTGTCTGGGGGGAGGTGTGTTTCCTGCAACAGAGCTATGTCTACTCTGTGTCTAGCAAAATTTTGCAAGATCTTTCGCACCTTACGGTGGTCGTTTAGGCCTGGTACATTCTAAGTTAACAATCTCAGTGTGTCAGAGGCTTCCCCCTCCTGCGTCATCCTGCTCGAAAAGTTCTGTGCGTGTCCCCCACCAATAGTGTGCTGATCATTCTCATACCAATATAGTCTGCCATTGCCATACATGTAAACTTGAAAAACATTTCTGAACAACACAACTTAAACCCCCTCAGCCTTTTGCAGACTCTGTAGCATCTGATCGCCCCCAACGCTCACTCACCCATGCCTGCCCTTCCCCAACTAGGCCGCGTACTCACCCCAACCCGCAAAACCCACCCTTGCCCCCTCGCCCAACCCTAGTGCATCAGGGCCCATGACCAAAGAACAGAGCCTACCCCCGTCCCCCCCTTGCAACAAAACTCAGTGGGTATCACACGAGGGCAAAGGTAGCTCCCAAAGGACAATCGTCAATCAAAGAAGAAGAATACATTGCATTGCCCCCGCCCCTCCTCGTCTCAAAAACAAGTTAGTAGACGTACAACCTTCACTTTAAACCAGTTATCCCGCAATGAAGATACAATAGACGGCTGAACCCCTTGTGCTGCAAAAAACACGCATAGACCACTGCTGCATTATCCGGCCCACCATCACAAACCGGAATGACAGTTATGTCCCGCTGGGTAGGAGGGAGGGATCACTATATCACTTAATAGCGTAGCATATATCCAGGTAGCCGCAGCCACCCATGTACTACCATATATTATCCTACTGTGCAGTGGACTGCTGACACACGCTGTACAGAAACCTCCCATTCCACCTCCCTCTAGGCTCGCCAGTAGATCAGGGGATAGACTTGTTCTCACTCAGCTTCTCCCCAGAATTCCCCCTCCCCCCCACCCATCGGAACAACATGCAGTATAAATCTTGCAGCTTATCTGTGTAAAGTTCAGTCAGTCTTGGTCGTCCAAGGAGCCTCCCGCAGCGCCAGCCTCTTCATCCCTGGGTAATCGGTTCTCCCTCTGCCAGTCCTTGAGGGCCCTCTGGAGCACTTTAGGGTGCGTGAAAATCATAGACTACCCCTGCCTGTTGATCCTCAGTTTCGCCGGGTATAACATTGCGTAGTCCGCCCCCATTTCACGCAATTGTCGTTTCATCGGCGCAAACTGCTTCCTGGCTTCCTGCACCCTGGCAGTGAAATCCGGATATAGTGAGAGAACCGAGCCTTCATACTGTAATGGTTGTTTGTCCCTTGCCAGCTTCAGAGCCACATCACGGTCTCTGTAGTTATGTAGTTTGGCGATTATGGGCCTAGGGGGAACTCCTGGCTTAGGTCGAGGGCCCAGGGAGCGATGGGTCCTCTCAACCACAAACATGGCAGAGAAAGCTGTGCCACCTAGAAGTTTCTTCAATAGGTTCTCAACAAAGAGCTCCATGTTCCAAGTTTGAGTGTTCTCTGGCAGGCCCGTGATGTGAAGGTTTCATCGCCAAGAGCGAGCCTCTATATCCTCAGTCTTGTCAAATAGGGACTGCATAGCTCTGCTGAACTGTTTATTCTCAGCGCCCAAAGAGGTCTGCGCTTCCTCCACCTCAGTAAGGCAGCGCTCCGACATGTCAATCCGCTCCGCGTGTTTGTCTAGCCTTTCAGCCATGCGGTCCATGTGTTAAGTGAGCGCATTGAGCTTCGTCCCCAGTGTGGCCATCCCTTCCTGGAGGTTCTTTTCCATAGCTATGAGCAGACCACGTAAGTCTTGCTGTTGGTCGTCTTCTGTCATGTTGCGTTCCCCATTGTCATTGCCTCCCGCGGCGTCTCCGGGCTTGGACCCCCTGAGGCCGAAGGAGAGCTTAGGCTGTGATCTGTCCGTGCACCCCATTCAGCCACAGAGTCACACCTACGAAGTGGGAATCAGCCTAGGGACCGCCAGCAACCGTCGAGCAAGTCACCTCACTGGTGAACCAAGAACTATAGCAGTGCCTGGTATGCCACCCAGCGATGAAGGCGTCAGTGCAGCTCACCCCAGATCCGCGCAGTCATCCTACGGTATTCATCAACAGGAGGCTTTCATCCAAAGGAGGCCCCTGCGTGGGACAGGCAGGAGATACACCTGGGCTGCGTGCAGCAGAGCGATCCCAGTGCGACAGGGCACCCCCGGCTGCTCCCGTCTATCCGTTGTCACAAGGGGGGGCACTTCAGGCCAAGGTGTCTTGTAGGGTCACAGATAGGTAGGTCACGCCCCAAAGTGAGCATACGGAACTTAGGTCCGAGTTGCCAGCTCTGGCCTCCCCACCTACTCCAGGCCTCTTCAACACTACCTGTAGGCACTTCTCCAGCTCAGTCAAAACGGGGGGGGGGAGGGGGGGGAGTGTGGCAACACCCGCGAGTCTGTGCCGTGGAGAGGGGCGACAGGCCAAGCTGCCACCCGGAACGATGACTCCCACCTCTCTGCTGGGCGCAGGTATGCGATCGAGTTATTTCCAGTACAAAATGGCGGCTCCCGCACTCCCAATCTTTGAGATGGCACCCTCGTCACCACCGCCACCGCCACAGCAATCAAGGCACTCAGGGATGGCACTCTGTAGTCCAAATGAACCGCCCCCCCCCCCTCCGCACCTGTTTGCGAAGATTGGGGCACGCGGGCACTGCAATGCCCCGGGGGCGCCCCCAGATCATCCAACGTTGTAGCAGACCCAGCCGCTTCTTCACTGCACCCGGGCTCATCTTCTGAAGGGCGCACCCGGGCCGGAGAGGTCACCGGTGGCCCAGGGTCACCAGTCACTTCTCCCAGGAGCTCCCGCCGTCAGCTCGCTCCCCGTATCTTGTGCAGCCTTCATGCCGCGCAGGGACTGGTTTTGCCCGCTGTAGCTCCCCAGGGGGAGAAGGGGAGGGGGGCCCTAGGAACGAAGCCCCCACCACTGCAATCCCTCACACCCCCAAGAGACCACCGCCGCTCACCTCAGGCGCAGTGTAGGCTCGCCGGAGAAGCTCCGCCGCCGATCGCACCACCGAGTGCCGCAGGCATCCGAGATCCCGTCGCTGGCCTCAGGGCTCCTCCCAATCCAGGCCGCTGCTCTGCGGGACAACTGCGCTCTCCAGGCCCCGACGGACCACACAGCTCCTGCAGGGCAATCTACCAGGCAAAGTTCCAGGAGATCGTGTCCCCAGCAGGACCGCACTCCACTGCTTCGTGCAGCAAGAGCTTCAGGTCACAACTCAGCAGGATAGATGCAGGATAATACAGTGAGACGGGGGAGCTCTCGGCTCAGGCAGCCATCTCGGTTGCGAGCTAGCTCCGCCCCCCTATATGTCAAAGTTAACCACACGTATTACTTGTTTCAGCTCCTCCTCCTTTTGTAACTCCTCTACCATTCACTTTTTGTGATACTTCCTTGAGTAACTTCACAAACACTCACCATATCTCCAGTATCAAGATCCTCTGTATCATCTATCTCAGCCTTTTTAGTATTCACCAATCTTGACAAACAGTCCGCCGAGTAGTTGCTAGCACCAGGAACATATTGCACCTCCAAACAAAAATCTTGTAGTCCCACAATCCACCTCCTGATGCGTGGTGAGATAAAATCTAACCCCTTCATAGCAAATATTTCCCCCAACGGTTTATGATCTGTCTGAACAACAAACTTGATACCCCACAAAAACTGCCTGAATCTGTTGACAGACCAATACACAACAAGCGATTCCCTCTCAGGAATGGAATAATTACCTTTCGCTTCTTTCAAAGTGTGAGAAACACATGCTATCAGATTTTCTTTACCATCCTTTGTCTGAATGAGGAGAGCTCCTAAGCCCTTCGCACTAGCATGACACACAAACTTTGTGCCATACATTGGATCATATGCTTGTAATGAGGGGGCATCACACAGTTCATTCTTTACCCTTCTAAATGAATCTGCACACTCCATGTCCCACAGACCTTCCTCATTTTAAATCTCTTGATAGCAAAGTCTTTTATTAATTTACTATAATATTCCACCATGCAAGAAAAGATGACAACTGTTCCTTACTCTTCAGCTTTTCCAAGAACTTTATGATTTCAACCAGGTCAGTTTGTGGCTTGATCCTGGACCCAGAGATAATATAGCCCAAGTAGCTGACTTTACTGACCGCACATTTTCATTCTTGAGCTGTGAGGGTAAGACCTACTTCCTGTAGTCTGTGTGACACCTCTTTCACTCTGTGATCATGTTCTACATCAAAAATCACGATGTCATCCTGATAGCACTTCAATCCAGGTACTTCTTTCAAGATGTTCATCATGGCCCTCTGGCAAACTGCAGCAGCCAAAATCAAACAATTCAGCATTCTCTTAAAACGATATACACCAAATGGTGTCACAAAAGCTGTCAAATCCTGAGAGGCCTCGTCAAGTTCCACCTGGTGATATGCAGAGACTAAATCTAAACTCATGAAAACCTTCGTTCCAGAAAAGTTGTGACCATCTCTTCAATATAGGGCAAAGGGAATTTGTCAACCACCACCTCCCTGTTGAGACCCCTCAAGTCCACACAAAGACGCAAATCTCCATTATCCATGTGTGCCACTACTATGGGAGCCAACCATTCTGTTGCCTCAACTGGTTCAATCACCCCACTCTCACATAGGCTTTCTAATTGTTTCTAAACAGCAGATTACATATTTATGAGAATACTCCTGACCTTAGCTACAATTGGTTTCGCATTCACCATCAACCTTATCATGTGCTTATATCCACGCAATTTACCCAGTTTATCTAAAAATAACTCCTCAAATTATTTGACAACATTACTGTTTTTAAATTCAACCTCATCAATTTTGACCTGAGGTATTTTGTTAGGATGCAGACTCACAGCTAATTCCTTTTGGTGATCCCAAGAAATCAACCCCTTGATGTGACAAGTATACCATCCCACTGATACATCTCCTACTAATCCCAATATTAGCCTGAAAGTAACCCAACATCTAAATAATCATACCACCATACCCACCCGGTTTCACATCCCTGTCTGAATAAACTTTTCCTCAGGAAGCTTGTTCAAGAAAGTTTGCTTGAATATGATGGAAATATGTGAACACAAATCAAATTTCATGGGTACTTGCATGTTATCAGTGGTTATTACCTCTGAGGAAAACAATCTACCCCCTCTTTTATGTGTAATACAATTTCTTGACATACCTCCCGACTCCTTATTCCTCCAACACTTGCCAAAATGTCCCTAAGGCCACAGTAATTGCAAGTCTGTGACCAGGCTGGACAAGTCTTATCACTAGCCCTGTGCCCCTCAAACCCACACCTAAAACACATGCCCTTGAAATCTGGTTCAAGCTTCTTATGTTCTTTCATTTCCGTCTCCACCTTCTTAGGAAAGTTCTACAGTGATTTGAAATTCATTGTACATACCTATGACGCTGTTTCCCTTTCTGAATTTTTCACTCCTTTTTCTACCCTGAGTTCACCCACGCATTCCAACATATGTTCCACACATTTTGCAACAATTAATATTTCTTCCAGCTGTGGCTCATCGTTCATCCACAACTCCTCACGTATCCTGTTGCTATTGCAATGTAAAACAGACTGGTCCCTAATCCTCTCCTCAACTGAGCCTCCAAAGTTGGATGTGGAAGCGAGTTTCCTCAAACTCGTGACAAAATCCTCCATGGACTCCTCCAATCCTTGACTCCTCCACCCAAAATTATACCTCTCAAACATAGTACTAACTATTGGAAAGTAATAACGGTCTAACATGGTCATCACTATCTCAAATGTATTTAAATCATGCATTTCAGCTTGACCCAATTCTGGTAGGTTTCCCAACACATCTTGTCATTCCGCCCCCAGACAATGCAGCAAAAGTGCATGCTTCTGTTCTGCACTTAAATTTGTGCCCCACACATGTGCATAGTTGCTGATGACCTTTTTCCCATTTGACCATTTTATTAAAGGTTCCCCAGGCGAAGGCAAGAAAAAAGGAGGAGCTGTGACACTCTGCATGGTTCCCTCTGACACACCACCTGCTAACTATATATAAAACACCAATATTAAACCACAACACAATTATTGTAGACCAATGCAACATCAATTGCTACTATAAATGTGTGCCTATCTAACAATATAACCTAAATACATTACCAATACAGTTTAACAAAATGTTATGCACAGGTATGCAGGTGTGTACATCACCGTTGCCACACAACTAAATCACGGTCAATAAAGTTGTGCATATCATCAATCATCATTATATAATAAATATAAGCACTAAAAAAAGAAAATCTATCTTAAAATTTTGCATATCACTGATCACATAATTATATACAAAAATAATCTCAGAGGAGTGCATATCACCGTTTCATTGTTAGGAGAAGAAATCCGATCCTCCACTTCCAATAAATCCGCAGACTTCATGTAAACCATGATTCTCTCAATGAGCCCTGCACCCGACTACACAAAACGACTTCAGGCTCCACCCACACGTTGTGCGATAAGGGAAGAATGCGATGCTGATCCCCACAAGTGAGCGATCTCTAGGCTGCAGCAACAATATGTGCGCCACTCACCCTCTATATTTATAGCACTGAACTAGCCAAAATGATAGGTGAGCGTGTGACCAAACAAACATGATTCAGAAAAGGGGGTGGCGATGGACAGAGTCTCTGAATTAAGCAGAACACTCCTACCCAGTCAACAGATCAGGGCTTGATCCATCACCGTTTTTTAGCTCACTGGACCATCCCAGCTCAGAACCTGGCTACATGCAAATTAGTCTGTCCCTGGCCCAGTGCATCATGGGAACAGGGCAGACCAAACTACCAAGCCAATTCTTTTACTGGAAAGGAAACAAGCTTCCGGGGACCGGTTTCTGACATTACAGCCGTCTTCGGCCCGGCTTGCTTGAATCCTGATGGTGCAGTGAGCAAGGGACTCATGTCTGAGCATACCCTTCCACGCTTATGGTGGACAAAACGATTCAGAAAAGGGGGTGGTGATGGACAGAGTCTCTGAATTAAGCAGAACACTCCTACCCAGTCAACAGATCAGGGCTTGATCCATCACAGTTTTGTAGCTCACTGCACCATCCCAGCTCAGAACCTGGCTACATGCAAATTAGTCTGTCCCTGGCCCAGTGCATCATGGGAACAGGGCTGACCAAACTACCAAGCCAATTCTTTTACTGGAAAGGAAACAAGCTTCCGGGGACCGGTTGCTGGCATTACAGCCGTCTTCGGCCCGGCTTGCTTGAATCCTGATGGTGCAGTGAGCAAGGGACTCATGTCTGAGCATACCCTTCCACGCTTATGGTGGACAAAACGATTCAGAAAAGGGGGTGGTGATGGACAGAGTCTCTGAATTAAGCAGAACACTCCTACCCAGTCAACACATCAGGGCTTGATCCATCACCGTTTTTTAGCTCACTGCATCATCCCAGCTCAGAACCTGGCTACATGCAAATTAGTCTGTCCCTGGCCCAGTGCATCATGGGAACAGGGCAGACCAAACTACCAAGCCAATTCTTTCACTGGAAAGGAAACAAGCTTCCGGGGACCGGTTTCTGGCATTACAGCCGTCTTCGGCCCGGCTTGCTTGAATCCTGATGGTGCAGTGAGCAAGGGACTCATGTCTGAGCATACCCTTCCACGCTTATGGTGGACAAAACGATTCAGAAAAGGGGGTGGTGATGGACAGAGTCTCTGAATTAAGCAGAACACTCCTACCCAGTAAACAGATCAGGGCTTGATCCATCACCGTTTTTTAGCTCACTGCACCATCCCAGCTCAGAACCTGCCTACATGCAAATTAGTCTGTCCCTGGCCCAGTGCATCATGGGAACAGGGCAGACCAAACTACCTAGCCAATTCTTTTACTGGAAAGGAAACAAGCTTCCGGGGACCGGTTTCTGGCATTACAGCCGTCTTCGGCCCGGCTTGCTTGAATCCTGATGGTGCAGTGAGCAAGGTGACTCATGTCTGAGCATACCCTTCCATGCTTATGGTGGACAAAACAATTCAGAAAAGGGGGTGGTGATGGACAGAGTCTCTGAATTAAGCAGAACACTCCTACCCAGTCAACAGATCAGGGCTTGATCCATCACCGTTTTTTAGCTCACTGCACCATCCCAGCTCAGAACCTGGCTACATGCAAATTAGTCTGTCCCTGGCCCAGTGCATCATGGGAACAGGGCAGACCAAACTACCAACTTCTGAATCATTTTGTCCACCATAAGCGTGGAAGGGTATACTCAGATGTGAGTCCCTTGCTCATTGCACCATCAGGATTCAAGCAAGCCGGGCCGAAGACGGCTGTAATGCCAGAAACCGGTCCCCGGAAGCTTGTTTCCTTCCCAGTATAAGAATTGGCTTGGTAGTTTGGTCTGCCCTGTTCCCATGAGTATGAGTGTTCTGTTTAATTCAGACACTCTGTCCATCACCACCCCCTTTTCTGAATCGTTTTGTCCACCATAAGCGTGGAAGGGTATACTCAGATGTGAGTCCCTTGGTCATTGCACCATCAGGATTCAAGCAAGCCGGGCCGATGTAGACACTCTGACCTCTATTCCGTTCATGTTTCGGAATAATTTTAGCCTTTTGTATCTATATCACGAGCCACTCCATGATGGCTGCTTGACCTTCCCCATCCAGGCAATACACTTTTGCCCTCTTCTATTTCTATCTCGATCCAAACCATGTATCCGCAACAAAGGCTTGCATTCTCCTGGCGGTCCTCGCTACGTGAACTTCGTTACACGGCCGTGTTGATACCCGGATTGACTCCGTTGCCACCAGGTATATCCTCTACCCTAATTTTGTTACCTACATGTTGGCTCAGCTACTTCTGATTGATTTTTAATGAGGCCATCCGGGTTCTGTCTTTGACAGGTGCCAGTTGGAACAATTGGTTACGTTTTTCAAGTGATAACTTCACAGAGTGCACCACACGAACTCGGTGAGCTCTTCAACCCTCTACCAGTATGCCCCTTTCAATTTGTTTTCTATTATTAAACCCGCTGATCTGTGGTATATTCAGTGATGGCCCCTTCATTTTCCTTTTCTCAGAGATCTCCTATTGATGTAGAACGATGCAACCCGGTGGGTCTATTTTTGAATTCCACGGAGTTTGATATTCCCGATCTCTCACAAACTATTTGGGAATTACAAGCATTACTCGTTGTAAGTGCATTTAGTTTCACTATCATGACCCATGTAATGTGTTTTATAATAAGATCTGCCCATTTTGTGGCACATGTAGTGATGGTTCCCTTCCTTTCCCCAGAGACCTTCTAAGGCCTATTCATATACTGATGCAACCCGGTGGGTTCGATTTTAATTACACGAAGTTTGGTGTTCCCTACGCCTTGAATCCATTTGGGAATTGCAAGCGATGGTCGCTGTAAGTGCATTTAATCTACTACTGCTGGCTACTATTTATATCAGTTGGCAGCAGTTCGTAATTTCCTTAATTTTTTTTTTCCCCACTCAGAAAACGCTTCTTCTTCCAATATTATCACCCTTTCGATACTAGTGTTTACTACCAGAGGTTGGCCCCCCAGCAGAGATTCTATCCAGCCTGCTTTGTAGGAGCGACAACTCTTCCTCCGCCCTTGAAAACAAGCATCCCTGGTATGTCTTGTTTTCTTTAACTTTGATGTGCTTAGCCTTTCGAATATTTCAATAATGTGGATTTGTCCCTTATGACAACTACCCCCCCTTTTTGTACTAAACAGGTCTGTGTCCCTGTTTCCTGTCCTGATGAAGACCCCAATGCAAGGGATCAATTCTAGCCTGCCATCTTAAAAGGGGTCGAAACGTCGACTGTTCTTTGTGTTTTTCCAGCTTCATCCCATCAATTAGGTTATTTAGTACATTTATGAAGCACGTGAATTTGTAATATTATATTATATTTATTTATTTATTCAATTTGTACAGCGCAAACAAATGCCCGTGGGCGTCTCGGCGCTAGATACTGTGCGTGAAGTTCCCAGAGACTAAGTCGGCTGCTAGTCTTGTGCGAACAGCCAGGACTTTCTCTGATGGTTAGTGGTAGAGAATTCCAAAGTCTAGGGGCAGCCACCAAGAAGCGTCTATCGCCCCAAGTGACTGTTTTAGTTTGTGGTATCAGCAGGAGTTTTTGGTTGTTGGAACGGAGCGGTCTTGTGGATGAGTGAAATCTTAAGTGGGATTTAAGAAAATGTGGGCTGTGGTTTTTGTAAACAATGCAAAGCGTTTTGAATTTAATCCTATTTCGGATGGAGGTCCCTTATGGTCTCGGATATAGGCATGAATTTCGGTGTTCCTGATAGAAGACGGGCTGCAGCGTTTTGGATCGCCTGCATTTTGTTGGTCACTCTGGCTTGGGTATTGATGAATAGGCCATTACAGTAGTCGAGTGAGGACAACACTAAGGTGCTTACCAGTGTCTTAGCGGCTACAGTTGGTTGGAACGGCATAATTTTCTTGATCAGCCTGAGTTTGTGGTGGGCAGTGGCAGCTATTTTGTTTGCATGGGCCATAAAATTTAAGTTCTCTTCGAAGATTACTCCAAGATTTCTGACAGTAGGAACTGGAATGGGGGGTGTTCCGTACGTGGCGGGCCACCAGGTGGTCGACCAGCTGGGTGAGAGATGTCCAAAAATGACTACCTCCGTTTTTTCGGAGTTTAATTTTAGGCAATTGGAAGCCATCCAGTCTCCAATCGCTCGCATGCCCCCTTGGAAGTTTTCTGCTACCTTTTCTCCATCCCCATTGATGGCCAACACAAGCTGCGTGTCATCAGCATATGAGGTTAGGCTCATCCCATGGGCCTCGATGACGGCGGCCAGGTCCGACACATAGATATTAAATAGTGTCGGACTTAGGGATGAGCCTTGTGGAACCCCACATGGCAATGACAGCTTGTCTGATTGGAAGTGCCCCAATGTGACCACCTGTGTTCTTCCGGCCAAAAAGGAGGATAGCAAGTTCTTTGCCATGTGGCAATGCCCATCTTTCCGACACGGTCGACCAAGATCTTGTGATCGACCGTGTCGAAGGCTGCAGATAGGTCGAGCATTATCAGTATCGCTGTACCTCCCTGGTCTCGGATCACTCTTATATCCTCTGTTGCTTTGATTAAGGCAGTCTCTGTTCCGTGGTATTTACAAAAGCCAAATTGGGTGCTGTCCAGTAATTGGTGCTTCTCTATGAACTCTGAAAGCTTTGTATTCATAGCCTTCTCCACCACTTTGGCTAAAAATGGTAGGCTGGTTATAGGACGGTAGTTTTTTAGTTGTTCCTTGTCCAGGTTGGCTTTCTTCAGGAGTGGTTTAACCAGGGTATTCTTCAGTGAGTCCGGGTATATCCCAGTACTGAACATTGTATTGCATATTGAAGCTATTTCGGGGGAGATACAGTCCATAACCGGACGGATGACTTTAAGCGGATAGGGGTCTAATCCTGATCCTGATTTAATGGTGGCAATTATGTCCTTAATTTGTGGTTCTGCTAGATCTGTGAACTGGGGCAGTTCGGTGACTAGAGTCTTACTATTACTGTGGTCATTGATTATTTAAATTGTTTATGTGTCTTTCATTAATGTGTAGCTTTCTATGTCACTTACCCTTTCCTACACTCACTTCACACCTCCTCTCCCCCCTCCAGGGCACGACACCAATTTTGTAAGTGTTATCTAATATGGTTGCCTTAGTAATAGGCATAGCTTCATTGTAATTAAAAACAGTGTTAGCTGATTGACTTGTTTGTCTTTATAATTTCTCTTGATGTTTTGTAAATAACTTCTTGTGTATACTGGGACCCCTCTTTCTCAGCATGAGCTTTATTAATAAGCACCTCATCCAACATCCATCTCCTCGTAACCCTCAGTCAGTTCATTACATCACTGACCTTATGACATTCTATATGTCAATTGCCACAGCCCCCTGATGTGTGTGAGAGAGAGAGAGAAGAGAGAGAGAGAGAGAGAGAGAGAGACAGATAGAGAGAGAGAGAGAGAGAGATGAAGAGAGAGATAGATGTTGAATGCAAGGACACATGGAGGGCAAATTCCAGCAAACAGCCACGACTATCACACTTAACTGGTCCTCACTGAGGCAGTCCAGCAAAGGAGCCGCGCAACAGAGAAACTGTGAGGGGTGAAACTGAGAATGTGATGCCCCCTGGTGGCTTCACACCTCCATTGCAGGCACAGGTGAGAGACTGTACAAAGCCTGCTGCACACTTGCAGCCCTACTGGCCACCTAACACCACTGCCAAGAGTAGGAAATTCTTTGCTCCCCTGCAGCAGCCCTGATGCAACATTGATCTGCCGCCTACAGGAGAAAGGGAAGTGGCAAGGCACTGTAACCAGTGTGGTAGTGCAGTGCACCCAAGAACAGAGGCTCCTGGACAACATCAGCCACAAGCAAAGAGGCAGCTGATCAGTGTCTGCTGGCCCCGAAAGGGAGAAACCAGGACGGGGCAGAGAGCACTATCCACACCCTGGTGTCCACCTGATGATACAGTATGATGGATGCCCAGCAAACCATATGCCACCTCGTGGCTGCCTTTTAGTGCTCCAGGGAGGAAGAGAAACTGTCTCCCACAACAGCCTTGCTCCACCAGCGATGTACAACAGGTACAAATGAGAATTTGAGTGTCGTGCCCAAGGATTGGCACACCAGAGGTACACCATGTGCCCTTGGCATCCACCTGATATCTCCACAGGCACAAATTAGGCAAACATACTCCACGTTAAATGCACCAGCTCATCACCTGCTTAAGAGAAGTAGAAACAGAAAACACTGCCGAAGAGAGAATACACAAAGAAAGTGTGGTGGCAAATACTGCAACACTGCCTGCCAAGAGCCGACAGCAGCAGTCTGAGGCGCCCAGGTTCAGTCTGACTAGTCAGAAGGAGATGCCCCTACTGTATTGTATATTCCTAACAACAGTTGAGGAGACAATTAATACACAACACTAATAATCAATTCACACAAACAAAGTCGCATTTGCAAGAAAGGAAAAAGAAAAAGAAAAATAATCAGGGAGAACCATAAATCAAAAAAATCTTTAGAAAAATATCACAAATTGATTATAAATATATAGAATTAAGTAAGCACGCTCAGATAAATATTTGCTGGTATACAAAACAATACATTACAGAAGGACCAGACAGAATGGCAAACAACAAATATGTTACAATAAAGATACAACATTTACAAAAAGTATGTGTCCTTTGAATTTAATTAGCCACATATGCGTTGACGGAGTTTAAACCGCTATTTAGTTGTGCGGTCATCCTCAGGACAAAATTGTTCACTGAGCGTCAAGCAATTTCTGTATTTAAATTACTGTGCGAGAGATCCTATTGAATTAGAAATGCTCTCAAGGAAAGTACATATCCACAGTCTGTTAAAAAAGGATGATCAATACCATGAAGCAGGGTTTCAGCTTCAAAGCTTCGTGTTTGTGCAAAAGTTGCAAACAGGGAATGAAGATTCAATCTTCAGTCATCAATTTCACCCGGCAGTGAGCAAAAGCCACTTGAAGTGGACTTCGAGTGGCACAACTAAATAGCGGTTGAAACGCCGTCGACGCATATGTGGCTAATCAAATTCAGAGGACACATAATTTTTGTGTATGTTGCATCTTTATTGTAACATATTTGTTGTTTGCCATTCTGTCTGGTCCTTCTGTAATGCATTGTTTTGTATACCAGCAAATATTTGTCTGAGCATGCTTACTTAATTCTAAATATTTATAATAAATTTGTGATATTTTTCTAAAGATTTTTTGATGTATCTGATTTATGGTTCTCCCTGATTCTTTTTCTTTTTCTTTTTCCTTTCTTGCAAATGCGACTTTGTTTGTGTGAATTGATTATTAGTGTTGTGTATTAATTGTCTCCTGAACTGTTGTTAGGAATATATATTGACTGCCCCTGGTTCAGGTTGGTGGGTTGCCCCTGTAGTTGTTCATGCTACTGTATTGTGGCATCACCAGGGTGCTGGTTTCAGAGAGGAAGCAGATAGGAGACTGTCCGCCCAATGAGGTGAGAAGAGGATTAGAGAAGCCGAGCAGTGAAAGGGAGGAGAGTGCTCTTACCCTGGCCTCTGCCCGATGAAAGGGAGGCGGCATCCCAAGAGGACACCCAGAGCATGAGATGTTACCTACCCGGTGCCACCCACTTAAGAGGCTGAGAATCCCAGCGACACCACACTTATAGTCCAACCTGCCAGATGGACACAGCCCCAATCATAGAAGGTCCAAGGAAAGCGAGGTTGTACTAAAAGGTGGACAGAAGCACACAACGCTCCAACAGTGGTCTAGCCACCAACACCACATCATCCTGCATTCTACAGGGTATCTCAATCACTTTTGTTCTGTTTTCTCTGTTACATACATACAATATTTTTCTCTCCACATCTCCTTCTACATATCACAAACCTATTCTTTCCTCTTCAACACCCTATTTTCCCTGTTCCCTGAATGCACTTCCTTGCATCTCCTTCACTTCATCATCCACCCAAACACACAGCATACCCACTCATTTATAAGCACCACATTTCATTTTCTTTTACTTTAGCCTTGTCTGTATTTTGACAACCGTGTGCGTCCATTACACACACATATGCACAGAATCACTATTCCAACTGAAATGCTTGGCCATTGCTCTGTATGCTCTTTAGACAGACCAAGGATTGGATCACCATCTATTCTGAACCCCTTTCTGACCCTCTGTGAGAAACTTGAGGTGCCTTCAGCCTCAACTCCTGAACATTCAGTCGTGGCCAGTGATAAATACATGGAGGCGACTCAGTTCAAAGTATATACCGCTCGCAGCAGTTCACCTGGGTCTTCAGTGATTGCTCCACATTGTTGACGGGACTGCACGGACCAGCAGCCCATTCTTGCCACCAGCTGTGTCCTCTTCCCGCCCCCTGCCTGCCGCTACAAAGACTGCTCGCGGCCCAAGCTCAGCGGGAGCCGCTCGCAGCAGTTCACCTGGGCCTTCAGTGATTGCTCCATGTTGTTGACGGGACTGCGAGGACCAGCAGCCCATTCTTGCCACCAGCTGTGTCCTCTTCCTGCCCCCTGCCTGCACTACAAAGACTGCTCGCGGCCCACGCTCTGCGGGAGCTGCTCGCAACAGTTCACCTGGGTCTTCAGTGATTGCTCCACATTGTTGACGGGACTGCGAGGACCAGCAGCCCATTCTTGCCACCAGCTGTGTCCTCTTCCCGCCCCCTGCCTGCCCCTACAAAGACTGCTCACTGCCCCGCAGCAGTTCACCTGGGTCTTCAGTGATTGCTTCACGTTGTTGACGGGACTGCGAGGACCAGCAGCCCATTCTTACCACCAGCTGTGTCCTCTTCCCGCCCCCTGCCTGCCGCTACAAAGACTACTCACGGCCCGCAGCAGTTCACCTGGGTCTTCAGTGATTGCTCCACGTTGTTGACTGGACTGCGAGGACCAGCAGCCCATTCTTGCCACCAGCTGTGTCCTCTTCTTGCCCCCTGCCTGCCGCTACAAAGACTGCTCGCGGCCCCTGCTCCGCGGGCGCCGCTCGCAGCAGTTCACCTGGGTCTTCAGTGATTGCTCCACGTTGTTGACGGGACTGCGAGGACCAGCAGCCCATTCTTGCCACCAGCTGTGTCCTCTTCCCGTCCCTTGCCTGCCGCTACAGAGATTGCTCACGGCCCCGCAGCAGTTCACCTGGGTCTTCAGTGATTGCTCCACGTTGTTGACGGGACTGCGAGGACCAGCCGCCCATTCTTGCCACCAGCTGTGTCCTCTTCTCGCCCCCTGCCTGCCGCTGCAAAGACTGCTTGCGGCCCCCGCTCTGCGGGCGCCGCTCGCAGCAGTTCACCTGGTTCTTCAGTGATTGCTCCACGTTGTTGACAGGACGGTGAGGACCAGCAGCCCATTCTTGCCACCGCTGTGTCCTCTTCCCGCCTACACCTGCTGGTACATAATTAACCACACCCACCGCCTCGCGGAACGCACGCGGGCGCGCGCCGGGCGAAGCCCAGGCCAAAGGCGGGCCCGTTTAAGCCTGTTGCAGCCCGGAGGAGACCGGACCGGGCCACCCCTCTTTCATCTTGCCTGTCCCACACCGAGGTTAAGCCGGCACTCTGTAAGTTCTTGCTTGTACCTATACCTGTTTTAGGGAAATGCCTGGGCGGGAAAGCAGGAGTAGGCACTGACTTCGAGTGGTTATGTTGCGGGGACGTTGGGTAACTTTATCATTAGAGCTAGCTCACTATTGGATCATGAAATAACTCTGATGGAGCGTCAGCTTTCTCAAGACATTGCCTTTGCAAAAAGATCTTCGCTGGGATACTTAGCGAATGCACGCACGCCAGAGCATACATCCCAAAACGTTACCACAAAAGCCCCTGAAGCCCTTGAGACTCTACAAGGCTCCGAGACTGTACAGGGCTTGGGTACATCATCTCTAAATGGTGAGTCACAGTTACCACCAATAGTAGAGATCACCCCAGCAATAATCCCCGACAACAATCTGGAAGTTGATAGCCCAGAAAGGATCAATACCCTGCAGCTACACGGGAAACGCGAGGGGGCATCATCCAAAAGAAAGCGTGGTGCCCAAGCGCCAGGTGGGAGGAAGCCCAAGCTTGCAAAACTCCCTAATAACTGTGACCCTGTTGGCCAGGGCAAGACCACGGAGGTTCCTACAGTTTTGGATACCAGCCCAATATCACCTTTACCTACACTTATTCCAGGAGAGGCAAATGTCACTACTCTGACAGCTACAAGGGAGGATCCATCTACCCAAAAACTGGTTGCTCTCCTAAGGTCGCTACTCCAACCACTGGAAACAATACTCTCCCAGATAGAGCTAAGCTTAACAAAAATTAAAAAAGTAACCTTGGCGACAGCGGAACCGCTTAAACACTAATAAAGTTACTTTGGGCAATGTGCAAATTGAAAAGGTCCAGGGGGGATTATTGTTACAAAATCCTGAATTACCATCCGTTCCGGCCCCTGCATGTGTGACCACCCCTAATCAGGATTTAGCCGTTGATCCCCCCAAAACTGTTCCAATAATGGTTATGAAGGTGAACTCTAATGAACCACACCAACACCAACAGGGAAGTGCCCCAATTAAGATAATCAGAATTGATCTACCCCCAGAATCAAGTCCGTATGTGGTGGTCCTATCAGGGGTTCCCAAGCTAAGCAATCCTTGTAGGGAATCCTTATGTCCCTACAAAACAAAGTCGCAGATTGGCTAAACAAAAATAGACCGCTCCCAGGCCACATCAGTAGTGAAATTCTGATGGTTCGCATGGTGTCCTGGGTGGGTCACAGGCCAAAGAATATCAATGGCGACTGTGTTTTGGTAAATTTCAGGGACCCATGGACTGTAGCACATATATGTGACTGGATGCAGTATAATCCCGGGACAGCTATACAATCACTCCCACTGTCATACTTTTATCCTCCTGGTCCGCCGTGCAGTAATACTGATACGGAAACAGAATGGTGGCCAGTGGAATCTAGAGGGGTGGGCAGGTCAACCAGGGACAGGTTCTTACAACCCAATACACCTAGGGGCACATGCATCAACCTATTTAGGAAGTGCAAACGGTGCGAATCGGTAAATTCGGCCGTTTGCACTTCCTAAATATGTGTTTGGGATGCATCAAGCATTTTTGAGTAATTCGGTATTTTTACCGAATTCCAAAAATGCGATTGCTTTTAAGGAATTGCAAATTTGCGATTCCTTAAAAGCTATGCATCATTAAAAAAAAAAATTGCGATTATGCAAATTGGAAGTGCAAATTACCACGAGGTTCAACCTCGTGGTAATTTGCGAAATTGTTTAAAAATGCTTAAAAATGCATTTTTTAAACTGTCCAGTTACAGACACACATGTCCTTAGGACATGTGTGTGTGAAACATGCACTTTCAAATGCATTTCAGGGGTGCAGGGGGGGGGTCCTTTGGACACCCCCTGCACCCATGAAATTTTCTAAGTGTCACTCGCAATTTGCTACTGCCTTCCAATTGACTACATTGATTCCTATGGGCCTCTAGGCCCATAGGAATCAATGTAATGCCATTCCTTAATTGCACTTCGCAATTAAGGAATCGCAATTTCCGAAAATTAAGAAATCCTAAAAACTTTTAGGATTTCTTGATGCATAGCATTTTGCATTTCCTAAATAGCGATTCCTTAATTTTCGCTATTTAAGAAATGCAAAATCCTAGATTGATGCATGTGGGGGCTAGTTACATTTCCACCGAAAATAGGTATAGCTGCCTGGATATGGTAGACTGACTGCTGCACAAACACGGGGATCCATCGGAGCTCCGGCAAGTAGACGGAGGGAGCTACCGAGCCGTTGCCTAGAGAGGGAGCTCCATACATAATGAAGGAGATAACATCGTAGGTAGTAGTTTAGCAACCCTTAAGTCTCCAGCCCGGCAAGCTCACTCGCAATTCCTTATTATAGGCCCCAATGAACCTGTTTCTTGTCTAAACACGGCAGTTAACCCATTGGGTTCGTTAGATGGAGCATGACTGTCTGAAGGGGGCCCGCCGCCCAAGGGGAGCGGAGGGCAGCTCTGATAGGGGCTGCAACCCAGATACACTAACAATACTGTCCTGGAATGTAGCAGGCTTGCCCAATAAAATGGGCTGTCCAGATTGGAGTTCTTTTATAGATAAAAACAATGTATGTCTCTTTCAAGAGACCTGGGCTTGAGAAGAACAACTACGAGGGGGCTATGCATCATTTAATGTTCCGGCTCGCTGGGTAGGGGAAGGGACGACCGTCAGGGGGTCTTACTATTTGGGTGGGTTCCCACCTGGGATGTGTGGTCAAAACATTGACCACTCACTCCGAAGATGTCCAATGTGTAGTTCTTGAATAGCCAAACGCTTTTAAGCTTGCTCTTGTCAATGTCTATTCTCGACCTGTTAGCATAGCCAGTGAATAAAGAACTATTAAGGAATTGTCCCTTTTTTTACACACCATCTCAAGTGATCCTCATTTTTTGGTAGGGGGTGATCTGAATTGCCACTTCGAGCCTTTAGTAGGCATGAGGGATGGTGCTTTATTAACAGAGGATGACTACTGGGCGATACCACTGACTCAGGCTCCTTCTCCCAGGTCATGGTCCCCTCTAGCCATCCAGATACCGGCTCTAACTCTAAACCTTTCAATAAGGGCTTGTAACGGCCGTACGCATTCGGACACTTCAGCCAAGTGTACATTTAATAAGCCTGGACAAGAGTCTCATCTGGATTACATCTTGGCTGATACACGGCTATGGCCTAGGGTCATTGACCTAAGGGTCATTACAAGAGCTGAGAGCGATCATAACGTTCTAATCTTTGAGTTGGGTTGGCCCGGACCCACCAAGGACAGTATGATGGGCCTGGTGGACCCTGATAGTAGGATCACTTTATCTAATGATAGACGTAGAGTCAGGTGGGACAAAATAGCGGCAGATCCAGAAGAAGTTTGTAACTTATATTCCCTTGTTCGTTGAGGTTGATGTTTTAAATACTCAACCTCTCCTCTCCGACTCTTTTATAAATTTGCAGGTACTTCATACACATCTAGTAACCAATTTGTGAGAGGTATTCAACCCTCGGGTTGTCATAAAGAATAAAAGGGCTCACACAAGCTCATGGTATAACGTAGCTTGCAGAAAGGCTAAAGTAGAGCTAGTACAGGCTCTAAAGTTGAGTAATAACAAACTACAAATCCAAGCTAGGAGAGTCGATTACAAATGGTTGATCAAGTATGCAAAGGTAGAGTGGGACCATGATAAGTGGACCAGCTTAACTGCTGCTCTTGCTACTAGGGACTCCCGGAAATGTTGGTCGATTGTCAATACTGGTTCTGGCGAACCCAAATCGGCTATTGAACCAAATATAGCAGCCGAAGTCTGCGAAGACCACTTCCGTGCCCTGTACTCCACGGAGGCCGGTCTGGAAACCTGGGGAACAGACCTGATACTGCCAGTCCCCACACAGCAGCCCGAGGTGGTAGAGTTTACTACTGAGGAGGTTTGTGGCGCAACTGCTAAACTCACAGTAGGAAAAGCTCCGGGTTTGGATAAGCTCCCGGGAGACCTCTTCAGACATGAACCCAAGATATGGGGCCCATATTTACAAATTCTTTTTAATGCAGTCCTGAGAGGCATGGCGGTCCCTACTACTTGGCTGGGCGCAGATATAGTCCCCATATTCAAGAAGTGCTCTCATCTGCTCCCAGCCAACTACAGGCCCCTCAGCCTCATTGATGTCCCGCAGAAGATTTTTGCGAGACTCATTTTAGATCGTTTACAGGACTGGATAGAGGAGCACTCAATCCTCAGCCCGTATCAGGCAGGGTTTAGGAAGAACACGCCCACCATGGAACAAATTTTCCGTTTGTCTTTACTATTCTGGAGAACGGTGAGGTTAGAGGATGGCAGCCTCTACATGGTGTTCGTGGAGCTACGCTCTGCCTTTGACTTAGTTCCACGGGGGAAACTATGGTCTGTGCTCCTTGAGTTGGGCATACCGGTTCACCTTTTAACTATGCTGATGAGGCTACACGAGGCGAACTTCGCTCAAGTCAGGTGTGGAAAGAATGGTGCATTGTCATCTAGATTCCCCGTTGACAGGGGGGTATGGCAGGGGTGCGTATTAGCACCCACCCTGTTCTGCCTCTATGTCAACGGGGTAATCGCCCATTTGAACGGAGTGCGGAACAACGATGCCTCAAAGTTGGTGGGTAGTAGGGTACCTGCGATTATGTTCGCAGACGATACCCTCTTGCTGTCCAAGTCCCCGATGGGGATGCAGCGCATTTTGGACGGATTTGAGGCATTCTGTAGAGGACGGGATTTGGAGATAAATGCTCTTAAAACCAAATTCATGATCTTCAACCCCCCCCGCTACTACTCGGCCAAACCCTAGTATAGGTACAACTAGACTGGAAAGGGTCCAGATCTTTGATCATCTGGGAGTAACCGTCAACAAGAGCTTGATGTGGGGCCCCCAGCAAATCAAATCTCAATTGAAACTGGCCCAACTTGCAGGGGGAATCCTCAAGCTTTCCAATAGGTCGACTATCAAACCCGTTGGTCCACCTCTGATGATTTATAAAACGCAAGCAAGGGGGACGATAATGCATGGTGGCGAACTATGGGGTTATTCTTGTAGGGCTGACATTAATAAGACAGAAAACAATTTTTTAAGACAACTACTGGCCTTACCATCTAGTACTCCACTCCTTCCCTTGAGGTTTGACTTGGGGGTGAGACCTATTGAAGAGGAGCTTGCGCTCAAACCCCTAAGGTTCTGGCGCAGGCTCTGGACAACACCGGAGCTGTCAAATTACAGGCTGGAACTTAAAGAAATACTAACCTTTCCTAGTGCAGGGAAAATCCCTTGGCTTCTGTTTATTAAGAATGAATGTGTGAGGCTAGGAGTACCTGCCCTATGGTATGACCCCGAGAGGGGTTGTAATACGGTCTCACGGAAGCTCATATCAAGGATATTTTATGATAGTAAACTTACTGCTGTTCTTTATAATTCCCATGTTGGCACCCTAACTGATTCTTTTTTAATGGTTAAAGACTTTTAATATTTTGAGCATTCCATGGATGACATTTACCCCATTTTAGCTAGGAAACTATATTTACAATGGTGATATGGTACTCTACCGTTAAGATCCATTACTAGTAGATGGTCTTCCTCTACCCCAAAAAACTGTCCTGGTTGTAATTGTGACATTCAAAATGATCTACACGTTCTCTTCTTTTGTCCTGCATACTACAAGTACAGGAGGTACCGGCTTGTACCCCTGTGCAAGAACTTGGGATTCGTACAGTGCATGCATGTTTTTAGAGTAATTAAAACAGAGACAACCAGACCAATTGTATTTGCTGTTTCACAATCTCTGGCCGCTATGTGGCATAAGCGAAGGCACTTAATTGCCATCCCTTAAATTGTGAATAGTAGCTACCTGTGTGAAATAGTTTTAAAATTATTGAAATACTGCATGTTTTTATGCTTTATATTATAATGTTTATTGTCTATTTCTTATACCCACTAGCCTACAGTAATGCTACTAACTTTTTATGTCTGCAAAAATGAATCATCTGTCATCCATGTATATTCAGTTTTTATATGTTCTGGCTCTCTTTTATGGCTAAAATGCCGAAATATAGATTTATGATTGATTGATATACTATACAAGTGTAGTATGCTAAATTAAAGAAATACAGAATTACGACCAATCCCTCTAATGGCAACATTCTAGAATCAATGCTTTTTTTAGCTAATAATTGAAAAAAAACTTGCAGGCTATCCCTTCAATTATCCTTGATGAAGTCCTTGGTTGGTTGGAGCGAATAATTGGTTTAAACTATGGGAGTGAAACTGTTTCATTTTTCTTTTGACACTGATTGCTGTTCTTGAGCTATGGGTGTTTCCTGTTTGGCTCTTCCCTCATAAAACCCTAACTGGGAAATTTCTTTAGCGATTTTTATTCACATGTTTAACAATTTTTTCAAGAGGAAAACTTCACTATTTTCTTCTGCACATATGTGCCTCGAACGTGTACTCGTTCAGCATTTTATTTCTATTTTGAAAATTGTCTAATTATTGAATTTGCATTCAAGGCTGTTGTCAAGGGTATGCATTCAGCGCACAGTCTGGGAAGACAGTGTGTTATTCCAGCCCCTGACTGCATCCAATTTCTTGTGGGAGTGTGCACTTGGCATACTGTGAAGCGACACCCAATGTGAGCCCCTGAGAGGAATGGCACCAGTCTGTTGCCTGGCTGTTGGCACATCTGCAGGAAGGCCAATTTGAAATATAATAATCTGTGACTGACTGTGACCCATCTTAAACAGGAGGGCAGGGCCGGCTTTGCGGCAGTGCGACTGTTGTGGCCGCACTGGGCGCTGACCTGGGGGCGGGGGGGGGGGGGGGGGGGGGACACTGTGTTTAGCCATAACTTATGATTCAAAACACCTTGCAGAGTTTCTTGTGCATCCAGCTTTCAGGCAGCAATAAAAATGTCAAGAAATCTCTTGTGACTAATGTTCCTGTTAGAGAGAGAAATCGAGTTTTGCCTAGTGGCATAAAGTAGCGCATAAAGTTAATATATTTGCTGCAAATAACACGTACCGTGCAGATCTATATTTTGTATGGATAGCTGAGTGGAATCCTACTTTTGTCACAGAGATCCTTGTGTTACCGCAGTGCATAAGATACATTCCTAATATAGAACAGTGACTTTTACGAACTGTGTTCAAAGAGCTGCATGCAAACTGCATAAAGTAGTTAGGACATTTTGTTTTTTTCCCCATTCTTTCATTATCTATTCTTAATGTTGCTAAAAAAGGGTTTGCATGGGTAGATATACATTCTTATTAGTAAAGCCAGCCTTTAACGGTGCTTTAAAACAAATGAAATGTATGTGAGGTAGGGGCTCAGGAGACATAAGAGGCACTTTTGTCCAGTGGTAGTCATGGAATCCGAGGAAGAGGTCTGGGGGGGGGGGGGGGGGAACGTATTGTCACACCGGGTGCTAACAGTGCTATGAAGTGTAGACCATGTATGGGAGTGTTAAACCGGGAGAGCGGCAGGTCAAAGAGGCTAGGGGAGCAAACACGTGTAGGGGTGTTCACATGGAGTGCATGGGTCGGATGTTCACCCTGGAAATCTCTGGGCACACCTTTTTTTGAATACCAATAAATGATGACTTGATGTAATTGTTGGTTGTTGCTGAGTTTCTGGCAGTGGACACATGAGACTTTGGTTACAGTTTCATCTACTTCACTACCTGTGTGATACCGGGCAAAGTACTTCATTTCCTCATTGCTCATTTGTCTTCTCTGCCAATACTGAGAGCGCATGTAAAGTTAATAATGCTATCATAGAGCTGGTGGTGCTGCTGATCAATTTGCACAAAAATACCTATGCCAAAGTAAGATGGGGTGGTCCAGGGGAAGTCACTGATAGTTTTAAAGTAGCTAAGGGGGTTAGACAAGGGTGCGTGTTGGCCCCCACCCTTTTTTCTTTGTTTATTAATGGGGTGACCAAGTATTTTTCTAACTACCCAACGGACGCGCCCACCCTTGCTGGAAGGAAAATTCCCCTCCTCATGTTCGCGGACGACACGCTTATTATTTCTAAAACGAGGCAGGGATTGCAGTCCGCCCTGGCCCGTTTTGAGTGTTTCTGCAGCGAGCACGAGTTAGAGGTGAATGTCAGTAAGACCAAATTCATGGTTCTGCGAGGCCCCAAGGCTGTGAAGGCCAAGGTGTCAATGAGCGGCGCCATTTTGGATCAAACGGAGGTTTTTACATACCTGGGTGTCACATTAAGTGAGAATTTGAGCTGGAAACCTCAAATGGATCTTATGAACCTGAAACACGCGCAACTTGGGGGAGCCTTATTGAAGGAGTATGCAAAATCTCTCACCAAACCCATGGCACCGTTGGTTAAAATTTATGGTTCCAAGGTAATTCCTGCAACTATCTACGGTGCCGAACTGTGGGGGTATAGTGATTTATCCTCTTTGAGGGTGGCTCAGAATAGGTTCCTGAGAATGGCAACTGGTCTCCCACAATCGACACCCTGCTTACCCCTGCAGCTAGACCTAGGTGTTAAATCCATAGAGGATGAGGTACGGTATAGACCACTGGCGTTTTGGTGGCGCCTGTGGACCACACCGGAATTATCCTTGTTCGCTGAGGCCATTGACGATGTGAGGGGTCTTGAAGGGTCTTACAGGGTACCCTGGTTCAGTCACCTCAGGAGGCTCTTGAAAAATCTAAACCTGGAGGCATTATGGGTTGATCCAACACGCGCGACCTTTCCCTCAAAGAAGGCACTCAAAGATATTTACTGGCATTGGATCACTGAGAGGAGATCCGCTATGGTTGATGGTCTTACCATGACACTGGAATTTCTGGTTGTAAAAGATGTCCCTAAATATGAAGCCTATTGGGACTTAATCACCAAGCCAAAGGATCGCAAACTGTACCACCAACTACGACTAGGCTCGTTACCTGTGCGGGGGTTTACGCACTCCTGGACTACTGGTGGTAGTGATAAGTGTCCCTTCTGTGTAACAGCAGTGGAAAATATTGAACATCTTTTTTTCTGCTGCCCTATGTATTTGTTACCCAGGAAAGTTTGGATTTTACCAGTCTGTCGGTTACTAGGCACCAGATCTGCTGTTGCAGCGTTTAGGATACTTAAAACTGATACTTCCCCCTCCATCGCTATTGGTGTAGCAAAATTTGTGAGTTGGGCGTGGTCAATCCGAACCCGTAACCTTGGCAATTGATGTTTTTATTGTATAGTTTTTATGACTATTTGTTTAAAGTAGCACTGTTTTTATGTAGCAAGGGGTCTTCTCGTCCATCAATGTCTAAAAATGTAATACTTTTTTAACTTGCTTTTAAATGTAATGTATTTATTATCTTATAGGTAAAATGAATCGTTTTTCTAAAATATATATGTATTTGTCTTTTATGAAGTGAATCGAATAAAGACCTCTTGACTGACTGACTGACTGACAAATAATGCTATCACAGGCCCTTTAAATGACTAGATATAGTAGAGGAAATAAGAAGGAAATTGTAAACCCTGGGAGGAATAGTGTTCTTTGCTTTTCACACTTGTTATAAATTGAATATTTAGGAGAGTGGTGACTCCTTCAGCTTCTGTTCTATTATTGATGGTGGTGATGGTAACCACTACTGATGTTCCAAAAAGCCCACTCTGATGGAATCAGTCCTCGCTTGCTTCTCTTCCAAGAAAATGTAAAAATAATTTATTCATAGATCCGCAAATTGAGGAGACAAGGTAGGATGTCCGTGCAGGGCTGATGAAATAATGTGCTGATATAGCGTAAATCAAATGTGTCTTCCGATTCCCTTGCTATTGCTGATTGAAGGGTCATAGAGCTCCCCTGGTGCTGGTTGCCTACACTTTCCTCTCCCTGGAACAGGCTCTGGGGTGGAGATACACATGTGAGATGTCGAATTCCCTTTAGAGATATGAATTAGTGCATGAGGTTAAAAAATATAGGGTCAGATGTACTAAAAATCCATTAGGTAAAAGGGGCAGGAATTTTTGTACCAACTTTTACAAAATGTATTCATATTTTGAGAACCGACCTTATGGACTGATAGGCCGGTTCATAAAATGCAGAATCATTAAAGCTCTCAATTCGACCGATCACATAAATATAAATGAGGTAGGTGTCAAATTGGGACCCATTGATAGATCAGTAGGCCACCATGTTTTTGATTGCCTTTAAGTAACACAACTGTATGTTTTTTAAATGCAGCTTGTTTTCCTTTTAAAAAAAAAAAACAGTATGACTTTAAAAAATAATTAAAAGTTACACAAACTGTTTTTAGGAGCAGGTGGTGGTCCCATAGACCATTGCATATGCCTAAAACACGTTTTTGGCGACATTCACAAAGGGTAAAGGTCCCTTGGAGACAACTTCCTGTTTGTGACTGGTTACCACCTCTTTCCAGTTGGTGGTAAACTATTAATGTTTAATACGTACCATAGTGATTTGATATTTGGAAGGGACACCCTTAACATGCCCCTTCCAAATAACGATTTATTATGACTTCCTAAACAAATGTAATGATTCAGAAAACCTTTTTCAAACCATTAGGTGAGTTTAGTACATTCCAAATAGGGGTTTCGCGGTTGCAAACCCTTCAATTTACACAATCTGAGGCTTTGTGACTGTTGAAACACTTTGTACATTCGGCCCATTAATACACGTGTTAAGGAACCGGTATTTGGGCTAGAAGCCCTAAAAACACCCTTCCAAATACCGATTAAGTATGGCATCCTAAACTCATTTGAGGATGGGAAAACCCTTTTCCGAATAGCTAAATAGGTGTAGTACTTTTGAAATGCATTTGCAATGTCTCTGTATTTCCGAATAAGAAAGTTTTACCCTTTGCACGAGGCCAACATTTCTTCCATGTCAAGTGCCTTGGTGTTCCACACTCTTGAAGGAGTATTAGATCAACACAAGTTGCCTACCTTTGGGAAAATTGTATGAAGTAAAAATAGATGTTGAGCTAGCGTGTTTGAAAAAAGAGAAGAACAAGCACATTTAATTTTCGATGACAGCGCAAAATCACAACATTATATATAGTCCCACCGATCGTTGGTCAGCGAGGTTCAGAATGTGTGCCATACGCAAAATTGATCTCGTATACTAGGCGGAATTTTTTTAATTAGCAATGGTTTAAATTTGCCACGGAGTCTTGAAACATTTTGTGTTTAAAAAATATGCAACTAACATTTGTTTAAGCTGTGCTGGATTCTCTAAAGCACTGTGCCGGCTGTTTTTTGTTTTACAAGTTGCAGGCGTTCCGTGGTAGAATCAGATGCTGAAAGACGGAGGACGCCCTCCACAGTTTGCTAGATTGACATCGAGAGAGTGTTGGGTGTGCGACAATGACCCCTGACCCCTACTTCTGGTAGTCAAAATAGCCTCTGGGCCTATCTTTCGGTGGCGGAGTCGGCAACTCCTGTTGTTCAGAATCGTTTTTCACAGTTTTTTGCATGCCGGTACTGGCTGGCCTCCCGGGGCTGCTACGGGTGAAAGGGAGCAGGGTGCAGTTGGCAACGCGCATGACAGGGGTGTATGAAGAGGCCCAGGGGAGCACGCACCATGCCAAATTATGTGGATACCTATATGGGATGTGTTTAGATTTGGTCAGGGACACTGGAATTATGTGCCAATAATAAAGTAAATTATGCGGCAGAGTGCAGTGCGTCAACTCATGCCAAAAATAGATAAATGCTGTTCACTAAACCACATGCGTCACTACCAAGCAAAGAAGTCAGGTACTCCCATATATTGGTGCTACACAAATTTGATTCCCATGCAGCAGCCCCGTTGGGATATCACTCTTTTCATAACCAAGGAGCATGTTTACCAGAGGCTTGCGTCACATTTGCACCATGCAATGTGGTACATGCACGACGCAAACCTCCATGACAGATTCGTGAAGCCATGCAAAGCCCCTTTGCTTGGCTCCGAGTGGCTTCATAAACCCGGAGCAGGGCAATGGAGGGCATAATGCGGCATTGCGCTACTCTGCCCTGGGAAGCCGTTCCATAGGTGTTGGGTGGGCGTTTCCGCACATCTACCATGGATTTTGACACATTCCCAGTTTTAGGAGAACTTGGAAACCTGGGAATGCACCAAAATCTTTTGCCTTCCCAGGGGAGGAGTAACAAAGAGAAATATCTTTCTTTATCCTCTTAATTCCTCATTCTGTGTGTGTTGCTTGCTGCGGCACACATAGAAAGAGGAATTTGCCTCTGGGGATTCTTTGTGCAGGAAGGTGCCCCATCCTGCACAAAAACAAGCCTGATTGCAGTGCAGGCACCCTTGCACCGTGGTGCAAGGGTGCCTAAATTGGTGCTAGCCAGCCAAAACAGCGCCTGCGTAGGGACAAGGACACAAATGTGTCGTATTCTTTTAAATAGAGTGTATTCGTAGCACAGCAAAGCAAGGTGACTTAATGCGCCGCACATCTTTTTTGAAACTATGCTCCTAAATCTTTACTGAAAGAAATCCGATAAACTCACGAAAGCAACAATTCTAATTTACAAGGACCCTGAACAAAAAATAGTGACATCTATTTCTGTTCTCTTCACCCTCCCCTCATGATTTCCTGCAAGTTCGTCCCAGGATGCCCTGCCAAGGATCTGTTGCTCAAGTTGTTGATGTACCCCAGAATAAATTATGATCTTAACAAAAGTATTTATGATTACATTAACTTCTCTACCATGCTCATCTTCCCTCATGATGTACTCCTTTCGAAAGGATGGTATACCTCTTGAGACGATATCATGTGTTTGCAGTGGAACTTTCAAGGACTGCACAAGACATTTGTTCGAAGTAGCCCACATCTGATGAAGGAGGGACAGCCATGTGAACTGCTAATCTCCCAGAAGCCCAGCCGCCCAGGGGAGACAGACATTTTAATTGACACGTGACGAATCCTGTAACCTCCCACTATTGTTTCCTCTTACTACTTCTTTACACAACATCAGGAACATATAGAAAAATAATGGGTGGGAATGCTTGACTAAATTTTAGCCGCTTGTAAGCACTTGCCCATATCCCCGTCCATTGTCTTCTTTTGCCCACTTTGCCACCTAAGACACGATCTAGACATATGCAGATCAGTCTTGGTCTTCCTCCAACAATTCTTTGTTCCCCAGCTCTCCATCATCTCTGTCTCTCTGCCTCTCTGGCCCACCATGTGTTCCTCCATGCTCCGTAATCAAATGCAGACTATAAATGAATTTCTGACCGAACATAATCTGCCAGGTCAAGGCACTTGATGCTAGAGGCCCCCTTCATTAAACAGTGCCATACTTGAGTTTGTATGAAAGTTAAAGTTAGATGTAAGCACATTGGTTACACTACGGGCTAAGGTGGCACCAGGTGGTGTGCATTCTTGCTTTTAAATGTTTTGGATTATTTGTACCTCAAATGCTCATGTATTAAAATGGTTTGTTGAGTAAGAGAGGTGTGACTACTTTATGAGAGGTGGGTCTGTGGAGTTAAGGTAGATTAAAGGGTTCTCAGAAGGTTTCTGAAGTTTTCTGAAACAAATTTGACTTTAGCCAGAGTTATTGAAGGTGGTTCCAATTTGTGTGGGGTTGGGTTATTAATTATAAAATCACTCATTGAATGGTCAGTCAGATTGAATCAGAATCCAATGGATCGAATGAGGCTTAGACATTGGCTTTTGCACTTGGAAGGGGCTGCAGGCTATAAGGTTGTAAGAGGTAACAATCAAATAAAATTCCTAGGCTGACTGGTGATCAGGGGAGTTCTTTGGCAGATGCTGTCCTCAGATTCAGGAACAGGTCTGTGTGAGGTTCAGAGGGTAAAGAAAGTCACAAGAGTAGAAAAGGGCTCTGTTACACCTGGAAGATGGGGTAAATGTTGATATAAGAGTGCTACGTTTTGGCACAAGAAATGGGGGACAGGCTGGTGTGCAGTTGAGTTCTGAAAGTTAAATGATAGTAATGCTGCTGTGTATCCTGTGGGATCTACCTAAATATCTCATGCAATAGTCATTATGCTCCATATGTACAAGCAGGTGTGTTCTTTGGCAGTGAAACTTAACAGGGCTTTGTGGTTCAAAGAAAGGTATCTCTCAAAGATGTTCAATGACCACTGACATGTTGGGTCCTCTTTCTTTATTCATTTTGATATAGGACAGACATTACCCAAAGGCGTTACAGTGTTTTAGACTAGAGAAAGATTGCTATTAAAGATCCACAATTACAAAGTGGTAAACAAGTAAGGCATAGAAGTGTACTCTTTACCGCTTTCCACAACTGTTCGCTTAACAATAAATAAAGATCATTCCATTGAGTCCAAAATCAAAATGGCAGATCATTACATAAAGCACAGAGTTGTTACTGTTCTAAGAAGTGGGCATGTCAAATTTAGGGCAGGGTCTAATGCGAAGGAGATAGTGCAGTGCGGATTCAGAACCTCCGCAGCTAAGGCTGCGGAGGTTCTGAACCCGCTGATTAATCCTATTCTTAATTTGTCACTGACTAGTGGTGTGGTCCCTATGGTTTGGAAACAGGCGATGGTTGTTCCACTCCTTAAAAAGTCTGGCCTTGACCCCGAGATCCATGCCAATTATAGGCCGATTTCCCTCCTGCCTGCTCTCGCAAAGATAGTGGAAAAGCATGTTCATACTGTGCTCTCCACTTTTCTTGAAACCCATAGCTTGCTGCACCCCACCCAGTCGGGCTTTCGATCCAACCTAATCACTGAGACAGCACTTTTGGAGGTCAATGAGGCCATTAAGGAAGTGCTGGACGCAGGAGGAAGGGCCATGCTGGTAATGTTAGACCTGTCGGTGGCTTTCGACACCGTCCCTCATGAGGGTCTCCTCAGCAGACTCTATGAGATCAGTCTGAGAGGGACGGTGTTGAGCTGGTTTAGATCTTATTTAGCTGGTCGCCGGCAGGTGGTCTGGGCCCCCCCATACTCAGCCGAAGTGCCGCCTTTGGAGGTCGGAGTCCCTCAGGGGTCGGTGCTTAGCCTGACTCTTTTGACCCCTTTGGCGGTGCTGGCGGAGTCCTTTGGGGCTCAGATCGTGTCATACGCCGATGACACCCAGCTCCTTTTTGCCTGTGGGAAGGGGGCTGAGTTCGACGGAGAGAGCATCCGCGGGTGTCTTGGGGCTGTTTTCGAAGGGTGTCAGCGAAATAGCCTCAAGTGCAACCCAGATAAATCAGAGGTGCTTTTCTTCGGGTGTCAGGCTGACCCGAGCTGGCAGGATTGGTGGCCTGTGAACATGTTCCCTCCTACGTCCTCCTCTCTGGCTGCTAAGAACTTGGGGGTCAAAATTGACAACAGCCTATCGCTTAAGTCCTAGATCCTTGGACTGACAGGCACTTGCTATGGTCTCCTCAAAATGTTACGCAAGTTCCTTCCCCTGCTCCCGCTGGCGCATAGGAAGACTACGGTCCAGGCTCTTATTTGTTCTAGGCTGGACTACTCAAATGTTTTATACTTGGGTCTTCCGGACTATCTACTACAAAAACTCCAGGTGGTCCAGAACTCGGCGGCACGGGCGATTTTTGGCCTACCGCGCCGAGCGAGAGCCTCGGACCTCCTACATTCCCTACACTGGCTCCCTATTCGGAAGCGGATTGTTTTTAAAACACTTCCGCTGGCGCTTAAGGCACTCCATGCTGTGGGAGCTGAATATATTCAGAAACGTCTTGCTTTCTACAAACCAACTAGATCCCTCAGATCGGAATCTGTTGGTCTTGCCATTGTCCCTGCTGTTAGGAAAGCAAGGGTAGGGGGACGCTCTTTTCAACGCTTGGCTCCCCAGCTATGGAACACCCTCCCTCTGTCGCTCCGCTGTACTTCGAACTTGCTGGCCTTCAGAAAGGGTCTGAAGGCGTGGCTCTATGGACAGTGATTTTGCTTGTTTCTTCTCTACTTTTTTGCTTGCCCTCTGTAGTCTGCTGTGGGTTAGAAAGCGCCGGGACACTCCTTGGAGTAGCCGAGCGCTATATAAGACACCCATTACATTAACATTAACATTAACATGCAGTAAATCTCAAGGACATAAACTGAGCCGTTTAGGTGAAAGAGCATGTTCTCCAAGAGGGGAGGTTAGGATGTTGTTAGCAAAATCTCTCTCTTTGTTATTTTTTAGTTACATTGGTTTTTATTTGTAGATTCATAAATCAATAACAATATACAAAGTATTTATAAAACAATAGTAATAGAAATTGCATAGTAATACAATTACTAAAGTCATTAAAATCAAGAACAAAAGCTTATGAGTATAACTTGGTCATATGATTTCATATAAAAAGAAATAGAAGGGGAAAGATAAAGAAAAGAAATGGGGAGAAACAAAGAAAGAGCAGAGGAAAGGATAGGAAAAACAGTAAGAGAAGTAGAAATATGAGAACTGATGGAGCAAGGACTTCTATAAAAGAGACTTGCTTGGACGCAATCCTCTCATATAAACCTGTAATGAAATAATAAGATTGTATTGTCGTACTAGTATGCACTACATTTCCCATCTGTACTACTATTATAAAGAGAGAACTGTGTCCTTTGAGCCGGGTAAACTCGAAAAGTATACCACCAATCAAAACACCTAAGACATCTTTGAAAACCTCAGGGCAAGCAGAAAGACATAGGCTATTAAAAATAAAAAATATACGTTGTTTAAAAAATTTAGAAATAAAAATAAAGTACTCCTTTGCAAGTAGCGCCGGGCGCGACGTCTGCGTGATGATATCATTTGCGCTCCCAACACTTCCTGAACACTTCCTGAAATGGCGGCGAAGATCCAGACCTGCTGGGAGGACTGCAGCGGCCCTGCTTGCTGCTGGGCGAAGTGGCGGCCTGTGCGGGCGGGGCGCCTGGATCGGGACCGGCGGCTGAGGTAAGGATGAGGCTCTCCGGGACACAGGCAGGAGGGGGCCGGGCCGGGCTGGGAGGGAGCCGGGGCGGGAGGGGGAGGGCGAGGGGGGAGGGGGCGGGAGGTTGGGCGCAGGCTCACAGACAATGTCGTATCGGGCGGGGGCCGGGGCGTGCTGCACGCAAGCCTCAAATGCTGCCCCCAACCCCGTTCTGTCCCAGGCAACGCTGGGGCGGGCTGCTAGTATTTTATAAATAGGGGAAGCTTTCCTATGTGCTTTACTAACAAGTAACCCGAGTGTGATTAAAGATGGCTGCTAACGCGTGAAACTGTATTGCGAATGCTTCAACTGCATCTACTCAGCATGACGTCTTAACGCTTGGAGGGAAGAGTCTGCTTCTGCGCACTAGCATTAAATATGGCCGCTTGGAAACTCATGTGCTAAGCATCTGCTTTGCTGAAACTAAAATTTAGTTATATACTAAATGCTAATGCATAAAAAGTATTTTTAAGTAAATGGGATTATAGTAGAAATAGGTGGTATACAGTGAAACCATTTTATTTTGGAATTCATACTTTCTCTTTTGACTTCTCTATTAGTTTGTATTTGGGCCTCTGAATGAGGCTAAAGTCCGCTACCCACGTGACTTCTCTCGTCTGCGCAGAAATGTCAAGTTAAACCCGGTGATGTAAAAGCTTGAAACTCGTCCAAGGATGTTCTTGGACATGTCCTGGCAAACAAATGAACATCCTGAAGAATCAATGGATGACTGAAATTTTATACATTGCTGTCGATAAAGTTTGCAAAAGAGGGTGGGAAATAAAGCATGGAAGAACAAATTAATGGGTGGGAACTTAAACAATGAGCTTAAGAAAATTGTTCAAAACTTAGCATGGTGTGATAATCATCCTTTCAGCTTGTCAAATCAGAAATAGGAGTTTCATAAAGTTGAAACATTTAGGGGTGGTACATAACATTAAGAAAGTATAATTGGGATAGTTAGTTAAATTAGAGAGCTCCCTCGTGCAGCTGAACCCTGAGAGACTGAGATAATGTCTGAATACTGATCGAATACCAGAAGAAGCAGACTTAGAATTTCAGCGCAAAATAGAATTTAGAAGAAGATCGCAGAAGAATCAAGGAGATAATAGAATTAGAAGAAGATCGTGGAAGAATCGAAGAGGAAGTTAGTGTGAGAGAGGGGTGAGACGCAGGCGTCAAATCCAGAAGAGGTAATCTATCTTGTCCCATAACTTTTACAAATGGTTTATCATGCATTTGCAAGATCAGGTTTCAGGCACCATGGAAATATCCAGAAATGTCACCTGAATAAGCATCAAGCAACCAGCATAGATGACCTCAACATGTACTTTCCGAAAGACAGCCCTCATCAATTTAATCCCCTGCACCTGTTCCTTGCTATAAGCAATTAGAACATGACCTTTGTGAACATTTTAAAGCACCTTCTAGAAGGCAGCCACATCAAGTTAATTATCTGCACCTGTTCCTTGTTACAAACAATTAGAATGTGACCTTTATGAAAATTCTAAAGCAGTCTTATTTAAGAACGTACACACTCCTCCCCTTCGCTTAGCCTCTTCGCCTATCACTTACCTGTTTCCAGACTTCCAAGACTTTGTCTTTCCAGCTCCCTTGATCCTCCGACTTCAACCTCACCGTAAAGAATGTCCTCCATTAGCTACGCACCTGGATGTAAAACAGAACAAGAAGAAAAGGATAGATGCAATAACAGACTTGATTTTACTAAGCGCTGAGCTCAGTTGCAACATTGTACTGCAAACAAAAGTAACCAGTGTTTTTGTTCAACTTGTACATACTGTTGGCCGGGCTCTGCCAGAGAGGACTTGAGAGAAGCCAAGCCTGTCCAAATTTGCTTGTGGGTTTGATGCTGAAATACTACTCACTATAGTTTCAAAAATGTTGATAAAGGAGCCTGTACGGACAATCTAAATGAAAACTAAACAAGCAACAAAACTAAAAGTTCCATCACACTGGTGTGAATGCAAGCTGCAGTGTAGCTGTTGAATAGACGAGCAACAGCATCTTTGACTCTACACGCTCTCGCCATCCCAACCAACTTCCCACTGGGATTTGCCACTGGAGCAGTGTCTTCTCCTGTAAACTGAGGGAAAGTCTTGGGAGTCTTGGGAGGATTCAGGAACTAAGATCGCCGCCCCATTGACATCCTCTGGGATCCATGTAGGTGCATGAAAAGGGTAACCAATATAGATCCGATTTAACCTTCTGGCGTACCGATAATGAAGAAACATTGGCTGTTCTATGTTCATCGCAAATAAAATTCCACCATGTTGATATAGATCATTTTGAAGTATCTTTCCTACAGGAAAGTATAAGCTTAAGAGCAAGTGCAATAAATAGATTAAACAAAGAGCTGAACACTAGCGCCGCCCTGACTCACTACTTCTCCTGAGGCACAGCCGGGAGCCACGATCTTTAATCATTTTAAAAAACTGTATTGTTTCTGTGTTTTAATATTGTAAACTTGCCTGCTCTTGACCTAGGATTTCCCTTGGCTCTACAACACCCGTGAACAGCGGATTTAGCGCTGCAGCGGGCGAGGTTGGCTCTGATTCCAATTGCCGCCATTCGCGCGTCGTGCAGGCCACGCCCACCCACTTAGGCCACGCCCCCTTTTCGGCAATTGCATTTAAAGCGCTGAACACTAGCGCCGCCCTGACTCACTACTTCTCCTGAGGCACAGCCGGGAGCCACGATCTTTAATCATTTTAAAAAACTGTATTGTTTCTGTGTATTAATATTGTAAACTTGCCTGCTCTTGACCTAGGATTTCCCTTGGCTCTACAACACCCGTGAACAGCGGATTTAGCGCTGCAGCGGGCGAGGTTGGCTCTGATTCCAATTGCCGCCATTCGCGCGTCGTGCAGGCCACGCCCACCCACTTAGGCCACGCCCCTTTTTCGGCAATTGCATTTAAAGCGCTGAACACTAGCGCCGCCCTGACTCACTACTTCTCCTGAGGCACAGCCGGGAGCCACGATCTTTAATCATTTTAAAAAACTGTATTGTTTCTGTGTTTTAATATTGTAAACTTGCCTGCTCTTGACCTAGGATTTCCCTTGGCTCTACAACACCCGTGAACAGCGGATTTAGCGCTGCAGCGGGCGAGGTTGGCTCTGATTCCAATTGCCGCCATTCGCGCGTCGTGTAGGCCACGCCCACCCACTTAGGCCACGCCCCTTCCCAACCCCCCCCCCCCCACACTTGTATATAGGATGTGCCCATACCGGAAGCGCAGCGGACGAGCGCAGCGGGCGCGACGATTGCGCGCCGAAGGCGCGCCTAAGGCAAGCCCGTCTGCGCCCGTCCGCGGCCGGCAGGGGCCTGGGGCCTGTCATTCTGCCCAACACACCTCCTATGCTCCTGGGGACCTGATTGCTTTACACTCACTCCGGTCGCTTGAATCTACCAGCTATTCTAGACTGCTACAACTAGGTATTTATCAAGCCCGCAGTATTTTTCCTGAGTTTCGGATCCTCCCGTCTCTCCTCACTTCTGAGCCCACAGTCCCCTTCCTTTCTTCTAATCCCCTGCCCGCTCAGGCATCCGCTAACATGGAATTAGCAATTATTTACCTCAATACCCGATCACTAGTCAGTCACCAACTTGACATTTGCCACCTCCTGGACTCAGACCGACCTGACATTCTTCTCCTAACAGAGACCTGGCTGAATGAGGATTCTTCCCCTGACATCTTGGCAGCCATTCCTCCGGGGTATTACATACTTCAAGCCAATCGGCCAGCCGGTAAACCGGGAGGTGGCGTAGCCGCCATCATCAAACTTTCCCTCAGGTTCACTTCCCTTTCTTTACTCACCATCCCCCAGGTGGACTACCTGGCAATTAGACTCGAATCCTCGGTGTCCCCTCTTACCTGTATCCTGGTATACCGCCCCCCTCAATCTATGCCTAACTTCCCTTCTCACTTTGGTGATCTGCTTTCTCAGCTCACAATTAATAACTCCAAACTCCTGGTCCTGGGAGACTTCAACTACTGGCCGTCAGACGCCCATGAAAGCTCCCAATCCTTGGCCTTTACTGATCTACTAACTGGGCTTAATGGCCTTCAACACGTTCACTTACCTACTCACTCTAAGGGCCATATCCTAGACCAGTTGTGGACCTATAATCTTGAAATTAAGTCACTTACGATCTCACCTTGCCACTGGTCAGACCATCATTTAATCTCCTTTCTCCTCCTGGTCCCTCCTCCGCCCTCCCGTAGCCGAGGCCCTAGCCTTTTGGCTCGTAATTGGAACAAAGCAGACCTTGACCTATTTTTTACTTCTTTATCATCTTCGGTTCTGCATAGCTCTGGCCCTATAGACTCCCAAGAAGACGCACTTGTCAAATGGCTAGAGTCCGCCAGCGACAAGGTCGCCCCCCTTAAGTTAATTAGAACTAAGCGCCCCCACGACGCACATCGATGGTTCTCTGATAGACTTAAATCCTTAAAATTAGGACTCCGCCAAGCCGAGCGCCGCTGGCGTAGAAGCTATGACCCTTCAGAGAAACTACACTTCCTAAAATTATCTGGAGAATACAAACTGGCAATTTCTGCCGCCAAAACTGCCTACTTCTCCGCAAAAATCCTTAACTCCGCGCAAAAATCTAAAGATATTTTCGCCATTGTGGAGGAGCTCTCACATCCAGATAGGGTGACCATCAAACCCCTTCCATCTCAGGCACTCTGTGATTCCCTTAACTGCTTTTTCATAGAAAAAATTAGCAAAATCAAAAATAGTATTTCTCCTGGACCCCCGGCTATACCCCTCGCAGAGGCCGCCCCATCTCTTAACCCTCATTCCTTGACTCAGTTCCCCCCCATATCAGAAGAAGTCTTCCTTGCCCTGCTCAACAAAGTCTCCTCTGGTTCCCCCACAGACTGCTGCCCTCCCGTGATTCTCCGGGCTGCCTTTTCGGCTTGCCCCGTCCTTCCGCTGGCCCTCCTGAACAGCTCCCTTCTGCTCGGTGAGGTCCCCAGCCAGTTTAAGAACGCGGAGGTAGTACCCATATTAAAGAAACCCAACGCCGACCCCACGGTTATGGGCAACTTCCGTCCCATTTCCCTCCTTCCTTACCTAAGCAAAGTACTTGAGGCATATGTAACCAGCGTCCTCAGCTCCTTTATTGAGGACTCCAACTTCCTAGACTCTCAGCAAGCAGGGTTTAGACCCGCCCACTCGACAGAGGCGGTCATCCTCTCTGTAATGGAGGAACTTCGTAGAGGCGCTGATTCCAACATTAGCCAAGCCCTGATTCTCTTGGATTTGTCGGCGGCCTTTGACACGGTCGACCACACCATCCTGGTCGACCGTGTCAAAGAGGCGGGCATCAGAGGGACGGCCCTTAATTGGGTCCGCTCCTTCCTGACGAACCGCCACCAATCTGTCCGACTCTCCCAATTTTCTGCGGACAGGAAGAAGCTCACCTGCGGTGTGCCGCAGGGGTCGTCCTTGTCCCCGCTCCTTTTTAATCTGTACCTCACCCCCCTGATCCGCTCCCTCCGGGGAAGGAATGTCACTGCATTTAATTATGCAGATGACATTCAGCTCATTTTCAATCTCGACTCCTCGGATGAAGCAGCTCAGGACTTCCAGTCTACCCTCTGCCATATCAGCAATTGGATGGGCGCTCACCATCTCAAACTTAATCCCGACAAGACGGAGCTTGTTCTTGTCGGAGGCCCATCCAACCCCTGGAATTCCACCTTCTGGCCCCTTTCCCTTGGCCCCTCTCCTTGTCCTGCTGACAAGGTAAAAAACCTGGGGGTCTACATCTCACACGATCTCTCCATGAAACATCAGGTCAGTGCCACAGTGTCCTCTTGCTTTTTCCAGCTTAGGAAAATTCGTAAAATAGCCCATTTTTTGACTACCGAAGCTCTCACCCTGGTGTTGCTGGCATTAGTCATCTCTCGGATCGACTATGCCAACGCCCTGTATGCAGGTATCCCACAATATCAAATTAAAAGACTTCAGCTAATACAGAATCAGGCAGCCCGCCTGATTTACCATCAACCAAAACATCATCACGTCCGTCCTCTGCTCAAAGCCCTTCATTGGCTTCCTGTATCGGAGCGTTGTAAGTTCAAACTAGGCTGTTTGACCCACAAATCCTTGGCCGGCATTGGTCCCTCCTTCATTTCCTCTCTTCTGCACCCCTATGTCCCCCCCAGACACCTCCGATCTTCTCACCATGCGCTCCTCCAGACACCTAGGTTTAAGCGCAAAAAACACGGAGGTCTCAGATTCTCCTTTCTGGCCCCCTCACTCTGGAACTCTCTCCCGCTGGAACTTAGACTCTCCTCTTCTTACCCTCACTTTAGGTCTCTCCTTAAAACCCACCTTTTCCGCAGCGTCTACACATAATCTTCTTTTTTCTCCCCTACATGCCTCCCGTTGAATTAGTGAACAGCGCCAAGAAACCGTCCGGTGTAAGTTGCGCTATATAAGTCTTTTTTACATTACATTACAAACAACATAGGTTTAGGAGAGATAAGATCAAAGTCAGATGACAGAGAGCCAAAAAAGAAACATTCTGAATTGATAGTTGAATATTACATCTTTAAACACTTGGACCATATAACATTCCAAAAGTTAAACACATGAGACCAGTAATACAGTAAATTCGTTAGAATACCATTGAAGGTAGAACAAGACCAACATAATGGAGAAGTAGTTGGATCAAATTTGTAGAAACATTCATGATTAATAACAGCTCTATTATAAACAAAAAAGTTGAGATTGAGTGACACGTGCAGCTTCAGAGGTGTTACACACTTTAAGCTATATTTTATCCCATCAATAAACAGGGAATGACACAGAAAGTTCACTTTCCCATAATAATTCAATAAACATTTTTAATTATACAGTATTTGGAGATAATAAAGTTGTAGTATATATGAGCAGTTTTAGGGATGGAACTATGAACAATATTGTGTAATGGTGTTAAGGGTGCGATTGGTGCAGGATCAGGAGGAACATTATTCGACATTCAAAAAGAGCAGACAATATTAAATTATATTCCTGTAAAAAGGAGATTGGTAAGTTATATTGTGTTTGTAGTTTGGGAAAAGGTATATCAGAGTTATGTCTTACTAGTTGATAAACATATATAACATGCTTCTCTTTCTATGTCTCAAATAAAAGGATTAACTAAACAATGTAATAAACATAGTATACCAAATGGAAGAGGCTAGAAAACGTTGAGTAAAATCAAATCCAGCTAAAAATGTTGTATGTAACAAACGCTGTGAATATTTTTAAATCAGGTTACTATAAATAAAAATACAATTAGACATGTAAACCACATCATTAAATGAGACATACTCCAGTAAGGAGTGTTCAAATACAAGCAATCCTGGTATGGGAGAGCCTTGAAAGTCAGTAATTAAGACATAAGATTGTTGGATTAAAAAAGCAGAGTAGTATAACTTAAAATCAGGAAAACTGACACCTTCATTTGTTGGGTGTTTAAACTTTGAAAGGGCAATACAGGAGTGGTTGTTTTTCTAGGGACATGTGGTACAAATAGAATTAATAAGGCTAAAGTAGTAATTGGGTACTTTGAAAGGTAACATAGATAATGTATAAAGAACATGTGGCACACTCATCATCTTGAGGGTATCTAATCTACCCCACCATGATAAATGAAGGGTAGACAAGGATGTGAGCAATTTCTGAATTTTAAGCTTTAAAGTATTACAATTGTGGCTAATTATGCTTGAAATAGTAGGAGAACACCAAACACCTAGGGCGCCCTGTAAAATTACTATTAGCAAGAAGATATTGATAACATAATGAATTCAATGGTAAAATGTCCATTTTGAAAAGGTTTAGCTTATATCCAGAAATGTTAGAATATAGGTTGATCTCTTGTAAAATAAAAACGGATTTTAAGAGAACAGGGGATTAGACATGCATATCAGAACATCATCAGCATAAGCGGAGAACTTAGTTTCAAAGGAATTGTGTTTGAATCCAGAGATAAATGTATTGCAATGAATGCATTCAAGGAAGGGTTCTACACAAAGAGTAAAAAGCAAAGGGGAGAGGGAACAACCTTGTCTGGTACTTCTATGTAAATTTAAATGAGCGGAAAAATGTACATTGACAAAAACACTGGCAAAAGGGTCAGTGTATAGTAATTTTATAAATGAAATACATTTAGGGCCAAAGCCAAACCAATGAAGAGTAAAAAACATAAATTGCCAATTACTGAGGTTAAATGCCTTTTTGGCATCAAGAGATAAGACTGCAAGTATTTCTTACCAAATGCAAGAATGTTAGAAAACATTGTAGCATTATCCGCAGCAAATCTACCCTTAATAAAACCAGATTGATCAATTTTGATAAGAAGTCATTTAGGAACAAAAATAAATAAAAAGAAGGAAAGTAGTTTAATAGAAAATCCGACTGGGTCCAGGACTTTAAATTTTTGTACGGATTTTATAGCATCTATAATCTCCTGAAGGGATATATCGGCTTCTAACGAGTTACATTTATCTGGGATGGAAGGATGATTAGGAAGACTATTAAAATGTTTCTATATCATGTTTTAAGGGATTATCTTCTGTATAGAATGATTTGTAGAAATCTTGGCACACACTAGGAATATCAGAATCGGAGGACTCAATCTTATCGGTGAGTTCGTTATGAATTATGCCCAATATTTTTATGCTCAGATTTTTCTTTTTTAATTAGCCAACATTTTCCCGCTTTATTTTGACCTCTGGGATATTTCGATTCAACCTTACTGACTGCTTGGCATTAGAGGTTCCTTGGATTACCATTGGGTCCCACAAAAAGCTTCAAAGAGCTGGTAAACAACACAGTAAAAATGCTGTCCCTCATGGTGGACAAAGTTGCGTTAACAGAAAGGGCATATGGATGGTTAATTATTCAGAGCTACACTAGATGCTCCCCCCAACCATATGTAGGAGCTGGTTTTACTAGACCAAAAAATGAAAAATACCTGTATCCGAGGCTGAGCATTTTACCATCAATGCTGCATCTGCACCACAGAAATGGGCACAGCCAACTACACTGTGCAGATTATGAGGCGATGCAAAAGAAGACGTTTTACACCTACTGTGCATATAGAAGAGCTTAGATAGGGAACAACAAATCTTGCTGAAGCCTGCCCTGATAAGAATTCAGATAAGAACATGCAGGCATGCAGTGAAAGCTTGCTTTGAAGGAGGGGATATCCAGCTAGCTTGCTGTCTGGTTCGATTCATGGGTGTAGCAGGAACAAAGTTAAATATCAGCACTTAGCCGCACTTACTTTATAGACAATTTTGCCATTGCAGGTTCACATAATTAATTAATACAGTTATCTGTAACCTCTGGCTTACATCTAAGGATTTTAGATAATTTATATTTTGCTGTATTGATACAATAGGGCTTTATTTTATGTCAAATTATTGTTTTATGAATTTGGAAAGGCTTTAATGATGTTGTTTTACAATGCAATTGGTTTTAAGCATTCATGCTAATGAGTAAAGACGATTCGACTATCAAAACTGCCAGATGAACTTAAAAGCGTTCATTAGAGTGCCCTCTGGATGAATTCTAATAGGCGATCACGCAATCAAGGACTCCCTCTCCCATTTTGCATGTGACATTGATGATTCAATCTTATCGTTTTTGAAATTGTAGTTCTTTCTATTAGTGTATTGTATGCAATGGTTTTTATTAACTAGGCATATAATAAAATTTGCAATTTGTTTTTTTTATTTCAACCTTAAGTAGGAGGTTACAAGCATCAGTGGAGGCAAGTATATTGAGGGTAGACTTGGCTGTAATCATTTCATGTAAAACAGAGGAGGAATTGGAGGTAAAGTAAGTAAATTCAAGTGTTTTAAATTGTTGTAGTAATGTCAGATATAGGGAATTAACTATCCTTTTCCTTTTTGCAGAATAAGCTAAAGTAAAGGCCATAAAGGAGGCTTTGAAAGTATCCCAGGTATTGGGAATGGAAGTTTCAATAGACTGGTTAATAAAAAAAATCATTAATAAAAGCGATTGTTTCTGTAATAAAATTGATGTCCAATAGGAGAAGGTTGTTGAATCTCCAAGACCTGTTTTAGAGTTATTGAGAGATAAATCAAAAGATGCTAAAACAGGGGCATGATCTGAAATAAAAATGGAGCCAATTTCTGATGACTTTATAGAAGGAAGGAAGTATTTAGTGACTAAAATGTAATCAATTCTGGGCATAGTATGAAGTACATTAGAAAAAACATAAATTCTAAACTATCATTGTTTCAAGTTTTCAAAACATCAAATATGGATGAGGGGCAATGGCTGATTGAAATACTTTCTGGGCTTTATCAGGGTTACATTTGCATTTATAATTCCTATCAGTAAAAGAGTCTAACCATTGATTAAATGCTACAGTAATGTTGGGATTGTCAATGAAAGGCAATTTTATTTTAATTTAATGCCAAAAATCAGGATCAGGTGTGACAGAACCAATGATGCTAGATAAAGAAATCTGTTTATTATGAATTATAACATTAACCAGTACCCATCGTCCATCAGTGTCACATTGAGTTGATACAATCTGTGCATTTAGCCATTTATGAAAACACTACAGTTACAGTTAATGGTTGGAGAAAAACAACTTGGCCTACCCATTTCTGTTTTAGTGTAAGCTACTCAACATCATAATAATGTGTTTCCTGTAAAAAAAGTAATGTGAATTAAATGTTGACAGATGACAGAATACCTTTTGTCTTTTGACTGGATCTCCCAAACAACAAACATTCGACGAAACAACATCAAACATATTAGGGAAACCGAGTAGGGAAACAGGAACATGGATGAGAAGCTGAAAAACGTAAAAGGAAACAAAAAGACACTGTTCATTAACATTGGCATTAAATATAAGCAACTCAAACATGGTAACTATAAAAAACAGATATGCACACTCACATAATTACAAGAAAAAAAGTAGAAAGAAGAAATAGGATATGAACAAAAGGATGAAAAGACAGATCAAAGATAGAGATTCAGATCTGAAGCAAAGAGAATGAGGACTGACCATGAGATGAGTCAGAACCAAAAAGAGGAACAACAGCAGAGAGATAAAAAACATAACACAGCAATATACTTAGAAAAATACAGAAAAAAGAACTGAGAAAAACATGTTCATGACAAAATGTTTAAGAAATTCAAACATTGATATCCATAGTATGAGATCAAATATTCTGAATAAATGATTTTAGTTTAACAGGATCATTTGTAGGTAATTTGAAAGAGACAGGGATGTAAAATGCCATAGCGAATATTCAACTGTTTCATTTAAGTTTGAAGGGCAAGGAACTCTTTACTTCTAGGGTTTGCAGCTTCAGAAAAGTCTTGAGAGATGAAAATATTGTAGCCGGACCATACAAGGTAACGTTTTTCTTTAGCTGCCTTCAAGACATTTATCTGGTCCGTGAACTCCAAGAATAGCATTATGATACCTCTAGGTCTATTGGAATGGGGTTGAGGATGACTAAGACAATGTGCCCATTGAATATTAAGAGAAGGTGTCCTTTAAAGACCAACAAGATTTGACAAGAATTTCGTCAGGAAGGCAAGAAGATCAGGACCCTCATGATTCTCCGGTAATCCATATAAGGTAAGATAATTTGGTCTGTTCCTCTTTTCAAGGTCCTCGGTATGCAGTTTAGGTTCTTGGATTTCTTGATAAAGCAAAGCAATCTTGCCAACCACATCTTAAGGATTACTAAAAAGTTGTTTTATTTCAAACATCTTGCCCTCCATAACTATCCACTGGCCCTCCGTATGTTGAAGCTTTTCATTAGTCGCACATATGAAAGCCTTAAGACCCCGCACCTCATCAAGGATAGTATCCAAAACAAGACATAATAGGTGATGGAGAATCATTCTTCGCCCTTTTAGGTTTTGTGCTAGAAGAAGTGGATTTAGCAGAAGTAACTAAATTGCTGGCCATTTTTAAGTAGTGCATAGAAAGATGCAGAATCTTCTGGAGTCGTCTATCATGCCCACACAGTATGCTGATGGCTTATGCATATAAAATAGTTAATAAAAATCACAGAGCAGATTCCTCATAAGATAAATACTGAGAGTAGCAGAAATTACAGGTCACAAGGACCAAAGAAGAAAGTACTTGGTATTTTTCAAGGAGGTAAAGAAATGAAATAAGGAACATGTAGTAACTCTTTTGGAGGAGGCAGAAGAAGAATGTAGCAGAAAACAGTCACCCAATTTTGCTACAGGTTAGGAAGAATTCCATTGGAAATACTCATAAAGGCTACATGCGTAAAGGAGTATTGTGCAGAAAGTTTTAAAATATGAGGAAAGAGCGGTGTGCTAACAAAATGGCATCTGCTCCTTAGTTATGCACGTTTCACAGCCATAATGCAGAATGATATTTAAAAAAACAGTCTTCAGAAAATATTGAAGTAAAAAAATATATAGTAGCAATTCCAAAATGCACACAAAGCCATATTTAGGACTTTGGTCCAAACACAGCAAAAGAAGGCATGAGATAGCTGACAACACGAGCGGTGCACTGATTAAATGGAGGACGCTAGCATCTCATAGGAACTCACCGCTGCGGCTCCGGGGCAAACTAGAAGCTCCTCGGTTATTTACTGCAGGGAAAAAGCATTGCTGGGATCCAAGGGAGCACATAGAAGCATTAGAGGCCACCAAGCACAGACTAAACACAGCTATTTTAGAGGTAATTGCTCCGTGTTGCAACAGAGCTCAGCAATCGTTGGTGCAGAAGCTACGTGCCCCGCTAAAATGTTTTTGAAGGAGAAGAGCTTTCAGCAGTTATGTTTTGAAGGCCACAGGGGAAGAATTCAGATAAGAACATGCAGGCATGCAGTGAAAGCTTGCTTTGAAGGAGGGGATATCCAGCTAGCTTGCTATCTGGTTCGATTCATGGGTTTAGCAGGAACAAATTTAAATATCAGCACTTAGCCGCACTTATTTTTATAGACGATTTTGCCATTGCAGGTTCACATAATTAATTAATACAGTTATCTGTAACCTCTTGCTTACATCTAAGGATTTTAGCTAATTTATATTTTGCTGTATTGATACAATAGGGCTTTATTTTATGTCAAATTATTGTTTTATGAATTTGGAAAGGCTTTAATGATGTTGTTTTACAATGCAATTGGATTTAAGCATTCATGCTAATGAGTAAAGACGATTCGACTATCAAAACTGCCAGATGAACTTAAAAGCGTTCATTAGAGTGCCCTCTGGATGAATTCTAATAGGCGATCACGCAATCAAGGACTCCCTGTCCCATTTTGCATGTGGCATTGATGATTCAATCTTATAGTTTTTGAAATTGTAGTTCTTTCTATTAGTGTATTTTATGCAATGGTTTTTATTAACTATATATAATAAAAATTTGCAATTTGTTTTTTTTTATTTCAACCTTAAGAAGGAGGTTACAAGCATCAGTGGAGGCAAGTGTATTGAGGGTAGACTTGGCTGTAATCATTTCATGTAAAACAGAGGAGGATTTGGAGGTAAAGTAAGTAAATTCAAGTGTTTTAAATTGTTGTAGTAATGTCAGATATAGGGAATTAACTATCCTTTTCCTTTTGGCAGAATAAGCTAAAGTAAAGGCCATAAAGGAGGCTTTGAAAGTATCCCAGGTATTGGGAATGGAAGTTTCAATAGAATGGTAAATAAAAAAAATCATTATTAAAAGCAGTTGCTTCTGTAATAAAATTGATGTCCAATAGGAGAATCTTGTTGAATCTCCAAGACCCGTTTTAGAATTATTGAGAGATAAATCAAAAGATGCTAAAACAGGGGCATGATCTGAAATAAAAATGGAGCCAATTTCTGATGACTTTATAGAAGGAAGGAAGTATTTAGTGACTAAAATGTAATCAATTCTGGGCATAGTATGAAGTACATTAGAAAAAACATAAATTCTAAACTATCATTGTTTCAAGTTTTCAAAACATCAAATATGGATGAGGGGCAATGGCTGATTGAAATACTTTCTGGGCTTTATCAGGGTTACATTTGCATTTATAGTTCCTATCAGTAAAAGAGTCTAACCATTGATTAAATGCTACAGTAATGTTGGGATTGTCAATGAAAGACAATTTTATTTTAATTTAATGCCAAAAATCTGGATCAGGTGTGACAGGACCAATGATGCTAGATAAAGAAATCTGTTTATTATGAATTATAACATTAACCAGTACCCATCGTCCATCAGTGTCACCTTGAGTTGATACAATCTGTGCATTTAGCCATTTATGAAAACACCACAGTTACAGTTAATGGTTGGAGAAAAACAACTTGGCCTACCCATTTCTGTTTTAGTGTAAGCTACTCAGCATCATAATAATGTGTTTCCTGTAAAAAAAAGTAACATGAATTAAATGTTGACAGATGAGAGAATACCTTTTGTCTTTTGACTGGATCTCCCAAACAACAAACATTCGACGAAACAACGTCAAACATTTTAGGGAAACCGAGTAGGGAAACAGGAACATGGATGAGAAGCTGAAAAACGTAAAAGGAAACAAAAAGACACTGTTCATTAACATTGGCATTAAATATAAGCAACTCAAACATGGTAACTATAAAAAACAGATATGCACACTCACATAATTACAAGAAAAAAAGTAGAAAGAAGAAATAGGATATGAACAAAAGGATGAAAAGACAGATCAAAGATAGAGATTCAGATCTGAAGCAAAGAGAATGAGGACTGACCATGAGATGAGTCAGAACCAAAAAGAAGAACAACAGCAGAGAGATAAAAAAATAACACAGCAATATACTTAGGAAAATACAGAAAAAAGAACTGAGAAAAACGTGTTCATGACAAAATGTTTAAGAAATTCAAACATTGATATTCATAGTATGAGATCAAATATTCTGAATAAATGATTTTAGTTTAACAGGATCATTTGTAGGTAATTTGAAAGAGACAGGGATGTAAAATGCCATAGCGAATATTCAACTGTTTCATTTAAGTTTGAAGGGCAAGGAACTCTTTACTTCTAGGGTTTGCAGCTTCAGAAAAGTCTTGAGAGATGAAAATATTGTAGCCGGACCATGCAAGGTAACGTTTTTCTTTAGCTGCTTTCAAGACATTCATCTGGTCCGTGAACTCCAAGAATAGCATTATGATACCTCTAGGTCTATTAGAATAGGGTTGAGGATGACTAAGACGATGTGCCCATTGAATATTAAGAGAAGGTGTCCTCTAAAGACCAAGAAGATTTGACAAGAATTTCTTCTGGAAGGCAAGAAGATCAGGACCCTCATGATTCTCCGGTAATCCATATAAGGTAAGATAATTTGGTCTGTTCCTCTTTTCAAGGTCCTCAGTATTCAGTTTAGGTTCTTGGATTTCTTGATAAAGCAAAGCAATCTTGCCAACCACATCTTAAGGATTACTAAAAAGTTGTTTTATTTCAAACATCTTGCCCTCCATAACTATCCACTGGCCCTCCGTTTGTTGAAGCTTTTCATTAGTCGCACATATGAAAGCCTTAAGACCCCGCACCTCATCAAGGATAGTATCCAAAACAAGACATAATAGGTGATGGAGAATCATTCTTCGCCTTTTTAAGTTTTGTGCTAGAAGAAGTGGATTTAGCAGAAGTAACTAAATTTCTGGCCATTTTTCAGTAGAGCATAGAAAGATGCAGAATCTTCTGGAGTGGTCTATCATGCCCACACAGTATGCTGATGGCTTATGCATATAAAATGGTTAATAAAAATCACAGAGCAGAAACCTCATAAGATAAATACTGAGAGTAGCAGAAATTACAGGTCACAAGGACGAAAGAAGAAAGTACTTGGTATTTTTCAAGGAGATAAAGAAATGAAATAAGGAACATGTGGTAACTCTTTTGGAGGAGGCAGAAGAAAAATGTAGCAGAAAACAGTCACCCCATTTTGCTACAGGTTAGGAAGAATTCCATTGGAAATACTCATAAAGGCTACATGCGTAAAGGAGTATTGTGCAGAAAGTTTTAAAATATGAGGAAAGAGCGGTGTGCTAACAAAATGGCATCTGCTCCTTAGTTATGCACGTTTCACAGCCATAATGCAGAATGATATTTAAAAAAACAGTCTTCAGAAAATATTGAAGTAAAAAAATATATAGTAGCAATTCCAAAATGCACACAAAGCCATATTTAGGACTTTGGTCCAAACACAGCAAAAGAAGGCATGAGATAGCTGACAACACGAGCGGTGCACTGATTAAATGGAGGCCGCTAGCATCTCATAGGAACTCACCGCTGCGGCTCCGGGGCAAACTAGAAGCTCCTCGGTTATTTCCTGCAGGCAAAAAGCATTGCTGGGATCCAAGGGAGCACATAGAAGCATTTGAGGCCACCAAGCACAGACTAAACACAGCTATTTTAGAGGTAATTGCTCCGTGTTCCAACAGAGCTCAGCAATCGTTGGTGCAGAAGCTACGTGCCCCGCTAAAATGTTTTTGAAGGAGAAGAGCTTCCAGCAGCTATGTTTTGAAGGCCACAGGGGAAGAAGTGGTACATAGTTTTGGGGATAAGGAGTTTCATATTCTGGTTACGTTTACTTAGAAGGCTTGTACCTTTATTAATCCTTTTTAAAGGGAAGATGCAGTTCTGGCCATTGTGCTGATTTGTGGATGTAGGTCGAGTCTTTTATCTAGAATGACCCATAAGGACGTGAAACTGTAAACAATGGTGGGTCTGCTGTTATGGGTGTTGAGTGACCCCATCCATGATTGTACCAGAAGTGTTGATGTTGAATAGAAGATGAAGAGGAATTCCATTTTGGCACAGTTTCCTTTTAGATTATGAGAATTCATCCAGTCCTGAACAGAGTTTAGAGTTATGGTGAAGTATGAGATGTCCTTGCACGAGGACAACTTTAAATGCAGCTTGTTGTCATTTGCATTTCAATAATAGAATATCCCTGCCATTCTTAGCTGGACTCCAATAGGCTTAACATAACGGCTGAATAAGGTTGGAGTGAGGATAGACTCATGTGGGACCCCTTGATCTACTGCCATCCGAGTTGAAAGACAGTCAGTAATTTTGATCCTCTGCAACCACCCTTAAGGAATGATTAATTCCTGAAGAGTAGATACTTTTATGTACTATGTAATCAAAATAAATTCAATTCCTGAGTGTATCAAGGAGCGTAAGGTGGTTTACTGTGTGGAAGGCTGCTAATAAGTTGAAATGAATCAAGAGCCAAGCTTTGCTAGAATCAAGTATTCATAGAGCATCATCAACCACCTGCAGCAGTACTGTTTCAGTATTACAGCCCAGATTGAAACCGGATAGGTATTTGTCAAGGTGTTTGTTGTGTTAGATGTGCTGGGTGTGTTGCTCTGTGACACGTACTTCGACAATTTTTGCAAGGAATGGCAGGTTGGGGAGAGGGAGAAAATTGTTGAGGTCGCTTATCACAGATCTCTATTTACCAAAATGCTAGGGGTAGCAGAAGTGACATCACATTTAATTTGCCTCTAATGACCTCATATGAAATGATATCAAAAGACCTTTGACCCGTTGCCACACTTCACATAGCTGTCTGTTTTTCATTTTTTTAAAACAATTTTTATTTGTATTTAAGTTTTATAAACATCATTATAGCTGTCTGTTTTTCAAATGTCCCTCATCTCTCTCTCCTTTTGTCACTTCCCTGTCACTGTATCTATCCCAGCTGTCTTTTTTCACTGCTCTCATGTTATCTCAGGTATTCCCTTCTCTCACTATACTTTCTCACCAGTTCTATTTTTTTTACCTCTCTTTCACCTGTCCCCCACCGCTCTTACTCCCTTATCTTTCACTTTCTCACCTGTCTCTGTCAAAATCACCTCCATATCTTTCTGCATCTCTTTGGGTTACGGTGTAAGAGATTAGTCACCCCCGTAGCCAAACCAATGGTCCGACCACAATTAGATCAGGTGGGCGTACCATTATGTCAGCGGTGTGTATATTCTGTCATCAGCAATGGAGTATACACACTGCCAAGATATAAATTGTGGAGAAGTGTGGCTCAATGGTTAGAGCAGGCAGACCTTGATGCAGAGCTCATGCCAGGGACCAGGGTTCGATTCCTGCCCCGGCGGGTCTCGGGCTCATTAATTCCCCTGACCGGATATTCTTGCCTCAGTGCCTATTCTGATCATGAGTCCCACGCTGCAACTCTGGGCAATAGCTTGCTTAGTCTCCACAACGGCCCTCACAACGTGAGGGATGCCTGGTCTGCACCATGGGGGTACCCAGGAGTGGACACTTCACAGGGAAAGCCAGGAAGGGTTCCCTTGCGGTATTCGTACAAGCGCCGGGAAACCCACTGCGGGTAGCTGTGCGCTATACTAGTACAAAAACATTTTTACATTTTTTTTACATTTAGTGACACATTGAAAGGAAGCGCAATAGGGTACGATACATTTGCAAAAATTGAGCTCCTAAACACCCACAATGATGATATTCTATCCAAATTAGATGACTTCTTCAACCATATATTGAGAAGTCAAGAGAAAAATCATACGCCTGTGGAGTGTTCACAGTTCAGGAACTGAAAGAAGAATTTGTATTTTAACATTTGCTTATGCTTCATGAAAAGACCTGCCTGTTGGTCGTGGGAGGAGCAAAAATTATGCACAATTTTGAGAAATGTCCTTGCTAGTATCCCTTGTGAAAACTGAACACAAAGCAGAGCTTTAAGTGGGCTGGGTCTTGCCGGTGCTCAGCACCGGCAGTTCTAAAAAGCAGGTGCTGAGAACGGTTTGTATCGGGCTCTCTATTTTTGCCCTGGGGTGGAAAAAAAAATCTTCACTCGGCAGCAGTGCCACACTTCACTGCCTTTGATGTAACTTCAAAGAGACTCTGTGTAGTTCTTTCACAGTTCCATAATTTCAGAACTAAAGCAATTTCAATATTCTATTCAACAAAGTCATAGTTCTTGCTTATTTATCTTACACAACTAACAACTGTTGGCAATAGCCCAGACTTGTTGTAGGTGTTGTTACTTGTGTTATTATATATCTGTATCCAATGACAGGAACAGCAAAATACCAGTCGAGCTGCACACTATGTTAACCATAGATTTTAAGCTTGCATATTTTTAAGCAACGCCCTTAATTACACCGGTCACGCCCCTTTGAGAGACCCCCTAGTTTTTTTATTCCACTTAAAGCCCTGACTTGAGTGTTGAGGGTTGAAAAGTCTGCAACATACTTGCAGGTTCTATTAGCAAATGTCTCCCGTAACCGGGAATGTGTGACTTGATGTCTGTACACACTACATGGAGGAGGGCGGGAAAGGGATGGGGGCGAGGAAGCAGCACAGGACTGTCTCAGGCAGGACAGCAAGGACAACCATACAAAGAGGGGTCTCATACTAGCAAGCTTTCTTGACATTTTTGAAAAGGAGGAATTGAGCTTGGTGTGGGAGCCAGTGTAAATATATCACAACAACGAGAAAGTTGTGCCCCACTGTGATGTTTGCTACGTTTAGGTGGATTTCCTAAAGCTATCAACCAATTTCGTCAAGAAGCATGAAAGTCCCCTGTACGCCAGAAGGAGCAGGTGCATGCCGGATGTTCGTTGTCTACGTAAATTAGTTCCATTTTGATTTATGGGGTGTACATGTATCCTACATGGCTCTGTGGAATGTCAGGCATGGATCCGGCCCGCCTGTACCTATCCTGGGTACCCCTGCCAAAGTGTACGATCAAATGCCAACTGAAATTTGTGTCTCAAAAACATCATACATCAGAAAGACAGGCAATGGATATGCTCAGTAAAAGTACGTCCAGTAAATATTACATGGACAGGCACCTCGCCTAGCAGTCATCACCCTCTTCCTTGCAGCAAAGGATGCTTTGTTTGAGCTCCCAGCAAGCACACTCCATGTTCAGCCGCCATGTCAGTACAGGTGCCCTACTGGGACACGTGACCCGAAAATTATGCCGCAATTAGGTCTCTTTACATTTTTGTCCTCTTCGTTCCCAAAGAATCCTCCCCATTCTTGGGGAAGGTCAGAGTTCACCTCGAGCCAATGACTCCTGCGATGTTGATTGGCTCTTTCTGTGTACGCCTCTGACTGCCTGTCACAACACGAAATGACATGGCCCGGTTTATCAATGACTATATTGCGTATGTAATTGGGATTTGATGATGGGGAATACCTGGAATGTAATTTCCGCTCTGGGAAAATAACGATGATAATAAGCTTGCCTATGAATTGATTGCTCTGCCCGGGCACATTCTTGGGTAATAGATGAGAGGATAGCAAGAGAGATTTTTTTAAATCGGGCTTGGTTTTCAGTATTTAGCTGCAAAGTGAGGGTTACTTCTCCAGAGGATAAAATACGCCTCTTCTCTACTTTTTGGGCAGATTGGAAAACGTAGTACACGCTGTACAAAAGTGTTGGTAATCATCCCCATTTTTATAAAGAAAACACAGCCTTATCTTGTTTGGCATGTCTTTAAATTGCACGATTTAATATTACCCTTCTCATAGTTTCTAATTGTATCGACCTCTCAAATATGAAAGACTGTATAACCGTGCCTGGATTCGAATCTGTTACACTCAGACAGATTTCAGAAGTAACCCACTATGCTGATTATCAGTTTGGGAACAGAGCTTTTTATTCAGTCTACCTACACAGTGTTGCTGCTTCAGAGCACTATAATTAAAAGTCCTTACCTTCTGTCATCTCAATATTAATCATTTTACAAACACAGTAGTGATAGGCCTAGGTCAGTGGACTAGCATTCAAACACCCAGATAGCAAATTGTAAACATAGAACTGCCACAGATTGAATGAATGAATGAATGAATGAATGAATGAATGAATGAATTTGGGATTTGTATTGCGCGACTTAACCCGGAGGTATCAAAGCGCATCTGATCGAAACAGCTGAGTGATCGGAGGCATCCGACAGAGGCGAATTACAGGTAGGACTCTGCGAAAATCCAGATTTTTAGACTTTTACGAAAAAGAGCAAGAGACGGCTGGCCCTTTAGGTCAGCTGGAAGCTTGTTCCACAGTTTAGGGGCAAGGGAGAAGAAGGCCCTCCCTCCCCACCTGGCCTTGACAGTTCGGGGGATAGACAGAATGTTTTTGTGGGTCGATCGCAGGGCCCTGCCCGGGGTATAGAAGGACACGAGAGACCCGATGTCCTCAGCACCCAGGCCGTGTAGAGCACGGTAGGTAAGGACAAGAACCTTAACATTAATCCTGGCCTGCACAGGCAGCCAGTGGAGGTTTTTTCTAATCCCCGAGACAGAGATACGTCTGGGGGCATCAACTACAAACCTAGCTGCTGCGTTTTGGACAACTTGGAGGCGATGAATGAGCTTTTTGCTTATGCCAAGGTAGAGGGCATTGCAGTAGTCCAGGCGAGGAGAGATGAGGGCCACTGAAACCTGTTTCCAGGCGTCAGGGGAGAGATAGTGTACAAGTTTCCTAAGGATCCTCAGTACACCACAGCAGGTGGAAACAGTCTTATTGACTTGTTTGTCAAAAGCAAGTGTGGTGTTGATGATGAACCCCAGATTCCGGGCAACTAGGGATGGCTTGGGGCATGTTCCAAGGGCCGGCGGCCACCAGTCCTAAGACCTGAGATCTTGTTTGCCACCAAAGATGAGGACCTCAGTCTTTTCCCCATTAAGTTTGAGGAAGTTTAAGGTCATCCAGCCTGCCACGGCTTCCATGCAGTTCTTAAAGTTTAGGGCTGTGGACTCCACAGAATGAGATAGGGAGACCATGATCTGGGTGTCGTCAGCGTACGACAAAACTTCCAGTCCGTAAGATCTAACAAGTCCTGCAAGTGGGGCCACATATATGTTGAAAAGTGTGGGGCTCAGGGATGATCCCTGTGGGACCCCGCATTGCAAAGGCTTGACGGAGGAAAGGAAGTCGCCCAGTTTGACCTTTTGAGCACGCTGGTTGAGGAAGGATGTCAGGAGACCCAAAGCCGGTCCTTCCACTCCCATCTCACCGAGACGCATGGCCAAGATGGAGGGAGACAGGGTGTCAAAAGTGGCTGTAAGGTCGAGCAGGATCAGAAGGGTAGTCTGACAACTGTTGACCTTAGCGCGGATGTTGTTGACCACCACTGTAAGGGCTGACTCTGTGCTGTGCGACTTCCGAAAGCCATGCTGAGAGGGGTCTAGCAAGCTAATGTTGTCCAGGAAGGCGCTGAGATTGTGATTGAGGTGGGCCTTGAGCATCTTGGCGGGGGCAGGGAGAAGGGATATGGGACGGAAGTTTTTTAGGATCCCGGGATGTAAAGTTGGCTTTTTCAATAAAGGCTTGACAATAGCCAACTTCCAGGTTGCGGGGAAAACGCACTTCGAAATTGCCAGATTCATTACATCAAGATAGGGGGGCAGCAGGACCTCTCTGCAGTTTTTCAAAATTTTGAGAGGGCAGGGGTCCTAGGGGGATCCCGATTTGAGTTTATCGAGAAGGTAATTTAAGACTTCATAGGTCAGTAGAGGAAAATTGGACAAGTGTTCTCGGGGGGCCGGAAGCGGGCTATGCCGAGAAGGGGGGACAGATGGCAGGGCGGGATCCTGAGTAGAGTTGAGGGCTTCTAAGGCGGAAAAATGTCCACGATTTTGGTGTGAAAGAACGTGGAGATCTGATCGCAAAGTTTTTGAGATGCCACAATGGGATCTGGGTGCTGAACGAGAGACAGAGAGTCCACAATATTGAAAAGATCTCTAGGGGAACTGAGTGAGGTGGTCAGATTGGGGAAGTATGACTGTTTGGCGGCTAGGATTGCGGCCTTATATCCTATGATAAGGTTTTTGTGTTTAGTCCTTTCATCAGGGTCAGGGTGGGCTCTCCAGAATCTTTCTTGCCTCCTGCACTCCTGCCTGCGTAGTCTAAGGGAGTCAGAGAACCACAGGGCAGACGGACTTTTCCTGGCGCAGTAGTGAGGTTTGGCGGGGGCAAGGGTGTTAACTGCCTCAGAGATGGTGTTGACAAGCTCCCGAGCAACAGTATCTGTATCGGTTTTAGGAGAGGACCTTAGATTGGCGATGAAGGGGCTGAGGGCCTCGTTGTTCAGTCCTCTGTAGTTCCTTTTCAGAGTCCAGATGTCATTGTCCTTTGCGGGCCGATCCAGTAGTCCAGATGTGAACTCAATAGGGACTGCCTTATGATCAGACCATGAAAGGGGGATGGGGAGGCCTACTTCCAATCTGGGATCATTGGTAAAGACCCCATCTAGTGTATGGCCCGCGGAGTGGGTGGAACATCCCACCTTTTGTGAAAGCCCACAGGAAGCCAGAGAATCCACCAGGGATATATTGTCGGGCGAATTAGAGTTTTCAAGATGAAAATTGAAATTGCCAAGGATGGTGAAATTGGGTTTATCAAAGAATGATTAGAGAATTTCTAAGAGACTAGCAGTAAAGGCCGGCCTGGGGCCAGGGGGTCTGTAAATTAAAATGCCCGTAAAGGACACCGTGGGAGAGGGACTAAGGGAGAAATGAGCGGCCTGGAAGGAGTTCTGAGGGGAAAGAAGGCATTCAATACGGCAGGTTGAGGAAGTCTTATGTAGAATGCCGATTCCCCCGCCTTTTCGGCCTACTCTATCCAGTCTCACAAAGGCGTAACCATCGGGGATGGCATCAACCAGGTCAGGACCAGCTGATTCTGAGCCCCAGGTTTCGGTGACAAAGGCCCACAAAGGCTTCCTTTCTGAGATGAAGTCTCTAAATGCGATATTGTTTTTCACTAGGGAGCGAGCATTTATAAGAAAGCCAGTTTCTCTAGGGTGGGGGGAAGAGGATTGTGTCCCAATAACAGTCGGGGCAACCGGGGGTGGGAGTGGGGCAGTGTTACACAGATTCTTAGAGCACAAACACTCAAAACCATTTTGCAGTTTCTCTGGCACATACTTATGATGACAGCTTTGCCACGGTGGCCTGAGTGCTTTAAGGGTGCTAAGGGAGTAGACAGTGTTTGTAATAGGAGAGGGGCGCGAGCCATCAGCCGACCTGACCCCTGGCACCTCCTTGGCGCTGACGGGCGCATACGGGCAGGACTCTGGCACGACTCCGGCGCTGGTCCGGTGCGTCCGATGCGGGGAAACATAGCCGTCCCCTTTTATGGACAGCTAGAGCGCGTCACAGCGTGATTCCACATCCTATATGGTCGCTAAAATGAGAACACCAAACCGGGACGATCAGTGCTAATAGTCGGCTGAAGCGTGGCCCGGGCAGCGAGGCGAAGGGGAGAGGTGTGAGGAAAATAAAAAGCTTCGTAATCAAGCTAAGTGTTAAGTAAGTATTTTAAAGGCAGATAAATGCACAACTGAACTCCCGGCTTCCGCCTCTGGAGGGACTCGAGCACACAGTGATGGCGAACGCAAGGCTCAATGAAACCCCTTTTATGGACAGCTAGAGCGCGTAACAGCGTGATTCCAAATCCAATATGGCCGCTAAAATGAGAACGCCCAGCCGGGACCGATCAGCGCTAATGGTCGGCTGAAGCGTGGCCCGGGCAGCGAGGCGAAGGGGAGAGGTGTGAGGAAAATAAAAAGCTTTGTAATCAAGCTAAGTGTTAGGTAAGTATTTTAAAAGCAGATAAATGCACAACAGACCTCCCAACTTCCGCCTCAGGAGGGACACGAGCACACAGTATCGCTCACTCACTGAGCTGCTTGTTGGCATTCTTCGAAAGATGAAAACATAGGCCTAGTCAGTGTCGGACTGGGATAGAAATCAGGCCCCGGGTCCAAATTTGAAAGGGGCACACATTAATGAATTAAAAAGCCAAACAAGCAATGACAAAGCCAATAGGTATCACCTATGCAAGAGGTATTGGCTTTGCCAATGTGTTGTAGCTATGTTGTACGCCAGTGTGGCTGCTGTTCTGCATGGCTAAAAGTTAGTGGCATAAAGGAGAGTGACATAGAGTGGCATAAAGTGGAATAGAGTGGAGTGGCGTGTAGTGTCATAGAGTGGAGTAGAGTGTTGAAGACTGGAGTGGCGTAGACTGTAGTACAGTGCTGTCGAGTATATTAGAGTGGAGGGACATAGAGTAGAATAGAGTGTTGTGGAGTAGCGTTGAGTGTTATGGAGTAGAGTTTCATGGATTAGACTGGAATGTCATGGAGTGGAGAATCATAGAGGGGAGTGGTGTATAGTAGAGTACTGTAGAGTTAAGTGATGTAGACTGGAGTATAGCAGAGGGGCGGAGAATGGTGGGGCTTACAGTGGAGGGGCCTAGGGTGGAGTAGAATGTCCTCGACAGTTGTGGCAGAGAGTGGAGGAGATTGTCAAGAGTGGAGGAGCATAGATTTGAGGGACGAAGAGTGGCATTGAGTGGAGTGGCATAGAGTGGAGTAGAGCGAAGTGGTATAGAGTGGAGCAGAGAGTTGTAGACTGGAGTAGAGTGTCATAGAGTGAAGTGGCGTAGAGTGGTGTGGAATCGAGTGGTGTAGAGTGGAGTGTTGTAGACTAGAGGTTCATGGAGTGGAGTGTCGTAGAGTGTCTTTGAGGTTCTTAGAGTGGAGGGTCCGTCTCAGAGTGGAGTGTCATGGAGTGAAGTAGCCTGGCATGGCATGGAGTGGAGTAGAGAGGCGTAAAGCGGAGCAGAGGGTTACACATACTTGAATACCTTAAGGACCGTAAAGCTGTGTATGCTGTCGGTGACTCTTCCATGGCTGCACGGAATCGGCATCTCCGGACAATGTCCTCTCATTGGGACGCCGCTGAGAGACGGAACCACAATTCCCGGCAGCCCTTGGGGGAGGCACCACTTCTAACACGCAATTGACGACATCATTACCCGGACATAAAGGAATCCTTCTGGTGTTCGTCACTTGCTGCGTATTCTGTGCCTATCAGATCCATTTTGTTGACTTGTATCTAGAACATTAGCCAATACCAGTGAAAAGCCTTATTGGAGTATACTATCACGTTCGAGTTCGGGAGGGGGTCGCCCGACTCTACTTCCTCATTTATACAGAACTTTATCCACTAATTGGCCTTGGAGCAAAGGTTTACAGGCAAATGTTTCCTTGCAGTGAAATTGGTTTTTGTGTTGAGATTCTTATCAACCACTCTACTGAAAATTACGTTATACATATCTAGGAAGTTTACGCAGTGGATCCAGTCTCGCAGTATAAACTACTGATGGGAACTTAACATCAGTTTCTTGCTATCTGCATGGATGGCGGGCATGAGCACAGTAATGTCTTTGACAGCAGGATGTTATTTTGCAGTATAGATCTATGCCAAATAATTATTTTTCTTTGTTTTAGCAGCGGTGTTTGGTATGTGAAGTGAAACAACCTCCCCTGTGATGCACAATAGTCTAATATATCTGGTGGGTGACGAAGCATGAATAAGTGGGAATGGTAGAAACTAATGTATATGCTCCTGCTAATGTTGTTCTTCATATATATTTTAGAACAACACACACATATAAAGAGAAGAGCTTCTGCACTTGAAGTAACAGTAAAAGATTTTATTGCACAATTATTTAAAATCATTGCAATATGCACAAACAAAAAATGACTGTTTGGGTAAAAAATAATTCAAATCTGTTAAAATAGGCTGTCGGATTGATGGGAAGGGAAAAGGGAAGGGAAAACAGAAAAACCAAAGAAATATCACTTAGCGGGGCTTAAAATTCAGGCTTAATCAAATGGTTGAGTCCAGAAATTAATTTCTATACAAGAATGACTGTTTAAGTAAAGAGAGAGTTCCAGACTATTAAAAGAAACTATAGGATTAATGGGTAGGGAAAAAGGAAGGGAGGGCAGAGAGGCAACAGGAATGTCACTTAGAGGGGATTGAGATTCAAGCTTGATCAGATGGTAGAGTCAAGGAGTTGATTTCTGTGATGAATTTTACAAAGCGAGTCACCATCTGTGGCGAATCCCCCCTCATACAGGCCTCGAGTGCTTCTTGACATGTCCTGACACCTAGAAGAAGCCAAATTGGTCTCAGCCAGAATATTCTTTGTACTCGAAGACGATGACAAATGCACAGAACGTGGATCAGGCTTTCCTTTCCCTGATTGCAGAAACGGCACTGGCAAGAAGCTTCTTTCATATATCCTTGGACAAACTTGTATGCCTTCAGCAGAATTAAGCCAAAACGAAATCTCATTAATTGATGCTTAATATACGGCTTCATTGCTGATGCGAGGTAAGATGGTAGGGTTTTCGGGGCATACAGTTTGGCAGCCCAAGTGCCAGGAGAGAGCTGAAGTACACGTTGCGTATCCGATTCATTTGATAGAATTTTAGCTTGCTTAGTTAGAAGCTTTGATTTCGTTAAGTTGGACAAAGGAGAGGACCAAATATCCTTCGCTTCGAGGGATTTGAGGCAGAATGTCAGATATTTATTCCACGATGTAGTTGGATTACTGAGCAGGAGCCATATGCAGCTCTTTAGCGTATGGGGTTCGGCTTGTTTCGCTTTTGGGCAATATGAGATGTATCTTGCGCCCATAATCCAGTGCATGGAGGATAAAGAAAACTCTTTCCGGATCTGGGCGTGGGAAGTCGAGTTTGGCAATCGAAAAACTCTACGATAGCACGATGATTGTGCTCTGTCTAGCCAGTTATTCATTTTATCTTTGAAAATGATTGCACCAAAGGAAATTGTAGGGAAAAATTTTGCATTGATCAATTTTATCACTGGGACAAAGTCCTGGGAATGCAGAGCGCTCTTCGATCGCATTAAGGCCCCCTCTAGGCTACGAGCCACTGCCTACATCTCAGTTGTATGCACCGAGCATCTCCCTTTATGATCAATCCAGACGCCCAGATACTTACATGCAGCAACAGTCTCCAGTGGTTTCCCTTCTATGAACCATGTGATCTTTTTTGTTTTCGCGGGTGAGATTGCCATCGCTTTGGTTTTACTAACGTTTATCTCAAGCATATTGTTGTTACAGTACTGAGCCAGGGAATTGAGCTGTCTTTGGAGGCCCACCTGAGTTTGATCTAAAAGAATGGTATCGTCCGCGTATTGCAGGATTTGGATTTTTCTTTGACCGATTCCTGGGGGAAAAGCTCTGGATCGGCACAACCATTCCGGTAGGTCTGCGAGGTATAGGTTAAAGAGTAGTGGTGCAAGAATGCACCCGTGCTTTAGGCCTCTATTTGTATAGATTTTATTGGAGGTAGACCATTTCGATGTTACTCTGACTTTAACCCAGGTGTCCGTACGTAGGGCTATTAGTGCATTTAGTAGCACCCGTGAAATACCCCATATAGCCAGTTTTTCCCAAAATTTTGGCCGGCTGACGCTGTCGAAGGCTTTACGAAAATCGATGAATCCCATGTACATTGACTTGCCTTTTGCAGCAAGGGTTGTTTCCATCAGGTGGACTATGGAAATCAAGTTGTCCTCGATGTGGCAGCCTTTTCGGAAACCAGTTTGGGTGGAGGGGATTAGGTTTTCCGCTTCCACCCATTTTGTAAGTTCTTTTAAGAGTATACTTGCGTAAGCCTTCCCATCTACATCAAGTAGGGCTATCATCCGATAATTATCGGGGTTGGAACGTGAGCCTTTTTTGTGAAAGGGACAAGGAGGGAACCTTGCCAGGAGGTCAGGATGGTGTGTCCCAGTATTGCATCCTCAAAAAGAGGGGTCAGTATCAGAGCCCATTTTTGTACGCAGGCTTTGAGCACCTGCGTGGGGATACCATTGGGTCCAGGAGCACCACCGGAGCGCATTTTCTTTATGACTCCTACTATTTCTTCTGTTGTTATTTTGATGGTGGAGGTTGTGTCATCCTCAGTGATTAGCTGATCAAATGTAAGTCGGGAGCTGCTGCTACTATTTAATGTATACGATGCTGTGTACAGTGTTTTAACATAGTTCTCCCAGGCAGCGGGGGAGATATTAGTTGCGATAGGTGGTTTAATGGCTTTGGTTGCCTCATTTATCCACTTCCAAAATGTCTTTTGGTCCTTAGTTTTGATTATCTCAAAGACTGTCGCCCAACGGCGCTCTTCTTCCTGTCTCAGTTTTCTTACATTCTGAAGGTTAGATTACCTTCCAATCAGGGGAGTTATCGGGCGATGATTCTGCCTGAGGGCAATCTTGCATGCATGAATGGCGTGGTCACTGTCTAAAGTTGGGATTATCGAGAGCTGGCGCACCAGGTGAAAGGCAGTAAGTGATATCCATATATAATCTAAGGTAGCCATGCAGGACGGAGATATATGGGTGTATGCAGCTGGTTGATCAGAGGCTAACCTTCCGTTCAAAGTACGCAAGCCATATTGATATAATTTTGTTGCCAATTTTATTCCATTGGCTTCCTTCTGTTGGTACTGGGATGTAATCTCCGGGATTGCCCACTCGTCATTTACTGATGATATTTGAGAAGATTGGGTGGAATCAATGTCCATTAAGTTTAAGTTAAAGTCACCCATTATCAGCCACAGATCATTTGGGAATAGAGCTTCAAGGATATTTATTATAGGGAACAATTTGCTTAAAGTAGTCTCCCGTCGAATTTTTACGGGATGTAGGTAGACACAGCCGAGAATGATTTTTTGCGTTGATTTTCCCTTATTGTAGCTCTCGGTCTCAACGCTGATAAAAATGTAGTCACCTTTGCCGTTATAAAGTGTTTCTAATTTTACAACCAATGTATTCTTTACAGCGATCAACACCCCCCCAGATGCATGACCACCTACTGTGGACGGAGTAGCAAGGGATTCGACTACAGTAAAATCTTCCCAGGTGGTATTCTCCAGGGCCCAGGTCTCTTTAATGGCAAAGACGTCATCTGACTTCCGGCAGTCCGTAGTTAATCAACCTATTTTCTCTTTTGTTAGTCCCCTGATGTTCCAGGAACAGACATTTAAGCAGCAGGCTGTGTCATACTTTGATTTGCTTTCCTGCTGAATTATCTGTACATTACCCTAAGGCCTTGGAAAGCCACGACCAATCTTGAGATTTATTAGATTTAAATTCGCATTTACGTGGACCACCTGTTGTTGTGGCTATCACTTGAAGCGGTGTATCGATCCATGGTGCGGCCTTTGATTCCTGTCTATGGCCGCGTAGCAACGGGGGGGAGCTGCCGTTTGCCCCCTTCCAAATTTAAATCAGAACTAATGTTGTTGTTGATCAGTGGGAGTTCAGGGATGTTTTTTAGAAAGGTCGGATAATTGATGGTGGTATAAAAGCAAGCATGAATGCCTCATTCACTCAATTGCTTTGCGTTCTTCAATAGTGTGGCAGCCAGATCTGGGTTGGAAAAAGTTACCAGGGTTGACTCATTTCTCTGGCCCGCGGCAGGGTCCTTAAAGGCCACTGTTTCAATGTCCGATGAGTTGACACTTTCTAAGCCAGAAAGGTGTTGACATAGCTTTAGAATATTTCCCCTGTTTAGAATATCCCATTGACCCTGAGATTCATATTCCGAGTTTAGTAATACTTTTTTTTTTTTGTGGCTGTGTAGGTCGATATTCTTGGTTGTTAGTATTGTCTTTGCGTGATTGTGCCTGGTTGGGGCTACAGAACAGAAGATCTGTCAGGGGATTTTCGATGCCTAAGTGCTCTAGGTTTTCTTGAGTAGTAGACTTTAAAATCGATGCGCGGTTACTTGTTGGCAGATTGCGCATAACAAGTTCTTGAGTGGGGGTGTCTTAATGTCGGAACCAGCGTCCTCTATTGTAATCCCATTGTTGATTAATTTTCCGTCAGTTCTTGGTAATGCAATTTCTACAATGGTAGATCTTTTTTTTTGTCCTATGTCTTCGATAGTAAATGTGCTTTTTGCACTAGCGACAGCAGAGGGGCTTTTAGTTGCTAATTCAATAAAGTTCTCATTTTGAATTGGATGATTACTACAAGATTTTTTATTATTACTGCTGTTGATAACTGCTTTGTTCTCCTTTGGGGCTAATAGTTTCTGCGCAGGATTTGGAGGTGATTTCATGTTTTCAGTGGTGTCTTTTCGCAAGTCTCTTAATTTTTCTGGCTCCTCCGCCTGGTTTGTAAGGGGGTCCCTTGTGTTTGTTCCAAGCCATTGCAGTAATGTGTTGCTCTTTTTTTTTTGCTTTATTTAGTTTCTTCAGTTTTTTCTTGTTCTTTCTGGACATCGAGGTTCCTTGCTTTAGAATTTGTTTGGTCTCAATTAAAGGCATGGAAGAGCTTATTGTGGTAGATGGTTGATCAAGATGGGTATTTATTGTGGCATTAAGTCGTTGTTGATCCAGTTTTAAGGTATTATAATTATCACTAGGGCTGACTGAATTGTTGAGGTTTAATTTTGCTGTACATGGAGTTTCTTGGGTTTGAAGTTGAGTTGGAGAGCTTGTTTTCTGTGGTATAATTTGAGACTTTATCTTTAAATCTTCTATTAAAGTAGACATTATTTCGGGCAAGGACTCAAGTTTTTTTATTAAAGGCTCACAGATACAGTTTGCCTGAGCATGATTAGGGTGCGAGGTTGTACTTGCAGACAGTTCCTAGCTTGAATGTACTGCGGAGTTGTAATTTTGTCTGGCATTTTTTTGAGCTCGTCGTTTCAGTGAGTTTAGCTGTTCCAGTTTAGAGTCTATACCCGTTATGGAGTCTGCTAATAATTGCAAAATGATTATCTGTGTCTCCAATTTATCCGCGTGTATATGGGCAGCATTAGCCATAGAGTTCAGAGCTTGATAGTGGCTGCGAGAAGCATTTCAACTTTAGACGTTCCTGGACTAACTCGAGAAGACCCTTGTCTAAGGTCTGCCCGGTTGAGATTGTTTTCAATGGGATGATTACAGGCAAAAGACAAGTTGATAGAAAGGTGAGTTTGGTCTTTTGTAAGATTTTTGTTAGGGTCGTAATTGAGACAGTAGTCTTTAATTCCGGTTTTAGAGTTGTTAAAGATTGCAGGTGAAGCTATAGTAGGACTTGCTTTGATCGACGCCTCAGGTGAGGCAGTGTTGCTGAAGGGAGAGAAATGGGATACCCCATTAGGAATAGGGGTAGATGTTTGTGATAAAAAGTCAAAACTACATTTTTGAGTGCAATCATTTGGTACGCCCTTTGGCAAATTTGTCATATTTTCATGCGGTAATAGGCTTTGCTGGGTTAAGATCTTTGATGATTGAGTCGAGGAATGTGATGATGAAATCCAAATTATAGAATCAACTGGGGTACGTGCCATGGTTTTGACATTATCTTTCTCTTTTCCCGGCTGAGAGAATGAGTTTTCTTTCTCTACGTCAGAAGCGATAACGAGGCCATTAACGTGCGATGGGACGGGGAAAGCAGACATTGACATGGGTGATGACGCATCAGACGGTTTGCTTATACTTGATTGGAGACAATATTCTTCTGAGGGAGGGAGGGGAAGGGATAGTGGTGACGAAAGGAGGGGTTGACTACCCGGTGAGTTAGCTTGTGCGTTCACTGGTATGGTAACAGAGTCAGAGACTATAGTCTTGCGACAAATGGTTATTTCAGGGTAGAGAGACATTGGATTAACGGACACTGAGGAGTTTATAGATTGTTGTTGTGAGTTCATGTTCTTGTTTCGTGGGAAATGGGGATCAGATTTTTTCAATTTGCCCATCTGGGGAAAGTGATCTCTGATATCAGCGGTCCCACTGTTTTTTTCTTTTGGCGAGTGAGAAAAGCAAGCCGTTAGCGCCGTTTGCGCAAAAAGGGCGATTGCCGCATTTCCGGCCTTAGGGATTTCCATTGAGGCACTTGAGAGCGATTCGAAAACCTCTTCCGTTCGTTCCAGTTGCAATGGACGGGAAGGGGATTGGTGACCACGACCTGCCTCCTGGGGATACTACAGCTTTGATTTCTGGCGCTTGGCAGACTTATGTGGATGGTGTGTGGATTGCAGTTGGAGACAACTCCTAGTGCGCATTCTAGTAGGACCGTAGTTAGGATGTAACTAGTCATGAGTGCAACGGGGGTATCTCCTAGATGCGGAGGTGGTTGTAGCGTCTTAAAGTGTAGTGCCCTCAGTTTTAAATAGGTCTGGCGTTTCTCCCAGCGACCGCAGCCTTTGGTAGAGACCAGCTGAGACCAGCTGGGGGGCAGCAAGAGCGAGAACAAAAGCGAGCGGAGCACGCAGGGGGAGGCCACCGGCAGGATCAGACCTAGTCGGACCAGCCTGGCCCACTACCCCCCGGGCTCTTACTTTGCAGCAGCCTCTAACGGCAGCCGCGCTCACCGGTTCTCTGTTGAGCAGGGGGATCCTGAAAGGCCTTTCCCTTGATTCAGGCCGGGGCCCCCAGAGATCGCTATGTTGTAATTACAGGTGCAGATGGTTTCCCTTATGGTTCGCTTACACGAGGATGAATCTCTTTCACAGGACTAGCAGGGGGTCTCAGGCTCCTCTCGCCCCTTTCTTCGACATCCCCCTTCGGCGTTCCACCCCTTGGCGCCGCAAATGTCCTACAACGATTCGCCGGGGGTAGCCTGCACGACAATTGCCGGACTTCACTGGGGGGAATCGCTTTTGCTCTCCCTTGTCTCCCCCGAACAGCCTCCTGTTTCCGAGGTGAGGCGGGGCGAGGCAAAAGTGGATAGTTTGTGCAGATGTGAGGATTTCAGGGTTATCGGGCTGTTACAGGATTTTGCAGATTTTCGCGATATGCGGCGATTGCGGGAACAGGATAGGATATTGGGGAGCAGGAGAGGCAGTGGCAGAGCAGATGCTAAGGGGGGCGATGAGAGAGGCTGGGAGAGGTGGGGAAGCCGCACCAACCTGCTCAGCTACTCGTCCTCGTCCAACGCGGCCCCTCCTCGATTACCCCCACTGCACAGTCCTGCACAGTCCTGCACAGTCCTGGTCCGCGTCCGGGCTCTCTCATTTTTTTTTCTTGCCGCTGCTCCTTTCCAGGCCAAGCTTTTTCCAAGCCGGCTCCTGCTTGTTCTTGCTCGCTCGCTCCAGAGCCCGTTTGAGCCGCCTCCTGCTCCTTCCACTCACGCTGCACAACTGCTGCTAGCTCCGCCTCCGAGAACAATTCCGAGCACTTGAAGGAAATCTTCAGTATGGTGAACATCAGAGCAGCCTTCTTTTTCTTTACAGGTGAATGGAGACCTATACAAACCTATAGGAGTTTAGTTAAGAAGAAGTTAGTTATAGGCTCCTTATGATGTTGTTTGTCTTATAGGTCTCCCTGCCCACTGGCCCCATCCTTCCCTTCCCTCACTTAATCCCCCCAACTCTCTGTGCTATGATAGCTTTCGGAGAGTGGGGTGATTGAGAGGTGGATCCACTTGAGCATCGGACCGATCTTGAGAGTTTGGAATAAAACCTTGACACAGAGTGGCATAGAGTGGAGTGCGTAGAGTAAACAGGCTATGCTCCATTGTAGGGACAAAGACATGCTGGGCAGCCTAAAAGAAATATATCCAGCAAATGTGAGTTACAAACCACCAAGCCAATGTTAAACGATGGTCAGATTGCATCCCCAGGAAAGCTTTCAGAATGTCCCCAAGAAGTCTTTGCAAGCGAGACAGCTGCCCTGTCCGGAAGACTTCTGCCTAAAAAGTGGCCTATATTTGGAAACTGGGGCTGTTTTGAATTGATAAAATACACTGTATATTTGCTTTGCAAGGTATGGATGACTGCATGGATTTGAGGTTGCTCCAGGCAAGGTATGTTTTAATATCCAGGAATTTAGCAATACAAATCGGCCCAGCAGACCATAAAAAGTGCATGCATACAGCAACAAAAATGACCCACACACTGACCTGTCAGACCAGCACAATTGGCACTGCCTTATTGCCCATGGGTCAGTCCGACCCCTGAAGTCAGATTTATGATATCTATGGTCATTGAGGTCATGAAATTCTGCGACCAGAGCGTTTTACAAATAATGATGGATTTACCAGACTTGTCAAATATTTCACTGCCTGCTGCATAATTTGCAGATTTCAACAAAAAATGTTTTGTCCTGCTCAAAATTATCAAAGTTTCTAAAAAGGGTGCCATACATGGTACAGTGCAATGACAGACCCCTTGCAAAAGTTAACCTGTCTCCCTTCAGCGGTTGCTTGTTGCATTAATGTTTTAAACCGGTGGTAATGAGGTGAAATATGTGCCTAGACAAAATGATTGCGAGCCTAACCAATATTACTGCCACAGAATGTGCTGTATCATTCCGCACAACTTTCCTTTTCATGACACATAATTTTGCCAACCCTACTACTTTAATTGGTAGTCTTTTTCCGCTTAATTTAATTTATCTTCTGTCTACTCCCCAAACTATATATAAATGCTAAACTCTTTTTTTAAGTTTGATTTTATTGAACATTAAAGAAAAACACAAAATAAGCTGCAGTAAGAAGAAAAAACAGTCAATATTAGAAAATCAATACATTATACCACAAGGGGGAAGGGAGATGGTGAAAACTATGCAACAATGTAAAGGGGTGCGAATCCAAAAAGAAGGACAAAGCAAGCATTATAAATCTAAGAAAAACAAGCAATATGAAACAGATTAAGGTGGTTTGCGTACCTCCATGGAAAGGACATCATGGGTGATGGAGGAGGGGGCAGAAGAGGATAAATAAGTCACTAAAGGAAGCCACAGGAGATCATGCTTAATTGCTAGGGAAACAGGGGAAACAAAATTAGTATCTAGCCTAAGATGGAAACAGACTGCGTTCCACCATGCATGAAAGGAGACACAAGTTGCTTGTTTCCAATTTGATGTGATATGGTGAAAAGCAATGGCAATGAAGAGGTCTAACAGGAGATAGTGCCTGTGTGACTGAGGGAGGGCAGAGGATAAGGAACCTAAAAAGATGTAAACAGGGGAAAAGGGGATAACAACATGGAATTTTTTTTGGAGTTGTGTCCAAACCGAATTCTAAAATTGAAGAATGAAAATGCTAAACTCTTAAAAGTGCAAAGGCCCAAAAATTAGAAGCAAACATTTACACTGTGAGTGACATAAGCAAATTGATTGCCACCAGGGGCTCCTCTTTGCATAATATCTGAGCAATTCAACCAAAGGAATCATAGGTTATATTCCTAAGTAGACTACTTAAGGAACAACTGTGCATCCCATCGGCCTCATAGTAGGTAACGTTCCTCGTCTGTTTTTAGACGATAAAACCTTCCTCCATGATTGGTACCTTATAGCGTGGAAATGCACGCGCGATTGGTTGTGCCTAATCATAAAAACGGCTAAAAAAAACTGCCGACAGAATACTGATAGAGATACAGACTTTGGAGGGTCAAATAAAAACAACAATCTCTTCAAGTAAAATATTTACTAAACACCAGGAGGACGGCAATAAGTCTAGCAAAGAATTTAGAGACACGATATTGTTCACTAAATTAGAAATATTTAAAAAGGATCTGGCGAAGTTCTCTGTAGAAAAGATATACCCATACACAAGTGACACTTTTGGTTCAACTAACCAGAAATCTGGAAACAAAAGCGGATCTAGTTATGGGAGCTCCAGCTCGGACGGAGCCTCAAGTGATTCCGACACCAGTCAATCTTCCTCTAGACAACAAAGGGGTAGAGGAGGTAACAGGAGAGGGTGGAGAGGATTTAATCCCGCGTTCCCACAACCACAATTTCCACCCTGGTGGCAACCGTCGCCATGGGGACAAGCTCCTTTCCCACCCATGATGAATCCATACGGCCCACCTCCATTTTATGGTGATCAAAATCAACAACCTTTTTTAGGAGGAGGCCGGAGGAGCCGGGGGCGTCAAAGAACCCCCAGAGCAGGACAGGTCCGCTGGAATATACCACCCCAGACCATGGATCTGAGGAGTGGGAAGAAGATCCCACAGGAACAAACGACAACCGCAGCGGAACAAGTCTAGTGATTAATCTTAGCTCCCAACAACTCTCTATAACCCAAGAGCAAGTGCTAAACAAAGGTCTGGGTTTTGTGGCAACAAACCACACGGATCCCTTCCAGGCCCAGATCGAACTCAGCAAACTTTATCGTAAGATTAGGCTGCATTGTTTGTTTGCAAATAAAAACAGTGGATTTTCCCAAGATCCTACTACTAGCAACACCGGTCTGAAGAAACCCTCGTCATTCAATCCTACAACGCTGGGCCAACCACCCAAGGTGTTGACGTTTGAGGAAGCGGTTAATCATGATGTCAAAGAACTCTTCTCTCACAAACAGAAGACTTTCTCTAATTTGTCCAAAGTGGAAAAACTTGCAATTAAAGAACTCACTGAGAACCCCCTTATTGTAATCAAACCAGCAGATAAGGGGGGTGGAGTGGTCATTCTGGATGCAGAGGCATATCGGAACGAGTGCCTTCGCCAACTCAATGATGGACGTTCCTACAAAAAACTAAAGGAGGACCCGACGGCTAGATTAACCAACATTATAGCGAACATTGTAGAAGAAGCATTAGCCGAAGGTTGGTTAACCCCCAAAGAGGGCCAATATCTGCAGGTATCACACCCGGTTATTCCATACTTCTATCAGCTGCCTAAAATACATAAGGCCCAACGTCCACCTCCTGGCCGACCCATAATTTCGGGGATAGGTTCGCTATTGGAACCACTATCCACCTTTGTGGATGTATTCTTACAGCCCATGGTACGTGAGATGCCATCATATTTAAAGGACACCAAAGATGTATTAAGACTGTTGCCCGAGATGGAGTATGATATCAAAACAGATCTATTGGTGTCATTTGATGTGGAAAGCCTATACACCTCAATACCGCAGACCGAGACACTCCAAGTAATAGAAGACCTGTTACTGTCCCGAGAACTTAACTCCATCACCCCGGTTAGACTGATCATGAACCTCGCTACTGTGGCCATGACGGAGAACTTCTTCGCCTTCGAAGACTCCTTGTATTTACAGATTAGCGGGACCAGTATGGGCAGCGTTTTTGCCCCTAGTCTCGCTAATCTGTATGTGCATCATTTCGAGCAGCAGCACATACTCGTAGACACCAATCCCTACTTTCATTGTCTACGTGCGTGGAAACGCTACATAGACAATATTTTGGTGGTGTGGCGAGGCACAGAAACTGAATTAAAAAAGTTCTATGAGTGGCTGAACCTCAGAAACCAGTTCTTGAAATTCACTATGGAATTTGACAAAGAAAGACTGGCATTTCTGGATCTGTTGTTAATGGGCACTGAGGAGGGTTTAAAGTCCGAACTTTATCAAAAACCCATGGCCCGTAATTCCCTTTTGAACTATCACAGCTGTCACTCGAAGGCCCTTCGAGACAATCTGCCATATGGGCAGTTTCTGCGCATACACAGAAATTGCTCAGACAAAGGTTCCTTTGAAAACCATGCCAACAACTTAAGAAAAGATCTTCTCGAGAAAGACTACCCCAAACAATTGATAAATCGCTCCAAGAAAAGAGCACAAAATAACAATCGAGCGAGCCTCCTTGAGAACTCAACACCAAAAGACAAAACAGAAAGAATGACGTGTGTAACAACATTTGGCACAATGTCCAACCAAATAACCAGCGTCATCAAAAAACACTGGGGCATCTTGAACACGGGGAATGACACGATACCAGTTCCCCTTTTTGCCTTTAAACGGGGACCCAGCCTTAGGGACAAATTGGTCCATACAAGACCCAAAACTGAAATCCCGAAAAATACAGGCACCCTATGGGATATGCCAGCTGTGATCGGACACCACCCGTGTGGACAATGTGCAGCGTGTCCTCAAACCCGTAAATCCACAACACTTGATATTGGCACAGAACATCCCTGGGAACAGCGGAGGTTTACGAACTGTAACAGTTCAAACCTCATTTATTTAATAAACTGTCCCTGTGGAAAGAAGTACGTGGGGATGACCACGAGAAAGGTAAAGATAAGGATCTCTGAGCACAAGAGTTCAATACGGTGTAATAAACAGGCAACCCGTATGACCAAACATTTTTTGGAGGCACATCATGCACCAACAGACCTCCAATGGACTGTGCTAGAACAGCCGATGATCCCCAAACATGTTACCGATGTCAGCACATTCCTACACCGCAGAGAACAGCGGTGGGTGTACAAACTCCAAACGGACATCACGGGTTTAAATGAAGATATCCCGTGGATGTCCCTATAAATTACGACATCGAGAGCACAGTGCCTACTGTTTCCAGTCCTTAAATGCCAGATTGTCAGCAGCCATCATACTGATCTGTAAAAACCATACTGCGGACAAGTTAAACTAAGATACAGAGATGTAATGTTACTGTTTAAGTCAATACCACTTCCAGCTAACTAGACATCCTTTGGGTCATTTAGATTACATTGTGATTGCACACCCCAATTGAACTACAAATTCCATCAGTCTTGTAGTTCCAGCACTTAGTAGGCTCTGTTTCAATAGATGTAGGATGCCAGAACTACAACTCCCATCAACTTCGTAGTTCTAATGCTATGAACTACAATCCCTATTATCCCCATAGTCCCCCCGCTAATTGTATAAAACTTGACCCACATAGTGATTAAGAACGGAGCATCCCCATAGTCCCCCCGCTAATTGTATATAAATCTGACCCACATAGTGATTAAGAACGGAGCTTGCGTGTTACCGCGAGGTTCCGTGTAACAAATAGCGCTGGGAACTACAAATCCCAGCATTCTCGTAGTCCCAGGTAACGAAGCCTGCGGGTTACCGCGAGGTTCCGGGTAACCAATCAGTGTATATCCAACACTGAAAGCACCTCGCGCGGAGACGCGCCTGATGACGCGTAGCACACGTGTGGTGCCTCCGACCAACAAGCACTCAGATAAGTACCACGCTTCCTGTCCAGTCGGTACCTCCCACAAGTCAGCCTAGAGGAAGGCGAGGAGTACCGACGGACAGGTAAGCGCTAAGGGGAACAAGGGAGGATTCATTTGTTATTGTCTAGTCGTCGATGGGTGGAAGCGCTATCAGGCGATCTACTCTTAACGCGCATATAATAGAACGAAGAAAACGCCGGGGCAGCCAAAAAAAACCCACACAGAGTAAACCGGTTCTTTGTAGTGATGGCAATAGAGACAAAGACTCCGTTAGAGTGGGAAGATGGAATTCATTTGCACTGAATATAACATATTTAGCGCAAGACAGCACTTTGGCAATAACATGGTATTCCAGGTAACACGTGGTATGCCACGTTGGGGCTAGATGTCGGTCTGAGTGACGCCTTGACAGTAGTACCATATGGGCAGTCCTAGACTTAGACTACAGTTCAAAACCGAAATGTGACCTTGTTTCTGCCTAGTCTATCATGTAGAAACCTTTTGGGGAGGTGTCAATACCAATAACATCACGTTAACTTTTGTAAAGAAATACCCAATGATGAGGTGTCGGATGGAGTTCTGGTGATCTCTTCCTCCTTCATGTGTTCCTTTTCTGTTTCACATCTATTAGAGCGGTGCTCCATTTGTACCTGAGCTGTTGCCGGGTGAGGTGGAGAGCGCATTCCCCAAAACTTGGGTGAGTGAAATAATTAGATTCAAGTCCAGGATGTAGGCACCTGGCTTAAATATTTGATTGAAATTACAAACACTGACCATGAACTGCTTGGCAAATTAATACTTTACGAGCATCTCTTGTATTTTGCAGCAATCTTTAATAACTATGTGTGTTTTTTTCTATGTGTGTTTGTCTATTTCCTAACTGTTTGGACCATATCCACTGGCGCTTGCAGGTGATATGATTCTTTTTACACACTTATAATTTCGAAAACAGCAGTTGCACTTAAACAATAAGAAGGTCCTGAAGAAGCAGACTGGTATCTCTTGAACCAATTCACTGCAGAAACATGTCGACCTAGTTACCATCTGAGTAGTTATTTGTTACCACTACTTGCACTGTTTTTAACCTTGGGTGTGGGTAGGACTCTATTAAACTCTATTTTCCACTCCCACAACCCAATATTAATTTTTACACTCTTAGTTGCCACATTGAGCACTTCATGCACTGCTTTATGTTAATTAATTCTTTGTACCCCCTGATACCCACACTAAGTTCAAACCCACACACTTCACAACTTTGATTAGGTTACACTCTACCTAATCCCAAGTGTTTTTTTCCACTTCCTTCGGGTGAAGGATCCCAAGTGATGTAGGGCGGTACAGGACGGGTATCTGATGGGAACACTTTCCCACCTAGGATACTTGGGATTCAGGAATAGTGCTCCCTTTTCACGCATAGTCACATAGTTTGCTGCACTCTTACGTTGACCCATTGTTGCACATTGTTTGTTATATATTCCTAAGTACACAATAAATAGCTTTGCCAATGACAACATCGAGAGCAGCATAGATTTCCTCACATGCAAGGTAATGTTCTATAAATGAAAAGAACATTGAACAGAAAATTGTGCCATTGGAACTCTCCTGATAGTAGTGTATTCCACATGCGTAGCATACTCTGTGAACGTTCTTTACACACATTCAGCTAGCAAGAGGTCAACAGTTTTTTATCCTGACAAGAATGCGCCCTTCACCAGGTGTTCATTCCAGTATCTTCTCTGCACATTCTTACTTCCAGTGTATCACGTTAGCTCTTGGTAGTCGGCACAAGAATTATTTTTTTTTATCTGCGGGTCCTGTCGAATCTTTAACCGTGCTCGAGTATCCTGTTTAGCTTGGAGGCAGTGAGGGGTGCTTTTAGGTTTTTTGCCTAGAGTGACACCCTAAGGGCAGCACTTCTCAGCAATACAAATCTACATCTACCCTTTTTTTTTTAACTTGGGGAATTTTTAACTTTCTTAAACATAAAAATATTGCAGATTAGAGTTCTAATCCTAAATAAGCCTCCTTGGGAAACTTGCACTGTCACCAAATAGTCTAGGACTGGAGTTAGATTAATACATTGCCTTCCCAACGTGAGGATACTATTCCTGTGTTTTTTTAGGCTTGTACTTGTGTACATGCCTCAGAGCCCTTTCGCACTGAGGGGCTTCTTTATGAGCCCTTGCTTCACTGACGCAACAGCAGCGTAAAAGATGAGCCTTGTTGCACCATATTTACAAAGTGACGCATCTAGGTAGATGCATCACTCTGTAAACCAATGCGCCACATTATACCTGAACCAGATATAATGTGTGTGGGAGGGCGTTCTGACGCAAGAAAGGGTCGTAGAAGTGAAGCAGTGAAATCTGTGAGATTTCCCTGCGCCACTTTTAGGATGAAAATGTGTCAACATCTTACGCCTGCCTCATGGCAGGCGTAAGACTGACTCAGGCACATTTCATATGGGACTTGTCCATGTGTAATGACCCATTGCTGGAGTTGCGTCACTTTTGTGACACACTCGAGCAATGCGTCATTGTTGCGCCTACAGATACGTCATAAATACTGACGTATCTGTAACTCCTTACGACATGATGCGTCAAACTGTAAAAATGACGCATCATTGGTGCTGCAAGGAGGGAAAAATGAAATGTGACGCATCGCTGTTTTCTCACTTTTCATGACTGAGGCCCTGAGTATTTTAGTACACTGGATAGTTCCATCAGTTAGATTTTGTTTTCCCTGTAGTTTTCATTCAACGGTAGGTGTGTATGTAAGTGAGTGTGCTAGTGAGTTCTGATGTTTCCCTTCATGGGAATGAAAGGCTCATTAGATCCAATTTGGAAACCCACCTGTGGGCAGCTGATCAGAATTGGTGATCACAAGTCTGGGTTTTTCTACTTTGACTGAAAGAGCATTTTTTAACATGGTTGAAACTGAGAGGTTCTTTTTTTCTCTAAAAAAGAAGCATAGAATCCTTACCAAAAATATGTTCCTTTATGTCAACTGACAGAGTATACCAACAATACTTGTGAAATCGACCTATGCACCTCAATATTTCTCCTCACAGCAAAATAAATGTAGCCAATATTTCACGTTACCTATGCATAGTTAATATGGCTGTAGAGATAATAAGAGTTCACCTGTAGGAAGTTGGGCATCCCACTGCATAAAAGTACAAGATTTGACAATCTGAATGCATTGTTTGTCCCAGCTGTGGGGATGAGGTCCGTAACATTGTGTCATTCATTTTATGTACATCATCTGAAGTCCTTTGAGGAAATGTCATAAATGTTCGTAAGTAAAAATTAAGTTATTGATGGAAATCGCGAGTCAATGTCTAAGAAATCAGGCATTCGTTGCCTCAAGTAGTTATGTTTATTTGGGAGACGTTGAATTGTGGCAAGATGTCTCCCGCTCTTTATTGATATCTGGTGAGACTTACCTGTCATGAGTTCAAATTGCACCAAGGCCAGCTCAACCTGCTGAAATTGGTAAATTGAGCACCATTAAAATGGGATCATAGTAGCACTATTATTTGTAGAATGTAGAGACAGCAGCAACTGTGCTTTGAAGCACCATATTATTACAAAGCGTATAGTTTCAGTTGTGTGCACTGACCATCATGTCCTCTGTTGTCAAAGAAGTGACACTTACTGGCCTTCAACTTGTGTACTGCCTTTTGTACTCTAATATTTACTCTAGTACAGCCCTGTTTATTTGTGCCGAACCAAATGCCAGTTGGAATTTCTGAGATTAGGCGCCTGATTTGGATCTCGGTGGATGGGTTACTCCGTCACAATGGTGACGGATATCCCGTTGGCCGAAATATAAATCCCATAGGATATAATGGGATTTAGATATTGGCAGACAAGCTATCCATCACCGGTTTGATTGAGTAACCCATCCGCCGAGATCTAAATCAGGCTCTAGGTATGTTGACAAAGAAAGAGAATATGGCTCAAAGGACAAAACTTGAGGACCTTTGTCTATAGGCAGAACTTACTTGGTTGTCTTTCTTCTGTATTTTGGAGAATGCTGGAACACCTTGGTGACAGTGGTAGTGTGCTTTAGGGGTGAAATAATCAGTGGCGATTGGTGAACCACGAAAATGGTGCACCAACACAGATAAAATGAAACAATATACAAATAAACATTTACTTTTAAAATGAAAAGAAAAGGTTTCACTTATTTTTTTAACCTGCAGCTAGCTCCCGACTCCCCCAGACAGCTCCTTCCTGACTCCTCCAGTATGAGGTCTCACAGCTTCTTATCCAATCCAGGCACTTCCCTCATGCTGCATGAGAGAAGTGTCTGGATTGGCTGGAGCAGGCTGCTTCAGCGCTCCGAAGAGCACTAAAGGCCTGTCCTTGATCTCCAACTCGGCTTTCAATGACAGCCGGGTTGGTGAGGTTGAATTGTGCATGTCTGTTTGGCTGTAATGATGTAGCCGGCCAAACCGACATGCCTAATTCACACTGAAAGGACCACACATCATTGCTGCCAATTAGCAGCAATGATGCACTGGCCCCGCCCTGCCTTCTCAGTTTGGCAAAAAGCTGGAAAACTAAAATGGTAATAAAATCCTTCCATTACCAATTTATTTTTACAGATTTCTGCCGCTGTGTGGGGAAGAGGGGGTACGCTTCTCCACTCCCATGAAGGAACCGCCTCTGGGAATACCATGACTTGGGTTGTACCTGCTAACACTTTGCAATGGACTTTTGTACTGCTCTGGCTCATAACTATACCTTTTATGACTACATTGTCAGGATTTACATTAGAGGGCACTGCCTGCCTGCTGTTGTGCTATGACTCCTGATTCTTGCTGCTGGGCTCATCAACGTTTAACCAAAATATGTGGTTTATGCAACCAAAACTGCTCCCCAAATATGGGATGGGCATTCTAGGCAGGTCACTGGCTTGAAAAGGTCCAGTTTGTTTCAACACACTTTCTACCATCTCCAAATTCTGTAGGGAAAATATGTGTATGTTTTGGTGATTGCAGACATGTATCATTTAGCAGACAGATTGATACTACAGGTCTTAATAATAAATTAGATGATCCGGAATGGGAATTAATTTTTTGTTAACCAATTTGAAATCTGCATGTTACAGGAAACTTGGTCTCGAATTGAGGTCCCCAAACAGGGTTATGCCACTTTCAATATTTTAGCAACATCGAGGGGAACTGGGAGACCATTTATTTGGATGAGGGCTCATTTGGGGTGCTCTGCGGAACAAGTGGATGCCGGGTCAATTGACATCTTATCTGTTCTGTTACGGTTTCTTTCCAAGCCTCCCATAGTTTAATATATGTATATTCAAGATCCACTACTAAAGGCAATGAATTTATTACGGTGGAAGAGCTATCTACCTTCCTGGGTTCTCTTGACGATAGTTATTTGATCATAGTAGGTGGGGATTTTAACTGTCAGTTTGAGCCATTACAAGGATTATCATCCGATAGTCTTCATGATGAGGACCATTTTCTGAAAATCCCCGAGTCTAGATGCCCAATAGTTAATAAATGGACTCCATTGGTGATTCAGATGAGTTGCCTCTCATTGAGGCATTCCTTACGAGCTTGTAATGGGAGAGCTCTATCTAAATCTTCGAATGGGTATACGTTCTACAGTAAAAATCATGGGTTTATATTCGACTATATTTTCATTAACTCCTACTCCTGGGATAGGATGTTGGATTTTAAAATTATACCACGCTTAGACAGCGATCACCATGCTCTAGCAGTAGAATCTAAGGCTCTGTCCATGGGGGATATGGCTCACCTAGATAATCCTTCAGACCCCAGGTTGGTATTTTCAAACTGCAGGAAAAGAGTGTGATGGACAAATGTAGTCAATCTGAGGACAAAATTAGTAGCTTATATGAAGCCCTGCTACCTGTTCTTGTAGAGGTGTCCACTTTATGTTGCCCTAGTGAGAAGGGTATAGATTTGCTGTAGGCAGAAATGATTAATGATAAACTAGGGAAAGCCGCATTTGATTTTTTTTATCCAAATAGACGTATGAAGCAGGATACGTTTCCCTCCCACCCCTGGTATAATGCTTCTTGTTGCATAGCTAAAAAAGCTCTAGTAACATCAATTAAATCTAAAGACTGCCCCCTAATCATGATAGCTAGAGTAAACTATAAAACGGCCATACAAGAAGCTAAGAAGAGGTGGGAAGATAAAAATTGGACCACCCTGAAAAATGCTCTAGGGGAAAGAGATATGAGGACTTTCTGGGGAGTGGTAAATACAGGTTCGTCAGCCCCTTGTAGTGCGATTGAACCAAATTAGGATGAAGAAGTCTGGCGGGAGCACTTTGAATCTCTATATGCCAAGGAGCAATTGCCCTTGCTGTTCCTCCCAATAGCTGTGACTTGTTAGTGTCCTATCCCACCGCTAAAGGGGATTTAATTTTCCTGCGCGATGGTGAGGTGGGTCAGAGTATAAGCTTAAATGAAATAAAGGGCCTGCTGGGAAGGATAGCCCCGGGTAAGGATCCAGGCTTAGATAAGATACCTTGGACCTTTTTAAGACTGAAACTTCCATTTGGGCACCACATTTTTGGATGCTTTTTAATGCAATTATGCAACGAATGAAGATTCCTCCAAGTTGGCTGGGTGCGGAAATAATTCCGATTTTTAAAAAGGGCTCCCAACTCCTTCCTATTAAATATAAACAAATTAGTTTAATAGACATACCGCAGAAAGTATTTGCACATGTTCTACTCCTTAGGCTACAATCATGGATGGAGGAGAAGTGGGGAGGAGAAGTGGGTACTGTCCGCTCTGCAGGCTGGGTTCAGGGATGAGCTGTCGACCCTGGACCAAGTATTAAGACTACAATTGTTATATTGGAAGACCTTCAGCCTGCAGGGGGGCAGTCTCTACCTCATCTTCGTAGACCTGCGATCTGCATTTGATCTAGTGCCCAGGGAGAAACTGTGGTTGGTCTTGAATGAGATGAGGGTCCCTGTATATTTAATCCAACTTTTTAAACGTCTTCATGTGTCCAACTATGCGTGCATTAGGCATGGTAAGGACGGAAACCTTACAGCACCTGTAGCCATTAAGCGTGGAGTACGTCAGGGTTGCGTGCTCGCACCAACCCCTTTTAGCCTGTACATCAATGGCTTGTTTGATGCCCTCCTTGCAGAAAAGGATCCGGATGCCCCTAAATTAGCCTCCCGTAGAATCTCGGCTATGATGTTTGCGGACGACACTCTACCAAATCACCAACTGGCTTACAATGGATTTTAGACACATTTGAGATGTTCTGTAGGGATAGAGGCCTAGAAATAAATCTACAGAAAACTAAATTTATGGCTTTTTATTGTCCAAAAAGTACGCGTCCTAATCCGTCTTTAAATGGCAGCCCCCTTGAGCGAGTGTCCTCCTTTGTGTATTTAGGAATCACAATTTCCGAATCTATGGGATGGGGGCCCATATCAGGAAATCTACGTTAAAATTGGCACAAACCACAGGTGGCATCATGAAGGTCCTTAACAAGTCTAGTAAAAGAATAGTCAGCCCGGCGATTGAAATTTATAGGGCACAGGCTAGAAGCGGGCATTATATGGTGCAGAGCTAAGGGGACATTTAAAGCTTGATAATTTAACCCAGGTGGAGACCCAATTTTTGAGACAGTTATTCAGACTGCCACGCAGCACTCCGCTGGTCCCATTACGTTTAGATATGGGAATTTCGCCAGTTGCAGAGGTGGCGAGTCTGAAACCTATAATGTATTGGCGCCGCTTGTGGACTACCCCCAAACTTACTTCTTATAGGGAGGAATTGTCAGAGGTTATGAGGGATAAGGCCATAGTAAAGTTCCCTTGGTTTAACCATATTAAATCCTTGTTAAATGGCTTAGGACTTGGAGATTGTTGGTCTGAACCACAGACAGCTGTTTTTCACCGTCTAAGAATAAAATGATGGCGCTTTATAAAGAGTATAGATTAGCTCAGCTCCATATCTCCTCCAGTATTGGGAAACTTACCAGAGCTTTTTTAGAAATAAAAGATATCCCTTACTTTGAGTCAGTAAAAGATCCAACTAATCCCCCTGTGGCTAGGAAGCTTTACCTACAGTATAGACACGGGGTGCTACCTCTCCGATGTTCTACATCCAAGTGGAGAGATCAGCAAATGCTCCAATGCCTGGCGTGTGCCCATCCCGAGGTATCTGAGCTCCATGTTTTCTTTAGCTGTCCAGGCTACCAGAAGGCAAGGAAACGTTGGTTGGTTCAGATCTGTAGAAATCTTGGTGATAGGCGCTGCCTTGAAGTATTTAGGATATTGAAAACTGATTCAAGTATCCCAATTGTTTATTCAGTTGAAGGCTTTTTGTTCTCCATGTGGTGCACCAGAAGGGTTTTTCTGAAACCTCAAAAATGTTGTAGTGATTCCGCCATAATGAACTAATAGTCCTATTATAGCATGCTGGTTTAATCATTTGTAGCCCCTTTTGTATATTTTCTTAATTGAAGTTTTACTGTTCTCCTCTCCTTTTATTCTTATTGTTTTAGATAACAGATAATTTATATATTTTTTAAAGTACCATGCACTTTCTGGAATTAACTTTGTGTCCTTCGCTTAGATGCATCACATCGCTAACTTTGATGATTTGAATGAATAATATTTGTTTAATTATTAATTTGATTTGTAATCGTTAGTGAATTTTTTATGTATTTTAAATATGTGTGATTATTGTGTTGCACTTTTAGGTCATTTTGACCGAAATAAAGTTTATTTGAACTGATACTACCTTTCAGTTCAGCTGAAGAGGTAAGAAGCATTTTTTCCCTGGCTAAATTATTTTGAAAAGTTAAATAATTGGCTGTGAACTGCACCTCTGTGGAAAAGTTGGGACACATTGTTCATCTCTCAAGTATGATGTTCTTCACTCAGGCCTAGCCAACTCCTCTATGAGATAAGTGGCCTACACTTCAAATTTCATATGCATTGATACACTCTGCACTTATTTTGTGCAATGGTTGCAGTTACTTGTATAGTAAATTATTTATTCAGCATGTTCCACATTTGACTGTCTAAGAAATTTTATAAACCTCAAAATGCCATTATTCCAAAGTGGCATGGTATATCAAATGCATAAAATCTTAATCCCAAACACCACTATACTAAGGGCATAATTCCGATGCCGGTCAGACTCTTATATGACCTGCACCGTAGTGGAAACAGGACTGCCAGACAAGGAGTTGCCGGTCCCACTGCCCTTATTACAAAGCGACTGCCTTCACCGCGGTCACAAAGTGTGTATATTTTACATTGCGCCTTGTGCTTTGGGCTTCAGCACACGCAGCAATAGAAAATGTACACTTTAAAAAAATCCCTACATCATGTGGCAGGCACCATGCGGTGCCTGCCAAACGGTGCAGGGATGTTTAGGGGGAACCATATGTGCCCACCTAGTGGCCATAGTTGAGGGCTAGGGGGAAGTGGGCTCTGCTAGGGGCCCCCAAAGTCACTTTCCACCTGCCTTTTCAAGGTGAGTGAACCGACATGAAAGGGCAGGTGGAAAGGGATGTTGAAATCCCTAAGGCGGTGCCTGAGCAGGCACTGCCCCTATTGTGGGATTACTGACCCTCCGACGGTCCAACCGGCTCCTTGAATCCATTGGAAAGCATCAGACTGTGCCTCCATCTGCTGCCTCCTACCGCACGCATTGTAATGCATCTGTCGGACGGCAGCAGCAGATGGCGGTCGGACAGCATCAGAAGAGCTTTCAGATGCGGTTCGACCACCATCAGAACAACCCCCTTAGTTTGAAAATCCAATATAATTGGGTTCAAGATTCTCAATTTGAAACTTGCTCACCTGTTGACCACGATAGATTGCCTCTTATTTGAAACTCACATTTCCTGAGTAAAATCATACCTTCCAATGAAAAAATGCTGTCCTTTAATATCCACAAATCAAGATTATATACATGAGACACCTAACTTACAGACACATGCTGAAATTGCAAGATGACCAGGGGCGACTTATTAAACATGCCATTCAATTGAAAATATGTCTATATATTGTGGCTTGATATTTCAAGGTTCCAAAAAATATACTTTTATATGAAATTACCGTAGAGCCTATCACTGCATATGTGTGTATTAAAGCAGCTAAAAATGTGCTTCAGCCCCCACTGCCCTCTTGCTATGGGACCAAGACCATTCTTTCTGTTGGAAATCAACAAAGAATATCTCTATGCACTCGTGGTGCATTGGTCATGATGGTCGTGAAGTATGGATAATAATACACCACAGCACTCAAAAACAATCACAAAATAGAGTTAATCTGAAACAAACAAGAGCTCTAGCTCCGAATGAAATAAAAACCCTTGGATCATATCTCTAAGAATGAAACTCCTCCTTATTTTTGAATTAAGATAAGAGATTTCATGATGTGTATACCTTCTTTTCCTAGTTCTGACATGTCTCTTCAAAATGATCCGCTTGATTCCATCTATAGCATTATAGTGTTAATTAATGGCATGGCAAATCTTAGAATTTCTAGTTCATCAGCTTCTCAATATAATAGATTGCCTAAAGTTGACTGATTTATGGGGTAAAATGGTAAAACCCCTACACAGTTATGGTTGCACTGCAAATGATACCCGTCTAGGGACTCTCACCCACAGATTGTTCGTGGCGTGCTTCATCATCGAGTCACCTATCCAGGACAATGGTACATCTGAGGGAGCTTTTGATATTGTTAGAGATTACCCCAGGGGAAATAACCACTCAAAAATGTTATTCATGGAATTCTCTGGTAAGATGGCAAATGGTACAAAATGTATCATAAGGATGCAGGGAACTCATTAGTACTCCAGTGTTACAGTGTCAACATGTTATGGCGTAGCTTGCCTCAGAGCAACCATTACGGTGCATGGTTTTTAGCCTACTGCCTCATAAATCAGTAGGCCTTATTCAATATATTACATGGAATGCTACAATTTTTTACACATTTTTAAAATCTTTTTTAACTTTGTATTAGAACAAAAAATGTTATGCTTCAAAAATTGTATATTGTGTATGTAATATTTGTGGCTCTCAGTCGAGAACCAAATCAAATAAATAAAAATTTGAATTGAATTACATGGAATAACTTCCAGAATCTGATAAGGTCTTTTTCGATCCTTTGGTCTCTATCAAATTTTCTTACATACAGTTCACAAACTACCCTTATTTAGTTGTACAGTTATTTATTCATAGCTATAACTACATAGAAAATTACAAAAGCTGCTTGTTACCATGATAATTTTCCTATATAATGTGGGTTCTTTGATTACATAGTATTCATATACTGTCATCCTGCCTGTATCCTGCCTTTACATCTGAGAGATCATTGATGTACAAGAAAGCATATGGGTGAAGAATTATGCAATGTCTTAATTCTGGGTTATTTATTTCTTTTCTCAGTTGATTTTGTCGGGTCCACATTATTTTCTTTTATTTATTAAAAAATAAAATATTTGCAATTAAAAAAGTGCCATATCTGCTTCCCAGTAGATGCCTAATTCTTCAGACATCATTTCTTTAAAAAGCCAGCCCTATCTATAACTCATGAGGGCTTTAAAAATAGTTTACAAGTCAGAAAAAGCACACAATCTAGAGTTTGGGGCCCATCGGGAGACGGGGAGGGGAAGAAACCGACCGGACACAGGTGTAGGCGTGATAAAGGCCGCTTTATTGGGAAACAGGTGCATCCTGAAAACATACCCCAACCTTGGCCTTTGCCGTACAAAACTAAGCCTAACTAATTATACATGTACCTGACCAGAAACCCCCACCCCCTCCCCTAAACAGTTCCCCGCCAACAACATAACATCATTATCAATAAACCAAACTTTTATCACTATTTGAACATCCCCCTCTGTACACTCCCTCTCCTCTGCCAGTAAAACTCCTTCCTCCTATCCTACCCCCCCCCTGTTTGACTAGGAAAGCGCCATCATAAATCATCATTGCAGCACCTGCCCCCAGCGACAACACAACCAGAAGCCCTAACACAGAAAGCACCTGCTTCACAACATCCCCCGGACATCCCGCCAAGCTGAAAATCCTGGGACAAATAAAACCCCCCCATCCCCAGAAATTGATCTGAGGGAGGGCGGGTGGGACAACGCTACACTATGCCCACCGGCTGCTGGGTCACTATCTCCGAAATGGTGCCCAGAGTCCTAAAATGGCCGGTTTTAACCCCACTAGCCCAAACGAGCCCAAAACCTACTAGCTAGCCCAAACTCCATATCCCTTCCTGTGTCCCTGTCTAAATCTTCCCCCCTCCCCTTCCTCCCGGAGCCCCAAACTTCCCCGGGGGGGAGAGCCTCCCTCCGGTCGGCCACCCCCGCAAAGCCCATTGGGGCCCATCGGGAGACGGGGAGGGGAAGAAACCGACCGGACACAGGTGTAGGTGTGATAAAGGCCGCTTTATTGGGAAACAGGTGCATCCTGAAAACATACCCCAACCTTGGCCTTTGCCGTACAAAACTAAGCCTAACTAATTATACATGTACCTGACCAGAAACCCCCACCCCCTCCCCTAAACAGTTCCCCGCCAACAACATAACATCATTATCAATAAACCAAACTTTTATCACTATTTGAACATCCCCCTCTGTACACTCCCTCTCCTCTGCCAGTAAAACTCCTTCCTCCTATCCTACCCCCCCCCGTTTGACTAGGAAAGCGCCACTCGAAAGCCCCCGTAAGGCTTTCGACCCCCCCCTTAGGGCCCCTGCACCTTAGGATACCTGCGCACCCCTATTGCCCGGTCTAACGCCTCCTTCAATTGTACGATATACAGCTCCATCCCATATCTCGACAAATGAACCCCATCCTCAAGGAAAAAATATACCGCCCCATATATTAAATCTGGGTGTTCCATCCTTCCCACCCCTTCCTTTTCACAAAAGGCCCGCATCGCTCGGTTTATCTTCCTCCTAGTCCTATCTATGGCCCCCGGTCTCTCAGCTCCCCTTCAACACCTCCTGGGTATGAACTCGGACCATATGACATAGCACCCTGCCCACTGCCTCTTGATCTCCAGCAAGTCCCTCCTCATTTGTTTTACTAGCGCCAGTCCCTTGCACTGCACCAAGTCGTTCTCCCCCAGGTGAATCACCACTACATCTGGGCAAATCCCCCCTCGCACAACATTGTTCAACACCGGCACCAACTCGTGCCAACGCATGCCCCCTTTGCCCCTCCAATGACACCTAAACAAATTCTCATCCAGCTCCAAGTTGAGATTCTTGCATTTTTCCCACTCAGCCCTCTCCGCTCTTTTGACAAACGAATGGCCCACCACATATATAGACACTGCTGCCGCCGTAGGCCCCGCCACCGCACCTGTAAAGAGACATATGTAAGCAGCGAGCCCATCATCCATTCTTAATCCAACGCTACCCCTCGCAACCTAACATACGACTTATAGCAATCTGATTTCCATCGCCCCAGCCGTTTGATCTCCTTCTTCCCCCAGCCTTTCCTCGCTGCCTCCGTCGCTGCCCCGATGCGAAATGAATGCGTTCCAAACGCCCCCGGGTCCTCACCCATAGACCGCAGGGCGTGCCGCAGGACCCACAACAACTGCGCTGCCGTCACACGACCCCCTTCGCTCCTGCCGAAGACCTCCGCCACATCCTGTCCCCTTTCTTCCGCCAGCCGTCTCCCCCACTCTGCCGGGCACACCGACTCGGTCCCCCCGGGACCCAACAAGACCCACGTACCCTTCCCCCGCTGATCAGTCTTAGACCGCCGAAGCCGCACTGCTACCTCCCGGCCTTCGATCTCCACATCCCCCCACTTCAAACCTGCAGCGCCCCTCAAACCTACCAACTCCGACACCCGAAAGGCTCCAAAGTACAGCCACGACATCAACGTGGAAAACCGCACCGTCTCCGCCCGGTCCCTGCACACCCGCGGTAACTGACCCAGCAAGCCTGCCAACAAATCCTCTGTAATCGGCCGCCTCTTCCGCGCCCGAGCTCCTCTCTCCCTCTCCCAACCCTCCAAAAGCCTCCCCCCCAGTTCTCCCGCCGAGGGCGCATACCCCCACCACAGCTTGCCCATGAAGGCCACACCTGCCAGTTTTCCCGCGATAGTCACTCTCGCCAAACCTTTGTCCATCAATCCCAGCATGAAACGCACCACCTGCTCCTCCCGACACCACTTGCCCCGCTGCCTTACCGCTCCAAAGCGCAGAAACTCCGTCCAGGCCTGCTCGTAACTCCTCCATGTTGACGCCGCCAGGGATGACCTCACCAACTGAACGACCCGCGCTCTCCCACCAACCACATCTCCTTCGGCACCTCCGTCTTGACCGCCGCTGCCTCCGTGGCTAGCCCATGGAACCTCCGCCACTGGGAACGAGACAAAGCATCAGCAATGTCATTGTCCACTCCCGGCACATGCCTAGCCTGAAACAAGATATCGTGTTCCAAGCACCTCAAGACAAAAACGCGCATCAGCTTCAGCACCTGGGGTTCCCTTGCGGACTGCCGGTTAACCACCTGCACCACTGACATATTGTCCACCTTAAACAACACCTGCCTATGCGCCAACTCCTGAGCCCACACGGTCACAGCCACTACCAGCGGGAACAGTTCCAAGAAAGCAATGCTCCTACCCCCTGCCTGCCAACGCTCCGGCCATTGTTCCGCGCACCATCTGCCTGCCCAGTAGATTCCAAAACCTCCAACTCCCGCCGCATCCGATGACATCGTCACGTCCCACTCCCGGTCCTCCGGGGGTGCCATGGGCACGCCATTGAAACGCTCCAAAAAAGCCAACCACATGTTCAGGTCCTCCTTCGCGCCCGCCGAGATCCGCACATGATGATGCGGCCGTGTCAGAACGGACAATGCCAAACCCAGCCGCCGACAGAAAGTCCGCCCCGCGCGCACCACGCGACAAGCGAAATTCAAGTGCCCCAGCAACACCTGAACCTCACGCACCAAAACCTTCGGCCTGGCCAACATGCTCTTCACCAACTCCACCATAACCGCCCGCTTCTCCTCCGGCAGGCGTGCTTCCATGGCTGCTGAATCGAGCTCTATCCCGAGGAACGACAGCACCGTGCTGGGCCCTTGCGTCTTCTCTGGTGCCAACGGAACACCCAGGTGACCCATCAGGTCCGTAAAACTGTCCAGACTCTGCTGGCAGTCCGTCGAACCGGGCCGACCCACCAGGAAGAAGTCGTCCAGGTAATGCGTAATCGCCTCAGAGCCTGTGCGCCAGGAAAAAGCCCACTGCAAAAAGGAGCTGAATCGTTCGAACAAGGCGCACGACACGGAACATCCCATAGGAAGCGCTCTGTCCACAAAAATTTGCCCATCAAGCTGAATCCCCAGCAACTGATGGTCCGCCGGGTGAACCGGCAGCAACCGAAAAGCCGATTTCACATCGCATTTTGCCATGAGCGCCCCCGTGCCCGCCGTCGTCACCAAACGCCTCGCGACGTCCACGGACGAGTACGACACCGACGCCAACTCCGCCGATATAAAGTCGTTCACCGACGCGCCCTCCGGCCATGATAGATGTTGAATCAGCCGGAATTGGCCCTGCTCTCTCTTTGGGACCACTCCAATGGGGGAGATGATCAAGTCTGGCAACGGCGCCTCTGAAAAGGGGCCCGCCATCCTCCCCTCCCTTACTTCCTTAAAAAGCTTCTCTCGGACGATACCTTTGTGTGCGTTCACGGACTTCAGGTTCTCCGCCCACCGAGCGATCCGCGGACCCTCGTACCCCAACTGGAAACCCTCCCTGAAACCCCGACGCAGCACGGACGCATCATCCGCCCGCGGATACGCCTCTAACAACGGTTCCATCCGATCCAGCCTAACCGGAGTACGAGCCTTTTCCCATGGTACCTGCCCCCCCTCTACCTCCACCCCTCCCTCTGCTGGACCCGGGCGCCGGGTATTGTGACTGCGCTGGGCCTCCCCAAGGCCCCCAGCATCGCGCCTCTGGATGTCGTCTCCCACATGCGGAGCACTCGTGTCGAAAACGGCATGCCTGCCGCAGACAGGAACCCCTGTTGAAATCCCAACAGGTTCCGACACCTTGACTACCTCCGGCACCGCCCGCCCCCACCCCACCCCGGGTGGGGCGGGCCGAAAAGGGGGGCGGCGCCAGTGGTAAACCACTGGCCGTGAAGATGGTGCGGCCAAACTTAGCCCCACTCATCGTCTGCTGGTAGAGGTCGGAGTCCAACTCCCCCCAATTTGTCTCTGGGTCCGACGCCATGCGCGCCCGAAACTCCTCATCGTAATGCGACCAAGCGTTGCCTCCATAAGTCACCTGAGCCCGCCGCACTATATCCATATACTTGAACATCGCGACCGCCCTATCCGGGTACTTCTGGCAGTACACGCTGGCATAGATCAGAAAAGCAGCCGACCAATTCTCAATGGTGACCGGCACCTTCGGACGCCTAGCCAATTCCTGTTCCTCCTCCTTCGACCCTTCCTTGGCCATCAACTCCCTGTGGAGCAACCTCAGAATCTCCACGTATTCCCCCCTCCATATTTTCTCTTTAGTTGCCAGCGACAAGTGTGCCCCCAGCGGCTTCGCCACCCCCATGTACGGCAGCTTTTTCACCGGCACATCACAACTCTCCTTCGCCCCCGCACTAGACGCCCCCGACCCACCGTCTTTCACCGCTTCCCCCGGCACCGTGCTTCCCGCCGCTGCACCCCCCACCGATCCCGTGGCCGACTCACCGTCCTTCGCCGCGTCCCCCGGCGCCGTGCTCCCTGCCGCTGCGCCCCCTACCCCCTCTGTACCCACCCCTGCATCCGCCACGTATCTGCCCTTCACCAAGCGCACTTCCTCACCATCGCCAGCATCTGTCCCCACGGACCTCTGGCCTCCACCATCCGCCTTCCCACCCTCCTGGCCTCCATGAGGCCTGCCCAAGCCACACCCCGACCCCGTATTGGTCTTACCTGGCGTCAAGGCTAGCGTCCTCACCGGATCCCGCCGCCTAACCAGGTCTGTTGGGGGGGCCGTCACTCTCGGCACCACTTGCCGCGGGCATCCCTGCAAAACACTACCAACAACATTACCAATCTCCCCCCCTTCCTCCCGCAGTTCCCCTTCCTCTTCCGACTCCATCTCACGGTCACCTCCTCCCATAACCGCTCCTGTTGACATCCTGCTCAAACCTGCCTTGTCCCTACATGCCGTCATCAACATTCCTAAATCTACACCCTCCATACTCCTGTCCACATTTTGGTGATCATCATTTCTTGCCACATTACTGCTCCATCCCCGTCCCCCGGAGGCCGGAGCGACCCATCGGGAGGGGGGCGTTGGAGACCCATAACCTTGCCATCTGCTGCCTGCACGCACTTGGTCCCTCGCGGGAGCGCGACCGCCCGTACTAGGCAGAGCCGGCCCATCCTCTCGGCGGTTTGGAGCCGCATGCTGCTCACCCGAGCCCCTTACCAGCTGCTCCTGCCAAGAGAAAAACGGGGAAGTCCAGCATGCCGGGGCAAAAACTCCGTCGCCACCCCACCCCCCTCTCCCCCCTGCCGCCGAATGTCCTCCTCGCCGCGCCGGGAGCCCCTCCTCCCAACCCCCTTCCCCCCACCCCCAAGCCCCTGTCTCGCCTCCTCCCCCCCACCCGCCCCCCTCGAACCCCAATAATCTCCGCCTCCCCTCGGCCCCCATCCGCGACCTCCCATGGCCCCCCCGAAACCGAACTCTCCTCCGCCGTACCCCCCCCTCCCCCATCCCCACCCCCCTCCTCCATCCTCCCGTGACCCCCGAGGCAACCCCTCCGCCCCGCTACCCCTTTCGCCGTTCCCCCTCGCCCGGCCTCCCTGCCTGGCGCCCCACCCCCGACCCCGCGGTGAAACCGTTCTACTGGGAGGCACCACATCCTCATCTGCTGAAGACCCCAATTCTACCTCAACCGCTCCCCCCTCCCCCTCCCCCACCTCCTCCCCCTCCCCTACCTCCTCCCCAGAATCCTCAATGAGCAATGGCGATCCCCCCCCTGACTCTCCCCGCCCCCCTGCCTCCTCCTGCCCCCTTGCCTCCTCCTGCCCCCCTGCCTCCTCCTCAACCACCATGGCCTCATCCCCTTGCCCCTGCCTCCCACCCTCTCCCCCCACCCTTTGCCCCTCTCCTTCCTGGGCACCCCCTGCCATCCCCCCGTCACCCCCTACCTCTCCCTCCACCCTGGGATTCGCCCCGCGGGCCTGCACACTCCCTCGGCCCCTAGCCGGGCCTGCCCCTCCCCCCACGCCTCCCATCACATTCTCACGCATATTCCGGCTCCCCCCTGCCCCCCCCCGGGCCTTCCGCCCCCTTCTTAACAACCAGCGGCGCCCCGCGGGCCTGCACACTCCCTCGGCCCCTGGCCGGGCCTGCCCCTCCCCCCACGCCCCCCATCACCTCTTCACTCATGGTCCCGCTCCCCCCTGCCCCCCCCGGGCATTCTGCCCCCTTCTTAAAAACCAACGGCGCCTTCTTCCGGCCGCCGCGCCCCCTCGCCGCACCTCCTCCTCCTCTCCTCTGCGCCCCAGCCGCCTTCGGCCCGCCGCCTCGTGCCGCTCCACCCCTCGCTCCCGCCCCCTCCCCTGTCTTCGCGCGCGACCGCGGAGGCTCGCACGCCAGCACCGCCGCCACGGCGCCATCAGCAGCGCGCCGTGGTGGCCTTACCCGCACATCGTCGCGCAGGAGGTCCGTCCTGCCAGCCTCCCCGAGGAGCCTCAAAGCCTCCCGTACTCGCGGATCCGCCATGTCCTCCGCCGCCATGCCGACAGGTACGCTCTCCGCAGCCTCACGTAATCCCCTCGCTCTCCCGGCACACTCCCCTCTTCCCTGTCGCTGCCCACCTTCCGCTGTCACGACCCCCGAAAACCGACACCGTCGACAATGGAAACCTAAGGCCTACCCCTACCACGACCACGCTACACAACGCTACACTATGCCCACCGGCTGCTGGGTCACTATCTCCGAAATGGTGCCCAGAGTCCTAAAATGGCCGGTTTTAACCCCACTAGCCCAAACGAGCCCAAAACCTACTAGCTAGCCCAAACTCCATATCCCTTCCTGTGTCCCTGTCTAAATCTTCCCCCCTCCCCTTCCTCCCGGAGCCCCAAACTTCCCCGGGGGGGAGAGCCTCCCTCCGGTCGGCCACCCCCCGCAAAGCCCATTCGGCAAGAAAAGTAAATTGGCCATCAATATTAAAGGATCAGGAAGGCAAATTAAAAGACTGTGAGAGAGAGAAAAGGAGAATGATAGAGGTGGAAGAGATGAGTTTGAGATAGACAGATAGAACAGAAACAGACAATAATATGTGAAAGTGCCAAATAAAGAAACAAGCATTTGCAATGCAATCGGTCTCGCCTTTGGGACCTTACATGTATTCAACTACGCCGCACATTAGCCTGGGTGCTGAAACATCTACTGTTCTTTAACATGGAGGGAAAGTAAGCACCAAACAGCATGACACGCCAGGTATGGGAACACATGGAGAGAAATGTTGCCTTTCAGCAGGAAATGGTCTAGTCCAAAGCGCTGTTTTTAACATAAAATCAGGGTGGTCCTGTCACTGAAAATAGAAGATTTGTTTTTTTAATAGAAATAGTTAATTGGCAAAACCTTTTCGAACACAATAAAAATGTCAAGGTCTACGAGAAAGAAAAAGCCATCAGGCTAGGCGTGTGCAAGTCGCAGAACCTGTGACATTAATAGCCACTAAACCGATATCTCATTGCAGAAAAGAAGTAGTAGAGCAGAGACCAAACGTCAAACACTCGAGAACACATCAGAAAGAGGCAATGGATTTTACTTGAAACGCGTTCTTGCAAGCACCTTAACACTCGCACACACAGGTTACACCTGTCTACTTACATTTTATTTTTAATTTAGTTTTCAGTGCACTCCTCAATACGCACTCTCTTCTGGAATGCACAGGCCGAAACAAAGACAGTCTTCTTCTAGAGGGCAGACTGGGCAAAGGATAAACAAACAACAGGTAAGGGGCACAACAGCATTGCAAAGTCATTCAAAAGCAAACACCACAATAAACTGTAGGGAGGACATTCAAATAAAGTGAAAGGAAATTTAAAAATCAGCAGCATTTCTACGAGCCTTGAGCCATCCAGTGCAGCGAACACTTTTAGCTGCCTTAAAGGAAATCTTTTCCTTCCACTCGTGTCCTCATTTAAACATGTGCGTGAACCTTCACGCGCACCGCATTAGCCATTTGATTGGCTCCGCTGAGGGGCGACCGCTTTCCAATCGGCTTTAATAAATGACGCTCGAACACTGGTGTTTCTGGGCTTGAGAATGGAGAACCCTCATATGATTGATTTTCTTTTCCAAATGAGTCGTAATTTTTGTGGTGTGCACATTTTTGCCTCAGGGCACTAGCAATTAGTTCAGCTGGGTCTGAAAGTGAATTCCGTTTTCCCCCATTCTTCATAACAGGAGTATCAACTGGCGACCTTGCCTCAGCAACAGTCAAATCTTATTCAACATCCATCATGCTAGGCACATTTTCAGCACTATCCTTCCCAGGGTCATTGGTTGTGGGAGAATTGTTATTAGCTTCACGGTGTTGTTTTATAAGGCTAATGACTGAATTGCTGACATTTGTACTTGTTGGTGGTGGTGGAGGTGTCAGCGGGGGTGGTGGTGGAGGATGAGGGGGTACTGGCCAAATTGTAGGTTGATGCACTGAAGCAGAGAGTGTCGTCAAAGTCAGTCCTTGGAATGGGTGAACATATGCAGGGTTGTCAAGCAAACCTCACTGCTGCAAAATTGTCTCTTTTTCCTTGAACTGCAACTATGGCAGCAATTTGAGCCCGGATCCGGGCTAGCTACTCCTCAAGTGCTGCCATTTTCTGAACGGTCTCATAATTTTGTGGAAGGTGTTTTTCAGCTTGCACTGTCTCTTCTGGAGAGGGTGACATGGCGGAACTCTCAACAGACTTGGAACACTGGATTTGTTTGCTAGTGATACTTGTAGATATGTAATTCCTGATCTTTTTACAAGATTCTCTGCCATTATTCGTTAGCCAGGCAACATCAGGCAGAGATGGAACCATGGAGTTTTTGAGAGTTTCACAGTCAGCAGCACTTTGGTCGGCTACACTCTGAAAAAGGGTCGCAGACACGGATGAAAAGGAAGAACTGTTCCAATCATTCGGACAGGGCCGGCTCTAGGCTCATGGTGGCCTTGGGCAAGGAGCGTAGGTAGGGGGCCCGGAAGAGGTGGTCCGGGCGGGGCGGAGCGCGCAGGCCAGTAAAGAGGGGAGGGGGTCAGGGTGTTTAGTAGTGGAACAGAGCCGGAGGCTGCCAAATCCCTGCCAGGGGCCACCACGCAAATATGTATCCATCCTCAGAGGATTAATATATTAAGGATATATATTGGCGTGGTGGCCCCTGGGGTTTGGTGGCCCTGTGCAGGTGCACCGCTTGCACATGCCTAGAGCCGGCCCTGATTCGGACCACGCTGCGAGTATATCCATATGCTTTAAACTCCTACTCTGATATGAACCAGTCAGTCGGTACACCAACGTAGTCAAAGAGCTGCCGGATCAGGCTGATCAATAGAGACATTTACTGCACAAAGTTGAGCTGCGATATACAGATCGACAATCTTTTGACTTTGGTTTCCAAAAGATGTAAGACCTTCACATAACTGCGAGTGGACTTGCTGGCACATTTTTGCTTCTGATCACCCTGCTATTGCCATTGCCCTAGGAGTTAAAGCTTGGCTTTTTAATCAGTAGCACTCACAATATTTTATTTTTTAATCCACTCAAACAGATCCAAGCGCCGGGAAACCCTCAGGGTAGCTGTTGCGCCATACAAATGCAATAAATAAATAAATAAATAAATAAAATAAATAAATAAATAAATAAAATAAATAGACACGTAAGTAGATACAAACAAATCTTCTGATCTTTTACACTCCCGGTCGTCAACTCTAGTCTTGGACACTTTTCATACACTTACTTTTCAAATATAATGTTTGAAAAAAAATATTAATGTCTACAGGTGCTGGTGGAAGACAATTTCCATGGACTGCAATCTCGAGAATGTTAAAGTGATTCTGGTATTTTACTGATCTATGCTGGTCGTTTTCTATCAAGAAAGTTAAATAGAGGCAGTTGCCAGAAAGATAAAAAAAAGAAAACCCCTCAGCAGAAAGCAATTCTGGTATTTTATTGACCTCTACTGGTCGTTTCTATCAAGACAGTTAGACAGAGGCAGTTGAACAGAAAAAAAGTCACTAAGCGGAAGCAGACAAGTCCTAGGTATGATCTCCAGAGCCCACAAAGAACATACACATATATATGATATATATTTATTTTTTGTTTTATTTATCTACAATTTTTATATGAAGTGAGCATGACAAGACGCTGGAGGCATCAAGGGCATGGGTGGCTTTAGTAGAACTATTGAAACAACCCAATAATGAGGACGATGTAGTAGACCATCCTCCGGGGGATTGACCGCTCGATAGATCTAATAGCCTGGATTGCTGACTGAGTGACTTACCGCCTCCTATGATGTGCATACCACGTATTCACAGGCTGTATTGTGAGATGCATAACACTGTTTCTTAAAAAGCAATAAAAACCTGTTTTAAAAAAAATGGAGCAAGCATGACCCTGAAGGGCATCAGAGCGCTTTACATTACACCATTTGGATACATTAGAAGGTTGAGGAGGTAATATGCATACATTTGATTTGAGAGGTAGACAGTGGTAGATAAGATACCATATATTGATAACAGTAAAGTATAATTTAAAGTCTTAGGATGTGAATTTGTTCATTAGAATCATTTTCACGTCTTTTTTGAAGGAGGAGGAGGAAGAGATCTTGTGTACATCTGTTGGTAAGGAGTTCCAAATCTTCGGGGCAATACCAGAGAAGGCTCTGCAGCACATTCTCTTTTTATGCAAGGACTGTGATTTCAGTAGTAGCAAGCTCACACTTTGCAAATGTCTGCAACCTCTCAAAAGCTCTAGCTTTTGTGCCAAGTAACTGGGGGTTTTGATATGAAGGGCTTTATGAGTCATGCAGGCAATCTTTAGTTGTATTCTTGCCTCGTATGGTAGCCAGTTCAATGCTTTTAAGGTTGGAGAAATTTGGTTATTTCTTTTTTTTAAGAACATTTTTTATTAAGAAGAAAAACAGAGCATATCAAGCAATAAATGGAGAAAAGGATACAAAATACAATTTAGCCGCATATATGTCGAAGCTGGAGGATCTTTAAAGAGCAGCCCTCGCCCTAACTATCACCATGACAACAAAAGATATCAAACAATATATGAATACACAGAGACAAAAAATGAAATACAATTCAGCCACATGTATGCCTAGTTCGAAAGATCTCTAGGGGGCAGATCTCGCCCTGTACACATTCCACGGCCCCCACTTATTGTCCCACTTTTTAGGGCAACCTCTAAGGTTATACATGGTTTTCTCGGCCAACATAGCCCTGTCCATCTCTGCCACCCATCGTATCACAAGCGGGCGGTCAGGAGAGCCCCAGTACATTGCTATGGGATGTTTAATAAGGAGGCACCCTAGGGCCAACCACTGGTGTTCTATATCCATCAAGTCAGTCGCCTCCCAAACATTGAGGATCCCTCCCCAGGGACTGAGTGGAATTGGTTTCCCCAATGCCTCCGTCATTTTCTTAACAGCCCCTTGCCATAGGCGTTGAATCACCGGGTAGTCCCATAAGTTGTGATAAAAAGTTCCTATCATGCCGCAGCTGTGCAAACAGTGGGCATCGGGGCGTCTGCCCAATTTAGCGAGTAGCGGGCCTGACATGTAAGTTATGTGGTGTATTTTAAGCTGTGTCAAGCGGAAGCGGTGGCAGATTCCCGTGGGGACAATCACGCCGCTAACCAGTCAGTATCCTCTAAGTCGCCCACGTCGCCCTCCCACTTGTGGCACAGAGCTGGAAAGGAATCAGGTACGTTGTTAGAGAACTTGCGATAGGTACAGGAAATCGCCTTAGTCAACAGGGGTTCAGAGAGAAATCTGTCCTCTAAGGGTGAGGCCTCTGGGAGGTAGGAGAGGTGAGGTATATTTGCCTGGATGGCGTCCTTAACTTGGAGGTATCGAAAGACCTCCCTGTGTGAGAGTGCGTGTTTCTGTTGCAATTCTGGGAAGGATAGAAGTTTCCCTCTGTATATCAAATCCACCAACGGTGGATATGCCAATAGTGTCCCATCTGTCAAATCACGGCTAGAAACAGAGGAGGCCAAGACTCTGCGAAGACCAAACGGGGGTCGCCTTAGTGGACTTGTTGGACTAACCAAGGCTCTTAGTGGCGCGATGCCATATGGCCACCATCTGTTGCATGGGACCTACATAGCGATTACGCTGTGGTCTGCTGTATAGAGCCCCAGGTAACCCTCACTCCTCATCTGATAGCATTTGAGATGGAATGCCGGGTCCGTGGGTGTACCATGGATCCACTGATTAGTGGCAACCAGTTGGGACGCCCAGTAATACAGGCACATATCAGGTAGAGCAATGCCACCATCGTACCAGCCCTTAGTGAGTTTACGGAGAGCGATGCGAGATGCCCTGCCGTCCCACAGCAATAAACGAATTTCTCCCTCAAGAGTGGTGAAAAAGGAATTTGCAAACGGAAATGGGCAGTTCTGGAGGACATATAAGAAGCGGGGAAGCGCCAGCATTTTAAATAAGGCAGCTCGGCCAGGGAGGGACAGAGGCAAAGATCTCCAGTGGGAGATGTCGTCATGTAATGTCTGCAGGAGGCCCTTAAGATTGTAGTCGTAAAAAAGTTGGGGATCCGGGGTGACAAAAATGCCGAGGTATTTAAAACCCTCAACAGCCAGAGGAACGGAATAACCTCTGGGTAACGTAGACGGTGGGCCATGCAAGATACATAGGACAGACTTGGACCAATTTATGGAGTAGCCAGAATATTTTCCAAAATTGGCCAGGACGTGAAAGAGATCATAAACAGAGGCAGCGGGGTTGGACATATACACCAATATGTCGTCCGCGTACAGTGAGATTTCGTCAACAACACCTTCGGCCCATCTAAGGCCCCGGATAGAATGGTCCGCGTGGATCCAATACGCCAGTGGTTCTAGAGTTAGGGCGAATAGCAACGGTCACAGGGGGCAACCTTGCCGGGTCCCTCGGTGCAGTGGGAATTGTCTGGAAGTGTGATTATTGACTCTAACCTGACCCCAAAGGTCAGTGTAGAGGAGCCTGACCCACTATATGAAATGGGCCCAAAGCCGAATTTTGTCAAGACTGCAAAGAGGCATGTCCACTCTATTGAATCAAACGCCATTGTGGTGTCGAGAAAGAGGATAGCGGCGTCTTCTTGCAAATATGGCTGTCTACCAAGTACATTATGGACTCGACGGAGGTTCAGTGCTGTGTTTCGATGTGGGAGAAATCCCGACTAGTCAGCGTGGACCAGGGACGGAAGGACCATGAGGAGTCTGGTAGCCAGGAGCTTAGCCAGTACCTTGGCCTCAGAACTGATTAAGGAGATCGGTCTATAAGAACCAACATCCGTAGGGGGTTTATTCGGTTTAGGAATGACTAGGATGGACACCAGCCTCAGATCAGGCGGCAGAATGCCTCTTTCCTTGCTTTCCTTAAACATGTTTTTCAGATGTGGAGTGACCCCTAAAGCTACGGATTTCAGGAATTCAATCAGGACCCCATTTGGACCCGTGGCCTTGCCAGATTTAATAGCAAAGATGGCATTACTGACCTCCTCTGAGGTAAGGTCCGCTTCCAGCGCCTCCCTTTCCTCATCCGAAATGGAGGGTAAGCGCATTTCATCTAGAAGGGACTGGGATTCCTCAGCATTATAGTGTGCCCTAGCCGTATAGACGTGTTCGAGGTGATCAGCGAAGGCCGCTGCCACTTCCTGGGGGGCTGTTATTCGCGCTCCATCGTAACGGACAAGCAGGGGAACCCATCTCGTCCCCTGGTCACGACGTTTCAACCACGCCAGCATTTTACCCGCACGGGCTCCTAACTCGTAGATTCTATGACGAGTCTGGAGAAGCCTGGTCTGCGCCGGTTCCGAAGCCAAAGCCCTGTATTGCTGTTGTTTCGACTGGAGCCGATGGGCCGTATCTTCGGACGGATTAGCATTATGGGCGGACTCGAGGCAAAGCAGATCGGTTTTTGTTTGGATCACTTACTCATTGTGTTCCCAGACATATCCGACCTTGAGAGCCAGTGCCCTGCCCTTAAGAATAGCTTTGTAAGCTCCCTACAATGTTATTGCCGAAGTCACGGAGCCGACATTTTCGGCAAAATAAAAATCAGTATGTTCAATCAAGTCCTCCTTAATATCAGGGATCTTTAAAATCCAGGGGGTAATGATGATCGGCCCTCGGGTGAACTGCTGATGGTAAGTGAGCTCGACACTGAGGGGGGAGTGATCGGAGATGCCTCGAGGAAGACCCCGCACATTGCGGAGATGACCAACGTTGGCCAGGGGACAAAAGATATAACCAATGCGAGACATGCTGTTGTGGGCATTAGAATAGTGGGTGAAGTAGGGAGTGTCAGGGTGTTGTGTATGCCAAAGGTCCTTTAATCCCATAGCTTGTGTAAAATCTGCGAGATCAGACCCTGATCTATTTGAATGTCTCTGGGGTGTCTGTCGACCGTGTCGTCCATTGTCATGTTAAAGTCACCTTCAATGATCAGAGTGCCCTGGGGGATACCCAACATTATCTTGCCAAGAGCTCGTAACGCCTCGCCCCCAGTGCTGGTGGAATATAGGCTGAGATTACATTCAGTGGTCTGCCTTCCCAAGTGGCCTCCAGGACTGTAAACCTTCCCTGCGGGTCTGCCCATGAACATGTAGGTGTAAGTGTGAGAGTGGTTTTTATAAGAATACCGGTGCCCCGGGACCCTGAAGTAAACCCGGCATGTATCAGCAATTTATATCCCCATCGTTGGAGTGCTCTGCAGCAGTAAACCACTAAGTGTGTCTCTTGTAAGAGGGCAAGGTCGGGGGCATGGCGTTTAATGAACTGTAGAACAACCCCTCTTTTGATTTTGTTGCCCAACCCATTGACATTCCACGTCATAAGCGTAAGTTTCCTATCAAGGAGGTTTGTCAAGAGGCACACCGGCGGACCGAGAAACAATAGGGGACCCCCCATGAAGGATCGAAACAATACATTGCAAAGGCTCAAAGCACGTGGCTCACATCGTCCCAAATTGTGACACGCTCTGTCTTCAAAAACCAACAAAACCAGAACAGCAAAAAAATGTCCCAATACCCCCCTCCCTCCCTTTCCATTCCCCCTCCCTGCCCACCTGCCAGTGGACTTTAAACTATCCACTCCCCAACAAGGCAGAGTGCCTGTGGCCCTCCCAAACACTGACTGGGTGCCTAGAGAGCCATGCGAGCCCTCGCCTGAAGTCTATGAGATCGTGGTGCCTTATACAGTTTAGGTCAAATTGTATCGGTGTGTTCATCTACATATTACAATAAACAGTGATAAAAGCTGGATGGTCCTTAGTGTCTGGACCAGAGGAAGAGTACAAGGAGAACATGAATCAGTTCAAACCAGCCGGTATGTGGCCGCCCAAGGTAAAAAGTCACAGCAGTATAAGGAGGGCCGAAAAACGGCCTCTTGACTGCCTCGTAGAGGAGTCCCAGGCAACTAAAAGACGTCACTGGTCATCCTGATTGCCATCAGTAAACAATTCCTGGCTTTCGGGCAGCAGGTTCTGGCCGGAGTGGTCGTCCGAAGCTCGACGATTATTAGGAGTTTTACCTGATTGCGCCAACCCTCGAGCCAGTCCCAGACCTCCTCAGGGGACAGAAAGAACCAAGTATTGCCCTCCGACTCTACACGCAATTTAGCGGGAAACAGCATAGCGTACTTTATATTCTTTGCTCGCAAGGCCTTTTTAACTTTCAGAAAACTGCGCCTCCGTGCTTGTACCTTCACCATGAAGTCGGGGAAGATCGTGGTGTGGGTATTTTCCAGGTGTAAGGGCGGCCCGCTCGTGCCGTTTGAAGGATGACATCCCGATCCCGGAAGTTGAAAACTCGAGCGATTATGGGGCGGGGGAAGCACCCGGTTTCGGCCTGCCACTCGGGACCCTGTGTGCCCGCTCAATGGAGAAATAGTTAGATAGTTGCTTGGGCTGGAGGTGTTTTAGGATCAGATTCTCGACGAAGAGGTCAGTGGTCGGCCTCTCCGTTCATTCCAAAACCCCCAGGATGCGGAGGGTATTGCACCTTGCGCGTTCTTCATAATCATCTAGGAGCTCTCCCATTTGCTGTTGTTGTTTTTGGAGTTGGGTTACCTGTTGTTGGAGGGTGGAGGTGTCATCTATGAGCGCTGTGGTCTTAATCTCTATGTCTCTAACTTTGGAGTCCATTTTGCGGAGATCTGCCCGCAACAAGGTAACCTCTATGTTCACAAAGTCTATGTGGGCCTCCAGAGAGGAGCGGACACCAGCTATCGCCTCCATCACGTCTTCCAGTGTGGGCGGTTTTCCTGCATGTGGGGGAGTTGCATTTTTAGGTGCCGCATCGGGGTTTGCTTCCTTGTTTTCCCCTTTGGATCCCCACGAGAGTTTATTGATCTGCCTTTGAGTGGACGGCCTGTTGCCTTTATTAGAAGCCATCCCGAGAGCCGACAAGCACGACCCAGTCCAGCTGCAAAGGCCAAAACGTGAACAGAGACATGATAGGAGAAAGACACCGCCACACCGGTCCAGGCAGTCAGTCACCACCCCCACCGGACCACTGCCACCAGAGCGTCCATAGCCCGGGGCGACCAGGAGTGAAGAGATCAAAGCAAACAATGGTAGCTGGGGGAGTGGGAGCTCGCCACTTACTGTGATGTAGTTCATAGGTTGTGCCCATGAACGCCTCACCTTGGAAGTCAAGCAGGCCAGCCGGGGGGGGGGGGGGGCCTCGGGAGCAGGCCACAATGTAGGAATCCACTAACCTGGGATAGAGCTCACGGGGTCAAAACACCACCCGATGCTCCCAGGGGCCAGGAAGGAAGGCAGCACTACACGGACACCCAGCCTCAGCGTCCGATCATCATCTTTGAGGCAGGAAGGGCAAGTCTGCATCCAGGGCCGAGTCGTCTGGGGGCCCAGGTAAGTCGCCTGCAGCAGGGTGGAGGTCCGATGGCAGAAGAGGGGGGTCTCAATTTCGGGAGTTGCAGGAGCGCCGCCGCAACCAGGGCGGGCGCAGTCGTCCCCCGGGACTTTTAGGGAGCTCGGGGCAGGCAGAAGTCCCTTCCAAAGGCAAAATATTGAACGCCGATTGGGGAGAGCGCTGGATGCGCCAAAGAGCAGGCGCCGCAATGGTCACCTCGATGTAGGGGTCCTCAGGCTGTTGTGGTTATTTCTTTTTGTTCAGTCAAACAGCCTGTCCACAGCGTTAGGAGATGCCCTCAGCGGGGCAAGCTTGTATTTGGGAAGTCCGCATAGAGTGGGGCTTCCATAATCCAATCTTGCCAACACTAGGGCTTGTGCTGCCATTTTTAAGTCAACCTGTGGGAGGAAGGGATTAACTTTCCTTAGGATACTCATCTGATGATTAGCTCATTTGGTGGCATTACTGATATGCACTTGCATATTCAAATGTTTGTCAAAGGTAATTCCCAAGGATTTAACAGAGTCAATGATCTAGGGAGAGCAGTTAATGGTTGTTAGATTCTTCAGCCAGAGATCTGTCTTGGGTGTGTGATTGGGTAGGGAGATGAGGAGGATTTCTGTTTTGGTGGTGTTGAGCATGAGGTGTTTGCCAGTAAGCCAGCTTTGAGTGTGATGCAGAATAGTGTTGAGGGAGATGAAGTCATCTGGGGAGGAGATTTTCAGATACAATTGTGTGTCATCTGCACACATGTGATATAGAATGTTTGCAGAGTTCAATGCGTTTGCCAGGGTTTCCATGAGTAGATTGAAAAGAATGGGTGATAGTGCATAACCCTGTTGAACCCCTTCGGTGACCATGGAGGGTTGAGAGAGGGCTTGCTTCATCTTGATTCTTTGGGTTCTATTGTTTAGGAAACCATTGTAGCAGGGGACTAAATAGACCCATCCTTCGTTCCAGGAGGGACAGTAGGTTGTCATGTTTAACCATGTCGTATATACAAGTCTTGAATGCTTGACCTAAAAATGGTGAGAGAGAGGCAAGTAAAAACAGAGAGGGTGAGGGGTCTGGAAAACGGATGGACAGATGCAAAGAGGGTATAGAAAGGTGGATAGAAAGCCACTCTTTACATCAGAATGCGAAAAATGAGGGTCTCAGAGAGTGCCTGTTTCGACAGGTGATGTGGTCTGACTGCTGCTGGAGATGGGTATTAATTTTGTGATAAAAGGAATTCAGCTTTGGCAGCAGAGGCGGCTCCTCCATTAAGACGAGGAGCGTGGCTCCTCCTGCTGCAAGCGCAGCAGCAGGTACACACAGAATAATAAAATGTTCATTACCATTTTATTATTCTGTTTACTGCCTGCCACGCTAGTGTAAGCGTGATGATGGGGCCACGGCGAGGCTGACAGATTCCTGCGTACTGCAGAAAGACTGCTCACTGCGCATGACAGATTGACAGCTGTCTACAGCTGGCCAATCTTTACTGCACACTTCAAAGCCAGCAATCCCAGTGCTGTAAAAAAAAGCATAGTCATTGCAGGCACAAGTCTCCATCCTCAATATGAGTGCTGGGTCAGCCTGCTGCAACCAATCCTGGAGCTGCGATTGGTTGGATTTGTAAGCAGGAAGTAAACCACCTTCCTTCCTGGTCGTCATCCTCATTGGAAGTGACAACACCACACAGATTTTAATAATTGCTTGCCGCCCCTGCCTGGCAGGCCGCTCTTTAGGCCATATAGAAAGAGATCCAGAGGTGGACCGCTGTGGCTGTGTGTGGACTGTGCTCTATAAGAAAGCTTATGGCGCTAGCACTTTTTTTTTTTTTTTTTAATTTATTTACTTGCTTGTTTGTTCATTTTTTTATTTTCTGTAAAAATGAAGCATTTCCCCCAGAAAGCCAGCATTCTGATTTTTAAAAGGCATGGTCTCACTGTAAAATCTCTTCCTGCACAGGCTGTCTTTATTCCATCAGGTTCACTCCGAAGTTATTTATGAAAGATCTATTATTTGTGTGTTTCTCCAGTTTGAAAAGCTCCCATCATTTGCCTTTGGTTTCTGAATACCAGCAGAAGCCAAGAGCAGAATGTCAACCTTCTGTTAAAATGAATCAGCAGCACTTGCAGAAACCATCTTCCCTTGACAATGTTCTAATGCTTTTCATGTTTTTCATATTTCCACCTTTTGTAAACATATTTGTGTCAACTTGTAAATTTGCAAATGTCTAAATTTCAAGAAATGGGATTTTTTTTATCTATCAACTGTCTTCCATTTCTGCTATTGGTTGTATTTTTTTAAATCTTATTTTGTTTTGTAATTGATTACAAGACTGTTATCACGAAATGTCAATTACAAACTGTAAAAGCTCTGAAAATTGGCAGTGTTACTAAGCATAAAAAATTGGCAGAGCATTATGCAAGTGATCCGTTTTGGTACAGGAAACTAGTATATACCAGCCAAAATTTGGGGTGAAAATGCACGCTTTTGAAGATAATGTGAATCCTTAAATGAAAGCTGCCCTGCTTAGCAAACATTGCATTAAGTACTACGCTTTTCACAAAAGGTACATTTTATTTCAGATGTTGTATAGAGAAAAAAAATAACTCCAGTTCACACGAAATAATTTATACATAGTAAACTCTTACATCATTGAATGTCAGTCAGTCAAAAAGCTTATTTAGGGTACAAACTATAAAACTTTGAAAATACAGTAAAAACACACTTTGAAAAAAATTCTATTCCATAATCTTGGCAAGGCTTGTTTCTGCATCCCATCTATAAGAAAGTCCCAGTGGTGGCCACTGATAGCTATTGCCCTAATGAATGTCGGGCCAAATACGTCCCCTCACTCCTACTGGATGATCTCGACGAGTGGGCAAATTTGGGAAACGGAATACCTATCAATCAAACCGGTTTCAGACCTGTCTCCGGTACTTCTGACAACCTGGTGGCCATCATGATGCTTGTAGTAAGACAAATAAGGAACAAGAGCTTCTCTATTGCAGTTTTATAGATTACAGCAAAGCCTTTGATCATGTAAACTGCCAGTTGCTTTGGTCCAAACTCAATGCCTGGCTAATGCCACCACCATTATTGCATTACATTCAACTGTTGTATTCTGATATCTCACCCAGAGTAAATTTAAAGAATATCAATTCTATCTCCAATAAAACCAAGATCCTCCATGGTGTCAAACAAGGTCCCAGCTCTGTTTAATCTGTACATCTGTAACCTGAACTAGATTATGTTGTCAGCCACTCTCCAAACTTGGGAATCAATCTAATATTACTTTACACAGATGATGTAGTCCTCCTAAGTCAAATGGTGATGGTAAAATTTGTCGGAAAAAAACAGGTGCCTGGTTCATGAATAATCACTGTATGACTAAATTTAATAAATACAAATATCTTGGATGCTTTCTGAATGACGAAGGAAGCCACTTAGCAGGTATCAATCCATTGAAGCTAAATATCGCAACTCTGCCTTTCACATAGTATTTACAACTACAAAACGGCCTACTTTGAAACCCATCTTGAAGATAATCTGTTGCAAATGTATTCCCCCACCGTTGTGGGACACAAAGGTATCCCCAGGGAGATAGGGTGCCTTTTTGAACATAGCACAGAGCACGATCTTTAGGTCCTTGTTTCAGCTGCACAGAATACATCACGGGCTCAGATCAGGAAGGAATTTAAACTAAATGACCAACAACTCATCCAGAAAACACGAGCGGCGAATTGATGATCCTTAAAGTACTTTATCAGCTCTGAAGTCACGTCCCCAAACAGTTTACAGGCCCACAACCCCTGACTAATGCCGTTACTGAAGGACTAGAAACGAAAAGTGTGGCTACTCTGTGGAATCAACATCTTCCTCACTACCAGGATAAAACAGTTTTAAACAAAGAGGTTCACAGAATGTCCTTCTTGTTAGAGTAATACAATTTCAAGAGAAGAAAGAATGCATACCTTGTCATCGATAGTTACATCCAAGGAGAGCTTTAAAAGTACCTCATTGAACCATTTCCTGTGCATTACAAACTTAGGTTCTGCCAGCTAAGCATGGGTTGCTTTCTCTTATTAGATTTGTTGCCACCTTCAGTGCTTCACGCATCCAGCAACAAGTGTCGCTTATGCGAAAAGTATCAGTAGACATTTCCACACCTTCTTTGCATCTGTCCTCACTTAATAAAAGAACGGAGAAGCTTTCTTCGGAGGCCCCTGATTAATCACGGGTTACGATTGGTTCAGATGGCTGTTGTTTTTCTCTTGAGAGGGGCACATCCTCAAGTAATAGCAAGCATCGTAAAATACCTGAAAACAGTGGAGAAAGCATTAAAGTACAAAGCTTCATCAGTGGTATCCCCAGAAACGTAGGCCAGCCTAGCGCAAATGCAATTCATAGAATAAGGGGCCCATTATGATGTCGAGCGGATTGCCTCCGCCAATCCACTCGACTCTGTATCCCGAATTCCCCCCGCCATATTAGTATGGCGGGGGACCGCGGCGGATGGATAGACCGTCTGCCGCTTTTCCGTCCCGGTCGCCTTGCGGCGGAAAGGGTTTAATATGGTGGCGGTGTCCAATGGACAACGCCAGCCATATCTTGATGTATGGGCTTAGATGCCTTTCCGTGGTGGCATCGCAGGCGGTCTTTGCTTTGGGGGCCCCCTGCGGGCCCCCCTGGTGAAGGCCGAGGTGTTGGGTGCAAAGGGGGAGTACCTGTGGCACCCCCCAGCATTTGTATACACCAAGCAGCAGGCACCGTGCGGTGCCTGCCGCTTCGTGTATGCAAATGCGTGCATTAATTTTTAAGATTTTGGCGGGCGGTGCAGTGAGCACCGCCCGCCATAATGTTAAATTTGAGGGATGCGCCCGCCACTGTGGCGGGCGCATCCTAATGCACACATCGGGACCCCCTCCCTTTAGACGGGCGGTCCCCCGCCAGCCATCCTAATGACCCCTATGGGTCTATCCACAGACACAGCAGTCAGGCTGCTAGAGGAATGTTATCATTCATATCTTGATTCTATTTGAAATCAAATCTGATGATTGTTTTAATAGGCAATCCTCGCTATCCTTTCGCCATTAGGAATACAATGACTAGTAACAGATTATTGCTGCACGCTCAATTACCGTTACTTGAGTTTGCTTGTTTTAGAGTGGTAAGCTTCCACGGTTTCTGTCTCCAGCTTTTACTTATACAGAACTGTTACTAGACCTGTGAAAAGCATATCTGCACTACCTGTTAGCACTAGATTTAGCACTTTACTCTTTTAAAGCACAGCACTTTAAATACTATTGTGGTAGTTTAAAAACCTAGGGTTCATTTAGACAAGCTTTTTCTTGTGGGAGCTGACAAAAATAATTATAGGTTATCAATGGGTGAGTGCTTGTATGGATGTTTGAATGGGTACGTAAGTGGTTCTGTGGGTATGTTAGTGAGTGCATGAGTGCTTGTGTGGGTGAGTGAGGGGCTGTGTTAAAAGAGGCTGTATGGGTGAGTGAGTGGGTGTGAGAGTGACTGCAGGCAGGCGGGTGTGTGAGTTTCTGTATGGGTGAGCGTGTGTCTATGTGACTGGCTGTACGGTTGGGTGACTGGTTGTATGAGTGGTTGTAGGGGTGAGTAAATGGTTGTGTGAGTGGCTGTACGAGTGAGTGAGTGCGTTTTTGAGTCCCTCTATGGAGGAGTGAGTAGGTGTATGAGTACTGGAAATGGTTCTGTGAATGGGTATGTGCGTGATTGTGTGGGTGTGTGAGTGGGCTTACAAGAGGTTGTATGGGGGTGTGAGTGTGGTTCTGTGGATGATGTCATCAGTGATGTCATTTGAAATGTCATCAGTGAAATCACTGGCCATGTCATACATGATGTAACATGTGAGGTCATAAGCAGTGCATTGTGGGGGCATAAGTTATAGTTAGCTCAGGTAATTATAACTGCTGAATTTCTCTGATTTTGTATGAGCGAAATGTCATCTTAACTATAACGTTCCTGAAACTTTTGGTTTTTTCAATGAATTTCTTAGTTTTTTTAATTCTATTTCCTGACTATAATGTCCCTGTAACCTTTGTTTTTTTTCAGTGAATTTCTATCTGCTATTTTCAATTGAAAGTTTTTCAGTATAACATTTTATGTACAATGTTTTTACAATATTTTGTGATATCTTTTATTTTACTTTCATGTATTATCTTAGTAGGAGTTGTTTCAAGTATCCTTTAATAGTTCAAAAGCTGTTTTTGAACAACAATGTTTTTTTCTAAACATTTCTCTTGTTCATGGCTTAGTTGTAAAAATATAAAATATCAATTATATATTTTTGGTTTTTTTTTCTTTTATTGTATGTATTTTTTAAACAAATATTTTTTAATAAATTTCCCAAATGGTTTTTTAAATAAAACTATTTTCAATTTCTTTTTGTTATTGAAAATATGCTAATATATTTTTTATACATTTTTTAGTTCCGCTGTACCTTTGTGGTTCCAGTGAGACATTCTGGTCAGCCAGAACTCTATGGTTTATATTCCAATCACGTGATCGCAACGGAACCGCAGTGCCGAAATCACGAATTGGCCAGATTTCTATAGAATTATGTTAGTTTTATATACAACACTATTTCAGGTTTTGTTAGTATGATAGACATACTACAGATGCACAATATAAGAGATTTAAAAAAAATAGAATTCAATGAATTACTATTTTATGGCACCACAAATCTAATGATAAGCACTGCGGATTCACTTGGAAACCCAGCATAATCTCCTCATGTGATTGGACACATATGGACCACACCTTTTTTCCCCATTAAGCCACACCCAAACCATCAGCATTTATTGTTGAAACAGAGGCAGGAGGATATCACTGGGAGAGTCTGCTGTTTTCACTGAGATATAAGTGAACAACTATTTACAACGGCTGCAACATCAACACCTGCACATGCTGAAGATCCTGTTCTGCTGGAGAATGAGGAGGATGAAGAACAGTCTGCACCAGGAAAGAAGTAAAGTGACGTCTGGTGATACTTCAGTACACCATTAGGTGAAAAGAAAGTGTCAGCTAAAATTGTCAAATGCAGTATCTGTGGCATAGAACTTTCTTGTTGAACAGCCAAAAAAATTCAGTCATGGCACCTCTTTCATGTGGAAGCATCTCAAGACAATGCATGAGAAACCGCATCAGAGGATGGTGCTTGAGAAGGAAGCTGCTTCCCATCCTTCTCTTTTATCTGCACTTTTGCGGCACCATCCACCTCAGGAACCATAATGGTAAAAAAGTGATGGCTGCTGTGGCCCCCAATTTGGCACACTGACCACCAATTGTTTATGGTGTCATATGCCTGTTGGACTAAACACAACTTCTGTTGCAGTTAATACTCATCCTTGCTAACTTTTTTCTTATCACCATCCACATTTGATTCCTCTATTTCTGATGTTGATATCATGTTCGTTGACATAGAACTGATTTTTGAATAGTACTGTACCAAGTTTCCTTTGGGTACATTAATCCTTAAAAACAAAAAAATAATAAATACAGTTAAAAAAGGTTCTTTTTATAACGTAACCAAATAATCTAAAAAAAGCTGTATTCTTTGTGTCATTTATTGATTGTAAATATGGTGTATAAGTGTGTCTGTATGGCTGTATTAGTATATGAATCTCTCTCACCGGAACCTCTGCCGGAGACGCCACTCAGAATCCCCCATCGGATCGCCAACGGGCCTGACCGCAAAGCATTTACTCGCCAGGACCGGAAATCGAAGCACTCTGACTCCGGGGTTGCTCGTACACAAACACCACTTGGAATCCATTATCGGATCGCTCGGCCCTCCGTTCAAACAGATCCTATGAAGCGGAACTGAGGCATTCAACCTCCAGCCTGTTCACGCACAACACCAGATGGAATCCATTATTGGATCGCTTGGTCCTTTATTCAAACAGAATTAATATAGCGGACCCACAACACGAGGCATCAGTAACCGTCTGATCTCCGAGAGATCAAAATATAAACATATCAAAAGGAAACCCCAGACATCACCCTAAACCTTTTGTTGTATCTGTATCTCCCATCCACACCCTCGTTTCGCTACATCTCCTTTGGATATCCAATTTGGAGTTTACTATCCATCTCCCAAACAGGGCAACTGGAAAAAATCATGGCTTCCTGATGAAGGCTCACAGCCGAAACGCGCGTAGTACTCTGTAACCTATAGCCATGTTTTAATATGTACTGAAATGTATTTGAAAAATCCACAGTACTCAATACATGTAGAAAGCTCTTCACATGTACAGTTTCTCCTTTTTTTAAAAACAAACGTCTATGATTCAATAAAGAATAAATATTTTTGTACACAAACTTTGGTTCAAACACAATTCTTGTTGTCTAATGTCAGTCATAGCCCTCACCTTAACCAGTTCCTAATTGTTACGTATTTCCAATTATTAGTATATGAATCCGTCAGTGTTAAGTATGTTTCAGTGTGTATAAGGTTCTTAGTAACTCAGTGAATGCATTAATGTGCTAAAGAGATTCTCAGGGTATATATTAGTGACACCTAGGAATCACTAATATACACCATTGCTCCATTTAGCACATTAATAGACTCACTGACTTTTTGAGATACTCAGGGTGTGTGGAAGTAACTGTGTGAGTGTGTAACTGAATGCATTTGTGAATCCATGTGTGTGTTAGTGTATTTATTAGTAAAAGCTAGAGTGTGCTAGTTTTTGTATTACTAAATCAGTGAGTATGTCACTTAATTCATCAGCGTGTCCCTGGGTGTACATGTATTAGTGAAACCTAGGGAGTGTCAGTTTCTCTATGAGTGAGTATGTTAGTTAAGGCATCAGTGTGTTCATGGGTGTGTCAGTGTATGTATTAGGGAGTGCTAGGTTATTTCAGGGTGCGTAGACATAAGAGTGTGAATGTGTCAGTGAATGCATTACCAAATCCATGAATGTGTCAGTTTATGTATCAGTTAGTTCTAGAGTATGTCAAGGTGTGTATGCTTAACTGTTTGAGTGTGTTAGTGAATGGATTGGTGTGTCCATGGGTGTTGTTTGAGTGTATGTATAAGTTGTCCCAGAGTGTCTCAGTGTTTATATGAGTTGATGATTTTGTCAGAGAAATTTTCAGTGTTCCCACGTCTCTGTTAATGTATGTATTAGTGAGACCTAGCGTGTGCCAGTGTGTGTATGAGTGACTGAGTGAGTATGTCAGTTAATGCATCAGTGTCTTCATGGGTGTGTCAGTGTATGTATTAGGTAGTTTTAGGTTGTCTCATGTTGTGAAGCAGTAAGTGTGTGAGTGTGTTAGTGAATGCATTAGTCAATCCATGGGTGTGTAAGTGCTTGGATCTATTTGTCCTAGGATGTGTCAGGGTGTATATGAGTGTGTGTGTGAGTATGTTAGTTAATGTATTAGTGTTTTCATGGGCATAACAGTGTATGTATTAGGGAGTGCTATATTGTTTCAGGGTGAGAAGGAAGTGTGTGAGTGAGTTAGTGAATGCATTAGTGAATCCATGGGTATATCAGTGTATGTATCACTTAGTCCTAGAGTGTGTCAGGGTGTGAATGAGTAACTGTTTGAATGTGTTAGTGAATGGATTGTTGTGTTCATGGGTGTGCCAGTGTATGTAACAGTTAGTCCCAGAGTCTCTCAGTGTGTATGTGAGTGAGTTGGTGATTTTCTCAGTACGTCCATGGGTGTGTTAGTGCATGTATTAGTGAGACCTAGGGTGTGTCAGAGTGTGTGTGACTGAGGATGTCAGTTAATGCATCAGCATGTCCATTGGTGTTTCAGTGTATCTATGACTGAGGCCTAGGGTGTGTAAGAGTGTGTAGGACTAAGTGAGTGAATGTCAGTTAATGCATGACTGTGTCAGAATATCTATTACTTAACCATGGGCGGAGCAGGCGAGGTGCCTCTACGTTAAGTTCCACAGAGTTGGAAAACAACTCCGTGGAGCTTCACTGTGCTCTGCGCCCTCCCACCTCCCAAAATAATTACAATTAATTAAAAGTCACTTACCTGCCCCATGGCTGCCTCCTCCTGGACATTCCCACCCTCCTGTGTCCTCCTCGCCGTCCTGCTTCACAAATACCCCTACGTTGTACATCTTGTGCTTGCGCACTCGCAAGGCGTAGAACATAGGGGTTATCAGTGAAGCAGGACAGCGAGAAGGAGGCAGGAGAGCATCGATGCACAGGAGGAGGCAGCCATGGGGTAGGTAAGTGCCTTTCAATTAATTGTAATTTATTTGGGAGGGTGGAGGAGCCGGCTAACTACGCTCTGCCACGGAGTCATAGCGCAGTAGGCTAAACTATGTAAACTCCGCTGGTGGAGCGTAGTTACTCGCCCGGGGTTACTATTATTGAGACCTTAGGTGTCCTAGTGTGTGTATGAGTGAGTGAGTATCTATGTCACTTAATGGATCACTGTGCTCATAGGTGTGTCAGTGTGCATATTATGGAGAGCTAGGTTGTGTTATATTCTATATGACTGAGTCAGTGAGTATGTTACTTAAGACATCAGTCTGGTTATGTGTGAGTGTGTCAGTGTATATATAAGTGACTTGTAGAGTGTGTGGCTCTGTGTATCACTGAGTGAGTGAATGTTAGTTAATGCTTAAGTGTCTCCATTGTTGTCTTATGGGATGTATTAGTGGATCCTAGTGTGTGAGTGTCTGTATAACTGGATGGGTGACTATATGAGTGAATGCATTTTTGTTTGCTAGGATATCTTAGTGAATGCATCAGTGATTCCTAGGGTGTCTGTTACTTTATGTATTTATATATTTTACAGCAATTACATACAGAATGGATTACCGAAACATCTCCAAAAATTGAATCCATTGATCTGTTATAAAAGAGAGAGAACAAAAATATGCGTTATTAAGATATATTTAACAATTTCATAGTAATGTTCAAATCGCTGACAAATAAACATTTATATTAATATACAAGCAGTTCACAACTGTAACACTATAAAAGACATATTTTTAACAAATCATTAACTGTTATTTTCTGTTCTTAGTTTTTATACTTGTACATTGAATACAATGTACTTTCTAAATTATCATATTTAAACAGTGAAGAAAAAACACAATCTTATAGATTGTAGAAAAAAATCCAGAACTGCACCGTATTACACCGTAAATGAGTCATACCATGCATCACACTCACTAAAACACTTAACAAGTTGTTCCTGATAAAGGTAGTCAAGTCATTTAAACAAAGATATAGATTTTATTTTATATGAAATATTCCATTACTCTAAATAGATATCAGACGTTCAAATTTTAGACTGCATTTTGAAGATATCACCCTTGTTAGGCTGTATTATATCTTATACATAGATTATCCATAAAAACAAACATTGTATACTGCTCTTTAAATGCTTATCTTCCTTAAAACTTTGTTTGTAGAAAAAAGAGCATTTGGAAGTTTGAAAGGTAGTCTTTGTTTAAAAGTTAGCTTGCTGTCATTGCATTCTGTGCATCCAGTTGAATTTTTCAAATACACAGTGTTGTGTCCTGAAGTTAGATAAAGTCCTTCATGAAAGATAATAGCCATTGTTGTGTATGTTCTTCCTCAAATTGAAATTTGCCCGGCTTTGAAGTTTGTAATTTCAGTTTCAATTTTCGATCCATCAGGTCTGCCTCATTGTAGCATCATATAATATGTTTTCCACTTCTCTGTATCTGCAAGGTAGGCATACAATCTGATCTACATTTTGAGCAGGTCATATTTTGGTTTGCATTTTTCATTAACCGGTCAAAAGACACAGTTTTACAATCTGGTAATGTCAAGTAGATACATCTTTCAGAATTGATTTGAGTAGTAGTTGTAAAGGAGCAATCTTCACAATCATGGTTTCATGTTTAACTCGGGCCAAATAATGAATGAATGAATGAATGAATGAATGAATGAATGAATGAATGAATGAATGAATGAGAATGCATACTCCGAGAAGTGTCCCGGCGCTGAAAGTTGGAAAGCCTGTCAGCTCCAAAAAAGTGATTGTCTTAATCAGTTTGTTGGCACAGCTCGGTTTTTATCTTCTTCCAGGAAGCTCTGGGATGGCACAGAGTTCCCTGGGGAGTTTATTCCATGCCTTCCAACTGCAAAACGAGAAAGATCTTCCACCAGTTCTGGCCCGGTGAATTTTAGGAGTACTGGTTAAATAACTGTATGTAGCCACTACATGGATAGGCTTTCAATCCCAATAGCCTGAAGGTGGGCCAACAATCTTTCGTGGGGGACAGTATCAGAAGCCACCAATAGGTCTAGCAAAATCAAAATGGCCTTGCCCCTGTTGTCTAACATGCCTTTGATGTGGTTGATTACTTCTCACAGAACTGTTTCAATGCTACAATTGGCTCTGAAGCCCAACTGAATAGGGTGATGGAAGTTATTATTTTCAAGGTAACCAGAGATGTGTAAGTTAACATGCTTTTCTAAGATTTTTGAAAGTGCTGGAAAAAGGGAATTTGGCTTCTAGTTGGCTTGAACTTTGGGGTCATCCATAGGTTTTTTAAGTAAGTGTAAGATTTTAGCATGCTTCCATCTACTGGGCACCGTACCGAATGACAGTGATTCTTTCAGTGCTCTGTTTACAAATGCATTGATAATCCGAGCCACTTTAGCGAGTTGGCTGGGCAAGCAGGGATCAGACGGGGAGCCCCTGTGATGGAGTGAGGCTGCTCTTTTGCCTGTTGCATCTTGCAGGTGTGTGGTGCCCCCTCCCCCAAGTGACGCTGGAATGGGCAGTCCCATATAGTATTGTAGAAAGTTACATCTTGGTGATACCCCCTTAGACAAGATGCATCCTGTCTCGTCTCAATTCTAGCAAGTGTAATCCCGGTGAAGAAAGTTCTATGCAGGACTTTTAATTGGATCAGTCAGAGGCAAAGTGAAATGGCTGCCTCTCTTCATGACATCAGCGCAGTTTGCCAATCTTCATCGCCAATACCACCTATGTCTGCTTGCCACCGGCTGAAGAGAGCTAGGAAAGGGTTAGGTACATTATTACACAGCTTGCGGTATGTTAGGGGAAATGGCTTTGCCAGGGAGTGATTCAGAAAGTAGTCAATCTTCAAGTGGAGACGATTCTGGGAGGCTGCCCATGTCTGGGAGAGCAGTCATTAGGGCATGACGAATCTGCAGGTATCGAAACGCCTCCCTCTGGGCAATTTCGTATTTCTCCTGTAGTTCCGGGAACGCTAGGCCTCCACCCTTTTTCACGAGATTACCTATATTGGAAAGTCTTATTGCATCCCATTTGTCAAACCCTGGTTGATAGCATAGGAGTCCTAACTTCTGGGTGTACCACAACGGAGTGGACTGAGTCAGTACACCAGTCAAGCCCAAGCATTTAGTCACCTGGTGCTAGAGTTGTACTGTGCATGCTGTGGGGCTGTGAGCCACGTTCCTGTTAGAAATAAGAAGTCTCGTTTTTCATCCTCTGGTAGCTCAAAATATGCATTTCATGTTTCTGTGAGGAATGAACAAGAACGTCAGGCTGTGCGCACTATCAGTACACTGAAACAGAAGAAGGTTATTTTACTATATGTGAAATTCTCATCTTAATCAATAAGCACATAATCCTGGATGTCATACTCAAATCCAGTACAGCTCCCTTCTTGTTCCCTAAATGCGCTATTGAGGTCATATTTGTACTGCAGGTTCTCAATGGTTCTCTGGTATTCTCTCAAAGACCGGCTCGGGAGTGGGTTACCACGTACAGGGATTTAGTCAACAACACTAATCCTCTAGCAATACATCATTTTGAAACATGTTTATGCCTATGTCCACGGTTAATACACCTCTTGGGGTGACTCAGGTAGGAAAGCTGAAGGTACTTTCCCTCAATGTCAAAGGTCATAATAAACCAGTCAAACGTCAAAAAATCCTAGACTATCTACGTAGACAGAAAGGGGATATTGCACTGCTTCAGAAATCCAAGCTAGATGCTAAGCAATTCTATACGCTTAGAAATAAATTCTTTACGGAAGTCACAGGTTCAGAAGCAGTGGGGAAAAAGAACGGGGTAGTGACTTTGATATCCAAAAAATCCAACATTGATCTCCTCTCCTCCACGACTGACACCAAAGGGAGATGGGTTACAACCAAACTACTAAAAGATGACACAGAATTCTATATAACAAACATCTATGCCCCAAACACATGTGACTTGAAATTCTGGTCAGATCTAACAAAACAAATTGATAACATCCCGGACTCGGCAGTGCACATTCTTGCAGGAGAATTTAACTTCCCCGTAGACCCGACCCTGGACAGAGACTCCCGATGCCCCTTCCGTAGCAATAGATCACACAGGGCCTTCCTCAATCTCTGTGAACGATTCCACTTAGTCGACTCATGGCGCCTGCAAAACTCAGACGGGAGGGATTACTCGTTCTACTCTCCCCCCCACGACCCATTCTCACGAATTGATTACTTGTTTATCACACAGAACGCTATACCCAGAATTGAAACAAGCATTGGAAATGCAATAGGTCTCGCAGTAGTAAAGTTTGAGCTATAGGTGTTATTTATTTTTTTGTTTTTTATTTATGTGTTTTTTTTCTAAATAGCTAAATTAATAGCTTTCTTCTTTTCTTCTTTACAAAGGCAATAGTTATAATTTTTGTAAAGGTGACACCTATAGCATTTGTAAAGCAACATGTTTTGTATTAACGGGACTTATATGTGACTTAGATGTATTGATATAAAAAAAATCAATGGCTTTAAAAAACAATTAATAATTAATACGTAAATAAAATGGATTTTATTTTATATTGCCAATAGCTTAAAGTTTATTAAATATATTTAGTGAAGATGCTGTGGTTGCGCTGAGTGAGGGTGAGTGAGGGTGAGGGTGAGGGTGGGTGAGGGTGAGTGAGGGGCTGAGGGTGAGTGAGGGTGAGGGGTTGAGGGTGAGTGAGGGTGGGTGAGGGGTTGAGGGTGAGTGAGGGTGAGTGAGGGTGAGGGGTTGAGGGTGAGTGAGGGTGAGGGTGGGTGAGGGTGAGTACCCAGGTGTTCTGCAGAACTCCTGAGGCACTCTAAACTGACCACACAAAATAGAGAGATTACGGTCAGAATTGTGAATGATAAAAGGGATATAGTGGCGTAAAACTGGACTGGGTGAGTGAGGGTGAGGGTGAGTGAGGGTGAGGGTGAGTGAGGGTGAGGGTGAGTGTGAGTGAGGGTGAGTGAGGGTGAGGGTGAGGGGTTGAGGGTGAGTGAGGGTGAGGTAATTTAAGATGTTATCAGTGATGTCTTTTGACAGGTCATGAGCAGTGCAATGTTGGTGCTTGTTATGGTTTACATAGCATGCCCTAATTGGCAGTCTTTTGGTCTTTAGGTTGTATTTCGTGTACAAATGCGCTGTTTTGAATAGGAGGATGGCTGCGGAGTTCCACGCCATGTAGCCACAGGTGATCGCTGCCCTGCCCCCGGCAATGGTGGATCGTTCCTGGCGTGCGGAAGGCTGGTGTCCTCTGAACCCTTTAATTGTGGCTCTACTCGGGAGCAAGTGCGAAAAGCAGCGAGGGGCAATCGACAATACTAATGGCAACGTGGTGAGAGACGGTAGCTGCAAATGCGGCGGCCGCTTTCTTTGAAGTGCTGCTGGTACCGTGGGGGTCTGGCACCTCGCATCTGTTTGTAAAGAGTAGGGAGTCTTACCAGTGTTCTCTAGCGGCGGCTAGAAGAAGATCTCCGCAAAGAGAAACGTTGCAGAAGCGGCAAGTAGCTCTTTCAAGCACAGCAGACGAGTTTTCCCTCAATGCGACAAAGTGGTGAAAAAAGGCAGAAAAGGCAGCAGCGGTATATGCTGTGGCTGCTTGTCCTGAAGTGCTGGGGGCACCGCTATCAGCCTGGGGGGATGTACCATGTTACAACGCATACCGTTACAACTACCTACTATTACAACGCGACCATTACAACGCATACCATTACAACGCATAGCGCTTTGAGGTGCTGGATAGTGGTAAGTATAATTTACTATTCTAACTCCAGCCCCCGTGGACCCTAGGGAAGGTGTTGGATAGTAAATTATACTTATTCCCTATCCTAGAGTGCCCCCCAGCGCAATGCGTTGTAATGGTATGCGTTGTAAAAGTCGCGTTGTAATGGTAGTGCGGAGTAAAAGATGCGTTGTAACGGGTGTATACCGCCTGGGGGGGAGGTCCGGCGCTCTTTAGCAGCCTTCTCTAGCGCTTCTACCCCACGAGGCCCCGAGTTCAATTACCGGCATGTCCTCTTGTCTAATTATGTGGCGGCAAGAAGAAGAGCTTTGAAGTTCTGGGATTCAGCAAGTTGCTCTCTCAAACATTTCAGACGCACTCAGGGCTGTGAGAACACTAGTTACAGCAACTGTAACAGTAAAAAAACAGTGCTATATGGCAAAAGCGGCATGAAAGTACTCCTATCTATCCATTTGTGAGGAGTGTTTAGTGCTCTTCAGTAGTCAAGTCAAGTCAAGTCAAAAGTACTTTATTCGATTAATTAAAATCATAAAAGTATACTACAAACACAGAAACACATATAACAAAAAGGTAGGCGTACATTTCATTCATTTTCCACTAAGACAGTACATTATGTAGTATACATTTAAAAAGGTGTTAAAACAGGACATTAAAAAGAACATATATGCAGGATGAATCGGGTTCAGGTGTTACTTTAACTTTGTGGATAGATCAAATCCCTCTATTAAACCATCACTTTTATATTCTAGAGGTAGTTCATTGCCATATTCAGAACAAATTAAAACTATACGGAGCAACATTATTTATGCAAATCATAAGGAAATATGTTTTATAATATGCTACATCTCAATATTTACATGGTTCATTCAGCTGATGAGGTGTTCAGTGATCTAAGTCGTTTAGCTCTCATGGCTGCAACCAAAAAACTAGCAACCCCAAACATTACAATAGGTGTCTCCATAATTTGTAAAAACAGCAATGCGGGTTTCACTTGCATAAATCCCCTGTTTCTCAAAATCGGTAGTAAATATTTCTCTCTCCCCTCCGCAAAAAAAGGACAAAAAAATACAAAATGGATCAGGTCTTGGTCAGAAAAAGAATCGCATTTACATGGGGCATGATCCCTTGGCTTGTTCCATTTTGGATAATCACCCAGAAGGAGGTGCATCTGATTGAAACGAAATTTTGTGAGAAGCCACCGGTGGTATGGCCTATTCACTACCCTCAAATAAGGCTGGATGGTCATGGTTGAGACAACAGTGTAGTGAGCCCTAACAGTTGTTTTCTCTATTTCTTGGGCTTCACGAAGCATGTTCCTAGACTCTACAAAATGTGTTTTAATCCATGTAACATCCTCTTTACATAGCCTCTCGGGATTACTATACAAATCAGGACGACCCAAATGAGTAGCAACAGACTTAATATAGCTTAACCATTTTATATCTTTAACTCTGTCTCTCCCCATGCAGTCAGCAATAATTTGACGGTTTAACATCAGGTTCGGGTTCAGCCACGTTTTCACCCAAAGAAGTAGTGGGGCCAGGTTAAGGGCATCCTCAATGTAACCTTGCCCTAGTTCAGTTAAGACAGAGAAGACGGGTGTAGACTGTGGTAAGCCTAATAGTGAGCGCAGGGACCTATTCTTTTCCTTCTGAATCAGTGCCAAGTCCCTGAATCCCCAAATCCCTGCCCCATATCTAGCCAGAGCCAAGGTTTTGGCTCTATACAGTTTGAGGATGGCTTCAGTTGGTTTACCCCCCAGTCTCTTAGCAAAACTCAATATCGCTGCAAATGACCGCCGTATGGCCATTGCTTTATTTGCAACCTGCGGGGTCCAGGTACCCATGTCATCGAAGATGACTCCAAGGTATGTAAATGTTTTGACTTTGGATAAAATCACTCCATTGCATCGTAGGGTTTTTGTGGTGTTTTTACCTTTCCCAATGGACATAACGTGCGATTTTTCCATATTTACAACCAAGTCTAGATTTTTCATAAAGGCCCCAAACGAGTCAAGAAGCTCTTCAGTAGTCTTGTTCCTTTTTCCTGTTCAATTACGTGGCGGCAATGACATGGCACTAAAACATCGAGAATCACCAGCCTTCCCATCCCAAAATGGCCGACACGATAGCATCACGTGATCGGTACTAAAATTAATTCATATAATGCCTCCAAACTAAGGACAAATTTATTTACAACTGAAAGGGAAGCATTGTTTCTCCGTCTTATTATATAATCTTGAATTAGAGAGCAAAATGTTAGCAACTTATAGGAGTCGGGGATACTTGACCTCTGACCCCGAAGACGGGCCCTTTTAACCGCGACCTCGGTTATGGTAACCATCCATATCCGGAAGCTGTACCGACGAATGATGACAGGGAGGCCGTCCATCTAATCCAAGGTACGCTACTACCACGCGGTGTTCATGTTGTTGTTTTTTCCCGTTTGGTTGTAAGATGCCAACCCGGGAGGGTATAACTAGATAGATGCGTGCGGTATGCGCTTAATGTAGACAGGAACGCGTTTGGTCCTATTGGAATTAATCACGCCCCGGCCACCGCTTTTATGAAAAGAAAATTCATTATGTATCTTTTTCGCACACAACACCACTAAGCTGTATATAGTGCGGGGCTAGATTGCGCCTAGAGATCAGTAGTGTAGACGCTCTAACACCGTTGTAGACGATTTGCAGTAGTTGTTTAATTTAAATATTCTAAACCCGAGGGAGATCGATCAGCAACCATTTTTTTTCCCCGCATGATAATACAAACGACGAGGCATCAGCAAAGAGCACGTATTTTTGTATTTTTGGCAATGACATGGCAGGCAGGGGAGGGGGCGGAGCGGGGGTGTGGGAGGAGTGCGGGAACAGACGGCGAGGGGAGGAGAGTAGGAGGAGGAGAGTAGGGGAGGCACGGCCTAGCGGCCGTGCAATCAAGAAGTGAGGGGGCGGGAGAGTAGGCAAGGCAGGCGGCTGGGGGCATGTGCACGCGCTTTTAAGCTCAATGCGCATGCGCATTGAGCTTAAAAGTCACGGGCACTGCAAGGAATCGCCACGATTCCTTGCAAGTTGGATAAAGAGTGGATGAGCCCCCATAGTCTCGCTTGCTCGATGCGCATGCGCATCGACAGGCGAGACCTAAAAACCATCAATAGAGCCGAGGCTCGTGTCCGACCACTCCTGTATCACACTCACTATCTCTGATATAAAACCATTTACCCACCATTCCGTATGGTGCCTTAATGATGAGGTTCTTGAGCATGAGCAACACCGGGCAACCATTGAAACCGCCATCAGAGAATATCTGGTTCACAATGCCAGGGGTGACACCACTGACCTGACTAGGTGGGAGGCATTAAAAAGCACAATAAGAGGGGTCATCATTAGGATTAAGTCTGCCATGAATAAAAATCATAGCAGGAAATTAGAGGAACTAGAAAAGGAAATATCAACTCTCAAACCCAAACACTTGCAGGACAGGAAAGATGATTCACTAAATAAGTTGGCCAACAAAAAGTACAAATACAATAAAATAGTGAGTGAAAGGGCTGGTGTGTGGCTGGACAGGAGGAAAAGGTTCAAGTTATGTGAATCAAACAAAGCAGGTAAAAAGTTTGGCAGCCTACCTTAAATTCAAAATACAGAAAACCACGATAAACTCCATCGTTGACAACCTTGGTGTAGCTCATTCCGACCCGACAAAAATAGCAGATCTTTTTAAAGATTTTTATGAAAAACTGTATGCCAAGAACACAGATGTAGAAGTCCACAAGATCAATGATTACTTGGGAAAATGCAAACTTCCGTCTCTCTCCCTGGATGAACAAGCAGACATAAACAGTCCAATTACATCCCTGGAAGTTCAGAACGCCATCAAATTATTTAAAATGCGGAAAAGCCCCCGGGCCAGATGGATTCTCTGCAAGATTTTATAAATGCTTCTCCCCGGTAGTCACACAACCACTCCTCCACATGTTCGAGGAGATAAGTGGGACAGGAGAAACAAAACGTTCACTATCAGAAGCTATCATTGCGGTCCTTCCGAAGGAAGGAAAAGACCCCACACTACCCAAGAACTATAGGCCCATCTCTCTCATTAATCTTGATTGTAAGCTCTTCGCCTCCATTCTAGCGGCACGCCTCCAGAAAATACTACCACAACTTATCATTCCATCACAAGCGGGGTTTCTAAAGAACAGGTTGTCGAGCGACAATACCAGGACTCTAGCACATGTGCTAGAAAAAGCGAAGCTCCTATCGTCTCCTTCAGCAGCGATAACATTAGATGCTGAAAAAGCATTCGATAAAGTAGATTGGGCATACTTGGAGGCTGTATTAAATAAATTTAACCTGGGATCATCACTTATAAAGATGATTATGTCCTTCTATTTATGCCCTGTAGCAAGAGTCAGAGCAGGAGGATCATTATCATCACCATTTCGTCTACACCAAGGTACGAGGCAGAGATGCCCCCTTTCCCCGTCACTATTCTTATTGGCTATCGAACCATTCCTATACCATATTAGGCACAACAAAAATATACCAGGAATCCCTTTCAACGACTGTATTATAAACCTAACAGCATATGCGGATGACGTACTGGTTGTCTCAGAGAAGGCGGATGAGGCTATACCGGCCCTCCTCACTACTATCGCTGAGTTCTCGAAGGTATCCGGCTATACATTAAACAAAGACAAGACAGAAGTTAAATTACTCAATAACCTAGGGAGCAAGGACATCATAGGAGAATCTGGAATAACGTGGCAGCCAGGCTGCTCTAAATATTTGGGCTTAGACTTTGATAGCGACCTAATTTCCACAGCACAAATTAATGAGAACATACTTCTGACTAAAATAAACAAACTGCTAGAGGGTTGGTCGCCTAAATACTTATCCTGGTGGGGTAGGGCTGAAACCCTGAAGATGATGGTAACACCTCTGGTAAATTACTTGGCAAGTATGCTACCAACTCTGACGATGTTATACATAAAGTAGAGAAGCTGTTTGGTACGTTTCTGTGGCAAGGGAAGAAGCCCAGGATATCAATGAAAAAGCCACAGCTAGCTAAAGAAAAAGGCGGCCTGGGTCTTCCAAACTTCAGACACTATAAAACAGTGTTCTTATGCAAACAGGGCGCCCAGTGGCTAAGCAAAGAATCAGATTATACCCTACTATGGATGGATATCGAGAAAGCTATAATGGGTACTATTCCACTCCCGGCCCTACTCACCATGGACCTTGCGCACCTACCCCATTCAAAGTATATCTTACTAAACACAAGAAGAGCACTCCTGAAACTCGACCAGTCAAAACATAAAGGCCTAATGCTCAAAAAGTCCATTTCCATAGCTCTTTGGCAAAACCCTTTACTGAAAATCAACGGGGTACCCCTTCAGTGGAAACACTAGTCCACAAAAGGTATCAATATGGTAAGCGATCTCTTCAAGGGTATTGAACCTCTACCATTCTCCTCACTCCAAGCCACACACGCCCTCGCACCAATAGACTTCTATGATTTTCTGAAACTAAAAACACTTCTGTCTGCGCGCTCCTTGACACCCTCTGTGCCATGGCTCTGGAGTTCTGTCCCACGCATCAATAAGGCAGGTCATTTTGTTTCGAAGGTTTACAAAATGCTCCTCCCCCTTCCTCAGGAAACACACAGACAAAATGAGATGAGATGGGAAGCAGAGTCCAACACAACGGGTATGACTTTCGACTGGGACATAATATATACTACCGCATTTAGGAATGAGATCTCTCCTATATTATCTCAAACTAAACTCATGTTAATCAACAGAACTTATTGGACACCAGAGAAGCTCTTTAGACTTCATCTAAGGGATAGCCCCATGTGCTGGAATTGTGATGAAGGATTGGGGGGCTTGGCCCACATGATATTTAATTGCCCCTCTTTGAAGAAATATGGGGATTGAATCTTTGACTGCATTGAACATATTTTCTGTATCAGACCTGTAAGGGAGTTCGTCTATGTTCTGCTGGGAGTACAGGACCCAAACTTGTCTAATACGGTCGATCGCCAACTCCTTGACCTTCTACTCACTTTGGCATGCAACATTGTGCTATGTAAGTGGAAAAACGCTGCTGAAGTATCATTCAAAATGTGGCAAGACTGGTTGTCCTTCCTGAGAGGAGCCGATAACCCAGCCCGCACTCATCTCCAGGGCGTGTCTCTCATGCTATTATTGAATTGATAAGAGTAAGCAACTATGCACATGTACAAATTGCCAATGCTTAAAAGATAAAATTAGAATTCACATTGAATAGGAATAAAATAGGCCTAAAAAACGAAATTGTGTGTTTTGCAATAAATAAACAATACGATGTCACACCATTTTCCTTAGATACATTGTATTAGATATTAACAGGCAAACACATCATCTGAGTAAATTGGATTTTGCTGAACTAAAACACATATTATAGAACATGCATTGAAATGCCTCCATTTTAAATAGACTGCCACCGTGCTTCCATTGATTGTTGGCCACGGGGAGACAGGAATGTTGACTCAGCCAGGATTTTGTCAGTTAAACACGGGGCAAAATCCTGCATTTCAGACTGCTGTTTTAAAAAGTTACAAAAATCAGGTTCATTATTTTAGATACCAGGAAAACATTTAAAGGTGGGATTTCCTTTCTTAAAGCTTTTTTATACGCATATTTGTGGTTCTGATGTTAAATAATAACTGTCCTTTTAAAAAAGTGACACAAAAATGTGTCATGTTTCAAGTTAGGCTTCTGTGCTTAGGCTTGTGAATGAATGTGTCTAAATATGATAGGCAAGGAATGAAGCTTACTTTTCCTATGTGGAATTATCGAAATGATTGGTTTTACAAAAATAAAATAAAAATAAAAAAATACATTATTAATTATGAAACAATTATTATAAAAATAAGTGCTTTTAAATTCGTTTTTTAATATTTATAAAGCGTAATACTCATACTGTGACCTCCTAGCATCAAAATGTAATTTAAGTTGTGTTGTATCACATAATGAGGAAATTTGCATAAGAAATGCCACTCTGCGCAGGAGTAATAAACTCATTTTTATAAGAGTATATATGAATATTTTTGATTTCTTATTCCTGGGCTATCTAGAGAACATTCTGAGGATGACTATTATGAAAAAAAATTATAGGATATTAATTTTTAAGTGCCCCAAATATCAAAGTCGAAATTGGGTAAAATTCACTATTTAAACAGCATTTGTTCCATTCTGAGCAGCTTTTAAAGAGCCTTACGGGCACATGTATCAATATTGCATTTTGCGATTCCTTATTTGCGAAAAATAAGGAATCACAATTAAGGAATTGCAAACTGCAATGCATCAAGAAATCGCTATAAAAATAGCGATTTCTGAAAATTCCTTAATTGCGATTCTCTAATTGAGAATCGCAATTAAGGAATACCTCCCCATCCATTCCTAAGGGCCTAGAGGCCCATAGGAATGAATGGAAAGACATTCTTAATTTGCAATTCACCATTAGAAATTCGCAAATTAAGAATGCAATTTCAAGGGTGCAGGGGTGTCCAAAGGACACCCTGTTGCACCCCTGAAATCTGCTTAGAAGTACATTTTGCACACGTGTAAAATGGAACTTTGAAAAATGCACTTTAGTGCATTTTTCAAAGTTTTCGCAAATTACCATGAAGGTCAACTTCATGGCAATTTGCTCCCCTTATTTGCGAATTCACAAATTTTTAGAGTTTGAGCATTGCATTTAAGGGATCTCAATTTGAGATTCCTTAAATACAATCGCAATTTAAGAAATCGCAATTTTGCGATTTCCTAAATTGCGAAAATTAGAAAAATGTTAATGCATCCCAAAAATGGGAATTGCATTCGCAAACGGACGAATGTTGTGATTCGCACCATTTGCGAATGCAATTTCCTTTGATGCATGTGCCCCTTAGGCTTTAGTAAATGCATACATTTAGGTATAATATAAATAGCTGACTTCTATATTGTTAGACAAGTATATTACACACTGCTTACAATTGAAAATATGTATAAAAAAACCATCAGAAGTTATTAAACTGACAAACAAGGGAATGGGTCAGCTTTCTGTTTTCAGGATGACTTTGAATAGGGAAAGCTGCATGGAAAATTCGCACACAGAATGGGACAGCTGGGAAGAGTTAAAAGTCAGTTCTATATTTAGAAGCCTGGCAGGGCTACCAGAGCAAGGTCTGCTTTGACATTTTGACATTTGAAACTTTTTGAAAGACAAGATGACAGCGCAGGGAAAGAAGGATGAGTTGTGCTTATTTTTTGTTGGCAAAAACAAGTATTTATGCACTCATGTCAATACACCACAGTACAATTGTATGTGTGGGGTTGGCCATATATACAGCCCTAATGCTTTTAGTTTGGAGCTTACTAGGGGTGAGCCAATGGGATTTAGTTTGAATTCATTCACCCTCATGTTACATTTGTACATTTGCTAAAAGGATTGGGGTTTGGTGATTCATGTTTTTTTTAGTTCTCCTCAAAAGTATGTACCTCGTATAACTTTCTTTATGCCCAGTTGCTACAAATAGGGGTTGATAGTGTTAGCAGAAGCGAAACCTGTTTCAGGTTTCCTACTGTCAAAATAGGGGAAGGAGGCTATCTCCTCTACAAATGAAGGCTAGGTAATATGTATGTTGCTCTCTCCTTTTCTCAATTTTATTTTAGTCTGTCTAAGCTGTCTGTGAAATAGCAATGAAACACTTAATTGGCTACTTATTATTACTGTTTTAAACACTGTTAGCAATAATCAAATTAATAAAAATATGTGTTATGTCACTGCCCATCCTGTTTGATGAAATTATGACAGGATAAATAGTCTAGATTTTTGTTCCCTTATTTGACCTTTAAGGGGAGCTAGATGTGGGTAGTTTTTGTTCTAAAATTTTTAGGTGATAACACCATTATTGTATGTTATTCCATGCTACATAGTTTTGCAAGGGCATTGCTAGTTTTTTTTAGCTAGTCTGTGTAAATAAACTGACAGTCCATATTAGAGCTGATGTTGCAAAGTCTGGATCATGAAAAGTAGAACGCAGGGAAGATGCCCATGTGATCCTTAGCAAAAAAAATGTTTTGAAGAAAATGTTTTTTAATAGATAAGAAACCCTGTTAAATTAGCAGTTTTACATTTTCCTGCTGCTCCTATAACATGAGAACCAAAACAACTAAACAAATGCCAATACTGTAACTTCTATTGATCAAGGACCTTTGGTTTCAACACACAAAGAATTGAACTAAGTGTGAGTTTTGACAGTCTGTCAGTCTAAATCTCTTTTATTTTTCATACAATTTTTTCAAAGATTTTGTTGGTTATGATTCACCAAGAAACACAAAATATATAAGGACTAAACAATACAAAAACAGTTCATAAAAATGACATTTTCATAAAATACACAATGGTAGGAAAACCTTTCATACGTTGTTGATCAACATCAGTACTCCAATCTCACACTCTCACACAAATCATACATACACGAATCACTATTTACAGTTGAATGTCACAACAAACAATTAGAATACACCAAAAACTTGTTTGGTTGAATTGGCAATTTTTAACCATAACTGATAATTATCTACTAAATTATGCTCTTAAGGTGTAGAAAAGCGGTCTATGCGTTTTGAACCCCTAGCTGGTGGGGGTGTTCTCTTCAGGACCTCAAAGCTGTAGGGAAGAGAAATGAGATCGCTATCACTAAATGTAAGAATTGGTAAAAAGCGCTAGTAGCCCCTTAAATGTCTTGCCTCTTACCTCAAAAAGGAGTGTACCGTATTTAATAAGAACACCGGACGTTGACAACTGCAAAGGAATAATAAACAAATACAGCCAATCAATCGACCTGTTTATGCGGCCTCTAAGTAGTTCACAACATACGACAAAACACGTAGTCCTACTTACAAAGCTTCTGGAAATATATTATTTGAATTTCTGTGGGGGGGGAGAACAAAAGGGCTTGATCAGCAAAAGGTGTCAGGCTTTTGTTAAAGGTCTGCTAAATTCTGATGGAGGAAAAGCTTACTTTGTAAACTTGTGTGGAAGCGAGGCTTGCAGGGAGCCGGGAACGAATCAAGGACCTGTGAAGTAATGAAACGAGTTGCGTGAGCAATGGCGCTAAATTCCATGGAGTATGTGCACTAAAAGCTGTCATCGCGTCCATTGCGCAACAAAGCTTACCTCCAAGATCGTGTCGCTTTCCAAAACGCAGTGTCCGTGCTGTGTCACCGATTCACACAACTGCGGTGCGCCGGCGTCGATTTCCCGAAGGTGGCCTGGTGCGCGCTGTCTTCTGGGAATGGGGCTTCTGGGAAATGTAGTTTTGCACCATTTTTCGATGGAATTGGGGACTGCTATATTGAATTTGTGGACGCTGATATTGATGTAAAGTTAGACTGAGTGATCTTGTTCCTTGTTGGGTCCAATCAGTCCTGGTGTATCCGTTTAATGAGCAGCGCCGACGTTGATTTCACAGAGATGTCTATTATGCGTCACCTGCCAGAAATGAGGCTTCTGGGAAACGTAGTTCTCATTGGACATTCTCAAGTGGATTGTAAACTCGTAATATGAATCTTGGATAAAAGAATGATCTTCTGAATGGTCACGTTTCTATTTGTCTTATAAATCGGTCCTATTGGCACCATCTTTATGGACGTGCTGAATGGATATCATAATCCCAAGAGCCGTCTTGGGAATTCTGTTCAGGACTAATTTGTTGGAGGATAACACAGTATTGTGTTCAAAGTGGTGGTAATAGTCAAAAGGATGGCTAAAGAAGGGACTAGAGTAAAAAGGATTAATCCAGTTCTAATGACTACCTCGGCCGAGCATGTCAGGAATTAATTGAGCTTGTAAAGTTCTGACATTTCGTTAAGACCTTCTACTGCTGTGTTGAATTTCAAAATAAGCATTGCTTCGCTTTTCGATAGTTTCTTATCCAGGTCTCCACCTCTTTGATTTCTGTCAACCTTTAGGGTCACTGTCCATTTGATCTCAGAGTCTTTATGGGCCATGGTGCACCAGTGATTGACCAATGGAGCTGTAAGTACATTCATCTTTATTCTCGACTTATGCTGGGTGATTCGTGTTCGAACCTCCTGGTTTGTCTTGCCGATTTATAGCAGATCGCATGGGCACTTAATGCCATATACGACATTTCGTGATCTGCAATTCGTGAAGGAGTTATGCTTCCAAAAGATGTTTTATGTTGGACGATAGACCCTTCTTCTGTGGTAGAACAACATAGGCAGGATCCACATTTCTTGTGTCCTACTATGGGAGGTAAGCCGACAAAGGTTCTCACTGAAATTACTTCTTTTTGTGGCATTGCTGCTCTTACTAAATGATTGGCAAGGCTGCTGGTTTTTTTGAAAGCGAACAGTGGCTTTGCATTAAATGATTCATGCAGATTTTTTACTAGATGCCAATTACTGGCTACCACCTTTTTCAGCAGATTAGAGTTTGGGCAATATGTTGAAACAATCACAATCCTGTCAGTATCTTTTCTTGACTTTTTTTCGAGTAAACTTTTGCATGGTGTCCACCACGCTTGTTTCATTGATCTTTTCAGGAGTTTTTTTGGATATCCCCGTTCAAGGAGATTGGTGGTTAGTTTAGTAGCATTGCTCAAATACTCGTCCTTAAAATGACAATTCGACGAATTTGAAGATATTGCCCGTAGGGTAAGTTATCTTTCATGCTTCTTGGGTGATTGCTTGAAAAGTGGAGTGACTTATTCCGATCTGTTTCTTTCTTATACAAGGTCATGACAAGCCCTCCATCTGCTGGGTAAACTTCCACATCCAGGAAAGACATTCTGTATTTTGAGTAATTTAAACTAAACTGAATCTCCTGGGTCCGTTTATTAAGCCATTGATGGAATTCTTTGAGTTGTTCCTCATGTCCAGTCCAGACGAAGAACACGTCATCGATATATCTACTCCAATATTCGATGTTGTTGATGTATGGATTGTTGTGATAAATGAACGTGTCTTCATATGTGGCCATGAACAGTACCGCTAACTCTGGGGCGAACGGACAGCCCATCGCTACTCCGCTTATTTGGTAGTAAAAGTCACCATCAAAGTTGAAGTAATTTTTCTTTAAGGCAAAGCTTGCCAACTTGAGAATGAACTCTGTTGGAACTTGGTGAGGTCGTTCTCTTGTCTCTAGAAAGTGTTCCAGCACATGCAGACCTTCCTCTTGAGGTATTTGAGTGTACAATGACACTACATCCATGGATACCAGAAAGTGGCTATGCTCTTCAAATTGAATTTCACTGATTTTATTAATGAAATCCGTTGTGTCTCTCAAAAAAGATTTTACATTGGCCATGAAAGGTTTCAAGAAGTGATCTACAAATTTGGATGCTGGTTCCATGAGAGATTCGCATCCAGAGACTATTGGTCTCCCAGGAGGTTGTGTCTCACTTTTGTGTACTTTAGGCAGTACGTAGAAGAGTGGGATGCGAGGATGCTTTATTTTGACAAATTCTGTCTCTTTTTTACCTAAAAAACCTATTTCATTTCCTTCGTTGACAATTGAATGAAGTAAATTTAGTTCCATGGTGGGGTCATAATTTATTTTTATGTAGCATCTTTAGCCATCTAGCTGGCATTTGACTTCCGTTACGTAGAGTGACTTGTCCCAAATAACAATTGCACCGCCTTTGTCGGCTTGTTTAATAATCACCGACTTATCATTCTTTAAATCCATTAGAGCAAGAGACTCACTTTCAGTTGTATTAAATTCAGTCCATTTTTTACTTTTTTCCATATCTGATATTGCTGAAAGAAGTGTCCTTTCAAAGGTCAAAACTTCCTTCGGGATTTTATGATTAGGAGGGACGAATGATGATTTATTTTTTAGTCCAGTCGTTTCAGGAGACAATTCAAAAGGATTACCAACAAAGAATGTTTTAAGCCGAACCTTTCTGCAAAATTTGATGGTTTCCGTTTTGAGTTTGACAAAATCAGTGAATTGTGATGGTACAAAGGAGAGGCCCTTTTTCAGGATACTTGTTTCATCCTTAGTTAGGATCTTATTGGAAATATTGAACATTGAGGAGCTCTTTAATTCATGTAGTTCTGTCTCCTTGTGGACATTTCCCATGGTTGATGGTTGAACCGTACTTTGCCCCTGGGTTTCGTCTGGCCTCTTCCTAAAAAAGGCGTGTTATGATTTTGGTGTGAGCCTCTTCTGCTAATTAACCTCCGAGGTTCGGGGGTATCGTTCTCACTGCTACTACTTGAAGAAGATGTTTCTGAAAACGTTATGTAATTATTAGATGATCTGCCTTGGTACTCTTGCAGATGTCTTCGTGCCTCAGGTCTTGAATAAAAATCCGTTTGTAAGTATGGATTAACTTTATCTATATTGAAGTTCCTCTTATCTTTTTCGAATTGGTTGCTTTTCTGGTTTATGGTATGGTCTTTGAAACCGCTGATTCCTTTCTCAACTTTTTCTAAAAGTGATTTGGCATCCGTAATTAGTTGACTAGTTGAAATAGCTTTTTCCAATTTCAAAATTTCCTCTAGTTGGAGTTTAGAGTCGCTGGGCAGTTTCAACTGTAAGGACCATTAAGTCACAGTTGCACTTTGTTTCTATGTAGCTATATCCTTTTTTATATATGTGGTCCTCTGTGAAAATTACGGGAAAGCTTTTTATCTGGAGGCCTGCTGGAATCGTACCAGCTCGAAGATGCTGAAGTAAGAAATGGCCATGTAGGTCCGTCCATATTTGTTTCTTTTTTAACCTTATTAGATTGTCTGTTTCATTCTGGATTTCAGCAGTGACACTTAGTGTGACTGAGGCAAACAAGGGGGAGGGGGCTTCTAGTAGATTTTTAATATGCTCTTCGCTATAGGCGATGGTTTCTGTATCTGACATACCCAAGAGAACACAAAAAGCCAACAAACAATTGGACAAACAGCAATCCACAGCACTTACACAAACTTAGACAGGGTCTCAACTAAAACCCGGAGCAGGACCTGAAGCCTGCACGTCTTTAATTCACACAAGTAAAATACAAGTTCCCGACTAGGGCAACCACAGAGGCAGCTGCCTGTGAAATCAATGGAAAAACAACACTGTGAGGCCAAGCCTCTGAAATCCAAAACATTAGAAGCCCATAGTCCATGGAATTTAGCGCCATTGCTCACGCAACTCGTTTCATTACTTCACAGGTCCTTGATTCGTTCCCGGCTCCCTGCAAGCCTCGCTTCCACACAAGTTTACAAAGTAAGCTTTTCCTCCATCTGAATTTACCAGACCTTTAACGAAAGCCTGACACCTTTCGCTTATCAAGCCTTTTTGTTCTCCCCCCCACAGACCATTCAAATAATATATTTCCTGAAGCTATGTAAGTAGGACTGCGTGTTTTGTCGTATGTTGTGAACTACTTAGAGGCCGCATAAACAGGTCGATTGATTGGCTGTATTTGTTTATTATTCCTTTGCAGTTGTCAACGTCCGGTGTTCTTATTAAATACGGCACACTCCTTTTTGAGGTAAGAGGCAAGACATTTAAGGGGCTATTAGCGCTTTTCACCAATTCTTACATTTAGTGATAGCGATCTCATTTCTCTTCCCTACAGCTTTGAGGTTCTAATGAGAACCCCCCCCCCCCCCCCACCCCACCAGCTAGAGGTTCGAAACGCGTAGACCGCTTTTCTACACCTTAAGAGCATAATTTAGTAGATAATTATCAGTTATGGTTCAAAATTGCCAATTCAACCAAACAAGTTTCTTTGGTGTATTCTAATTGTTTGTTGTGACATTCAACTGTAAATTGTGATTTGTGTATGTATGGTTTGTGTGAGAGTGTGAGATTGGAGTACTGATGTTGATCAACAAGGTATGTAAGGTTTTCCTACCATTGTGTATTTTATGAAAATGTCATTTTTATGAACGGTTTTTGTATTGTTTAGTCCTTATATATTTTGTGTTTCTTGGTGAATCATAAGCAACAAAAACTTTGAAAAAATTGTATGAAAAATAAAAGAGATTTAGACTGACAGACTGTCAAAACTCACACTTAGTTAAATTCTTTGTGTGTTGAAACCAAAGGTCCTTGATAAATAGAAGTTACAGTATTGGCATTTGTTTAGTTGTTTTGGATTTCAGAGGCTTGGCCTTACTGTGGGAAGCCCACACCCAGTGTTGTTTTTCCTATAACATGAGAGCATGGTCCTAAGCGTACAATGTAGGTATGTAGGTGCTTTTATTAAGAAGAATCATTTTAGAAGTGTCTGCAGTCCTGTACAAGTAATGTAAAATTTATGAGCAAAAGTGGAGAACATTTCCCTTTTTTTAGGGTTTTCAGGTTAGTACACAGGAACAAACCAATGTAAGGATTTAGAGTATGTGTGTGTTGTTTTTCTCTTTTTCCTCTGAATTTATTAAATGAATACAGACGTCCTTGGCTGATTGGAATTGGGTGATGTTTATTGTTCTTGTCAGTTTACCAAAGAGTTCCTTTTATTCTTGCCAATAGGTCCAGGCTGTTGTTCTTTTTTACTCTCACATAGATAGATGGAAGTGGTTCTTGGGTGCCTTGCTAATATATGGGGCGTCACAAGACTAGGAAAAATTTTGAGACTATCCTCTCTGTTGATAGACTGTTTCTGTGCCTTGTCTAAAGACCTTTTGTTCTGTCCACCAATAGATATTTGCTGCCTTACAACCATTGCCAGAAGGGCCCGGACATCAGATTCAGCCTGGAGAGTCAGCGTCAGCACCAGTCCAGCTTGAAGCCAAAGTGAAGATAACCAGCACAGGCATTGCTGGCAACTAGGACCTCAGTGAAGGCGGAAGCCCTGTGATCAAATGTGTACCCCAGCCAATACTGTGCAATGGCATGACAGCATGTGCAGCGTCAGTCAGGCCCTAGCATATAGGCCCTTGGCTTCACAAGCAGGCAAATGTGCGCAAATAACAGCTACCAATTGCCACTCTTTTAAAAATTCTGCAGGGCACACTATTCTCTGATGCAGGAGTTGGGGGCAAGATGGCGGCCGCTGAGGCCGTGTGAGTTGCTTGTGTGCTGCTCCTCTGCAGCGCCCTACCTTCAATGTTCTTCACCCGTCTTCACCCATTTTTAAAGGCTGAGTGTATCTGGTAACTGCCCGAATATTCAGTTGTTGGCAGCAGCTTAATTTTCATCCCTGCGGGCTGTGAACTTATCGCGGACTGAGCGTCACCCCTTTGTGTGTCCCGTGGCGTGGTTCAGATCCGCTGCGGCTTTTGCGGAGTGGGGCGGAGTAAATAACCCCGGCAGAGCTGCGGAGCAGCTTGCTCCAGCAGCGCTTCAGGTTGAAATCATCGTCGGGAAAATTGACTACGCGGCTTCCTGCAGTTGCGGCTGTTTGTCAGGACGATTCAGGTGAAATGGCCCTGAAAGGAAGAGGGGCAAAAGCCCATGCAGTAGCAGCTTTGGGTGAGGCAGAGGCTGCTGCAATAACGACGATAATGGCCCCCGCTACTGGAGTGGCTGACTCTGTGGATATGGAGGCATCTGATTCCCTTCAAAAGGGTGGCAGCAGTGAAAATGGAGCTGTTTAAAGGGTGATTGATCAGGTACGGGGGTCCACGGGACCTGGTAAAAATGCTGGCGCTGGTGTTCAGGGAATTCAGGGAGTTGGGAAGCCAATGCCCCAAGACGCCACTAGGGGGCAGCAAGATACCTCATTAAAAGATAAAATTGTTCCTGCAATCTTTCAGAAGAAGTCCGGTGTTAAAACTAAGGTAGCAGGAGATATGGTTAATCAATCTTCACTTCTGGCACCAGGTGGGACCACTTCTGACTGTGTTCTATCAGTTTACTTGGCAGCAGACACGGGGGCAATGGCACCTATGAATGACATAGTAACTGGAAAATCACCGACCAATATTACAGCTACTGCTGCTTCTACAGCAGGCATTGGGATAAGCACAGATCTGTTGACCACGGGAGAGTCGCTTACTGAGGGTGCTGTGCTGCAAAAGTTGAATGATGCGGAGGCCGCCGGGTCAGGGGGAAAATGTTACTCTACGTCAGACTTATCAATTGTATCGGAGGATTAAAATGAAAATGAAAATGAAAATGACAATCTGAGCACAGTCGGTGACTGGGGCGACGATATGGACATGGAAGTTCACGACGATGTGGATTACTGTCTGGAGCAATCCTTGAGCAAAGATACTGTGAGGAAAGTACAAGAATCTGGGGATTTTCTGACCCACAAAATGATGATTCCTGTGGATTAGCCTAGATGGGATGGTTCACCGCTTGAACAATCTATTCAGATGATCCTCAATGTTAATAACCCAGAGGAGGACGGTGACATGGTTACTTTGCATCCAATATATAAGGTCATCATGGCTCATAGGGCGGAGACGAAAGCAGAAGGTCTGCGCACACAGGGGGCGTGCGGTATTTGCAAAATACAGTCCGCCGTATCGCAAAGTCCTGCGCAGAATCATCCACTAGGGTTGTGGAGGTAGAAGAGAGCATTTCTGGTGTAGAGGATTCCCTGGGAAAGCAGCAGTCAACCATTGAAGCTCTACAGCAGACCAAGGCGGACATTGATTGGAAATTAACCAATCTTGAAAACAGATCAATGCGTAATGATCTTCGCCTGCTGGGAATTCCCGAGAACAAAGAGGGGCAGGATGTGAGACAGTTTATTATCGAGATCTTTAAGGAGGCCTTTCCTGCTCTGAAAAATTGGAATTGGGAGACTGAAGTGATAAGGCCTAATAGATTTCCATTTGTTATACATAAGAGAGCTTTGGGGGGGGGGCGGTGAATACACAGCATAGAGCAATTCTAATATCTTTGAGCAACTACCTGCTCCGTGAGGCAATATACCCGCCAGATAGGCGCCGAACTGGGAAAGGCTGTGAGTTCTTCATACTCCCCGACTTTTGTCCGACTACGGTACAGCCAAGGTGGAGACTGGGGCAGCTAATCTCAGTCTTTCAAGCCAAAGGGGGGCAGGCTTTCCTTTTAAATCCTGCCAAACTGAAGGTGATCTATAATGAAATAAAAACAGTTCTTTACATCAGAGACGGCTGTGTAAGACTTCTTAAAGACAATGGGTAGTTAAATAAAGTTGGCTATATGTCTTTTTTTCTCAGCTTAGTTAGTATTCTTGGTTTCCTTTTCTTTTCTTTTGGCCTTTCTACTGTTTTTCCCTTTCGGTATATAAAGAGTATGATAGTAATATTAGGACACCTGGTATTCTATTATTCAGGGAGAATTGTGTAGGATTCTGCAGGTCAATCTCTGAGTGTTTGGTTTAGGAATTATTATGTGTACAATGGGGGTAAGGCAATGTTGATCTTGTGAATAACAAACAAGTACATTGATAACTGGAAGGGGGTGCATCATAAGGGTCAGGCATACGGGTGATGGGTGGACCGAGGGTGGGGGTGTGGGGGGGCGGCACACAAATACTCCCCATCACTGAGGACATGATCCTTACGTCCCGTTTTGGGTGGCTGAGGGTGGATGGGGGTGTAGAGGGAGGTTTGGGGCGTGGGGGGGAAAGAAAATATTCCATGAGTGCACTGTTTCGCGTAGTATGATTTATAGAGGTATATGGCACATGATTTATTGTATTAGATGTTCAGGGGAAATAGATGGTCGATAAAAGGATTAGAATAGGTTCTCCGAATTTCAGGGGATTAAATCATCTTAATAAAAGGCAGTGCGTTGCGAGTGAGCTCCAGATACTTCAGTGTGATTTGATGTGTCTCCAGGAAACCCACATTGCATGGGCTAAAAGAAAACTACTACCGGAGCTGGGGTACATAGTATTAGCTTGCACTGAACAGGCAATTACATTAAGGGGCGTTGCAATTCTGGCAAAAAAGCACATTGCTAATACTGGAACAACACTAAATGATAAATATGGGAGATGGGCCATGGCTGAATGTATCTCTGGGACATTGAAATTTACGATATGCTAAATATATGGTTCCAATTTTGATGAGGATTTGGTTTTAGAACTACTCGATGTGGAATTGGCACTTTGGGCAACTCTGGTATTCGTGTGTGGGTACATAAATAAAAATCTTGCCACTAATTCTCTAGGAAACCCGAGCTATAGGTACATTGGTAGAAAACCGAAGGTTTTTAAGGCGCTTCAATCGCTGTTAGACGCGCATGGTTTGGTTGATGTATGGGTTACCTTTAGGGGAGAGGACCCGGGGTATACTTTTTATTCTTGTCCACCCAAGAAGCTTGTGAGGTTGGATTATTTTTTGTTCCACATTATCTATTAAATGATGCCCGAATCCAAGTGTACCCACAGGCTACCTCTGATCATGGCCCTGTGGTAGTAACTTTACCCTGCACCCGGACTGTATCTACCCCCGGGGCTTTTCTTTTGACAGGAAATTATTATTGGACGGAAAGTTTGTTTCTTATATGAACGATTGGATAGCAGGTTTTTTTCATATTAACAACGGTAGCACGGGAACTGGGTATGTCTGGGACGCTTTCAAGGCTGCTTTTAGGGCGGAAGCTCTCAACTTTGGGTTATACAGGCAAAAATAACTTCGGACCAATTTACAAGAACTATACCAGGCCTTGACACGGGCGGAAGAAAATCTTATGCAGGGCATTCACAATGGTACAGATGTGGTCAACCTGTCAACAGAAGTAGCCAGGTTTAAGACGACATTAAGCCTCCATTGGAGTCAAGAGGCAGCCAAGAAAAATGTAATTAAGCAACAATTGAAATATGAATATGGGGAGGCAAGTGGCAGGTGCCTGGTTAAGAAACTTAGATCAAATAAAGTGGCCCAGAGAATCAATGTAATTCTCGATTCCAGGAGGAATTGTGTGGAGAATGAAGCTTTTAGAGGTCTTCAAAGATTTTTATGAAGCATTGTATGCCGGAGATACGTATGATTGTCAAAAGGGTGAGCTTTTGATACAACGCTTTTGTGAGAAAGGCCAGGGGAAATCCGAGGCAGAGATCCTGGAGGCTCCTATAACTATGGGGGAGTTAGAGAGAGCTATAAATAAATTGGCATCCGGAAAACCGGCAGGGCCGGACAAACTCCCGCTCGAGAATCATAAAACCTTTTTTGGAGTCTTACAGGAGGATATGTTGGGCACATTTTGACAAGCTCAGACTGGGGCCTCTCCCCCAACTTGGGATGAGGCCAGTATCATAGTGGTAAAAAAAAGATAAGCCTGTTGATCATCCGGCCTCATATCCCCCAATATCTCTTTTAAATGCAGATGGGAAAATATATTCAAAAATCTTGGTCACTAGGTTGGCGGAAGTCATAACACCACTTGTATCGATTAGACAGCACGGATTTATTCCTAAACAGGGGACCACGAATCATGTTAACAGAGTAATAATGCTTCTTGATTTTGCTAACTGTAGTGGAGAGCCGTTTAGTCTAATTTTATTAGACACCGAGAAGGCTTTTGACCGCGTTACATGGGGGTTTCTGAGGGCATTAATGAGACAATATAGGTTTAGGCAAAAGTTTATAACTGCTTTACAGATGCTATACCGTCATCCTGTTGCCAAGATCAGTGTAATGGGACTTGAATCTAAACCGGTGTAAATCACACGGGGGACTAGACAGGGGTGTCCCTGCTCCCTACTATTATTTTCTTTATACATAGATCCATTTTTAAATATGCTGGAAAAAAGCTCTCGGATTGAATCCGTAATGGTACAGCAAGATCGATACTTTGTTTTTGCATACGCTGATGATGTGGCTGCAGTTACAACTAATTTGTTGGTAACAAGGACCCCCTGGTACGGATCGGTATCCTGGGACAGGGTAAACAATATATGAAAAATAACACTCCCAGGCGTACACTGCAGAAATTACACAATAGATTTAACAAACAAACTAGTTCGGTTTAGAAAAAATACATTTTTTAATTTGATAAAAAGAAGATATTAAAATTCAGTGCATTGGTCGAAATTGATAAAATAACAGTACAGTGATACATATGTATTCATAAAGCAGATTAAAAAGAGGTTAGATGGCATCCGGTTGACGCGTTTCGACATACAAAATATGCCTTCATCAGGACTTTTACCATCAAAATTCTAAGTTAGTATTTGTAGTTCGTAGATACTACTGTGACAGTGATGTAATGGTAAAGAAGGGTAATGTGGATCAATGATGTAGTCGCATCTCCTCAAAAACGACTTTGATGTGTAGTTCGTCTGGGGTCTAGTAAATCAGTTGAGAGACACCATAGAACAGTAGTGTATTAAAACATTCTTAAAATAGAAGCATTGTTTGCCGATTATTTTAGTCCTTTCTCGCGATTTCTTGTAAATATAAAACGTATATTGCGTGGGCGTCTATATATTAACTCCGTTCAAAGAACGTCTCCTTAATATAGCGGAGCAGTTTTGGTAAAGACGGCGTGTTTTCCTCTCAAACGCGTGTTCGGGTTTAAAAGACCGGCGTCTTGATGTAGACTGGGTGCCGGGTAGACGTTCTAAGCCAAGCGCACGTTATTTCGTGAGCGCAAGCAGGAACGGCTGCACTCTCAAACGCGTGTTCGGGTTTAAAATGCCGGCGTCTTGATGTGGACTAGATGCCGGATGGGCGATTAAAGCCAAGCGCACCTTATTTCGTTAGCGCAAGAAGGAACAGCTGTATCCGGATACTCTGCCAACGGGTCAGGTTTCAAGAAAGAACGAACTGCAGTTACAACTAAGCCAGCAACAGCGATGCCTGAGATAGAGCTTTTGGCAGTACAGTACGGGGAAGTATCTGGCTATAAACTGAACACATCAAAAACTCAAATTCTATGTGTTAACACAGGGGCATATGCTGATTCAAGAGTCTGGCAGGAGGTTATATATCTGGGGATCAGGTTAAGGGCCTCTTTGAGTGCTTTGGTGGAGTCCAATTGGGGGCGGTTACTGGTGGGCGCTCGTAAACAATTGGATCCATGTGAATGTCTACATCTTTCTATGGTGGGAAGATGCAATGTTCTTAAGATGCTGATCCTGCCGAAATGTTTATACTTTTTTAGATCTTTGCCTCTGGAGATACCACGAGCGAACCATGCTATATTACAGTCTGTGTGTGCCAGATTTATATGGGCCCAGGGTAAAGCACAGAGAGCGATGCGGTATATGGTTCTGCTGAGGTATCAAGGGGGCTGGGCTGTCCCGGACTTTACAATATACTACTACGTGTGCATATTGCAACACATGAATATACTGTCGACTGGGGTAGGACCAACTGTTACTGCTGAGCTGTCCTCTATTTATCAGATACTTCTGGGTAGCGATGTAAAAAATCTACTGTTCCTCAATGTGGACTGGAGCTACTATAAGCGTACGAGGTTCAAAGTTCTTATTTCTGCCTATAAAATATGGGAAGCAGTTAGAAAGAAATTCGCTGTTGAAAGGGTGTCTTATTATACTCCATTAATAGCTACCACCCTTCTTCCGGCAGTATTTTGGGATCGTGTGGCAGATAGTTGGTGGGCCAAATGGGTCTGTACTGTGGGAGATCTATATGCGGATGGGGGGGCTGAAGTCATTTGATCAGTTAAGGGACCAATTTTGCCTATCTCAGGCGGATTTCTTCAAATATCTCCAAATCCGTGATTACTTATTGAGAGCTGGTTGGAAGGTTCAAGCTAACGTTCTCATTGAGGCAGTGAGGAAAGATGCTCAGGTAGGCGATCTTTATAATTTAATGCTTAGTACAATATTCAGAGTGCAGAGTGCAGATTCAGAATGCAGAGTGCAGATTCAGAGTGCGGATTCAGAGTGCAGAGTGCAGATTCAGAGTGCAGATTCAGAGTGCAGAGTGCAGATTCAGAGTGCAGATTCAGAGTGCAGTTGCAGAGTGCAGTTGCAGGGTGCAGTTGCAGGGTGCAGTTGCAGAGTGCAGATTCAGACTGCAGATTCAGAGTGCAGAGTGCAGATTCAGAGTGGAGAGTGCAGGTTCCGAGTGCAGATTTCGAGTGCAGATTCAGAATGCAGATTCAGAGTGCAGATTCAGAGTGCAGAGTGCAGATTCAGAGTGCAGAGTGCAGATTCGGAGTGCAGAGTGCAGATTCAGAGTGCAGAGTGCAGATTCAGAGTGCAGAGTGCAGATTCAGAGTGCAGAGTGCAGATTCAGAGTGCAGAGTGCAGATTCAGAGTGCAGAGTGCAGATTGCAGATTTAGAGTGCAGAGTGCAGATTCAGAGTGCAGAGTGCAGATTCAGAGTGCAGATTCAGAGTGCAGATTCAGAGTGCAGAGTGCAGATTCAGAGTGCAGATTCAGAGTGCAGAGTGCAGATTCAGAGTGCAGAGTGCAGATTCAGAGTGCAGAGTGCAGATTCAGAGTGCAGATTGTGGGTGAAGAGTGCAGATTGTCGGTGCAGAGTGCAGATGGTGGGTGCAGAGTGCAGATTGTGGGTGCAGAGTGCAGATTCAGAGTGCAGAGTCCAGATTCAGAGTGCAGATTCAGAGTGCAGATTGTGGGTGCAGAATGCAGATTGTGAGTGCAGAGTGCAGATTCAGAGTGCAGAGTGCAGGTTCAGAGTGCAGAGTGCAGATTGTGGGTGAAGAGTGCAGATTGTGAGTGCAGAGTGCAGATTCAAAGTGCAGAGTGCAGATTCAGAGTGCAGAGTGCAGATTCAGAGTGCAGAGTGCAGATTCAGCATGCAGATTCAGAGTGCAGATTCAGAGTGCAGATTCAGAGTGCAGTTGTAGAGTGCAGTTTCAGAGTGCACTCAGCACCACCACAGCATCACTCAGCACCACCACAGCATCACTCAGCACCACCACAGCATCACTCAGCACCACCACAGCATCACTCAGCACCACCACAGCATCACTCAGCACCAACACAGGATCACTCAGCACCACCACAGCACCAGAGTGCAGATTCAGAGTGCAGTTGCAGGGTGCAGTTGCAGAGTGCAGATTCAGAGTGCAGATTCAGAGTGCAGATTCAGAGTGCAGATTCCGAGTGCAGATTCAGAATGCAGATTCAGAGTGCAGAGTGCAGATTCAGAGTGCAGAGTGCAGATTCAGAGTGCGGAGTTCAGATTCAAAGTGCAGAGTGCAGATTCAGAGTGCAGATTCAGAGTGCAGAGTGCAGATTCAGAGTACAGATTCAGAGTGCAGAGTGCAGAGCGCAGATTCAGAGTGCAGAGTGCAGATTCAGAGTGCGGAGTGCAGATTCAGAGTGCAGATTCAGAGTGCAGAGTGCAGATTCAGAGTGCAGATTCAGAGTGCAGATTCAGAGTGCAGATTCAGAGTACAGAGTGCAGATTCAGAGTGCAGAGTGCAGATTCAGAGTGCAAATTGTGGGTGCAGAGTGCAGATTGTGGGTGCAGAGTGCAGATTGTGGGTGCAGAGTGCAGATTCAGAGTGCAGAGTGCAGATTCAGAGTGTAGAGTGCAGATTCAGAGTGCAGATTCAGAGTGCAGATTGTGGGTGCAGAATGCAGATTGTGAGTGCAGAGTGCAGATTCAGAGTGCAGAATCAGAATGCAGATTCAGAGTGCAGATTCAGAGTGCAGAGTGCAGATTCAGAGTGCAGAGTGCAGATTCAGAGTGCAGATTGTGGGTGAAGAGTGCAGATTGTCGGTGCAGAGTGCAGATGGTGGGTGCAGAGTGCAGATTGTGGGTGCAGAGTGCAGATTCAGAGTGCAGAGTCCAGATTCAGAGTGCAGATTCAGAGTGCAGATTGTGGGTGCAGAATGCAGATTGTGAGTGCAGAGTGCAGATTCAGAGTGCAGAGTGCAGGTTCAGAGTGCAGAGTGCAGATTGTGGGTGAAGAGTGCAGATTGTGAGTGCAGAGTGCAGATTCAAAGTGCAGAGTGCAGATTCAGAGTGCAGAGTGCAGATTCAGAGTGCAGAGTGCAGATTCAGCATGCAGATTCAGAGTGCAGATTCAGAGTGCAGATTCAGAGTGCAGTTGTAGAGTGCAGTTTCAGAGTGCACTCAGCACCACCACAGCATCACTCAGCACCACCACAGCATCACTCAGCACCACCACAGCATCACTCAGCACCACCACAGCATCACTCAGCACCAACACAGGATCACTCAGCACCACCACAGCACCAGAGTGCAGATTCAGAGTGCAGTTGCAGGGTGCAGTTGCAGAGTGCAGATTCAGAGTGCAGATTCAGAGTGCAGATTCAGAGTGCAGAGTGCAGATTCAGAGTGCAGATTCCGAGTGCAGATTCAGAATGCAGATTCAGAGTGCAGAGTGCAGATTCAGAGTGCAGAGTGCAGAGTGCAGATTCAGAGTGCAGAGTTCAGATTCAAAGTGCAGAGTGCAGATTCAGAGTGCAGATTCAGAGTGCAGAGTGCAGATTCAGAGTACAGATTCAGAGTGCAGAGTGCAGAGCGCAGATTCAGAGTGCAGAGTGCAGATTCAGAGTGCAGAGTGCAGATTCAGAGTGCAGATTCAGAGTGCAGAGTGCAGATTCAGAGTGCAGATTCAGAGTGCAGATTCAGAGTGCAGATTCAGAGTACAGAGTGCAGATTCAGAGTGCAGAGTGCAGATTCAGAGTGCAAATTGTGGGTGCAGAGTGCAGATTGTGGGTGCAGAGTGCAGATTGTGGGTGCAAAGTGCAGATTCAGAGTGCAGAGTGCAGATTCAGAGTGTAGAGTGCAGATTCAGAGTGCAGATTCAGAGTGCAGATTGTGGGTGCAGAATGCAGATTGTGAGTGCAGAGTGCAGATTCAGAGTGCAGAATCAGAATGCAGATTCAGAGTGCAGATTCAGAGTGCAGAGTGCAGATTCAGAGTGCAGAGTGCAGATTCAGAGTACAGAGTGCAGATTCAGCGTGCAGATTCAGAGTGCAGATTCAGAGTGCAGAGTGCAGATTAAGAGTGCAGATTCAGAGTGCAATTGCAGAGTGCAGTTGCAGAGGGCAATTGCAGAGTGCAGTTGCAGAGTGCAGTTGCAGAGTGCACTCAGCACAACCACAGCATCACTCAGCACCACCACAGCATCACTCAGCACCACCACAGCATCACTCAGCACCACCCCAGCATCACTCAGCACCACCACAGGATCACTCAGCACCACCACAGCACCACTCAGCACAACTCCAGCATCACTCAGCACCACCACAGCATCCCTCAGCACCACCACAGCATCACTCAGCGCCACCACAACATGACTCAGCGCCATCACAACATCACTCCGCGACATCACAGCATCAATCTGTGCAACCATTCAACAACAACTGGTTCAATTATGTTCTCTCAATGTTTCAAGCTTTATTATAAATGTCACAAAAGATGTTATTTCACTTCTGTTCTTGGATTTTCATCACAATAAAATACACTGAACATAATCTTCACAAACGTTATTTGCAAATGTTTAAGCTATTGCCATTATAAATTACAATCACTTTTATTTAAGTATTATTTATTTTAAAAAATTAAAAGCCGTTGTTATTTGTAATATCAATACATCTAAGTCACGTAAATACAAAACATGTTGCATTACAAATGCTATAGGTGTCACATTTGCGAAAGTTATAACTATTGGCATTGAAAGTGACAAAGCTATTAATTTAGCTATTTTCAAAACCAACACATAAATAAAAAAATTGTCATTTACAAGACCAATAGCTCAAACTTTCATAATGCGAGACCTATTGCATTGCAAATGCTTAATAATGATCTGATTCAGTACTGTTGGCCACTTTTCTTTTAGTGCTCTGGCCTATATTCATGTCTATATTAAATTTCATTACAGGAACGGAGGCTCACATTATGCAATGACTTTTAATTGCAGATCCAAGCCAGTCGCATCACAATACAAAGGTTCCAATAAGAACACTGAGATAAAGTAAGACATAAGAGATAGCAACCATCAGCCTCTTTTAAATACGTCTCCAAGCAGGTAAGTAGCTTATTATCTTCTCTCCTTACATTCTCTAATATTGTTTTTTGGTAACAATTTAGATTTATATTGGGGGTTTGCATGAAGGGTGGCTTTATCCCCCCCGCTTCCCCACCCCCTCCCCATGATCTGCAATTTATGGAGATCATCCTCTCCCTCTGTTTGGATAACCTCTGTTTATCAGGTTGTTTTTAATGTACCTTTGTTTGCAGTTAGATTGTTCAGTGTGCCATAGGTCGGGTACTTGACTTTATGCTATTGCCATCGCGGTTGTTCCAAACCGTTGCTCGATTATGTGAATAAACTAAACACTGTACTCCTGGCACCGTCAGCTCACACCACGTACTGGCGTTTATGTGGATTAAGCGAGCACTGGTTTATTCACGCTGTCTTCGAGTATAACCCTGCTCACTGCTTTCTAGCGCTTATGCGTGATTAGGACGAGCGCTGGCGTCCTTGCGCACTCACCGAGTGAAGCCCCTCTCATGCGTGATATGCGAGCGCAGTACTTTCCGCTTTTTTGAAAAGAAGCTCTGCCAAGCGCTGCTCAATGTAACTTCAGCGTGTCCCCCATTTCGCCCGCAGTCTCCGGTCTCAAGGAAACGCTACGACGCGCATTAGAGGAAAGTTCCTTGACAAGGCTCACGCTTCGAGAGCGTCTCGCCTAGGAACTTTCCTCACTCACCGACAGTTGAAGATCAGCTGTTTGGCCGCGTTTGTGAAGGTTTATCGATCGAGCACCGTATACGATTTAATTCACCATCTGAGTCTGGCAAATCGCAAAAGGACTCTTGGCAGTGCATAGACTCTACATTTTATACATTGTCTTTCAGAATCCTTGATTATACTCATACACTTATATAGATAAAAAGAAAAAATAATAATAAATAAGGGGTGTATAACTATTATTTTTTTTTAAAAGGGGCAAATAATTCTTACTTAATACCTAAAAAAAAAAAAAAAAGAGGGCAAGATGAAACATGTATCTGACTCAGAGTCCGATATGAATAATGCTACGCTTCCTAATTTTAGTAAGGAAGATTTTCGTCTCCTAATCCAAAAAGAGATGAAATCCTGTATGCGGGAGACATTCGCACAATTCGCTCCCTATAAAAGACCACTTCCCTCTCAAGAAGATGTGTCTGATGTGATTATTCATGATAACTTACCTGTGGGTGCTAAACCACGAGGAAGACTAACCATACTACTACCGAGACCCATGCGAGCACAGGAGGCCCTAGTACCTCTGATAATATCGGTGGTCTGAGCACCACAAAATATTTGGAAGGTCTTCGCACCTCAAGTAATAGAGTTGTCACTGGTGACACGCAACAATTGGGTGCCCTTCACGGCCCAAATACCTTGGATGCCCTTAGCAGGTCACTATCTCAAAGTGCTCAACGCTTCCAAGAGGACTCGGATGATAATGAAAATGTTTCTAACGATCCAGATGAGTATGTTCTGGATTTAGATGATGAGGATGTAGGAATATTTGATGCGGAGAATGAACCCCCCTCTTCCTCAAAAGGACAGTATTCTGAATCCCCTAGGGGAAGAGATGTTCTCCCCTCTAAACCTAAAACACCCCCGTTCCTCACAATGGTCCCCGCAGGAGCATGTCTCAAAATGTATTAAAAAAAGGATTTGTTTCCCTCTTGAAAGAGAGACAAGGAATATATTAAGGGCAGAGTGCTCAAGAACCTCAATTGACGAAAAAGCATGGTATGCTCCTAATATGGATCCTGAATTGATCAAGTACCTATTCAGACTTGGACGCGACCCTAGAAAAGGCCTAGAAAAATCTTTTAAAGGGTACCAAGATCGCCTACTGGATGTGCTTGGACCACTTTCTAGAATTTTTGACTCCGCAGAATAGTGGTATCTCAAAGGTACCCACCTTAATATAGATTTAATTAGAGGTTGGAGTCAAAGAGCCCTCATCCTTCTAGGCACTGCAAATGCCAGCATTAACGCCGAAAGGCGTAGGCTCATTCTTTACAAGCTCGACCCTAAACTCACCAACATGGCGGAGAAGGAACCATCTTCAAATCCGAAAGGGCTCCTTTTTGGCGAAGAGCTTCTAAAGTCACTTGGAAAGTACGTCTCTACTTTCACAGCGCTTGATAAGGCCCAGCATAACATCAAGAGAGTATTTAACAATAATGTTTTTGGCAGGGCCGGAAGAAGGGGCCTTTCTTCTGACCGGTTTAACCAGAGGCCCTACCAGAGATCATGCCCCTTCGGAAGAGGCTCTCAGCAATATAATTACAACAACACCTTCAACCGTGGAAGAGGAAACCGAGCCAGAGGGGCAAGACCACGAGCTTCATTCTCATCAAATCCTCCAAGTAAGTCCTGCTCATTTACTTTCTCCTTCTATCCCTCCGAAGGTGGGAGGCAGACTCAGGCTTTTTTTCGAAAAGATGATAGGAAATAACACAAGATCCTTGGGTTCTGTCCACAGTGACAAGCTTTATGATAGAGTTCGTTCAAACTCCGTTTCAAGCTTCCTTACCAAGGGATATTCCTGTTTCCATAGAAAAAGAGAAAATAGTAGAGGAAGAGATCTCCTCTATGCTCCAGAAAGGAGCGATAATAGAAGTTCCTTTGGATTCTCTAACCTTTGTAAGCACGTTGTTCCTTGTGGAGAAAAAAGGAAAAGGTTGGAGACCAGTTATAAATTTGAAGGGCCTCAACAACTTTCTTGTTTACAGGCATTTCAAAATGGAAGGAATACATCTCCTTAGAGATCTTCTCCAAAAAGAAGACTGGTTAGTCAAACTAGATTTGAAGGACCCCTATTTCATGAATCCCATGGCAGTCATGCATCAGCCATTCCTACAATTTCTATGGAAAAATCATCTTTACCAGTTCCAGGCTCTTCCCTTCGGGCTTTCTTCTGCGCCTTGGTGTTTTACCAAGGTAATAAGAGCAGTAGCCTCCTTCCTTAGGGAACGAGGCGTCCACCTTATTATTTACCTCAACGACATCTTGATAATGTCCCAGGATCTCCATCAGGTTCGCCTAGACCTGGAAACGGTTAATATTCTGCTAGAAAGTCTAGGATTCATTATCAACAAAGAGAAGTCTATTCTAACCCCCTCAAAATCCCTGGAGTTTCTGGGTTTCACTCTGGACACTTCCAAGTGTCTTCTTCTCTTACCTCTTTCAAAGATCTTGAAGATCAGGAAAGAGATTCGACATGTTTTGAGGCAAGAGGATATCCCCTTAAGGGAGCTGACAAGACTTCTAGGTCTCTTATCTTCCTCCATCCAGGCAATCTTTCCAGGCCCTCTGAATTACCGGGCCTTGCAAAGGATAAAAGGAAGGGCCTTAAGGTCGGGTCTCTGGTACAAGGACCGAATCACCCTAGATTTGGAGGCCAAAACAGAACTGAACTGGTGGTTGGAAAACCTGGAGGCTTGGAATGGGAAAGCAATTTTTGGTTCAGAACCAGATTTTGTTTTGAAATCGGATGCTTCCCTTCATGGTTGAGATGCATGCTTCCAAGACCGGAATACCGGTGGCGTATGGTCTCGGGAGGAGTCATCTCACCACATAAATTTCCTTGAACTTGCTGCTGGCCTGTACGCCCTTATGAGTTTCAAGCACTCCATACAGGGGAGTTCAGTTGTCCTGAAGATGGACAATGTTTCAGCAGTGGCCTACATCAATCGGTTGGGAGGTACCAAATCTGCCGACCTTTCCAACCTTGCAAGGAGACTCTGGATGTTCTGCTTAGAATACAAAATTGCCCTCAAAGCGGAATACCACCCAGGGAAATCGAATGTTTTTGCCGATTGGAATTCCAGATTTCTTTTGGACTTCAACGACTGGAAACTCAACGTCGCTGTCTTCGACTCACTAAATTCTTGCTGGGGTCCATTCGAAATAGACCTCTTTGCGAGCCGTCTCACCTCTCAACTAGAGCATTACTTCAGCTGGATGCCGGATCCCGGTGCTCTAGCAGTGAACGCATTTCTCCAACCCTGGTCGGGGATCAACACATATGCCTTTCCACCATTTGCAATGATCCAGAGAGTCTTGCAGAAAGTGAGGCAAGAGCGATCCTCTCTAGTCCTGATAACTCCCTTCTGGCCGTCACAAGCGTGGTTCCCCATAGTTCTAGAGCTAACTTACGATCTTCCCTTTCTGATACCTTCTCTGGAAGATCTCCTTACAGACGTAAATGGAGATCCTCACCTCCTGACCCTATCAGGGAGTTTGAACCTTCTTGCTTGGAGAGTGTCAGGAGATCTAACGAAGTCTCAGGACTTTCAACATCAGCTTCTGATCTCCTCAGAGAGTCTTGGGCGCCGGGAACTCACTACAGATACAATAATATCTGGAAATCTTGGTTTTGTTGGTGCATGGAGAGGGATTTGGATCCCATACAGGCGGGAAACATCCTTTACAACAAAACTTTTACGATGCAAAGCTATTACAATGCAGGTTTTACTATGCATACCTTTACAACGCATTACACTGGGGGGCGCTCTAGGATAGGGAATAAGTTTAATTTACCATCCAACACCTTCCCTAGTGTCCACGGGGACTGGAGTTAGAATAGTAAATTAAACTATTCACTATCCAGCACCCCAAAGTGTAATGCGTTGTAAAGGTATGCATAGTAAAACCTGTGTTGTAACAGCATGCGTTGTAAAAGCATGCGTTATAATGTCATACATCCCATACAGGCACTTATTGTTGATGTAGTGAATTTTCTGGCTGAACTTTTTGAGAAAGGCTTGTCTTATAGATCGATCAATTGTTATAGATCCGCAATCTCTGCAGGTCATGCTCTTGTTAATGGCAAAACGGTCGGTAAAAACGTGATTGTTTTGTAGAGTTATGAAGAGTATTCGTCTGAAAAGACCCCCCAGGCCGAAATATGATACTCTCTGGGATGTGAATTTCATTCTAGATCTTTTCTCTTCCTGGCCCGATAATTTGTTTTTGAATAGAAAGTTTCTATCTATTAAACTCGCAACTCTTCTTTGCCTTATCTCTTGTCGTAGAGTCTCTGACGTTAAAGCTCTGGAGATCTCTAACAGGTCCTATAATTTGTTTGGAGTCAAAATCGAGGTCTACAGAAGAACGAAGACCATGTCTGACTCAATCTTTTACCCTCGTTTCGACCCTTGTCCAAAACTTTGTGTAGTTGAATGTATGAAAGCTTATGATCTAACAATGTCTATCCTTTGGCCGCTTAATGAGAATCAGCTTCTCATTTCCTTTGGTAAACCCCATAAGGCTATTACCTCCACCTCGATTACTAGATGGGTTAAGTCTGCTATGTCTCTAGCAGGTATTGCTATATCCAAATTTCAAGCTAATTCTCTTAAAGGGGCTATGGCAAGTAAGTCACTTTGGTCCGGAGGTAAGTTGGATGATATCCTTAACACCTTGACTGCTGCAGCAATTCCCGCTCTGTGCTGAACTTTTCAGATTTCCATGGTTCATGATGAGCTCAGCTCGTCATAAGCACACGACCAGTGTACTGCATGACGAGCTGAGCTCGTCATGAGCATGGAAGGGGTTAAAGCTGCTGACTGGTCTAATGCTAGTACCTTCGCAAGACATTATTGTAAACCAATTAAACACATGTCTAATGTAGTTTTACAAGGCTACCAACATGCATGATGTAGCCTCCGTTCTTGTAATTAACTCCTTGGACGCTCATGACGAGCTCAGCTTGTCATGATGTACACCTCCATACACTCATGACGAGCTGAGCTCGTCATGAACAATGGGAATCAAGAAAAGTCAGCATCCTGGAGGATTACCTTTAGCATTCATGTGGTTAAATTGCGATTCTCCTATTAACATGCCTAGAGAATCTAGATTTCATTAAAGACACGGAGGCTCACATTATCACGCCCATCCCATTCCCTGTTTGGTTTTGGGTGTCCTATAACTTGATTGCTCATGTTTTTTCATTGAAATGTTATGTATAATATATTTGCATTGAAATTTTATTTAAAGTTGTTCAATTCATTTGTCTGGATTTGTTTTGTGACTACTTTGTTCCTTAGGATACAATTTTCATTGTCTCCTTTCTTTTCAGGTAACCCTTCTACTTAAACTGTGTTGGATGTTTTATCACTGACTGGTTGCCTTCTTCGATTTTTCTTGTCTTTCGCTTCGAATCTTCTGGAATCTACTGGATCTTCTTTCGCCTGATTTAAAAGAGGCTGATGATTGCTATGTCTTATGTCTTACTTTATCTCAGTGTTCTTATTGGAACCTTTGTATTGTGATGCGACTGGCTTGGATCTGCAATTAAAAGTCATTGCATAATGTGAGCCTCCGTGTCTTTAATGAAATCTAGATTCTCTAGGCATGTTAATAGGAGAATCGCAATTGGTATCATTGTGTCACAACAAAGGGACACATCATAATGATAGTGGGACCACCACTGACAGGCTGCTGTTGGTGGTCCCACCTCAAGACAGCCCTGCAGGCCGACCACTGCAATAGGATACAGACAGTCGGGACCTTGTCTGTTGAGGGACGGACCTCTGCCTCTGCCAGTATCTACTGAACCCGACGGAGCGGCAGTCGGAATCGTGATCCAGAATGGCAGGCACTGCCATAATAATGACAATGTCCATTTCCCACAGCCTTTTTATGGCGGTCTCACCACCATGAAAAGACTGTCAGAAAGGGACTTTGGGTGCCCAAGCAAGGCCCCCGGCTCCTGTGGGCCGCTGCTAAGTGGCCAGGTGGGCAATGTGGTGTCCCCCCCAATATCCATGAACCGCGTGCCAGGCACTGCATGGATGTTTGAAAAATACCTTTTTCTACTGCGGCTCCAGTCCGCAGCACAAGCCGCATTAGAAAAAGGCAGTTTCTGACCGCCTACACGGTGGTCTGATCAATATATGGCGGGTGGGACCACTGACTCCTTGTCAGCCGATCTTCGACAGCGGTTGGATGCTCGTCCGACCGCCATAATAATGAGCTCCAAAGTAAAGTTTATCTACTTCGTGTGGCTCAAGTTAATGAGGCTCTGCATGGAATCCTAGGGTCTTTGACCTGTCCCATTCTGTTATGTGCATGTTAAATTAATTATCAGTGGTTTGGGAGTGCAATGCCGTACATGCGTCAGACCACGTTCAGGTAGAAATTCCCTATTTTTAAAGCCAAAAAGTGGCTTTATTCTAGCAACCTCATTCCAAATGTTAGACAATGGGGAAAATAAATTCCCTCAATTTTTATTCGCTATATCTCCCTCGTTCCTGTTTCGAACGTTGGCACGTATGAAAAGTAATGTAATTTAGCGATGCACTCAGGTCAACTTTGTATTGACAATGTCGATCACGGCACTCTGCGTCGCACTAGCGCGTGGTCCAAGCAGTAGTGAATCTTAGTCTCTATCTGTAAAATGGAAAATGGAAAATGGCTCCGTGGTGAAAGGCTGACGACCGCCTCTCCCCCACGTGCTCAGCTGGTGACTCGTCTCTAGCCCTTCAGTTCTGTGCAGCTACCTCCCCGTTTGCACAATACGGACATTCAGGCACGGAAGTCCTCGAAATGAAAGGCATTTGAGTTCATTTAGCAGACAGTTTGTTTTGATGAAGTAGTTAATTTAATTTCTAGACAGCTGCTGTTATCAGCAAGCAGGGAACTTATGTTTGAACTTTGCCTCATATGAAAATGTCAGTAGGGCAAAAATGCCACTCCGTCATTGCCAGACAATGGACCCATAGTCCTCGGGGTAGGGGGCTTTCGCAATAATTGAACATTTATTTGACTGCTGTTATTTGTTGAGGTGGGGCGAACAGATTGCACGGGTGGAAAATTCGGATAATTTCTCGTAGATCCAAGGTACTCCCCTTGCTGGTCTCGCCTCTCAGTCTTTGGTCAGTCATGTAAATATATGCATTATTATTTTTGAAGAGCCATCGAAATGCCTCCAATTAAAGAGTATTGATGCAAAGAATCATTCAAGAGAATCAACTCCTATATATATAAGTGTATGGATCTAAAAGCGGCAATTTATAGGCAGATCTTTCCCCCTTTATGTATTGCCAGGCAATTGCTCGTTCTGCCTGCCACCTCTTTTGTCTTCCTGATTGTGGCATATCGTCTTTCTTCCAGCCTTCCTCCGTCGCTTACTGTGGGTCTGTTCATCTGCTTTCCCATTTTTTTCTATACAATTTTGTGATTCCCGATGTGATTCATCATGCCTGTTTTTTTTGGTCTGGCTTGATTCTCGAGACATATTGTTAACAGTTCTTTAAATTATACTGAGTGGGCTTTAGCTCTATCTTGAGGAGTACTGCTGCTCACATAATGCTATTGACTATTGGTGTACCATTCGCTAAGCGTTGTTTACCCCGCATTTTTAACTCCTTATTGCTTTCCACCGCATTTTTATTCGGCAATAGCTTTTACAACGCATGACTTTACACCGCAAAACTGTTACAACGCATTCCCCAAAGTAACCCACCCCTGGAGTTCGAATCAGGCGCGCAACACCCATTGGAATCAAAGCGCTTCATTCCCCCCCACCCCCCACCCCCGTTGTGAGTGGCAGCCTGGGGCACCTCCCCAGACGGCACAGATGCCGCTAGGAAGTACCGACGGACAGAGCGGTGCTTCACCAGTCCTGAGCCGCAGCCAGGCGGGGTGAGGTGTATACTTCTTACTAATCAGCCCACCGCTGAGTGTATGAAGAAATCTGGAACAGACACGACTTGGAGGTTCAGGTGACTTTTCTGTGTCGTTCCTACACTATATTTTACTATTTACTTATCTATCACGTTGGGTTTCTTTGTTTGCAGTAGCTGTATTTAATCGGTCCTGAAGAAAGCAAGGCTAGTAGCCAGTTTTGCTGAAACATGTCGACCACGTCACACCACTAGACAGGTTATAAATTCACCCTGTCTGAGCTATTTTTTAATATTGGTGCTAGGAGTTATACCTCATTAAATTAATTTCTGCTCCTTAAACCAATTTTATTCACCTTCATATTTTTCCTGGTTTTTTCTTGCACTGCACACTACACTTTTCTCCAACCCTGTCAGTCACCTCACCAACATATATGGTCTCAACCATAACACCAACACTTACTGACTAACAGGAAGATCACTTCTTTCTGTTAATATACCAGGATCTGGTACAGTGTTGGTCCTCGGAGCCCCAAATGATGAAGGGCGGTTCCGAGTGGTGACTGATGGGAGCCAGAGACCAGATACTGATCCTGATCTGGCATATTTTATAGCCTTTGCCCCTTAGTCATATGGCCAGTGGGAGCGCTACACCTGTTCTGTCTTTTACAACTAGCCTGTCTCACTTTTTGACCCTCTGATACTTTCTTGTGATTACAGCCTGGGGCTCAGACAGCTCCCGGGCACGCACAAAGCCACACACGAGCACTTCACAGGTCTTTAAAAGACCATGTGCATGTGAATGAGGCTTTGTTGTTGTTTTACCCCTTCCAAGAGCCCCAGCCGCTCCACTTAGCCTTTTGCTTAAAGTTTCAGCCCCCCCGAAATTTTTTCATAGCCCCCCCCCGAAATGTCGCTCGAGTTGCGCCTCTGGTTCGAATAGTCATTATGTTTGTCATGGAGAATCCGTTGTAACGAATTGCGTTGTAAAGCCCTGAGTTGTAAAGGATTTTGCGCATTACCAAATGCGGGGTAAAAGCAGCAGGGTAAATGCATGCAGAGTATCGTCACATATCCGTATCATTCCACCTTCCAAGAAGTGCTTCCATTTGAATGCACAAGGAACTTTTTTATGTGAGCAGCACACTCAGTCATAACACTATTTGTCACATTCAGTACGTTATCTCCTATATGAATGTTGTACAAAAATCAATAAATTGTGCTACTTTTTCCGAGCACTGGCAAAGCCAAATGGGCAGACTTAAATGTGATAAACAGCATTGGTGCATGCAATTCATTTAAGCAGTGTTTATAAATGACAGTGTTTACATCTGCTGGCACATTAAAACGAGACATATTGTGTTTGTATCCAATGCTTGCATTTCTTCCTGCTATAGCTTGGGGTATTTGCCTTCCTTGTCAGTTATATTCATGTCTGCCTCTCTGCCTGCCTTCTTGTCTGCATCTTTGTATTTTTGCCTGGCGTCCTTTTCTGATTTCATGGCGAATGGGCAGTTCTTGAACCTGAGTGTGAAAAGTGAGGTGTCCCTCAGACCAACACCTCAGTCACACACTGATGAATATTATTAAAAGTGGTCGCTCATTCTAAAGACCATGTTCCAGGTTGTTTGATCCAGAGAGGACATATGCCCTGCTCATTGCCCATGCTTCATCATTGGTTTTTCTGTAATGTATTGTTCTGTATTGTGTTGGCATTCAGTACTTAAGCTCCATTTTCCATTTTGCGCATTTAGCACATCGCGTGGCTTTTCACTATGTCCAATTAGAACATTGTCACCAATTTTCATTATTTCCTTCATCTAATTATAGATAGAGTGCATCAAGCTGGCTTAGCACATTATTACAAATTTACTTATGCTCGTTTAGTACACAATACATAATTAGCAGTTTATCAAAGGTGCAGTATGCTCACTATCCCATTATCGACAGTCTCTATTATGGCGATTAAAATGTCATGAAACAGTAAGACTATCCCCACTGTATACATAAAGATCCATTTCCGATATGCCAAGTTAGCATATCATCACCAGTTTCCAACACCCTCATTTTGAGAATCATTTTACGGGTTCCTTTTTTCTGGAATAGTACATCCCATTGTCTGCAAATATTCCACATTCCGATTTTTCTGTACAGAGGTATCACAAATTTTTAGAATAGCAGCACATCATTACGCTTAGTACATTATAAGCAGACTCCGTGAGGCCAAATTACCAGATTTTGACTACTTTCCATTCTACTTAGTTAGCAAGTACATGCTAATCTTCACTATTGTACTTTGCATATTATTGATGATGTCAATTATGTCCAGTTAGCACTTTATCATTATTATCAGCTAATACAGTATAGACAATTCTCATTTAACCCACGTAGTACATACTAGCCAGCGTTTATTGTGCTCAGTTGGTTAATCAAATAGCCTTTTCCATTTTGTCGGCTGTACTCACCTTGTCCGATTTCTAATATATCCACTTAGCACAGCATTGACAGTTCCTATTGTACTCCAAAAAGCAAGATATTAATACGCAGTTATTGCTAGTAAGCACCTTATTGACATGGCCCAAATAACCTAGTCACTATCCATTATGGCCAGTTAGCACAAAGTGTCTACTTTCAGTTATGTCCATTTAGTACATCATTGCCATTTTTAGGGTTGAGCCTGAAAGCGTATGCACTGGCGCATGCGTCTCGCTTGCGAGACACTCTTGTATCCAAAAAGGCCTTGGAGCCCGCCCGTTGCATAACCATTTGTTGGCTTGTGCATCAATCTTCTTTACAGCTTTGTGATTCGTTACTGCAAGCCTGACATCATTTCCATTTCTCTCTATGGACTGTGGACCAAGCACTGATTGGTTCAACTTAATGAGTGCCCGTCCGTTGCTCCCGACGTTACTGAGGTACTATTTTCTTCTTTTAAACTTCCAGTACCCTACAAATACAAGGCGTGTGACTGATGAATAAGTGGACAGCAGGACAAATAAAATTGCAAAGTTTTATATTCTATAGTTAACTTTCTTTTATTTTGTCAAGTCTTCTTTTCACACTTTGCACTGATGCTTCCTTTTTTTATGCTTTTGGGAACTGTTCTCAAAATATGAGGATTTTTTTTAAACACTGTTTCTTTTTTTGTTTAATTTCTGAAATGGTGCTTTGACACCTAATTGTGCAGCACATCCCAATCCATATCACCCCACAACAATCCTTGTCAATGCCCCACATCAATCTGCCCCACTCAATCCAATCCACCCCAGACCAATCCAATCCAAACCACTCACCACAATCCAATCCACACCGATCCACCACAATACAGTCCTTCTAAGCCACCCCATTCCAATCTGCCCCACTGAAATCTGCCATACTCCATTTCGCCTCACGCCAATTCAAAACAATCGGTCCCACTCCAGCCCAAAATATTCTGCCCCATTCTAATCCAGAACAATCTGCTGCACTCCAAACCAATCTGCCCCACTCCAATCCAAAACAGTTTGCCCCACTCCAATCCAAAACATTCTGCTCTGCTCCAATCTGCCCAACTCAAATGTAATATTTACAACAAGGGGTGGTGAGGGACAGAGTCTCTGAATTAAACAGAATACTCTCACCCAGTCAAGAGATCAGGGCTAGATCCAACACCGTTTTTTAGCTCACTGCACCATCCCAGTTTCAGAACCCGGCTGTATGCAAATTAGTCTGTTCCTGTCCCAGTGCATGATGGGAACAGGGCAAACCAAACTACAAAAGCCAATTCTTACACTGGGAAGGAAACAAGCTACCGGGGACCGGTTTCTGGCATTTCAGCCTCTTCGGCCCGGCTTGCTTGAATCCTGATGGTGCAATGAGCAAGGGACTCACATCTGAGTATACCCTTCCACGCTTAGGGTGGACAAAAATATTTACAACAAGGGGTGGTGAGGGACAGAGTCTCTGAATTAAACAGAATACTCTCACCCAGTCAAGAGATCAGGGCTAGATCCAACACCGTTTTTTAGCTCACTGCACCATCCCAGTTTCAGAACCCGGCTGTATGCAAATTAGTCTGTTCCTGTCCCAGTGCATGATGGGAACAGGGCAAACCAAACTACAAAAGCCAATTCTTACACTGGGAAGGAAACAAGCTACCGGGGACCGGTTTCTGGCATTTCAGCCTCTTCGGCCCGGCTTGCTTGAATCCTGATGGTGCAATGAGCAAGGGACTCACATCTGAGTATACCCTTCCACGCTTAGGGTGGACAAAAATATTTACAACAAGGGGTGGTGAGGGACAGAGTCTCTGAATTAAACAGAATACTCTCACCCAGTCAAGAGATCAGGGCTAGATCCAACACCGTTTTTTAGCTCACTGCACCATCCCAGTTTCAGAACCCGGCTGTATGCAAATTAGTCTGTTCCTGTCCCAGTGCATGATGGGAACAGGGCAAACCAAACTACAAAAGCCAAGACCAATCCAATCCAAACCACTCACCACAATCCAATCCACACCGATCCACCACAATACAGTCCTTCTAAGCCACCCCATTCCAATCTGCCCCACTGAAATCTGCCATACTCCATTTCGCCTCACGCCAATTCAAAACAATCGGTCCCACTCCAGCCCAAAATATTCTGCCCCATTCTAATCCAGAACAATCTGCTGCACTCCAAACCAATCTGCCCCACTCCAATCCAAAACAGTTTGCCCCACTCCAATCCAAAACATTCTGCTCTGCTCCAATCTGCCCAACTCAAATGTAAAACAATTTGCTCCACTCCCATCTGCCCGACTCCAATCTGTCTCACTCCAAACCAAAACAATCTGCCCTGTTCAAATCCAAAACAATCTGCCTCACTCCAATCAGCCTCACTCCAATCCAAAACAATCTGCAACTCAATTGAAAACCCTGCCACACTCAAATCTGCTCAAACCCAATACAATTTGCCCTAATCCAATCCAAAACAATCTTCTCTAATCCGATCCAAAACAATCGGTTTTCTTTTGTTTTTGCTTCTGGGTGATGTTCTCAAAAGATGAAGATTATTTTAATGCAAAGCAACATTTTGTTACTTTGTTATGTGTAATTTCTGAAATGATGCTTTCACACATAATCGTGCAGTACACCCCAACTCCCCCCACTCCAACCTGCCCGACTCCAATCTATGCCCATCCACCCCACCTCACCACATGCCAATCAACTTAATTAAATCCAATCCAATTCACTCACCCCAATCCAATCCATTTCAATCCCCACACTCCAGTCCTCCCAGACCTCCCACTCCAATCTGCCCCACTCCAATTCATAACAATGTGTCCCACTCCAATTTTCCCCACTTTCAATCCAAAGCAGTCTTCTCCACTCAAATCTGCCCCACTCTAATCCAAAACAATCTGCTTCACTCCAAACTGCACCACTCCAATCCAAAACAATCTGCCCCACTCCAATTCATAACAATGTGTTCCACTCCAATCTGCCCCACTCCAATCCAAAACAGTCTTCACTCAAATTTGCCCCACTCAAATCTAATCCACCTCACCCCAATCCAGCCAAATCCAATCTAAACCACAACGCCAATTCACTTTACTCCAATGCAGTCCAATCCATCCCACACCAATCCAAACCACTCCAATCAGCCCAATCCAATCTACCCCACTCAATCCACCTCACTCCAATCCAATCCACCTCACCCCAATCCAATATACCCCACTCCAATCCAATCTACCTCACCCCAATCCAATCTACTCCACACCTTCCTCAATCCACTCATCTCCAGTCAAATTCACCCCATTCCATTCCAAACCAATCCAAAACAATCTGCCCCACTTCAATCTGCCCCAGACTAATCTGTCCCATACCACTCCAAAACAACTTGCCCCACACAACCCAAAACAACCCCCCCACTCCCCCACTACAATCTGCCTTACAACAATCCAGAATTATCTGCCCAATGTAATTCAAAACAATCTGCCCCACTCCTATTCATAATGATGTGTCCCACTCCATTCTGCCCCACTCCAATCCAAAACAGTCTTCCGAACTGTAATCCACTCACTCAAATCTAATCCACCTGACCCCAATCAATACACCCTAATCCAGCTAAATACAATCTAAACCACCACCCCAATCCACATCACTCCAGTGCAGTCAAATCCATCCTACACCAATCCAATTAACTCCAATCAGCCCAATCCAATCTACCCCACTTCAATCCACCTCACTCCAATCCAATCCACCTCACCCTAATCCAATCCACCTCACCCTAATCCAATCTACCTCACTCCAATCCAATCCACCTCACCATAATCCAATCTCCCCACACCCTCCTCAAGCCACCCCTCTCCAATCAAATCCTCCCCATTCCATCCCACACCAATCCAAAACAATCTGCCCCACTCCAATCTGCCACACACTAATCTGCGCCATACCACTCCAAAACAACTTGCCCCACTGATTCCAAAGTAATCCTCCCCACTCCCCCACTACAATCTGCCCCACTATAATCATAATCAATCTGCCCTCCTCCAATGCAAAACAATCTGCCCCACTCCAATCTACCCCACTCCAATCCAAAGCAATTTGCCCACTCCAATCCAAATCAATCTTCCCCACTACAATTCAAAACAATCTTCCCCACCTCACCATACACCAATCTAACCCATTAAATCCAATCCAAACCACTCACCTCAATGCAATCCAATTCACTCCAATCCACTTCACTTCAATCCTCCCAGACCACCACACTCAAACCTGCCCCACTCCAATTCACACCACTCCAATCCTAAAGAATCTGCCCAACTCTGATCCAAAACAATCTGCCTTACTCCCATCCAAAAACCATCTTCCCCAATCCAGTCCAAAAACATCTGCCCACTCCTATCCAAAGCAATTTGCCCAATGTCAATCTGCCCCATTCTAACCTAAAATAACCTGCTCCACTCCAATCTGCCCCATTCAATCTAAAACAATCTGCCACACTCTAATTCAAAACAATGTGCCCCTATTCAATGTGCCCCACTCCAATCCAAAACAATCCTCCCCATGTTAATTCGTGCCACTCCAATCTAATCCACCTAACCCCAATCAATCCACTGCACTCCAATTCAACCAACCCCTACAATCGATTCCAATCCAGCCAAATCCAATCTCAAACACCCCAATTCAATCCACCTCACCCCAATCCATTCTGCACCAATCCAATCCACTCCACTCCAATCCAGCTCAATCCAATCTACCCCACTCCAATCCAAGCCAACTCACCCCAATCCAATAAACCCCACACCCTCGCCAATCCACCTTCTCCAATCCAATCCACCCCAATCCATCCCACTCCAATCCAAAACAATCTGCCCCACTCCAGTCCAAAAAGACCTACCCCACTCCAATCCAAATCAATGTTCACCACATCAATCTGCCCCATTTCAACCTAAAACAACCTGCCCCACTCAATGTAAAACAATCTGCCACTCTCCAATCCAAAACAATCTGCCTCACTCCAAACTGCACTACTCTAATCCTAAACAATCTGCTCCACCCCAATCCAAAACAATGTTCCCCACTCCAATCTGCCACACTCTAATCCAAAATAACCCTCTCAACTCTAATCCGCACCACTCCAATCTAATCCACCTCATTCCAATCAATCCAATGTACTGCAATCCAACCTACCCCACACCAATCCAATCCACTCCAATCCAGCCAAATCCAATCTCAAACACTGCACCCCAATTCAATCAACTTCACCCCAATCCAATCCATTCCACACCAATCCACACTCTCCAATCCAGCTCAATCCTATCCACCCCACTCCAATCCAGCCCACCTCACCCCAATCCAATCCAGCCCACACCCTCCCCAATCTACCCTTCTCCAATCCAATCCACCCCAATCCATCCCACACAATCTGAAACAATCTGTACTACTCCAATCTGCCACAGATGAATCTGCCCCATACTTATCCAAAACAACCTGCCCCACTGAATCCAAAACAATCCACCCTACTCCCCCACTACAATCTGCCCCACACCCATCCAAATTAATCTTCCCATCTCAATGCAAACCAATCGCCCCTGCTCCAATCCAAAACAATCTGCTCCACTCTAATCCGAAACAATCTGCCTCCCTCCAATCTACACCACTCCAACCCAAATAAATCTTCCCCTCTCAAATCTGCCCCACTCCAATCCAAAACAATCTGCCCCACTTCAATCCAAAACAATCCACCCAACTCCAATCCACCTCACCTCAGACCAATATAATCCACTTAGCCTCATTCAAATCCAATCCACCTCACACCAATCCACCCCACTCCAGCTAAATCGAATCGGACCCACTCCAATTTACCCCTCTCCAATCCACCTCACTCCACTCTAGCCCACTCCACTCCAATCCAGCTCAATCCAATCTACCCCAATCCAAGCCACCTCACCCCAATCCAATCTCCCTCACCCCAATCCAATCTACCCACACCCTCCCAAATCCACCCTTCTATAATCAAATCCACCACAATCCACCCCACACCAATCCAAAACAATCTGCCCCACTCCAATCTGCCACAGATTAATCTACCCCATACCTATCCAAAACAACCTGCCCCACTCAATCCAAAACAATCTGCCCTACACCAATCCAAATGAATCCACCCAGCTCAATTCAAAACAATCTGCCCCAGTCCAATACAAAACAATCTGCCTCACTCATCTACCCCTCTCCAACCCCAATCCAATCTACCCCACACACTCCCCAATCCATCCTTTGCCAATCCAATCCACACCAATCCACCCCACAACAATCCAAAACAATCTACTGTACTCCAACCTGCCACAGATTCATCTGCAACCATACCTAACCAAAACAACCGGTCCCACTCACTCCAAAATAATCTGCCCTACTCCCCCACTACAATCTGCCTCAGTCCAATCTACCCCACCCCAACCCAAACAAAAATCTGCCCCTCTCAAAACTGCCCGACTCCAGCCCAAAACAACCAGCCCCACTCTGATCCAAAACAATACAGCCCCCTTTAATCCACCTCACCTCATTCAAATCCAATCCACCTCACACCAATCCATTCAAATCCAGCTAAATTGAATCTACCCCACTCCAATCCACCCCTCTCCAATTCACCCCTCTCCAATCCACCCCACTCCACTCCAATCCACTACACCCCAATCCAATCCACCTCAATCCAAAATACGCCACCCCAAATCCAGTTCACCCCACTCCACCCCAATCCAATTCATGCAGTCCAATCCACCCCACTTGATCTAATCCACCTCACGTCAGTCTAATCTACCCACTGCAATCCAATCTACTTCACTCCATCCACCCCACCCCACGCCAATCCAATTCACTACACTCAAATTCAACCTACTCCATTCCACCCCACTCCAGTCCACTCTACCTCAGTCCACCACCCACTCAAATCCAATTCACCCTATTCCAACTCACCCACTGCACTCCACTCCAGTCCACCCACCACAATCCAATACAACCCATTCCAATCTTATCCACCTGTCCAGTCCACCCCACTCCAAACCACCCCACTCCACTGCAGTCCAATCCACCCACTCTACTCTACTCCACTCCAATCCGCCCACTCTACCCCATCTCAATACACTCTAATTCAGTCCACTCTACTAATTCTAATCCATCTAGTCCACCGCACTCCAATCCAGTTCGCCCTACTCATCTCCAATCCACCCCATTCCAATCCTCCTCACTGCAATCCAATCCACCCCACTCCAATCCAATCCACCCCCTCCAGTCCAATCCAATCAGGCCCATGCCCTCCACTCTAATTTACCTTGCCCTAATCTAATCCAACCCTCCCCAGTCCCGTCCACCCCATTTTAAACCAATCTAATCCACCCCACTCCAATCCACCCCAATCCATTCCACCTGACCTCACCCCATTTCAATTCACCCCACTCCAATCCAATCTACCCCATCCAGCCTACCCACTCCAATCCACCCCACTCCACTAAATCCAACCAACTCTTTACCAATCCAGTTCACCCCAATCTACTTCAATCCAGTCCACCTCACTAGTTTAGCCCAATCCAACCCACCCCACCCTTTTCAACCACACTCCACACTACGCCACTCCACTCTGCGCCATTCCACCCTGTGCCACTCCGCTCAAAGAGACTGCACGTTCTGAAGACTCATTGTGTATGCTCTTCTAATGTTTTTACGGTTATGATAAGGATCACTAGGAGGTACTAACTTCAGGAGTGCTCGTGAATCCAGGTTCAAGAAGAAGTGCTATTTTCTGTAGATTGCTTCATTGTTCTGTAACTAGAAGCAACTACAAACCAGCTGACTGTAGCGCCTTCTTCTTATGCGGATTAAAAGTGTGGTGCATTTTCAAGAATTACATATATTTTCGCTCGCAGATGCAACATGAAGGTAACGGATTAGTCAATACTAAATCTACTGTAATCATGTAAACATTACCAGGTACCTTTTGGTTAAGGTCATTTGCCATAATTTGGAACATATTGAGAAAGATTTAAAATACTAAGGAAATTGATTTTGTACTCACAATACAAGTAAGGAAATGCAGACACTATTGCTGACTGACAAAAAAAATTACGATTTATATTAAGGTGCCAGCCTGAACTTCCGAATTTTCTCTCAAAAGCCAGTACATGTAACGTAGACCAAAGAGGAGTATGTTAATTTTTTTTTTCACCCCGTTCTTACCTGCAGGCCTGTTTAATGTGCATTAGCGCTGAGAGACGCTCCTCTGGGTGATTCGTTCTTGCTTTATAAAATATACAAAAAATTAAGAATTAAATATTTATATATATTCCACACAAAACCTGTTGGTATGGCTGGATCCTTTTCAATTCCAACCAAATAACCACAGTGCCGCTGCTCCAATGAATCAGCGTGTTTATTTCCCAAACTGGCAACAAACATATATATCTGACACTGGACTCTACAACACTCTCAGCCACTGATTCACTGAACTCTACTCCCCACTAGTCAACTGTACGACAATTGATGCCTCCTACTCCACTCTATGACATACTACTCACATCCCCCCACTCCACTCTAGGACACTCCATGTTACTAACTTTTAGCTATTTCACCAAACAGCAGCCACACTGGTGTACAACATGGTAAAAACCCATTGCCAAAGCCAATAGCTCTTGCACAAGTGAGACCTATTGGCATTGCTAATGTTTGTTCATCATACTGTTTCAGCACATCACGACTGCTCTACATTGTGCTCAGATAGCACACAATGGCTTGTTTCCAGTATACTCACTTAGCTAATAATGCCCATAATGCCTATTTTGAACATGACTGCAAATTTACATTATGTCAAATTAGCTTATTATGGTATCCTGATTATAGTAAGTCTCCAAGCTTTATTCAAGCCATCCCAGGCACACCTCTGTTAGGACAGCAGCTCACTTATTCTAATCCCCAGCAAACAATTATGTTCCCCAGCATTCTAGAGCCTTGTGCTCAGAGGAATCCAAGCACAGTTTAGGAGAGAAATGAAGGGAGATTCCACACATCTTCCCTTATATGTTTAAAGGGAAACAGATAGTAACAATTGCATAACACCTAACCAAATGTGTAAATGAGAAGCAAAAATCAACAGAAACTCTTGAACCATGTATTTCTACACGTCATAATGTTAAGAATCAAAATTCTGTATAAAATTTACTGAAAGTGTTATGAAGAAAGTGAAAATGTGAATATTTACAAAAGCTACCACAGAAAAAATCTGTTTCGAAATGTGGTCTTTTAAACATCTAGGTGGACGAATTTGACAAATGCCCACCCTGGGAAACATTGTTTACAATGCACGCATTACAACATGTGTCATTACAACAAATGTTTTACAACACAAAATCCATTACAAAGCATGTCATTACATCACATAATCCATTACAAAGCATTCCCCAAAGTAACACCCCAGCGAAGTTTGAATAGTAATTGCATTGTTATGGATTATGCGTTGTAATGACATGCGTTGTAACGACAGGTGTTGTGATGGATTTTGTGATCTAAAAAATGTGTTGTAATGACACGCGTTGTAACACATGCGTTGTAAAGGGTCATATTCCCCACCCTACGTGGAGCATTTCCTAAGATCTCTTTATCTGAACACTCATCTGTCTTTTCACTATCATTTTTACTTGTCATCTGATGCCTTGGGAATGTCCATATTATTACCAGTATTATTATACTTGACTACCCTCCCTAGATTCCACATTCTCCCATCCTGGGTTTTCAAAGTACTGCCTGCCGAATAATTTGAATACTCTCAAGGGTTTTATGACTCACGACCACTTATCACTAATGGGTGTTTTAACCTCTACCCAATCCCCAACTTTTAGATCCATCTTCTTTGTGAAATGCTCATTATCACATCTTATTTCCCTCTGTCCTTGAAGTCTTAATTCTCTCTGGCTCAAATATTGCCTTGTGTCAAGGTTACCCAGCCTTTCAGCCTCTACATCCAACCTGGAATTAACTTTTAATTTGGTCTTCTTCCTCTCAGCAGCTCAAAAGGGTTTCATCTGTTGTTAGATGTGGTGTTAGATGGAAAGATATTAGCCTCCAAGATATTTCTTCTTTGCAAATCACATTATTTTGTTTAACTAGTTAAATCCCTTTCTTTATAGTTTTATTGAACCTTTATAGTACCCCATTTGTATCTGGCTGGAATAATGAACACAGTTGGTGTTTGATCCCATAACTTTCTAAGTATTCTCAATTTGCTTTGATCAAAATTGTACTCCATTGTTAGAGAGTAGAGGATGGTAATCCTTCCTTTCCAAATGTTTCTTTTAAGAATCTTATGATACTATTGGAGCTAATGTCAGAGAGTACTTTTATTTCAGAGCACCTGCAGTATAAATCCATCAGAACCCCTATATACAGGGTTTTCACTTCCCCATTCAATGGACTGGTGTTGTCTATAGCCAGATTGTTCTAGGGCTCATCTGTGAGTTTGCAGGAGTACATAGCAGTTTTCTAGTAACCACGATTTTGTCACTATTGACACATAATGAATTGTCTGATTATCTTTTTTTTATTTGTGTATCCATTCCTGGCAACCAAAACTCAATCCTGAGCCTCTCTTTTGTCTTGCAAACACCAAAATATCCTTTAAGTGCCTGTTAACGAGTTCCTCTCGCATTTTACTGGCGGAATAAACTTTGTACCACAAAATATACAGCTATCCGGTTTTGCCAGCTCATCTCTGATCATCCAGTTTTCTCCCATTCTTCCTCTCCATGTGAATAATAATAATAATAAAACCATTTTTAAAGCGCCTGGTTACACCTAAGACGGTGTGTCCCCGCGCTGAAATGCTACTACTCCCAGATGAGACAGAAAGTATAGGGGAACCAATTATTTGGGGAAGAGATAAGTTTTTAAATATTGTCTGAATCTCGCTTCGGAGGGCTCCATTCGAAGGTTTAGGGGAAGGCTATTCCAGTGCTTGCAAGCCAAGAAGCGGAAGGAGGTACCTCCCATTCTGGTTTTGTGAACACGGGGAAGTTGGAATAACATCACTCCGGCGGATCTGAGATTTCGGGTGGGGCGATGAATAGTAAGGAGTCTTTGCAGATAGTTGGGGCCTTTTCCCTGGGCAATACGGTGAGCCATACATAGTGCCTTGAATTTAATGCGCTCCACAATGGGGAGCCAATGAAGTTTACGCAATGCTGTCTTACCGGATGCCCTGCGTGGAAGATTGAGTACCAAGCGGGCCGTGGCATTTTGGACACCCTGTAGCTGTTGGATGCCTTTTTTGCTCAGGCCAAGAAGAAGGGCATTACCATAATCCAGATGTGGCGTAACCAGAGCGTGGATAAGTTTCTTCCTGGCACCGAAGGGGAGCAGATCGAGAACTTTGCGGAGCGTTTTCAATATTCCAAAGCATTTTCCAGTGATTTTATTAATCTGTTGCTTAAAGGAAAGCTCCGCATCGATCATGATTCCCAAGTTTTTGACAGCCTCTGCTGGGCGGGGGATTGGCCCCAATTCCGTTGGCCACCAATCCTGCGACCAAATGGAGGAGGCCTTACCGACCACCAACAACTCCGTTTTATCGCCATTTAGGCGGAGGCAGTTGCTGTTCATCCATCCTGCCACAGCCCGCATACAGTTGGAGAAGTTAGCGGCTTCCTCAGGCTGGTTGTTGGCGAGTTGGATTATTAATTGGGTATCGTCAGCGTATGTGACGACATCCACACCATAGGATTCCACAATATGTGCCAAAGGCTCCATATAAATATTGAACAGTGTAGGGCTCAAACTTGAGCCTTGTGGAACCCCATGCCTCAACTTACGAGGAGATGATTTGTAAGGAGGGCAATGCACCTGAAAATTCCTATTTTCCAGAAAGGATTTTATCCACTCCAGGGCTGGACCTTCTATTCCCATGTCGGAGAGGCGTGACAGCAGCGTTGAGTGCAGCACGGTGTCAAATGCTGCACTAAGATCTAAAAGTACCAACGCTGCTGTCTGCCCTCCATCAACCAGTTGTCTTAGGCGTTCAGTGGAAAAGAGGACCGCGGATTCAGTTGAATATCCTGCTCTGAATCCAGACTGGGTAGGGTGAAGACGGTAGTTCTCTTCGATGAATTTCATAAGTTGCTTATTCACAACCTTCTCCACAACTTTCCCGCAAAAAGGGAGGAGGGAAATAGGGCGGAGGTTTTGTAGTTGGGAGATATGAATATTTGCTTTCTTTTTCAGGGGTATAACCTGTGCGGTTTTCCAGGCCTCCAGCACATGGCATTCCTGAAAAGAGAGAGTAATAAGCTGTTCAATCTGCTCGATCATACTATCAAGAACTCCTGTACAACGGTTAGGGGAGATTACGTCCCGAGGGGATCCAGAATGAATTCCTCTCATGATGGAAAGCAGGTCTGATCTCTTAGGGACTGAGAAACTTGTTAGCTGGAGCTTGGTAACGGGAGCATTTCTCACTATGGGTTGAGAGTCGTGAGAGCTGGCTGTGAAAGTGGCATGTATTAGCTCTACTTTTTTCACAAAGAAGTCCGCAATCTCATCACATAGCTCATTAGAGTATGTGTCTTGAGCCTCAAGTCTGGTGGGCACCGTCAGCTCTTTATATATTGAAAAAAGTTCCTTAGTAGGGTTTTTTGCGGATTCAATACGTTCTTTAAAATGCTCACCTTTCGCTGCTCTTATAAGTTTGTGATACATTTTTAATTCCTTTTTGTATTTTTTCTTGTCCTCTGGATCATAGTTTTTTCTCCATCCACGTTCAATGTTTTTACATTTAGCTTTAGCTTCCTGAAGTTCTTTAGAGAACCAAGGAGCAGTTTGAGTCTTTCTGACAGGGGGTTTAGATGTCCATGGTGCTACTGTGTCCAGAGCTTTGGACATCCATTTTTCATAGTCCTCCCAAGCCTTGAGCAGAGTGTCGTTAGAGGGAGGAGGATCTCTACACAGGGCAGATTTAAACTTTTCCTCTGTGAAGTTCTTCCAGTCTCTGCGTTTTAAGGGTCTAGAATTGGACACATTAGAGTGGGTCGTACTGCATTCCTGTAGAACATTTTCCACTTCAAAGGGGATAACAAAATGATCGGACCATGTAATTTGCACCGGGGTGTTTATTTTAAGATCCTCCCAGTTAGCAAAAACCGGGTCAAGAAGATGACCAAGTTGATGAGAAGGAGATGTAGATTGCAGTGTTAGAGATAATGGTTTCAGAGCCTGTATCACGGCCTGTGCCTCCCTACATTTGCGATCTTCAAAATGAAAATTGAGGTCTCCTAAAATAAGAAATTTCTTATGTCGGAGCGCATGTTGTGTTATTAATTCTGTCAGCTGAGTAGCAAATTGAGAGGACTTACCAGGGGGCCTATATACTAAAAGTCCATTAATATTGCTTTTGGAGCTAGTTTTAATCGCAAAGAATCCACTCTCACTGTTCGGCAAGGTAGTCTTCTCTAAAGTGCAGTGTAGGTCGCTTTTATGAATTATAGCAAGTCCTCCTCCTATCTGTTTTTCTCTGTCGATTCTAAGCAAGCTGTATCCAATCGGGACCGCCTCCAAGGTTTCTGGAGTCGAGGCTGTGTCAAGCCACGTCTCTGTTAGAAAGAGCACATCGAGCTCACCATCCCCCACAAGATCATGTATCTCTAATCTGTGTTTTTTGAGGGATCTGCAGTTGAGTAGTGACATTTTCAAAATCTTCCCTCTAGACTCACCATTATTTCTCTCCTTAATCGTAAAGTGACAGGATGCACAATTCTTCGTAGGAGAATCTACTGACAGACTATGGCGACAGCTGTCTTTAACATTGGGACGTAAGTCCAGCAAATCCTTAGTGGTATACTTCCTGTGAGTCATGTTGTTAATGGCAGTCGGGGTGGAATGAACAGGGGTTCTGGCCCCGTGCCCCGATCTGCCGCGGACGGGCGCAGACGGGCTTGCCTTTGGCGCGCCTTCGGCGCGCCGCCGGCGCGCCCGCTGCGCGGACGGGTTGACATGTTGGTTTTATCCCCAGATCTCGTGCGTAATGAGGATGGCGGGAGGCGTCCAACAACTAGAACGCGACCCGTTCCTCAGCGCAAGATGGCGCGTGAAGTGTGTGAAAAGCCGGTGTCAGCCCGCAAATCGGCTGCACCGCGCCTTAGAAATGTTTATAGCAGCTTCAGCGCGAAGCGAATCTCGCGCTGAAGTAATGAACAGTTACAATTTTAAAAATTCCGTTTAAAATATATACAGTCCTTAATACCAAGTAAACATTCACAATGACAATCAATAGCGCGGTTCGAGAGTATGAGCCCCCATCTTTTCATAAGCATCAACCTCACCTTAACTAAGACTTCATCTTTTTACCTTTTCTCTTTCCAAACTGGCTCTGAAATCACACCATCAGGTACCACACATTCTCTGTAAGCAATCCCTTCTCTGCCAATACTTCCTCTTCACTTCCTTCAAGACATTCATCATCTACCAGTCTAGATACAAAGTCAGCTGCCCTGTTTTTGATTCCTGGTAAATATGCCCCCTCAAAGGTTAACTTTTGCAAATGACCGACCTGCTGATGTGACTAGATATTGAGTCCAATCCTTTCCTCGCAAATATTTTTTGGAGAGGATTATTGTTGGTTCTTACTTTAAATGTGCTTCATCAAATTAAATTCTTGATTTTTTTCAAAGACACGAATACTGCTAAGGTTCCCTTCTAGACAATAATTAACTTCTGCCTCTCTCATACATGTTGAGAGAAAGGCTATAGGTTTCTCCCCCTTTGAATCTTCTTGCAACAGTACTGCTCCCAAACATTTCGATCTGGCAATGGTGGTGATAACAATGTTGTTTCCTGGTCAAATGATCCCAATTTAGGAGTACATTTTAAACTGCTTTTGACATCGTGGAACTAATCACATGATGCATCCCATACTAAATGTATTTTACTCCTCATTAGCAGCCTAGTTTTTTATATAGTACTCAAGAATAGCACTCGTTACAACGTATGCGTTTCCTACGCATGCCATTGCAATGCAAGCCCTTACAACGATGCGTTGTTACATTGTGTGTCATTACAATGCAAGTCGTTACAACGACTTGCTGTAGGGGGGTGCTGGAGTTTGGAATATCATAATTGACTATTCCAACTCCAGTGTGTGCAACAGTAGGGAAGGAGTTGAATTGAAAATACAACAAATCCATCACCTTCTGCCCCCTACAGCAAGTAGGGTGCAGCATGACTTGCGCTGTAATGGCATGTGATATAACAATGCGTTGTTGTAACAACTTGCTTTTAATTGGCATGCGATGTATCACATGCGTTGTAACAGATGTTTTCCCCTACTCACAAGATTCTTGACAAATGTACTGCAAAATTCCATTATACCAAAAATGTATTTTATTTATTTAGCAGTTTTATATAGCACTGGCCAGACCCGAAGGTACTGGAGCACTTTACAACATTTGTCAATTGACAGTCGAGTATACAAAGAGTGGTCATAGTAAACAGAGTGATTAAATAAGGGTCATTCATCAGCATATGTCACTTAGCAGTCAAATGCAAAGTAGTAGTAGTAGTACACATAATGTATCGTGACGGGTCATTGTAAAAAAAAAAATGGGGGGCAAAGTAGCGGGTCCCGAGGAAAATGCTTTAAGAAGTTGTTCTCATCATAGTGACTGGATCCTCAGGTTGGCGCGGTTCCATTTTGTGCGTCCACTGTCACTTCTTGAGAGCTTGATTGAGGAAGAGCACTTTGAACTAGCTTTTGAATTTTTTGAAGTAAGGGTTGGTCCTGATATGTATTGGAATTGAATTCCAAATTTTGGGTGCATTTCCAGTAAAGATCGAGATAAAGTTTTTTGTTTGCGGGTTTTCAGGGGGATGAGTAGTAGAGTTTTGGTGCTGCTGAGATTTCTTGTCTGCCCCGCTCTGTTGAGTTTGGCGGCTAGATAGGTGGGGTTGCCAGTGTGCAGAGCTTTGTGAGTGAGACAAGCAGTTCTGAAGTTAGCACGCATTTCTATTGGGAGCCAATTTAGCTCTCTGAGAGCGGCAGATGTGTTCCACTTTCTTTACTCCGGTTATCATTCTGGCTGCTGCATTTAGGGTTGATCTGAGAGGAGCAAGGTGTGATTTTGCCTTGCCTGTGAGGGTGGCATTCCTGCAGTCTAACCTGGATAGCACAAGGATTGCGTGAATTGCTTAAGGTCTTTTGGAGGGATGAAGGGTTTGATTTTGTTGAGTAGTTTTAAGTTGAAGAAAGCACATCTTGCGGTGTTCTAGATTTGATTGACCATATCAAGGTTAGGGTCCAGAGTGATTCCCAGTGATTTCATGGAGTCTGCCTGGATGAGAGTGCAAATGAGAGCATCAAGAGACTTTGCCATTCTGTGATTCGGGGGGAGGGGTGTGCTCTTTGTTGGCTTTGAGGAGGATTTGCATTTTGTCTTGGTTGAGTTTCAGATGGTTTTGGGAAAGCCATTTTTGGACTTCGATTAGGGTTCATGTGATGGGTGAGTTGACGGAGAACACATACTTCTAGCAATTTGGCTAAGAATGGGAGATTGGAGACAGGCCTGAAGTTGTTGAGATCTTTTGGGTTGGTGCCTGCTTTTTTCAGTAATGCTGTTACTTGCCGATTTTGAGGCAGTCAGGCATGATTCCTGTTTTCAGAGAGCTATTTATAATCTTCGACCACAGTGGGGCTAGGGAGAGTTTGAGTTTTTTGGCCAGTTGGGCCCGGGAGGGTGTCTCCAACGTGTGGTGAGGGTTTGGATCAGGTAGTCAATTCCATATTTTCAGTTTCGGTGATGGTTTTGAATGTTTTCCAGTTGTTTGCGGATTGCTTGAGTGGGTTATTGCCTTTTTTATAGGGGGGCGGACTTTCATTGGGTGGGAGGAGGCGATCCTCTAGTGAGAGCTCAATCTTTGATATTTTTTCATTAAATAAACTGGCAAGTTTGTCACATTGTCACATGTTATTGTGTTGCAGCCTTCCTTCTCCAATAAAGCGCCGGGACACTCTTTTTGAGTAGCCGTGCGCTATACAAAAGAATAAATAACATAACATAACATAACATAACATAACATAACATAACATAACATAGGTCTTTGGAGGCCGGTATTGCAGAAGGTGGTGGTCTGGATGTTTGCTGTCTAATGATATTGAAGAGTTCCTTGGGGCGATTTTTAGCATTGTTTAGTGCACCGCAGAAGAAGGTGGATTTTTCATTTTTGATGTGCTTTTTATATTTCCTACATTGATTTTTGAGTTGATCAAGGTGGGTTGTCGAAGGGTTGTAACGCCAAAGTCTTTCTGCAGCTCTTAGTTGTCTTCTTTCTGAGTTTAGGTCAGTGTTGAACCACGATCTCATTGGAATTTTCTTGATTTTCTTTTGTTTCAGGGGAGCTATTTGGTCCAGCATGGTGGTCATAGACGCATTGTAATGTGAGGTAAGTTCTGTTGTGGACCTGTTGCTTGCGATGGAGGGGAGGAGTGTACTTATCCTTTCTTCAAGTTATGCGAGGGGGATCTGGCTTAGGTTTCTCGTCCCGTGTAAGTGTTCATTTGTGCGAGGCGGTCAATGGGTCTTTTTGATTGATATGAAATAGAATGATATGGTGGTCTGACCAGTCAACAGGGAGGGAACAGTTGATGGTGATTGAGTCTTCGTGTGCTATGATGGCATCCAGGATTGAGCCTTTGTTGTGGGTTTGCTCAGTGCAGTGCTGGGTCCAATTGTTATTGTGAAGGAGCTCATTTAAAGTTTGTATCAGCTGGTTGTTTACCTCATTCCAGTGAAGGTTTAGGTCTCCTAGTATTAGACTGTTCGCGTCTGAGAGTGAGCAGGGTGTTATCAGGTCGGCAAGATGATCTCCAAATGTGGGGGTGTTGCCTGGTGGATGATAGAGGAGGTGGCAGTAAATGGTTTTGTTGTCTGACATCTTAAAGGTGGCGGTTAGGTATTCCAATGTGTTATATTTGAAGGAGTCTGTTTCTGTTATAGAGATGTTACTATTATGTATTATTGCAGTCACCCCACCTCGCTGGTTCTTTCTGTCTTTATTGATGATTGAGAACCCCGGGTCAAGCATATCGAAGATGGGGTGTGAGGATTCGTTCAACCAGGTTTCTGTGATGAAAGTGATGTCTATGTCATGGTTTAGGATGGTTTCTGCCAGTTCTGTTGCGTGTTTGTTCGCAGATCTGCAGTTTATGAGCATGCAGTTAGTCACCCTCTTATTGTTGAGATGTTGTTGTTGACCCCAGTTATTCCTTTTTTTGGGTGCAACTAATTTCAGGATGGTGTTCACTAAATTCTCTTCTGATTCTATTCCATCTGCACTAACTCTATGTCCTAGGTAAGTTATCTCTTCACAACTAAATTTACACTTACTAATTTCTACAGTCAGCCAGAGCTCTCTGAATATCTCTAGTACAAACTTTACTCTTTCATCATGTTGTGATCTTGTGTTTCCACATACCAATACGTCACCCTGATTGTAAAAAACACCAGATATGAATGCTAGCATAGAGGCCATTGGCCCATTGGAATACAAATTCTGCTGACAATATTGCAAAACGGCACACATTTGATTTTTATGCTCCTCTTTGTTAAGAGCCCTCAAATCAGCACACAATCGTATTTTATTATTTGTATTGTGTGCTCGTACAATGGTTACAATCTAATCTGTGACTTGGATATGTTGTATAATGCCTTGACTGCACCGTTGTTCTAGTTCTTTTTTCAGAGCTTTTAGCTTATATATTGGCAAACTCCTGACTTTAGAAGTATAAGAACTGCTCCCTCTTTTACCTTTATCCAGTGTACATATGTTTTGAGACATCTAAAATTCTCATTAAAGACTTCTGTTAACACTTTTTCAAAATTGATATATTCTGTTACAATGTGTATTTGGATTTGGGGACATGGATTTGCTTCCAAATATACTCCTAAGTCCTTATGCATGGCCACCCCAAGATGTTGTCCCTCTTTTGACAGTGGCCCAAGTGCAATGGGATTCCAGTGACTGAAAGGAACATCTGGAGAGGGGCTGGGAAGAAATCATAGAGGCTTAGCACATGCATGAAAGACCAAATCCCAGGGAGACCCTTGAAACAACAAGCAGAGACTGAAAGAGTATGGATGTTTGCTGATGCTGAAAACTACAGATATTCTCAGGAATTAGCATTTTAGAGCAGCCCATAGTTCTCATGAGTAGACATTTATTGAAGTATATGTGGATGGCATCCTTCCTCAGACACGGTCCAAAAGTAACACTTATTACAGCGCAGAGTATTGTTTGAAATGCTTTGCTATAATACTAGCCATAGAAATATAATGTGCAAGGTCTCCTGGGTGGGTAGTTGGGGGAAAGAGAGGACATGGACCAGAGGGCATACAGGGGATGTAAAAGAAAATGGGAAGTGGGACCCAGGGTGCTCAGTGCAATATACATAGTCTGAATACACCACGTCACTAACAAGCGACTTTGTGAATTTCCAGCAATATAGATTCATACATTAGACATGTTTGCTGCGACAATTTAGATTACAAAGTTGTTATATAAGGGGACTGGGAGGGGATGATGAAAGGCATTTCCCTTGTTGGGGTAGCAAGTAGTTTGAAGCTCATAATTTTTAAAAGAGGGTTGGGAAGGGGATAGGGATGTTTAGCGATATTATGTTAAGTAGCAGTCAAGTAGTACAAAGGGAAGACAGCAGGTTAATAGAAAATTGGTAAGGCAGGTAACACTAAGGACATGGGGTAGGAATGGCCAAGACACTTGATGATGCCTGTGGGGCCCAATTAGAGACTTGAAAATTCACTCATAGAATGTTAACAGCCTGGGCAACAAGATCAAGCGAGGTATAGTGGCTCAATATGCACCTACTAAAGTATACAAAAAAGATATGAACAGGATGCTTGACTTAATCTCAGCCACTGTTAAATACTCAAGCAGCATCCCAGTCCACTAATATTTTCCACATCATGCCACTTAAGTTTGGGCCCAGCAATATGCAAATCAGTCGTGATCCTGCTCAAATCGGACAAGTCTAGCCCAAATTGCTATGCCAGGACCTCTCTGAACTGGAACCCAGGCAACCCAAGACTGGTTTCAGCCTTATTTGGGCTCATCAGTCAGGTATTATTTGGTTCCAGTCAGTGGCACAAGCCCATGTCTGGGCATACCATCCCATTTAGGGCATTGCTCTGAAGTATACAGAAAAGTGATGTGTGGAATGCTTGAATTATTCTCATCTATTGGGAATTACTTAGGCGACAAACCAGCCCATCTTTATTTTGCACAACATGCACCTCAGTTTGGACCCAGCCGTAACAAATCAGTCTTGACCCTGCTCAAGGCTTACATCCATCACTTTTTTGTGCAGTTCAATACATGCGCAGGCAAGCGACTGATGTTGCATCACTTCAGGAAACACACCGGATGGGGAAAGACTATAAGCTTCTAAGAGGAGGCCAATATGTTCCATTTGCCCACATGGGCTACTCTCTAGGGTCTCAGGTAGTAGTAATACTCACTAAGAAAACCACTCCCTTCACAATTGCCCAAAAGATTTGTGCCCCAATATTTGAGGTGTCAGAGTTCCAGGTGGTTGAAACAATTATGAGAAATATATATGCGTCACCGAGACTGCAAACGGAGACCCTTGAGAAAATTAGTCCCATCCGTCCTAAAGCGGATTCAACTTTACTAATAGTAGGGTGGTGACTTTAACGATGTGATGTTACCAGAACTAGATCGGACAAAGCCCTCTGCTGCACTCAAGCCCACCCAAACACACCTTGCCTAGTATTTGAAAGCTCTGGGCCTGATGGACGTTTGGAGAATGAAACAAACACTAGACAAGCAAAACTCATATTTCTCGTGCGCACATAAAGGCTTGTCAAGATGTGATCATACCTACTCACAGATGGGAAATATCCCTTCCATCACAGAAGCAGTATACTTGGCATGTGGGATTTCTAATCACTACACTCTGCTTTTAGAGATAGGTGGGAACAGTAAGGAGAGAGGGTCTTTTTGAAGGGTAAATACCTAGTAGTTAAGAGACCAGGAACAACCAAGCCTTGGCATTTTTGTGCTAGGAAGATTAGCTATTTATTCCTTTCAATTTATCCAACACTTAGGGCAATATTTATGTAGGGGTTTGCATAGCTATTGTGTCACGCAACATGGTACATGCAAGACGCAACCCTAAAATGTGATCTATCAGCCCTGCAAGGCCACTTTGTGTGGCCCTGAGTGGCTGGATAAATCCATAGCAACGCAGTATAAATCACTGCGTAGTGTTACTCTGCCAAAGAGAGATGTTCAATAGGAGTTTGAGGGTTTTCACATGCGTACCCATGGATTTTGATGCATTCTCAGATTTAACATTACTGGTAGACCTGGGAATGTGCCAAAATGTTATGCCTTCAGAAGGGAGGCGTAACAAGGAGAAATATATTTATTTTTCATGGTTACTTTCTCTACATAGAGGAAAATGCCTCAGAGGATTGTTGTTGTGCAGGAAGGTGCCACTTCCTGTACTAAAAAAATCCTGCATGCAAAGCAGGCACCCTTATACCATAGTGCAAGGGTGCCTGCAATGGTGCTAGTAGATAAAACAGGAGTGGGGTACCCGTCAACCGTGTTGGGATTGGGGTGTAATAATGTAAGAAAAATAGTATCCCAACTGGTATTAATTGAAGACATTTAGCAGAGATATGCAAAAAACATTATCCGAAAGGAAACAAGGAGGCTCTATATGATTCTGACATGTGCTAGAAGCATCATTTTATGTACAAATATTTTAAAAGTGAAACAGAGATATAATTTGAAGTTATAGCAGCACTGCAGTATATAAATCACAAAGATGAAAAACAACCCAAATTGTACGTGGTGCTCTAGGTGTGACAGTGAAAACCAAAATAGCGACGCATGTGACAATTTGAAACAGCAAGGGTGGCACGAAGTGACTGGTGAATAAATATACAGTGAAATATTTGGTACACGGTGGTTCCAAGTGGATTAAAAGTTCATTTTTGAAGTATTCAATGTAGTAAAACGCTTCGTGTCTCGCGCCTGTATTGCGCTGGAAAGTCGACGGCGTTTCGATCCTAGTTAGTTCAGGATCTTCATCAGGACTGGGTCGTGGGCAGTGCTGAGAGACGATATGGAGGAGCAAATCGCTGGTGGACGGCATCAACCGTGTGTCGGGCTTGGCTCTTGTTCCATAATTGCAGAAGTATCCGGACCTGTTGCTGGGGGATCCGAAAAGACTTCCTGGTCAGGGTCAATGGTGGTGAGTACCATTGAGGGCGATCCAGGAAGTAAATGAATTCAAAGCAACCAATCCCGAGCGTGGTCGGCTGGTAGAGAGTGAATCTCTAAAGGAGACAGCCTCGAAGGGTGTCCGTGGGGTTCGAAGAAGCCGCAGCGATGAGCGCTAGTCAGCCTATTTTGTGCCAGCACTGGAAAACGCCTGAAATGCACTGTATTGTGATACATACGGCACCAACCTCCTCACTATACATGTGGAGACCGAAGATGCGGCACCAGCTACGGAGAGGCGGCTAGCCTAAGCTGTTGAAGTCACGGGAACTGACTACTCCTGACCTGTGCTCTGCAGCAGTTGTTTGTTTGAACTCACTCCCTCAAGTCTACTACATGGTGCTGGTGTATCAGATATGTTTCTGGGTGGGGGTGCTAAGCTGAGTGAGAGTGTAGTCACCCTCCTTGCAACTCTTTATAGGTTAGTTAAGTAGGTTTGGAGCGACAGGCTCCCAGCAAATTGGGGTGTCGGGCCATTTAGACCTGCAGCACCGGAAGGAAGAGTGGGATGTTGTGGGGAGCAATTGAGGGAAAGGTTGTATGTTTTGGGATATGGTTGTGGCTGTTGCAGTGCAGCAGTGTGACCGATGAGTGAGACGGTGGGGCAAAATACTGTCGTAATTGTTATCGAAACACGGAAGGTGATTCTGGCGCATTGAGGAATGGGACCTCTCTCACTCCTTTTATGAAATGCCAATAATCTGGCATGCAAGATCAAATCGGAACTTATATACCAATATCTCAGCAGACATTCCCCAGAACTGGTGCTCCTATAAGAGACACTTAATGGGAACCAAGTGTAAGCTGCTAACAAGGGGAAGGGTTATTGGCCGGTGACTTATGTGGTAAATGCTTCTGGTTCAAGAGGATTAGCTTTATTGCTGAAACTCGCCTTTCCGCTGGATGTGAGGAAAGTGATTGGAGATGAGCAGGGACGCCATGTCCTTCTGGTCGGTAGATGAAATGGATTGCAGGTACTAGCAGTTTCAACATATCTGCAATCCAGGTTGCAATCAGAGGAACTAGCAGACTAGCTGATCATAGGGGGTGACTTTAATTTGGTAATGGACGAAGCCACTGACCGGCTCACCCAGAGTACTACTAGCGGTTGTATCAGCCTAAAGCTCTTGATGGAACCTATGGTCTAGTGGATGTTTGGAGAAAATGCAGCCCACATATATGCCAATACTCTTTCTACTCGGAAGCTCATAACTAATATTCCTGCATAGGCCTAGTTTCTCACACAATTCGCCTTCCTCTCTCAAGTCTTGACTACCCGTTTCCTGGCCTGTGGATTATCATTTCACTCACCTCTCTTCATAGAGCTGAGGGTGGATACGCGGGGGAACTTTAGGGAGTGGAGACTGGACCTGTGGCTACTGGAACAGACGTGGACAAACTACACCAAACCAGGGAGGATTACTTTAAGGACAATGAACATACAGTGGGGTCTAGGGTGATACTGTGGGAAGCATAAAAAACATCTTGCATAGCTAGGTAATCTCCTTGGCGACCGCTAAGTGTGTGGAGAGGTGGCGACAAATGCAACAGTTTGAAGACCACCTCCTTCGGGTGGAAAGGGAATTATAATGCAACCCAGTGGAAGTTTGTATGAAGGACCAGGGGGCAGTCACAGGTGATATCTGCACTCCACAGGTGTTCGCTCATCATTAAACTGGATTTATGCTTCTGGCTTGACCTGCTCAGTAGCAGAGATACAAAAAAATACATAAACACTCACAGAACCCCTACACAGAAACAGACAGAACTGAGGTGCAGAAGGCCGCTCACAGCCATGGTCCGGGCTGGCACATCACCTGCTGCATACTTGGCAAGTAAACCCCTGTAACCCAACCCACACTGCCCAGCTTCCCTAAGACACGAGCTAGGGTTTCCACCTGCCTGTTTTTTTTCACTAGCTTGGTCGGTATTTTAATGTCTGAGCCAGTACAAAATTAGGGAAAATCACCTAAACCCAGTATTTTAATGCTCCTGAGTAGATACTTAAAATAGCAATTGTAAAAAATTTACATTAAAATGTGGTTTAGAGGTTCCTTAATTAAAGTGAACAAAGTGAAAAAAAAGATGAAGCTGAGAGTGCATACAGAAAACTTTGAAAAGACTACCTTTGGCAAGTGGAAGGAAAATGGCAGTGTCTGCCATTCACCGCTGCTCGAAGACGGATTCACACGTCCAGAGGCTAGCCTGCAAGTGATCGCTTATGCATCACTTTCCCTATTTCTCCACCGGCTGGTGAGGAAATTCCCCATTAACTGCACAAGAAATCTCTGAATAAGGAACCAATAGATGGGTGTCGGCTGACACCTCCTCTAAAGCTTCAGAAGATATCTTTAGCTTTCCAAAAATCTCAGGCTGTCTTTCCTATATTTGTCCTGATGAAGACCCGTCTCGGATGCAATTAATTCTGCACCACAGCGTAGGGTCGAAACGTCCACGTTGTTTATATCAATCCGTCCATGAAAAGTTACAACACAAGAAAGAAAAATAATTCAGTTTGTTGTGACTATTGAATACAAATGGACTGATGATAATTTGTGTCTTGTATAATTGTATGTCAATATGTCATTCTCCACTATTTCTGTACAGCACAGTAATCACTTGTAACTACCAGTCACTGAAGCACTCCACTCTGTGTGTGATTTTACATCACGTTTGTGTTAGAGAGCCTTCTTGTATATTTGATTAATACATGCAAAAGATTTATAATAAGAAAAATCTTTCAAATTGAAGTGTGTTGTGTCTTTAAAGTTTGTAGATTCAATGTCTCTTTGTGATATACGTAAAGATGATCTATATACATAGCGAAGCAAAGAAATTGCTCTTCACCCGACAGAACCTCTGTTTTTGTTTATCTTTAGGACCCAGGTTCTGAAGGTCACTGGGATACCCCATTATAAATAATGGATATTTTACTACTATACAAGCAATCGCAATTGCAGTTACCTTGCAGTTAAAAGAGGCTTGATTTAAATGGTGCAGCAGGTGCAGTGGCACTGGGGCCAACAGTTGTTATAACTTCACTAAACACCAAATATTGCTATATTGTACTATCAAACAGGCAGTCACAAGTGCCTTTATCCTGCAGGCAACAGTGTCATTATTTGAATGGTGCAATAGGTGCAGTGGCACCAGGCACAAAGGTTATCAGAACTCCTCTAAACACATTATATTGCTATACTTTACAACTAAACAGGCAGTCATAAGTACAGTTATCTAGCAAGCAGTAGGGTCATGACTTCAATAGTGCAGCATGCGCAGTGGCACCAGGACCAAAATCTCCAAGCATCCCACTAAACACAGGTTATTGCTATATTTTACAACTAAAGAGACAACCGCACATGCAGTTACCTTTCAGGTACTAGGGTTGTGATTTGAATGGTGCAGCAGGTGCAGAGGCACCGAGCCCAAAAAGTTGTCAGAACTCATCTAGACATCTAATATTGCTATGTTTTACTACTAAACAGGCAGTTACAATTGCAGTTACCTGATAGTTGAAAGGGCTTGAATTAAATGGTGCAGCAGATGCAGTGGTACCGAGCCAAAAGTTGTCATAACTCCACTAAACACCAATTATATCTATATTTTACTACTAAACCGTCAGTCATGAGTGCAGTTATCTTGCAGGCAACAGGGTCATTATTTGAATGGTGCAGCAGCTTCAGTGGCATCAGACCCAACCCTTATGAGAATTCCTCTAAACACATAGGGTGCTATATTTTACAAATTATAAGGCAGTTTATAAGTGCAGTTATCTAGCAAGCACTAGGGTCATGATTTCAGTAGAGCAGCTGGTGCAGTGAAACCAGGACCAAAAGCTCCAGGCAGTCTGCCAAACATAATTCATTCCTCAACAGGCAACCACAAGGGCAGTTACCTTGCAGACAACAGGGTCACGATTTAAATGGTGCAGTTGGTGCAGTGGCAGCGGCTCATAATTTGTTATCACCTCCTTGAAACACATTATATTGCTATGTTTTTCTACTATACAGGTTGACAGAATTGCAGTTATCTTGTAGATAAAAGTGGCTTGATTTAAATGGTGCAGCAGGTGCAGTGGCACCAGGGCCAAAAGCTCTAGGAACTCCGCTAAAGGCAGAATATTGCTAAACTTTGCTACCAAATAGACAGTCACAAGTGCAGTTATGTAGCAGACACTAGGGCCATGATTTCAATTTTGCTGCAGGTGCAGTGGCACCGGGGCCAAAAGTTGTCAGAACTCCTCTAAACACCAAATATTGCTATATATACCCGCAAGGGTAGCTTGGAAACACTGGAGCTGGATTTCTCGGCAAGAGAAAAGACAGCATCTCTCTCAGTGCTTCTGCTGGAGGGTCGGCTTCCTTCGGCACTTGCTGTAGCAGGATGCGCCGGGCAAGTAGATAGTCGACTGTTCCAAACCACTGTGTGTTTGTTAAGGCAAGTGTGGGCATATTTATACCTTGAATAGGCCGAGTTTGACGTAAAGGTAGACATAATAACATCATCAAAGAGTCTCAGTTCTTTGAAAACTCCATGAGTTCTTGGACAAGTCAGTATTCAAGCAAGGAGAAGCCCCTAACTTCTGAAGCCGAGTTTTCCAAGAAATCGTTGTGGATTTTTGGAACTAGTGGAAGTTTCCCTGCCGTATTTGGACTGCATGAGCTATGTCTTAATATGGTTATGATTTCTATGCCTATATAAGGATATGGTGATTTATACCTATATAAGGGCATGAATCGGGAAAATTACAGTAGGGTCCTAAAATGCTATACAACAGTTGTTTGTATCACTAAAATAACAAATAAATACATTTTAAAAAGCAACTCTAGCCAAAATGAATGTGAAAGCTGAAGGGGCGAATTACTGTTTTATTCCCATGTGTGATCTACTCTGGTACTTCTTTGACAGTGTCACTCAACTGGAGATGCATGAGAGTGCGACTTCAGAGAGTCTGATACAAATTGTGCTGCTTCCTCTTGAGCAAAAACATAATGCATACCTTTACCCACCACTATCAAACATGCTGAATACCACAAGGAAGCATGTAGTACCAAACCCTTGTGCATCCGCTGCATTTTAACTCTGTGGTTGCATCACAGAGATCAGGTCCAGAAAAGGGAGAACACACCATTATGCCACTTGCAAGTCCTTCTGGAAGTGTGCTGCCCGCTGCAGAATCAGATCACGGAGGTCAGTGTCACGTAGATCTCTAATAATTGTGCCACTGCCTTTTATATACACATATTCTGAATATCTTTTGGACAGTATGTATGCTCTTTCAGTCAATGCACCCACCGTGGCCAGCTGGTGAAAGACATTCACCAAAGAATGTCTCCATTGCCTCTTTACTTGCGGTGTCTGCTGCTATTACAGAGACTCACAACACTGGTGGGCCATGTGTCGATGGTTCTCTAACTTTATCCCTGTTATCCAGTGACATCTTCTTCCTAGCCACTCCATCTATGAAACTCACCTGTCCTCCCAGTTTCTCCACATATCCAACAGGTCCTACAGCAATCATTAGGGTCTCAGGTCATCCTCCAGAGAGGCCCACCTTTGAGGGCAGTACATGGGTGGCCCAATCTTTAACTCTGGCCCGGTCCAGCCAGAAATCCCAGAGTGATCTCATCACCACTGGGAAGTTGGGGCCCAGCAGGTCTTGGGCTGGTTTGAACGGGGTGGGGGGGTTTACAGACCACCTACCTCATTGGCAGGCCCATCTCCTACCACAGCATCTGTGATCACTGCCACCATTTTGCTGCTTGATCTCATACAGTGGAGATCACCTCCAGTTCCATACAGATGTTTCCTCTCAACCTCCATGGTAAACGGAGCCGCAATCCCACTCCTGCAACCTTGACCATCTTGGGGGATGAAATGGCTATCAGCGGGGCTTCCAGTGACAAGAAAGAGGAGCCTCATTCCGAGCTTGAAGTGCTCGGCCATCTAGGCCAGTGCCTTGCTCCACCCAAGAGATACTTTTTTGACAGCATCTAAGAAAAGGAAGACTACGGCCCTAACTATGAGTGAGTGAGCAGGGTTCAGAATCACAAGTTTAGCAGTAATTTCAGATCTCCAACAATTTTCCCCAGGTGATTTTCAGCTCCTCAATCTTGCCAAAAATTATAGCAAGAGAATATTCAGCAAATACCAATAGATGAAGCTTTTGGTGCATAAGGCATCAACATATGCATTTTATTCACTATTTGGATGGTGACAACTCATAATAGAAGTGATCAGCACCAATAAATAGCGGATCCCTGTCGCATCGTTTATCAGGCCAATAAACAACCTATTCCCCACCTGCCACTCATAATAAGGGACTAGGGGCTAGATGTAGGTAATTCCAATCTACAGACTCTTAAATACCGAATTTTACCGATTCGGTATTTAAGAGTCTGTAAATGGGAAGGGGGCAGATGTAGGTAATTTTAAAATCTGAATTACCGAATCTGTATAAATCGGTATTTACCGATTCTGTAAATACAGAATCGGTATTTCCCATTGATTCTTATGGGCTTTGAAGCCCATAGGAATCAATGGGAAATACCGATTCTGTATTTACAGAATCGGTAAATACTGAATCCTGCTAGTGTGCAGGGGGTGTCACTTTGACACCCTCTAGCACCCCAAGTACAGGCTTGTGTGCAATGTGGCACACATACATGCCCTAAGGGCATGTCTGTGTGTCACATTGCACATGTGTGCATGCACAGATGTGCATGCACACCTGAATTCGGTATTTTACCACACAATGGGATTGTGTGGTAAAATACCGACTCTTAAGGGCCTGTGGCAGTGTAAACTGCACGATTGAGATTCGGATAGATGCACAGCTAGTTTATTGAAGTACGGTTGTACTGAGCTTTGTTGAAATTTTATGGTGCACCGAAAGGTGACGTCGAGGGTCCGACGGCGTCGTGAACATAAATTGAGAAGTGAGACTAGAGGATCTCTAGAATCATCCCTTTACAGGCACACGTGTTGTTGTCTTCCCATGAAAAAGACTTCCACTCCGTTGATTCTATTGTTTACGTGTTTTTTATTTCATTAGAATTTTGACTTGTGATTTCAAACATGGTTTCTTGTCCTCTAAAATTTTCGAACACTTTATACTTCAGGCAATGTCATTACAATGTGTCCAATGCATTTCGGGCATTTAGATCATGCCCTTCATCAGGGAATCGACACTGTAAACATAATATAATACCATTACTGTGGTGTAAATCAATATGTAAAACAAACAATGTCATTACAACGTACCATCTTTGAAATAAACATTAGAGTGTAAACAAAAAACTAAAAACTACAAATGGTCCTAAAAATATCCTGCCTAAGTGTACGATAATGGTGTGCATGAAAGGTGATCAAAAAACGATAAGAACGAGGCGTCACTTACATGCCTTTCTCTGAGCGGTTGCTAAGATCTGTAAGAAAGAAACGGTGGGGCTCAGTTAGGGTATGGTTAACGAGTGCTTAGATGGAGCGCTCAAAGATGTACTCCTGTCCCATATCACAGACTAACCTGAAAAGAGAGTTTGGGCGTGCTTGGGTCCGTTACTCGTCTTCGGAAGCGACGGCACAGAGATTTCCAGCCGCGCTTTGCTATTTTGAAATGGTGCCGGTCAGGTGATGTGTCACGTGGCTGTTAACTGTCAAGCTGTCTCCCACTCGGAACCACGCTGCAGGAGCGATGATAGTCCCCTCTCTCTACCCCAGCACAGACTGCAGGCCACGTATGAATACCAATGCACTCTACAGCCTGGGCCAGGAGAGAGGGAAGGGGTAAAAATAACCACCCCGGGAGAAGGGAAGGTGAAGAAGGCTTGTAGACCCAGGAACTCTCCTGACCACGCTCTACACTTCAAGAGCATATAAGAAACCTCACACCCTGCATAGGAAACATAAGCAGAAGCGAGCAATTAGGATAATCACTTCTAACGTCAATCTCTCTTTGCACATTCAATTACCCGCATTAAACACAACCTCTTCCCTCCTTCTTACCCAATATGAAGTGTAGCCTGGCCCCATTGGAGAACCTATTCCTCGCTTTCAGTCGAGAAGCCTTCAAAAATAAACACCCATCCGGGTTAGTATTCCTTTATGTGTGCTGCACGTTTCTTGGGGAAAAAGTCCTCAGACTGAAAAAACCCCGTCTTTTCCTGATATGTGTGCAAATCAAACTCCACGTTTACCCACTGCCTGAAAAACCCGTGGCCACTTCAGTGAAAAAACGAAAAACAAAACGTTAGCGTCTATCTGGTTCGTTTCCTGAACCCAAATGTCACTCACAAGAACGCCGAGTGTCATAAAACACCCGGAAATGAAAGTACTAACTAGAATGCAATGTTTGTGCACAGCCGCGCACAGGAATCCAACTTCCGTGTCGTTGTGCAAGTTAAAGAGTCACTTGCGATATCCCCGTCCAGATTCCCGAAGATGTACTTAGCGGTCAGAGCGAAGCCTCGCTCTAACTCAACACCAGATCCGTCCTTTGGAGAAACAAAACACGAACTCAGCAAACCGATCAGGTACACGATTCCCAAAACAGACAACGTGACCGGAAGTAAAACCAAGCACTGATAGCCCGGTCACACTGCCTTATAAACCATCACATGGGCAAAAAGGGGGAGGGGTGTACCTTTGTCCATGTGCAGAGAGAGAGGACTGAGCGCAGACCGGGCTAAATCCCAACAGTACCTCCCCGCAAAGGCCTCCCTACCAGACGGGGCTTGGAAGGGTTGCGTAGATGGAAAAGTCTCACCAATCTAGGGGCATGTACCCCGCTAGCAGCCTCCCAGGTGCGATCCTCAGGGGGATAACCCTTCCAGTCTATCAGATACATAAGCTTCCCATTTCTTCTCCGTGAGTCCAAGATAGCACTAACCTCAAACTCCTCTTCCTCTCCTATCATCACAGGGGGGGGGGGCAAAACCTGAGTGGTAACTACATAAGGTTTCAAAAGGGAGGTGTGAAAAACAGGATGGATCCCATACTCATCAGGTAACCCCAACTTCATTGCTACTGGATTGATTACCTTAAGTACTGGAAAAGGACCCACAAACCTCGGCTGCAATTTACGTGACCCACCTAATCGCAAGTTTTTGGTGGAAAGCCACACCTTATCTCCCACCCGATAGGAAGGAGCAGGGGCCCTATGTTTATCTGCCTGCTTCTTCATGTCAACCTTTGCCTTTTCCAAATGTTCCAATGCCGTATTCCAAATCTGAACCAACGAAAGACCTAAGGCAGTTACAGCCGGTACCTGGCCTGAAGGCTGAATGGGAATCGCTCTAGGGTGAAACCCCATGGAACAAAAGAAAGGGGTCATTCCCACAGCTGAATGCACACTGTTGTTATAGGCGAATTCAGCCAGCGGAAGAGCCACCACCCAACTACAGGCTAATGATGTACCCAGACACCTCAAATACTGCTCCATGGTCTGATTGGTGCGCTCTGTCTGACCATCCGACTGAGGATGATATGCGGAGGACAGACATAACTCCATCTTTAAAGCAGCACACAATTCCTTCTAGAAATGAGAGATAAACTGAGCCCCCCTATCGGAAACAATGGCCAAAGGCAATCCATGAAGGCGTACCACTGAAGACAAAAAGATCGTGGCCAATTCTCCAGCAGTGGGCAATTTGGCCAAGGGTATAAAATGGGCCATCTTAGTGAAGGAATCAACTACAACTAATATGGCTGTAAAACCAGACTCCAGAGGTAAGTCCGTCACAAAATCCATACTTATTGTTTGCCAGGGAGCCCTAGGGACAGGGAGAGGATGCAATAACCCTGAGGGTTTAGCATGGGTTGGTTTATTCACTGCACACACAGGACAGGCCTTTACATACAACTGCACGTCTTTTGCCACTGACTCCCACCAGAACCACCTCAAACAGAATTCTATGGTCTTGGTGGAACCAGGATGCCCAGCCAGAGAAGAAGAATGACACCATTCCAATACCATATCTCTGAGATCCGGGGGAATAAATAGTTTGTCCTCATGATAAAGCAACCCAGTTCTTAAAGAAATCAAGGGTTGAGACATCCAAGGTGTAAGATCAATCTTTGCCAGTTCCGCCCGAACCAATTCATTAAAGTCATCAATGGAAATGCTGCCCACTATTCTCTCAGGAGCTATGAAGGAACACTTCACTTTCTCAAGGGACAGGTCAGGATGTTTCACATGGATACGGGACAATGCATCCGACTTTACTTGCTGCGCAGCAGGCCTGTAAGTAATGATAAAGTCGTACTCATTGAAAAATGAGACCCACCTCATCTGCCGGGGGGTTAAGGCGCGCGCTGACCGGAAGAATTCTAAGTTTTTGTGGTCAGTGAAGATGGTTATCGAATGCCGAGCGCCCCATAAATAATGGCGCCACTCCTCAAAAGACAATTTGATGGCCAACAATTCCCGCTCCGCCACAGTGTAATTCCTCTCGGCGGGCAGCAAGGTCTTAGAGAAAAAGGCGATCGGATGCATATATCCGTTCTCCACATCTCTCTGAGACAACACTCCCCCTACAGCACACAAGGAAGCCTCAGCTTCCACAAAAAAAGGCAATGAAGGATCTGGATGAACCAAAACAGGTGCCGTTGTGAACCGCTCGATCAACAGATCTAAAGATGACTGTGCATGATATGACCACACAAAAGGCACCCCTTTCCTCAGCAATACTGTCATGGGGGCTATGATCTCTGAAAAGTGTGAAATAAACCGCCGATAGAAATTGGCGAACCCAAGTAGGACTTGAATATCTCTCACACAAGTCGGCGGCGGCCAAGAAGTTATAGCTTCTATTTTCTTGGGATCCATCATGATCCCCTGCTCGGAAATCACAAATCCTAGAAACTCCACCTTAGGCGTGTGAAAGCTACACTTTTCCAATCGGACATACAGCTGATGTTCCTTTAAGCGCTGCAAAACCTGCCCTACATGGACTACGTGTTCCTCAACAGTGGAGGAAAACACGAGGATATCGTCAATGTAGACTATGACGCTCAAATCCAAATATTCCCTCAACACCTCATTGATAAAAAACTGAAAAGCAGCCGGAGCGTTACATAGCCCAAAGGGCATAACGCAATACTCATAAAGGCCGAATTTGGTCCGGAAGGCAGTTTTCCATTCATCACCTTCACGGACACAGATGAGATGGTACGCACCCCTGAGATCTAACTTGGTGAAAACCGTTGCATGCTTCAGTTGATCAAGCAACACAGGTATCAAGGGAAGAGGGTACTTGTTCTTAATCGTACCCTTGTTGAGCGCTCTATAGTCTACACACGCCCGTAGTCCACCTTCCTTCTTCGGAATAAAGAAGATAGCCGATGACACTGGCGAGGAGGAGGGACGAATAAACCCTTTCTCCAACATCTCTTCAATATACCCCTTCAAATGTTGTTCCTCAGGGCCTGACAAAGCATAAACACGACTACAGGGTAACGTAGCCCCTGGCATCAAATCAATCCGGCAATCAAATGAACGGTGTGGGGGTAGTTCTTTCGCTTTCCCTTTATCGAATACATCGCTAAAGGCCGAATAGGATTCAGGGACTCTCAACTCATCACCCATCTCACCTGAACTCGCAGCACAAGTTAAGGGGGTTATCCAATCAGTTGCAACCTTGTAACAATTCTGCAAACAATGAACGGAGTCAAGAGTCACTGTTCTCCTAATCCAATCTATATTGGGATTATGTGTCTGCAACCACGGTACTCCCAAAACCACACCAAAAGAAGGGGCATCGATCAAATCAAATCCTATTTCCTCCGAATGACCATTGTCTCCTACCATACATAGAGGTTCAGTCTGACGTGTGATCGTACCAGATGACAATTCAGTCCTGTCAATAGCCCTTACAGGTTCAGGTTGTTCCTTGTACACCCAGGGAACTCCAATTCTCTCAGCCAACTTGATGTCCATAAAGTTTCCCGTAGCTCCGGAGTCCAATAGAGCTGATACCGGAGCCCTATGATTGTTTGATATCACCAGACAGACGGTGATAGTAAAATGTCTGGGGACCCTCTTCACTATGCCAGGTATTTGATACGGAGTACAAGGAACCACAGAGTCCACATGCAGGGCGTCCCGATGCACACAGGCCACCGCCTTACGGGGTGGTTCTTTAGAAGGCTTCACGGGACAATCCCTAGCATAATGACCCGCCTGGCCACAATACAAACACAGGTTGTTAGATCTACGCCTTTCCTTTTCAACTAAGGTTAACGGTCCTCTAATACCACCTATCTCCATCGGTTCAGGGGTCGGTTTTTGGTCCCCCCCAACCCCCCGAGATTCATTCCGAAAAGACAGAGGGCGTGAAAGAAAGGGTCTAGGTCTATCTCCCTTCCTTTCAGTCAACCGGTGATTCAACTTCACAACCAAATCAATGAACTCCGTACAATCCGAAGGAGGATTAACCACCTGGGAAACCACATCCTTTAGCTCCTCACATAATCCCTGATAGAAAATGGAGGTACGCTTATCAACAGGCCAATGTGTTTCAGACACTAATCTATTGAAAGTGGATATATAAGTAAGGAGATCTTGTTTACCTTGCCGTAATTTCAATAATTCTGCGTCACTGGCCTGCATAAACGCGTGTTTAGCAAACAAGGCATGCATCATTTCCTTGAACGTATCATAATTGTTCAGAACGGGATCATCATTCTCTACCAAGGGCACGGCCCAAGTGGCTGCAGTCCCAGCCAAATACGAAATCACAAATGCCACCTTAGCGGAATCATTAGGGAAAGCTGCGGGCCTGCATAAGAAGTGTAGATGGCACTGGTTCATAAACACAGCATATTTATTCGAGTCACCAAAAAAACGCTCAGGAACCGCTAAAGGGACAGGAGTAGGGGTGGTAAAATTTACTGTCATGGGAGCTGAGCTAGTACTAGCTCCCCTCTCAAACTGAAAAGTAGCCGGATGTATCACAGGTTTTCCTGCTCCCCAACTCCCCTGATCACGTGACCTAGCCACATCCAACTCCCTACGCAATCCCTGATTCTCATGTTTTACATCCTGCAATTGTGCTTGTAAAGCCGTGATGGCCCCCATCAACTCCTGCATAGTGGCAACCCTCTCTTCCTGCCCATTATCCTCATTCTTTTCCACATCCATCCTCGCTCGGGCAGCGCAACTATTCGTGGGCTTGGTTTTTTGTCAAGCTGTCTCCCACTCGGAACCTCGCTGCAGGAGCGATGATAGTCCCCTCTCTCTACCCCCGCACAGACTGCAGGCCACGTATGAATACCAATGCACTCTACAGCCTGGGCCAGGAGAGAGGGAAGGGGTAAAAATAACCACCCCGGGAGAAGGGAAGGTGAAGAAGGCTTGTAGACCCAGGAACTCTCCTGACCACGCTCTACACTTCAAGAGCATATAAGAAACCTCACACCCTGCATAGGAAACATAAGCAGAAGCGAGCAATTAGGAAAATCACTTCTAACGTCAATCTCTCTTTGCACATTCAATTACCCGCATTAAACACAACCTCTTCCCTCCTTCTTACCCAATATGAAGTGTAGCCTGGCCGCATTGGAGACTCTATTCCTCGCTTTCAGTCGAGAAGCCTTCAAAAATAAATACCCATCCGGGTTAGTATTCCTTTATGTGTGCTGCACGTTTCTTGGGGAAAAAGTCCTCAGACTGAAAAACCCCGTCTTTTCCTGATATGTGTGCAAATCAAACTCCACGTTTACCCACTGCCCGAAAAACCCGTGGCCACTTCAGTGAAAAAACGAAAAACAAAACGTTAGCGTATAGCTGGTTAGTTTCTTGAACCCAAATGTCACTCAGAAGAACGCCGAGTGTCATAAAACACCCGGAAATGAAAGTACTAACTAGAATGCAATGTTCGTGCGCAGCCGCGCACAGGAATCCAACTTCCATGTCTTTGTGCAAGTTAAAGAGTCACTTGCGATATCCCCGTCCAGATTCCCGAAGATGTACTTAGCGGTCAGAGCGAAGCCTCGCTCTAACTCAACACCAGATCCGTCCTTTGGAGAAACAAAACACGAACTCAGCAAACCGATCAGGTACACGATTCCCAAAACAGACAACGTGACCGGAAGTAAAACCAAGCACTGATAGCCCGGTCACACTGCCTTATAAACCATCACATGGGCAAAAAGGGGGAGGGGTGTACCTTTGTCCATGTGCAGAGAGAGAGGACTGAGCGCAGACCGGGCTAAATCCCAACATTAACAAGGAAGATAGACTATGAGGGTCTATAGTTGTCGGCCGGAGGATCGGAGTGGGGTGGGAAAATCACCAATGGGTGAAAATGTTAGGGGATAAACGCATGTCTATTACGGTATTAGGTAGAGGTATTCAAGGGATGAAAAAAAGATATGGTAGTAAAAATTGGTTCGGAGAGTAATGAAAATAGGTCAAGAAAATAATGTATGTGTACACATCCGGGTGTGAACACCTGGTGTGTATGTTTACAAGCGGTCTTGCTCTAAGGGTAGGGTTGCTATCATGTGTTTAAAAAGTGCGTGAAACATAAGGATACGGTAAACGTGGTAAAATGAGTGTCAGATGTAATTATGAACAAACACAGTGTTTACAAGATACAGTCTTCGGAGCAAATAATTACAGATAACAAGAAAATTCGATTCTTTCGTTCAAGCCCATCGGCTTTTGGGTAGAAAGTTTTTGAATCCAGTAATTCTCTCTTCTAAGGAGATGTTTGGAGTTGTCTCTCCCCTCGATTTTCTGGACCGTTTCTAGTACAACGAACTTGATTTGGGAGACATTGTGGTGTTCCTCTACAAAGTGTGATGATAGGGCTGATTTCATGTTTTTTAATCGGATGTTCGATTTGTGTTCTGTTAGTCGCACCTTGATGCGATGTTCAGTCTTGCCCACGTACATCTTTCCACATGGGCATCTTATCCCATAAATCAAATTGCTGGATTCACAAGTAGCATTTACCTTTAGTTTGATAGGATAACCTTGTAAAGGGTGACAAATGGTGTTTCCTCTGATTATACTGTTACAATTGCCACAGTTGAGGCAAGGTTTGGTTCCAGAGTGCACTGTGGTTTCAAGAGGTTTGTTCTGTAGAATTTCACCCAAGTTCTTTGCTCTAGTGAAAGCGAATATTGGTGGTTGGCTGAATGACTGTTTGAAATCTGGTTCAATGTTCAGTATTGACCAATGTTTCAAAATGATTTGTTTGTACTTCTTGCTGGCTGTAGAATATTTTGACACCACCACAGTCCGTGTTTGGTCTGATTTCACTTTGGGAGTTAAAAGTTTTGTGCTGTCCATTTTGTCAATCCTCCCTTTAGATTCTTCCACTAAAGTTTGGGGATAACCTCTAGTGATAAATTTGTTAGTCATCTCTTTGAGTCTTATGTTGAGGGTCAGTTCATCAGAGGTGATTCTTTTCACTCTGGCCATCTGTGAAAATGGTAAGTTCCTGATTAAGTTAGGTTCGTGAAAGCTCGAGAATAATAACATGTTGTTTCTGTCTGTTGGTTTGACATATAGATCTGTTGTAAATCCATCTGGGGTTATTGATACTTTGACATCCAGAAAGTTAACCATGGTGTCTGATATGTCCCATGTTAATTGAATTTGTTGGTCTATATCATTGAATTTGATCAGTTCGGTTCGTAGTTTCTCTTCCGTATTTGTCCAGATGATAAAAAGATCATCAATGTATCTGATTATCATTTTGAGGTTGTCCGTCCATTCTCTTTTAGAAAGAATATGTTGGTTTTCGTACCACTGCATGAATATGTTAGCATACACGGGTGCTGCCGAATTGCCCATCGCCATGCCGGTGAGCTGTTGATACCAAGATTCGTTGACTCTAAAGTAGCTGTGATACAGAGGAAAGTACATGAGTTCCATGAGGAAAGTCTGAAAGTCTTGATCAAGTTCTGGATTGAGAAGAGCGGTTTCCATTGGTTCTATACCCATGCCATGAGGTATACTGGTATATAGGCTTCGTACATCTGCTGTGCATAAGATCACTTTTTCTGCTGGATTCCAAGGTATCTGTTGTAATTTCCGTAGAAATTGCGAGGTATCCTTGACGTAAGTCTGCATGGTTTGCACTGTGGGTTGTAAGTATTTGTCTATTAGTTGACCAATTGGTTCGTGTAGGCTCCCTCGTGTTGATATGATTGGCCGCATTGGTGGATCCAAGGTGTTTTTATGTATCTTCGGTACCATACGTAGTGTTGGACTCTTCGGATTGGATGTTATGAGAAAGTTCTTCATCCTCTCAGTGATAGTACCTTGTTTGTGAGCTCCATCGATGATTGTTTTTAGAATTTTAGAATACTCTAATGTTGGATTGTAATCAAGTTTGCTGTAGGTGTTGGTGTCTATGATGTGTTCCATCACTTTGGTGTTGTACATATCGACATTCATGATAACGATAGCTCCACCTTTATCAGCTTTGGTGAATATTGTTTTGTCATCAGTGGCCAGTTTATTCAGAGTATCAAGGTCCTTTTGTGTAGTGTTCCTTCTTTTGGGTTTGGTATGTTTATCTTGTGAAGATCCTGTTTAACTAGGTTTTCAAATAGATCCAATGTCTTGTGACTTGTAGGAGCCTGAAAAGTACTTTGAGGTCGTAATCCTAACAATTGATCTTTTTCCTGTTGTGGACGCTCCGGTAGTGTGTTATCGAAAAAGTGTCTCAATCTAAGTTTGCGCATCAGCTTGAAAAAGCTTACTTCCAGTTCTAAATTATCCGTTGTTGTAGTTGGTACGAAGGATGTTCCCTTTTGAAGTAACTCTAGTTCATAGGAATTAAAGTTTTGGTCACTCATATTGATGACTAATTGTTCTGCGGTTGGTTCTTTTTGGCTTTTTTCTCTGTCTCCTTTTCCTTGGTTGTTGCTGACGTACTCCGAGTAGTCGGTGGTTCTCTTTCTTTGTCCTTTTCTTTTCCCTCTCCTGGGTCTCCTTTTTGGGCTTGGCCCTGTTCTAAAAAAGGGTTGGTTTCAGTTGTGCTGCTGGTGGTAGGTTCTTCGGTTGGTGCTTTATCTTGTGGTGTTCGAGTGGGTTGAGGCTTACGTGGTTTTTGGCTAGTGTCACTATCGGTGGAGGATGTATCTGTGTTGGAGTTGTATGGACGATTTCTTCATTTTTGGGCGTAAATATCAGCCCATGTATATACTTCCCCAAGATGATAATCGGGGGTGTCCCTCTTAAATTTCCGGATTTTCCGTTCGTTGATTTATTTTGAATGGCGGTCTATTTGGTTTTTGATGTCATCTAAAGTTGTTCTTAGTTCGTCTTCGGTCATCATTTTGGATAGTTCAGATGTTGTTTCCTCTATTTCCGTACTGAGTTCTTCTAATATGGTGGATAGTTCTTGAATGATTAGTAAGATCAAGTCTAGTGAACATTTGTTCAAAATTTCATACCAGCGTTCTTGAAACTTTTTAGAATGTTTACAGAGGGATGGTTTTAGTGCAATTCTTAAGCCTCGTGGTATGCGTAAGTTGCTGTGATATTTTATGAGAGTACTGGCGTGCAGTTGTTGGTTGGTTTTCCTTTTTGAAAGATACAGTAACTGTCTTATATTTTGCTCTTTAGACCGGCTTGTGGTTTCCTGTGTAAGTTCCTCCCTGATTAGAGAATAAATTTGATCCACATTTTTAGCTTCAAACGTAAAGGTCGAGGCTCTGGCCTCAGTGCTTTTCGATATGTCCTCGTAATTGCTCATTTTGTAGTTAGTGTAAACTGTGCCACCTACATTTGTAATTACAGAATCGGTATATTTACCCGAATCGGTAAATATACCGATTCTGTATTTTCAGCCCCCTACATCTGAAAACCCTAATACCGGTCGGAAACGGCCGAAATCGGCCGTTTCCGACTGGTATTAGGCCTCCTACATCTGGCCCTTGGTGGTTTAATTCAAATGTATGTAACAACATGGCACCTGGATACGCCTTTTCCACATATTTAACCACATTGATATCGGAAACCACTAGGGAACTCTCCATGTAAGAGCAATGGATTTTAAAAAATTGGTAGGTAACAGAAGATATTTGTTTGCTGCCTTATTCAGTTTAAACATCAGCCATGTATATACAGATTACACATTGAGCACAGAGACCATTGTGGTGAGGCCTGGTACTGTAAAAATGATCATATAGAACCTTACACAAAATCGTTTGCATTAATTGTGTGGGAGCACTAAAGGCAGGGGGTTTAAATTGAAATTCAGGTTTACCAGATATGTGTAAATCCTGCTCAGTGGCTCCAAGATGACATAAAACTTTTTTCTTTTCATTGGCTCTTATTATTTCCTTTTTCTCTACCTCGTGGACTCTCAGTATGAAATACTAATTGAAAATCCATCATGAAGTCAACCTTTAGATGAATACTGTGCTATTGCTAATGTAATTTGAAGGATATTTGGCCTCTGTTCATTCTGCTAAATGCAAGGTGTCTGTGGTATCGTCCGCACTTCAACTCTCTACCCACTGCCTATAACATTGGAACCATTGTCCCTTAAGGATTTAGAACCCATAGTCTGTTTAAAAAACTGAGATTGTTTAGTTGAGAGAGGCTGTTACCCGAACTGTGGCTAAAGTGTTTTCAATAAAGTTCTTTCTTCAATCAATTGGACTTTGCATCTCCTTTAAGAACACTTTCAAAGTATCCTAATTTCAGTCAAGGTTATTTGGAATGAGATTGACACTGATGTACAAGGGGCCCTTGATGGGAACTGTCATTCTGAACTTCTACGTTTTTGAGGTTCAATCTCATACTGACTTCACCATAAACTCATGGATCCTATGACTATCACAGATTGTTCCTGCCTATGGTAATGTCACAGTCTGGAGGATCAAATTAAGAGCTTCAAGGAACAGAATACACCTACTCTCGTATTAGTACACCTAGCAACAGATACGTCCTTGCTTACTACACTCACCTTTTTTCTACGATCTCTCTTGTAGTGATCTCTTCTTTCTACCATCTATTTACTCAATGTTTCCAGCTACTTCTGCCTTTTTTTTCTTTTTTCACAGCTATACTGATTGCCTCATATTTCTTTTCAAAACGTGTACCCTTTTTCTTTTCCCCTTCTAGGCCTCTGCCCAAACCTCAGATTTGTCTCTCTCCTTTCTCCCTTGTCTACTGGGAGAGAGGGAATTTGAACACAAAATGTACCACGGCAATGCAAGTTCCCTACACTGCCAAATGGCATACACTCTGTAATCAATAATGTAGGCTACCATCTCTCTTGTTCTGTCTAAACTCGATTACGTCAATAGCCTCTACCACAGATCATCTTTAACAACCATGGCTAAGCACTGATGGTGTGTCACAGCAAAGCCCAGGGTAGGGGCCCTGGGTAGATCGGCCCATCTCTGTATTTGGCAGGTTTGGCCTGTAATTAGAGATCCAGTCCAGCCCTTCCCACACCAAGGCACTAAAAGACACCCAGAGTCCCCCACTTCTAACCCTTACAAAGGACAAGCAACTCTCTTTCAGCTCTTGTTGCTGTAATAGAGATGCTTGTAGCTAGAAGGGAGGAGCTGCATCACAGGAGGGATCCTGCAAAAAGCAGCTTCAGGAAAACCTTCAGCTATTGGGATGCAAACAGCCTTGAATGACTGAATGAGACCAAAGTTCACAACCAATATTGGGAGTATGGCCTTGGTGTAATTTTCTTCCATTAAGGCTGTTTCAAAGTGCAGCTACATTGTCAACTAAGTGGACAAGGCACAAGGTAAATGTTATTTGCCCAGGATTAAACAGGTGTTTAATTGCTACTTGGTGCAAAGGCTAAATTATGCAGCAAGAAAAGGCAAATTGTGTGGCATAGTGCAGCACACTTGATGATGTTATTTCTCATTTTTACACTTGTTAACACTGTCTAGGCTTAGGGTACCCCTCATTCTTACAAACTGAACTCCCAAATATAGCAATAAGTAACAGAAAGGTGACCAGTCAAACCTTGAAAAGGCCTTTCACTGCACAGCAATGTGTCGCTGAGTTTTTAGTAACTTTTGAACAATTTGAGCTAGAAATAATTTGTTTAGGGTTAAAACTTGCAGATTATGTAGCAGATGATGGTTTGTGTGGCAGATGCAGCAAATCCATAATGATATGAAAGACACCATAGCCCACAACCTCTTAATTCAGTAGCTCTGGCTATACATTTACCACTGCATTGCTTTTAGGTGAATATACCATGTGACTGTGCACTCCTCCCCTCCAAGGTAGTATTCAGCCTATTTCATAATCATATGCTTGCTAGCAGATTTTACTTGGAATCAAAATACTCTCAATCTTGCGAAAAAGAGAATAAATTCAGAAAAGAAATGTCAAAGAGCACACTGGAGGACGGGATTAAAGAAACGTGTCTCCTGGTTCCACATTTCCAACTAGTCCATCAGACCTCAAATGGAGTGTTGGTAATTCCTATGGCAAGGCCAATGTGCTGCTCTCCCCAGTGAAAAGTAATTCTAGTCATGGAATATGTTTCCATCATATTTAGGTGAAATGGTAAAGCTGACTTAGATGTCAAATATTCTAGTTCCATGGCTAGAACATGCCCAGTGGACAAGGCCTGTGGCAGGGGGTAATTACTGGACAGTATGCATGGTAGATACTGATATACACTACTGGTGTTTCAAAGCTTAACACGTTCATTCCATTTGCATATCAAAGCCCATTTTCTAAACTTGTTGCTCAAAATTTGCAATAGTAAGCAGCAAGGCTTTTTTCCAGGCGGTGGTAAAAGGTTTAGCAATCACAATCAATTAATTCAATCTACAGCTAAGCTATTTTAAGATGGTCTGTGTCACCTGCCTTTACCTTTACCCATTCCTGAACACCAAAGTCAACCTTACCTCCCTTTATCTATCTATAGCCATCTCTGAACTCTAAAGTCACCCTCACCTCTCCTTACCTATACTCATCCCTGATCCATCAAGTCACCCTTACTTCCTTTTACCTCTACCTACCCCTGAACCATCAAGTCATCCTAACCCCCCACGAACTCTCCCCATCACTAAAGCCTAAATTCACTTTAATTTAATTAACATGAAAAGTATGTTATTTAAAGAAAAGAAATACCTTTGTGGTAAAGACTGTGAGGTAAAGACAGTGTGGTAAAGGCTGTGAGGTAAAGGCTGTTTCCCCCTTAGGCAGGTCGCAGATGTTTAGGGGGCACAGTCAATTGTTTTCTGTCCTTTGGTATATTTCACAGAAACGTTCGCATGTTTGACAGTTTGCAATGTCCCTCCACCCACACCTTATACTTTAGGTTTCCCCTGAGATAGCACGGGCACTGTTGCATGTGAGACATTTTGTTTTACTAGGGGCCAGAGAATCCGCCCATTGGTTGACTTCATTAACACTTTCATTTCTTTGCTTGGCAAGTGTTGGCTTTATCTCCTGTTTGTGTGTCTGTCACTACAAAAAATGTTCTTTACTGGAAAGCTGGTCAAAAGCCAAATACAAATCTCCCTCTTCACTCTTCCCAAAAGTTGTAGGTTTACATATATGTGATATTTACTCATAGTAAACTCAAAGCACATTATTTAGCTCACACGACACAAATCACCAGCCTAAATGCAGCACACAGTTCTAGAAGGAGGGGTTAAATACACGAGGTATAATGTACTATAGCCACAGATGAGAAGTCATTTGATTGTATCCATAATGCTCTACTCTATAAAAAAATCTTTATCCTTTCCATCTTGTGCCCTGCTAAACCAGGGGCTTCCAAAAGGGGGGATATGAGTGACTGAATTTACATTTAGTCCAATTTAATTTTGAGATATAGGACTGTCACCACAAGCATTTAGTTTATTCTTCCTTTTTTTGTCCCACCTTTGTTGGGTTTGTGCATGAAGATGCAAGATTCATATACATGTTTTTTCAGATTTGGTCTAATTACTTTGTGAATGTAAATAACAATAAAGCACACTTTCCAAACTGTGACTACATGCCTGCCTTTCTCAATACTTCACTTAAAAACTATGCGTTTGTATTCTTTTATCGGGTGCATGGTGTCACACAAAGGGGGATCACTGGAAAGTCCACATGGTTGTCCCTGTTCCCCCCCCCCCCCCCCGAAATAGTTCCTCCAGCGCCCCTGCTGTGGAAACTATAAAAGTTGAGGTCAGTATTACAAGGTCAATACAACGGTAAAACACCCCTCAAGCCATTCTTCGACCAGCCTCGAGTTGCACAAAGTGACTGGGAGGAATTTTTCGGGAAAAAAAGTGAAATATGTGAAGCCTCTTTTGTCTTTTCTCTGTTTCTTTCTACAAAGATCCTCACCAATACAGTGATAACTTTCCGACGGTTAAAGTATTCAGGCGCAGAGTGCCTAGGACCGCTGAAGTGAGCTTGGGGGACTTGGGGTGAATATGTAAATTCGTGTCCTATGTGGGCAAACTTAGGGCTATTTCTCCATTGTTCGCACTTGTCTCGGGTATGTCTTGAATACCTCCTGCTGAGACTACCCTGCAGTCTGCAGACAGTAATCTCCTTTGCTCATTGAATTGGCCAGGCCTATAATAACGCGAGTGCCCCTGTGCTCACCTAGGGTACCCCAGTTTAAGAGATCCCCCCACGAAACCCCTGAACGCCCTCTTTTGACGAGACACAAGACACGCATTGTCTTCATTGTCATTTTAAGACAACAAAAATGGCCACACTGAGAATACGTTTTTTTGTCCAGCTACACGTAAGCTGTTTTTGTTAAAAAGAACATAATGATCGGATTTAACCCTAAAATGCCCATTGATTTAATTCGGATGTGAATAACTCCCTGGGGCTGTTATCGTAAAGCAAGGCCTCCATCAAGCGAGCCGGTTCAGAGCCCGGTAGCGAGCAGGCCACCCATGCTCTCGCCAGCATTAAAGCCATCACGCCAGAAGCTGAGATGATTTTGGGTCACACACCCGGGAACGCACGAAATTACAGGCACACCTCAGGGGTCGCAAACAATTCAATCGAGAGAAAAAACATGGCGTCTTTGTCGCTCAAAGCGTGACACCGCCTCCCCAGGCAGTGAGATGCTTTTTCTAGAATTCACCTCTATTGGGCCTCATGAATAACATAACGAATTGTTTTTCCTTTTCATCTTTTTGACCTAAAAGAGTAAAACCTCGTTATTGTTTGCCAAATTAAAGATGACGGATTATGGGGAGATCTGAATCGCTGCAAAGAGGGAAACAATGCCTTTTCGCACAAGGCTTCCTAATCATTTTTAATCATTTTCCACATGCATAATTTGTGGAAGTTGCCGTTTGCCCGCCTGCTTTTCTTTTGAAAACAGCATTTGCTGAGCGCCGCAGAGAATATTCCGAGACGCATGCAGTGCTATTCAAATGCCTCCCGCACAATATAGCAACAATATCACAGCATCTGTCCGTTCGGCAGGCACAGACTCCGCGCGTCCCTTCTTTATTTTGCACCCTGCCCTCCAATGCTCGAGGTTTTCTCCTTCTTTTCCTACCGTCCGTACTCCATAGTTTTCCTTTTCAACCCCCATCTGACCCTGAATTAAGACGCTTTATGTCTGTCTTTCTCCAGCTGGCCCTATTCATTCTGGACTCTCGACTTACTCTTCGTGCATCCCTCGTTTCACCACAGGCTGTGTGCTCTTAATCCTACTCTGCATCATTTCATCACAAGTTCTCTATGGCTCCTCATCTTATGACCCTGTTTCTCCATTCACCACGCACTTGCTCTCGATCACCATCCCTCCCATTGCCTTTAATTTATCACAGACAGCTTATTTACCATCTCTCTCCATTCGGCACAGGATCCAATCCTGTCACTGTCCTGTCCCCTTTCCCCTCCTGACTCACTGCCTCTTGCTGCCTTCTTACCCTATCCCACTCGGCAAGTAATAGGCCCTTACAGGGTCGAATGCTACAGGGACTTTAGTTTGCTGCTCAGAGGCTGACTACATGCCAAACTGATGGTGGGTCTGGCAGTGTCATCCGCTATCCCACAGTAGAAACACTGAACTGTGAGCCGTGCATGCAGTGTCGGCTCTTCCGCTGAGGCGGAGAAGCGTTGCCCCACTGTGCAGGTCAAAGAGGAAAAAAGAAAATGATAACTCATTGTTATTACCAGGGCTCGAGTCGGGGTACCACGCGGGTGGACGGCGTCCCCCCACTTATTTTACCGGGAGCTCGACAACTATAAACTGCAACGGAGTACAAGCCACCTTTCATGGCGTCACTTCCTGTTGTGACGTCAGCGTCCCCCCACTTCTTTTTTTAGGACTTGTGCCCTGGTTATTACCATTTTATTTTTCCCCTTGCTCAGCTGGGTAGGGGCCGGACTTCTCTGCTCACAGAGTAGGAATGGTTTGCCCACTCCAAGTGAGCAGGGCGCTTTGGCTGGCCGTCTTGGGCCGGTCAAACCGCCCTGCGCACTTTGCATGTTCTCCATTCAGGCTGCATACAGCCTGCATGGCGGACATGCCCAGCCTCCCATTTTCTGTCTGAGCGCCGATCACTGTTATCAATTATTGATCAGTGTGTAACTTTTGGTTATCTGGTAGATACGTTGGCAAAAAGAAAGCATTCGTGGTCAGTAATAAATGGATACGAAAAAAAGAAAGTACAAGAATATCTGGAGACACCCTGGTCTGAAAAAAGCAAACAATGTCTCATAAGAGCAAGATTTGGAATACTACCAGGCCTCAGTCATGCCCCGCCGTGGAAAAAGACCAACAGCAACACATGGTGTAGACTATGTAACGGTGGAGAAGAGAATATTGTCCACCTTCTATGTATCTGCCCTGGACTCCGAAATGAAAGATGTGCACTACTGAAACCTCACTTTAATATGCGTGGAACAAGGACATGTAGGCATGCTTTACAAATCTGTCTTCATTCAAATGATATAGTCATGAACGCTGCCTTTGTAAAGTTCTTAAAGATAGCATCTACAAAACTGGGAGAATGATTTAGAAAAATTGTTTTTAAAATAATTTTTATAGAAATCTTTTAGGATATAACTGCTTTTTTTACTGTATTTAAAAAAAACTATGTTTTTGTATTGGAAATATTGTAAGATTTTAAATAATCAAACAATAAAGAATGATCTTATCTGTCACTTATCTGGTATTTTTTTTAGGTGGAAAATGGAAAAAATAAGTTTTGAAAAACAGAAGTATCATGTCACAGAATATATTGAGGAGGAAAACAAAAATTGTTCACTTTGGAAGAACGAGGAAACAGTAATTGTGTGGAAAGTCAGCGAAAAATATTAATTGCACAATTGGTGTTGTTGTTACTGCCTTCTGCAATATTTACACCCTTGTAGAAGCTGGTTAGGAGTAGATTTACTTGATTTTGATGACAAAATGATCTACTGGTGGTAGGTAATACCTTCTGCAGCTGATGCAGACAATTGCGTGGAGACATAGGAATCCCTGGCAATCATTTTGTCAATATTATCATAAAGCACTTTGAAAAAGTATTTGCAGAATAATCAGCTCTGGATCAATCTGCGTACAATTCTGACTCATCTAATGGGCACGTACCTTTAGGGTGTGAAGCTTTGGGATTACATGCAGACTTTGTCTCTACTGAACTAGATGCAGATGGCTATAATCCTACAAAGAAAGTGATCAGTACCTCAACTATTAGTGTGCCTGCTATTATTAATCTACATTTAATAATATTAGAATTGGCTTCCATTAGTTCTCTACAAGCAGACCGTTGGGTGGAACTTAGCAGCAACAGAGTCCCCTCTGTCGATTTGCACCTGTGCAAATGGCAAAACCAGGGTTTGTAATGTATTCAGTAACTTTACTATTTAGAAATCTTCATGAGACTTCCTTTGCCCTACTAAATGTTCTTCTAAGTGACAACTTTACAGTTTTTCATCAGACTCAGGCTAATATTATTTCTTCTAGAAAGTCTATTTATTGTCCCTGATAAGAAAGGATTCAAGTTCATTGACAACCAGTTCAAAAATGAAATGTTTCAGTTTTTCTACAAACACAGAGTATTAACTTGCATCCAGGAAATGGAATTCATCCACATCCAGGATAAGATGTCTCAAGGTACTTAATTTTTTTAACAAAGGAAGTTAAAAGGTAATTTTCAGTTGATTCTTCTCAATAATCTCAGAATTCCCTGAACGCTCTCTCTATAATTTGCAGCAAAGTAAATCCATTCAGGGGAAGAATACCTCTGACAGGGCAATATAACTAATTTTGATCTGCTGAATATAGTCCCCTCACTTCCTTCATCACTCAGATCAGAATCCCCAGTATCTTCCGGAATAGCTTGGAGCCAACCTCTTCCTAGCGGACTCAGTCTCCCTCTCACTTGTCTCCTCAGCGAATGTTCTCCTGTCAATTGCGGTTCAACAGCACAATGCCCTTCGTCAGGTTCTGAGTGTGGTTCAGTCCCAACCACAGGACTAAATTCTTCTGCTTCAACTTCAGTTCCCAATTCCCAAGACCCCTCCCCCATGTTGAAAACATTCTATTTTACATTCTTGCTGGTCCCTTACAGCTTGACTAACCTGCTCCTCAACCACCACCAGCACTTATGTGAGAGGTGCTGTTACATCATCAAGGGGGGGGTGGCATGCACTCTTTTAAGAAGACCACTGCACTTCACAGCAGTTGTAGTGACTAGAATCCCCTGGAAAGGGCCACATCAGTGGGGCTTCAGACAACTCGTTTGCACATTCTTTTTGATCAAGACCCAGTCTCCGGGACTAAGGTTATGGCACTGCTCCTATTGTGACAGAGTCGGGCCGCTTCAACCTGATGAGACACAGAATGCACCACGTCAGCCAATCCTTTGAAGTAGTCAAGTATCAGACAATCAGTTAATGTTCACAAGACAGACTTAGAAGCACACACATTTGCAAGTCTGGATTTCAAAATCCCTTTGACCTCTTCCACCAGATCTGAAGTCTCGGGCCAATAGCTACAATGGAATCTCTGCTCAACTTGTAAAGCTGCACACAGCATCCTCAAAATATCATTGTTGAAATGCGTGCCTCAGTCCAATTCCAGAGAAGTCAGGAAGCCAAACCCAGATATTAACTCCCTCAAAAATCAGCTTTGTTACTGTGAGGCTGTCGTTCTTCTTAGTCAGGTGTACTTCAACCCATCGTGAAAAGATAAAAACGAAACATACCTCCAGTGCACCCGGGCATCTCAATGAAATCCAACTGCATCCTGTTAAAGGGACTACTTGATCTCTCTATGTGGATCAGTGCCACTACAGATCTTTTCCCTATATTGTTCTGTTGACACACAACACATCTGTGACACAATGTTTCAGCTATCAATCTAAACTTTGGATTAAACTAAGTCTTTCCTGTACTGCCTGGCCATGACATCTCTCCCTACATGAGTCAGACCAATATGATGCCCAGCCATTCGTGGCAACAGACTGTGTGGCAGCACATGTCTTCCATCTCTCGAAACCCACATTTTGTCCTCATCCCACTAGACCAGAGGTCTTCAAACTTTTGGATGTCGAGACCCGCCTTTCAACATTTACAGGCGTAAGGACCCCCTCCTGACAAAAATTTCTAAACCTCTAGGCAGGGCTACTGGAATTATGAGGCAGGGGAGTACCAAATTATGCGACAGGCTTGACTAAATTGTGTGAGAAAATTTAAATAATGTTCTGTGATGCTGCGTACTTTGGGATAGCATTGCTTTATTATTTTGAAATTTTTTAAACACAGTAACACTGAGGAACGTTTTCACCCCATTAGTGCCAGTTTATAAGTTTATTACCAAAATACAGCAATTAACATCAGAAAGATGCCTAGTCCACCTTTGTGAAGGGCCTCCCACTCCGCAGGAATACGCGCTGCCACATTAGAAGCTTACCTGGCCATGGCCGGGAGCAGCAAGTGTCCCTTCAAACCCTGGCGGTCTTGTGCAGACTTAAGCAGTTTACCTATGCCCCTTTCCTCTCACCCCTTCCTTCCATCCCTCTCTTCTCTTCTCTCCTCTCCCAACCGCGGATCCCTCTCTCACATTGCAGGCAGATGGTTAATAGCCCCATGACACCTTTTGGTAACAGTAGCGCACTACAAATGTAAATAATAATAGGCAGAAGCAGGGGATCCACTAGACCCGAACTTCGGGAGGGTTTAACACTCCCGGCCAGGGCTGGGCCTAGCACTGGTCGTACACGGTGCAACAGTCTTTCCACCTTCTCCATGAATTCCCTCACTACCACTCACCAACAATACACTTCATCTCTCTATAGCACCTGTCTGACAAAATACTCACAGTTTACTCACACTCACTTCTGTGATGTGAATGGTACATCTTCTGTGTACCAGGTACTTAAAACTTCTGCACTGTGTGGGTGACAAGAGTGCCCATGTGACTGCACGGAGAGCAATGCAACAGTGTGAGAGTAGGGTAAAAGGAGTGACTACAGGTTGAGTGAGGTGACCATATGAATTTGGGTTAGTCTGTAAGTGCAGAGTGGGACAAATTAGTGCATGGTTAGTGATGGCCTTGTTTGAGTGAGCTACAGATTGAGCAGTGAGGGGCGGACAGGTGAGTGAAGTGTCACATGAGTGCAGGATGAGAAGTGTGCTCGTGTGACTGCAGGGTTATGTACAGAGTGAACAATGCAAGCACATTTTTAGTGCAGAGTGATCACTGTGAGAGCAGGGTGAGCGGGTGAATGTTGTGAGTGCATGGTGATCAGTGTGAGTGCATTGTGATCACTGTGAGTGCATTATGATCACTGTGAGCGCAGGGTGAGCGGGTGAATGTTGTGAGTGCATGGTGATCAGTGTGAGTGCATTGTGATCAGTGTGAGTGCATTGTGATCACTGTGAGTGCAGGGTGAGCGGGTGAATGTGAGTGCATGGTGATCAGTGTGAGTGCAAAGTGATCACTGTGAGTGCAGGGTGAGCGGGTGAATGGTGTGAGTGCATTGTGATCAGTGTGAGTGCATTGTGATTGCTGTGAGTGCAGGGTGAGCGGGTAAATGTGAGTGCATTGTGATCAGTGTGAGTGCATTGTGATCTGTGTGAGTGCTTTGTGATCAGTGTGAGTGCATGGCGATCACTGTGAGTGCATGGCGATCGCTGTGAGTGCATGGCGATCGCTGTGAGTGCATGGCGATCGCTGTGAGTGCATGGCAATCACTGTGAGTGCATGGCGATCAGTGTGAGTGCATGGCGATCAGTGTGAGTGCATTGTGATCACTATGAGTGCCTGGTGATCAGTGCAAGTGCATTGTGATAGCTGCGAGTGCAGGGTGAGCGTGAAAGTGAAGGCAAGAATGAGAAGTGAGTTGTCTGAAAGCAGGGTGCATTCCCAGAAACTTGAAGTGTAGGGTTTCAGATATAATTTAAACTATTGCTATAATCGCATTAATCCGGGATTGAGGGTGGAGGAAATAAATAATGTGCTGATCCTGCAACAAACTTCCAGTCTTATGATTAGGGTTACCAGCTCATTATTTGGATGGCCCAGAAATAAGCAGTCACCTAAAGCTGTATTTTTAGCACTTATCTGTGAATACTTAGAACAGCAAATATAAATAGAAATCACTTTTAATTGTGTCACTTTTAAATGTGTTCTAGGGCTGCCTCAATGATCCATGACTGAAAATTAAAGTGAACAAAGACATAAAAGTCACATAACTAATTAATACATACTTTTTTATTTATAACTCTATTTAGTGTCAAGAGCAGGCATTTTTCTTTTGGCAACCCAACTTTATATTCCTTTTCATTAAATGCATTCTCACACTACAGCAAGAAGTGTAAAAATACAAATGTAAGGAATAGGCAGAGTGGGGGCCCAGGGGGTACTGGAACCATAAAAAAAACATTAAGCCTCTGTAACCAGTTTACAAAGGCATGTAAATATGCTAATGGTCTTTAAAGACCTGTGAAAAGGTGTGCTGGAGATAAGACTCCAGACACTGCCCAGCGAGCCCCCAGCAGCTCGTGTTTCACTGTAGAAGCCCGGGCTGAGACACAGGACGGGGGAAGAGGGGGGCTGAAGCCCTGGAGGCCAGGGTAGACGTGTGACTGTGAATGCGCGACCCCCTTCACACCACTCCACGGCCCCCCTGGGGGTCGCGCCCCACAGTTTGAAGAACCCTGCACTAGACACTATCTGCATTAACCCATCTCTGCTGCTCTGCCTCTGATACTACTTCCTGTAACCTCTTGCCTTTCTCCCATGTATCAGCAATCAGCATTATGAGCACAGTACTTGACTTCATCACATATCAGTAATCAACATTATGAGCACAGTACTTTGCGACCTCATCGGTGTAGGAAGGGGGAGGCTCTAGTTGGCGCAGTGCAACACTAGCGACAAGCAGGGACTCTCTCTTCCTCGTCAGGGCTGAGGGTTACCTTCCAGACAACCTCTGCTTACCCTCTAGGTAGTGTGGCTTAAGCAGTCGTAGGCTAATCTTTGGGGCACATAGGGTTAAACACTTGCAACAGTACACCTTTACAACCAACCCACCACACAACGAGACCAGGCTGTATTCTGTAAAAATATATATCTTTATATAGATTTTAAGCAGGCTTGTGAATACAGTCAATATACTTTATGTAAAACGGTTGCAGGTTATTTGACTCGGGTTACCACAGTTCTTATGGAAGTTCTCTTGAGGCCCGTAGGCCGGTGTTACTCAAAGTTCTTGTGGAGCCGGCGGCTTCCAGGGGGATCTGTCCCACGTCGCGTTGCCTTCCCGGGGTCGCTGATCGTTGCGGCCCTTCAGCCGAGCAGGTCACTGGTCGTCCGGGGCAGCGGTGTTCTGTGGCGGCAGGGTCCTCTCCTCGTCGTCCGCTCCAACCCTGGAGGCGGCGGCTGTGCGGTGGTGGCAAGTGGCAGTACGGTCCCCAAGTGCAGGACGTACCCAGCCAAGTGCCGGTGCAGCTGTGGGCTCACAGCTGGGCTGTCGGGCAAGCTACCGACCTTGCGGATTCTCGTAGGGCAACTGTCCGTCTTTGCAGGTGAGTGACTGCTCGCTATGCAGTCACCTCGAGAGCTCGGACCGGACGGGTCCTCCTTTGCTTTGCTCTCGGGCTCCCGGTGCAGTTGCGGTCACGGTGTTCGGGCCAGCGGCGGCTGGTCCTCACTTTGCTTCCGCTGTTGCTTTGGGCCCCGGTCACGGTGGTCGGGAGGATGTTGATGCCTTAGAGGAGATTCCTCCGTCAGTTGCTGCGGCGATGGTCAGCACCCGCAGTCGCTTTCTTCCAAGGGGGTAGCGTCCACTGGTCCTGGGACGCTGGTCAGGGGGCAAGTTCAGTCGCAAGCCCTTGGAGATCTCTTTAGCAGAGTTTGGCACAAGTAGCACAAAAGTCTTTTCGTAGTCTTTTCGTCTTCCTCTCCTTCAGCAGCAAGGCACCAGACACAGGCAAGAGTCAGCACCCTTCCTTGTCTCTTACGGTCCTTCTCGTAGGGCAGAGTCTTTCTGTGGCCCAAACCGGATCTAATTTTCAAGGAGCAGGGCTCCTTCTTTTATAGGCCAATTCTTTTGTTCTCGCAGGCCAGGGGGGCCTTTGCATAGCCACTCTCAGTTCTGGAGTACCCCCGCGGGTGTACTCCGGCTTCTGCTTTCAGTGTGAGGGGCAGGCGCATCAGACGCCCCACAGGAGGTGGAGCCAGCATTGTCCGGACAGGGGTGGCCAGAGTACCTTGTTGATGGGGGCTTCGCCCTTCCTGGGCCAGGTGCCGGCAGAGTCATCCGCCGCTCCCCAGGAGGGTGGAGCCAGCATTGTGGTGGCCGAGCACAGTGACAGCTCGAGTCAAGAGGCACTCCTACCTCCCACTAAGGTGTAATCTGCGCATTCACCACCTGTCATCCCTCCAGCCCTGTCACTCACACATCCCAGACAGTCAGATACACACACCAGCAGAGGCGGCTGAAATGGTTAAGCAAGCAAATGCTAACTTTCTAAAAGTAGCATTTGCAAACCCAGGATACTGAAATAAACTTGCCTACAAGAAATATCTCATTATCCTGAGTTCAGGCATACTAAACATGACTCACTACCATGCTCCTTGAGCCTGCGGGGATTATAGGGTGTAATAACCCTCGCAGCTCAGTCTGGCCTAATGGAGCAGGTAGCCTTCAGTAGTGAAATACGGTCTTCGTTGTAAGTCACTACTAGGACATGCCACGCACATCCGGGCTTGTCCTACCTTGCACCTACAACGCACCCTGCCCGCAGGCCTACCATAGGGGTGACTAATATGTAGTCAAGGGAAGGGTCGGTGCTGGCAAGTGGGGACACTTGCCCAGCTAGCGTGACAGTACGAGACCGCACGCGGGTTCTGCGGTCGCAGTTCCCAGACACATCTTTACGGCTGCTTCGGTGGGTGGCGCAACCAGCGCTGCGGGCCCACCAGCAGTATTGGCATCTACAAGCCCCGGCACTCTCTCGTGTGCTTTACTAGGGACTAACAGTAAATCCAATGCACCAATCATGGATACCAATCGTATTTACAATTTACAGTAGGGAGCACTTGCACTGCGGCACGGATCAGCCGTGGCGCAGTGCCCTGAGTATCGGAAAACCAGCAAAACATCGGAGGCACATCAGCAAAAAGTGGAAGGGTGACTCACGCCAAGGTGCCAGGTCTAACATGTGTCCCCTCCAGCTGAAATGTGGGGGGAACTACCCTTCCCCAGGGAGTTCCACATCACTAAGGCGGAAAAATCTGGACAGACCGTCAGCGTTGGCGTGATCGGTGCCAGGGCGGTGTTCCACCGTAAAGTCCATACTCTGTAGAGAAATGGACCACCTCAACAGTTTCGGGTTCTCACCCCTCATTTGCATTAACCATCTGAGGGGCCTGTGGTCCGTCTGAACTCGGAAGTGAGACCCAAACAAGTAGGGTCTTAGCTTCTTCAGCGCCCAGACCACAGAAAATGCTTCTCGCTCTATTGCACTCCACCTACTTTCCCGTGGAAGTAACCTCCGACTTATGAAGGCTACGGGTTGGTCAAAGCCCTCCTCAGTCATCTGTGAAAGAACAGCCCCTACACCATGCTCTGAAGCGTCTGTTTGCACAATGAACTCCTTGGAGAAATCTGGGGCCAGGAGCACGGGCGCCGTGCACATGGCAGTCTTCAGGGTGTCGAAAGCCTTCTGACAGGTGTCAGTCCAAATCACATTCCTGGGCTGCTTTTTCGAAGTCAGCTCTGTCAAGGGGGTCACGATCGTGCCATAGCCCTTGACAAACCTCCTGTAATACCCAGTGAGCCCCAGGAAGGCTCTCACTGCAGTCTGGGTCTTGGGGGGTTCCCAAGCCAGGATGGTTTCGATTTTGGGCTGCAAGGGGGCTACCTTGCCACTCCCAACTTGGTGTCCCAAGTACACCACTGAACCCTGCCCAATCTGGCACTTGCTTGCCTTGATTGTGAGGCCTGCTCTGCGCAGGGCCATCAACACTTCCCAGAGGTGTCGCAGGTGTTCGGGCCAGGTGCCGCTGAACACCGCGATGTCATCCAGGTAGGCGGCACTGAACTCGTCCAGTCCCGCCAACACCTGGTTGACCAATCTCTGGAAGGTGGCAGGGGCATTCTTCATTCCAAATGGCATAACCCGGAACTGGAAATGCCCATCTGGTGTAGAGAATGCCGACCTCTCCTTTGCCCCATCGGTCAAGGCGATCTGCCAGTACCCAGACGTTAAATCAAACGTGCTGAGGAACCGGGCAGCCCCTAGCCGATCAATGAGCTCGTCAGCTCTGGGGATGGGGTGCGCGTCAGTCTTCGTGACTGAATTGAGTCCTCTGTAGTCCACACAGAACCGTAGTTCGGGTGTGGCTCCCGGCGCAGCAGCCTTCGGAACCAAGACCACGGGGCTGGACCAAGGACTGCTGGAAGACTCAACCACCCCGAGGGCAAGCATCTTGGAGACCTCCTCCTTGATGCAGGCCCGTACCCTGTCAGTTACCCGGTAAGCCTTATGCTTCACCGGTAAGCTGTCTCCAGTGTCCACATCATGGACGCACCAATCTGTGACACTCGGAACCAGGGAGAACAGGTCTGGAAACTGTCCCAGCAGCTGGCGGCAGTCCTCCTGTTGTTCGGTGGTCAGGGAGGGTGAGAGGTTAACTCCATCCACTGACCCATCCTTCTCACAGGCCACCAAGAGGTCAGGAAGAGGCTCCGACTCCTCCTCCATTCCGTCATCGGTTGCCAACAACATGCCCACTTCGGACCTTCGCAAGTGGGGCTTGAGGCGGTTGACATGTAGGACCCGCAAAGGATTCCTGGGCGTCTTCATGTCCACCAAGTATGTCACGGGGCTCTTGCGCTCCACAACCTCAAATGGTCCTGTCCACTTATCCTGAAGGGCACAGGGCTCCACTGGGGCCAAGACATACACCTCCTGTCCAGGCTGAAGCTCGACCAGAGTGGCATTCTGATCGTACCACCGCTTCATTTCTTCCTGGCTTGCTTCCAGATTTGCCTCGGCAAGTTGTCGGAAGCGTCTGGTCTGGTTTCTGAAGGCCAGCATGTAGCTATATACATTCTGGGGAGGTTTCCTGGGAGATTGCTCCCAGCCTTCCTTTACCAAACTCAGTGGTCCTCTCACGGGGTGACCGTACAGCAGTTCAAAGGGGCTGAACCCTAGGGACTTCTGTGGTACCTCGCGATATGCAAACAGCAGGCATGGCAAGAGGACGTCCCACTTACGCCTCATCGGACCTTCCAGGCCCATTATCATGCCTTTGAGGGTTCGGTTGAATCTTTCAACCAACCCGTTACCTTGGGGATGGTAGGGTGTGGTGAACTTGTACGTTACGCCACACTCCTGCCAAAGGGACTTCATATATTTCGATATGAAATTGGTCCCCCTGTCGCTCACCACCTCTAGAGGGAATCCTACTCGCGAGAAAATTCCCATCAGTGCACGCCCCACCACGGGAGCCGTCACTGTCCTCAGAGGGATGGCTTCAGGGTACCGGGTGGCATGGTCCACCAAGACCAGGATGAACCTGTTGCCCATGGCTGTCTTGGGGTCCAGAGGCCCAACGATGTCAATACCCACTCGCTGGAATGGCGTACCGACCACAGGGAAGGGTTGGAGGGGAGCCTTGTGCTTCCCTCCCGTCTTCCCACTTGCCTGGCAAGTCGGACAGGTTCTGCAATAAGCGTCTGAGCTTTTATGTATTTGGGGCCAGTAGAAGTGGGTGACAAGCCTGTCATAGGTCTTGTCCATCCCCAAATGTCCTGCTAAAGGTACATCGTGAGCCAGACCCAGTAGGAAGGCTCTGAATTTCTGGGGTACCACCAGCACACGGGCTGACCCAGGTTCAGCAGCCTTAGGCTCCGAATACAGGAGGTCGTTCTCCCAGTACACGTAATGTGTTTTGGCCTGAACACCATTGGCCTGGTCTGCAGCCTGCTGCCGCATACCCACGAGAGAAGGGCATTCTTTCTGCTCCCTGCAGAATTCCTCCCTGGAGGGTCCTCCTTCTTGCTGCCAATGGGTCAGCTCAGGCAGGTCCCCCAGTTCGGCGATCTGTTCCCCTGTAGGCTCCAGGGCATCCCCCTCAAGGTCTGCCTCCTCCTGGACCGTAGGAACTTCAGGGGCCGGTTTCCCGCGCCCCCTGCGCCTTCTCCCTAAAGCCGGTTCCTGGGCCTCTCCATCAGGCCCCAGGACCTCTCAATCACCCCTACTGGCTGCCATCGACCGGGTGGTCACGCACGCCCAGTCAGGCAGACCCACCATCCGCAGGTGAGTCGCTTTCTCCACCTTTTCCCAAGGGGAGTGCTCCAAGTCGTTCCCTAGCAAACAGTCAACAGGCATGGTTTTTCTCACACAGACCTGCAGAGTACCAGAGACCCCCCCCCCACTCGAAGGGAACTTGAGCCATCGGACACTGACTCTCAGAATTATCAGCGTTGATAACCCTACAGTAGGCATGGGGTACAACCTGCTCTTGAGACACCAGGTGCTGCCTCACTGCAGTCACACTGGCTCCTGTGTCTCTAAGAGCCTCAGCTTCCTTACCATTGATGATCACCACCTGCCCATATTTCTTAGTGTTAGAGGGCAGGTAGTTCGTAGGGATCATCTAACTGTCTCCTAGCGAGACTAGGGTCATGTGAACGGGATCTCCACCCCCCGGGACCATCATTTCTTCTCCCAGGTGAACGCTAGTCACTTGTCGGGGCGGAGCACCAGTGGGTGCAGGTTTTCCAAATAGGCGACACTTGGGGTCACTGGATATGTGCCCAGGCTCGCCACATTTGAAACAATTGAAGGGCCCCTTTGGAACAGGTTTACCTGTCGGGGCCCCGTTCTGCTTCGGGGGTGGGGGAGGCTGAGAACCCTGCTGCGGATTCCCTTGGGAACTACTTTGGGGGCCTTTTTGGAACCCTTTCTGTTTTCCCCCCTTGTCCCCCACACTCTTCTGCTGGGGACCCTGCCCACCTTTGGCGGAATCTCCCACGGGACCCTTGTGGACCCTGGTGCTGAGCCAGCGGTCCGCCTCCTCAGCAAGCTTCCTCGGGTTGGACAGCTTGCTATCGATCAGGTGTTGGCGTAACTCAGGAAAACAGTGATCAGACAAGTGCTCCCATGCAATTAAATCAAAGAGACCTTGAAAATCATTCACTTTGTTACCTTTCACCCAACCATCCAGTGCTCTGCAAAAGTAAGTCACATACTCCACATACGTATTCCCAGGCCGCTTAGTACATCCCCTAAACTTCTGTCTATACATTTCAGGGGTAAGCCCGTACCTGTTTAATAAAGCTTCTTTCATGTGGGCATAGGATCTCTGATTCTCAACGGGCAAATCTAGCAAGGTATCTCTCCCTTCGCTAAGGAACCTTCCCCACAACCCCGCTCCCCAATCCTTGTCAGGGACCCGGTGGGAGGACATGGCTACCTCGTATGCCCTAAACCACTGTCCTATGTCATCCCCTTTAAAGAACTCCTTAACTACGTCCTTCGGGATGTGCACTCTTGACTCTACCTGCACTGGCGATGTGCTGCCACCAGAGGGAGGCCGATCCAAGTCTCTCTCCTTGAGACTTATCTCCCTCATCTTGATTTCGTAATCCATCTGGTGCTTTCGCTCTTCCAGCGCCATTCTTTTGGTTTCCAGCTCCAGCTGGATTTTCATTTCTGCCAATTTCCTTTCGTGATTCCGGGTTTCCTTCCTGTCCGCCAGCTCCTCTGGCGACAGGCCTTTTCCAAAGCTGTGCTCGCTGTCTTGCCTCTCGAGATCGATCAGATCCCCAAGTGCATTCTGCTCCTCCGTCGCATTCTGCTCGGCGAGGACATCTTGCTCCTCCGGGGTTTTCCGGGACTCGATCCAGGCTTTCAGGGCCTTGGAGAGCTGGGTCTTGTTTTTGCAGCCAGCGTGCGGGACCTTGAGTTTCTTGCAAAAAAACTTCAGTTCGTCCCTGGAATATTTATCCACTTTGGTGGGGTCCCACTCCACCTCCAACACCTCGGAGGTCGTGGACTCCGCTCCATCCAGGCTCTTTGTGCCCGGCATGGTTTCTGCACTCAGAATCTTCTTTCAAAAAGCAAAGTCTGTGGTTTAGTAACTGTACCGTAATCCTTGTGTAGTGGTCAGAAGCTCAGGTATAACTATCGCAAGTGTAAATTCGAAAATCCTCACCGCTGCGTCCAATGTAGGAAGGGGGAGGCTCTAGTTGGCGCAGTGCAACACTAGCGACAAGCAGGGACTCTCTCTTCCTCGTCAGGGCTGAGGGTTACCTTCCAGACAACCTCTGCTTACCCTCTAGGTAGTGTGGCTTAAGCAGTCGTAGGCTAATCTTTGGGGCACATAGGGTTAAACACTTGCAACAGTACACCTTTACAACCAACCCACCACACAACGAGACCAGACTGTATTCTGTAAAAATATATATCTTTATATAGATTTTAAGCAGGCTTGTGAATACAATCAATATACTTTATGTAAAACGGTTGCAGGTTATTTGACTCGGGTTACCACAGTTCTTATGGAAGTTCTCTTGAGGCCCGTAGGCCGGTGTTACTCAAAGTTCTTGTGGAGCCGGCGGCTTCCAGGGGGATCTGTCCCACGTCGCGTTGCCTTCCCGGGGTCGCTGATCTTTGCGGCCCTTCAGCCGAGCAGGTCACTGGTCGTCCGGGGCAGCGGTGTTCTGTGGCGGCAGGGTCCTCTCCTCGTCGTCCGCTCCAACCCTGGAGGCGGCGGCTGTGCGGTGGTGGCAAGTGGCAGTACGGTCCCCAAGTGCAGGACGTACCCAGCCAAGTGCCGGTGCAGCTGTGGGCTCACAGCTGGGCTGTCGGGCAAGCTACCGACCTTGCGGATTCTCGTAGGGCAACTGTCCGTCTTTGCAGGTGAGTGACTGCTCGCTATGCAGTCACCTCGAGAGCTCGGACCGGACGGGTCCTCCTTTGCTTTGCTCTCGGGCTCCCGGTGCCGTTGCGGTCACGGTGTTCGGGCCAGCGGCGGCTGGTCCTCACTTTGCTTCCGCTGTTGCTTTGGGCCCCGGTCACGGTGGTCGGGAGGATGTTGATGCCTTAGAGGAGATTCCTCCGTCAGTTGCTGCGGCGATGGTCAGCACCCGCAGTCGCTTTCTTCCAAGGGGGTAGCGTCCACTGGTCCTGGGACGCTGGTCAGGGGGCAAGTTCAGTCGCAAGCCCTTGGAGATCTCTTTAGCAGAGTTTGGCACAAGTAGCACAAAAGTCTTTTCGTAGTCTTTTCGTCTTCCTCTCCTTCAGCAGCAAGGCACCAGACACAGGCAAGAGTCAGCACCCTTCCTTGTCTCTCACGGTCCTTCTCGTAGGGCAGAGTCTTTCTGTGGCCCAAACCGGATCTAATCTTCAAGGAGCAGGGCTCCTTCTTTTATAGGCCAATTCTTTTGTTCTCGCAGGCCAGGGGGGCCTTTGCATAGCCACTCTCAGTTCTGGAGTACCCCCGCGGGTGTACTCCGGCTTCTGCTTTCAGTGTGAGGGGCAGGCGCATCAGACGCCCCACAGGAGGTGGAGCCAGCATTGTCCGGACAGGGGTGGCCAGAGTACCTTGTTGATGGGGGCTTCGCCCTTCCTGGGCCAGGTGCCGGCAGAGTCATCCGCCGCTCCCCAGGAGGGTGGAGCCAGCATTGTGGTGGCCGAGCACAGTGACAGCTCGAGTCAAGAGGCACTCCTACCTCCCACTAAGGTGTAATCTGCGCATTCACCACCTGTCATCCCTCCAGCCCTGTCACTCACACATCCCAGACAGTCAGATACACACACCAGCAGAGGCGGCTGAAATGGTTAAGCAAGCAAATGCTAACTTTCTAAAAGTAGCATTTGCAAACCCAGGATACTGAAATAAACTTGCCTACAAGAAATATCTCATTATCCTGAGTTCAGGCATACTAAACATGACTCACTACCATGCTCCTTGAGCCTGCGGGGATTATAGGGTGTAATAACCCTCGCAGCTCAGTCTGGCCTAATGGAGCAGGTAGCCTTCAGTAGTGAAATACGGTCTTCTTGTAAGTCACTACTAGGACATGCCACGCACATCCGGGCTTGTCCTACCTTGCACCTACAACGCACCCTGCCCGCAGGCCTACCATAGGGGTGACTAATATGTAGTCAAGGGAAGGGTCGGTGCTGGCAAGTGGGGACACTTGCCCAGCTAGCGTGACAGTACGAGACCGCACGCGGGTTCTGCGGTCGCAGTTCCCAGACACATCTTTACGGCTGCTTCGGTGGGTGGCGCAACCAGCGCTGCAGGCCCACCAGCAGTATTGGCATCTACAAGCCCCGGCACTCTCTCGTGCGCTTTACTAGGGACTAACAGTAAATCCAATGCACCAATCATGGATACCAATCGTATGTACAATTTACAGTAGGGAGCACTTGCACTGCGGCACGGATCAGCCGTGGCGCAGTGCCCTGAGTATCGGAAAACCAGCAAAACATCGGAGGCACATCAGCAAAAAGTGGAAGGGAGACTCACGCCAAGGTGCCAGGTCTAACAATCGGCATATCTGTAACCAACAGTCACATAATAATTTCCCTTATAATGAGCAGTGCTCTTGTGACTGCATGCTGTGCAGGCATCTGCAATGTTTTAAGGAGTCAGAATCAGAGTCAAAATCACTTTATTCGATTATTTTAAAATCATAAAAGTATGCTATACCTATACATGATGACTTTCAGAATTATATAATATATAAAAACGATTTGATAAAAACAATACAGTACATGGATATAAAATCAGCGGCCTATATACATGGTTCTAGGAATTCTTTTTTTGCAAAAGTATTCATTATCTAATACCAATTTTTTTCTGAATTTGTAGCGTTATTAATTCATTACATACATGGGAATTCATTTATGATAGCTGTGGCAGTTAAACATTTTTCGGTTCCAATGATGTAATATCCCTTAGTCTGTTCCGCCTAGCACGGATAGATGCTATCAAAAAATTTGCAACCCCAAACATCACTACTGGGGACTCCATAAGTTGTAAATATAGCAGTGCAGGTTTTAACTGTATAAACCCCTTATCCCTTAGCAATGGTACAATATACTTTTTCCGTCCTTCCACAAAAAAAGGGCAAAAAAACATAAAATGTATTAGATCTTGGTCAGAGAAACTATCGCATTTACATGGTTCATTCTCCATTGGTCTACACCACTTCACGTAATAGCCCAGCAAAAAATGTGCCTGATTAAAACGAAATTTTGTTAAAAGCCACCGATGGTAGGGTCTAGTGACAATGGTCAAGTAAGATTGTATGGACATTGTCATAATCAGTGAATAATGTACCCTTACTGTTGGCTTAACAGTTTCTCTGGCTTCACGTTCTAATTCTCTGTTACCAACAAAATGTTTCTTTACCCAAGGAATATCATCCTTGCTTAGGTTTTCAGGGTTAAGGTATAATTCAGGCCGACCCAGTTGCATTGCTGTGGCTTTGATAAATGACAGCCACTGGATAGCCTTTGCTCTATCCCATCCCATACAGTCCTTAATGATCTTGTGGTTTAGTGTAAGCTTTGGGTTCAACCATGTTTTGATCCAAAACAAGAGTGGTGCCATGTTAAGGGTATCCTCAATGTAACCCAGCGCCAGTTCCATATGTGCTGCAAAAGATGATGTGGAGTGGGGCAGCCCTAGGAGTGAACGCAGGAATTTATTTACCTCTCTCTGTATTTGGGCAGAGTCTTTATAGCCCCATATCGCTGCTCCATACCTTGCTATGGCTATAGTTTTAGCTCTATATATAGCAAGTATGGCCTCTGCTGGCTTACCACCCAGTCTTTTTGCGAAGCCTAATATAGCAGCCGACGATCTTCTCACGGCAGCTACTTTATTAGAGACTTGGGGTGCCCAGGAGCCCATGTCATCAAACATCACTCCAAGGTAGGTGAAGACTTTAACTCTTGATAATACTACACCGTTACAGGAGAGTGTTTTAGTATTAGTCTTCCCTTTCCCCAGGGACATAACATGGGATTTCTCCATATTTACCACAAGATCTATATTATGCATAAAAGCCCCAAAGGAGTTAAGAAGATGTTGTAAGCCGATGGAGGTCCTTGATATCAGGACCATATCATCAGCATACAATAAAACAGGCAATGCCCCCCCCCCCCATGTGTGGGACATCAACGGTAGCTGTAGCCAAGGTATTTCCTAGTGAGTTGATATAAATAGAAAATAGCATTGGGGCCAAAATGCACCCCTGGCGCACACCTCTACCCGACTTAAAGCCAGCAGTGCACTTCCCCTCTTGTGTCATGCGTATTGACGATTTCAGGTCTCTATGGAGTACTGCCTGGAAGTTCACAAGGGCCCGATCCAAACCCAGATCCAAGAGCATTGTCCACAGCTTTGACCTTTGACCTTTGACCTATTAACTAGGTCAAAAGCTGTGGAGAAGTCCATGAAGGCCAGGTGAACTGACCCCTTGGACGCAACAGTATATTTATTGATTATAAGATGCAAGTTTAGACACTGAGCTTCTGTGCCTCTCCCAGTTATGAACCCATACTGCGCATTACACAAGATATCGTTGTTATTAGCCCATGTGGAAATTTTTGCCAGAATAACTTTCCCTAATATTTTAAAGGAGGAATCAATTAAGGATATCGGCCTATAACACCTTGGATTCCCCCTTTGGCCCTTCTTAAAGACAGGGATTATAATGGACAGGGACCAAGATGTAGACAATCCAGTGTTATCTGTGCAGGCTATATTAAAGATATTTGTAAGGACGAGGGACCAAATATAGGGATTGGCTTTATACATATCTGCCGGCACCCCATCTGGGCCCGGCGCCTTATGTCCCGCCGTGTCATCTATAGCCTTCTGCACTTCCTTAACTGAAAAGCTCAAAGGGGGCTCTGAGCGCTCAGGTATTTTGGGTGTATAAGGCTCTACAGCGATATTACTAGCATAGATTTTCTCGAAGTGGTCCAACCATTGCCGTTCTGTGATATTAAGCTCTAAAATGTCATTTTCTTTACCATTAAAAAGAGGCGTATTAACAATCGACCAAAATTTAGCACTATCCCTCAAGGTTGATCTTTCAAAAAGGGACTCCCATGCATTAGTCTTTATTTCATTCTTACGGGTCTCCACCGTAGTTTTATATTTTTTCCTTAACCTAGCCACTTCCTGAATATCTCGAGGTATCCTTTTTAGTGCCTCCATCAGGACTTTATGGGCTTTGGAACACTCCATGTTAAACCACCCATACGCTTTTTGTGCCTTATGGTTCGGCTTACACAATAGATCTAGAGCCACTTGTTGGCAAATTATTTCAAAGGCAATAGTGACATTCCCTCCATACTTTAACGGGTCTCAACAGGTATTTAATTCTTTACCCACTTTTTCAGAAAGTTCATTAAAAAAGTCATCTGGGATAATTTTGCTCCACTTTACCCGTCTTCCCTGGTCATGTACCCCTACCTTTAAGGGGTAATCTCTATTAACTTCTGCATTTAATAGGATTGAGTTATTGTTGATCACTTCCATGATCACCTGGTTGTGGTCGCTGAATGTTGTAGGTATAGCATTATAAAAAATAACATTACGTAACAAGCCTGGAGATACAAAAATGAAGTCTATTATAGTATTGCTGCCCCTAGCACTATATGTTGCCACTTTATCATTAATGTCAATAAACTCTCGCTCAGACAAATCTATGTCTGTCAATAATTCTTCCAGGGGAACCCCCTATGCCGAGTGTTGAAAATGAGTGTGGGGCAGATAATCCGCATCTACATAGGCTCCATATTGACAGTGCAAATTACATAGATGTGTATTAAAATCTCCAAGAAGGATGAGATGAACAAAAGTGGGTTGACCCTCTTTATAATCAGTTAAAAATTTAGCAAGTAAGCCAATATTCTCATTACCATAAGTGCCGTGTGGGGCATTATAGAAGTTGACATACACAATTTTATGCTTATTAGGCATAGTTACTTCCAAAGCCATATAGTTAAGGGAGGTGGTGTTTAATACCTTAATGACCCCCATATGTCCAACAGAAATTAGAAACATGAGCCCTCCTCTATCTCTCCCTGCGGTTGAAGCTTGGGCTGCTAGGAAGTATGATAAATAGCCATCTATCCAGAAATTACATTCAGTGTCCCAAGTCTCCTGTAAAGCTACAACATCACAGCCTTGATCTTCTCGAGTGTATGTATAAGGGGGTTTACCCAAACATAGTCACTGGGACCTGGGTTCAATAAATACTAGGAGGAAGGGGTCCCAGTGTGAACATAAAGCAATATACACAATTCAAAGAATTAATCGTCAAAACAACGAATTGATCCACAATGTTTTAATTCACAAAGGGATAGAGTATACACAACAAATTATCAAGCGTATTGGCGGTTATACAGTGCCCCGAGGAGGAAGGGAGGTAGTGATCAAGTGAGGATGTGGTGGTGAAAGGTATGAAGTGACAGTAAAATCAATCAATCGAGCAAAACAATATTGGCAGTATTACACACAACCAAAAAAGCCAAAGTGTTTGGCAAATTACATCAGATAAACATACTTCACAGAATACAATTAATGTTATGATGGTGGCGTGAAGTTGACACAAGGGGAGTAGTTGTCGACGTTTCGACCCTCTTATCAATGCAGGGAATAGTTGAACCCTTGTTTCGGGGTCTTCATCAGGACCAAAGGGGGGGGGGCAGGTAACCTAATCAGGGTGAGTAAAAGGAAATGCTGTTACTAAAGGGGTATTATTCCAACCTAATTAGTAATCACATAGGTAGAGGTGCATTAATAAAGAGATGGTTATTGAATGGATTCATTGCCACTCATACATAGATCTATGAGTCAAATAATACTATGTCGATAAGATCATAATGTCATCCTATTGGAACCATACAAGTAAGGATATCATTAATAACATGATCGTTACTAATGTGTTTTAGATCTGCATACACGTGGACATATGAGACATATTACCCCTTGTTAGTGTAGCGCAATTGGATCAAATCTCGCAAAATTAGAGACCGACCCGAGCGTGAGGGTCAGAGAACTGGCACGTGAGGTGGGGAAACCATTTAGTCAAGGTAAGAGATATACATAGGTAATCAATCAAGGGTACCTGAGTTTAGTCGAGTTGGAACTAGATTGACAAAGTTCTGTAGACAGAGATATTCCTCTAGGATGTGTCTGCAACAGAACGCATACATTGAAATATGTACAGCCGACTGATTAAGGTCTATCACAATGGCTTGGGGAGAAACAGGCTTACCTGTTGGAAAGAGTTATCAAATTGATCGTTGATTGTGACGTAGCCAGTAGATGGACCGCGCCTGAAAATAGAACAGGCGAACTGATTAATATCAGGACACACCGAGTGGTTACGTTTAGACAACACATTCCTAGATACGTGCTTTCTAGATTCAACATGCTGTCGCTTACCATCAATGCAGACAGTGTTAACGCGTATCCGTTACCGAGCCGTATTTAGTCCAACTCCGGAAACGCGGGAAATGAATCCACGATAATATCTATAATGGGGAAAGCGGGGAACCATTGAGTAGTTGCCCGAAATGGGAACTCCCAGGCAGGTGTGGCAGGGTATGGAAAAAGGGAAACTACTTACTACTGCCCAGTAAATCAGGAGGCTCCGTTCGAAAACACAAACTTGAGCCAGGTTTCCTGTTAGTGATATCGCCATGGCAATGGTATCACGTGACGCCCAAGCAGCGTGTAGAACTCGAAGAAAGACTATAGATGTGAGTTAGACTTGGTGCAAGGCTATTGATAACTTCACCCCGGCAAGAGTCAATACAACCGGACATAAATAGATTATTAAACATATTTATAAAAACGGCAAGGTGTTCATTAATCACGGGGTATGTGTTACCATTAATTATTGTGTGCACCTACATCGATGTAAAGTAAATAGCAAAATCATGTAAATAGTGCATGTCATATATATAACACTACATATTAGTACAATAAGACCAACACCATTTCTATGCAAAATTGCTATATCGCGTGCTATCCCTAGGGTAAAAATTGAGCAGACGTATAATTGCATATTCAGTCTATGGGATAGAAATTAAGCAGACGCTTAGACATTACATATTCAATCTAGGACAAATACATGGATATGGCGTACCTCTCCGACATGAGGGTAAAGGCCATTTTACTGGTACAGAGACTGATAGTTTAGTAGGCCATCTGATTGGTACAAAAGCAAAAAGTTTGATATGTCTCAAATGGAAGGGTCAAAGCCTGTTCTAGTGATGTTAATAGATCTATACAGCCACAATCTAGTGTGGCGTAGGGATTTAATAAAGGTGGGGTCTTAATACAATGGGCATTACGTGATGATGGAAGGGACCTTAAGGTAATGTGGCCAGTTGTGAAAAGGAACTGTCTTGTTCATTGAGGCCAGTGTCGATTGAATCAAAAGAATAAATCCATTTGAGTTCGCGTGTATTGAGGATATCAGAGATATTCCCCCCACGTGGTCCCAATGTTGCCTTTTCAATTACCACCCATCTCAGACTTTCTGTGGATTTTGGGTAAGGTATATAGCGTGGCCAGGCGAGGGTGTTTTTTATTCAGGAATTGAAATTCATTGTCAGACAAAAAACCTTGATCGAGGCCGGCCTGGGTCAGTTCCAAAATTTCCAGGGCGATGGCTTTGGAGGGATCTGACCTCAGTAGTTGGTAGCTTGAGTCATCATTCAATTGGCGTAAGATTTCGGATTGGTAGGCGGAAACATCTTGGACAACAATTGCCCCGCCCTTATCCACGGGCTTAATCACAACTTTCGTATTCGTAGATAGTGACTGTAATGCTGCCTTTTCAGATTTGCTGGTATTGTACCTAATGTAGGTTTTATCCTGGAGGAGTTGTTGCACATCTTTCCAAACCACTGCTTCGTAGGCTAGGATTTTGTTTGACATAGTGTTGGCATAGTGAACAAAAGTCGAAGGTGGTCTAAAGCCCGTCACTGATGGATTGGACTGCGCTTCTGCATTTCGGAAAAAATACTTAAGTCGGATCTTGCGAAAGAACTTGTAGAGTTCAGTTCGTACAATGAAGTTATCTGGTTTGTGTGTAGGGACATAAGAGAGTCCTTTGCTTAGTACTTGTTTTGGCGATTAATTCTTTGAATTGTGTATATTTCTTTATGTTCACACTGGGACCCCTTCCTCCTAGTACTTGATCTTCTCGAGCCATATTCTATCTTCCCTTTTTGAACGAAGACCAGCCATGTTCCAGCTCATAAGTTTCACAGCTTTCCCTCTTACCTCTATGTTAGTGGGGCTACATTGTATCTGATTTTCCGAACTCGCAGAACAGGTCAGTAAAGGAGCTTTAAAACTTGTTCTCCATTTCAGATGGGTGATCTAGAGAAGGCCATAAATCCCTTCTGGGATAACTGTTCAAAATCAAAAACATCACCAAAGCCATTCTGACTATTTGTGAAAATGGTCACTCTCTGCGGTTCAGAGACACAGCATGCTCTGGTAAGAGCATCACACGTTAATGCAGGGTATAACATAACTACCTCTATCATATCCTTTCTCCACCTCCTCTGTTCTGCTTTCCACCTCACATCAGCATAAGTACAAAGTGCCTTTTTAGCTCTCTCCTGATACCTCTCCTTCTCTTGGGCATGAGCTGCACACACCCAAACACTGAGCACTTCAAACTGTGTAGGTCTAGGCTGTGGTTACATCTCATATAATATTCTCCTTAAATTGTCAATATTTCTCACATTTAGTGTACAATAGCATGGAAATGCCAGCACACCTTTTTTCTTGTGATCTTATGCCATTGTTTAAGCCAAATACAAGTGTGGAGCCCTATGTTTATCGCCATATAATGACCTGCAGTATCTTCTGGTGGTGCCTTTTCTTCTTCGCTAATGGGTGTTGACACATCTCCCCATATCAAATATTGTATGACTTTAAAACATTTCATTTTCAGGTCAGAATGTTAATAATCACAATTAGAATTTTGTTTCCAAGCAGGAGCTAACAGTTTACTTACAATTCTCTTTCTAAAATCAACAACCAATACCAGCGCAGCACTCCGTGGCATAGACAACTAATAAAAGCGTTGTGTTACAGCAACCAACCAATCTCAGTGTGGCACACAGGGACATCATCTCACTCACTGCAGCAGCTCACCCTCCTTTACAACCTTCATGAACGCACCCTATTCAGCAATACGCATGCAAATAAATACAAAGCAATTGTTAAAAATAACTTCATCTGCTCCACTGAAGAAATCAACAGTATTAAATCATACAATAAATGATTCAGACATATTCAGGCACATTTGAATGAAACCTCAACCTGCAGTGACTCTCCCCGATTAGTACAGCTTCCCCGTGCACAAAGGGTCCACCACAGTAATCAAACCTCACTATCACACAGAAAGATAAATGTTCCTATCTCAATTGTGCTGTTGATGACGCCTCACAGCAAGCACCACGACTTTTAGCAGACAATTACAATACAGTGTCTTATACACTTTTTACCAAAATCCAGGGATCTTAGGCCTTGTTGGACCCAATAACAACTTCAACTTCTCCAAGTTAAGTGCCATATTCACACACCATTCCAAATATCTCACAATTTTTATAAACAAATATAACATTTTACTACCCATGCTACCACATCATGTTCCTTTACAACGCAGTCATTACAACAACTGCATTGTAAGAACAGGATACCTTTACAGCACAAGTCATTACATCGACTTGCTATAGAAGGCGTGCTGGACTTACGAATAGTATAATTTACTATTCCAACTCCAGCCTGCGCAACAGTAGGGAAGGTGTTGGAATAGTAAATTATACTATTCCTCATGGTAGAGCGCCCCATATAGCAAGTCGATCTAATGACTTGGGTTGTAAAGGCATCCCGTTCTAACCATGCAGTTGTTGTAATGACGGCGTTGTAAAGGAACTGCAATATGATGACTGCGTTGTACATGCTGTCTCCCCTATAAACACCACACGCTAAGCATAACCTATTAAAAAGCGCAACCCTGTTAATACTCACACCTCCACTGTTACAGCTTTTTCTCAAACTGCTGGAACTTCACGGATTCTCCAAATCAAGACAGGCACTAGGGCTAGGTTTGGGTCTAAATTATTCTAACAAATTATCCTAATTCTATCCTAACCACCGTTGTATAGCATCTGTTAGAGTACCAAATCCTCTGTTCTTATTTCATTTCATTGAACCTTTTTAGGAGCCTAAGAAATAAAAGGGAGTTAACATCATCCACAATTACAATTTACAGTGTAATCAATGTGGCCACACAGTTAGGACCCAATGTCGGTAAATGAGATTAAGCAATTGTTTATTACAAATTCAAAGCCAAACGGATGTACACAAGTCTCAAAAATATATCATAAAAGTACAGAATCACTACCGGTAGGCTGAATAATCTAACAAAATTCATCCTTAATAACATAATGCATACAAGAAATTTGGTGATAGCAATGCAGAAAATAGGGTATAAAATGTGATGATCAGTATAATATTTGCGGTCCGCTTGCCTATTATTCAAGAGGAGATCAAAATCTAAAGTAAGCCTGAACTAAAAGCACTGATTGGGTAAACCCTATTCAGATCCACTAAAGAAGGAAGGTGCCAGCATAGCAGAACTTCTGCAGAAGTTAGCCTAAATAAAGAGCATTGGATAACATAAAGCCACGCAACAGTGATAGTGCAGAGGTCTATATGCCTCAGAGTCTGAAAGGAATCTGACTAAGCTGAAGTGTGATCACCAACTAAAACCCACAAAACAACATTTGAAAATCTCATTTCATGTGTCTGATTACTTTCCACCATCACACTGTAAAACTTGGCAACTACACTTGAAACCCCTTTTCTTTAGTCCACCCTTCAGAACATCCTTGGATTCATCTTGTCTTCCAATTCCACCCAATTCCACATGGACAGTAGTTCTCTCATTGTTCATTACAGCTGCTCAGCCTCACCAAAAGTACTCCTCCCAAACCTCACTATCTCTAATGCACAATATGCCTTTCTCTATTCATGAGGTCATATGACTGCACCTACAGAGGAGAGAAAAACATTGCACCGTAAGCAAGTTCTCGTTGAAAGTTAAACATTAAGAAATCCAAATAATTAGGGCCTTTGGTCAAGTTTATGTGGGAAATATTTCAGTGCGCATTTAAATGCATGATTATGGATACAGCAAACAGTTATAATATATATGCAGAGTACTATTTGAATGAATATATAAGAGTTAACAACGTTATTCAAACCACACAAATATAGATATATATAGCAACAGTAATTCAATGTAAATTGATACTTGTATAGCGCACTACTCACCCGCAAGGGTCTCAAGGCGCTTGTACGAATACCGCTGTGGAACCCGTCCTGGCTTTCCCTGTGAGGCGTCCACTCCTGGGCACCCCCAGGGTGAAGGCCGGGCATCCTTAGCGTTGTGGGGGCCGTTGTGGAGATTAAGCAAGCTATTGCCCAGAGTTGCAGAGTGGGACTCTATGATTAGAATAGGCACCGAGGCGAGAATTATCAGGTCCGTGGAATTTTGAGCCCAAGATCCGCCGATGCGGGGAATTGAACCCTGGTCCCGGGCTAGACCTCTGCATCAGGGTCTGCCGCTCTAACCATTGAGCCACACTTCTTCAATGTTACTGCAAGGAAAACTTCAGTATGCCCACTTGTATAAATGTCGAGATTACACCTTAAATGCACTTTCTGTAGCTGTTCATCACACCACATCACGCTAATGATATTAAAACACATGAATACATGAGTCCATGTGTAAATATATGGGGCCTAGCCAAACAAAAGGATGGAGCCAAACGTACACTGCTCCAACTCCATTCATAGTAATGCATATTATGGTGCTTGTTTTTTAAGGAAAATATGTCATAAATATGTGCTGTAATGAGTAGATGGTTATTTTTTATGTGGTTTGTTCGATCTCGTGAGCATCCTGCGAGATTCACATGGAAAAGCTTGTCACAAGGCATTTCCGATCCCACAAAATGCTCCCGAAAGATTTGCATGGAAAATTACTAGGCCTGCCACGAGATATTTTACGATCCTGCAGGAGTCTCACAGAATCGTATAGGGAGAAGTAAAAAAAACAGAAGGGCTACGTCTCCACCAATAGTTATTATTCATATTACATGGTTGCAGAAATGCTGTGATGTGATTGGGTGAAGAACCAGAGATAGCTCAGTTTTTCCTTGGTGGTTGGGAGGAGAAGGAAGTTCTGGTCAGCAGAAGTTAATTTATCTGGAGTTGAAAGAGACTGGTATCGCTGTTTTCATTTGAAAAAGAAGGAACTCCAAGTTCAGGTATTTCGCTTTATATTTCAAAAGCTTTTTTGTGAAGTGCCAGTAAGTAAACTAATGTTGGTACACTTATTCTAACTATATTTACAATGTGAAAAGTTGTGTGGGGAGGTCTAGATGTGTTAATATAGTTTTTGAGAGGTACAGACTAAAATGTAGAGAGATGTGAGCGCAGTATGCAGATTGTGTTAAAAAATGAAATGTACAAACTGTGTGCATTTGCAACTAAAAGAAGCAGTGTTTTTCAAATGATAAAACAAAGAATGTAATAACACAAGCTATACAGTTGTTATGAATCTCATTGTACATATGCTTTAGTCCCATGAAATGTTTGAGTGATGAGTTTACTATTTCTAGATTGAAAAGCTGGGGTGAGTGTTATCAAAGGTGTCTGAAGAGAAATGTGCTTTTATGAAAGAAGGCTTGAAAGCATGTTATAATTTATTTGTGAAAAAAGTACAGGTTATTTTGCCTTTTTTAGGAGGAAAATGGACAGTTGTCTCTAAGGAAATCATTATCTACTTACATGAGAAGCAAAGAAGAGATTATTTAGCAGAAGCAGGATTATTGTGTTGTTCAGTAATAACTACGTCTTTAAGAAGCAAAGTGTTTTCAGGTTGGAAGGATGTAGACTCACCTGAATAGTTGAATACTTCAGCAACACAAGCTAACTCTGGATGAGATAGGCTTTGTGGGCTATATACATAGATGTACTGCATTGCAGTACTTTATTGCCGCCTACCTGCCTTAACATAACACTAATCTAAAGACTCTTTGGCAGGCTAAGGTGGCTAAAATACTGAAAACATGTGCTACCCATAAAAAGCTAGTTCTCTATATAGTGCACTAAAATGAAGACCACTATGCAGAGAGTCCAGTGCGATCCTTATTGGTTTCCAGAGGCAAAAGTAGTCAATACTAACGCTCTATTTGTGGTAGTGTAGGTGAGCACTTAGTCTTATCAGAGGGTAGTGCTAAGCATTTGTTGTACTCACAGAGGCAATAAATAAGATACACACTCAAGAATAAATCTGAGACCAATTTATAAAAATAGCATCAATTTTTATGTAATTTGTACGACCAAGATCTTTGATCTACAGTAAATGTTTCAAAGATCAGATTTTTAAGAATTCAGAAAATATATCACTTTTGCGCGCAATTACGCACCACTGAAGTCAATAGGAAAAAGTAGAAAAATTCATATAAAATCAGGCAGTGCTTTCACGAAGTTCACCTTTTAATTTTAGGTCAATAGCATGACCAGGTCCAACGTTCCAACAGCAGAAGATCAGGAGCATTTCGGAATCAGCCGGAAGCAGGGTCCCGAGGGTGATGGTAGCTGGTGCACTATGATGAAGGGGGCCGCCAGGAAAGACATTGCACAGGAAGACTTAAAGGTAAATCCGGTGGGTCCCACTCAAGGGAGGAGGTCACATGGGTCTCAGGTCCACAGGAATACAGCTGGGTCAATGTTACTGGGGCTGGTCGGGCCAGGTGCAGAGCAGTTAGGTCAGCCATGCGCCGTGCAGCGAGACGTCCTCGCGGTCAGGAGCAGGAAAATTAGAGAGGCGGTTTCTGGACAGTTGGGCCACTCACAATGTGGTTCTGAGGGGCCTCAATGTCCCTTAACAGGTGCTTACTACTGTTATGGTTGGAGTCTGACCCAGACTCTTCTTCTTGCTGTTTGCGGAAGGTGGTCCTGTACCCCAGGCATTGGGAGTGTGCGGCTCCAGTAGATCCTGGTGTCTCCAAACTTGATGAGGGGACAGATCTGACCCTCCGGAGATGATGTACCTCTTTTTGGCGGGTGCTGCATCATGTGTCGTTGGGAATAAGTATGTTGGCAAACCAGACTTAGCAGAAATCTGAAGACTCTTTGGCAGGCTAAGGTGGCTAAAATACTGAAAACATGTGCCACCTGTAGAAAGCTAGTTCTCTATATATTGCACTAAAATGAAGACCACTATGCAGAGAGTCCAGTGAGAACCTTATTGGTTTACAGGGGCAAAAGTAGTTAATACTAACGCTCTATTTGTGCTAGTGTAGATTAGCACTTAGTCATATCAGAGGGTAGTGCTAAGCATTTGTTTGTCCCACAGAGGTAATTAATGATATACACACTCAAGAATAAATCTGAGACCAATTTATAAAAATATCATACATTTTTATGTAATTTGTACGACCCAGATCTTCGATCTACAGTAAATGGTTTCAAAGTTCAGATTTTTAAGAATTCGGAAAATACATCACTTTTGTGCGCAATTACGCACCACTGAAGTCAATGGGGAAAAGCAAAAAAATGCATATAAAATAAGGCAATGCTTTCACAAAGTTCACCTTCTAATTTTAGGTCAATAGCATGACCAGGTCCAAAGTTCCAGCAGCAGAAGATCAGGAGCATTCCGGAATCAGCCAGGAGCAGGGTCCTGAGGGTGATGGTAGCTGGTACACTATGATGAAGGGGGCCACCAGGAAAGACATTGCACAGGAAGACTTAAAGGTAAATCTGGTGGGTCCCACTCAAGGGAGGAGGTCACATGGGTCTCAGGACCACAGGAATACAGCTGGGTCTTTGTTACCGGGGCTGGTCGGGCCAGGTGCAGAGCAGTTAGGTCAGCCATGCGCTATGCAGCGAGACATCCTCACGGTCAGGAGCAGGAAAGTTAGAGCAGTATTTTCTTGACAGTTGGGTCACTCACAATGTGGTTCTCAGGGGCCTCAGTGTCCCTTAACAGGTGCTTGCTACTGTTATGGTTGGAGTCTGACAAAGACTCTACTTCTTGCTGTTTGCTGAAGGTGGTCCTGTACCGCAGGTATTGGTACTGTGCGGCTCCAGTAGGTCCTGGTGTCTCCAAACTTGATGAGGAGACAGATCTGACCCTCTGGAGATGATGTACCTCTTTTGGGCTGCTGCATCATGTGTTGTTGGAAATAGGTATGTTGGCAAACCAGAATTAGCAGTATGACTGCCTGTGGTTGTGCAGGGGAGGGATACCCTCACTACAAGGGAGGTTTTGGTGATTTCCTGAAGGCTGGAGGAGCTCTGGGGTTCTTGGAGTCTTCACAAGTTCAGACCAAGTCTGCACAACCTTGAAGTCCTTGAAGCAGCAGGCAGGGTTTTGCATCAATTTCCCCTGAAGCAGGGCTTCATTTCTCAGGCTTTGTCTGTGTCTTCTTGTCCATTGAATATAAAGTTCCAGGTCCAGGGATGCCACATAAATACAAAGTTTAGAGGCATTAAAGGGTAAGGCAGACAGCCAGTGGGTTACCTACATTTTGTGTGGCTACACCCTCTAAGTGACCACTTCCTGTGGGAACAGATACTACTCTTGCCCTGATAGGTTAATTCCCACCTCCCAAGATGGTGGATTTTCAGGAGAAGGGCTCACATTGCCTGCGACACCTTAGGGGTGGTGCTTCCTGAATGTGAACATTCCTCCTCATCTAGATAATTTTCTTGCCTGTCCTCCTGCCAAATGTGGAGCAGGACAGGGGGTGTTGGCATCTCCACTATCTGGGGAAGCCTGGGCTGTACTTCAAGGGTGGCGTCACCTTTCAAACTTCCCTCTCAGTAAGACCATTCCAGCCTGGAGGAGGAGTGAGGCACCTCCGCCCAGAGCAGGCTTTGTTTCTGATCTCTGAGAGTGCAGGCTCTCACCCCATAAGGTCAGAAACATGTCTGGTGGTGGCAGGCTGGCTATTACCAGTTATAGACCACGCCAATGCTTGCTAGGTTTCTTCAGGAGACCCTCTAAAAGGTCTCCTGTGTGCATTTATTAATAAATCCAACACTGGCATCAGTGAGGCTTTACTAAGACGAGATGTTTGGTACCAAACTTCTTACGGTACAGTGAAACCATCATGGAGCTAGGAAATTCGTAATAACAAGTATCCAGTCCATGTTCTCTCTATGGCTTTGCTGTGCACTTACAATCTACAAGAAAGGATCAGATATTGCAGGGGCATATCTTCTCATGCAGATATGTCCATACATTGGATATAGTGCACCCTGCCTTAGGGCTGTAAGGCCTGCAGTAGGGGTGACCTACTAAATCTCATGCAGTGTATGAGGGCATGGCACACTGGGCTGTATGCCATGGTAACTGTTCCGTTTTCGCTGCACCAAGACATGCTGCCTGCAACAGCAGTTGGTTTGGTCTAGGTGATAGGTTTATGGGGTGGTACATATATACGGGGAGATTTTAAGAATCAAAAAAGTATGAAATGCTGAATCTGAGTTTCTAAAACAGGAAACACACATGAAACACAATTTGTAGGGAGAGGGACTACACTGCCAAGGTTCTGAATTCAGCTGAAAAGAAGACTATCCATGGATCAGCTTATATTCCAAAGAAGACGGGATCTGTAAGCATAATTTTATTCATCTGATCACCACTTATAACATTTCCTGATAAAAGATAAAAAGTCTGAGGGATAAGCAATGGTTCCTCTTGAGAAATGACACAGTCTTAGCGCCTTCATCAACAGAAGATGGAAATCATGAGGAATTAATAAGACACATAGGGGCTGATTTCGATGTCGGTTGGACCGTCACTGACAGGCCATTGGTGGCGGTTGGACCGACCAACAGTCCTTCAGTCCAACTGCCGGATTACAATACCGGCAGTCAAACCACAAGCTGTCAGGGAGAAGGTGCCACCTCCGCCAGGATCTCAGATCCTTAAGGGGTGGCAGGCAGAATCGTAGTCTCGACAAGTGGTGGTGCTGAGGCAGGCACCACCGTCAGGTTTACTATAGCTCTTTCAGACAGCCCTTTCATGTTGGATAGACCACCATGATAAGGTTGTCAGTAACTAATTTTGGGGGCTCCAAACAGGGCCCCCATCCCTTGTGGGCCACAGCACAGTGGTCCAGGGGACACATGTGGTGCCTCCACACACCTCCATGCACTGTGTGCCATGCACCACATGGTGCATGACACTGAGTGCATGGAGGTGGAGAAGGTGTTCCCTTCCACAACAGCTTGTGCTGTGGCCCTCTTCTAAGGACACAGCACAAACTGCAGTGGCATGATGTTGTTGCTGACTGTTATTATGGCATTCGTATCGTAATGTGGGGGTTGGACCACCGACTGCCTGTCTGGCGGCCTCCTGACTGCTACGATGCTGGCCGACTGTGTGGCATCATAATGATGCCCCATAGTTACCACAGTAAGATCCATAAGCATGACACATGGCTGCTTAAATTCAGGGGATTTTGTAAGTGTGGACAATGTAAGGCCTGCAGACAAATATCCAACACCTTGGTGTACATGGCCATGAAAGAAATTTCGACTTATTTTTGAGTTGCACATCAGATTTTTAGATTTGCATCCTGCAGTGTCCCTGCAATCTTATCATGTTGGTGGTAGCATCTTCCCATTGAGAAACTTATTTTGGAACACCAACGTTCTCTAAGGAATCTGGATTTAACCTATCCTGTGGCCAGACATTTCTTGGTAGAACATAAGTGTGATGTGTCTAAATTGAGGTTCTTTGCCATAAATAGGATCAACAGAAGTGTATGAGCGGGTAACAGAAACAGGCAACTGAGGAACTTGAGTCTAGGAATATCCTGGGCCGGCAGGCTAAATATCCCAAAGGTCTGAATTAGGACAAATAATTAGAAGTCCATGTGAACTGAATGTCCCCTCTTCCCCCAGTATCAGTATCGTTGTTGAAGATTACACAGCATCAGTCATAAGGGTTTCTGTTTATGATATATTTGATGTAATGCATTATATGCAGTTTATGGCTCCTTTGTTAGGTTTCGACCTGGCGAGGGGCAAAAAACTTTTGTCTACAGTAGGGATGTTCGGACCGCCTCTGTTTCCCATTGGCTAGCTCCATAAATGGAGGCTAGCCATTGGGAGACAGAGGCTGTCAATCACGCTTTCTCGGGAAAACGCGATTCGGGGGCGTTTCTCTGACTTTTTAAGCCCCGCCCCTTTGTCCTGGGCCGCGCTGTGATTGGCTGCCGGCCCGGGACACCCCTGTGACGTCATTTCCGGGCCGCGCTGTGATTGGCTGGCCGGCCCGGGACCTGACTTGTTTACTTCTGTTTTTAGGTTTCGTCTGCACAGTTTTTGCCTGTCTCTGCATCCTTAGAAGACATTAGTGTTTGCAGCCTCCCCGGCGGTTAGCTTTCCATAGAGTGCTATGGTTAATTTAATGTATATCCAATTACTAACTTACACAGATGGTTGCTTAGGGTGACCTTTTCAGCTTTAATTTGCCAACATTAAAAACAAAATCACAATGAATTGCTCCAACTGAAACTGAACCCCAGGGCCAGGCATATGGAAACAGAGATAACTTTAATTTTCTGAGGTTGGTTCAAACTGCGAGTGGCTAAGGCTGGGGGCACGCGACTCTGTTCACGTGATTATAATTAAGTGCAAGCTTTCAAGAGCTCCAGGCAGGGGAAGGAGTGAAGCTCGTAACTTGGTTCGTGTGAACGGCGCACAGAGCTCCCAGCTGCTGCCCGGGGAGGACGTGCTTGCGTGGTGCGTCCCTCTCTCCCAGCGAGCAGCCCCGGGGTCCCTCGCCTGGTTCCCGCGCAGAGACGAGCAGCGGCGGCTGGACTCCGGCGAGTGCGCAGCTGCTCTCGAAACTGGGTGCGATTCCGAGAACAGGACGCTTTGCTTCTTCTTTTTTTGCAAGTGTGCTTTGTGGCTGAATGTCGGCAGTCCGGACCGGTCCGGAGAGCGCTGCAGCCGCTGCACGTGCTGCTGTCTGTCTGTCAGTCCGTCACTGAGAGGGTGCCCGGTCTGTGTGACTTGGAAGCTTTTTGTAGGCCTGACGCACAAGCCCATGTGGCTGCTTTCAGGAGTTCTGCTGAAGCTTTTAATTAGTGAAGAGAACTGTTGCACAGCACAATGCCTCGTGGTGCAAACCCCCAGTTACCCGTGGCTTTTGTAGTGAACGTTGCACAGCATGACTCCCCAATGTGCAAATCCCAATCCACCATACCAGTGGCTTCTGAGAACTGCTGCAGAGCCCCTTTGTACCTGGTGCAAATCCCAGTTCACAAGTTGACAATGGTTTCTGGGAACCTTTACACAGTTAGCTTTCCCCTGGTGTAAATCCTAGTTCACTATTACCAGTGGCTTCTGGAAGTGTTGCACAGCTCACATTGGTATAAATTCCAGTTGGCCTGTTACCAGTGGCTTCTTCTGGTTAATGTTGCACAGCTCAATGGCCCCGTTGTAAATTCATTTTGTTCAGTTAGAAATGGCTTAAATGTTCCACGTTGTGACCTAGCGATGTTTTTTTATAATTTGGTATGGGCCTCTCTAGGACCAAATTTTTTTTAGCGGTTGAATAGAAAAACCCACTGTATCCAAACAGAGCAATAATCAGTTCCCACCGCTAACTGGAATTAACCAGAATGTTTCACTCTAGCAGGTCAGTCGAGGGTAAACAAAACGCAGATAAAGCAGTCGAGCTTGGTAGAATCCAAGCCCATCCGGCCAACTGGAAGTTAGGTCCATGTTTACACAGCGCATATTTTAACACGCTTAAGGAGGCCACGTTGGTGCAGGAGGCGCTACATTGGAAGATACTGCACGTGGGGCTGCGCACGACTCGTGTTTGGCACATGTAATCGTACAACAGGCATGAAGTGTGTGTTCTAGTGCGGGGGGAGCCTCCATCAATCAGCATTCTTATAAAGCGCGGCTACTCCTGACCCCCCCCCCCACCTCTAGGGTCGCAAGGCACTGTGTTCACCAGGCATCTACAGTGTACTCGGAGTCCAGATGTTGCGGCACCTGTGGGCGTGTGATAGTCTGCACTTCCTCTGTTACTGGTGGTGGCGAGATGAGGTTTCAAGGCCGACTCTGAAAATCGAGCACTGCAAACTGAACTTTACTGCACAGCCCAAGCAGGGGAGGGTTTGGAATCTGCAGTAAAGTTCACTTTGCAGTTTTTGCTAGGGCAGGCTGCTAATATTTGTCCAGAGTTCTGTGCATCTTTATTTGAGGTTTCTAGCAGTTTCAGCGTCTGTGGTGCAGTTTTGAACTGACGCTGGCTGTTACATTTGGTCGGTGGTTTCCTGCATGCCGGCTTGATGTCTGTTTACGACCCAGAAGCTGTCGGATCCCAGCGGGCCGCTGCCTCCCTCTGTTTCTCACTTGTGTGCTCTTTTGCATGGTCTGGCACCTGGCCACTTCAAAGCCCTCCCCCCCTGATTTAATGCTGTTTTTAACGCGGAATTCCCCTAGTGCGTTATACCCAGGTCTCACCATGTTCCGCCTTCAGGCCAGCCCGGCTTTGTAAACAGTACTTTTTGGCACGTTAGCACTTTAAGAGAGATGCTTCTAAACAGAAATATAAAAGTACATGCATTCACTCTCCCAGGGTACCCGTCCACTGCTAAGTGAGGGTGCTCTCCTATAAACTGTATTTCACCCCTCGGAAGTGCTGGTACCCTTCCTTTCTTAATGACGTGCAGCTACTCAGAACCTGCCGCTTTAAGGCACAGTTTATAACGGGAAACCAGGTGACAAGGCTTAGATTAGTCACCCCCTGGGCGGGCTGACAGTATAACTTGCTATATGGAATCTATCTTCTCCTGTGTGGCCCCTTGTACTAAATATCTGTGGTTTCTAAAATTAGATTTGCCCACCTGCAGCCTGTCAGATGTCTGTCTACCTTTAGACCATTTGCAATTAGCAGACATGATTTTGCATACATCAATGGGGCTTTGGTACCCACCGGATTCTTCTATGTATATAAAGTGGAATACAGTTTCTGACCATATTCCAGTGCATTGGAAAAATGCGCACAAATACAATTGACGAAACACATCAATCAGTTTGATCTACTCAACCCTCATCAATCAGGCTTCAGAGCAGACCACAGTACAGAAACGGCTATGACTCACATAATTGACGACACCCTCCAAATCCTAGATCAAAACGATACCTGCCTCCTCATCCTTCTTGATCTCTCTTCTGCATTCTACACCGTCAAACATGAGAATCTACTCGATCTATTAAACACAAGATGAGTCTATCTGGAACTGTGCTCAAGTGGTTCACGTCCTTTCTGACTATGCTGTTGAGTCTGATTATGCTCCCACATGTACCTTCCCCACCCCAATTGTTATGTACTCACATGCTATTACCTTCGTCTGTAAAGCGCTCTGATATCTGCAAAGATCTTGTTCGCGCTATATAAAACTTTCAAAATAAAAATAAATAAATTGTTGTCAAGGGCTTGAGTGAGGACCAGGGCAAACATTTGCTCAACCCTTCTAGGAATTTTATCAACTTCAAAAGGACAAACGGCCGACTGGATTTGCCAGGATTCAAACCTGTGATGTACAAGTGAACACAGATATCTACAGTACAAAGACCGTGCCCTTCTCCCATTCTTTAGCTCACTCCTCATTCTCTTGCTCCCTTTTCTCTCTATTTTTTTTCACCCTTTCTTTCTTCCCCCAACCCTCTTTAATACTTCCTCTACTTCACTTTTATTCTTTCTACTGCTCCTTCTCTCCAACCCCAATTGTCCCTCACTTTCTTGATTTTTCCCAACCTCCTGCCCTTTCTCTCTTCGTGTGTTTAGCCTCTTAAAACAACGCTTTGTGGCTCCAGAGACCTATTTCTTTTAGAAAGGTATGAAGTGTTTGTTTAACTTGCCAAAAACATATTGGTAATGATCCTTTTTATGGGTGAACTAATACTTGGCTTTTCATCCACCTTTTACCTATTCTCTCCATAGCCGTACCAATTTCAAGCCTATTTATTGGGTACATGTATTTTTATCATAGTACCACCCCATTTACCTAATCTATCGACTTCATAATAAAACCAGTAACCCAATATATTGCCTTTATTATACGATTCATAACACTTCAACAGACTTTCAATAACGTATATTGCACAACTATTCACCGAAGTACAACTTACAACAAAAAATCGAATTATTATTATTAATCACATTATAGGCGAAATCTAATGCATTTACCAATGCTTGTTAATTTTGCCACTGATCCTGTGAAATGCAATCAAATGCTCTATATTACACTCTGTTTAAGCTTCTGTGTAAATATGATGCCTCGTGAGATGCTTTCTGAATATATGAAATAATTGTAGATAATATGCCTCATCAGTAAGCACTCGCCCACTCAGGCGATATTCCTTTCTCCTCTGTATCATATTGTGTGCACAGAATTGCGTTTTGAGGCTTTTGATTTGTTTGACTTTGCACCTTATTTGTTGCTGATTAGATTAAATGGTGAATTCCCCAATAAATTGGGCTGCCCCAGAAGACCAGTGGGCCCCCAGTTTGTAGTCTCAGGGCATTTTGACCCGAAGAGTGATTGTTCTATATCTATGGAGAAATCGGAGTGAAAACGTTTTATCAAAAATTAAAAGTTTTGTTGATGCACTTTTTCTAAAATCTTATAAAATTATGTAATACCATTCTAAATTGATACTTAAAATGTCTTTTGTATGTATTTCGTGCATTGTGCAATATTCATTGATGCAGTTGCTAAGTGGTCAGGTTCAGGTTCAGGTTTCAAGTCTTTATTTTGATTTTTAACAAATCATAAAAGACACGTTAAAATACAGAAGTAATCGAACAATTCAAATTTTTAAACAAGAAGACTATTTAAAAATAAGGAAAAAACAAACATCAATGAACAGATACTAAACACATTTTAAGACGAACCAAGAAAAAAGAGAGAACGAATAAAAAAAGCATTAAATATCAGTTGATGGAAAACCTGAGTAAAGTTAAAAAAGAGATGAATTATATTAAAAATACATTACAATTCATATTCATTATCAGTGAACCATTTCAGTGAACCATTTCTTGGTTAGTATGCAAAGAATGCAGATGGAAAATACTGATAACAAGTGATTTAAACGGGTACATATTCTATCAAGTTACGAAACAGTATGAGTGGGCCCAGGGAGCTATTACACATGTTTTAGCCTTAAGAGCCAGGCCCAACCCAAATATTTTGCCAGACTTACAACAAAGAGTTCGGAGGTGTTGGTTTTAAGCGCCCGAATGGCTTCCGCAGATGTTTTAAATGGTAGTTTTTGAAACAGAGGTTTTAACCATTTCTTTCGGGGAGCAGCATATCTAGGACAAGCAAAAAGAAAATGTCCCTCGGATTCATTATGACCTGGGCAACTTTTACAGTTGGTTGATGACCCTGTGGACCATTTGTTTGAGAAAGAGTTCAGGGGCAAAGACCCCACTCTAAACTGATGATACAGTTTTTTGTCCAGCGGTCTGGTTATTACATCCCAATAGGGCTCTCGCAATAGGTCAAGTTTGAATGTTAGAAACCGGCCTGTAAGACTATTATTGCTAGAGAGTAACACTCTTTTTAGACGGATCGAGGCCCAATACAGGGATTTAAACTTGTGCTTGGAGGGGAAAACATTGGATTGGGGGGATGACCAAAGATGTTCTAAGCCCATATCAGTGAGAATGGTTTTTACAGCAGAAAACTATGGAATTTTCCCGGATCCAGTGATAGACCTGACTTCTGCCAATTCTTTTGCAAAAAGAGACAGATCTGGAGACGTCCATATACGTCGCTACAGAGCCACCAGCCTAAATCTAGCCATCTCGTTGATAGGAGGGCACCCTAGATCCAGGCAAAGGGGAATAGAGGGGGTCGACTGTGGGAGACCTACTAAGTTACGAAAAAACTTACATTGGGTTTTGAATAAGTTAAGCAGGTCCATATAGCCCCAAAGATCAGCGCCATAAAGAATGGCGGTGGAGATTTTAGCGTCATAGATCCTGAGGGCCGGGAGAACCCGCTTGGTGGTCGATTCTTTTTGTTCTTTTATGAGGCAGCCAGTCAACCTTGCAAATTTGAGATGTTGGATGTTAGTTTGGTCTTTCCATCTCAAACGACTGTCAAGGGTAACCCCCAGATAGGTCATGGTATCAACTTGCTCGAGATTATCTCCGTTCAACCTCACGGAGCTCCGAACTGGTTGGTTTTTAGTAAAAACCATAAACTTCGTTTTCCCCACATTTACCACCAGGTTATTAATAGCACAATACTCCTCAAAGTGGTCCAAAGCCCGCTGGAGTCCGCTACGTGTTCTTGAGAGGAGTAAAGTGTCGTCGGCGAAGATGAGAAGGGGGAATCTCATCCCAGCCAACATTGGGGCATCAGTGGGGGTATCCATGAAGAATTTGACAACTTGGTCAATGAAAAGGAGGAAGAGTGTTGGGGCCAGGACACACCCCTGACGGACACCTCGAGTTACGGGAAATGTTTCCGTCACTTGTCCCTGGCCACCCCACCTTACCCTCGCATAGTTGTCCTCATGAAATCTAATAATGAGGTCTAGTAGTTCTAATGGACATCCCAAATTTTCCAGCACACCCCACAATTTGTCCCTTGGTACCAGGTCGAAGGCGGACTTCAGATCAATGAATGCAGCAAAGATGGTACCGCCGCCGAGCCAGACCACCTTCCAATAGATCAGGCAGAGTCTAAACACCTGATCTATGGTGCTTATTCCTGATCTGAAGCCCGCCTGCATGGGAGATAGAATGCTCTCTGTTTCGATCCATCCCTGGACCCGCCCCAAGACCATACGTGCTATCATTTTTTGTATAGAATCGATCAAACTGATCGGGCGGTAATTCCCTGGCATGGACTTGTCGCCCTTTTTGTTGCTAAGTGTTTCTTCAGTGTTGATTATTGGTTTGTATTTATGTTCACGGATAATGAGGCTTGCTCACCTTGGGAAATGTTTGTTGAGTTGTAACGCATTGGTATGGATTTAATCTGCTTAAATAAACGTGTATTTTGCGCACACCCTGGAGGCCCCATTCATTTTGGCCGTTGGTCAGAGTTTTGCACAAATATATATGTCTAAGGCATTTTTCACTTGAATAAAATATAAGTGTATGTGGGACTCAAAAAAATAATCAAGGGAGTTTCCATAAAAAAGTCTTCCTTGGTCACCTTGTGTGTCTTTAATGACCAAATGGCTCATTACGATGTTGGTCAGAGTTGCCTGCGACCAACATCACCGTGATCTCAGGATCGACTGACCTCGGTCAGTAGTCCCACCATTGCTGTTACGATGCAACCGCACATAGTGTGGTCGCAAGCTCCCATTTCTCTAGGGCAGCTTGTGCTGCGGCCAGAAACCGGCCGAAGCACAAGCTCCCAAGGAGAACTGGGAGTTTCTGTTAATCCCTGCACTGCATGACAGATCCCTTACGGAGCCTACCACACGGTGCAGGGATTAACAAGGGGGCATCATAGATGCCCCCAACCGGAGGCCACTGAGGCATAGGGGCCCGCTAAGGGCCCCCAATGTTGCTTTCAGACAGGCTTTTCATGTCGGAATATATGTATATCAAGTGATCAAGTGATCAAGTCCAGTTTTCCGGACGAAACGCGTCATGCTGCTGCCCATTTTGGAATAAAGCTTCACTTTTTGCACTCTTCATTTGTGGTCTGTACCTGTCTTTGCGCCGGAGTTCGTCTGAGCTCTTGTGCCTGCAGGATTGTGGATATATATATATATGAGAGCACAAGTTCCCTCTTTTCAGGATCTGCGTACGCGGTCAAAGCCTCCACGCCATCCACAAAATACGGACCGCCAAATCAGCAGAAGTTCTTGTTTATTCAATTTCACAAAGCCAGTTCAGCGACGCGTTTCGAGCACGAGTGCCCTTGTTCACGCTGCAGTGAAAAAATAAAGCAATCACAAGCCTTTTTTAAATGTAATGCAAAGTGTATGGTACCACCCCCTGGTGGTAACCTCCCGTGTCACGTGGATAATGACAGTGAAAAAAGACTATTGCTGCAGCGGTGATATCTATGAAACACATTATTACAAAACAGTCACAGGTTAAATCCAAAATTAGTGAAATGATAGCATTAGATTGTACAAATTAATAGAGAATAACAGGTTAAATCCATGATAACTCTTAAAATGTCAACATTTCTAGTAACATGGAGTCGTTGGAGTTAACTGGACTCATTACCACGAATGCATCATAATTAAATAAATAACAACAGATTGTATTCCTTTTTTGTGCTTCTGTTTCAGTTATTAAAACCTGAGATTAAAGGAACATGTAAACCACTGACTGTAATGTGCAAAATTTAGCAATGATTCAATAGCAGCAAAAGACAAATGTAAAGTGCATAAGTGGAAAAAGTGCAAAAAGAGGTGATTGCGACGAAAAAAGTGTCATAGTGCAATGTAAGCCGCATTGTAACCGGACCAGAAATGCCGTATGTAGATAAACACCAAAATTCAGAGCCCTGAATAAAAATGGTCAATAAATACAATAAATCATGGCAATCAAAGTCATAAATGGTAAAAGTTGGTATCAAAAAATGCAGTATCAAAAATTATTAAAAACGGGCATATATATAAAGAACACTATATCCCATATATTTACAAGGTGGGTGGACAAATCACATATATAACACCAGATTTGTAGAAAAGCAGCGCAGATGTCAATAGATGAATAAAGTGCTTATGAAGTGCAGAGTCAAAGATGTTCAATCTACACAGTGTCTCAAAAAGTTATACACAACTGTAATAGCGTCTGTTAAGTTTACACATATAGGGAACCTAGTTTGTGCAAATATATATAGTTCTGTAGATATTAGTGCTTGAGAGTTGGAAAATAGAGAGCAAATAAACATAAAAATATCTCAAATAGGGAACCTAACTTGAGATATGCATACTCGTGCATCCGATAATGACAAAAAGAATAATGTACAGAGAGCGAGAAAATTGATATGTAAATCAATTGAAAGGGGGGAGTCATTCTATAAAATGGTGCATCTCTTCGATGTTATTAAGCCCATTTGGCCAACGACTGTCGAGCTCTAGAATGAATCTAGATTCCAACTTTCTCAATAAAAGTTCTCTGTTACCACCTTTCCTAGACAGTGGTACAGATCCGATCACAAAGTAACTGAGGCAAGACAAATCTCTCTTGTGGATTAGATTGAAATGCCTGGCGACCGGATATGCCGGGTCATTATGGAGTATGGCTCGTAGATGCTGTAATATTCGCATATGTACCTGGAGTTTGGTACTACCGACGTACCTAAGTCCACAGGCACATACTAGAACATACACAGCGTGATCGGTTTTGCAGGAGTAATTGCCCAATATAGGTTTGGCTACAGAGCTAAAAGGAGTCGTGTAATGTGTAGTGGAAATGCCAAATTTGCATGCCCGACAGCTGGAGCATTTGAAGAAACCCCTAGATGGTCGTAACCAAGCTGCTTTAGTTTTTAATTCAGGTGCAGCGGTATCCAAATGGTTACCCATAGTTTTGGCTCTCCTAAAGGTGACCTGGGGAGCTGAGGGTAACACAGTATTAAGGACATGATCGCTAAGAACTATCGGCCAATTCTTGTTAAGAATGGCCTTGATTTTCCTTTCCTCCCTACTGAAGGTAGTGATCATGCGAGGGCCAGAGACTGGGGGCTCACTAATGGCATGGTTGTCTGTATCTGAAATGCTCACCGGAAATAGGCTCTCTCTTCTTCAAGATAGGGATTTGTTATAAGCCTTTTTCAAAATAGTCTAAGAGTACCCCCTTGCTTTTAGGCGGATAGTTAAATCTTTCAGGCATTGCTCATAATCGGAAGGAGAGCTGCATATTCTTTTGAGCCTTAACATCTCGCCGTAGGGGATACCTGTGATCGTATGCCGAGGATGCATGCTGGTGGCATGCAGTGTGGCATTTCCAGCTGTTATTTTCCTGTGTAGGGTGGTATTGATTTTGTTGTCTTTTATATACACTTCCACATCGAGAAATTGAATTCTCGTTTTTTCTACGTGAGCAGTGAAGTTGAGATTGAGGTCATTTTGATTGATGTTGTCAATAAATTCAAGTGCCTCTGCCCTGGTGCCATGCCAGGCTATGAAAATGTCATCAATATAGCGCAAAAAACTAATAACATGATTGTCCATCCATGTTTTGTGGCGTGTCATGAGGACCTGCTCCTCCCACCAGCCAATGTGTAAACACGCATAGCTGGGAGAGAAGCAGGCCCCCATAGCCACACCTCTAAGTTGTCGGAAAATTTCCTTGCCAAACGAAAAGAAATTATTGTGGAGACACCACTCCATCCGACTGATAATGACCTTATTGTGTTCGTAGAATGTGATGGAGCGCTTAGATAGAAAATGTCTCTATATATATATTCACTGAAAAAAACAAAGGTTTCAGGGGCATTATAGTTAGCTGGACATTTCACTCATACAAAACCATAGAAATTCCCCCGTTATAGTTAGTTCAGCTAACTATAACTCGCGCGCCTGCAATACACTGCTGATAACATCACATATGACGTGGTCAGTGACATCACTCATGATATCACTGATGACATCTCAAATTACATCACTGATGACATTATTCAGTGAATGTGTGTTTTTCTGAATATTAAATATGTTTTATATATGTATATCTCATGGTCGATGGAAGAATACAAGGTTAAATACGTGTCTAAATGGATGGCTTTCTTTTTGTAAAATTGATTGTATAATGGACTGATTAAGTGTTTCTTAGTGAATACATGGGTTAGTGAGTTATGTTTAAATACGTAAATATCTGTATCAGTCTCTAACTTTGTGTATAAGTTACTGCATGGGTTGGTGATTAACTACATAAGTGTCTATATGGGTTATTACTAGGTTTTTCAAATATCAGTAAGAGTGTCCGAGTGTCTGTATGGTTCAGTGAGGGGTATTACTTAGTGCATAGATGCATGAATGAGTGTGTCACTGTTTGTATGTGTTGAAGACAACATGTGTGCAGGACTGTATGGGTGGTTTGAGTGTGTGTATGGGTGTGTTAGTGAGTGAATGCCTGCCTCAATAGTGTCTTTATAAATAACTACATATATTTTAAACTAGTATATGTGAGTATTGTTGTATGTAAGTGAGTATATGTGAGATTGAGAGATGGGAAGAGTTCCTGTATGAATAAGTATGTGTTTCTATAAGTGATTGTTTAAAAGAGTAAGTATGTTTAAGTTTCTGTAGAAGTAAGTCTGTTGGTGTGTGTATAACTGTATATGCAAGTAAATGGATGTCTGTTTCTCTATTAGCATGAGTGACTATGTGTGTGAGTAACTCTATGGATGAGTGGCGGTATGTATAGGTGTATGAGTACATATGATGAGTGAGTACATATATGAGTGACTGTTTAGGCCTTTTGGTGAATGTGTGGATGTGGATGTAGATGTTGGAATTACTGAATAGGTTGTTGTAACTGGGATTGGTATTTTTTTTTTTTGTGAAATATTATTTTTATTGCAGGAATCAGCAAACTGTTACATATATTACCAGCATCAGAAATTCACTGAAACCAATTAACTGCATCCCGCCCACCCCCCGCAGCATGTTTTCATATACAATCGTTCAGCCCACAGTCCAAAAGTCGGGCGACAAAATCCAGTGGGGGCTCAGCAGGAGAGCAAAGCTGGTCCGGATGATCCACTGTCCGTCATCTGCTTTTCTAAACAAGCCCCAAAACCCAAAAGAAAATCCCACCCACAAAACACTAAATTACAAAGAAATCCCTCCCCAACCCAACCCCGCCATCAGTGTATGGTAGCAGCCGCAGTAGGATTCGTGAGAGGACCCAAGATGGGTGTGTCAGAAACAGAAAACGCCATCGCCTATCGGGACTCGGGGCGCACTGCAATCTCGCTATCCGAGTCGCTGGGGGCGCAATAGTCCCTGAGGGCCTGCACTAGTGTCTCCCATTCTAGCGCTGCCTCCTGTGCTTTTTCGTTACGCTGTCTCCCAGCTAGTTGGTATCTCAGCGTGCTTTCTCCCGCCGCCCACTTCAAGAGTTCGCTGTGCCACCTGCCCCCAGTCGGACCAGCTCGTGCCTTCCAGTTCCTGGTCACCTCTCGTTTGGCCAAGAGAAGCCCTAAACCAATAAATTTACTGGAAATTTTGTTTTTGGGGGTATGTGGAAACCAATGCAAAAGTCCCACCGCCGCATCGACCGATAGGGGTCTCCCCGTCACCTCCGTCAGGGTCTTCCCCACTTCCACCCAGTAGGAGGACAAACCCGGGCAGACCCACAACATATGAAGAAGGTCCGCCTCCGGCGCCGGGCATCTGGGGCAGGTTGCCGAGCCCGTGGCGAAGTACTGTTGGATTTTCGCCGGGGTCAGGTATGCCCGATGGAGTATGTAATAGTGGACCAACTGAAAACGGGCGTGGCGCGTCCCCTTCCAAGCTCGCCGCACGAGTTGAGACCAGGTCGCTTCCGGGATCTCCTTGCCTATGTCTGCCTCCCAACGGGCCCTCAGGGTCGTAAGGGGGGTCAGCCCTTCGTTGATCAATCTACCGTAGAGGCAGGTGACCGCCTTCACCGTGCCCGCGGACATCATGACGTATTGGCACACCGGAGACGTAGGAGGTTCCTCCTGTCCGCCTTTCCAGTGCGCCTGGATCGCTCGGACCAGGGCCGAGTGCAACAGGAAGTCTCCACGGGGAATCTCGAAGCGGTCAATGAGCTCCTGAAAGGGCAGGAGTACCCCAGCCTCATAAAGATCCCCCACCAACTGCAACCCCGCGTCCTCCCAGTCCGCCAATCGTGACCAATCACCACCATGGGGCAAGGCCGTCAACATCCCTAATGGTATTTCAGGCGCATATGGTATTCGCAATTGGCCCCGGGCGTGAGCCCGGTTCCAACACAGGCGAATGGTCTTCTCCTCCAGCGTCAGGTCTTGCAAGGTCAAACGTTGGCGTAGAGCTATGAAGGATAGGACATGCCTGGCCATCCCTATACCTCTCCTGTCCTCCGGGCCTCGGAATTCCCTGGCAATCTCCTGGGTGAGGGTCTGGAGCTGCGCCGCCAGATAGTATTTCTCAAAATCCGGCACCGCAAGCCCACCCTCGGCTTTTGGCCTCATCAGGGTTTTAAGGGCCACTCTACGGCGGCCCGAGCCCCAGAGGAATCCGACTATCATCGACCGTAGGAGCCTAAATGTGGCTGGCGGGACCCAAACTGGTAGCGCCCGGAAATAATACAGCAGCCGGGGAAGAGCCACCATTTTGAGGAGAGCGACCCGCCCCGCCAACGAAAGCGGTAGCGTAGCCCAGAAGTCCATATTACCCCGTAGAGCTCGACTGCATCTGGTAATGTTTCCGTCCAGGAGGTCAGATGGATCATGATAGATATATACTCCCAGGTACCTGAAGCAGTCAGGTTCCCATCTAAGCTCTCTATTGAGGACTGGACTAGGGGTGCCTCTGCGAACCGGGAAAAGGCATGTCTTAGCCCAATTCACTCGTAGACCCGAGACCTCCCCAAACGCCGTGAGCGCCGTCTCAGCTCCATGTAGGGCCTCGACTGGGTCCTCAAGGAAGAGCAACAGGTCGTCGGCATATAACGAAATGTGGTGCGGGCCCGAAGGTGTCCAGAAGCCATTGTAATGCGCCCCCGATCGGAGTAGCAGTGCGAGAGGCTCCACCGCCAGCGCGAAGAGAAGTGGGGATAACGAGCAGCCCTGTCTCGTGCCTCTTTCTACCGGGTACTGCGAGGAAATTAACGGACCCGCCCGAACCCTGGCCGATACGGAGGTATATAAGACCGCGGTCCACCTGATGAAACCCTCGCCGAGGCCAAACCGCCGCAACACAGTGTGTAGGTAGTCCCATTCCAAGCTATCAAACGCCTTCTCTAAGTCCACCGATAGGACCACCGGGCACGGAGCATCCACAAGCGGTTCACCCAGCAAGCGGAACAACCGACGGATGTTCATTGTCGTGTTGCGCTTGGGGATGAACCCAGCCTGGTCCTCATGTACCAGGGAGCTCATGTGGCCCAGCAGTCTCGAGGCCAAGATGCTGCTCAGAATCTTATAATCGACCGTCAGCATCGATAAGGGACGGTAGGACGCCGGATCGGTCGAGTCCCGCCCCGGCTTGAGGAGGGGAACCACCAGGGCCTCGCGCATCGAGCCAGGCAGTCGGCCAAGCCTCTTCGCCTCTCTATATACGATCACCAGTCTCGGAGCCAGGAGGTCGGCATAGGCCGCGTAAAATTCCACAGGAAGACCGTCTAGACCTGGGGTCTTATTCCGCGCCATCTTTTTAATGGCGCTGCGGATCTCCCCCAGTTCAATATCGGACCCCAGGGCTTTCGCCACGTCAGGCTCCACCACTGGGAGCTCCAGGGGCCTCAGATAGTCCTCGAGAAGGTCAGGGTCTTCGGCAGCACGACTGCGATATAACTGGTCATAGTAGTGCCGGTAGCAGCCTAAAATCTCCGGTTGAGTGTGCACCATGGTCCCGTTCGCCATGCGCATGGACGTCGTTAGTGAGGTCTGGCGCGTAGGGTTAGCCAGCCATGCCAGCAATGCGCTCGATCTATCCCCTTCTGCAAGGGACCGAACCGTATAGGCCTTGTAGTCGAAACAGCGCAGCCGCTCGACCTCTGCCGCCACCGCCTCCTTCGCCTCCGCCGTGCGTCCCTGGAGTTCAGGGTGCCCGGGGCGGCGGAGTTCCAACTCTCGAAGCCTCCGATCAGCCACGTCCAAGTCATCGAGGATAACCCGCCTCATACCTACCTTCTTGGTGATGCAATAACCCCTCACCACCACCTTAAAAGCGTCCCATTCCAGTGCTCTCGAGCTCGCAGAGCCCCCGTTGGACGTGAAATACTCCTCGATCTTATCACCTAAGTCCGCTCTGAATACGGCGTCCTCGAGGATCTCAGGGCGTAACTTCCAGGTGGGCACCGCCGGCGCCCCCGGAAACCAGCGAAGGGCCAGCAGGAGGGGGTTATGGTCCGAAATGGTCCTAGTCAAGTATTCGGAACGGATGGCCGCTGAAACCAGTTCAGTCGAGCCAAGAAACCCGTCCAGCCTAACGTGCAACTCGTGAAGGCCCGAAAAGTAAGAGTAGTCTCTAGCGTCGGGGTGTTGCGCTCTCCAAATATCCGTCAGACCCCAACGTGTCTGCCAGTCCCTACGGCCCTTGGCCACACGGTGGACCGGAGAATCAGGGAGGGGCGGGTGCGAGCGATCGATCTCCACATCTACTACCGAATTGAAGTCCCCACCGAGCAGGAGGGGCCCCGTGAAAAAGTGGGCCAGCGAGCCCGATAACCTAGAAAGGAAGGCAATCTGGTCCATGTTAGGTGCGTAAACACAGCAAACGTTCAGGTCCCTCCCCCCCAGAGTGCCCGAGATGGCCACGTAGCGCCCCTCTGGATCTACCACTGAGTTTGTGACCTGGAAGGGAACCCCAGCCCTAATCCAGATTAGCGCCCCCCTGGCATACGCTGAGTACGACGTGTAGAAGACCTGCCCCCTCCATCTACGCTGTAGCGCCGCCCCCTCCGCCTTGTTCAGATGGGTCTCCTGCAGCAGCGCCATTTGTATTCCCCTACGCACTAAATAAGCGTGGACTTTGAGCCGCCTAGACATGGTATGAAGCCCCCGCACGTTCCAAGTAATACACTTCACATTAGCAACGTCAGTCATTGTCCCATACTGTCCGTGCAAAGTCTCCCCATCTGGGTCCCAACAAAGAGCAAACAGCAATCCCCCCAGCACTGATGGCGGCCATTTCCCCCAACCAAAACTCAACAACTCTTACGTTAACCAAACCCCTGCCCACCCTCCCCAGAACAGGACCCAAATAACTCCATCTAGTTCCCATCCAAACCATGCCCCAGAAAAACTCTTCGTCCCCAACTAATCCTACGGTCGCCACCGTAGGAAGGCCTTAAGGGCCAGGTGCGGGCTGGGTGGTGGCAGTGGGCCCTCGATGCCCTGGCTACCAGGACTAAAGCAATCCCAAAACAGTAACGGAAACCCTCGGGGCAAAGGCAAGGCACCCCACCCCCCGCTGCTCCGGAGATCATGCTGAACCATCGGCTCCCGCCACCCCCGCTACGGGCCCCCACCCAAAAGGATGCAGCTCACCCCGTCAACCCTGTCCATCAAGAAGGTCCTCAACCGATTTCGGCGTGATCACCGGCGTGCTGATGCTATCTGTCACCGAGTTCTCCGAGTCCGTCGATGCCCCCTCGTCACCAGGGTTCTCTTCTTCCGCAATGGTATCATCTCGTGAACCAGACAGTGCAGACAACACCTCCAGTACTCCTTTCCGCTCCGTCGATGTCTCCGCAGTAGAAGGGCCGCCCGACCGGCCCCGGCGACTCCGCACTCTCGTAGATCGCCGTCGCTGTCCCGGCTCCGCCGTTGGCTGAGATGCGGAGGCGAAACCATCTTTCCCAGCTCTATAAAGTTCAAGCCAGTTACAGGCATCCTCCGGGGTATCAAAAAATTGAGTCTTGTCATCGACAATGACGCGGAGCCTTGCAGGAAATAGGAGCGAGTATTGGATGCCCTCGCTCCGGAGCTCGCGCTTGACCGCCAAGAATGAAAACCGCCTGCGTTGGGTTTCATATGTGTAGTCCGGGAAGATGTTCACCTGGCTGTTCTCCACCTTGAAGGGGCCATTATGTCTAGCGGCATTGAGGATGAGGTCTCTGTCGCGAAAATGCAGGAGGCGCGCCACCACCGGACGCGGTGCACGGCCCTGTTGCGGTGGCCTTGCTGGGACTCTATGAGCTCGTTCAAGGGTGTAGAAAGAGGATAGGCCCTCCGGGGCCACCGTGTCTCGGAGCCAGGCCTCCAAGTAGGCCACCATGTCGCCATCCTCGATCTTCTCTGGCAGGCCTACCACTCGGATGTTGTTGCGCCTGTTACGGCCTTCCGCATCCTCCGCTCGCTGCTCCAGGGCAGAAATCCGGGTTAGGGCGTCTTTCATTGTCGCGGCCAAGGTTCGCTGCGCCGGCTCCAAGGTTTTCACCGAGCCTTCCACTTCTTTGACCCTGTCCGACAGCTTGCCGTGATCCGCCCTGAGGAGGCCCAGGCTCGTCGCCACCTGGGCAATGTCCTGCTGAAGGGCCGAGCGTGTGGTCGCAATCGCCTCCAGGACGCGATCAAACTGTTGCTGCAGCGGCGCGCCATCAGCACTTCCCGGGTTTCCATGGCCTTCCTTGTCCGGGGTCTCCGAGTCAGAGGCGGCCGGGGTGGTCCCCTTGGCCCCTCTCGGCTTCCCCATGTTGCGGGAAGCGCACAGTGTGGACTCAGATGAAGGTGCCACCGAGTGCGGGCGCCGGCTATAATTCTCCCGAATGCTGGCCCTCGGGGTGAGGGCCGGTGATCCTCTTCTCCAGGGCCAGGTGGATCCCCACAGTTTCGGCTCGCGCCACCACCGTGTCGTCTGAGAGCGCTGAGGAGGAGGCGGAGACACTCGGCGCCAGGCCGGGCAGTCCCGTCTGGTTGACGAGGATCCGGAGCGAGGGCCACCCACACCACCAGAGACTTTGTGGCGCCAGGGGGTTGTGCTTCCCATGGGATCGGGTCGATCGGGGGATGCAGCCAAGCGCCGCGTCGGGGGTCGGCACCACCGTCAGGACCTCCAGGCGTCCGTGTGCCGGGGTTCACTATGGTAGGGGCTTCCGACCGTCCGGGCGCAATCACCAATATCAGAGTCTCAGCAGGGCAAAGTCCAGCTCCTCACTCTCCAGGAAAACAAAAGAGCGGAGGGCACGCTATGACCAGCGACGTTCTTCCAGGCTAATGGTCCCGTCCAAGGGGACAAAGGGGTCCGGGCGCCATATTGGGTCGCTCTCCTCGGGACCACAAACTTCGAGTTTCGGGCGGATCACCACCCGTCCAGGCTGTGTCAGGTGTCTCAGTAGGGTCCAGTTGGGCCGAACGACGATTTGCGGGGGCTAGGGGGCCCCGCGGCCTCCGATTAACAGGATAATCCCGGGCTCAGTCCCGGAGCCGAGCTCTCAGGCGACCATCGCCATCGGCGCCCAAGCCACGCCCCCGTAACTGGGATTGGTATGTCCATTGTTTTGAAAATGTTACTTTTTATTTTTGAATGTGTGTATCAAAGGTTATATTAGGGTGAGAGGAGGTCTGCCACTCTATCAAAAGGATGATGTAATCAGTTCTGTCATCAGTGATGTCATTTGAGATGTCATCAGTGATGTCATGATTGATGTCACTGACCATGTCATGAGTGAAGTAATATGTGGCATCATCAGCAGTGCATTGCAGGTGCACAAGTTATAGTTAGCTGAACTAACTATAACAGGCGAATTATTATGGTTTTGTACGAGTCCATCTAACTATAACGCCCCTGAAACCTATGTTTTTTTTCAGTGAATGTGTAAGGTTTTTTAAATGCTAATTCCTAACTATAACATGTCTGAAACCTATGTTTTTTTTCTGTGAATCTCAAAGGTTTTTTAAGTGGTATTTTAAGTGTAATAGTAGTTTTATATATATTTTTTAGACCAATATTCTGGACTTTTTAAACTGTTTAAAAAACTATATATTATTTATTAAATAATATTGTATTTCTTTTGAAATGTGCATTTTTTTAAAAACATGTAAAAGTAAAATATAGCGTTATTATTTTTTAATTTTACTAATAAATAAAAATTTTAATTAAAATGTTTTGGAGTCGCGCACCGAAAGGGCACTGAGTGCAGCAGATACGCAAATCCAAGCTGCCATTTGCAAAAAGTTGTGAAGGATCCGTGTACGGAGTGCGACTGGTTCGCGACTCCAGCTCCCGCGCATTTGCGACACATGCGCATTTAAGGTGTGAAAGATAAGTGTGTAGGTGGTTAGAGGACTGCATGCATATTGGACAGAGGTTTGTAGCAGTCCATGTGCTAAGGCCTGGATCACTGCATGAGTACTTGTGTACTGACTCAATGATTAGAGTACTACAAGGAGAATACCTGGGTGAATGTATAAGTGGTTGGGTTTTGGCGCCGTCAATGGATTAGTACATGGTGCTGAATGGGTCACTAGAGGAGTGCAAGGGGAGTGACAGGGAGTTTGCTGGAGTGTATGGACACTGACTGGAGAATTAAAGGTGTGAAAAGCAACTATATAGGTGGTTAGAGGACTACATGCATACCGGATAGGGGTTTTGAAGCAGTCTATGTACTAAGGCCTGAGTCACTGCATGAGTATGTGAGTACTGACAGAATGATTAGAGTACTGCAAGGAGAGTGCCTGGGCGAATTTCTAAGTGGTTGGATTTTGACGCAGTGAATGGTTTAGTACATGGTGCTGAATGGGTCACTAGAGGAGTGCAAGAGCAGTACGTTTTTAAGTAGGAAAGAGATGAAATAACCGGTGAACAGTCAAAATATCGAGTCCAAAATATCGAATGGACATAATATCAAGTTTTAAATATAGATTGGACAAAATATCGAATGGACAGAATATAAATATCAAAAATATCGTTTTTAAGGTAAGTAATGTAATATCAAATGTTAAAAATATAGAAAGTTAAAATATCGAAGTATATAATATAGATTATTAAAAATATCGATTTTTTAATAATATCAAATTTTTTATAGTGTATTTTATGTTATAATATGTGTGAAAAGTGTGTATTTATGTTATAATATATTTTTTTAATGAATTTTGTATTTTTCTTTTTTGCGTAATTTAATTCTGTAGCAGGTTGTGGGTTTATAGGGGAATAGGGTGGGAAGTAATTATTTATAATTAAATAAATAAGTACATTTATTTATTGGTATTATTTTTTAATTATTTGTTAATTAATTTATATTTGGTAAAAAATTCAATTTTAATTGGTAATTAATTGATTAATTGCTAAATATGTTAATTTTACTAATTATTTTTGTGTAGCGGGTTGTGGGTTTATAGGGGAATTGGGTGGGAAGTAATTTAATTATAATTAATTAAATATGTAAATTTATTTATTGGCATCAATTTATAATTAATAGTTAATTAATTTATATTTGGTAATTAATTATATTTTAATTGGTAATTAATTTTAATCAATTGATTAGTTGCTAATTATGTTAATTTTATTAATTTATTTTCTGTAGCGGGTTGTTGGTTATAGGGGAATTGGGTGGGAAGTAATTTATTTATAATTAATTAAATAATTAAATTAATTAATAGTATTTACTTTCCCTAATGTTGCATTCTCTGGAGTGGGAATATTAATTTTTACCCCTACGCTATCCAACGCTTTCCCTACTGTTGCACTCTTTGAAGTGGGAATAGAAATTTTGACTCCTACGCTATCCAACGCTTTGCCTACTGTTGCACTCTTTGGAGTGGGAATAGTAATTTTCACCTCTACGCTATCCAATGCTTTCCCTACTGTTGCACTCTTTGGAGTGGGAATAGTAATTTTGACCCCTACGCTATCCAACGCATTCCCTACTGTTGCACTCACTGGAGTGGGAATAGTAATTTTTACTTCTACGCTATCCAACGCTTTCCCTACTATTGTACCCACTGGAGTGGGAATAGTAATTTTAACCCCTACGCTATCCAACGCTTTCCCTACGATTGCACTCTTTGGAGTGGGAATTTTAACCATACGCTATCCAACGCTTTCCCTACTGTTGCACCCACTGGAGTGGGAATAGTAATTTTAACCATACGCTATCCAACGCTTTCCCTACTGTTGCACCCACTGGAGTGGGAATAGTAATTTTAACCCCTACGCTATCCAACGCTTTCCCTACTGTTGCACCCACTGGAGTGGGAATAGTAAATTTTACCTCTACGCTATCCAACGCTTTCCCTACTGTTGCACCCACTGGAGTGGGAATAGTAATTTTTACATCTACGCTATCCAACGCTTTCCCTACTGTTGCACCCACTGGAGTGGGAATAGTAAATTTTACCTCTACGCTATCCAACGCTTTCCATAGTGTTGCACCCACTGGAGTGGGAATAATAATTTTAACCCCTACGCTATCCAACGCTTTCCCTACTGTTGCACCCGCTGGAGTGGGAATAATACATTTTTCTTCTATGCTATCCAACGCTTTCCCTACTATTGCACCCACTGGAGTGGGAATAGTAATTTTAACCCCTACGCTATTCAACGCTTTCCCTACGATTGCACTCTTTGGAGTGGGAATCGTAATTTTAACACTTCTGCTATTGTACGGTAATAATATTGGATATTATTTAATTATTTTATGTTACTTTATATATATGTTTTAACAAATATGATTTAAATTTCTTTTTTTATAACTTTCATTAAATATTAATTATTATAAGTTAATTTAAGTATTTGTAAGTATATTTTAGTAATTAATTTTTAATATTAATTTAATTTAACATTGTGTTTAACCCCTTAAGTGCTGCTGACGGCCAATGGTCGTCAGCAGCGCTACCTCCCCAGTGCTGCGCACGACCATTGGACGTCCATTCAGCACTGGCTCCAATGGACAGCGCAGCACTGGGGAGGAATGTTTACACGCAGCTAAGGTGTTAATAAAGTCGATATTTTTATAAACTATATTTTAGTAAACAATATTTTATACTCGATGTTTTTGTACTTACCTGTTTGTAGATACAAACTCGATATTCTGTCTGTCGATATTTTTTACACAATATTTTTGATAGTCGATATTCTGTCCCTCGATATTATGTCAGTGATCCGAAATAACCACATGCGTCTTTCACAATGGTTGCAGAAGTGGACACTCACAGTATGATTCTAGACAAGCAATACTATTCCCTGGACTTTACCAGAAGATACTCACTAGTCTGGAAATGGTTAGGTAACTGTATACATTCTACACATTTCACTACTGCACTCTAGTGAGAATGCCTGACTCATTCTTCGAATGCATGAGCAATAACTGGGTTCTAATACTATTGAAACTTGACAACAGAAAAGGTTTTTAAGCAGTTATGTGTCAGCAAAGACATGAAGTAACCACATGCTTCTGCCACAATGATTGCACAAGTGCACACAGACTCACAGTGTGATTCTAGACAAGCAAGACTATTCCCTGGACTTTAGCAGGATAAACACAGTAGTCTAATTAAAAACAAAGGCACCACATACAACACCTCACAAATTAATAACTCACCTTTCAAATTGATTTGTAGATTAAGAAGTATCAGAATCACACACCAGATTTTCTTATACACAATGTCTGTAGTGCACTGCTTTTAGCAAAACCAAAAAATGGCAAACTTTCCCTCTCATTCTGCACACATATACATGTAAATATCAAATCACATTCCTTCCCACATTAGTTTAAAAGCTTACACACATTTCTATTGGTTAGACATTTCAATCCTTTCCAATTGACATAACTTTGAACCCTACCCCCATTGTGCTTAATGCCTGTTACCTTAGTAACAGTTCATGGAACACTCAACTGAACACACAGGTCACAAGTTCAGCACACAATGTTGCAAAAATCAAACAGCAAGTGTGCTTAACCTTTCAAAATATCAGATTATCCTATGTAATGTTCCTTGCAAACAGTTTGTTATTAACCAATACGAAACATGATTTTAAAACACAGAAGCATGCACTCTATTTTTCAGTCTATAATGTTCTCAAACAGCCAATTATTTATCTTCTTTTTGTAAAACTGCATGTTATCCACCATTTTAGAAATATCTTAGTTTTCAAACTGCCCATTTCAAATCCAGACACCTTCTGAGTGCATCCAGACCTCCCTTCAAGATGTTTAGAGTGTGGAATGTGGGACACAACTATATTTTCTGGAGCAAAAGGTATGCTGAAGAATTATGTTATGCTAGCGGGTGCAGTTGTCTATAATCCACCAGGACAACAAATCAAACTCAGCGCTAAACTCCTGAATCAAGTACTCCCTTTGTGCCTAAAGCACAAAAACTACATGATCATTGGAGACTTTAATGTCCATTACGAAAACCCCAATGCCCCTGGAGTCGCACAGCTCAAATATGACATGGAAATCCTCCAACTGAAACAATTAGTCGATGGCCCCACGCACATAGCTGGGCACACCCTGGATCTCCTTTTTACGAACATCGAATCGACCACCCTCAAGGAAACTCTCCCTCTGTCATTCACCGACCATTTCATGCTTTCATTCTCATTTGAACTTCCCGGCAAACCCGTTAAGACCAGATCCACCCCCCTCACCTCTAAGAGAGCTTGGAAACTAATCAATAACTCCAACTTCCAAAATCACTTTCACGAGACAGACGTCTCCCTACCAGACAATGAACCTATCGGTAATAATGTCATCCGGTTAGAAACCAGAATTCACCAAACATTGGACAAAATAGCACCCTCACGAGAAGTTAGGAAAAAAACAACCATTAACGAAAAATGGTACACCCCCGCCCTCAAGAGCCTTAAAAGGGAATGCCAAAAAACAGAACACCAATGGAGACAAGCGAAAGATCCTACAACCAGAGCCAACTATACTGCCAAAAGGAAACAATATATCCTAGCCATCCGAGAGGCAAAAAAGGCTTTTTTTGTGCAACGAATCAACGAAAACCATAACTCTGCAAAAGAGTTATTTAAAATCGTGAAAGAGCTCAGCAACCCATCCTGCACCTCGCAAACTCTCACCCCTTCAACAGAAGCATGCGAACGGATTAGCAGCTTCTTCTCCGAAAAAATTAATAAAATTTATTCAACCTTCACCCCTTCCCATCCCGTCCCCCCTTATGATGACGTATGTCCATCTACATCCGACAATGACAACGATCGTCTAGACTTGGGCAACTCCCCTCGTCTATCCAACTTTCAACCACTCTCCGAAGAAGAAGGGTTAACAGTCCTTAGAGCAATAAAATCTGGCTCTCCCGCAGACCCCTGCCCGCACTTTGTATTCTCTGAAATTGCACCGACTCTATGCCCACTCATCACCAAACTATTCAATCAGTCCCTCGCCTCCGCGTCCTTTCCAGATTGCTGGAAGCACGCATCTGTAACCCCCCTCCTGAAGAAAGCTGGTTCCGATATTCTCAACCCTGAGACCTATAGGCCAATTTCACAACTCCCCTACCTCTCCAAAGCATTGGAAAAAATGGTTAACTCACAGTTATCCAAATATCTGGAGGACAACTCGCTTTTGGACCCCACTCAAACCGGATTCAGATCCAACAACAGCACCGAGGCTACGCTGCTGGCAGTGTCGGACAGTGTCAGATGCATTACCGACCAAGGGGGCTCGGTGGCTCTGATACTGTTAGACCTGTCGGCAGCGTTCGACACGGTGTCGCACAAATGCCTACTGAACATTCTCCGGAGCAAAGGAATACAAGACACTGCGTTGCAATGGATTGAATCCTTCCTGAGCAACCGCACCCAAGCAGTGCACATGGGCCAATTCCATTCAGAACCCCGTCCCATTGGCTGTGGTGTCCCACAGGGGGCCTCCCTAAGCCCCACTCTCTTTAATGCCTACGTATCATCTTTGGCCAACATCGGAAGAAAGTGGGGCATCGGCATCTGCTCATATGCCGACGATACGCAGCTGATGGTGACCATGGACGAAAGATCGGAAAGATCAGAAACAACCAAAAATAAACTCCACAGTTGCCTCTCCGAAATGGCGGATTGGATGCGTAACCACTGCCTCAAGCTCAATGCCGGAAAATCTGAAATTCTACTGTTCGGAGGAGCCAAACTATCGTGGAACGATTCATGGTGGCCACCGTCACTGGGAACAGCCCCGACCCCGAAACAATACGCCAGAAACCTAGGCATCATGATGGATGACGCACTATCTATGAAAGATCATGTACGCACACTGTGGGGTAAGGGATTTGCAATCCTGAAACTCCTCGCTAAGATTTTCACCTGGATCCCACTCGACTGTCGTCGTACGATTACCCAGGCCCTCCTAGTCAGCCGCCTGGATTATGGCAATGCTCTATTCGAAGGAATGAACGAGCAGCTATTCTCCCGCCTACAGGTTCTGCAAAACCAGGCTGCCAAACTGGTATGCAACAAAGGCAAACGTGACTCGGCATCAGCATGCCTAAAACAACTCCATTGGCTGCCGATGCGCCAGCGTGCCACATTTAAACTACTTTGTCATGCGCACAAAGCCCTCCACAAAACAGGCCCTACAATCCTGCAAGGGAAAATTGAATTTTATACTCCAAACAGGAACTTACGATCCACTAACTCAGCCCTAGCAAAACCTAAGCGCATCTATAAAACAAGGACAGGAGGACGCCCTTCTCCCACCTGGCGGCCAAACGATGGAATGAATTACCGATTGACCTGAGACATACTGTAAACCTTCTTTCGTTCCGGAAAAAACTCAAAACACACCTCTTTCCCAAATACTAACCCCTCCCGCATAAACCTCAGCAGTCTTTTCTTTTTTAGCGCCTTGATATCCCTTGGGATGAATGCTGCGCTCTATAAATACCAGAAATAAATAATAAAATAAATAAAACAGAGATATTAACACAGATTTAGGTTTGCTAAATGTAGACATTAAATGGATTGGACATAGAGCATTAAAGTGGCACCAATTAATGCCATTGGTCAAATCCTTTTTGCATCTCCAACACCCTTATTTATTTTATTTTATTTTAAAAGTTTTATATAGCGCTGGCTAGACCCAAAGGTATCAGTGCGCTTTACATGATCAGGATAGTATAAGGCAAACATGGTATAAAAGCATAATAACAAAGTAAAAAACAACATAATTACAAATCAAGAAGGAATGGAACAGGAGCTGGAGCAATACAATACAGGTAATATAGGTAGAGTGGGGTATAGGAAGAGGGACATATATATTACTGAGACAAATATGGTCTGGTGAAAAGAGATCAGGAGTCGGGAACAGGTTATGATCCCCAATAGTAGTTAAGGAGGTGGGCTTTGAGGTCTTTTTTGAAGCTGCCGTAGGAGGGGTTACAGCACGGGTTTTAGGGAGGGCATTCCAGATAGTAGAGGTATTGCCAGAGAAGGAGCGAGATTGTGTGGTTTTCTTTTAATGCAGAGGTGGGATTAGGAGGAGGGCGTTGGTGCTTCTCAGAGGACGAGTGGTACCAGCAATGAGGAGATTCTTGGATAGGTACTGCAGAGTGTTTTGGTGGAGGGTTTTCTGAGTAATGCAGGCTGTTTTGTAAGCTGATCTCCCTTCGATAGGGAGCCATTTAAGGGATTTGAGAGCTGGGGAGATATGATCAAAGCATTTGCAGCCTGTGATGAGCCTGGCTGCAAGGTTGAGCACTGCTTTAATTGGAGCAAGGTGGACCTTGGGAATTCCGTTGAGGATGGTGTTGCCATAGTCAATACGTGAAAGAACCAGTGATTGAACTGCAAGTTTAAAATCATCGATGGGTAAGAATGGTTTGATTTTCTTGAGGTGACGGAGAGTGAAGAGGGCTCCTTTGGCAGAGTTTTTGATGTGAACCTTAAGGGTGAGGGTGTTGTCGATAGTAATGCCAAGAGATTTGATGGGGTTGGACAGTGTGGGTGAGCAGTTGAGTGCGTTAAGGTCTGAAATTCATTTTTTTTTTGGGAGATGGTTCTTTTTAAGGGAGAAAAGGATGATTTCAGTTTTATTAGGGTTTAGTTTGAGATGATTTGACTGGAACCAGGATTGAATCTTGTGAAGGGAGTTGTTCAGGTGTAAGATGTCAGCATGAGTTTTAATCTTGTAATAGATTTGTGTGTCATCGGTGTATAGGTGGTAGTTGATGTCTGCTTGTTTAAGAATGAGAGTGAGGGGTTCCATAAAGAGGTTAAAGAGGGAAGGAGAGAGAATAGATCCTTTGGCTACTCCAAGGGAGACAGGAGAGGAGTTAGAGAGACAATTTTGAATTTTGATTTGCTGAGTTCGGTGTTGAAGGTATGGGGGAACCATTTGAGGGCGGTGCCATTAAGGCTGAAACAGGTCCTAAGAACATTAAGTAAGGCTGAATGGTTGACTGATGTCATCAATGACATTGAGCATTGCCGTTTCGGTGCTGCAGCCTTTCCTGAAGCCAGACTGAAGGGGGTCGAGCAGGTTGAAGTTTTCGATGTGTTTGTCAAGTTGTAGTTGGACACATTTTTCAAGGACCTTTGAGAGAAGGGGGAGGTTGGTGATAGGGTGGAGATTGTTTAGGTCATTTGAGTCAGCATTAGGATTCTTAATTATGGGCGAGATTTGTCCAAGTTGAAGGGAGGTGGGGACACAGCCGTGGAGAGAGAGGTGTCGATAATTTTGGTCCAGAATGGCCCAGAATGGAATGTATGACGTTACAGCGCATACTTTAACAACGCATACCATTACAACACGACTTTTACAACGCAGGATCCTTTACAACGAATGCCTTTACAACGCATGACATTACATAGCAGATGCTTTTACAATGCATGCCATTACTGAAGGACTGGGTTATTTAAGACCCAGCGGTGCCAGGGGACAACACCTGAAACCTTCGTGGGTAACCTGCTCCGGCGTACGAATGACAGAGACACGGGACACTTCCTTCGGCGTCAAAGATTCAAGGTTTATTTACAGCAGGGAAACACAGAAGTCACAGGAAGTACAACGGGTGTAGTTCGTGGAGACTGCTTCAAATTGGTTCTGTGGATCGCTCCTTTTATACATAATTCTCCCATAGGTTTACATGGTACACAAAGGTTTACGACTTGGTTCCCATAATTATCCCCAAGAGGGGTCGCTTTGGTCACTTTGATACATTCAAGGTCCGGAACATAAGTGCGGAAACATTTGGCGGTTCCCAACTGAAAAAACCCATCTTCCCACCATTAGTACATTCCAATCAGCAGTAAAACAGATCGAAGAAGGAACAAGAACAGGTGCAGAGGAAGATGGAGACAGTGGGGAGATTGGAAAGGGTGTAAAAGGGGAGGTATCGGGAAACACGAGCTACAGGCATCAAAGGGACGTGCCTAATGAGATGCACGGCTGAGACAATAAACCGGCACGGCGAGATGAGCCTCGAGCGGGGCCATCTGCCTTACAGTATCATCCCCCTCGTCATAAAGACACTTTCAAAAGATATGTGTCTTCCGCAGATATCTTGGGAATCCCAGGGTCGCGAAGCGGACAGCGTCCGTTCGCTGGCTACTTGAGGGCAAGAAACAAAATGGATGCCGTATCTAAGATGGAACCCGTGGGTACAGATAGAAAAACCCACGTAACAGACGAACAGTTTAGGTTAGCACAGCGAAACTGCGTACACCCACTAAACTCGTCATTTGCGGTTCATAGATACCAGACTCGACCATATTCGTGCGAGTCGAAAACACCACTTACAATTGTCACGGAACCTCAGACGCTCCTTTTGCCCTCATGTAGGCAAGCACTAGTCGGAATCATACTCGATATTCATCAGACCATCTAGATGTTGCTGTAACATAGCTCTGTCCAACCGAGCTCCTTTGGTAACAGGCGGCTGTCTTATACACGTTGTAGCACAGAGGCCACATAAGGCAGGACCACACTGCACACAAAGGCAACACGTGAACAGGAACGCCACAACAACTCCGATAATCATCAGAATCTTCCAACCCCAAGTCGACATCAGGCCCCAAAACCACCCAAGTAGCGTCCAATCCCCTACATCCACGTGTATGGATTCAGAGATTTTATGCAACTTTGAGATGGCTTGATAGACAGTCGGAGCGTTATCTGGAATGAAAATACAGAAGCTCGAATGGATCACCTTACATACCCCACCTCGATCTGCTAAGATCACGTCTAAAACCATACGGTTTTGTAACGTCATAAGTCTATCCGCCGGAAGTTCTGTGGTGATATTACCAAGGGCACTGGCAGTAATATTAGCTGTCGATTCTACCACTCGAGTCAACTGTCTCAGGTTCCTACTATTAACCATAGGCCCCCAAAACGGGAGGAAACCCTTGAAAAAGTCTCCTGCCTCTTGACCGGCAGTGTCCTCTTCGCTAATTACGCCTCTCACAACTCTAGTCTTGTGATAGTCTGCGTCTACAGTGAACGTCGGAGGCAACAGATTTGCGATAAAACATGAGCCCACAAAGTCGGAGGGCAACCATGCATATGCACGATCATGACAGGCAAAGGATGTACCCTTGGCAGCCAGAAACACAGGGGACGAGACCATCGGCAGAATGTAATTTTCGGTGCAAGCACTCTCTCAAAGTCGGGCTTTCGATCTTCGGCCACGACCCATTAAACAAAAATTACCAATGTGGGGTACGACCCATATCGGAGGCGAGCTTTTAAGCTGTTTATCACTCGTGAGCGCACTATACTCGACCTTACTCAGGACCCTATAGGCTTGTACCTCTTCCTCCGGGATGAGCGACGGCTCATAGATATCTCTATCTAAGTCTTCTATCGCTATAGACAAAGGCTTGTGATACGAGCCAGGGCCAAGGTAGGGAGAACGTGGCTCTCGACTGGGGTAAGAATCTAGTGCGCTTCGAAACATTGTTTGAAATGCTCGAGCGGACCCCTGGGAACTATACGGTAAAACCAGATATGGAATTCCCTTATCCGTGGTATGCGGCATCAACCCACACACCCAACAATTAGTAGTGTTAACCACTAACTGGTGCTGGTGAAGAAGCTGAATAAAGGAATTATTGCGGAATTCTGCACGTCTAGCCTGCTCGTGTTCGGGTAAGATATGGAAAGAATGAGGAGATGCAGTGGAGGTAAGTTTAGGGTCAGAGGTAGGAGTAGGTATGGTAGAGGGTAAGAAGTAAGACATCGTGTAATACACCCCACCCGCCAATAGTGCAGAAACAGTCAAAAGCAATACGAATATTTGAAACATAAAACATTTGGTACGACTAAGTTGTTGTAGCTTGAACCTTTGCGCCTGAGCTTCTTCCAAGTCCATCAGCTTTGAAAACGCCATCCCCTATGACCGTCCGCAACGTTTATTGACGCACTTCGTTCTGTGTAGCAGTAGTCAATCCCTAGGAGTTCCCAGGAACCAACGGTCTTTAACCTAGTGTCAAGACCTACTAACCAGAAGGAAGTACACGCGCGGCCCTACGGCCTTTATTTACAATTATGTATATGCAGAATGTCTCTTAGCTGTGGAAACAAAAATACATGTGGAACGAAACTCAATATATATATACAAAAATAATTACAATAATACGGGTGTTCAGACTGATCGTGGAAAACGGGATAATGCAGTTGTCAAGGGACAGAACAAAATCTTTTTATTTGTCCTTAGTGCTGGATCGCAAAAAGTATCGAGTTTTCCCAGGACGTGTCTGTTCGTCGAACAAAGAATCCGTTGAAGAAACAGAGTTCTGTTGATCAATTGAATGTTCTGGTCTTGAGTCTTTTAATGACAAATGTTCAACAGTGTCTTTCTGCTGCACTGAGGATTCTCCGACAGGTTGTGCGTCGCTAAAAGGTACAAACGCCGGCAATCCTTCGGATTCAGTTGAAGCAATGCCCCTCCTCACCCATGAGTCTGCCGGTAACGGTATAGGAACTTTCTTCGTATGGGTGGCATGCACCCAATTTTTCCGGCCCTCTAAACGAACGGCAGTTCTCGTGGCAAGGAGGACCTGGTAGGGTCCAGTGAACCAGGGCTCCAAATTCTTCTTACGCGCAAAGTTACGCGTCACCACCCAGTCTCCGGGCTGGAACTGGTGTCCTGGACCCTCCGTCTGCGTCGGCAATGCTTCGTAAACCTGTTGGTGAATTAACCTCAGTTTAGCAGTCAGATCATGAAGATAATCAATCAACATTGGGTACTCAAGATTGCAGAACACACCCGGTCTAGGGACCCCCCAAACATTCGCAGGACAACCGAACACTATTTCATAGGGACTGAGCCCTACTCGGGAGTGTACGGTTGCCCTTGTTGACAATAAAGCTAAGGGTAAAGCGTCAGGCCACGAAAGACCAGTCGTAGCCTGAATCTTCGCTAGCTTTAGTTTAAGGGTGCCGTTATACCCTTCAACCAAACCAGCTGACTGGGGATGATTGGCACTGTGGAATTCTTGATTAATTCCAAGGCCTTTGCACACACTCTTCATCACACTCCCCACAAACTCACTTCCGTTATCAGACCATACAATTCGAGGCATTCCGTACCGGGGGAAGTATTCCTTCAGTAGGATTTTCGCAGTTGACAAAGCAGTGTTGTCTTTGAGGGGATAGGCTTCAATCCATCGGGAGAACGCGCAAACCACAACTAAAACGTATTTCAGGTTATTGCATCGCTCCATATGGATGAAGTCTAATTGGATCACCTCAAAGGGACATGAAGGGGGAGCAAAACTACCAGGAGGAGTTGGGGTTCCCTTACCAGGATTGTACAACATACATACCATACAATTCTTGACCAATCGTTCAGCACATTTCGTGATACCATCATTCTTCCACACAGGGGACAGCAACTTACAAATACCTTTCACGCTAATATGTGCTAACCCATGTGCCATTGTCACAACAGCCAGCACATACGCATCCGGCATCATCCATCTCTTATGTTCCGACAAATCAACCCAACAACCATTCGCGTCCAACTTTCCCGTACTTTCTTTCCACTTCGTTTTTTCAGTCTCGGTGGCCTCATTCTGAATTGCTTTCACACTCTCGATAGTGTCCTCACACATACTCGATTCTGTAGGCCACCTAACCGAACTCGTCACATACATTCGAGTGCTAAGGTTCCGGGCAGTCTCCTTAGCAGTCTCATCCGCAAACGCATTACCACGTCCTACATCATCCGTCACCTTACGATGCGCACTACATTTGACAATCGCTACCTGCTTAGGCAACGTAAGTGCATCCAAAAGATCATTCACAAGCTGTCCATGCTGAATTTTCGTACCATGCGATGTCATAAAACCTCTCTCTCTCCACAACCGTCCAAAGCTATGGGCGACGCCAAATGCATATTGGCTGTCGGTAAACACATTCACACGTTTCCCTTTCGCTAACACACACGCTCTAGTGAGATCGATCAGTTCTGCAGCCTGGGCAGAATTCTGATTTAATCTTGCAGCTTCAACAACAGTATTCAACTTCACAACAGCATACGCAGTAGTCACATCGCCATTCGGCAATTTAAAACATGAACCATCCACATACAACGTTCCATCTGGATCTTCCAAAGGAGTGTTTTTAAGGTCCACTCGACCTTTTGTTTCCTCTTCGGTCCTCAAATAACAGTCATGTTCTGCTATTTCATCTGACTCCGTGCTAATTGGTAACAAAGTCGCCGGGTTCAGAACATTGCAACGTTTTATCTGAATATGACTTGCCAGCAGCGTCAACTCGTACCCAGACAACCTCGCACTCGTCAAGTGCTGAGTTTTCGTACGATTTAAAAGAGTGTCGACTGCATGCGGAACCATCACCGTAAGCATATTATCCATGACCAATCCTGCTGATTGTCGGATGGACACCGCAGCTGCCGCTGTTGCTCTCAAACAACTCGGCAATGCTCTAGCTACCGGGTCCAAGGTCGAGGAAAAATATGCACATGGACGTTGCTTACCACCAAAAGGTTGCGTTAAGACACTCAAAGCACAACCTTCCCTCTCGTGAACATATAATATAAACGGCTTACTGTAGTCAGGAGTACCTAACACAGGGGCCGAACACAATGAATCACGCAATTCAGAAAAACTTTTCTGACATTCCTCCGTCCATGGTAAAGGAGTTGAAACATCCTTGCACGTAAGAGCCACCAATGGTTTCGCTAGCAATGAAAAATTTGGAATCCATTGCCTGCAGTACGACGTGATACCTAGAAAGGCACGCACATCTCTTTGGGTTTTTGGCACAGTCATTCGCGCAATTGCTGCGATTCTCTCTGGGGTCAACCGCCTTCCCTCCTTTGACAATAAGTGACCTAGATAGGTTACTTCTTGACAACAATATTGGAGTTTAGAAGGTGACACCTTGTGATGTAAGTCACAGAGATGTTGAAGCAACGACACCGTAGCAATTTTGCAAATGTCCTGAGTATCCGCAGCCACCAATAAGTCATCGACATATTGGATTAAGGCCGCACCAGCCGGCAACGTAAACGCATCCAGTTGACCCTTCAAAGCTTGACTGTAAATCGATGGACTCTCACAGTAGCCCTGAGGAGCGCGTTTAAACCGGAAGCTGCGTCCACCAAGAGAGAAACCGAAAAGGTCTCTGCTCTCTTCTGCGATCGGGATGCTGAAGAACGCATTCTTCAAATCAATCACCGAAAACCAAGATGCAGAAGCTGGAATCAGAGTCAGTAGCGCCGTGATGTCAGGCACAACGGGGAACTGAGGAATCACAATTTTATTTACCTCCCGTAAATCGATAACAAAACGATAAACAGGTGGTTTCGAAGGATCAGTACGTTTCAGAATGGGCAGTACAGGGCTGTTGCACACGTTTCCCCGAGTTTCTTCAATAACATCTTTCTCGATCAGGTCATAGATGATCGCTAACAGTGCTCGTTCACCATCAAGAGAGATACGATACTGGGGAATACGTGGCAGTCGCACATTAGATTTCAGCTGAACAACGTAAGGGGAGATGTCAAGCAGGCCCACATCATTGGGACCTGTTGCCCACAAAGATGCAGGTAGAGAACTCAATTCCGGTGGAAGCTTATCGAGAGACAAGTACATAGGAGAGACAACCCTCTCTCCTAACGTAAGCTTTACACCCGCAGGAGAACAATACAAAGTTGCATACAAACGTTTTAGCAAATCCAGGCCCAAAAGATTTTCACCACAACCCGTAGTCAAAATCAACGGAGCTTGGAGCTCACAAGGCCCAATTGTAAGGGGCAAAGGGCGCGAAACTGGATTGCTAACGGGGGCGCCAGAGAATCCAACGGAAACATTTGTTAAGCCAGACAAAGGTGCGCCAGGGAGTTTCGAATGCATTATGGAACTTTTCGCTGCACCAGTGTCCAACAGAAAAGGCTCAACGACGCCCGATGTAGCAACTGCGACGTAAGGCCCTCTCTGATCAACCGGAACTGATACCACTCCCTCTCCTTGTCTATGGCTGTCCTAGTAATTACTGTCGTCAGTTCCCTGATCGACGTAATAATCGTCTACATTGTACTGCGCAGATCGTCCTTGCGATGATCCACGTTGATCGAAACAATTATTGGAATTTGATGAGTTATCCGAACGGTCGTTTTGAGCACCACGACCCCTACCGCGTGATGTCTGCTGAGAACCACCACAACCTCCTCTAGATGAGTTACCACTATTACGATCGTTTAGAACAGGACAATTGAATTTTAAATGACCCTCCTGTCTACAATAAGCACATTGATTGTACCCTAACGAAGATCTTTGGGAAGAGGAGTCATTTCGAGATTGTGATCGATTAGATTGCGACTGCGATCTATTTTGCTGGGAAGCATTCTGATTCGAGCGCGGAGGATACGCTTGCTGTAACAACACTTTAGTTTTAAGTTCTTTCGTCTTTTTATCAGCGCGGTCGTTCTCCTCTTTCTCTCTGTTCTCATAATACTGTGTTGTATCCAATATTTGAGCCGAGGTAGAAACGGCCCACGCACTTTCAGAGTTTTTTAATTTATTGCTCAAGTCGGGCAATAAGTTAGAGACAAATTTGTCCACGAACAACCGTTGACCACCCTCAGTGCCCATATCCTGACCACTATGGTCGATGAATGCCTCCTCGAATCTCGTAAAGAAATCGGAGACACTCTCTTCCTTCTTCTGTCTACAAGCTGACAATTTGTCCCAATTCACCCTCATAGCTGGCATAAGAGTTTTCATTAGTGTAATTATTCTTTGAGGGAGATCAGCAATCAACTGCTCGGGTTTAGCACCACCAGTTTGCAACCCATCCGCTGCTATAAGGGCAGCCCAATCACCACCCAATTCATTTGGATGATTTTCCTGATGAATCTTAGCCCATACCGGTTGTGGTACGACATTGCCAAACAGCATATAAATATCGGCAAGATTCATTATCGTAGCATCTACGAGCTGCGACAATTCCTTGTAATACCCTGCAGGATTTTTGCGAGGGTCAGGCAAAGATTGCTTCACCTGCAACACTTCTGAACGTTTCCATGGGAGATGTATCCATACTCTCTGGAAGTGCGCCACTACCGGAGGTTGAGCCCCAGGAATAGCTGGCATCCATACTGGAGGTACTTCCCGCATAGGAAACTGACCAGACGCATCTAACTGTCTCTCAACGTCCTCAACGAACAAGGCTTGAGGTATAGGAGTGGGACGAAAAGATAACAACCGCTCAACAGCACGTCGAACATTAGTATCCACTATCAGTCCATTCGAGAACTGAAGCTGTAGATCAGACAAAGCGGTCAACACCTCGTCAGGTGCATCGGCCGATATCTGATCGCGCAGAACCTTGCACATTTCTTCGAACACGTATCTTTGTGTCGGTACATTGAATTGACAGAACGTCTCAAGTACAGCACGTGGAGGTTTTCTAAGAGGATGCGTCATCCAACCCATCGCCATATTGTATAACGAAGCACGTTCCCTGTTACCGGGAAGCTGACTACGTCTCTGAGGACCATCTGAACCAGCGGACCCAAAAACAGGTCCAAGAGAATGAAAGAAGCTAGCCGCAACAGGAGAAGTACGACTGCGAGTAGATGGAGAAGTATAGCACAAGGGACTAACAAGAGAAGGAGTAGAGACAGAAGCAACAGCAGGAGTTGATAGAGCAGGAGCAGTAGCGGAAGCAGGAGTATGTGGAAGCGGAGGAGCAGTAGGAATAGCAATAGGCAAGGGAGCAGGAACAGTCGGAAGAACGGGTGCAGGTTGAGGAATAGGTGGAGGAGCAGGTACAGGGGGGACCACAGGAGCTGCGGTACCCTGTACATACGGAGGTGGCGACTTCATAAGATAAGACATTAAAGGATCCTCAACTGATTCTTCCTTCTTATCCGACTCCGTAGGCAAAGCAGGATAGCATTTATCTATGGACATACGCTGTAGCCTATCAAATACTTCCTTTTCCTTATCCTCCTTATCACGCTGAAACTGCTCTGCTTTCTTTACAATGGCAGCAACACCATCTCTCTGATTACGTTTAGTCTGTCTGATCTCTTTCTGTCGGGCTTCTTTACGCCACAACCGAAAGGCATCAAACATGGCCGGCCTTGACTTTTTCTCAAATAATTTAGCCTCTAGATTATCTAAGATCGGGGTCTCAAAGCTACCATGAGGTGGCCAACTAAGGACACCGTCTTTTTTAGTGTAGCGAATCCAATAGTCATTAAAGGTAATCGGGCCTAGCCCGTGTTTACTGTACAGCTCATAAGTTGGAGTTCCAACCGGAGGTATCGGACACGAATCCTCCAGTCGGGAATCCGTACCACAACGTCTGAAACAACTAAACAAAGTACTACGACCAGGCATCTTGCACACTAGCCGAGTTTCACAAATGTCAAGGGTTACGGGATTTACCAAGTCCCTGCAAAAGAGCAAAAACCCTCGGTTTTTGGCGGCTGCAGTCGTCAAATATCACAACAAAGTACCAAGAACCACAAAATGCAATGGAACCATGCAACAACTAAGCAACCACAACCAAGAACTCTGGGAGCGACCCAAAAATACTTAACTCAAAGATCGATGGCGTCACCAGGAAGGCCCGTCAATCGTCTCGCTATACCAAGGTGTACGCCAGGCGCCAAAACAGGTCTACAGTCAGGGCAGCAGTCCGTCGCAGCCGTCGGGAGGCGGGAATCTTCGCGGGAAAAGTCTTCGGGCCACTTGTTTCGACAACAGGATCGATGAAGCGGAGTGCACCTTCCCTCGGAGATTTCACACGAAGTTCCTCACGATCGTCGGGCTTGGACCGGTACCACTGATGCAGCCCCACGTTGGGCGCCAACTGAAGGACTGGGTTATTTAAGACCCAGCGGTGTCAGGGGACAACACCTGAAACCTTCGTGGGTAACCTGCTCCGGCGTACGAATGACAGAGACACGGGACACTTCCTTCGGCGTCAAAGATTCAAGGTTTATTTACTGCAGGGAAACACAGAAGTCACAGGAAGTACAACGGGTGTAGTTCGTGGAGACTGCTTCAAATTGGTTCTGTGGATCGCTCCTTTTATACATAATTCTCCCATAGGTTTACATGGTACACAAAGGTTTACGACTTGGTTCCCATAATTATCCCCAAGAGGGGTCGCTTTGGTCACTTTGATACATTCAAGGTCCGGAACATAAGTGCGGAAACATTTGGCGGTTCCCAACTGAAAAAACCCATCTTCCCACCATTAGTACATTCCAATCAGCAGTAAAACAGATCGAAGAAGGAACAAGAACAGGTGCAGAGGAAGATGGAGACAGTGGGGAGATTGGAAAGGGTGTAAAAGGGGAGGTATCGGGAAACACGAGCTACAGGCATCAAAGGGACGTGCCTAATGAGATGCACGGCTGAGACAATAAACCGGCACGGCGAGATGAGCCTCGAGCGGGGCCATCTGCCTTACAGTATCATCCCCCTCGTCATAAAGACACTTTCAAAAGATATGTGTCTTCCGCAGATATCTTGGGAATCCCAGGGTCGCGAAGCGGACAGCGTCCGTTCGCTGGCTACTTGAGGGCAAGAAACAAAATGGATGCCGTATCTAAGATGGAACCCGTGGGTACAGATAGAAAAACCCACGTAACAGACGAACAGTTTAGGTTAGCACAGCGAAACTGCGTACACCCACTAAACTCGTCATTTGCGGTTCATAGATACCAGACTCGACCATATTCGTGCGAGTCGAAAACACCACTTACAATTGTCACGGAACCTCATTACAACATAAGTATAGGTAAGTATATTATTTTTTTTTTAAAATGCAATTAATAAATATTTACTTAATTTTATTTATTAAATTAATTTTTTATTAATGTATTTGTAAATATATATATATCTTTTTTTTTTAAATAGTGTAGGTGTTTTAAAATAACATTCTAACTCCAGTTAGTGTAAAAATAGTGTAGGTGTTTTAAAATAATATTCTAACTCCAGGGGGAGTTACCTGTACCCCATAACCCAAACCTAGCCCTGAACCCTAAAAATACCCCTGTACCCCAAAACCCAAACCTGACCCTGAACCCTAAAAATACCCCTGTACCCCATAACCCAAACCTAGCCTTGAACAATAAAAGTACCCCTGTACCCCAAAACCCAAACCTAGCCCTGAACCCTAAAAATACCCCTGTACCCCAAAACCCAAACCTAGCCCTGAACCCTAAAAATACCCCTGTACCCCAAAACCCATACCTATCCCTAAACCCTAAAACTACCCCTGTACCCTATAACCCAAAACTATATCTGAACCCTTAAAATACCCAAACACCCCAAAACATATACCTCAGTACCCCAAAACATATACTCCTATACTCATACTTACTTTTTAAAATTACTTTAATTAATTTATTTCATTTATTTTTAATATTCATTAAATTAATTAAATCATTTTTTTGAATTAAATAAATGTTTAAATAAAATGATATACTTACCTATACTTACGTTGTAATGGCATGCGTTGTAATAGCATCTGCTATGTAATGTCATGCGTTGTAAAGGCATTCATTGTAAAGGATCCTGCGTTGTAGTAGTTGCGTTGTAAAAGTAGCCCGTTGTAATAGTTGCGTTGTAACGGTTGTTTCCCCCAGAATGGGGCGATGATGTGTTTAAGGGTGGGGACAAGATTGGAGGGTACAGGGTGGACTGTGGTGGCAATGACCTAGACACTTTGACTGGGGTGCTTCTGGAAATGCTTATGAAGGACACTTTTGGAGAATTTATGTCACTTTTCCCCCAAACAACCTTTGTCTATTCTAACATATGTCAAAGACAGAAATGGAATTGGTCCAATGAATTTTGTCCACAGATTGAGAAAGCTAGGAAACATGTCAATAAAACTGTTTCTGCTTATCTCAGAGATTATAGGATGGGATCCATTTACAACAACAATCTATGTTTTAACATAGATGGCATCTATAGGAGAGCCACCCAATATCTAAACACATAAGCTTGATATTGTTTGGAGTCGCGCACCCAGCTCGTTTTGGAGTCGTGAACACCAGGGAGCCACGCTGGGAGCCGCGCACCCAACAGGTTCACACCAGGGGGCCGCGCTGAGCGCCGTGCTGGAGTGGTGACTCCAAATTTTCCCGTAATTGTTTTTTGAGCTTCTATCTTTAATTTCTATTCTCCCCGGGGACCCCATCCCCAGGGGTCTATATACAATGGTAGGGACCGTGGGGGGAACCCTAAAGCCCCCACGGTCCTGCCGGCTCCCTGCGTCCTTCGGGAGCCAGCATTGCTTTTTCACATGGAGAACTGCTAACATGCAGCTCCTCATGTGGACAAGCAATCTGGTTTGCATTTTGAAAGAGAGAGCAGGTTTCCCTGCTCTCTCTTTCAAAATTCAAGCCAAGTTTGCTATGGCAGGGCTTGAGCCACGAGGCTCCCACCCTGCCATAGCAAACTGCAGTGTCTCAGGGGTGGGCACCCCGGGACACTGCTGGAGCCGGCCCTGGGGGTGGCAGTCTCCAGGGCCATAATTGTCTCCAGTAGGGGGGCCACATGGCCCCCCTCCAATCAGTAACAAACCCCCGGGAGGGTGTGGTCCCCAGGGTTTGGGGATCCGTAACAGACCCACTATTTTAAATATTAAGTGCCCCGGAGGTTGCGGTCCACAGGGCGTGGGAGGGGGCTCGAGCCCCCCCACACAGGTAGTTTTTTTTTTTTTAAAGCAAGCCCCGGGGGTGGCAGTCCCCGGGGCTTGGGGGGTCTTGGAGGCCCCTACCTATTTAAAATAAAAGCCCCAGGGGTCGTGGTCCCGGGGGCTGTGGGGAGGGCTGTGTCCCTCCCTGCAAATATTTATAGAAAGCCCCAGGGGTGGCAGTCCCCGGGGCAGTGGTGGGGGGATTGGGGCCCTCCCACACATTTTTTTCAAATGCCCCAAGACCTGGCCCACCCAGGGGCTTTAATTAAACTAAGTCCGGGAGCACACGCTTCGTTTATTTTTTTTCTTGGCAAGATCCGCGCACCCTACGTGGATTTTGCAGCTTATAAAAAATGTATATTTTTGGAACCCACTAAGGGGACCTAGAAGGTCAGGGTGTTTCTACCCTGCCCCCTTTTTGCGTTTTGCGCACTTGTTTTCCTGATTTTTTGTGCCTCGATTCTACCAAGGCACAATATGGCTGCCAACACTTCCTGGTTTGGAGTGTTGACAGCCAATTAACGTGAAGCTCGTGATCAGGAGGGTGTGCGCAGGGTGCGCACAGGGTGTGCGCAGGGTGCGCACAGGGTATGCGGATCCACCACAGCCATAGATATCACTATCTTTATTCTTTAATATCTCAAAAACCACTAAGGGATTTACACCATGTTTAAAAAGGTCACTTTCTGAGCCAAGCAGTACCTTTTTGCCAAATTTGGTGTACTCTGTTCATCAGTTTTTGTTATAACAGTGTCTAAAGTTTCCTATGGGAAAATGATTTTTTCACCACTATTTTTTGAATTTCTCAGGAACTTCTGAGCGGATTAACACCATTTAATAAAAGGTCGCTTTCTAACCAAGGGCTAATGTTTTGCAAAATTTGGTTCAATTCCGTTCAGCAGTTCAGGCTGTAGCCGTGTCTGAAATTCCTAAGGGAAATAACATGGGGAAAACATGTTTTGGGACCCCCTTTTTTTCTCGGCCTCCACTTGAGGAATCACCTTCAAACTTGCAGGATAGGAGCGGACCGGAGTGCCCCACAAGTTTTGAAAATTTAGCAAAGATTCGTCAATCGACGCCAAAGATATTGGGAATAGAATGTTGCGGATTTCCTATGGAGAATGGGTCCTAACTATAACTACCTACTGGCATTTAAAATAAAGAACAGGGACAACATTCTCCTATTTTCTTTCTTAACTTTATTTTTATTCTGAGTCCTCTTCATGAATTTGCGCAGTTAAACAACATGGTTGGACGAGAATGAACTTTGAACACTAGCACATTAATAAGAATACATTGAGATTTAGTCTCTTTCAAAACTACATCCTGCTAACCAATTTGAGTAATTTACTAGCATTGGGTTACTCATGAGGATGTACCTAGCAGATGCTTTTACCTGGATGATTTACAAAAATGTTTTACTAATGTGTAGAATTTTTTTAATGTAGTGTCTGTATTATATTTTGTGTCATTAGAAGAATTTAACTAATTTACTGTAATACATCTTAATTGATTGAATTGAAATAAGAAGAAATATTTAAACGTATCAGCCATTGTAAAAAATAGTGACAAAAGATGGGTTCAACAAGGTTGAATAGCAAACAAAGTTAATAATGTTAAAAATAAAAAACAAAGGTACTTTACAAACTATAAATCAGAAAAAGAGAAAAGAAATGTTTTAAAACAGCGGACGATAAATGACAGCTTCTTGTAAAAAAATTCACAAAGTCTAGTTGTGGGTATCGATAATGCATCATGGACTTTAAATAGGACACTCGAGACGATGGGACACTATGGTCCTGTGGCAGGCAAACTCTGAAACGTGCCGACTGTCCCCTTTTTTGCACTGTTGGTGAAAGAAAAATAAAGAAGAATTATTTCTATGAATGTGTTGGAACTTTTTTCCTGCTTTGGAGGTGTAGATATATTTATATATATATATATATATATGGCGGTCGCCAGTAGGTAGTTATAGTTAGGATTTTTTTCAATGCAAAATCTCAAAATTCTATTGTGAATAACTTTAGCGCCGGTTGACGAATCTGCCTGAAAATTTCCTCAAATTTGCCTCGCAAAGCTCCGATCCTTCCTTGAAAATTTGGGGGGGATTCGTCAAGCGGGGGCCGAGATAAAAGGGGGGTCTCAAAACGTGTTTTCCCCATGTTAATTTCCATAGGGCGGTCAACCTCACTTTTAGCCCGAACGGCTGAATGGATTTCCACCAAACTTGGCAAAATTGTAGGGACTGGTAGCCCGATGTGCCTTTGCTATGTCTCAAGAAATGTGCTCCAGTGGTTTTTGAGTAATTTAGGTTAAAAAAATATATATATCTATGGCCGCGCCGCGGTACGCTCACCGGGGCACGCTCCGGGCTCGCCACGCGAGGTGCGCACGGAAAGCTGATTGGCTCTCGGTTGTCTGTAAACATTCGAAACAGTCTGGAGCGGCCACCATCTTGTGTCTCGGTAGGATCGAGACACAAGAGGTGGCAAAAACAAAGGGGGAAATTACCATAAGGGGGCAGAGTAGACCTCCCCTGACCCCCTAGGTTTTTTTTTTGATTTGCACGGGGGGAGCGCCCGGTACGCGCACTGCGGAGCGTACCGGGGAGCGTTCCATGGGGAAAAAAGAGTGATAGAGTTTTAAAAAAATTTCGCCTTTTTTATAATTTGGAGGTAGTTCTAAAAAGAACTGTTTTTTTTCTTCTTTTTGTTGTTTTATATTTTTTTATGTTTTTTTGAACATTTTGTACTTTTTTTGGCTTTTTTGAACTATTTTGTATTTTTTTTGTTATTTTTATCGGGAGAAACAAAAAACAGGGAATTGAAAATGGCTCAACTGGAGTAAAAAAAAATTAGGAAAAAATTAGCGTTTTTTGGGGCAATTGTTGTTGTCAGCAGCAAGGAGGATGAGCTTTAGGCTCTGCTCACCATAGGAGATGGTCTTACCACAAAAAATACATGTGACTCTAAATTCTCCAAACCGTGGTTGTATGCAAGGGATTGTCTCCCTTGTCTCTGGTCCCGATGGAGTGGGTTGTTTTCGTTTGGAGGTGCTGGGTGTAGATTGAGGAGGGTTGCTGGCCAGTTCTCTCATCTCTGCGGCAGCATAGTTGTTCGGATGCTTGCGCTGCATGTGCCTAATTATGGTATTATTCCCAAATGAATATTTTTTATTTGGGTTACCCCTTGAAAGTTCCATGTCACAAATAAGGCAAGTCACCTTTGCCGCATTCACTTTCTTTTTTCCCTCAGGGATGGAAAAAAACTCCCATACAATGTGTGGCTTGGGTTGGTATGGGGTATTGTGTTCTTCCAGCCACCTCCTCCTCCTCCCCTCCTCCTCTTCCTCCTGCTCCTCTTCTTCTTGACCACCAATGTGATGTTGTGGTAGTCCTCTTTGTGGTGGTGGTGGTGATGGTGGTGGTGGTGCAGATGCTCCAGCTGATGCTGCTACTGTAGCCATTTCAAAGTACAAAATATACCTCAAAGATTTCAAAACAGGTCTTCCTCAGTCAAAGGACAAAGTCAGAATAAGGAAAAAAGGTGGGGGCTTTCATCATTTGGAAACTGACCATGTCGTGAGTGATGTAATATGTGACTTCATCAGCAGTGCATTGCAGGCGTGCAAGTTATAGTGAGTCCAACTAGAAGAAGAGGAGGAGTTTTAAAAACAAACACACTGTGAACTTACTACAAGTGATATTTATTTTTGCTCGCATTTGGGAACTAAAAAGTCCATCATGCATCATAATGAACTTGCTTTTCAGCACACGCCCCTTAAGGGCGAGCATGTAAATGAAATAAAAAAGCCGGAAATGGTAATGAATGCGTGACTCATTCTGTGTTTGGAGCAGCCCATGAAGAAGCGGTTGAATGCTGTGAAACACGTTGGCTTAATTAAAGAATTCGGAGCAGAAGAGCAGGCTGCATCACACTGCCGGAGGGCTGAGAACTGTCGAGTGCTCCCTCATCAGCTTGGGAACTTTGTTCATTTATATATATATATATATATATATATATATATATATATATATATATATATATATATATATATATATATATATATATATATATATATATATTACCTACTGGCGGTCGCCAGTAGGTATATATAGTTAGGATTTTTTCTCTATGGGATTTTTGAAAATTCTATGTCTAATAACTTTGGCGTTTGTGGACGGAATTGGCTGAAATTTTCAGGAAAATGGCACATTTTGTTTCTGAGCAGCTCCTGGAAATTTGGGGGGGGGGGTGTCAAGGGGGGGCCGAGAAAAAAGGGGGGTCCCAAAACGCGTTTTTCCCATGTTAATTTCCATAGGGCGGTTGGACTCACTTTTAGCCCGAACGGCTGAATGGATTTGCACGAAACTTGACAAAATTGTAGGGACTGTTAGCCCGATGTGCCTTTGCTAGGTCTCAATATATGTGCTTCAGTGGATTTTGAGAAATTAACGTTTAAATCAAGATATATATCTGTAACAGCGGTCCGGGCAGCGATCCGGTTCGCGTACTTTTCGCGTAACGGAACTTTGCGCACGGAAAGCTGATTGGCTCTTCGGTGTCTGTCAACATTCTAAACAGTCCGGTGCAGCCGCCATCTTGTCTCTCGGTAGGATCGAGAGACAAGAGGAGGCCAAAACAAAGGGGGAAATTTCCATAAGGGGGCATAGTAGATCCTCCCTGACCCCCTAGGTTTTATGTGGAGGTTTTAAAAGGGCCCAGCAGGGTCCAAAAAAATATATATATATTTTTTTTTTCGCGATGAGCGCCTAGTACGCGAACCGGAAAGCGTTCTAGGCAGCGTACTATAAGGATAATAGAATGATACACTTTTCAAAGACTGTATGTTAATTGTTTGTTGTTTTTGTTGTTTTTTTTTTGTTTTCTTTATTTTTAATTTTTTTTTTTATTTTCATTGTTTTTCATAATTTATTAAACTTTCTAACATTTCAGTGTCTGAAATGTCATTATTTTCTTGAAATATTGTTTGCAATCTGTGAGGTTGTAAAATGTCCTCATTTGCAAGGAGGGCATCTACTGCTTGGACACATTGCAGCAGTTCATTATCCAAGCTTTCATCCATAAATTCTATGTCAATTTGTTCAATCAATTCCTGGCTGCTTTCTTGCAGGTCCATTTCAAAAGAAACTTGGTTTTCGCCTTCCATTTTGCCTGAAATTTGGATTAAAAAAATATATATTAGTAGAGATAGGGCACTGTTGGGATTAATTTTAGATAGGTAGTTTTTATCAGTGAATTTATCTTTTGGCAGTGTATAGTATCAGAGTGGAAATAGGACTATAAAAAAGTGTATGTGATTTAACCAAGACAAGCCTAACTCCATTCATAACTATAACAGAGATTACATTACTACTACAGAGGGATAGTGTATATCTAGCAGAAAAATTCTATTATATTAAGTTATAGTGTACAATATATTTTGTTTTTAAAAATTATATCTTACCTTCACAAAGAAGTTGAAGTTGTTGGAAGCTATTGAAATGAGATGTACAACAAGAAGTAGTAGTCAAAATGGCTGTGTTTTCTTCTCTTCCTTTATATATATTCAAGTATATAACCAATCAAATGTCAGGTAATAAAAGTAGAAAATGAAAGTAACATTTTCATTGGTTGTCAATTCCAACAGTTCAGATGTGTTTTGTGAAGTAATTTACCTCACGGTACTTGGAGAGGTCTAAAGGCTAAATGGCTAAATGAAATTTCAATCAAATTTGTGAGAATGAAAGGGATTGTTATGTAGTATGAGCTAATTTATATTTGGTGAGAGTGTCTGTAGTCGTTTTTCTGTAAATTACTTTCCCACCTTTTTTTTGGACCGCTTCCCGGAAAGCGGTCCGGTCCGCGAACTAGGAGCGTAACGGGAGTCCACCATTTTGTGTTTCGGTCGAATCAAGGTATAAAATGGAGGGTAAATAATGTTCTGAATGGGTAGAAGGGGGCATGGTACAAGTATTTTGCCCCCCTACGTTTTTTGAGGGTGGCTGAGGAGGACTATATTTGCGAAGAAAAAACTTTTTTTTTGAAATTTTGCGCGGTTAGCTTCCAGTTCGCATACCGGATAGCGTTCTTTAAGCGTAGTTTGTTGAAAATTACAGAAAAAAGTTAGAAAAAAAATAATAAAAGTATGTGATCAGATGAAGGGTAGCTCTGAGAAGAGCTTTTGGGTTTATGGTACATTTAGGTACTTATAAGTAGGTACCAATGCACAGTCTTAAATTCAGAATGAAAATTCTGTTGCCCTCATCTGAGAAGTGAACTCCATCTCCTCTGTAGATATCTTGCATGTAGTAACGCAAGTTATTGTTGTACAGAGAGCCCATTCCATGGTCTCTCATGAAAGCTGACACAGATTTGTTTACATGCTTCCTCGCTTTCTCAATTTGTGGACAAAATTGGTTGGACCACCTCCATTTCTGTCTTTGGCATATATTGGAATATACCAAGGCAGTTTGAGGAAAAAGTGCCATTAATTGCTCAAAGGTGTCCTTTAAAAGCATTTCCAGACCTACCCCTGTCAAAGTGCCCAAATCATTACCTCCACAGTGCACTATTAACAGGTCAGGTTTTGGCAAATGCATAAAGGTTTTCACCAATGGTATCAATTGGTGACATTTTAATCCTCTTTGGCCCAACCACTTAATTTCCACATCCTGTAAATTGAGGTTAGGTAAATTTCTGTTCTCAGCATACCTTTGAGCCCAGTGGATGTAACTATGTCCAACAATCCAGACCTTAAACATGGTGGGAGAAGGTTGTTCTGCAGTCAGATGAAGTGTGGTAATGAAAGGGCAGTTGAAACAGTAGGAGTTTGTAAAGAAAAAAAACTGTGGATTTCCAGTGCTAATGATTCATTAGCAGTGATTGGTGCATTTCCATTTCTGAAAACAGAAAGTTAGGGTGCATGGATGTGTTCTTTGAAAGATGTAATTTGAATGGTCAAGGAAGAAACATTTAATGAAAGACTGCACTGGATACGCAGGTGCACTGAGAGTTCAGAGTTCAATTGAAACATTGTTGTGTGAACTTGCAAACATGAGAGGTCTTCCAGGAGGTGGTTGCTATGGAAAAAAGGCAGAGAGGGCAGAGGGGGGAAGGGTTTTGATTTGAAAAAAGTGAGGGAAGAGTTATGATTGGCTAATATGAGAGATATGTGAAATGAATAGCTGTATTTCTGTGCTTTCAATAGCTGCAGCCTCTGGAGTGCATCCTTTTTCTTCTGCTGAAGACAATTTGGTGTATTTCTGAGACTGCTTTCAAAACTCCAAAAATATTTGCTAAGGTGAGAAAAGATTTATTTAATTTAGATAGAGAATAGTATGATTTAAGGAGAAAATGATGAAGAAAGCTGTGTTTTTAAAATGTGGTTTTGTCTCTAGTGATATACAAATAGAATTAGATTCTTTGAGAAATTGTAATTGCATATTCGGTGTAGCATTCTGGCATGCAGTAACACAAGTTATTGTGGTACATGGAGCCCATTCCATGGTCTGTTATGTAAGCTGAAACAGATATGTTTTTTTTTAAAACGATTTTAGAAATCAATTACATTTCTGGATATGTACTGCTAGAGCTTCATAGGTTGTTTTGGGCCATATTTATAAGGCATTTGAGTGTCTTTGATGTTATGTTTTCCTTTTAAAATGGAAAGCGTTCCTCATGGGGCAAGTGTCTTGTAAATACGCTCCCACTTGCGCTTGGCAAATTTAGATTTTGATTATGGAAGTTACCTAGCCATGTTAATAGTGTCCCAAAAATGGTGCTAGGGCATTCCAGAAACACTTTCATGTGTTTCAAGGACATTTTTAGTCATTTCTTCATGAATGCAGGTATACAATTGATTTATATGCGGTGTTTAAAAACGAATTTTGAAATCAATTACATTTCTGGATATGTACTGTTAGAGCTTCATAGGTTGTTTGGGGTCATATTTAGAAGGCATTTTAGTGTCTTTGATGTTATGTTTACATTTTTAAATGGAAAGCCTTCCTCATGGGCCCTGAGCAGTTCTTAGCCATGTTATTTAATGGGAAGTGGATAACATGGCTAAGAGCATTTGCTGGAAAATGCATGAATATCGCTGACTTTTCAGCGATATTCATGCATTGCGGCCGTTTTTTTCGCATTTGCGAGCAGTTCTTAGCCATGTTATCCAATGGGAGGTGGATAACATGGCTAAGAGCATTTGCTGGATAATGCATGAATATCGCTGACTTTCAGCGATATTCATGCATTGCGGCCGTTTTTTATCGCATTTGCGATAAATCTTGCTACGGAGAAAATGATGAAGAAAGCTGTGTTTTTAAACTGTGGCTTTGTCTGTAGTGATATAGAAATAGATTTTGTTTCTTTGAGAAATTGTAATTGCATATTCGGTGTACCATTCTGGCATGCAGTAACACAAGTTATTGTTGTATATGAAGCCCATTCCATGGTTCTTATGTAAGCTGAAACAGATATGTTGTTTTTAAAAACCATTTTTTAAATCAATTACATTTCTGGATATGTACTGCTAGAGCTTCATAGGTTGTTTTGGGTCATATTTATAAGGCATTTGAGTGTCTTTGATGTTATTTTTCCTTTTTTAAATGGCAAGCATTCCTCATGGGGCAAGTGTCTTGTAAATACGCCTTCACCTGCACTTGGCGAATTTAGATTTTGATTATGGGAGTTACATAGCCATGTTAATAATGTCCAAAAAATGGTGATAGGGCATTACAGAAAACGCTTTCATGTGTCTCAAGGACATTTTCAGTCATTTCCTCTTGAATGCAGGTATACAATTGATTTATATGCTGTGTTTAAAAACGAATTTTGAAATCAATTAAATTTCTGAATATGTACTACTAGAGCTTCATAGGTTGTTTGGGGTCATACACCATTTTTGGGAAATTATTAACATGCCTATGTAACTCCCATAATCAAAATCTAAATTTGCCAACCGCAGGTGGGAGCGTATTTACAAGACATTTGCACCATGAAGAACGTAAAATAGCATAATAGACACTCAAATGCCTTATAAATATGACCCAAAACAACTTATGAAGCACTAGCAGTGCATATTTCCAGAAATGTAATGGTTTTCAAATAATGACTTACTTCATTGGTAGGTCTTTACATGTATTTTCTCTTTGGTTTTTTTCAGTGAAAATCTTATCTGCAACCATGTGTTGGCCTCACCTCAAATAAACAAAACAGGTGATGGACCGAATGTGGATCAATGACACACATTCACCCCAGTCCAAAGATCTGGGCCTAAACAAACCTTTAGATAGGCTACATCTTATCGTCATCCTGAATTAATCATTTAAAATATTAGGGAGTGATTTATGATTGTTCTATGCCTGTTTTGTACCATTGAGTGTCATTTTTGTGATGCAGTGCTGGTGCAAAAGATTTGCTATGTTAAATAATTAGTAGGGCATTAAGTTTTAGATGACTGTTATTCATTTACTGTTTGGTAATAGTGGTTAATAACATTTTTTATTATATTTTTCCACAGATTCAACTGCAGATTCTTTCATAGTTTGGAAAATGCCTACAAAAAATAGAATTAAGAAGGCTAGAAAACATCAAAGACAGCAGGATGATGTTTTATTGCAGCAGTCCTCTTCCCCAAATACTTGTCAAAACACCAAGAAAGGTCCGGGTAAGAGCACGAAATCATTCTTAAGAAATATTTGTAGTAAAAAAAGGATTTCTCCCAAAAATGTTTTAGTCCACAAAAAGAAAAGCAATTTAAATGGAAAGGAGAGACCCATCAAAAATGTTACTGGTAGAGGAAGAGATAACTCTGTGCATGATAGTAGAAGGAAACCACAGTTTAGGGACATTCGAAATCGAATGTTCCGTAACAGAATAATAGTTAATTTATTGAAAAATATTAAAAAAAAAGGCCAACAGAAAGCGGCATTTTATAAGAAGAAGAAAAATGTAGAGAAAATTATTGATCATGCTTTTGAAATTAAGCGAAAGTTATTTATTTTGGTAATCAATAGAATTAGGAAACTAAGCAAGGTAATTTCTGATTTCAAAACAAAAAGTAGATGGAAGAGAGTAGTAAATCGTACTAACTTTTGTGAAGTTTTTTCCGGAGAATGGATGCATAGTTCAAGTTGTGAGGCATTTTTTAATGAGGAGAGTTATTTTCAGGATAATGATTTGGTGTTTGCAGTTGACACCAGTGGTCGAGCTTATGAAGTGAAGGATGGTTGTCCAGTTGAAAAAGAACAACTTGTGACAACAGAGACAGAAGAGGCGCTAAGTGATGAGGTTTTAGGAAGACGTCCTAAGGGTCCTGTGTACATTTGGAAGTGTAGTTCTATTTGCAGTGTGCGACAGGTTTCCATCAATTTGCTTTGTGATTTTATACGGACATTTAATAAGAAAAGTTTGAAGCAGAAAATAAAGTTGTTGCAAGATTTAGATCCTTGCAGAGTGAGACAAATGACAGGTTTGCGTGGTCATTCACTGGCTTGTCTTTCCAGGAGAGTATGCCAGAGTGTTTTTCATCATTTCAGGATGCTAGCAGTGCATCATAATAAAGTGAGAAAATTAGTGAGAATGTTGTATTATGCTAAGAGTCCAGCAATTATGCTTAAACAATTATGTGCTGCTCTTTTGCATGGTTCTGAAATAGATGTGAAGAATATTTGTGAAGAAATTGAGTTTTGTTACTTTGGTAGTAGAGATGAGAATGTTCAAATTGACCCAGAAGTAGAGGGTTATGTTGAAGATAATATCCTGGTTTCTAGTTCAGATAATTTTCAGAAGGAAATTGCCACGTTTCAGATGAAATCAAGTGAGAGGCCTAATTTCACGTGTGTATGTTGTCGACGCACTTATTATAAGAATCAGACTAAGTTAGTGGATTTATATGCAAAAACTGAAAGGGAAAATAATAGTGAATGGAAGGATTTTGCCACATACTTGATGGTAGAAAATTGTTTTGATTTGGGAGTGGACCAACGTGTGTGTACTTATTGTTGTAATAAATTAAATCAAAACCAGATGCCTGCTAGGGCAGTTCATAATAATCTGGAATTGGTTGAGATTCCTTCAGAATTGAAGGATTTAAATACTTATGAATCTATTTTGATTCAAAGTATCCATCCCTTTCAGGCTATTGTAAGAATGGAGCCAAAGACAGGGAAGTTGCCTCCAACAGATTTACAGAGAGGATTAAAGGGAAGAGTTGTTTATTTGCCTCTAGATTTAAACAAAAACATTAACACAATTGGAGTTGAGAAAGTGGAAGAGGAACCTCTGGTTATCTTGGTTAATGGGGTTCCGACAAAGAATAAGAAAATATGGCAAGATTTAGTGGATGTTAGGAAAGTGAAAAATGCAACTTTGTATTTGAAGAAAAATAATAAGTACTATAAGAATGTATATGTAGCAGAAGAGGAAGTAAGTGATGAAGAGGATAGTGTTTTGTGTGCTGGCCAAATTGAGAAAGTAGAGGTGTCTAATAGTGAAGAAATATATGAACATTATAGTGTTCATCCTTTGCATTCCAAGGAAGTCATGGGGAATGCTATTGAGTTGTTTCAAATGAAACAAGCCAAAGGGAGTCCCATTAGTGTTTGGGAGGAAAGTTTGGAAGCTCGGTGTTTCCCACAGCTATTTCCCACAGGTCAAGGAGGAAGATATGATGAGCGACCTCATCAAATTCCTGCGTCTGAATACCGGACTTTACGATTGTATGCAGAAGATCCTAGGTTTCGTCAATGCATTCCCTATTTGTTTCATCTCCTCTTTGAAAGCGATCTGTCAGGACTGTCATATGCAGTGAACCACATTTTAAAAAGTGGTATACAGATGCGAAACATCTCGGCAAGTGATTTTATGCATAAAATCAATGTCCAAGACAGTATTTTGGATTCTCACTTAATTAATCTCATGGCGTGTCAGCGTGGTACTAATGAGTACTGGTACCGTCGTCATGGTGATTTAAAATGTATGCTGAGGAACTTAGGAACTCCGACATGGTTCCTCACTCTGAGCTGTGCCGAGTATGGCTGGGAAGACTTACTTGAATTTCTACGAGAGGCAAATGGAAATATTGAAAACATTGAATTCAAGACACCTGGAGAACTGTGTTCTTTGGATCCAGTGAATGTATGCAGGTACTTCAATCATAGATTTGAAGCTATGATGTCTTTCATTACAAATAAGAAGAATCCACCTCTTGGAGAGGTGTTGGATTTCTTCTGGAGAAAGGAGTACCAAGCAAGAGGTGCCCCTCATATACATATGTTGTTGTGGATCAAGGATGCACCTAAATTTGGAACAGATCCGGATGACTTAGTGATGAATTTCATAGAACAGTATTCTACGTGTACTGTTCCAAACGCAATGGAGAAGAAAAGCCTAAGAGAACAAGTTCTACGTTTCCAAAGCCATCGTTGTGGAAAGTATTGTCGTCGTAAATTCAGAAACAAGGACAAGTTCTACACCAAATGTCGTTTCAACTTTCCACGACCGGTGATTTCTAAAGGAAGAGTGAACAGTTTGATGTCTTCGCTGCGACATAATGTGACGAGGAAATCACCCAAGAATACATACAATTTGAAAAGGAACGAAGAGTCCAAGTACATCAATGACTACAACCCAGTGATTTTGTCCATGTGGAATGCTAACATGGATATACAGTTTGTGGCTGACAACTGTATGGCTGTGGCTCGGTATGTGACATCTTACATCACCAAAAAAGAAAAGACAGAACTGAAGGATATGTGGGAGGACATTTCCCATGAAAAGAGCCTCAGCAAGAAGTTGTACAGTTTCAGTCTGAAGATGTTGTCGCATCGAGAAATCGGAGCTTACGAATGTTCTGATCGATTGTCTTCAGCAAGTCTCTATGCCAAATCCAGGAGTATTGTTTGGGCGAGTCTTGGTCTTGCTGCAACGCGAAATCGAGTTCTAAAACCTGTCCGGGAAATTGAGTATTTGGCAGAAAAGGAACCAAACAGTACCGACATTTTGAAGACCAACATGTTGGATACATATTATCCAAATCGAAGCAGTCACCTTGAGAATGTTTGTCTATATGAGGTTCTCCAAAATTATATATTCAAGAGGAACATCAAAGAAGATATTGAGAAAGGAGTGTATGCTGTAATTGGAAGTGAGGGATGCCTGGTCAAGCAAAGAAAATGCCAATTAGTAAACCATCGAAAATTGAGTGGTGAATCTCCAGAAAAAAAGGAGTTTTTCTATTTAGCACTTTTGCAACTTTTCAAGCCTTGGCGTGCAGAAGAGGAACTGCTTGGAGATTTCCTTTGTTACGAAGACTCTTTCAATGCAGCCAAGGAGTCCATAGAATGTCCTGCTTTTCCTAAATATCAAGAAATGCTAACTTTGGAAATTGAGCAGGAAGCAACGATTGCAGCCGAGATTGCCAGAGACAGTTCTCAGGACAGTCAGAGTTCTGTTTCATTGAGTCAAGATCCACTTGGAGGACCTATTATCGAAAATGAAGCTGCCACTGCTATGAATGAAGTGGAAAGAGCCATGGCACATGCTCAGGAGGATTCAGTTAACTTAGAAGACTTGGAAAAACAACTCAACGTTGAGCAGAGGAAAATATATGATGAAGTTACCAAGGAAATTGAGCACGGATTAAGTCATGAGAAGAAAGAGTGCTCATGTACATCGTTGAAGCCTGTCCGACTGTACGTGAGTGGAGAAGCGGGAACTGGAAAAAGTTTCCTCATTAAAGCAATTTCTTGTTATTTGCAGGAAAGGACTGAGTCATCGCTGTCTTGTGTTGTCACCGCTCCTACTGGACTGGCAGCACATAACATTAAAGGTATTACTTTGCATCGTCTACTGATGCTGCCGGTGGAGCATGACAACAAATTACAATACCACAAGTTATCTGGGGATGCTTGCTGTGAAGTTTCAAGAGTCTTGAGGAAAATGAAACTACTTATCATTGACGAAGTAAGCATGGTTTCCAATGTCATGCTTGCCTTTGTGCATTTGAGAATGCAAGAAGTACTTAAAACTGAATATGATGTGTTATTTGGTGGCAAACACATCATTGTTTTTGGAGATCTTCTGCAGCTGACACCAGTAAAAGGTCAACCTGTGTTCAAAATACTCACGCATGAAGATACCAGGAAGTGCCTAGGGAGCATTGGCAACGTCAATATATGGTTAAACTTCAATTATGCTGAACTACATGAAAATATGCGTCAGGCAAAGGATGAAGATTACAAGAATATTCTACAAGATATTAGAATTGGAAAAGTGACCGAACATGGGAAAGAAGCTTTAAATGCACGATTACTGTCAAATTTATATCCCAAACAAGAGATTGTGCCTGAGAATATTTTTCAGAAAATTACTGAGAAGAAATCCGGGATATGTTTGATGCCAACTCTTGCAGAATGTGCCATCTTCAACAACAAAATGTTGAATTTAGAAAAGCAAGAGATTGTGAAACTTGAAGCTATCGACAAAATAGAGCACATGGGATCAACAATTATTTTGTCAGACAATTTGAAATCAAAATTGGATTCATTAGAGAAGACTATATCTAAAACAGCGGGTTTTGAAAAGACTTTGAATGTGTGTTTAAATTGCCGAATCATTTTGAGAAGGAATTTACATGTAGAAAGAGGTCTGGTGAATGGATCAATGGGTAATGTTGTTGATTTTGAGAAATACAGAAATAGAGATGGAATAGAATTTTTAAGAATTAAATTTGATGGCATTGAGGAAGTACAGCTAATTGGTCGTTGTTCTGCTAGGTTTTTGCTTGTTAAAGACTTATATGTTCGCCGTAAACAGTTTCCTGTTTTCTTGGCATATGCGGTGACAATCCATAAATCGCAAGGTTTAAGTGTAGACAGTGCATTGGTGAATATTGGCAGTTCTGTGTTCAAGGAGGGTATGGCATATGTGGCATTGTCACGAGTTAGAACTTTATCGGGATTGTACTTGATTGACTGTGATGTCACAAACATTTGTGCGGATCTAGATTGTGTTAAGGAATACAATAGGTTAAGAAGAGAGTATGCGCCACATTTGCCTCAATATCCTTTGTTTGAGAAACGTGTGGTAGGCCGGAAACGTAGAAATATCAGTAATAGTAGGGAGGTTGTTGCAAAAAGACTAAAAGTCAATGAACCGAAAATTGTTAGCAGAAAGAAAGTGGATTCTGTTGAAGATGTTGTTGGTTTTCAATTTGAAAACAGTACTGGTGTCAACTGCTATGCAAATGTAGTGGTTAATGTTCTCTTTTCACTAGAGAGTTTAAGAGAACAGATTCTGTTGAATTCAGAACAAATTTTATGCTGTTTGTTGAATTCTGTTTTCGAGAAATGTAGCACTGATCGAACAAAAGTAGAAAGTGTGTCTGAAGTTCGTTATCTGTTAGATGAATGTTCAGGTCAAACAGACTTCTCTGAAAATAATCAGCAAGATTGTCAGGAGTTTTTAATGTATATGCTTGATGTATTGCAAGATGAGGGTGTAGATGTAGATCACCTGTTTGGGCTTTCTTATCAATGGCAGCATGACTGCGAGAACTGTATGGTATCAAGTACTACTAGTGTAGACTCAGAAAGATTTATATATTTAACTTTGCCAGACAGTAAATCAGTGTCCTTTAATAAGCTAGTAAATGCAGCGGATCACAACATGGATTGTACCCAATGTAAATGTGATATGATGTCAACATTATTTATACGTAGATACGGCCAGTATGTCATTTTAATGATCCAACGATGTAGGCCTGATGGTTCAAAATTGTCAACTTTAATAAAAAAATTTGTGGCTTCTCAGCTGTCAATATCAGGGAGGACTTTTGTAACTGTAGCAATTATCTATCACGATGGTCTATCAACAACATCAGGACATTATACAGCTTACTTAAAGTCTCGAAACGGCTGGTCATTGTGCAATGATTCCATTGTAACTTTTAAAAAAAAATTGCCGTTTGACCTTAAAAATTCTTATCTGGTGTTTTTAAAACCAAAATTTTAAGTAGAGGGAATGTAAGTCTGCAATCCTGTCTAGATTAAAAATCCAACTATATAAACCTGATGCAAGTAAGTCTGCTTCATAGTAAGCAGTATCAGTGTCATAGGAAAAGGAGAACATGAGTGACAAAGAAGAGTAAGATATTAGTAGTCCAGGATTGTGAAAATAATCTCAAATGTTTTCTTTTTGAAAGTTGCGAAAATAGAAAATGTCGGGATTTGTTTGGAAGAATTACAAGACTTGCAAATCGCGGCAACATGATTTGGCCTAGTGGAAACATGTGATAGAATGAGAGAAGTCTTTTTTTCTATGTAACATATTTTTCATATCGATGGAGGTTTTCTTTCAGAAAGTGGCGGGCTGAAAATATTTATAGCACAACAGAGTGGATGCTGTTTATAGGACATCCTTCGACGTCATTGAAAGTAAGTTAATTTTAAGGAGTTTTGAAATCAGTTTTCTTAGTTTGTATGGGTTTTTTAAACACAGTCATTTTGATTGTGTTTTTTTTTCCCCGCTGTTACATGATGAATACCTTCAAGTCACTGATTTAAGTGAAATTTGATACATTCTGAGAACAGCAAAAATAAACCATTTAACATGTATAATTAATGTTATGCTTTTTGAAATTATGATATATATTTAGAAATGTGAGGTAGATATGGAGAAGCTGAGTCTTCTGTAAGTGTCAATTTTAATGCTTACAGTGCTGTACTTCTAGGTACTGTTTTTTTAAAAAAAAAAAGAAATAGGCCTCACCTCAAAGAAAGCTCTTGAAAGCACACATCTTATTTGCATCCTAAAACAATCATTTAAAATGTTTGACACAATTTTATGATGGCTTTACATCTTTTTTGTGCTGTTATTGCATCACTATTGTGAGACATAAGCAATGCAAAAGAAGCATCATGTTTCAAAATAGGCCTCATTTCATCAGCATGAAGATACTGTTTTTTTAAAATAAATATCTTTAGGATTGTGTAGGGGTCGTAGAGAAGTAGAGGTTTCTGTAAGTGTCAAAGTTGTTTAAAAACTGTTTCTTCTTGAACCTTTTCCCTTCTTTTTTCTAATTTTTAAATACATGTTTTAATATTTTTGGAAATGTTTGTTCTCTCTTTTACAGATTGAATGTATGAAAAATTTGCTTGAAAAGTTAACATGAATTATAAGGTAAATGTTTTCTACTTTTTTAACCTGCATTCCACTGCTGATGATGTCACTGACTATGTTATGATTGATGTAATAAGTGGGCATGTTTTACTGCAATGGTAGGTCTTCACATCTATTATCTCATCTGTATTCTTCAACAAGCATAAATTTGATATGCAACCCAGAGTACGGTTCACCTTAAACAAACTTTTAGAGAGGACACACCTTATCGTCACCCTCAATCATTCATTTAATCTATCACATTTAACATCTATTAGTTCTACTGCTTCATTTCTTAAATCTTTACTTTCCTGTGTTTGCTACTTCTCTCCTTCCTTTCTCTATTACTTAATTTTTCTACTCCTTCCAGTATTTTTCTCAGTCCCTCTCTTCTCATACTTCTTCATTATTATTCACTAATTCTGTCTCTATTAATGTTACTGTTTCTGAATGATCTCCAAAAATTTTTAAAACAAGAACAGTAAGTATAAGGATAGGAAAAGACATTTATGTTACAAGAAAGACAACTATAGGAAGTAAACAGAAAAAACTGTTACTCGCAATCGACTGCTGATGATCTCACTGACCATGTCAAAAATTATGTAATATATGACATGATCAGAAGTGAATTGCGGGTAACAGTATCTTTTCTTTACTCCCTATAGCTGTCTTTTTTGTAACATAACTGTCTGTTTTCTTTCCTTATACTTACTATTCCTTTTTTTTAAAAACATTTTTTTGGTACGCTCAAAGTTCGCCTACCGGAGTGCGAACTGGGAGCGAACTAATAGAAATAGAGCTTGGCAGAGTTCAAAGAATTCTACCAATTTTTTTTAATAATGGGGAGGTAGTTCTGAAAAGAACTGTTTTTTTTTGTTTTTGTTGTTTTAAATTTTTTTAATTAGTTTTCTGAACATTTTTTATATTTTTTTGTTTTTTTCTGAACATTTTGTATTTTTTTTATTTTTTGGGGGGAGGGGGGAAACAAAAATGATTCATCGAAGACGGCTCAACAGGAGCAACAAAAAAAAGAAGAATTTACTTTTTGGGGCGTTTTGGGCACACATGATTGTTGATGGCTCTCATTATAAGGGTAATGCTACTTTCGCGGTAGCAAAGTGTCTGGTTGCACCACACACAGACTTGCTTCACTTCTCCCATGTTGATCTGGATGTTCGGGATCACCTCCCTCGCCTCCGGTCCCGATACCTCCTGAACAACAGATCTTCTCGCCATTTCTGGTGGATTTTGTTGTTGGTCGCGAAGCTGGGCATTACTGTAGTTGTTAGGGTGCCATCGACTCATGTGCCTGTGCATTGTATGATTCCCATAGCTGTACTTTTTGTCTGTGCCCCTTGAAAGACGATAGCCGCAAATACGACAAAATACGTATCTAGCATTAACTTTTTTTTGGTCAGCAGGAAATTTGAAAAATTGCCAGATATAATTTTCTTTCCTGTTATATCTCCTGGGCTCCTCTGGCAAAAATTCTTGATTTTCTTCCTCTTCCTCCTCTTCTTGATTTTCCTCCTCTTCTATAATTAGTGAAGCAGGTGGTCCTTTCTTCCCATGAGGAGGTGGAGGAGGTGGTGGGGGCACACTGGCTGAAGCAACCATTGAAGCCATTGCTGAAGAATCAAAAAGGGTCTTTCTCTCACCAAGATGAAAGTCAGAGTGAGGAAGGAAGGAGGGGTTTTCATCATTTGGGAGAAGGAAAAATTCTAAACCAATGAAAAGTGTTAATTTTATATCACATGACCAAGTATTACATCATTAGGAAACCAAAAGTGAAATGAACCAATGAAAAGTGTTATTTTCGAGTCACATGACCTGCTGTGTTTACGTTTCGCGCTTTGCTCCGCTTTCCGGTCCACTTCCGGGTCCGCTAACTTGGCGCGTCCAATGACGTATTACGCAAAACGTCATGCAAACGTAACAGTTACGCTAAAGGAACGTTTACTGGTTCGCGTACTAAGCCGCGGCTTTAAATTGAGCAAACGGGAAGCTGACCGGTTCGCGGACTGGGAGCGAAACAAAAAAAAATGTTTTTAAAAAATTGTCTAAAGAACATGAAAAATATATTTCAAGATTTAAAGAAGAATATATTTTACAGCTACAGATATTAGCTTTTAAAAAACCATTGAAATTCAATGAAAAAACCATAGGTTATAGTCGATATATAGTTAGGAATTTGCATTTACAAAACCTTGAAAAGTCAATGAAAAAACCATTGGTTTTAGGCCATATATAGTTAGGGATTTGCATTTACAAAACCTTATTTTACTCGCATAAAACCATTGAAATTCCATATATAGTTAGATGCGCTAACTATATATCGCGCACCCGCAATCCACTGCTGATGATGTCACATATTACATCATTCATGACATGGTCAGTGACATCACTGATGACATCACTGATGACAACTCAAATGACATCACTGATGACATCTCAAATGACATCACTGACGACATCACTGATGACAACTCAAATGACATCACTGACAACATCACAGATGACATCATTCATGTGTTAATACGATGAACCTCTACAGACTCTGATATATCCTTAGATACACTCAGTGAAAACAGACACTCACAGACTGTCACTCATCCATGGAGTTACTCATACACCTAGACAGTCATGCAAAGAATCAAACACACCTCCAATTCCTCAACTATACAGTTATACACACCTTACTTATTGAAACATATTCTAACACATATTTACTCTCTTATACAATCCTTGATACATGTTCACAATGATCCATACAGCCACTCACACATTCACTGGCTCTTATGCACAGTTATTTATATATGTTAACTCTCACATGTACTGTGTTTTACATATGTACTTACTTTGACATGTAGCACTGAGATATCCATTCACTCACCAATACACTCATGCACACAGTCAACCGCCCATATAGCTGTTTCCACGTGCACTCTTGAACTCATACACCTAGTGAATCAACTGCTTACACATCTATGCACAGAGTCACACACCTCCCAGCCACCCACACACATACTCAGTCTCCCATACAAATACTTGAGCAACCAATCAATAACCCATATAGTTATTCATATAGCTACTGATCAACACATGCAGCAGTTTACAGAACAACAGATATAATGATGCACAAATTAATACAGTTTAATCACTAACCCATGCACTCAGTGAGACACATTTAATCACTCCCTCATACAATCAGTCATGCACCTACTAAATCCTTCATCCAGACATTTATACATCCACTCATTCTTCAATATGTAAGACATATTTTAACTTTACAGAAACATACAGTCACTGGATGTTGTCATCAGTGATGTCATCAGTGATGTCACTGACCATGTCATGAATGATGTAATATGTGACATCATCAGCAGTGGATTGCGGGTGCGCGATATATAGTTAGCGCATCTAACTATATATGGAATTTCAATGGTTTTATGCGAGTAAAATAAGGTTTTGTAAATGCAAATCCCTAACTATATATGGCCTAAAACCAATGGTTTTTTCATTGAATTTTCAAGGTTTTGTAAATGCAAATTCCTAACTATATATCGACTATAACCTATGGTTTTTTCAGTGAATATATATATATATATATATATATATATATATATATATATATATATATATATATATATATATATATATATATATATATATATATATATATATATATATATATATATATATATATATATATATATATATATATATATATATATATATATACCGGAAATCAACATATACAAAGAAAGAAAAAAACATATTGGAGAAGCAAGTCAAAGAAACAAGCCAAACCGTGGTAAACTTGTCCAAAGTAACATTAACAAAGGACGAAGTGACAACATTGGGTTTGGGGTTGTCATACTGCCCGCCCATCAACTTTGACTATCCAAGGGTCCGGACGGACATATACAAAGGAATACGAAAACTAAAGTTGAAAAAAATGTATGCGATAAAAAATAAACAAAAAGAAGGTATTTACCAGGGGGACCTACAAGCGGAGTCCACACCTCCAGGTCCAAATACTGAAGCAGAATTATATGAGATGTGGAATCAGGAGCAAACTTTGCCTAACACACAGACCAGAGAAAGTGGTACTAAGGGAGCAGGACTGACAAAATTTAAACGGAAATCAACTTTTTGTCCTATCACAACTCATGATGCCATTGACACTTATCATGAAATAATCACCAATAAAATTAAAAAACTAAACAAAAAAATTGGATTGACCACACAAAAATATCGAAACCAAGATCACAAATATTTCCAATTAATGAAGAAATAAAAAAATCACAAAGACGTCATCATAAAAAAACAGAGATAAAGGAGGGAATGTTGTACTATGGGCACAGGAGGACTATAAAATCGAAGCCATGAGTCAACTGAATGACAGGAAATGCTACAAACGCTCGGATATTAAATCATTGAAGGAGATGTATCAAATATATTATAAGAAACTTTCAGGATGGCGAAGCAAAAAGCGAATCAGTGAGGATGAACAAAAATATTTAACAAATAAAAGCCCAGTTGTACCCACGATGTACTTCATCCCAAAAATACATAAGGATGAAAAAAAGCCTCCTGGGCGTCCCATCATAAGTGCGATGAACAGCATTCTAGAAAAGACATCCGTCTATGTTGATTATTTTTTACAGGACTATGTAAAGTCTTTACCCTCATATATATCAGGGATACAAGTGACTTTATAAACAAAATTAAGGACTTTACATGGAATGAAGAATTTTTATTATTGGCATTAGATGTGTCCTCACTATATAAGCAAAAAACACAGTTGATGGACAGAATGTAGAACAATGTCATACATTCACCCCAGTACAAGGATCTGGGCCTAAATCCATCGTTTTTTTGCACTCCACACCACCCTGGGTTAGACACTGGCTATATGCAAATCAGCTCTGACCCTGTGCCTCATGGGAACAGTCCAGTCCGAACTACCAAGCCATGTCTTTCCCAGGCCGGAATCAAGCATCCAAGGACCGGTTTCTGGCTATCAGCTTTCATCAGCCTGGATAGCTTGACTCTAGTTGCGTGGAGAGCCTGGGACTCACGTCTGATTTTTTTATCAGCAGAGTGGACAGCATCGTCCATAACTTTAAAAGAGAAAGAAAAACAATGTGAGAGAGAGAGAGACAGAGGAAGAGAGAAAAAACAACATTAAAGTGTGAGAGAGAGAAAGCAATAGATGGAGCAGGAGAGGTAGTGTTAATACTAGAGAAAATCTTTGTAGCTCACCTTTTTGACTCCGTTGTGTGTCCAAGCACTTGCCGGTTCATAGTGCAGCCTCAAGTTCAGTGATATGAAAGATAGTATAGAGTTAGTAACAGCAGAGTACATGCAACTGCACAAGTATATTTCTGCCTTATGTCTTTGCACACTCAGGATACTGTATTACATGAACTTTCACTGCAAGGAGGTGTCTGTGCGCTCTTTTTCTCCCAGAGTACTATACCCCATGCACTCCCACTGCATAGCGGTGAGTTCTCATTACTGCGTACCCAGACTGTTACACCCCATTGACTCCCAGAGTCCGGAGGTGTGCCTTTTCTTGCGCACTCAGGGGCAGATTTACAAGCTCCTTGCCCCACTTTTGCGTCACTTTTCCCATGTTAAAAATGACGCAAAAGTGGCGCAAGGGGCTTGTAAATCTGCCCCTCAGACTGTTGCAACCTATCCATTCTCACTGCCCGGAAGTAATTGTACATTCCAATACAGTCAAGGTGCTGCACACTACCCACTCTCTCCACCCACAGGTGACTTATTGTTGCTTCAGAAACAAACTTCTTTGCTCACCTTGTGCCATTGACATGATTCAAAGAGGGTGCACCACGTGTCGAAGCAGCCCTCTCAGACGTTGTTATGATGGCCACGCATCACCGCAGAATCCTCGAATTTTGAGCTTTGGAGGTGTTGGGGGGGACGCCAATTTGAGAAACACAACCTGTAAGATAAAAAAGAAGATAACAGTGTGCGTCATTTCTTTATCAAAGGAGAGAGGAAGTGAGAGAGTGACTGAAAAGAATATTAGCAGCTCACCTTTCTGTCACCGGTGTGTCTTTCACCAAGTGCCGGGACATAATGTACCCTGAAGCTCTGCATCTAAAAGATAGTAAAAGAAAGATTTATGATTGGTAATTGTTACTATCATAATGTGGAGTAGAATTACATCGCCCTTTCACACACCTTCCAACCTGCATTTAAAAAACAACAATTTGTACAGTTCCAACCTGTTTAATAGGCTTTCATTTTTGTACAATTAGTATAGTAGTAATGTTTTTTATCCGGATGTGAAAGCAATTGGGGCGCAGTGATACACGTGGTTTCAATCATCACGAGTGACGGACATTTGACGATTATAAAAACTTTCCTGCTATTGGAAAAAAATACAAATGCAATAAGATACGGTATATACGACTGTGTACACCTAAATTGCTGCACCGCCTTTTTGTATGCAGTCTGCTGCACCCCATCTACTCCCTCCGCTGCGCACCCAGGCCTCACTGCTCACCTTTTCATGGACAGGGCACCTTCTACATCATGCAGTCCCGCTCTGCCACCAAGAAGTCTCACATATGGTGCTAAGTCTTGATATCGCTATGGCTAAGGACATACTCGTGCTCCCATCATCATCGCTGGTTGCTCACCCGCTCAGTCCTTGCAGTACCACTAACTCAGTGACCAAATAGGCCATGCTCGTAGTGGTGGGCCACCCTGCTTGGTGGTTCGAGCCTACATGAGGCATCCGAACAAGTAGGACGGGCGATCACAGAGCTTGTGATGGGAGCAACTCTAAAATGGCGTAGAGCACGTGCTTCCGGATTTTTTTATTGGTAGGGTCACATGTGTAGTGACGTATGTGTTGGATGGGTGTGGTGTGGGTGTATACCAGCCATGAGGGAGGGTGTGTGTGCCATTCTGACAACTAGACCTGGAAGTAAGAAATGACTACAACGGAAATCTGGACCATGTAGAGTTCTTGTGTTTTCCTGGTAGCGTAAGTGGAATGGACTGGACTGACGTACGCCAGTGCTGCTTGAGGCTGTGAACGATGACTCCGGAGCTATGGGCGTGGTTCAGTGTTCGAGGCTCGGAGTCGCATCCACTTCCTGTTATTGTAGAGTAATGACGTAATCTACATGTGCCTGAAAATGTACTGTAAATACAGTGCTCATGTAAATTGTTGATATAGTTTTGGGTCAACTTCGTGCTATATAAATATGTAAGAATTTTTTTTTTTAAATAAATAGTACACTTATAAATTGACTATAGAGTTTATTTGCAGTATTGTAATGATTCACATTGTACGTTTGTATTTGTAGAATGAGCAAGAGAAAGTTATATAATCAAAGTTTTTGTCATTGGAAGAGGTAAGATGGTTCCATACGCTGTTTATAGCAGAATAAAATGTGGTAGGGTGCAGGAGCAGCATTTTACAAACATAATAAGTACACAGACACAGATAGATAGTTGAAGTGGGTACGGGCACGTGTGCTCGACTCCATTTTATTACGTTGCTGTTGGTAACAAGTAGAATAGTAATCATGATATCATACACAGATATTCAATCAAAAACGGTTTATGACTTCTGCTGTACAAAGGTAGGAGCACTATATGTGAAATAATACACAGAAGATTCTATCGTAAATGTTCATGAGTTGTGGTGCACTAAGGTAGGATCAGTTTGTGTGGAGCCTGTGATGATGCGTGGTTCAGGCAGACCGCACTGGTAAGAATCTCTTTTGGCAGCTGAATTTTGCCTTAATAAGGCCACGTGGTGATTATTTATGGTGCACTGAGGTAGTGGAACGTCTGGTGCTCAGCGTGTGCTCACTCTGCAATGATGTGTGATTTGAGCGGTCAGTACTCCAGACATTGACTGTTGCATACTGGACTGCATGAACTTTGAGGGGGAAAAAAAACCTACCATTGATGGTTATCAATTGCTCTGCAAACTAGTTGTACCGATTGCTCCCCATAACAAATTAAACGATTGCATTTCACGCAGTCCATTCTAACTTTCTCAAAATGGGGATGTATGTCTGGTGGCGATGTTGAAGGTGATGCCCAGAGTTACTTGGTATCGCCGGTGGTGGAGGTAAATGTTGGCGCTGTGTTCAACATTCTTTGTGAACATAGTTCACAGGATTCAGGGATTAAAGTTGCTTGCGCATACTAGCAGTGCCACAAGCGTATTTTTTGTCTGTGCCTTAAATAAATCAAGGCTAAATTCCCTACTGTCTGTAGTGTAGATACAAAACTGAATTCAAATTGTGAACCCTACTGTCCGCAGTGTACTTCAAAGCCACTAGTCAGCACAGTTATAGAAGAAGGCTTTTTTCCCTTATTTTAACAAAATCTGAATGTATACAGTATAATTGTCTCTGCATTAAGTAAATCAAGGCTGAATTCCCTACTGTCTATAGTGTAGATGCAAAGCTTAATTCAAGTTGTAAACCCTTCTGTCCGCAGTGTAGATCTTAGGGTAGACGGCATCATCTGTAATCATGATTGAAATGAAAGATTGAACATGTATGGAATACATTGTCGAAATATGTATGTTTCAGGGATATTATAGTTCAAATTGTGACCTGTGCTGTCCGCAGTGTAGACTGACATTAAGGGGCCCATTAGGATGGCGGGCGGATCGCCCCCGCCAGGCTGGCGGTAGCCACCACCGGCCTGGCGGGGGCGATCCGCTCGCCAGCCTTGCTCTAAAGACCCCCCCGCCATATTAGGATGGCTGGGGGGACCGAGGCGGACGGTAAGACCGTCAGCCACTTTTCCACCCTGGTCGCAAGGCGACCGGGGTGGAAAAGGTATAATATGGTGGCGTGTCTATCAGACACCGCTAGCCATATTATGATGGGCAAATTTCAATGCCTTTCCGTTGTGGCAATGCCGCCATGGAAAGGCATGTGGAGAATCCCTGTGGGGGCCCATTGCGGGCCCCCAGGGACTCTGGGGGTTGGGGGTGCACATGGGGGGTACCTATAGTACCCCCCCCACATTTCAAAGTGCAACATGGCAGGCACTGCGCAGTGCCTGTCATGTTGTGCTTTGAAATGCACAATGTGCATTTTTACCATTGCGGTGGGCGGCGCTTTCAGCACCACCCGCCGCAATGGTAAAAATACAGGATGCACCCACCAGTGTGGCGGATGCATCCTAATGGCTAAGGCGGGACCGCCGCTCCTATGGCGGGCGGTCCCGTTTTGCACGGGGATGGCAGGCGGGCAATGTCCACCCGCCATCCTAATGGGGGCCAAATTGTGTATTTGCACTTGGAGCGTGAATTTTATTATTCAACTAAATCTATACGTGATATAAAAGAAAGCATACTAAAGGGATATTGTATATGTTTGATAGGTGTTATAGTTTGATTGGTTTGCACTGAGTTAGTGGTACATGAAACAACAAGATTCTGTGGATCCTGCGATGATGAGTGTTATGGGTAGGCTGTATTGATAGTAATTTTTTTGTCATGTGAATTTAGTCTTAGTAACGCCACGTTACAATGATTTTTCATGCACTGAGTTACTAGTACCTTTGGTGCTTAGCGTGTATGTATCCTGCGATGATGCGTGGTCGGGGGGCACTGTAATTGGAGTAATGTGTTTTGTCGATTGGATTCTGCATGAGTTCCATTTAAAAGGGACTGTATCTCTCACTGTGACATAAAACTGTTCACTCTTCTTTGCGATGATTTATGGTGCACTGAGTTAGTAGTATCTTTGGCCCTGAGCTTGTACGTATCCTGCCATAATGCATAGGGCAGGGGGCTGCACTGGGAGTAATGTTTTTTGCTTAGCGACTTCTTCCTTAATAAGGCTACGGAGAGATGACTTGTGATGCAGTGAGTTAGTGTTACCGAAAGAACTCAGCATGTGCGCACCCTGTGATGATTTGTGGTTCGGGGGGCTCGCAGTGGTCTAATGTCTCTTGTCTACTGGAATGCATCATGTACAATCGCCATTCTACCTGAATCGTGAGCCCTCACAATGTAGATCGAAGGCCATAGTCATCACTGACATCAAGAAATTCTTTTTGTCATATCTTTTAACAAAATCTGAGGACATAAAGTACAATTATCTCTACCTTAAAAAAATCAAGGCTAAATTCCATGATGTTCGTAGTATAGATTCAAAGCTGAATTCAAGTTGTGAACCCTGCTGTCGCACTATAGATCAAAGGCAGTAGTCAGCAGAGATATCGACTAATGATTTTTGTCACTTATTTTAACAAAATCAGAACACATACAGTAGAATTGTCTCTGCATTAAATAAATCAATGATTGAATTCCCTACTGTCCGTAGTGTACATGCAAAGCTGTCCGCACTGTAGATGGAAAGCAGTAATCAGCACAGATATTGACGATTAATTTATGGCACTTATTTTAACAAAGTCTGAGGACATAGAGTGGAATTGTCTCTGCTTTCATAAATTAAGGCTAACTTCAATGCTGTCCGTAGTGTAGATCCAAATCATAATTCAAGTTGTGAACCCTGCTGTCTGCAGTGTAGATCGAAGGTAGTAGTCGATACAGACATAAGTCTGCGGTGCTGTGGTGCTAAGTTCGCAATGGGCCTGTATCGAGGAGGCACGTGGTTATGGTGGCAGCCACGTGGCAGGGTGAGGACCTTCGCTGTGGCAGAGTCTCTTTTCTTTGCAGAAGTTAACCACGCCCAAGGTCTAGGCTAACTATTTACAGTCTTACACTGACGTTGAGTACGTTGGACCAGCCTACTCCCCTTCTGCTTCAAAGGGGGGGGGGGGATAACATTGCTACATGACAGAAATATTCCCCAGTGTCTGCGATAATATGGTTACGTCCACTATGCAGTACACTACACGTATCAATAGTATATCTACACACGGAAAAGTTTTAGGTTTGTGTAGTGAGTTGTGTTTAACATATTACTGGTAGTGTTAGCATTGTGTACATTATTGTTGATGTGCGAGTTCCTTCCCTTATACATAGTTGGTTGACACATCTCTGAACATTGAGTTAGTGTGCTTTTGAGGGGATACATTATTTTGGAAAAGGTCCGTTGTCCTGTTTTGCGCTGCCTCTGAGGTAGTAGAGGGGGAGGGTTCAGGAGGGGTAGTTGTACTGGTAGTGGCACTGGGTATTGTGATTTTGTTGGGTGTCGGAAGTGTATAATTAGTACCTCTATCACATATTCCTCATTAAATATGGGTGTGAGTTGGATGTAATTCACGCAGTACATAGTCGCCGTCCTTACACTAGTTAAATGTTGACCTTAATTTGTTAGTGGTAAGTGGAACTATTGCCTGTTTTTTTAGGTAGCATTGCAGATTTGGCATCTTGTTGAAAATATGGGGAAGTGGTGAAACATTATAATTAGGAATAATCATTTAAAAAAAACTTTGAAATTCACTGAAAAAACCATAGGTTTCAATCAGGTTATAGTTAGGAATTATCCTTTAAAAAAACCTTAGAAAGCCATTGAAAAAAACATAGATTTCAGGGGTGTTATAGTTAGCTGGACATTTCACTCATACAAAACCAGTGAAATTCCTGCGTTAAAGTTCGTTGTACTAACTGTAACTCTCGCACCCGCAATCCACTGGTGATGATGTCACATATTACATCATTCATGACATGGTCAGTGACATTACTAATGACATCACTGAATACATCCGCAAGCCCCTTCTGAACAGCCATCACGTCTTCCAGAGTAGAGATGCGCTCCTCAGCCTCGACAATCCCAGCAGCAAAATCAGAACAGGTTTTCGCCACTCTACGAATTGAAGTTTGCATACTGCGGCAGGCCCCCTGCGTGCAAGCTCTCTCCTGTCTTGCCTCATTGCGGTGAGCCATGATAGTTTGATAAATGATGGATAAAGTAAATTCCCCTGGAGGTGGGGTGCCTGTGTCGCTCCCTGTGGGAGTAATACAATCACCTGGATTAGCTGTGCCAAGCTGTGCTGACAGAGAATAATCCCACGGCACTGATGGAAAAGACCCCGGGCCACTACTCAATTTTACCGGCCCATGAGCTTTGAGCTTCGTAGCTTTGAGAACTGCGCTGGCACCACCAAATGCAGCCTCATCTTTTGACGCCTCAATCAGACGCCGGTCCCCCGATTCATTATCATAATCTGACCATTCTAGGTCTGCACCCTCATCAGCTAATGACACAGAATGATCCAACATAGAATAGAACTTGTCAGTTCCTTCGGTCCCCTCGGATTCCTTTGAATCGCCAATAATTTTGGGGGCATGATTCAGAGAGACACCTCCCGTAGCAAAGTGGAGAGGAGCTTTGGCATTTAATTGGACTACAGGTCCCAGAATGTCCTGTTCTGAGGAGCAAGCACCAGAATAACTTTCCTTGTTCCTTGCAATACACAGCTTTGGTGGGGGGATGAAGATACCTCATCCCCCTCACCAAAGCTGCGTTATTTGACAGACTTAATGAATTGCTTGGGGTGATTGACGATGGAGCAGAGTCAATTCTTTGGTCAAGGGGAGTAATCGCTGTGCTACTGACCTCCTCACGACTGGAAACAGAGGTGGATGATGAACGAAGAAGCGCTCCCTCCCCCGCCTTTACAGCAGAGTCTTTTGCCAATTTCAATGGATCTGCCAGTTTCTGCTTTTCACCGCCGACACCTTGTGGCACCTTTTCTTTCAAAGACTGATGCCTGAAAAGCTCAGGGAGAGTCTGCTTGTCCTTTGCAGAAGCCACAGAAACTGACTGCGGCATGCCGACAGATCCTGCCGCTCTGTCCACACTCCCGCTGACAACGCGTGGCTCCTTACCACCAGCATCGCCGGGACTGATGGTGCGAGTAGAGCCGCGGGTCTTTTCTGTTGCTGGAACGTTCTTGGAGGCTGTCTTCGGAGCCACGCCAGCAGCAGTGAGGGAGCTGTATGAAAAGTTTACCCACACAAGCGAGCAGGAGCTGGAGGTGGCAGGTAACCAGACCCAGAGCGACTTGGCGGTGAGTTTCTCTTGGAGCTGGCCGAGTCTGTTTATCATATCAGAGAAGCACGTAGGGTTGTAAAAGGATAAGGATCAGAACGGCATGCAGTGTTCATTCCCCCTCAGATTAACAAGAAATATCGTCTCTGAGGTAGGGTCGAGGCAACAACGATACGGGAGGAATTCACCAGAGGAGCCCTGACAACAGCCTACTCAGCCAAACAAGTGGCCGCCATCTTGCATTGATAAATATTTTACACCAGGGTAAAATGACGATCTTATGTTTTGTATTATGTACTTGGATATGAAATTGATAATGCAATTTTTTATTAGAGTACTATTGGGAACATTGTTAAAGTTTGTTATTCTGTAAAAAAATATTATCCATCCAACATAAAATATAAATGTAAAATACTGATAAATATTTTACATTTATATTTTATGTTGGATAGATAATCTTTTTTTACAGGATAACAAACTTTTAAAATATTGCCAATACTTACTCAAATAAAATTTTTTATTATCAATTTCATATACAAGTACATAATACAAAACATAAGATCGTCATTTTACTCTGGTATAAAACCCCAACCCCACCCACCCCAGCTACACAATGAAATAACATATATTTACCATTTGGTACAGATCATATTTCATACAAAGGGAGATTTAAAAAAAATAAGAGGACTGAGTCCGAGTGAAGGATTCCCGGAAACTAGATTCAGGGATGGCCAATTGTTCTTGCCATCTCAAGGAGTATTTGTCCTTGTCATCCTTCAACCGTTTGATGAGAATGGAGTAGATAACACCAATTGGAGGTTTGCGCCCCACTATCAGAGCGTCAACCAAATTGCACCTTTGGAATCCTATCGGACCAACTTTCTTACGATTTAAAAAATCCCTTACCGGCAGGTACCTAAAAATGTCTTTTTGGCTGATTGTAAAATTCACTCCTGATCTCTTGGAATGCTTTTAAATCCATGGGAGAGCTTAAATCTACATAGTAAATAGCACACATGTGTAGATTTGCACCTAGGAATAAGAGTAAATGTAGTTGTGAGTACACTTACATGTTTAAATTTTCCTTTTGTGAATATTGCCCAATTTGTTTATGTAGTCAGGTAAACAGCGTAGGACAATATTGTGCTAAGAAACTGAATACAAAGTAAGTATTTGGTTAAAAAAAAAGCAACAGATTATCAGATTGCTTTAACATGTGATATCTTCTGAAGAACAATCTCTAGTCTTTTGGAACCATGTGCAGCACTTGCTAAGTTTTAGAATTCATGTTTATTTATTTGAATGATGGATCAGTTACCTTTTGATGGGACATGCTAGCTGATTATATACAAATACATTAAAAATACAAATATATGATATTACAACACAAACAGTTACAACGCATGCTTTTACAACACAGTTTTTACATCACAACTACCATTACATCTCATGATTTTACGACGCATGCCATTACAATGCATTTTTAAAAACTACCATTACAGCGCATTCCATTACAACACATACCATTACAATGCATAATACAATTAAGGCAACAGTAGGGTAAGTGTTGGATAGTGTAGTGGTAAAAATTACTATTCCCACTCCAGTGAGTGCAACAGTAGGGTAAGTGTTGGATAGTGTAGGTGTAAAAATTACTATTACCACTCAGTGAGTGCAACAGTAGGGAAGTGTTGGATAGTGTAGGTGTAAAATTGCTATTGTCATCTACCCCAAAACCCATACCCACCCTAAAAGTAAAAAATCTCTATTACTTACCTTATAATGCGTTATAATGGCATGCTTTGTAATGGTATGCGTTGTAATGGCATGCGATGTAAAGGCAGTTGCATTGTAACAGCTGCATTGCAAAAGCAGTGTGATTTAATGACTTCATTGTAATGGATGTTTCCCTAAAAATACAAACATCTTCATCATCATCAAAATCTTTAGTTCGGCTAGATTGCCATAAAAGATAAAGCACAACAACAATAGAAATTAAAACAAGCAATTGCTTCACGGACAGGTAATCAAAGAAAGATTTGTTATGTCAACAGTAGCCTGAATCCTTAGTACATGTCATCAAACAAGGGGCTATAATGAGTCTGTTGAGGCAGTAAAAATAATGGAAGATAAATACATGTTGATGATGTTTAAAATAATACAGATGGTCTACAGCCCTGGGTACAAGAAGCTGTAATTAATCCATTGAAACAGTAAAAATGTAGAAAGGTAATTACATTTAAAAATAGTTAAAATTATAAAATTAATCTACAGCCCTAGGTAGCAAACATCTTCTCTTCTGCCAGAAGGTTTCCAAGTATTTGGCTACCGCACACACTATCATGCTACAAAGGTCCGATTTGAAAACCCTGTATGCCTGCAGGCAATGAGTAAAGCCTACATTTTTGCAGGCCAGAACTATCCACTTCCTTCTCGCCTGCCCATAGGTTCGACAGAAAAACAATATATGCAACTCGGTTTCCTGTTCGTAGTTGCACCCGGGGCAGTGACTCAAGGGGGGATCAGACCACTTACTAGTGAAGGCTCGGATTGGTAAGCTTCTGTACCTCCACTGTAGGAACAGTTTCCTGGTATTAGATGGAAATATAACATCTAGGATTCCCTCCAACTTATAAGTATCCTTGATCTTTAGGAAGGAGTCGGGCAGGGTACCTGACTGTATGCCCTGTCTCTGTGCCACAATTTTACTTTCTCGGTAAAGTGAGAGTAACTGTTTCCTTGCGACCGTGGAGCAGGTGGTTGCAGGGTCAAGCCACAGATCGAGTAGTCCCATGAGCATAAGCTCATTTTTTATGTGCCGGAACCAGGGGATATTCCCTGCACTCGGATAGTTCACGATTTCCAGGAGCACAGACCTATAGCTTACCAACTCTGGAGTGGTCCAAACTCTGTGCCAGAAGATTAAAGGCCTAACTCCCAGTTCCTCGTCAAGTGGCCTTAAGCCCAAATCTAACCTCATTGGCAAAAGGGGGATACTAGGGGGGAGAGATAAAAGCTGCCTAATAAATTTGTTCTCCGCTACCACTAGCTTGCGATTACACGCATGGCCCCAAAGTTCACTGCCATACATGACTGCTCCCCTGGCCTGCACTCTGTATATCTATAGCGGGGGACCAATTGCCTTGATGGAAGACTTGTTTTTGTTTATAAGGGCGATAACTCCTCCGGAGTTTGAGTTGTGATTTTGTTTGGTGATGACGCCAGGACATATGCTCATTTAGAGTCACCCCTAGATATTCAAAGGTTCAGACCCTCTCCAACCTATTTCCGCCAATGCATGGGTTAGGGCGTGTTTTTGGTGGGGGATTAAAAATCATATATTTGGTCTTGAGAGCATTGATCTCAAGGCCACGGATTCCACAAAATTCCTCAAAACCGGGTGTCATCAGCTAACATAATCGTCGGCACCCTGCTTCCGGCAAGTCTGGGGACATCACCATCTACTACCCAGTTTAGGTGAGAGATTACCCCGTTGACATAGAGGCAGAACAGGGTCGGTGCAAGCACACAACCTGTCTTACCCTCCTGTCTACGGGGAATCTATGAGACAGAGCACCATCACGGCCACATCTAACCTGTGCATAGTTATTTGTGTGCAGGCGGATGATCATATTTAGGAGATGTTGTGGTACCCCCATGTTGGACAGGACAGACCAAAGTTTTCTACGGGGTACGAGATCAAATGCTGCCTGTAGATCTATGAAAACGGTATATGGGCTGCTACCCTCCATTTTTACAGTTTTCCAATATAAAAGAGCCAAGCGAAAAATTTGGTCTATAGTGGAAACTTTCTTTCTGAACCCCGCTTGGTAAGGGCTCAGGACTGAGTGATCAAGCATCCACTCCAGTAAGCGGTCCAGAATTAGCCTTGCAAAGACCTTTTGGGGGACTTCTATGAGGCTAATAGGCCTGTAGATGGCTGGGAGCAGAGGAGAGCCCTTCTTGAAGATCGGTACAAACTCTGCTCCCAGCCAAGTACTAGGTACCTCCATCCCACCCAAAATTGAGTTAAAAAGGACCTGAAGGTATGGAGCCCATACAGTTGGTTCATGCTTGAACAAGTCTCCAGGGAGCCTGTCCAAGCCCGGAGCTTTCTCCGCTCTTAGCTTTTCAATTGCAGCTACAACCTCCCCAACAGTGAATTCCTCCCGGGCCAATTCCAAAATAGGGCCCTTCACCAGATTGGATATATCCTCAGGATAATCTATTTTATCCGGGGAATAAAGAGTGCGGAAGTGGGGCCCCCACACACTGGGAGCAATGTTGGCTTCTACTGCTGGTGTTGGGTCCGCGGAACCATTTTTAACGATCTGCCAGAATTTCCGGGCATCTTTCAAATTAAAGGCACCCACCATTTCAGACCAATTTTCGTTGTCCCACTCAGTCTTGGCAATCTGTATTTGATGTCTGTATTCTGCCCTTTTTGCCCTAACCAACACGCTGCTAGCCCTTTGCTTCATAGCTTCGAGAATTTCAACTTTGGCCTTCCTGCATGCTGTGTTGTACCATGAGGCTTTTATTGATTTGCTAAGCTTTTTTGTTACTCGCGGATTCAACACCTCTGCTATTGCATTGGTGAGCTCTGAGTGGAGATCACCAAGTGCAATGTGTTTCTCCGCAGACGGGCTTAATGAAATAAGCTCTTCTATGCTCTGAAGTACTGGTAAGATTGTGGCATAAAGCCGGGAAATAGATGCAGGGTTCTCTATGATTTTTGCCCATCTTGTTCCACGTCTATCACTAGATAGAATCGCACTATGGTCCTGGGGGGTGTTAAGGGTCTGGTTCTCAATGAAAGTGCCAGGAACCTGGAAATTCAGGACCAATGGATTGTGATCACTTTCATCTCGTGGAGTAACCTGAAAACTCTTTACCATAGCCCAGTTACGGGTTTCCTAAAAAATATAGTCTATACGTGACTCATACCCTGGTTTGTTGTAAGTGGGTTTTGGGGGAATATCCCAGCTGACCCACCCGTTACAGGCCCTAATGGAGTTGTTAAGAGACAGGGCCATAATTTGGGTAGCAAGTGGTGTCCAGGACTTAACTGGTAAGCCCCCAACAGATGGTATGTCCCATAAATCATCCTCCTCCAGTGTGGTACCTTGGAGGAAGGCTGGCAGTGGCTCGAATTGACAATTAAAGTCACCCCCTACCAGATATGGGATGCCTTGGGGGATAGACTCAAGGAAAAGAGATAGATCCTCAATTGTATCTGAGTGACTAGTCATGCCCATTGGTCTTGAGTATACATTGACTAGTATTAATTTAGCCGCGTTGGGCCATTCCAATGCCACACTTTGGATATCCGCTGATTTTGTCTCTAGTTTCGTTGCAGAGCATCCCAAGTGAGAACCCACCCAAATGAGTAGTCCACCTGACGGGTGTCCCTTCCCACCCCATTTTGCCTTGATAGAAAAGGAGGCGAAACCAGTGCGGTGATGGTCTTCACTGGCCCAAGTTTCCTGAAATAGGCAGACATCTTGTGAGTCAATGAATGACCCCCAGTCTGGCAAGACAAATTTATTTGATATTCCTGCCAAATTCCAGGAAACAATTGACAGGGAGCCATGTTCCTTGTTTGCTATTGTTCTAGACTTCTTAGCCCCATTTACAGCCAGAGATGGTAATGGCTGCATTACCAATGGGCTACTTGATCCAGTTAGGTATATCTTGTCCTCGCTATTTATCTTAGGGGGGGAGACCGGTGAACCCAGCTGGCTTTCATTTGCAGTATTCTCAACGACTAGTTTGTGGAGTCTGTCTACACCCTCCAGACCCTTTAAAGGATCAAACCTATTGTGGAGTGATAAAGGGTGCACTAGCCTGTGAAATGGGTTTGCTCCGCGGAATCCTCTCTGGCTGAAAATAGAAAAAGATTTTTTGGGACCGTTGTTCATATCCCCTGGGTAAAAGTACTCAAGGCCCAGAGATTGGATATCACCCTATCTGGGTTCTCTCCGAATATAGTCTACAGCCCAAGTGTCTCTAAAATTCACTAGGATGCAATCCCCTTCAAGGTCTTTAGGATTGTTGCCCACCCAGTGTACCCTTCTGACACCCAAAATCTCTGTACTCGAGGATGGAGGAAGGGTCCTATTCCTATCTAGCCAAAAGACCACCTTGTTCTTTAATTCCCTATGCGATTCAAAATTTCCAGCCCCCAAAGATCGCACTCCCACTAGAACTATTGTATAAGGTGCAGCCTCTGGCGGAAGGTTTACGCTAGGGAGTTGGTCTTTACTAGCTTACTTATCCTGCTGGAGTTGCCTATTTGGCCTTCTGTCTGTAGATAAACCACTAAATAAGGGCTGCACTGCACGTACCGGGTCCATTACCTTCCCTCCCGGCCTTGTTGTGCCTAGTTGATTCTTCAGTGCAGGTTTTGGGATGGGTGTATTTGTTTTTTTATCTGGTTTTTTTTAGGGTCCACAGCTGCAGCCCCAGCAGTTGCAATACTGGGGCCCGGGCCCCTTTTAGTAGGCCCTTTTTAGTAGTCCCCGTTGGTCTAATGTGAGCATCACCCTTGGCCATATCAGCTAATAGGAGTGAATTTTCTCCAACCTGCTTTTCAATCTGATCTAACTTGGAGTTGATCATCCTGGTTCTCTCTAGAAGTGGCAACATAAGAGCTTTCATCAGGATCTCAATTTTACCAAGGAGATCACCTTCAGGGACTGTTGGACAGACAAAGGGGATAGTAATGTCTGTGCTGGGCCTAGGAGAGATTGAGGGTTGGGGAGCAACTTTAGGGGACGGATCTAAGGACTTCTTTTGTTGCTTAGCAAGATGGCCCATTAGAGAACTGCCCCTTCTTTTCCTGCTATTAGTTTTCACCCTGTCTGGGGAGCCTTGAGACAGACTGTGAGCAGATTGAATAACAGGCCCTGGGGAGTTATGTACCCCAGCGATGTCATTGCTGGGGGCCGGGCTCAGGGAAGATAGATTTAGGCTCGAACTGTCTGATTCATCCCCAACATCCACCAGCCTAATTTCATCCCCTGTGGAGTTAATTGGCGCAGGGGAAACCGTTGTGCCTATGCACCCTAAAGACGAGAGCTTCCACGTTATTAAATCCAAGGAGAGATGTTTTTCTGCATAGGCAATCTCCTTTTCCAGTATGGTGGAGGCTCTCTTAAAGAAGTTATCCAGAGTGCCAGTAACCACCCCACTGGAAGTGGGGATTGCAACATGACGATTTCTCCCAGACCTTAGAGACATACTACTGGTAACCTGGACCAGCCCACAGTTTTAAATAGCAGTCACACTCGTACCTGTGGGCCTTATAGATATATCCAAACTTAATTTAAAACAGTTGCCACACAAGAAAAAGTCAATAACAAAGGGGGTGGCCCAGCCCGGCCTTGATCGTCCTTGGACGGCCATAGATGGCCCGCCCTTTGCTCGGGCTTAGCCCGGCGATCGCCCGTGCGCGTCCCGCGTGTGCGGAAACGAGAGTGGCTATATAGTGGGAGGTGGGGGCGGGAAGAGGACCAGCTGCGGCAGATGACCAGCCGCACTGCACGCTGGTCCTCGCAGTCCCACCAGTGGCCTCGGGGTCAGATAATCCTGCAGATGTGCTGTTCAGATGCGCCCTCTTAAATCCTTTGTCGAGTCCTTTCTCGAGTGGCTCCCGCGAAGCGGGGGCCGCGAGGAGTGTGGGCTTTGGCAGCAGAAGGGATCCTGGAGAAAAGCGGAAGTCCGTGAATCCTGGAGCCCAAAAGAGAAACACCAAGTGAGCACTGCCCCAGAGAGTCTTTTAGCAGGCAGGAGGCGGGGGCGGGAAGAGGACCAGCTGCGGCAGATGACCAGCTGCACTGCACGCTGGTCCTCCCAGTCCCACCAGTGGCCTCGGGGTCAGATAATCCTGCAGATGCGCTGTTCAGATGCGCCCTCTTAAATCCTTTGTTGAGTCCTTTCTCAAGGGGCTCCCGCGAAGCGGGGGCCGCGAGGAGTGAGGGCTTTGGCAGCAGAAGGGATCCTGGAGAAAAGCGGGAGTCCGTGAATCCTGGAGCCCAAAAGAGAAACACCAAGTGAGCACTGCCCCAGAGAGTCTTTTAGCAGGCAGGAGGCGCGGGCGGGAAGAGGACCAGCTGCGGCAGATGACCAGCCGCACTGCACTCTGGTCCTCGCAGTCCCACCAGTGGCCTCGGGGTCAGATAATCCTGCAGATGCGCTGTTCAGATGCGCCCTCTTAAATCCTCTGTTGAGTCCTTTCTCGAGCGGCTCCCGCGAAGCGGGGGCCGCGAGGAGTGGGGGCTTTGGCAGCAGAACGGATCCTGGAGAAAAGCTGGAGTCAATGAATCCTTTAGCCCAAAAGAGAAACACCAAGTGAGCACTGCCCCAGAGAGTCTTTAAGCAGGCAGGGGGCGGGGGTGGGAAGAGGACCAGCTGCGGCAGATGACCAGCTGCACTGCATGCTGGTCCTCTCAGTCCCACCAGTGGCCTCGGGGTCAGATAATCCTGCAGATGCGCTGTTCCGATGCGCCCTCTTAAATCCTTTGTCGAGTCCTTTCTCGAGCGGCTCCCACGAAGCGGGGGCCGCGAGGAGTGGGGGCTTTGGCAGCAGAAGGGATCCTGGAGAAAAGCGGGAGTTCGTGAATCCTGGAGCCCAAAAGAGAAATACAAACAAACAAACCTGCATATTTTTCTCTGTTTCATAGAAATGGGGCACACATTGCCACTTTGAATCTGATCTGACCTCTGCTGCACTAAAACAACATCTTGTCTTGATTACTTAAGACATTTTCCAGGCACCATGACCCAAACATCATCTCCTTGGCCACCATCACTTGTGGATTCTCCTTGTACTTTTTTGCAACTTTCAAGAAAATCTAGTGCTTATCTAATAAGGTTATCCTCAATATTTCTCAGATAACATCGATGCTTTTGGAGTGAACTACTGGAAGGATCTTTTTCATGGGGTTCACTGTTTTCCTATTTTCAAAGGCCACATCCTGATCTTGGAATGGCAACATTTAGAAAGCATCAAACTGACTTCACCCAAGATATTTTAATTGGTTACGTCACTGGTCAGCTGGAATAGGATAGGTCCAAATTTTCTTCCATCTGCTAGCTGTCTTCTCGATCCATTGTGATAACACATCAAGATTTCCAGATAAATATATCCTGTGGTAATTTGTAGTCCTCTTCAAGCTATTTATCTATGAAAGATTTATATCCTATTTCTCTGATGGGAAACCAGTGATTCTGAGAACTGATGGTCATTTTCATTTAGTGTTCTAGTTGCTGCATGTGAAGCCCCAAAACTTAGGGTGTGATTTAGAGTTTGGAAGACTCCTGTCTCATTTGGAGATGGCTGAAATGCTAGCTTGCCCTCAACAGAGCCCCTGCTGACTGTTGATGGAAAGCTAACTACAAATGACCCACAGAGTAGGGGCCATTGGAGTGAAGCCATCATCCCACACACTCTTTGGAGTGAATGGTCTGATGTTTTTTTTCTGCCTGTTGCCACCAGGAATAATCAACTGGTGAGAGATGGAGAAAAAAAGAATGAGCCCCAAAATAAACTCCAGTTTTTTATTTCTCAGTAACAAACTTCCACCATTGGACTACATCCTCCTGGGGGACCTCAACTTCCATCTGGAGAACAACAATGACCGCAACACCAGCACCCTGCTCGACAACCTCGCCAATCTTGGACTCAAGCAGCTGGTGTCCACCCCCACCCACCTCGCCGGACACACACTCGACGCAGTCTTCTCCTCCAGCACAGACATCGACTTCAGCCACGCCACAGAGCATCAATGGACGGACCACAGCTGCGTCCACTTCACCTTCAAGAGAACGACGACCCACCACCACCAGCAACAGGCCGCCCGCAGAAGCTGGAACAAGATCACAGCAGACCAGCTCGCCACCTCCCTGAGCCAGCACCCTCCTGCCAGCTCAGCGAACCCCAGCCAGGCCGCCGACAACCTCACGAAGTGGATCAACATCTGCGCGGACGAGCTCGCCCCGCTGAGGACCCAGCCCAGCAGACCCGGCAGCAAGAAAGCCCCGTGGTTCACCGACGAACTCAAGAGCTCCAAGAAGAACTGCCGAGTCCTCGAGAAAGTCTGGAGAAGGGAACCTACACCGGACAACAGGACCACCCTCAAGCTGGCCACTCGGAAGCACCACCAGCTGATCCGCGCCGCCAAGAAAACTGCTTTCAAGGACCGGCTAGACAACAACGCACACAACAGCAAGGAACTCTTCAACATCGTGAAAGAGCTATCCAACCCCAGCGCAGGAAACAACGACATCACCCCATTGCAAGACCTCTGCGATTCCCTCGCTTCTTACTTCCACAACAAGATCGCGGCCATACACAACAGCTTCAACAACCAACCAACGCACACCATGACCGAACAACCACCCCCCACCACCACCCTCCACGCCTGGACCCCGATCAGCACCGAAGACACCATCCGCACGATGAACTCCATCCACTCCGGATCACCGACCGACCCCTGCCCTCACCACATCTTCAACAAGGCCGACGCTGTCATCGCACCCCACCTGCGAGACATCATCAACACATCCTTCGACACCGCCACCTTCCCTGAGAGCTGGAAGCACGCCGAACTCAGCGCTCTACTCAAGAAACCAACAGCGGACCCCACCGAACTCAAGAACTATCGCCCCATCTCGCTCCTCCCGTTTCCAGCCAAAGTCATCGAGAAGACCGTCAACAAGCAGATGGCCGCCTTCCTCGAGACGAATGGATCCCTCGACCCCTCACAGTCCGGCTTCTGAGCCAACCACAGCACCGAGACCGCCCTCATCGCCGCCACCGATGACATCCGAGCCCTGATGGACAACGGAGAAACAGCGGCCCTCATCCTCCTAGACCTCTCCGCGGCATTCGACACTGTCTGCCACCGCACCCTAGTACAGCGCCTCAGCAACGTCGGAATCCAGGACAAGGCGCTGGAATGGATCATCTCCTTCCTCGACGGAAGAACACAGAGAGTCCGCCTACCACCGTACAAGTCAGAGGCCTCCGAAGTCATCTGCGGCGTCCCTCAAGGATCCTCTCTGAGCCCCACCCTCTTCAACGTCTACATGAGCCCCCTCGCGGCCATCGCACGCCAACACAACCTCAGCCTAATCTCCTACGCCGATGACACCCAGCTGATCCTCTCCCTGACCAACGACCCCGCCACCGCCAGAGCCAACCTGCACGAAGGGATGAAAGAGGTAGCCGAGTGGATGACGACCAGCCGCCTGAAACTGAACTCGGACAAGACGGAGGTCCTCATCCTGGGCTCTTCACCCTCCGCCTGGGACGACTCCTGGTGGCCTCCCGCCCTGGGCACCGCACCCAAACCGACAGACCATGCACGCAACCTGGGCTTCACCCTGGACTCCTCCCTCTCCATGACCAGGCAAGTCAACAACGTCTCCTCGGCGTGCTTCAACATCCTACGCATGCTACGGAAGATCTTCTGGTGGATCCCCACCGAGACCAGGAAGACCGTCACCCAGGCCCTCGTCACTAGCCGACTGGACTACGGCAACGCCCTCTACGCCGGTACCACCGCCAAGCTCCAGAAGAGACTCCAGCGGATCCAGAACGCCTCAGCCAGACTCATCCTCGACATCCCACGAACCAGCCACATCTCCGGACACCTGAGAGACCTTCACTGGCTCCCCGTCAACAAAAGAATCACCTTCCGCCTCCTCACCCACGCACACAAAGCCCTACACGACCAAGGCCCGAGCTACCTCAACAGCCGGATCAACTTCTACGCTCCCAAACGCCACCTCCGATCAGCCAACCACGCCCTCGCCGCCGTCCCCCGCATCCGAAGAGCGACTACAGGAGGAAGGTCCTTCTCCTACCTGGCCGCCAAGACCTGGAACTCCCTCCCGACCGACCTGCGCCTGACCCAAGACCACCTCTCCTTCAGGAAGAAGCTGAAGACCTGGCTGTTCGAGCAGTAGCGGCACCCCCCCTCCCCCAAGCGCCTTGAGACCCTACGGGTATGTAGCGCGCTCTATAAGTGTCATTGATTGATTGATTGATTGATTTTGTTTTTGAAAAACAAGAAATGATAATAGTTTGGTGGATGGCCATCAAAACCAGTGGTGGCCTTCCACCAAACCTTTTGTACCTTGAACCATTATTAGGCAATTCCTTTCAACGTACAGAGATGAAGTCCTCTGCTGCCCCAACAGAAGTTAGTCCATTCCTGAGGGTCTAAATTCAGCCCTTTATTTCTTAAAGGGTTAAAGTTAGACCATCTCTTGCCTCCAGATATCTGTTTCTCCCAAAGGCATCTTCTAATCAACTGAAAAAAGACAACAGTAGGTAATATTGTTAGACTTCACATGTGCTAGTTTCATTCTGCTGATTTCCAGGGAGTTTTTCCTCAAATTTCAGCTTTCAATCCTTCAGGTGCTGGCTGAGCCCTGTGTCATAGGACTACTGTTCCAGCATTCTCTAGTTAACAGTTGCCCATTATGAGGGAAGATTCACGACTGTCTATATGTTATGTTATGTTAAAATCATTCGTAAAGTGCGCTTACACCAGACGGTTTCATGGCGCTGGTGCAATCAGTATATCAGTTTCTCACTACCTCGTTCAAACATGACAACTTTTCAATCCCTCAGCTTAGTCCTTCCTGCCAGTGGGCTCCCATCATCCATGAGTTAGTGACCTTAATTGCCCCCATGGAAGATGTTTTTGCGAACATGCTGGGCAGCGCATGTCTCCCATCTAGTGGTGTGTAGCTTTCTACTCTACAAGACCTTCAAACTTGGCTGCTTCCTTTACGATCTACTTGGTGCCTGTGCCTCTTCAGCATCTCAAACTTCGACTTTGCATGCTCTTCAATCTCCAGAGCTCAGCTTGCATACAAGGTGCAGTCAGTTACAGCAGGATTTACTGATATAATGTTGGGACTAAAATGCCCCTTGCATGGGGTAAGTTTGTGTTCCCCTGACCTGAGTGCCCAACTGCATTAATCTGGTAAGCTTTGATTTTTTAACCCAATCTATCATGTGTGCCGAGGGCGAGGCTTGTCCTTTGATATAAGCACAATCCTAGACCTGGTCTGTGACCTATAGGCGTGCACTAATCAGACTCTCATTGATATAGATCCAATGCCTTCTTTTACTTGCCAAGTGCATTAGATCTGGTGCTCAAAAGCACAGCAGCCATCTTGGTTGAATTCCCAAACCTAAGCACCCATGACTCATTTTTGAAAATCACCACAGATGACAGAAAAGACACAGGACTGAAAGAGAGAAAGTATGTGGCACATTTTCTGTGCTCCGATGTAGAAGTGGCTGCAGACACTTCTCCACTCCATTTGTAATCAAGATTATGCCATGGCAGCTACATCGCTAAAAAAGGTGTTCACTCATTTGCATTTGTCACCCCAGTGGGACGATATGCCCAGATGTGGGTCCCATACTCTCCATGCATGAAGCAGCACACATGAAAGTTACAAAATGGCATTTTAGGATTGGTTATGTGCAGAAAGGGAAACCTTCCTGCACATAACCATCAATCCAACAATCCTCCCCTGCACGCAGACACCCTTGCAGTCTGGTGCAAGGGTACCTGCGTTGGCGCTAAGTTGTGAAATTTACCGCCATCGCAGTGGGAAACTCAAGGCTGCACCACATCCTTGTAAATATGGTGCAGCCTTGCGTTTCCGAAGTGGCAGAGCATGTCGTTAAGCCCAGGAGGCTAACGACACGCTCCGCCACTTCGTAGTACATATGGCCCAGGGTGTGTTTGTTTCTGGGGGTGTGAATTAGCTTGTCAATATTACATGACGGCCAGGTACCAACAGATTGCTAGGTAAAGGGTGTATGCTGGCGCCGCCCTGTGATTCTGCTACCTCTAAATTAGGCTTGGACGAAATTTAAATGGTGTCATTCACGTACTTTGAAGAATTTCCCATTGTGTTTGTTATGCGAAATAATTATGCCATTACTCCACTTTGCCTAATTACGCATGATTCGTAGTAAAGTTGTCATGACAACTCAGGGGAACAACTGAAGGCGAGTGGTTGTTGATCGCACTGATTTTATTATTTTGAAATGCGTCCTAGCACAAAAAAAATGATGCAAGGACGCATTTCATGTACAAATTTAGCACGAAATTACGGATTTAAATGTTGCTTAATTATGCCTATTTCGAGTTATTTTTCCATTAAATGATGTGCAAATGCGTGAAATCAAATTACGCAAATTTCGCACACTCCTACTCTAAATGAGGCACTGAGAGGAATGTGAGTTTGGTAGAGCAAGAGCACCACTAATTTATTACGGTGCACATTTCCGGCCAACTGTCACCTGGAATATAATTAAATAGACTCTTCACTAGAATAAATGAGGTACCATGTCACACTTGCAGAATATATGCGTAGCAAGCAAAAATCAGTACCATTCAATCGGGCTACAGTAAGAGGCAACAGTAGCTTAAAAGGCTTCCCTTAAGAAACAAAGAGCTGCAGAGGATGATTGCAATCCTCTCATCCAAGCTTACACCCGCTTAAGCACCACACTACTCCTACCTTTGTTTACTGAGTAACAGCTATTTAATCTGCCACTTAGGAAAAACACTTTTTGCCCCATAAGATGGAAGAAGAAATGGCCCTTGCTTCATGCACTCTGAAAAATGATTCCATTGTCCTAAAGTATGGCACGCACAGAAAAAAACAGATGCAGAGCAAAGTAATACTAGTTGATACATCTTCAGAGAACGGCGGGCATATTAGCAAGAACCTCATTAAAATTATTGCCATTTTAGCGGCAGGAAACTGTCGCTAAAACTGCGATAATGGGCTTTGCTAACATGAGTTATACAATTCCAATAGAAGCCCAAGTTAGATGTCCTGCACATCTAACCTGGGCTTCTATTGGGATTCTATAACGCATATTAGCAAGCCCATTATCGCTGCTTTAGAGGCAGTTTCCTGCCGCTAAAACAGTGATAATTTTAACGAGGTTCTTGCTAATATGCCCTTGCCACCTTTGTTGAGGCTCACTCAAAAAATAAAACAGAATAATCAGATTGACTTCCCAGAAAACTGAATAGCTGTGTTCGGTTGGATGGGGAAAGCAAATTATTTTCATCACATCTCATCATGAGAAAAATGTTACTCTGTGGACTTCACTTGCACAAGAATACGGTCTGCCAAAATCACTGAATATTGCATGCTCAGTGACATGTGACCCTTAATCCCACAAGCAAGGGGGAAATGATCAAAATCTCCCTAGGGGTGCAGAATCTGGGTAAATGTTTGAGCTGAACATGAGCTAGACCTAACAGACCAGCCAATTGTATAATATTTCTAGAGCCCATGTGTGCATTAATAACTTGAATGCCTGAATGGCAGAGGGCACAAGGCTCTCAACATTGATGAACTGTTGAAGGTTAATAATACAAGAAAGCAGACCTGACCTCAACTCTATCAAATAATTCTAAGCTTCAAGAGGAGAAGTTAAAGACGACACTGCAGAGACTCTACCAGACACCAACTTCTGAGAAGGAGCAAAGTGGGTGTTGGCCAATTGATGACAAATCCTCCAATGGTGAGATGATACAAGGTCTGTGCCATGAAGAATAAAACCAAAAGCATATGATGCATACACTTCTGCACTCATGAAGATTGTCACTTCCTTAAGCAACTGTCGGAGCCACGATGAAGTTGAAAAGAACCTGGAAGGGGTAGCTAAGTGAATTTCTGCGCTTGGCAATCTAATTGAAACTGCAGAACCAGCCTGTGCAGAGAAAACATGGGAACAATGACAAACATGATTTTCAGATCCAGAAGTGCCACCCTATCACCTGGCAAGAATTATAATGTGAGTCAAAGGGCATTAGGCCTCAGGGTATATTTTCATAGGCCCTCTGACCTTTGTAGATAGCTCTCAAGACCACAGTTTGGGAAAAGAAAAAGGGGTTTGACTAGACCAACCAGGGTTTAAGTCTAACCCTGGGCAAAGCACTACGCTACGCTCGCGTAGTTTGCGAAGTTTCCGCTACTTTGCACTACATGATATGCACGTAGCACAGTGCAAACACGGTTAGCGTAGTGCAGCAGTCATTTTTTGCTTGCTCGTGGTCCTCAACGTCAAGTTGGCGACCGCGAGCAAGCAAAATGACATCCCGGGGAGACTGTTTCCTCGTTCGCAAAAAGCAACATCAAGTTGCCGATCGCGAGCGTCGAAAATAAACCTCCCGGCGAGATTCTCAATGTGGGGTGGTCAGGTTTCTCATTGCGAGTGGTCACGTATGCTCGCGATGAGAAACTATCAGTCCGCGTTGAGAAAGTTGCAGCTCGAGTAAAAATCTACTCGAGCGGCAGAAAACTACAGCTCGCACTGTGCAAGATGCCGTTTTCAATGATTGCACAGTGCTGGATGCTTGTCCGCACTGGGCAATCATTGAAAACAGCATCTTGCACAGTGAGAATAGCCTACTTCACAGTTCTGTAGTGCTACGCGTAGCTCGGGTAGTGCGAAGTGCACTTTGCGTAGCTACGCGTAGGCGCTACTTAGCGAACTACGCCCAGGGTTATTTACGTCACTGGGGCAGGAATGTGCACCCTGAATATCGACACTGAAATATCAGTGGGCCACAATATCTGAGAAAAAATTGAAAATAAAATATCAACAGTTAGGCAAGTCTAGATTTTCCATACCTACCCGAAAATGTGTAAGGCAGTGATATATTTATATCTTCAAGGTACATAGATGTAGTGTTAGGAATAGTAAATCTATACTTCCCTATATGCATTTTCCTTTCAGTATTTTGTCTCACGATATTCTGCCCTCCAAATTCTTGTTTATTCTCCTTTAAACATGGTGAAATTGGCTTACACCCAATTGGTAAAATTTATTTTCTTGTAATTCCCAAGCAAAGTGGTGCTACATGTGTCCAGAGCCTGTAAATTACATACTACCAGTGGGCCTTCAAACAAACACACACATGATGGGCGGAAAGCAGCACAAATCATTTCATTTCAATAATCTTTATTTCGGCAATTGCCATAAAAGATGAGCATAAAATTACAACAAACAAAAGTCAGACATCAATGTTACATCAATGGCAGGATAGTATACAGATAAAACGAGAAAATGCCCCAATACATAGCAGCCTATAGTATAAAAACAATCAAGTAAATCAGTGCTGGTTGGTTATTTGGACAATTTATTACGTAAAAAACGAGAGTAATTTTACATAAAATTTAAATTCTAGTTAAAAATGACCAATACAAAAGGATTGCACACTCAGTAGTACATGATCTGATCAGGGATGGGGTATCCTAGAAATTAAAAACCGTCTCTTATGCCATGCTGCTTCAAGAAATTTGGCCATTGCAAAAACAGTTGCTTTTGAGAGGTTAGTCTTGCGAATTCTAAAGGCCTCAGAGCAATTAACAAACCCTAGATTTTTACATAGTGGGATTATCCAGAACCTTCTAGCCGCACTGTGGGCAGGACAAAAGAAGACTAAATGCAATTCGTCTTCAAGCCCACAATTGCAGCCAGGACAATTTTCCAGGGAGTGGGGCTTCCATTTACTTGTGAATGCTCTAAGCGGAAGAGTACCATACCGCCATTGGAAATATAATTTCCTGGCCAAGTTCGGAAAAATATCATCAAGGACTGGCTCAAACTTATAAGAATCTTTCAGCCCAAGAAAGATGTTAACCAAGGAATCTGGGCGTGTACCCTGTGTGTGGGATGCAAGATTACATGTGTGAAAGGCTGCCACCAGCTGTTTACGGGACAAACCCTGACAGGCCACTTCAGGGTCACTCCACAGGTTAGGAAGACCCAGCTGGGCAAACTCTGTTTTTAGATATTTAAACCACGGGATGGTCTCTATATTAGGACAAGCAAGAATTTCCTGCAATTCCTGCCTATAGTTGGCTAACTCAGGGGTAGACCATAATCTTCTCCAAAAGGTTAGAGGCTTTACACCCACAACTTCGTCCAAAGGTTTCAGACCCAGATCCAACCTAAGAGGCAGAAGGGGGTTGCTAGCCGGTAACTTTAGGAGTTGTCTAAGAAACTTGTTTTCAACAATGACCAGCTCTTTTTTGCAAGCGTGTCCCCAAAGTTCACTTCCATAGAGAATCGCGCCTCTGGCCTGGAGTCTATAAATCTCCAACGGGGAGGCTAACAGTCTAAGAGATGATTTATTAGAATTGACTAGCCTAATTATTCCCCCAGCTATTTGAGCCAATCTGAGTTGGGAATTAACTTGATGATCGCCCCATTCCAATTTATCATTCAAGGTCACACCCAGATACTCAAACGTAAGGACTCTTTCTAACCTATTCAGGCCTATGGTGGGATTGGGGCGTGTTTTTTTGGGGGGATTAAAAATCATGTACTTGGTCTTCAGGGCATTTATTTCGAGACCGTGCTCATGACAGAATGCCTCAAAGCCCTCGAGAATACGTTGAATCCCCATTGGGGATTTCAACAGCAGGAGGGTGTCGTCCGCAAACATGATTGCGGGCACCCTCATGCCGCTGAGTCTTGGTGCATCTGTGTTGGGGACATTGTTTAGGTGATTGACTACCCCGTTGACAAAGAGGCAAAACAGGGTCGGTGCAAGAACACATCCCTGCCTTACCCCTCTGCCAACGTGAAATCTTTGTGAGAGGGTACCCAACCTCCCGCACCTAACCTGTGCGTAGTTATGTGTATGCAAGCGAACAATGATTTTTAAAAGAGCAGGGGGGATACCAAGGTTGGCGAGTACTAACCATAATTTACTCTGTGGAACCAAATCAAAGGCTGCGCGGAGATCAACGAAGACGGTGTACAACGTACCCCCCTCTAGCCGCACCGTCTTCCAAAACAGAAGGACCAAACGAAAAATTTGGTCCATCGTTGACACCTTGCTCCTAAACCCTGCCTAGAACGTGCTTAAAACTGAATGGTCCATCATCCATTCCTGCAGGCGGTCAAGTAACAGCCTTGCGAAAGCTTTTTGTAAAACATCAATGAGGCTGATTGGCCTATAGTTGGCTGGGAGCAAAGGAGAGCCCTTCTTGAAGATAGGTACAATCTCTGCTCCCAGTCAAGTATTAGGGACCGCCATTCCCCCAAGGATTGCGTTAAAAACTTCCAACAGATACGGGGCCCAAACCCTGGGTTGGTGCTTAAATAGGTCTCCCGGGATTTTATCTAACCCGGGGGCCTTACCCGAGGGCAGTTTAGATATTATATTAGAGACCTCCCCCAGAGAAAATTGCAGTGTCTCTGTGCCCTCCACAATTTCAAATTGCGCGGTTAACCCGTCAGAAGGTAGAAGGTATTCAAACGTCAGCTCGTCTTGGCGCTTGGCGGGCCAAGGCTAACCTCTTCATAGAGGCTGCGAAAGTGGTCCTCCCAAACCGAAGCCGCTATATTGGCCTCCACAGCCTGAGTCGGCTCGACAGACCCTGTTCTCACTATCTGCCAGAATTTGCGAGCATCTCTAGTCTGAAGAGAGGCCAGCATATTATCCCAATTAGAATAGTCCCATTCCACCTTTGCATGGTGGATTGCTTGCTTTAGTTCCGCCCTCCTAATGGAGGATGCCCAGCTTAGGGAAAAAAAATTCTGGCGAGGATTGACTAATAAGGGCCCGACACGTTCAAATAGGGGAGAATCAGAGCATACAGCTCGGAAATGTGGGCAGGATTATCCAGAAGCTTAGCCCACCTCACTCTGTGCCTATCATTTGTTAAAATTAGTTTAGAGTTTAAAGATGCCTCTACCGGCGGGTCGCCCAAGTGACCACTGGGCGCGACCAGCGAGAGAATCAGCGCGTTGTGGTCGCTGTCAGTTCTTTGGACTACCACAAAGTTAGAGACCTTGTTCCAATCCGATGTCTGAACCAGGATATAGTCCAAATGAGACTCTTGCCCTGATTTGTTAAAGGTAGGTTTTGAAGGGATGTCACTCTTAAGTCGGCCATTACAAGCCCTCAGCGAATTGCTGAGAGTAAGTGCCGTAATTTGTGTTGCTAAAGGAGACCATGGCTTAGATGGGGGGCCAACCAATTGCGGAATTCCCCACTGGTCATCCTCCTCCATAAGTGCTCCCTCCATAGTCAGGGTTAGCGGCTCATACTGACAGTTAAAGTCTCCCCCCAACACGATCCTAGCACCCAGAGGTATTCTGGGGAGAAATAAAGAAAGCTCATCCCAAGTGGGTGAGGGCTTTGTTATGCCCGTCGGTCTGGAATATACATTTATCAGCGCGAGTTGGGTATGATTCGGCCATTCCAACAGCACGCACTGAACATCCAGTGAATTAGTTTGGAGGGCCCTAGCCTTACATCCCAGGTGAGAAGCCACCCATATACAAAAAAACCCTGAGGGCCGTCCTTTCCCCTCCCATTTAGCTGGAATTGTGAAGGTTGCATACCCTGAACGCCATGTGTCCTTCCGTGCCCATGTCTCCTGAAACAGGCATATGTCCTGTTCATCAATGAAGGACTCCCACTCAGGGGAGTCTAACTTGCCCTGAAGCCCCGCCAAGTTCCATGAAAGGATGGACAGACGGGATGTGTGCTCTCTGGGGGAAGTAGCAGGGGAATCAAATACAGTAACCACAGTAGTGTCCGCCAACTCGGCAGGGGGTTTAGTAGATTGGAATTCCTCACCGATCACTCCCTCGCCAGTGGCATTTAATTGGACACCCAAACCCTGTTGAGACTGTAAACTTCAGTCGCAGTCATCCATACCTGAGAACACATCAAACCTATTTACTGACTCCAGGGGTGTAAAGGGTCTCAAGTGATCCATTCTACTATTCATATTTCTTTTAGGCCTAGGAGGTACCATATTCCACTCGAAGGGGTCAGCAACGGGTGGAGGGCGAGGAGCTTGTAACGGATATCTAATATTATAAGGTATTAAGGGAATAGTCTGATTGGGTGGCTGGCCACCAGAATCGGTGGGAGGAAACAGTAGGGATCTGGAATAAAATTAAGTCAAAGGGCGAGGGACGATGGAATTGGTGCCGCTACCTAGGGGCCAGTTTAATATATAATTGACCGCTCGTGGGTCTCTAAAGTTTACAACAACCAGGTCTCCCTCGTTGTCCTTGGCCCTACTGCCCAGCCAGGGGAGGCGCCTAACGTGTACAATTTCACCATTAAAGTTTTGTGTAAGTGGTCTGAATTGGCTGAGCCAGTGCATAATTTTATTTTTCAACTGGTGAAACCCTTCACTCTTATTATCTGGTAGTCTAGGGACCCCTGTCAGTACAACCACATAGGGGAGAGCTTCAGGGGGTAATTCTACTTGAGGTAATTTGCGAGGAGGTGACCTGGTATTTCTAGTGGTACCCGGTGAGATCTCCCGTGTGTTCTCCCGTGTTTTTCCTGCGGATACTTTTCCAGGTCCCCTCTTGCCTGCACTAACTGGATTAGGGGTTAAGTTATTGCCCTGCTTGTCAGGTGGAGCCCTCTGTTGCTTAGGGTGTGTTAGATCAATGGATTGGACCGATGCTTTAGGTAGAATGGAAGTGCCTGGTATAACCAAGGCTGGGGGCGGGACAACCCCAGAGAGACGGGAAGAGGTGTGTCCTTAGGAGCGGGGTCAACAGGAGTAACGGATTGGACCGTATTATTCACTGCCTGTAAAACTGGTATCAGTGGTGAAGGGGGTGTCGGGTTAGGCAAATTGACTAATGCGGCCATTGGGGCCAAGGAAGATCTAGTAGTAGCCCTTATAGGTTTGCCGAAGTCAGTATGACTGATCTTAGGCTTTTGTGGGACGCCCCCCTTCCGTCTTCTTTTGGCAGGTGGTGGGCCATGTACCTTAACTGGCACTGATTATTTAGATTTATTTAGCGCAGTTTTAACTCGGACCAAAGTCTGAGGTGTCGGGTCTGCATCTATTAAAATCGGACTGGAGAGAGAAGTATCAATTATAGGCTGAACTGTGGGAACTAAGGGTGTTGGAGTGCATTCACGTAACAAAAAAGGGAAACTCTCCAGCGATAGAGGATCTTCATTACTACTGGTTAGGCCTGCAATGGGGGGAAGGGCAAGGAGCGGGGGGTCTGTAGAAGTCCTGTTTTTCATGCTTTCAACAGAGCGATGACGTTCTGCTCGGTGCTCTGCCAGTAACTTTTCCCTGTCTGGGTCAGTGGGAGCCAGTGTAAAATAGTTATCGAGTGTTTCAATAATGTTAGCCCCAGTCTTTTCTAAAAATGATTTGTCTGGACTTTGCACCATTGCGGGGTGGTGCACCAGGAGGTAGGTATCCGTAGAAGCGATGAAAGAGAGTAGGCCCTGCCCCGCCTCACTTGGTCTCTGAGGGCCTCAGAGGGACCACCCTTTGCCCGGGCTTCTCCCGGGACGCTCCCGCGCAGCGGTATAGTGTCCCTGATATATAGGGAGGGGAGATGATTAGGGCCAGGCAGGGAGAGCGGACCAGGTGGTGAATTAAGGTCGTACAGGGACTCCTGGGAAACGGAGTCCCTGTATTCACGCTCGCAGCCCTGTCGCCGTTACAACCCACACCTTTCCCAATCACAGCGCTCCAGCGCTAGTCCTGGAACCAATGCTTTAGAAAAGTCCTCAAGCGGCGAAGCGGCGGCGAGCAGCTGTCAAATCCTTGGGCAAATCCTTGGCAGGAATACAGCAGTCAGCTACAGCTCCTCACGGCTAACCACCGACAACAAGGAGAATCCCGTTGGGTCTCAAACAGTGGCAAGTTTTGAATGCTTCGTGGTCGGGGGGGGGGCGGCCAGGCAGGGAGAGTTCAAGTTCAAGTTCAAGTTCGAAAATTTGTATAGCGCACTACTCACCCAGGGGGTCTCAAGGCGCTTGAGGGAGGGAGGTGTATTACTTATCGAATATCCAAGTTTTTAGTTGCTTTCTGAAGGAGAGGTGGTTTTGTGTAAGGCGGAGGTGGGCAGGGAGAGAATTCCAGGTTTTGGCCGCTAAGTAGGAGAAGGATCTTCCCCCCCATGGTGGATCTGTGGATGCGCAGGATTGCAGCGAGGGCTTGATTAGACGTTTGTAGTTGTCGGGAGGGGGTGTAGAAGGATAGACACGAGTTGAGGCATTCGGGTCCTAGGACGTAGAGGGATTTGTGTGCGTGGGTGAGGAGACGTTATTCTCTTGTTGATAGGGAGCCAATGGAGGTCTTTCAGGTGGCCGGAAATGTGATCTTGCCGAGGGATGTCCAATATGAGTCTGGCTGAGGCGTTTTGGATGCGTTGGAGTTTTTTCTGTAGTTTGGCTGTGGTTCCGGCATAGAGGGTGTTTCAGTAATCTAGTCGGCTTGTGACCAGTGCGTGGGTGACCGTCTTTCTTGTTTCGGTGGGGATCCAACAGAAGATTTTTTAGAGCATACGTAGGATGTTGAAGCAAGATGATGAGACGGCATTGACTTGTCTGGTCATCGAGAGGGAGGAGTCTGTAGTAATTAGCTCACAGACAGGTTGATTTGTAAGCTAGTTTATTGGAACAAGTGCTGCGCAGCAGCTCACTCAGCCAGTAAATCATTAATACAGTTGGTAATTCAAAACAGGGTTCTAAACGGAATCAGAGACACAGTGGAAAGAACACAGAGTGTGGAAGGTTCTAAAAAGACTAGAAAGTAAACCTAACAGAACACTACATTATCCTCTCTCCTACAAAACAAAAGAAAAAGCAGGAAAGAACAGCAATAGATCAAGAACAAGAAAACCATGGAAATTACCGAAACCTGGCAGGAGTGACACGAGTGCGAGAACTCCTACGAGGTGGGACAGTGGCAGAAGAAGTAGAAGGTAATGCAGAAACATCATGAGAAGATGGAACCGGAGAACACCTGCGAGACAAATTAAGAGCAGAAGAAGTAGAAGGCAGAATAGAAGCATCAAGAGGCAACATAGACATATCATGAGAAGACTGAGGATGAACCACAGATTTTCCCACTTTAACCACCCTGGCAGCATTCCACCAGTTCTTCATGTTAACTCTCACAGAATTCCCACAAACTTTGTCAATTACAAAAGGTTCAGAAAACTTTGGACTCCCCTTGGTAGAGTGAGTGGGTAACTTGATCCGGATTCTATCACCCACCACAAATGACTGAGAGATCACTTTCTTCCTGGAGTCGAAAACACTCTTTTGTTTAGACTGAGCATGCGAGACATTAGACCTGACAACTTCATCAACATTATCAATGGAATTCATTTTTACCCAACGTGACATCCACCCAGGACAAACTTTTGAACATGGTTTCCTCCCACGCAACAGTTCAAACGGGGAAACCTTGGTGGAAGTGTGGGGAGTGGTACGATAGAACCACAACATGGATCTGACAGCGTTCGGGACATGGCAGTGTTGAGCAATAGCCCATTGAATGCAATTGTTAAGTACCCTGTTCATGCGCTCAACAAGACCGTTCGTCTGAGGGTGATAAAGAGCACTCCTCAAATGAACGATGCCACTCAAATCTACAAACGAACAAAATTCCTGACTAACAAATTGTGTGCCATTGTCACTTACAATGGAGGAAGGAAAACCTTCACGCAAAAACAGGTCTTTCAAGAAATCAATAATATTCTTGGAGCTGGCCTCACTTACAAAACGGACCTCAGGCCATTTAGAGTAGTAGTCGACTGCAACAATAGCAAACCTGGAAGTAGAGGGAAGCAAATAGAACGGGCCAACTAGATCTATACCTATCTTTTCCCACGGCCTATCAGGAAAAGGAATGGGTTGAAGGGGAGGAGAACGTGTTTTCAAACACTTCTCAGCACTAGAACAAACCACGCACTCAGCAACAACAGTGTCTATATCCTGATCCATCTGGGGCCACCAGTAATGCTCTCTAACGCTTCTTTTGGTTAGTGTTTTGCCAAGATGACCCTCATGCGCACCTTTGACAATTCTAATTCTAAGATCACTGGGAGGAATCAATCTATCCCCTCGCATTAAGATACCCCCCTCAATGGAAAGCTCATCAGACACTTTAACGAAGGTCTGAAGGGAAACATGAACATTTTTCTCCCTGGGCCATCCACCTCTAACACACTTGATCACTTCACCTAGTAGAGTATCGTTAGATAAATGTTCTCTCCACTCCCTTTCACTAATGGAGCGCATATCATCAACACCTACAAAAGCCACAAAACAGTCTTCTTCATCGTAATCTTCCTCACAATCTCTGTCAGTATCAACGTCTACAGGATTCCTAGAAAGATAATCAGCCCTTACGTTTTTACTCCCGGGTATGTAGCTGACCTCAAAATCATATTGGAGAAGTTTCGTTGAAAGCCTGGCAATCCTAGGAGAATGATCCTTAATACGAACCCCAGAAAGGATAGAGACCAAAGGACTGTGATCAGTCCTCAGACAGAAGTGTTTACCCCATATATACGGATTAAACTTCCTGATAGCCCAACAACAAGCTAGGAGTTCCTTTTCAATTACTGCAAAGTTGGACTCCGCTCCACGAAGAACCCTGGAAGCGTATCCCAGAGTATGCTCAACACCACCTACCTCTTGAGTGAGCACAGCCCCTAAACCAAACCCACTGGCATCAACAGTGATGGTGCACAACGAATTGGGATTAAAAGGTTTCAAAACTTTAGATCCAGTAAGTTCTTGTTTAATCCAAGAAAAAACTTTTTCACAATCAGCATCCCAACAAAAAGGAACCTCTTTCTTAAGCATGTTGGATAGGGGTTGTACTTTCGTGGCGTAATCAGGTATGAACCTAGCGTAAAACTCACAAAGTCCAAAGAATGACTTCAAACTACTCTTGTCTTTAGGTGCAGGACTGTCAACAATAGCTTTAACCAAACCAGGCCTGGGTTCAACACCGTTCTCAGATAATACATGTCCAAGGTATTCTACCTTGGGAGCTCTAAAAATGCATTTTTCTTTCTTTAAGACTACACCTGCACTACTCAGGGCTTTCAAAACTTCTTTCAGAGTTTTATCATGGGCATCACCACTTTTACCATGAATAAGCACGTCGTCTTGGAAAACGACCACACCACTGATGTTTTTTAAAATATTGGTCATAATCCTTTGAAATACGGCTGCCGCAGAGGCCAACCCAAAGGGCATACGGCAGTATTGAAAGGAACCTATAGGGGATACAAAAGCAGTAAAATGCCTAGACGCTGGATCCAGGACCACCTGGTGGTATGCAGATGCTAGGTCCAGCTTACTGAACCACTTGGAACCATCAATAAGCGACAACATGTCGGGGATCTTAGGCAGGGGAAAAGAATCGACCCAGATGTTTTTGTTTAGGCTACGTAAGTCGACACAGACACGAAGCTCCCCAGTCTTTTTCTTAGCAACTACAAGTGGAGAAAGCCATAGAGAGGATTCAATGGGTTCAATTATTCCTCTGCTGCAAAGATCATAAAGCTCTGTCTCAAGCTGTTCTCGCACACTGAATGGGACATTTCTCAATTTGTGTTTAATTGGGATAGCATTGTCCTTGATACGGATAGTGTGCATGAATCCTTTCACTTCCCCTAATTTGTTGCTAAAAACACCAGGAAAATCTTTGGTCAAAGTGCAGATGAAATCATCATTTAGAGTGGAAAGGACATCATTTGCAGGGGAAATGTCGTCGGATTGAACAACAGCTATGGAGATGGGATCTTTGGTTCCTGGGCGGAGAACCATCTTAAATAAACCTTGGTGGAACCAGCCAAGGATGTTCAAACCTTTGACTGAGACATACACTTTGCCAAAAATTTTCCTTCCCCTAAATTCAATAGAATCTTCAAAATATCCCAACAGTTCGATCTTCCTGCCCTCATAGTTGAGGGGTAGCCTATCTGGAGGAGAAAGTTTGCGATTACCCCAAACTTCCTCAAAGAGTTCCTGAGTTAGCATTGTTATCCTGGCCCCGGAATCGACCAACAAACAAACTATCTTATCTCCAATACCAAAATCGGAGTAAGGATCCACACACTCTGACTCAGGATCTTCAATGCTAACCACAGCAACCATGTCTCTCAGATCATCTTGTATACTGGTATCATCCTGAGAGTAATCAGATACATAAGCAACCGAAGTGGGGGCATAATTGTTGTTCCACTGTCTACCAGATTGCGAGAAGGATGGATTTTTTTTCTCCACTTTGACACACTTTAGCAAAATGTCCCACTCTGCCGCACAGTCTACAAGTGACACTCCTGGCTGGGCAAGGACGACCAGACTTTGAATGGGGAAAATTTCCGCATTTGAAACACACATTGGTTTGTTTAAAGAATTTGTTGTCGGCACGACCCAGGGTACCTGTCTTGTTATCAACAACCTTCACAGAACTGACTACTGTTTCATCCTTAGTAATGGACGAAGAAGATCTAATATCTAATTCCTTGACAGAAAGCTTTGAAAATTCTATGCTTTTTGCAACTCGTACTGTCTCTTCGAGAGAGGGATTATCAAGTGATAACAATTTCTGTTGAATATTTTTATCTAAACATTTGCAAATATATTGGTCTCTTATCATTTGGTCCCTAAAATTTTCAAACTCACACTCTGCACTCAATACCCTAAGAGTAGAGATGAAATCTTCTACTTTTTCACCATGTTTCTGCTCAGATTTGAAAAATTTGTGCCTGACAACAACAAGACTAGGTTTGACATCAAAACGTAGTTCAAGCAGTTTTACAGTTTGATTGTAGTCATCTAAATCTTCCTCTTCAGGGGCAGGTACCAAGGGGGGTAAATGTTTAAAAATTGAACGTCCTTCAAACCCCAAACTGTTTAACAAAAGGTACTTTTTTCTTTCTGCTCTGTACCTGGACGCACCGATAGCCCCTAAGTAAGTGGTGAAAGCATCAAACCACTTTTTCCAGACAATGGGAGTTTCACCTGGAAGATCAAGGAATGGCGGAGGAGGAGAAACAGCTTGTAGACTCATGTTTGTATGAATGTAAAGGTATGCTCCAAACGCAGGAGGAACAACCGGGCTATTGATGGCAAATGTAAGTACGAGGAAATAAAACAATCTCCAGCTATGTAAAGGTAAATGACTAGATGGCTAATGTCAATATGATGAGTAAAGACAGTCTCCTCGCTTTGTAATGATGACAGCTGTCAAACAAGGTGATACTTTTATAGAGTTTAAATTGTCTTCTCGCTTCGTGTCAGAACTAATTCCTCGCTTCGTGAACACAACAAACAGCCAGTAGCCGCTCACCTCGCGGTGGTTCCGCTTCGTGAACACAACAAACAGCCAGCCGCCACTCACCTCGTTGTGGTTACTTCGTGAACAGTATCGCTTTGAGCAGCTGTGAAAGCGCGTCTTTGTTAGCGCGTTGGAAGCTCGTTTGTACGTTAACAGTGTGATAATAAAACTTCTGAGGAAAAAAAAAAAAAAAACAGTCTGTAAAATGGCCTCCAACGTTGCGTTCCACCGTCAGAACGTTGCGTTTCAGTGACGTTTAATGATGCAGTTTACGTCAATTGCGCAAGGACAATAATATTCACTCCACTGGCTGGGCGTTACACCATGCGCCAAGAACTTAGGTTAGTTGCGCTAGTAGCGTAACTGACGTAAATAAGCAGGTCGGTGCCTGCGCTAAGTGGAGACTGCTGCCGCTTCCCGTGAGCAAATACAAAAACAAGTACAGTACCTTTTTCCCTTTTTAAGCTCAGCGGGGTTGGGGAGGTTAATGTGGATATGTCGGTTCTTCCAACTGCTCGATGTAATCTCGAGGGTGGAACCGGTGCTTCTTAGACTTTTGCGTCTTCTAATGTTGAAGTGTAGGTGACACCGCAGGTTTGCCGAACATCACTCCATGGGTACACGCGTGGTGGGCAGTCACTTGTTCACGGATCGTCGCCAAATATTTTGTAGTAATTAGCTCACAGACAGGTTGATTTGTAAGCTAGTTTATTGGAACAAGTGCTGCGCAGCAGCTCACTCAGCCAGTAAATCATTAATACAGTTGGTAATTCAAAACAGGGTTCTAAACGGAATCAGAGACACAGTGGAAAGAACACAGAGTGTGGAAGGTTCTAAAAAGACTAGAAAGTAAACCTAACAGAACACTACAGAGTCCAGGATGAAACCCAAGTTATGTGCGTGGTCCGTAGGTATGGGTGCGGTTCCGAGGGCCGGTGGCCACCATGAGTCGTCCCAGGCAGAGGGGGATGTCCCTAAGATGAGGACTTCTGTTTTGTCTGAGGTTAGTTTTAGACGGCTGTTCTTCATCCACTCTGCTACTTCTTTCATTCCTTTGTGTAAGTTGGTTTTGGCGGTGTTGGGGTCTTTGGTGAGGGAGAGAATCAGTTGGGTGTCATCTGCATAGGCGATGATGTTGAGGTTGGTTTGGCGTGCGATGGAAGCGAGGGGACTCATGTATAAGTTGAAGAGGGTGGGACTGAGTGATGATCCTTGTGGTACACCGCAGATGACTTCGGTGGCCTCTGATTTGAAAGGGGGGAGGCAAACTCTTTGGGTTCTTCCGGTGAGGAACGAGATGATACAGTCTAGTGCTGTTCCTTGTATTCCGACGTTGCTGAGGCATTGTATGAGGGTGCTATGACAGACTGTGTTGAAGGCTGCGGAGAGGTCAAGTAGGATGAGAGCAACTGTTTCTCCGTTGTCCAGTAGTGTTCGGATGTCGTCTTTTGCTGCGATGAGGACGGTTTTGGTGCTGTGTTTGGCTCGGAAGCCGGACTGTGAAGGGTCGAGGGATTTTTTGGATTCGAGGAAGGCGGCGAGCTGACTGTTGACGGCTTTTTCGATGACTTTAGCAGGGAATGGGAGGAGCGAGATGGGGCGGTAGTTCTTAAGTTCGGTTGGGTCTGCCGTGGGTTTCTTCAGAAGGGCGCTGAGTTCGGCATGTTTCCAGTTTTCCGGGAAGGTAGCGGAGTTGAGGGAACAGTTAATGACATCGCGGAGATGGGGTGCGATGATGTAGTCTGCTTTGTTGAAAATGTGGTGGGGACATGGGTCGGTTTGTGATCCTAAGTGGATGGAGTTTATCAGGTGGATGGTGTTTTCGGTGGTGATAGTGTTCCAGGCACAAAGGTTTTTAGAGTGTGGTTTTGGTTCGGAGGTGGGTGGAGTGGACTGGTCTTCGGACTGGTTTTCAAAGCTGTTATGTATTTCGGCTTTTTTGTTGTGGAAGAATGAGGATAGAGAGTCGCAGAGGTCTTGGGAGGGGGTGATGTCGTTAGTGCCGGTGGAGGGGTTAGTGAATTCTTTGATGATGTTGAATAGTTCCTTGCTGTTTTGGGCATTGTTGTCAAGTCGATCCTTGAATGCTGATTTCTTGGTGGATCGGATCAGTTGGTGGTGTTTGCGGGTGGCGTTCTTGAAGGTGGCTAGGTTGTCAGTGGTTGGGTTTTTTCTCCAGGTTTTCTCGAGAGTACGACAGAGCTTCTTGGATTTCTTAAGGTCATCGTTGAACCAGGGGGATTTTTTGCTGCCTTGCTTGATTAGATGGTTTTTCAAGGGTGCTAGTTCGTCAGCGCTGTGGGTGATCCATTGTGTGAGGTTGATGGCTGCTTGGTTAGGGTCCGATGAATTGGTAGGGGGGTTTTGGTGAAGCGATGTGAGGAGCTGGTCGTTGGTGATTTTGTTCCAATTTCTTCGGGGAATAGGTTGTGGGGGGTTGTGGGTCGTGGATTTTATGTAGCGAGCGGACCAGGTGGTGAATTAAGGTCGTACAGGGACTCCTGGGAAACGGAGTCCCTGTATTCACGCTCGCAGCCCTGTCGCCGTTACAACCCACACCTTCCCCAATCACAGCGCTCCAGCGCTAGTCCTGAAACCAATGCTTTAGAAAAGTCCTCAAGCGGCGAAGCGGCGGCGAGCAGCTGTCAAATCCTTGGGCAAATCCTTGGCAGGGATACAGCAGTCAGCTACAGCTCCTCACGGCTAACCACCGACAACAAGGAGAATCCCGCTGGATCTCAAACAGTGGCAAGTTTTGAATGCTTCGTGGTCAGGGGGCGGGGCGGCCAGGCAGGGAGAGCGGACCAGGTGGTGAATTAAGGTCGTACAGGGACTCCTGGGAAACGGAGTCCCTGTATTCACTCTCGCAGCCCTGTCGCCGTTACAACCCACACCCTCCTCAATCACAGCGCTCGAGCGCTAGTCCTGGAACCAATGCTTTAGAAAAGTCCTCAAGCGGCAAAGTGGCGAAGCGGCGGCAAGCAGCTATCAAATCCTTGGGCAAATCCTTGGCAGGGATACAGCAGTCAGCTACAGCTCCTCACGGCTAACCACCGACAACAAGGAGAATCAGCAGCACAAATCAAACATTCACCCTCCAGTCACAGATCTGGGTTAAATCCATTTATTTTTTTGCTCAATACACCACCCCAGTTTGGACCCAAACATATGCAAATCAGCCTTGACCATGCTCCCATGGGAACAGTCTAGCCTGAACTGCGAAGCCAGTCCCTCCCTGGACCAGAAAACAAGCATCCTGAGGCCTGCAGCACTGATAGTGTCACCCACTTAAGTAACCCTTTTAAACATGTTGAAGGACCCTCTTTCTTGGTAAAGACAGATTTTAAGTCACAAATCTGAAAATGCCACTTTTATAAAACTGACACTTTCTTGTCATAAACATTTGCAGCCACATGCATCAAGCTAAAAACCGGTCGCAAACGGGCAGATTCTCAGAATCTGCCCCTTTGCGACCGGTATTTTTGCATTTGGGATGCATCATCCCAGAAGCAAAAATCGCAATTTAAGGAATCTCTAAATTGAGGTTCCTTAAATGCAATGCATCAAAGTAAAAAACATTAGCGATTTCGCTAATAGGAGTAGCAAATTACCATGAAGTTGAACTTCATGCTGATTTATAAAAACTTTGAAAAATGCACTTTTGTGCATTTTTCAAAGTTTCATGTTGCGCACACACATGCCCTGAGGGCATGTGTGTGTGCAACATGTGTGCACAGATCAATTTCAGGGGTGAAACAGGGTGTAAATTTGTCACCCTTGCACCCTTGAAATTGCATGAGCAATTTGCGAGTACCTACTGGTACTCGCACATTGCTCATGCAATCTCCAATTCATTCCTACGGGGCTGGAGGCCCATAGGAATGAATGGGACGGCATTCCATAATTGTGACTCGCAATTTGCGAGTCGCAATTAAGGAATGTGTAGGAATCTCTATTTTTATAGCGATTCCTACATGCATAGGCTTTTGCGATTCCTAAATAGCGATTCCTTACAAATCGCTATTTAGGAATCGCAATTCCATCTGTTGATGCATCTGGCTGTTGGTGCCTGCAGTCTGTATCCTGGGTGACATGACTACGTGTAGCTGGCAGCTAGTCTTTGTGTATTGTTCCCAGGCAGTGAGAGAGAGAGGAGCATATGCGTTGGCAGGATGAGCCATCTCTGACTTGATAGGGGGGAGGAGCTGTCACCTATCACACTTGCACATCACAAAGCCTCTTCCAGAGCACACCCACAAAGGGTTTGGCACTAGTCTTTTGCACCCCTAGACAAGTTGCGCCCAGGGTAGGGAGGCAGGAAATTCCAAGCACCTCTTTGGGTGGAAACCATCAGAACCATCTCCAACTTCAAAGCTGTTACCAAGTATAAATATTTGACTCTCACACCCAGCTCTTCAGTGCACCTTTGGACCTGTGGAAGAATCAGAAAGACTTTTGTGCTACTCTGCAAAAAGGACTCCTACTCTGTTGCCCCGCTGCCCTGCTGCCTTGCTGCCCTGCCGTCTGAGTGAAGGAGACTGGACCTGCATCTTGAACCCAGAACCAGAGTGACACCAAGGACTAGTCGGCAGGCCACCTGATCAGAGTCTCAGGAACAGAAAAGGCTCCAACCACCTCGAACCCAGTTCTGGATTCAGTCTGCTGTGAGTCTTGTCTGAAAGTAGTGCCACCCCAGTCCTGGACCTTTGAAAGTGGGCCTCTAAGTGTGTGATGCATCCTTGACACATGCCGTTGCATCGCAGCCCACAGCTTCTTTGGAACTGCAGCTGCGCTATGCACCCTCAACGCAGGACTTCACATCACAAGCCCCTCGTCGACGGCATCTTCGACGACGATGCAGAACTATGCATCTCTGCACCACAGCATCCTCTTTGTTCAGTGTTGGGAGCAAGGGAAGTTGACCTGCTCCCAGAAGATGGTGCAACCTGATTGGCCCCATCTGTAAGGAGTAGGTGTGAAGAAGTTCTAGAAAAATTCATTTTATTTAAGTGTGTGTCTTAGAACAGTTTAGAAGATGCTGTCCAGACTTTGCTGAGGGAAGACCTTTCGCTAACTCTGCTGGTTTCTCCTGTTTTTGTTCTTGAGCTTGTCTCTTGAACTGTTATGCCTATTTTAACCTAAACCTTAATTTGACTCCTTTAAGGCTGACACCTGCTGCTTATCATTTTCGAATGCCATCCTTTGATGCTTTAGTTAGCTTAGCGAAATCCCTTTATGGAACTAAGTCTTCCTCTGTCCTGCATTTTATATCTCAGAATAATTTGCATTGCCATCTATTTGATATGTAGTCTCAGATTGAATAATCATTTTGATATATATGCTTATCTGATAAATTGATTTGCCAAATGATTACAGCCTGTAACTTTGAGTAGTTTGCTTATAAACCTTCATGGTTTGTAATCAAACCTCTCTGCCTTTCTTGTGGCATTCACTTGGTTTCACTGTAATTTGACTTGTGTGCTGATGTTAGCTCCCACAATAGACTTTCAGCAAATAAGCAACGGTCCATATGACCAGTGGCACTGTTTACTTGACGACTACACCAGAGCTTACAGTTATAGAATATTTCACCGGATCAAGTTTTAATGTCATCCTGCAAGCCAGGAGACTGTGCATAATCAGGTCTTGACTTGGACCCACAATTATAAACAACTTGAAGATTCCTAAAACACTTGCACCCAGGGACTCATAATCCAACAAAAAGGAAAGAGACACGTGATCAGCGTAAGAACAAGTGAAATCATGGACATGTGATTGTGACTGTTTCATGGACGTGCTTCCTCCTCCTTGTCAGAGCATCATTTGCGAAGCCTTAGACCAGCGAACACGTCCCATTCTGTGGGAAGACAGAAAAAAAGAACAGGCTGCATGCTGGGCTAGTACCGCTTAAGTACTCCCAGCGGGAGGGAGTGGGTTAGGTATCCCAGCATGCTCCTGTTCTTTTTTTCTGTCGCAGTGATAGTGATCTCCACTATGTTTAGGAATGGGACGAGGACAGGAGGGACCTAGGGGTAATGACCCTGGGACAATCATGCGCCCCTGTAGCGCAATGGAAAAGGTTTGCCATGCGCCTCATTCACACAATGCACTATGAAATGAAATCACATACAAGCATCAGGCATATCACAGATCAAGCTAAAGGGCTTTAATATAAATTCAAAAAGGATCCGCAGATAATACCATTGTAACTCTTTGGCTCTTTTATAAGATAATCTGTTAGTCAGCGTCCGCAATCACATTTTAAATGTTGTTTATGAAACACTTTTGGATCGTTATCAAGAACGAACTTACAAATCTAATAGCAAAAAATGAGAGAGCAGACACAAAAGAAAAGGGTGAAACATTAAACAATGCCAGCAGTGAGTAATTGGCATTCATGTGGCATTGCCCTGCAGCAGTATCGGTATGTAATTGTGATCTTATTCTGGCTTTTAACACATCGAGACACTAATCGAAACCAGTTATTAATGTGTAAGAATAAAATCAAGGCATGAAAAGGTTTCTGTTTTGGGATGTAAGTGGAAGCCATAAAACAAATATCTACAAAAAGTGTCACAAAAAATTAATCATTGTGGGTAGAATCAAAGGAATCACAGCACAGAACAATTTTCGGGTTTAAATATTTTTATGCCAAGTTAAGTAGTTGTATTTTTCTAAATTACTCTTCAAACACCCAAAGTTGTCTCTGTAGAACAAAGCACAAAGAACTTGATTGATCAGTATAGAAAGGCCACCACGCTAGACAAAGAGAGAGTAGGTGCCCTGTTTTCCTGTGCTAAAGCCCGAGAGGTATAGGGACCTATTCACAAACTGCATTTTGTAGTACGTTTACTAGTGCTACAATAGAACTACAAAATGCAATTCACATACTTTCATGCAGAGGTCTATGCCTCTGCCTCTCCGGTTCACTGATAGAATATCGATGGTAACAACATTGATGGTAAAAATATCGAAAACAATATATAGATAGTAAAAATATCAACTACCTATACTTAAACAGGTAAGTATAAAAATATTGAATCCAAAAAATTTAAGTTAAAAATATAGATGTAAAAAATATCAATGTCAAAATATAAATAAAATAAAATAATATATATTAAAAATATAAATGATTAATATTATATTTAACAAAATAAATTAAATGTAATATACATTTTAACTAAATATAAAAATTAAACTCAATAAAAAAATATAAACACACAAACATAATAATTTATACATATACATATATTTACTTTTAAATTATTTATTAACTATTATCGTTATTTAATTTTTAGGCTTTTAAATTATATAAAAATAAAATATATACAAATATCAATGATTTAAAATTGAAAAAAATTATTCTATAACTAATTAAAACATTAAACTATTAAAACTAAATTAAAAAGTTCATTTCACAACGCAATAAAAACAACAATAGGGAAAATGTTGGATAGAAAAACCATTCAATTTACTATTACAAGGGGAACCTTCTGCCACATTATCTGCTGTGTTCACAAACTTTTGCTGACTTTGTGCCCAACTAGGATTGCCAAAACCTGTGTCTTCGCCCACCCGCCTCCCGCCGCCTGACTCCTGTTCCACCTTGGGGTCCGGCCGCCGAGTGGAGCGTGGTGTGGGGCCAAAAGACTTCAATACCCAGCATCCTTAGCGGCACACTCCGCGACATTTGCGCGCAAGGAGGCACTTAAATACAGCGTCACCCCTGTCGAGGGGGGGAACCTTCTGCCACATTATCTGCTGTGTTCACGAACTTTTGCTGACTTTGTGCCCAACTAGGATTGCCAAAACCCGTGTCTTCGCCCACCCGCCTCCCGCCGCCTGACTCCTGTTCCACCTTGGGGTCCGGCCGCCGAGTGGAGCGTGGTGTGGGGCCAAAATACTTCAATACCCAGCATCCTTAGCGGCACACTCCGGGACATTTGCGCGCCAGGGGGTGCTTAAATACAGCGTCACCCCCGTCTCGCGGGACGCGAGCGGGACGCCGGGCGAAGTCCGGGCCAAGGGCGGGCCCGTTTAAGCCCGTTCAAGACCGGGTAAGACTGGACTGGGCCACCTTATTGACATTTTATCTACCCCCTTCTATGCGATACATTATTCATTCTTGCTTTGCTGTATCCCGGTGTTCCTTATTACCCTTTTGAATTTTGTGTACCTTTACTGTAAGCATGTCACCTAGAACTACAAGAAGCAGCAAGCCATCTCATGCTGCTCAGACTATCGGTCCAATCGACCAGTTCATCGCAAGGGCAAATGACGCCATAAATCAAGGCGTCCTCCTGCTAGAAAGGAGGGTTTCCCAAGATCTAGCCACAGCCAAGCGTTCCTCCCTGGGACTATTGACTGCAGCTAAAACCCCACTGCGCAACTTAGACTCTGGCGCACCACTGGACTCCCACATGGTCCCAGGTACTGTGGACCTGTCGGTGTCCATTGATCTTTCAGCTACACAATTATCACACCCTCCCACACCCCAATCACCCCTATCACTTGAGAGAACTCCGATTCTCTTTACAAATCCAACCGAGGAGGATTCTCATTCCACCAACACAAGGGGTCAGAGGGAGGGAGCCATACCGAAAAAAAGAAAGGGGAAAAAGGGAAAAAGAACTCACCTCAGAAAACTAATTCACAGATCCAGCAAGGATCTCCGACACAACTCACTATTCAATCCCCTCTCCCTAAACAAGGTATAAGCCAACCCTCGCTACCTCAGCAACAGGCTAGTTTTATAACATCAGATATCATCAACCTCTCATCCGACATTCCCAATCCTAGCCCCAGCGGTAATGCGGGAAGTGGGCATGAACCTCGTACCCATGATACTCATATATTGGTTTCCTTAGAGGCACTAATTAAGTTATACATGCAACCCATTGAGTCATCCCTGTCCAAAATCGAAAAAACACTAGAAACACTAATATCAGACCTTAAGATTAAGAAGAGCACAATTCCCACCCCTTCTGTGGCCCAAACACTTAACCCTAAACCAAACAAAACAGGGGCACCAACGACTCATCAAACGCATCAAACACTTAAATCTGTCACTACCACAGCGGTAGTCCACCAAAAACCATTAACTGCAATTCCGCAGCAAACGTTACCAACTACTGCTGCAAAAAAGGGCCCTGCTACACCATCACTTCTAGCTCCACCCTTGGTCCCTGTCCCTACCCGTACTCTACCCTATGCCCCGAACTTAACAAAAAACCCAGCAACCAAAAACGCCGCTTACAACACCAGACGAAATGGAGGTCGCTCAATCCATCTCCCCCCCAGAAGCAACCCCATTTGTTGTCATCATGACCGGGGTTCCTGAGTTGAATCCAAACTCAGAGGAACCAGGATGGTCTCTAAAAAATAAAGTGTTACACTGGCTATCGGCCAACAGGCCTCTTCCTCCCTACACAAATAATAGAGTTACAACGGTCCGTAGGGTCCCTTGGGTAGGTAAAGAGTTCAAAACAATTCCTGGAGATCGTGTAATTATTAACTTTGAAGATCCCCAAACAGTCGAACATATTTGCTCCTGAGGCTCCCAAATATCATCAGAAGGAATAGGCACTAAAAGACTGTCCTTCTTCTATCCTCCAGCTAACCGCTATGCTCCAGGTCCAGAATGGAACTGGACCCAGGTAGGAAGCTGGAATAGAAGACCAGATTGTTTAGACTGGGCGGGCCAAGGAGGCAGAGACACAGCGCCATCCTTTGACTGGAGGGATGTTCCCACGTATAACAGATATGATTGCCTGGAGATGGTGGATTGACCACCATCTGCCAACAACCAGGATAGCAAGAATCCCCCTTCTTTAGGACTATTACCATCTATTTCACCTAGACCTTTACTACCCTCGATCCCACCTTCCAGTCTTGTGTTACTACCTCATATTGTTGAAACAACGGTATTAGCAGAATCACATCCACAACGATGTGTTGAAACCTTGCCCTACTCTGTTATCGATGACAATCACACTTTCTCCCATACTCCGCTTCAACCAGGAAGTCCAGCAGTTAATACCATAATTTCGTCGACCTTGCTAATATCTGTATTATTCTGGAACGTAGCAGGTCTTCGTTCGAAGATCATACTTAAACCATGGCTGGAATTTGTATCTACCCATCAGATAATTTGCCTGCAGGAGACCTGGGCAATTGATCCAATACACTTACAAGGCTATAAAACATTCCACTCCCCAGCGTGCAACACCACTCACGGCCGATCTATGGGAGGCCTAGCAGTATATATTTCAAATAACCTGGCAGTAAGGAATATCTCCGTTCTTCATACCACTTTGAATTACCAAATTTTATTGGCTATTTTTAACAACTGTACGTCATACTGTTTTATTAATTTTTATAATAACCTATCCCCTGTAGACTGTGTGAAAACTGTATCCGCAATTTCTCTTCTTACAAATGAACAACGCTTTAAGCAACCATTATCCGCTTGTAATGTAATATGGGGAGGGGACTTTAATGCCCCATTGTGTGCTAATTATAAGAAAGGCATTTGCGGACTTCTAGATGAAGAAGACTGTCCATTGACTCACTTTACTCATTCCCACTTAGGTGACTCCCTTAACGACAGTCTTACTTCGTTAGAACTGATGTATGCAAATGAACTTGTAGACCCTCCTGCAGACTTTAGACCCACTTTCCACGGTAGGGGTTGTTCAAGCACCATAGATTTTATTTTATGTTCCTACATTTTAAAGGGCAAACTTATTCAGTTTACCACAGGCTCAGAAATTTCAGGCGACCATTTCCCCAATAGCATTACTCTTAAGATAACCTCGAACGACTCTTATTCCATCAGGAAGAGTTTACTGACCCAGAAATCCCTGACCATGGACAGAACCAACATATTTTCCGTGAAATGGTCAAAGATCGATCCCATAATAATCACCAACAAGGTTATATCCAAGACATTTCCATGGATAAACACCTTTTTGGCGGAAGATTCCACGCCCGAGCTAATTATATCTAGCTTCCGGGAGATCCTAAAAGTCATACAGGCTGAATTATTCCGTCATCACAAAGCAGGTAATCAGTCAGCTCCAAGATGGTTCAACTTGGCCTGTCGTAAAGTGTTATCTGCCTTAAAAAAGGCATTACATAATCCAGTCTGAGACAAAAACGAAGTAGCTAAACTTAGATCTGAGTACAAACAGGCCCAAATTAATTTTAAAAAAAGACCACAAGAAAAAACTGTGGGCCCAACTACATGCGAGCTGCCGTAGCAAGGACAGCTCCCAGTTCTGGCAAGTAGTCAAATCCCCTTTCTTGGCTGATGTAAATTCACATCAGCATTTGGACGTGGCCGTGACTGCAGACGAGTGGGTGACTCACTTTTCAAAGATCTTTAGTGATTCCCCCTCGGTCTGCACTGCACTGGCCAAATCGACAGCTGATTCCTCCAAAACGCAGGTATACCCAATAGACCTCCACTTCACTCTTGGCGAGATCATACACGCTCTATCCTCCTCTAAAACCAGAAAGGCTCCTGGCCCTGACGGAGTCCCCCTTGATATCTTTGTCACCAACATCGATCTATGGTCCCCCATCGTCACCCAGGTGATGGCGGCGGTATCAAAAATTGGCCTTTTGGACTCCTGGTCCTCTTCCATACTTCTTCCAATCTTCAAAAAGGGAGCCAGAAATAACCCAGCCTGTTACAGGCCCATTTCCCTCCTGGATTCAATAGGGAAGGTCGTGGGACGCCTAATCCTGGAACGTCTCCAGGATTGGGCGACAGAGAAGAACATCGTTACCGACCTTCAGTATTGTTTCCAGGAGGGACTTGGTACTGTAGAACAGGCCCTAAATTTAACCCTTTTATTAGGCAAGTATGTGGGAGTAAAACGGGGCAACCTATACCTGGTCTACGTCGACCTTAGTGCGGCGTTTGACTGCGTGATACACGCCAGGTTGTGGTCTATCCTGGAAGAATTAGGCGTCGATCCTCCACTTATCAAGTTTCTGCGTGAGCTTTATTCTGATGCCACGGCCTGCGTAAGATACGGGATAGGAGGAGAACTATCACCCTCATTCCCTATAACACGAGGAGTCAGACAGGGCTGTGTCCTGGCCCCTTTTTGTTGAATCTATATACTAACGGGCTGGAAACAGCCATGTTAGAAAGGAACCAGGACCTACCTACTATTAACCATCGCCCTATCCCAGCATTACTCTATGCTGACGACTCCGTCATACTAGCCAGAACACTAGTACAACTGCAAAAACAACTGGACAAATATTGCAAATATATGCTTTCCCTGGGGCTAAAAGTGAATAAAAGCAAGACCTTTGTCATGTATACGGGACCGAAGGTAAAAAACCCTAAACACTTTTATATTGAGCAAACTAAATTAGAACGAGCTAGGGAATATCCTTACTTAGGTATTTTAATTGACGACCAATTAACCTGGAAAAGGGCGATGGGAAGCAGGAAGCTGCTCTATCAGAGAGCGACTTCGGCGCTTGTCTCCTTCTCTAGAAAATTGGGCAAACCTGCTCCATCCGAGTTGCTCAAAATTTATCAAGCCAAATGCCACAGTATCGCAACATATGGCGCAGGCATCTGGGGCTACGTAAACACAGAAGAACTACAGAAAATCCAAAATGGTTTCATAAAATACCTACTGGCACTCCCACAGAGCGCTCCAATATTCGGTTGCCATATCGAGCTTGGCATTGACTACCTTTCAGATAACATCAAATGTCAGCCAATCCTCCTATGGCACCGTATTTGGAACAAACCACAATGTCACCTAACACGTGCCCTGATCTCTGATTGTTTAAATATGACGTGCTGGAAGAAAATCCCATGGTTGACGTACATTTTTAACTTCCTGAAGGACCTGAACCTCACGCAATACTTTACTGAGCCATCTTCATCGGTTGAAATAAGCAGAAATGCTTTGAAAAACCAATGTCTTAACCACCTAAGAGAACTGCGCCTCTCTTGTGAAGAAGATAAGCAAACAAATGTGCAAGTATTGATGGTCCAAGTTTCCCCTGGTATCCAGCCCTACCTCACTTTTTACCTATCGAACTATGAAAAGTACCTACTAACCAGGTTCCGTTTTAATTTGTTTTTCCGTCTTGTCACCTTTCCCACTGTGTCAAATTGGTCTCACGACCTAGCCAAATGTCCGTGTGACCAAGTCTCTCCCCAAACGACTATTCATGCTGTTTTGTTTTGTCGATATTACGATCAAGCGCGCAAACGTTGGATTATCCCACTTTTGCGCCAAATGGGGCTGAGGACCTGTCGTCCGGCATTCTTGGCACTCCAGCTGTTAGACTCACAATATGTGGCAAAGAATGTAGTTCTCTTTCTAAAATCATGTTTAACGACCCGCAATACTATGGGGATAATGCCTAACTGAATTTATGACCATCTGAATCAATTTGTATATAGATGTAAAGCATAGCCTTTTTATATATTCGCCTTGTAATGTAATAATGTGATTTTATGTAAATGTATTCAATTTGTATGATGTACTTTTTATGATTATCCAAACGGTAATCGAATAAAAGATTTGAACTGAACTGAACTGAACTATTACAACTACAATAAGTGCAACAGTAGGGAAAGTGTTGGCTAGCAGAGGTGTACTATTCCCACTCCATTGACTGCAAAAATAGGGTAAATGTTGGATAGTAGAAGAATTAAATTTACTATTCCAACTCAAGTGATTACAACAGTAGGGAAAATATTGGATAGCGGAGGGGTAAAATTACTATTTCCACTCCAGTGAGTGCAACAGTAGGGAAAGTATTGGATAGCGGAGGGGTAAAATTACTATTCCCTCTCCAGGGAGTCTAACCATAGGGAAAGTGCTGGATAGCGAAAGGGTAAAAAAATACTATTCCCACTGCAGTTTGTGCAATGGTAGGGAAAGTATTGGATAGGGGAGGAGTAAAAATTATTATTCCCACTCCAGTTAGTGCAACAGTAGGTAAAGTACTGGATAGCGGATGGGTAAAAATTACTATTCCCACTCCAGTTAGTGCAACAGTTCGTAAAGTACTAGATAGCGGAGTGGTAAAAATTACTAGCCCCACTCCAGTGAGTGCAACAGTAGGGAAAGTATTGGATAGTGGAGGGGTAAAAATGACTATTCCCACTCCAGTGAGTGCAACATTAGGGAATGTACTGGATAGCAAAGGGGTAAAAATTACTATTCCCACTACATTTAGTGCAACAGTAGAGAAAGTGCTGGATAGCGGAGGGGTAACATTTACTATTCTCACTCCAGTTAGTGCAACAGTAGGGGAAGTATTGGATAGCAGAGGGGTAAAAATAATTATTCCCACTCCAGTTTGTGCAACAGTAGGGGAAGTGCTGGATAGCAGAGGGGTAAACATTACTATTCACACTCCAGTGAGTGCAACAGTAGGGAAAGTATTGGAAAGCAGAACAATAAAAATTACTAATAACATTTCAACAATTAAAAAAATAAAAATCTTAAAAAGAAATAAGCAATATTTTTAAAATATACAATTAAATATGTTAAACATATAACAAGAACACATATTATAATGTTAATTACATGTAAAGCCTACAAATATGATATTTAAAAATATACATTTATAAACAATATGTATTTAAAAGGAACAAATATTCATAAATTCTTTGAAACATGAATGTATTTATTTTATTTCCTACCCTATAACACAACACCAATAAAAAAGGCATCATCATTTTTATTGAAATTTATTTCCATAATTAACATAATTAATAATGAATTTTAAATATATTCATTATAAAAAAGATAATAAACATTGATTAAGTACACATTCTTTAACACTATAATATCCACAACACATACTTAAAATTAATTACACAGTTACAAATATTAATTAATAATTTATTAATTTAAATTAATTAACAAATAAATAATAATTAATCAATAAAAAATAAATTACTTCCCACCCTTCCCACCATTTACACCTATAAACACCACAATACACACCTATATTTAATGACTAATTAATTAATTTAAATGAATTCACTACTAATTATTACACAATTATTAATCAATTAATTTACACATTCAACACTATAACTTCACAATTAAACAAATATTAATGAATAAACATTATTCAGTACAATTTATATAAATAACTTACTTTCCACCCTATTCCCCTATAAACCCACAACCCGCTACAGAACAAAAAAAACAAATTTCAATTAAATGTTTTTTATTTACCACTAAAATTTTAACATAGATAATAAAAATACAAACACTTTTTATACAAAAAAATAAACATCACACACATATAAAATATGTACTAAAATACATAACATGAATACAAAAATTGATCTTTTTAACAACTATGGGAAATAATCACAAGAACACGGAATAAATATCGCAAAGTAATTTATCTGCAGAAAAGTAAGCACTACCTACCCCGATTTTTTTCAGCGTGATAGCGTGATAATTACAGTGAACGGCAGAGAAAACAGGCGACAACAACATCGCAATGGCGATAGTTATTCCTGCGTTATCAGGTGAAAGCTGTGGATAGGCACATCAGCGCCCGATAACTCACCTTTCTCAACCCTGGCGATGTCTTATTGCAAACATGGCCTTACAAATATTAGGCTATGAGGGTTAGGATGTTAAATAAATAACAAATGCAGGAGACATTATCTGGTTCATTTCACACAAGACTGCTGTGTCAACAGAGGCCCTTTTCCCGACCTCTGTTACCCCGCTCTATTAAAAGACCCTGTCAGCCAGCACCTTCAAGTGATAGATGTAAATGCATTCACCTGTGACTTTGAGGGGTTGGCAGGTTATTAAAAAAATATGGCGGGGACTGGGGGTGGTGGCACTGGGTGTTGTGACCCTCATGGGTATCGGAGTTGCATGATCATTGACTCCATTGCATCTGTGGGTCTTCAGGTGTGGCTCTTGGCTGGGCTCCCTTTCATGCCATGGGTAGTCGTCCTGCTTCACAGCAGCACAAGGCAGTTGCAAAATCCCTGGTGCTACCGCAGTTTATCCCCTGTTTTTGCTTAGCTTTACAGATCTGGCAGTTTGGCGTGAATGTGTTGTTGTGGTTTTCTCATGTCTTTTTGCACGGGAACGCCTACTCTGCATCTCATTAGTGTTAGTTGGTGGTGTCCACCGGGAATACTGGTGTTGTGAGCAGTTTGCACCAGCTTGTGAATGGGGTGTTGAATCTATCTCCACTTTTCCTGCGTTAAGGTAGAGATAAATCGGAGTTAACTCCTTGTGAATATGCCCCCAAATTTTTATAAACAATATTAGACACTTCAATATTTTTTACATCGATATTACTTACGTAAAATCGATATTCTTGACCACGAGGATTGTACTGTCGCTATTCCTGACCCACGATATTTTTACCACGATATTTGTGTAATTTGATATTTTTACCTCAATATTCTTGCTCTGCACCGCTGGCTACCTAAGAAACTAAAGGGAACCATATGTCTTTCATAGGGCTCCCTCTGTTTGAACCAACATCCTAAACAGATTAGGGTTACATCTGAACTTCGACATTTTTATTGTTAAAAGTTTCAGCATATGTAATAAAAAAGAGATTTCACTTCCCAATTGCATTAAAATACGTATCATAAAAATATTATGGGGCATTGGAAATAGATTTTTGCCAAAAACGAAAGAATTTGGTAACCAAGATTAAATGTTTATCAGGATATGAAATGGTTATACATTACATGAGAAATTAATAAATACACATGACAAATACGAAAATATTTGGGCTCTGTCATGGATGAAGAAATGGGGGTGCGCAAAGTTTTTTTTTAATGGATGGATCTTTCTACTTGTTTACTCAAAGACTTTTTGCTTGTCCTGGTGTTGTCCTGTTGTAGTTTTCCTCACAGACTGGCAATATTTTGTCACAGGTGCTTCTTTTTCTCAACAAATTTAATTAGGTGGAAAAGCATTGCTAATTGATAATAATACGTGTAGTATTTTCAAGAACTGCATGAAATTTACGAAAGACTTAGCTAGAATTGTCAACCGTTTTAGCTTTTGTCTGGTGAAAATGTTTTCACCGAGCTTCACTGGAACCCACTGTACGCACAGAATGCTTAACGGAGACAAGGCATTCAGAAACATGTCCAAACCCCGGCTGTTCCTACAGGCGGCTATTTTCACACTTCATCTGTGTCTGCTTCTGTGTTGGTCTCCCACTCTGTACACAAACAAGGCCATTTCATCAATGCAATCATTTCGAAATTGAACAGAGGGAGATTTTAAAAACTAATTTGGGGACCTCTATTTTCCCCATTGACTTACATTCAAATAAAGGCACTTTTAGGCAGGAGACTACTACAAAAATCATGTTTGCCCTAAGAAAGTATGAGCCACCCACTTTAATCGGGTCTTTATTGGCACGTATGCCATCTTTCTGTAGAGAAAATCTCAGTACAATCTGGACCCACTCAAAAGAAATGAAAGGATGGATTAATTGCCTACCCATTGTTATAATTGTGTGAGTGTAGGTGGTATTGGGATTCTTTCTACATGCAGCTGGGTTTGTGGCTTTGCCAGCTGATGAAGTGAGATGTAAATATGCATCAAGTAGCTTCCTGACGAGAAGCTCTCGCCATATTTATTTTAATACTTGTTGGTTTTGTGCTGCATATAAACGAAGATTCTGATCCAAAGTATCTCCTATCCATATAATCAAGGTAGATGCTATTTATCCTGTGCTGGCTAAATAGTATATAATCTTTGCTATTTAACATGCGGCCAGCAAAATAGTACATAATTTCTGCTATTTTACCAACGCCAGGTTAGATATCTGAAACTTCAATGTTTGTCTGTCCACAGTCTAAATATTAGCGATAATGTTCTATTTGACTGCCATCTGGGTAAATAGTGTAGAGGAGGTCTTTTATTAAGCGAGCATGGAGAACATTGAAAAATAAGCATTTGCAATGCAATAGGTCTCGCATGTACGCGAGTTTGACCTATTTGCATTGAAAATGACAATGCCTTTTATTTATGTTTTGGTTTTTAAAACATAAGTAAAAGGCTTTGCCATTTACAATGGCAATAGCTTAACCTCACATAAATGTGAGACCTATTGCATTGAAAATGCTTGTTTCTTATGCAGCTGGCACGCCGATCATCTTTACCTTAACATCTTCACAGAATCATGAGCCTTCTTTCTGATCTCAGCCTGGGCTTGAGTCGCATCTCCTCATGGATAAATAAAAACCCACTCAAGCTCAATGGCGAAAAAACAGAGGTCATGATTCTGGGCAAACACTCCTCTCTTTGGGGCCCACAACATTGGAATCCCTAGTGGCTCTGCCTGCTCCCACTCTGAAGGTGAAAAATGTAGGACTCCTTTTGAATGACAAGCTATCCATGAAGACTCAAGAGGCCAAGGTATCTGCCACTTGTTTTGCGGTGCTCACGTGGCTAAAAATGATTATCCGGTTGATCCCTGCTTCAGCCCAAAGGAATGTGATCCATGCCTTAATCCTATCCAGATTAGATTACGATGATGTGTTTTAATTGAATACCGGAGAGATAGCAATTCATCATCTGCAGGTAGTACCTGGGCTTCTTTACTGGCTTCTAAATTTTGCCTCAGTCTCTCATCTCCTTCCCCGTGCTGCTTTGGCTTTTTTATATATAAATGCATTAGTTTAAGGCCTTTTGCTACATGTTCAAAGCCAACACTGGATTAGGACCAAACTACATTCAGGAATTGGTGGTGCTCTATCTGCATACGCAAGCTTTGAGATCTCTGAACTGAGCCTTGTCTACTGTGCCTAGATTTCGCCTAGCTCGTATAAAAGGGTGCTCCTTTGCCTACTTAGGCCAGAAACTATGGAACTCCTTCCACAGTCTTTGAGAAATTGTATGTCACTAGTTATTTTCTTTCCGCAAGGGTCTGAAGACCTGGCTTTTTAAATCTGATGCACCTAGTTTCCCCTTCTGGTTGCCTTGTGCTAGGAGCCCCTTTTAGGTAGCTGTGCACACTATAAATCTGTAAATAAATAAATGACATACAGCTAGAGTACTGGAAATGGGCCATTACACAAATCACTAGTTAACTTGTTAAGGCTTATTGCTAGAGGCAGCATAGTACATTGGGCCCAGGACGATGATTAGATTCAACACAAAATGGATAGAAGGAACCCTGCCTCTTCAATGTCCTTTCATCTCTGTCCCACCCAGCCTTCACAATTTTAAAATGTTTAAACTTTTCTATAGAGCACAATTCTCTTGAAGCAAGTGTGCAATCTACCTTAGGGCATCATTTATATCCATGATTTACTACTTCAACTTTAGAAATGCAGGCTCTCTCACTTACAGGTCTGCCTACTTTCAGTGGGTAGAGGACCAATCACTGCAGGAGATCAGTTGATCTATGCTTGGAAAAATGCTAGGCCTGCCATTACTGGCTCTCAGTGGTGGCAGGGATACTTGTATGATTCTGTCGTGCTCCAAAGCTCAATACTTGTATTATACAGCCAGGCAGCAGATGGAAGCCTTCAGACTAGGCTAGTCTTTTAGCAAATGTACTAATTATTTTTGTAGCTGGCCGCAATACCCATAATATTCTTCTGAGTCACGCTTTTTGGCAATTTGATGTCACTCAGATTTCCACAGTGAGAACCATACCCGTCATTTATAGTTGGCCATCTATAATTCTATGTGCCAATTACCGACTAATTTTGGCCACGTACAACTGGATTTTGACAGCAAAAAAAAGGAGGAACATAAATAGACTTGCAGATTGTACTTGTAAAATGAATGAACAATATCTATAAACATCAGGCCAAAGGACCGATGCGTGAAGAATTAGCAAAACAAAAGAAATATAATTAGCAAGTGAGCCAAGGGGTAAACCATCCCTGAGCACGGTATTCGACTTGAGTGCGGAATGTCAAACACCACCATTTTTAATTTACCTTTACTGGCTCCAAATTAAAACCAGGAAATTGGAGGGAAGAAACAAATAATGTGCATGTTTTAGTGAAACCAACTGAGCACTAGTAGGTCAGATAATGAATACAACATAATTATAAAACAGGCAGAAAAGTGTATAAAAGGGACTGTTTCCGGAGCGTTGCAAGAATATACGAGCAAAAACGGGTCCGAAAGATGTCAATACATGAATATCATTAATATTTTTTTAAAAAACCTATGCTGGTGAGGTAAAAAGAAACATAACTGCGAGCCTGTTTTGTTTCCGTACATCTGCAGTGACTCAAAAAATCAAACAACTTAAACTAAATAATTGTAGGATAAAGTAAATTGGAACCGTGAAAGAAATTCTAGATGCCTGCTGCGCTAAAGAAAATATACATATGAAATAATAAAATAAGCAGCCCTTCTCTCTCCCTTGTAAAGCACATGTCATTCTACAGATATCACTACGCTGGAGTAAAAAAAAATCGAAACTTTGGGTACCAACGCAAGTGTACAGTGTTCCACTTTTTGCTATCAGGTCGGGTAGTCCCGCAATTTGAATTAGGGTATAATACAGTGAGGCCTTTTCCTTGTAGAAGCAACCCTCACAATTTAAAAGGCAGTGGACTTGACTGGCCCGACATTCCGAATGTGAGGTAAGTTCTTTGGCATGTTGCCTGCCATTCATTTATTGTGCTAACCAGCAGACCTTTCCATTAACACCAGCACAGTAGTTTATTTTCTCCAAGACTTTGCCGCAACAGGTGTTAGCCGTCGATTTCCTGGTCCTAAACAAAACAAGCATTCTCAATGCAATAGGTCTCCAATTTACGCGAGACCTATTGCATTGCAAATGGTTGTCATCTTGCCATCACGGACAACGGGAGGGCGGGGGGCCTGGGGAGGGATGGAAGGCACGGACTTCCGTAGGGAGGGAGGGATGGCGGGGGTAGAAGGCACCGACATCGGGAGGGCAGGCACGGTCGAGGAGAGGAGAAGGCATTGACAAAGCTGCGTGGCGCTAGGTTTGCACGAAGGAAATAGTACATGCCCTGTGTAACAACCAAGTAAAGGGGCCAGTAGCCATGGTAGGATAAATATGACGACATGGCTGTACTAAGGAGGGACTACCAAGCCTCAAAATGAATCAGAAGGCAGCATTTACAAAGGACAAACACACGAGCCAATGAAAAATAAGGGCGGGGAATGGGCAAAACTTCTCTCCTTACTCAACTACCGCAGCTCTTTGCAGAGCAGTGATTGCGCACTGGTTAACGCTCAACCTGTAAAAGGACTCCAGCCAATGGCAGGGTGGTGGCCATCCTTCATCAAAAGGGGTGCAGGAAAGTATGAGAAGCATTTTTAAATAAGTGCATATGAAAATTTACAAAAGTGTGAAGAAAAGTGATTTCATTAGTTAAGCTAAAATGCTGGTTAATTTAGTTTACTACAAACGAAAATGAAGTAAATGCACAGACTGCTTTCTTTGAGATCACAAGTCTGAACTCAATAATTATTTAACCACTTGATTAACCACTAATCTTGGGTTCTGGAAGAAGGTGCTACTTGCAGAAAAGTGCTTCAAAACCTTGTAATTTGTCGTAAGCACTATATTAATAAAACCACAGTACATATGATACAAAGCTACACAAATAAATGGCACTTAATATTTGCAATAAGTAACTTAAAATAAAAATTAACCATTGTGTTTTATATTACTAGAAGGATATAGTTGCTTCCAAGCATGTAGATGGTACTTATAACAGGTATAGAAACCTTTTTACTGCATATCATAGGAAAACATGGTTATTATTAATGCAAAGAAGAGATACATTTGCTATAAAAAAACTTTAACTTGAAGATATAGTTTAATCACTCAAAGTTGATTAAAAAAATAAAAATAGATGACAAAATGAAGAAAGGAGGCTTTGCAAATTATTGACCCTCCTGTCCTGGCACTGAAAGCCCTTCTTTTAGGGCATATGTGGACCAGTTAACTGGGAAATGCTGTCACTCACAGTGCAAGAGAGCCAACAGATAGAGTGATCTGACATACTGCACCATGCTGTATGTTGCAGTGAGCAGAAGTAAAATATGAATGACACTTGAACAGATCAATAGAAGAAGCGGGACCTAGAGCTCTTTTCCTTTCCCTTTGGTTGATATTCCTGTCCGTGCCACTAAAGCCAGGAATCCTTGCTTTTTAATGGACTCCAAGCTCTCCATGAAGCCTCAGGTGATGAAGGTGTCAGCTACATCATTTGCCATCCTGAAATGGATTCAGAAATTCATCTGGGTTCTTCCTGTACCTGCTAAAATAACGCGGTCTAGGCACTTATTCTGTCTTGCTTGGACTATGGTAACAGTCTGTATTTGGGGGTGGATAAAACCTCCATAAGACGCATGTCTACGGACTGCCAAAGCACGCTTCGGCTACACCTCTACTGCATGAGATTCACTGGCTAAGGGTAGAAAAATGTATCCAGTTTAAGGCTCTCTTTTACATCTTCAAAGCTAGGGTTGAGGTTGTACATGCCACATCACCGGCTTCATAAAATTGTATCCACCTTGAGTTGTCTGCGCTTTAGCAACCTCTCTCTGTGTACAGTTCCCAGTATTAAATGATCCCATATGGGAGGCTGTTCCTTTGGGTACCTCGGCTCCAAAACTCTGGAAACGCTTACCAGAAAATCTGAGATTCTGCCCTTCACTGACTACCTTTTGCACACAATTAAAGATGTGGCTGTTCTGGGCTAACTGGGCTGGGGTCTCTAATGCCTGTTGTTGAAGTGCCAGGAAACCCTGCTAGCTTTCACACTATATAAACTTCTTAATCTAATTTAATCAAATTGTTCCCCCTTTTGAGGACCCTATTTTTGATTGACTTAGAAGTCTGTGCAGCTCACACCTGATACACAGGAGTACAATGCCCGTGCTCCCTCTTTAAACATGCTTAAACTGGACTATGCCTAACTAACTTATTTAACTTGCCTTTAACTCCCTAGTATATAGTGTAGAAAGTTTACCTAGGGCCTGGATGTTCCTATTGTTCTGTGGACAAAGAAGTGAACTCCAGGCTGACGCCTTGTGTGGCTACTGGAACACAACTGCTGTAAAAAGTATTTTTCTTGATGTGACCAGTGCCGACTGGCCCTGGACTGGACGTTGCTGGAGGCCTCTACTGGATTGAGTCCTGGCACCTATGTGCTGTCCATGAGGTTCTGGTACCCTAGGAAGTGTAGAAGTGACCCAAACGAGCTGCTTCAGAAACCCTGAAAAGCGGAGATTTAGAAAAGATTTGGACTTTCCAGATCTTCTAAGCTGTCAGTGGGACCTCACAGCAAAGGTGTCCAAGTTTGATGCGCCGACCTTGGATCCAACTTCATGCTTGCCCTTCTGGAGAATTTTGACCTTAAGTTTCATAAAAAAGACTAATTCAGAAAATAAAATCTTTGACCAAGATAAACCCTCTTGGTGTATTCGACCAAAGATCCATCGCGGTCTGCCTCAAATCGGGCCTGGGTTCCAGTCTACTGCTTCAATAGACCATAATTGACTTTTAGTGCTTTTTTGGTGTGATTTTTATTTAAAGCTTTAAAACTTAATATCTCTGGTTCCACTTATTGAACCTTTGTCATTTTGGTGTAATTGTGTTTATTACATTTAATTCTGTTTTTCTAATTGTCAAATTCTGAGTTGAAGTGTGCTTTCATTCAAGCAAGGGATAAGGAAGTTGCAATGGCCAAAACAAAACCATAAGGTCGAGCTTCAGGAGGAATATGTAGGGTTGAGAGAGGCAACCCTTTGGATGAAGCCATTTTTGTTGATATAGGAATCAACAATATCAGGAACAATCAATTGCTTTGCTTGGCCCAAAGGGTGACCAGACATAACAGCTGTAAAAAAGGAATTTATCACATAATTGACTCCACTCCAAAAGTTTGCAGTAAGGTCTACAGTAAAGACACAGTTAGTAGCGCTTCTAACGGACCTTACTCTCATGCTTAGATACTCTCACCCGAGAACTAGTTGTTTTTATCTTGTGCTTTGTAGCTAAGCCAGCAGTTTGAGAAGTGGTGGTAATGCCACCTACAATACAAAGAAATGTATAAATATTTAACCCCTTAAGTGCTGATGACGGAACCGCTCCGTCATCAGCTACGGGTGAGCTGTGCTGATGACGGAGCGGTTCCGTCATGGCCCGCTCGGCGCGCCTGCGCGGCGGGAATTTCGCGCCTGCGCTGACGTTCTATTGAGTGGGGCGGGCCATGACGGAACCGCTCCGTCACAAGCACAGGTCAACCGACGCTGGTGACGGAGCGGTTCCGTCACCAGCATGCGGCCGCCGCGCGGCCGCCCCGCCCCTTTAGCACTGCGGCAGAATAGCCGCCACAGTAAAGGGGTTAAAAAGTACAAATGTAGTTAGGAACCCATGGCCCTTCAGAGTTGGTTGTGGGGCAGAGGATATGAGGAAGAGGGAGGGACCTTCTATGGAGAGGCGCAGCTCTGCTGTTCAATTTCTTTTGAGATTACGACCATTGCACCATCAAGGCAGCAGTTCATAGTAGAATAGGTAGGATCTTTTATACTCAATTGATCTTTAGTTTCTACATAAAGCAAAAAAAAGTTAAGAACAAGCATACAAACAAACTTCAAAGGTGGGTGGCCTAGATCAGTTGCTTCCAGTCACTGATGGGCCCAAACATGACTTGGTTTACGATCAGCCCCTACCCGTGTGCAAACTTAATGCATCCCGCACAGCAGATATGGGACATGTGCTATAGAGCCCTCAGCTCCTCCTTCCAGCAATTGGAGAGTTAAACCTGCGACGTGTAGTGGTAGAAGACCCTCCAAGGTGAACAGTACTACCAACAGCAGCAAAGGGTTGCACTCAGAAGATCCTCACCTGAATGAGTTCCTAGTCCCTTTCGGTGTACTCACACATAAAACCTTGCTGTTTGTGGCCTTTCAGAGGTCATCTCCCAGTTCATACTCCTTGATGTCCAATGCTCACTCTGCTTATTTTGAATGTTTTACGGTTTGTTATTTCTTCATATTTTCAGTGTCTCAGAGTTCTCTGAGGTGATTGTAAAGCGACATAGAAGCGCACTATAAAACACCTAAACAAACACGCAAAAAAGGAAAGAAAACCATGAGTGTTTGTTTACAGCTTCTAGAATACAGAAGCAACCCTCTGTTTTGCATTAGTGTTGTATCTCATGTTGCCTTGGAATCTGACTCTGAGTGCAGCAGATTGCCTGGTGACTCATGCTGCATCATACACACTTGTCAGTGAGATCCACTACGCATTTATCAGTATTGACGAGCTTCTTTCTATTTTATACCAGGGGGAAGCGGAATCCCCTCAAGCTTAACTGGTTTAAATTTACTATTCTCATAACAATGCGGCCATAGCAGATCTTTCTAGCCACCTGATGCAGTCAGTTCTAGGGGGTACCTATTCCCTTCACATGCTTCCTGTACTCACAATTCATGTTTTTAAGCCTTGGAAAATTGTTTTTTTGTGCAGACGTAAAATTAAAGGAGTAGTGGTGTGGCTCACAAGAGAAAATTACTTTAACTCCTGACCACTCCACTTCCCCTTTTCATAAGACAACTGTTACTATTTCTGGGTGGTTTCACATTTAGCCCATGGAGAGTGCCTAAGGGAAGGTCACTAACAGGTTTACGTTAGGACCTAGGAATGAGCACAGAGAACATTAGTCAACCAAGTTCCCTGGGCACAGGTCTGCCAAAACACTCCAGCCTCACTCTCAGAGCTACACATTAGCCCCTCAGTTAAGGAACAGGTTAGAAGCCTGATGGAAGGTTAACTAGTTTTGTGGTGTTCTGAAGGTGTGGAGTAATGAATCTGATTATAAACAGACAAAACAGCAAGAGTCACGGAAATAAATCAATAATGTACAGTTTTCAGGTGACATTTTGGGTTTCACTTGTGATCTTTACTACCAAGTGCTGAAAGGCCAAATAGTTAATCCCTCCAGCGGCAGCCAGCATAGGTAAGCAAGGTTGGGCAGTGGGACAGTGGGGTGGGGGAGTCGACAGACAATGGAATATGTATTACTTATTTATTTAACTATACCTATTTCGTCATCTGTCGACTTCTCACCCCTCCCACCCGCCCATGCCCCACCGTATTTACCTGTGCTGGGACCACTGACACCCTCTAAAGAAACATTGCAATGCTATCTCTCCAACCTACAATCTATCTTGTACAGCACAAAAATACCCAACATAATACTAACACAGTGGATCACAAGCAAGAGGAGAGAAGCTAGAAAAAGTTCCAAAGAAAGCTGTACACAATGTGCCTGGTGTCACAATAAACAAAAACGCTATAGATCACTAGAAACAAACTTTATTCTTCACCGTGGTTAAAATCCCAAAGTACATACAGACAGTTATCAAATATGAAAACTCCTTTTACCGCAACACCTCCACTACCTCGACCAACGTAAACATCGCAGCCAGGGAACTGTACGAATGGATCTTCAACTGCGCAGACAAACTTGCACCCTTATGCTGCTACGACAGTCAGCGCCCCAGGAAGGCCACCTGGTTCACAACAGACCTCCGAGAAGCCAGACGCCTATGCAAACTGGAGGAACAGCAAAATGCCTGAAGACCACACCACCTACAGGATCACCATGACAAAATTCCACCAACACATAAGAACCACTAAACGGACTTTCATCCAAAACAAAATCCTCACCAACTCCAGCAACTCCAAGCAGCTGTTCAACGTTAACCCTCGACCGCAAATTATTCCATCAGTTTAGATGCGGTTCGTTGCCTTTAAGGGAGTTTACCAAAAAGTGGGGCTCCAGTGGGACTGGGCACTGTCCAAATTGCCCAGGCCAGGGTGAAAGTTTACAACACTTCTTGTTTGTTTGTCCCCTGTATGTTGCACCCAGAGCCAAATGGTTAAGTCCGGTTTGTATAAGTCTAGGTACTCGCTCGGCTGTTAATGCTTGTAGAATCTTAAAAACTAACCTGTCCCCATTAATTGTAGCAGGTGTAGCAAAATATTTAGGATGGGCTTGGATTCTTAGATCCAGGTTCATCAAACCAAAGTTAGGGGTTTAAAGTTATTCTTTGCCTCCTAGCTTTTGTGTTGCCCTATATGACCTGTGTTACTGTGGTAATCTTCGTGTTTTATTGTTAAACTTTATTATCATTCATAAGAAGCCTGTGTATGTGATTTAATATGGTCTTAGATTTTTTTATCCAGTTCTATATAAATTTTATACTTTTGTGTGTATTGTAAATGTTTGTCTTTTATGATGTATTCATCGAATAAAGACTTCTTTGAATTGAAGTTATACAGGAATTTACCAAGTCCCCCAGCAAAAACACAGACATCATCCCATCCCAGGACCCATGCGACAAGCTCGTATCTTACTTCTATCTGAAAATCAAGTGCCTCTACGACAATTTCAATGACCAGACACCAGACTCCGCAGCCACCCCTCCACCGGCACTGCCTGCCACCCCACCATCTCTACCTGGACACTGGACACGACCGAAGAAAACACCCTGACCATGAAAGGCATCCACTCAGGGGCCCCCACGAACCCTGCCCACTACACATCTACCACAGAGCTGCCACTGCCATTGCGCCAGAACTACAACTCACCATCAACACCACCTTCAAGACTGGCACCTTTCCCGATGATTGGAAACACACAGAAGTCAGACCCCTGCTCAAGAAGCCCTCCACAGATCCCATGCACCTCACGAACTACCGGCCCATCTCACTCCTCCCTTTCGTGGCAAAAGTCGCTGAGAAGACTGTCAACGCACAACTAACAAGGTTCATTAAAGACAACTCTGTCCTTGACCCCTCCCAAACCGGATTCCGCAGCAACCACAGCACCGAGACTGCCATACTCGCCGCTACAGACGACATCCGCTACCTCCTCGACCAAGGACACACCACTGCCCTGATCTTGCTTGACCTCTCAGCAGCATTCAACCCCATCTCCCACTGCACAGTCGCCACCAGACTCCAGGATGCCAGCATTTATGGAACCGCCCTCGACTAGTTCTGATCGTTCCTCACCGAAAGAACCCAAAGAATCAGACTGACACTCTTCCACTCCAAACCCACGGAAATCAACTGCGGGGTACCCCAGGGATCAAAGTCAGTCTCTGCTCTACAAGCTCCAGACAATACAGAACACTGCAGCCAGACTCCTCCTCGGCATCCCTCAACACAGACACATCACCCAACACCTGAGGGACCTCCACTGTCTCCCCGTCGGGAAGAGAGTCACTTTCAAGATACTCAACCACACCTACAAATGCCTCCACAACACCAGACCCCAATACCTCATTGAGAGAATGTCTTTCCACGTACCCAAAAGAAACCTACGATCCAGCGACCTCGCCAAAACCCCACGTATCCACAGAGACAGAACAGGAGGAAGAGCCTTCTCCTACATCATGACCAAGACCTGGATCGAGCTCCCGATCGACATCAGATGCGCCCCCTCCCCGAGCATCTTCAGAAAGACACTCAAAACCTGGCTTTTCGGCTGAACGGAGCTGCTCAACCCCCCCTTCCAGCCCCTTGAAACTCTTGCAGGTGAGTAGTGCATTTACAATTTCTTGATTGATTGATTGATTGATTGAAAAAATGGAAATGGAGAGTGGATAAGAAACATTAAGCTGCAAACACAGAGAAGATATAAGTTGCCAGAATGACTTGGGAGAAATAGAGTCCCGATATGCCGCCACCTACATTGCACTACCTACAAAGACACCGAGGGTACCTATTTCCCGCAGTCTACCATGAAAAGATTGTCATCCAAGGTGCCCAGCAAAAACAGCACAAACAGCAGAAAAATTTAGCTTTGCATTTCATCACAAAATACATTGCTTATAAAACTACTAATACTTTCAAATAATCTTGAACACGAACTGAGCACTACAGGACAAACTGCAATGTTTAATATATTTTATATTTTTACATTGAAACACTTTTATGATTGGCCATGCCAATAAAGCATCTTGCATTGTATTGCATTATATTTGGTAGTTGAATGGCAGACTTGTGTGACTAGCAGGACAAGGTGGTTGAAACAATGGTAGATAGTGGACGCTTCTATTGCCACAGGTCGAGTATTAATACTTTATCTTCAAGTAACATTACTTGATAGTGAGATGCCATTTGTGCGTTGCAGTCTCTCTATAGGTTTGTGTTGAGTCACAGCAAGCAACAGATAATGCTGAGATGGATAATAACTACTACTACTGAAAATCCTTGCCCTGGTCCTAGAAGGACAAACATTGTGGCAGAAGGAATAAAAAAAAGTCTAAGTTGCCTCTGTCATCTAGATAAGATATTTAGACCATAAGACTATTAGAAGAGGACATCATGAAAGAGAGTATGACCACTGCAGACATTATGTGAACAGAAAAACTGATTACAGTGACTGAGAAACATACCAAAATGTGTATGCAGCCCTAATTATCACAGTCCTTCTGCTGCTCAATCTCTTGTGGCTGAACACTGGGGGTCATGTAACTAAGTAGCACGGAGGACTGTCATTCCTTATAGGAATTAACCAGACACATTTCTCAACCAACTAAGAATGATCAAGCACCACTGCTAACGGTATCATGAAAGAATTAACAATGTGTCAGTCTTTTCCATGTCAGGACTAGGATTCTACTTTTGGGTCTGCTGGCACCACTCATGTAAGTGTTAGCTTTACAACCACATGCTCCTTGGAATACAAAGACATTAGGTATCCCAAAGCTGCTCAGTGAGCCATGGAAATAATGCCATGGGGGAGCACTGTTTAAAAAGTAGCTTTAACAGCAGGGAGAACAAGCAGTTTTAAATGAAAATGGAGAGAGGAGTATGAGGAGGTCAAGCTGCTGGCTGTGGCTTCTGTAAGGTATTTAGTCATAATTTATTGACGAGTCTGGTAGGGACACGGGGTGTAAGGATTTGAAAAGAAAAAAACAGTGATTAAAGTGCGAGAAACTAATGTCAATTGTAGTTTGAATTTAGCATTTGTTTACTTTAGAGGTATTGTTTGTAGCTGAGGGTGGCAGGGGTTGAACAACTGGTGGGAAAGCTATTTGTTTCTTTGGGCGCACATGGGTTTCTCTAGGGGAGAGTGGTGTGGAGATGAGTATGGAAATAATGGGTGGTACAAGATCACGTTGCATTGTAAAGGTAACCAAGATGTAGTTAGTTGAGCTACCCCTTTTTATTTGTTTCAGAGTCCCCTGAGGAAGAGGTTGTTGGGCTCGAAATGCATTGGGCATATTGTTATGAACCTACTTTGATGTACGTTTCACCTATTCGTGTCGCTGTGAAAAAGCCTGGATTGGCACGCAGAAGACATAAGAAAATGTTGAGTAAAGCAATAAGGTGGAACCACGCTGTCTCTTCAGTGCTTCAATAAGTTTGGAAAAAATATGGATTAAGGCGTAGTATTAACTTTGGCATCAACTGATGAAATTGGATGATTAAGAGTAAATGAATTAAAAAAGAGGGATGTTTTCCTACACCGCAGTGCGACGGATGGGTGCACGAGTGATGTCCCTATAAATGTTTACCAATGGATTGTTGGTCAACATCATGTATGATCAGGACTACACTGGTTTTTGATTATCTTTGGACCTTCAACTTTGTTTTTTGCTAATGAAAACATTTTGCCACTGAATTCATCCTACGTCGATACCAGAACCGTGTTTATAATGTTGCATTACCTATGCCTGGGCAATCCCTCTTAATCAAGTCTCCAGCTCACAAAATAAACAAAATAGAACTGGATTCCTACACTAATAATCCTTGATGAGGCATTTTGTTAACCAACCTGCCTAGGAAATTCTAATGTTATCTAGGTAAATATTCCTGCCTCCCAGAACACATAATCAAGAAAATCATGAGGGCACCTTGAGGCAGGGCCTAGGGATAAGGAGTAGCTTGTCCTGAAATGGGCCACTAGTTTGATCTCAAGATCAAACTCAAAAAGTGTTAACTGCATCAACTTTAATATATGTTATTGCTGGCATCAAACTACCCCCTAGAGGGTAGTTGCATCAAACTACTCTCTAGAGAGTAGTGTGATGCCAGCAAAAGGATGTAAAGGCTTTTACTTCCAGTTACAGGGCCTACAAATAGTCCTCTTTTGCTATTTGTGCTATTTTTTGCTATTCAAAACCGTAGACTTACATGTCTCCACCTCCAGAATTCAGGGGGGCAGAGCCTAATTTATGAGTGTGAAGTGATTACTTTAATAAATAAAAATATTTATATATATATTAAATATTAAAATTAATACATTTAAAATGTCTATTTTAAATATTGAATAAAATAAAATCATTCTACAGCATTATTAACTTCGTTTAAAGAAAAATATTTATGCATTATTAATAAATTAAATTAAATAAACATATTTTTTTCTAAGATTTAATTAAAACCCACCTAAAATATCATTTATTATGTATGATTAATTTAATACACATTTACTTTTTTGGTAAAAATGAGAATACATTAATGTTTAAATTGGTAAGGATTAAGACATATGGTAAAATAAATTAATATTAAAGTTTTATTTATTTACAGATTTTATTTCTTTAATAAAAAATATAGATACGTTTTATTCAACATTAGTTTCTATGGAATTTATTTTAATTTCCTGCCACCTTTATTTTCTGTGGGAGGGTGTTGCTGTATTGGTGGTTCACAATGTGTGGTGTTGCACTTAATCCAGCTCTGCTCCTGAGTGCATTTACAACTGTTTTGGGGACTTTTCGCTAAAATAACTATATCATTCTAGTTTGTGAATAGAGTGGGCTTACACTGTTGTGCATGTCCCTCCTCCAGCCCCTTCTAACTCTACATTAAGTCTCACTACTCCTCTCAAAGTCGCTCCCATTAATACATGAATATAGCCTATTTTCCATCCACTTTCCTGTGTCCCTCCCAGATTCATGTCTAAAATGTACACCTACTTGTGCAGAAATAACTGCACATAAATGATAGGCGAGGCCTCCAGACATAGGTTGGTAAATAGAGATTTGTAGTTTGCTAGCAGTACTATTGTATTAGTACTAACCATATTCCAAAATTCAGTTTGTGGAAAGGCCCTTTTGTGTTCATTGTAGGAATATAAACCACCAATGAAAATGGATTGGAAAAGAATTAGAATGCATTGTTGTCATCAGTGTCTGGACGAGTGGGTTGGTCTTTGTCTACTTAATGAAGGCATCCAGGGTGGTCAATACTCATCGGCAAGTATTAGTGCCAGAATTGCCACAATTTTCTAAATAATAGATGGAGCAATCCCAGTAACCATTACTGATCAAATGAGATATGCTCAGTTTCACTGTTACAGCCTGGTGTTCTCACATGTACATATCTTGTTTGTTGAAACAAGCATGTGCTGCTGGCAGCATCAATCATTATACGAAATCACAACTGCATATGACTAGGTCCAAACTAAGGTGGCATGGTGTGCAAATAATGATGGACTGAGATGTGGTCATAAGTGAATATCTGTGGTTGAGATTAAGTCAAGCATTCCATCCCTCGCTTTTTTGTATACCTCAGAGCAAAGCCCTATGAGGGATGTGTATGCCACTGGAACCAAGCTATACCCGACTAATTCGCCCTTATAAGGGAGAAACCGGCCGTGAGTTCCTTGTGTCTGCTTCAGGGAAAGTCTGCACTGGCAGTCCAGACTGGACTGTTCCTATTGGAGCAGGGTCAAGAATGATCTGAATTTGGCAGGGTCCAAACTGATGTGGCATAGTGGGCAACATAATAGGATGCGACCTGAGTGATTAACAATGACTGATATTAATTCAATCATTTCATCCATCACTTTTTTATATACTTCTGTTTATTTATGGGTTGCATCGCAAATTGCATTCTCATTCACAAGCCAAACTGTGGGGAAATTGCACATCCCAGGATTGTGAATGGATTAGTACACCAGAACCCACGTTCCTAATAATTTTAAAGAACAGTAGTAATAGTTTTGCAGAGGAAGGCAGACTATGATCCTACTGAACCTGTGAGCTATTGGCCCCTCTCTTTGCTTTCTGCAAAAGTTAAAATTGTCGAAAATTGAAGTGACCCTCAAGGGTGTGCCTTTCAGAAGAGCCATTAAAACTTACATGATGTCCACTCTGGTTTCAGTTTAACTCAAGAGACTGTATTGGTGAAGTCTGAGGATAATATCAGACTTTCCATAAAGATCAATAGTGCCAGTTTCATTATCATTATAAATATCAGCAGAATTTGACACTGTTGATAGCAACCTGTTAATTGCAAGATTTCAGGGCATAGTATCAAGAACGGCGTTAAAATTATAGCCGCTTTAGCGACAGGAACTGCAGCTAAAGCGGCGATAATGGGCTTGATATTATGCCCTTGAGACTTCCAATAGACGCCCATGTTCACACCAGAACATGGGATTCTGTGGGAATTCACAAGGGCATATTATGAAGCCCTTTATCGCTGCTTTAGCAGCAGTTTCCTGCCGCTAAAGCAGCGATAATTTGAACGCTGTTTCTTAAAAATATGCCCCTAGATGAGGTTGGGCCTAAGTGCCCAGAGCTCAGTTGGTTTAAGTCTTTCTTGACAGATCATTGTTTGCAGATCTTTTTGCCTTCTCCTTGTAGTGTAGTTCCCATATTCCCAATAGGCTCTGCGCATTGGAATTATATATCCTATAGATTTGACATAGGAGTTAGGTTGACTAGGTCTCTATCCCATATATTAGACTTAATTGTGAGTGCCAGCTAGCTCAGAAGTCACTAGAAACATTCTTGAATACACAAGAAGGGATTAGTTTCTGACAACCGCATAAACATGACAACTTTGTTTCCCCAAGATAAAACTGATCTTCAGAGTCGTGGAAACAATAGATAGATATTTCACTTAGTCAATCGTGCATGCTTCGTTTCACCAGAAGTGCAGAAAAATAGAGAGACGGGCGTTTTCAATAAAAGTATTTATTGAACAGTCTACTTTCTCATGCAGAAGAAATTAACTGCTACAATCGTAATACTGGCTGTAAAGTATAATGCGTACAGCAAGAAGAGTATTATAAAATAATACTGTAAAAGCATGGTATGGTTTCTAAACCATAAAATACATACATAAATAAAAAAGACTAAAAGTACTCAACTGGTGCTTTTAAAATACGCCTACCCTGATGTACCTAACCTAAGTCTAGTACGAGGGAAGAAGTAAGTATGTGTTTAGTTTCTTTGCCAGGAATCTATCCAAGATTTCTCTTAGGGTCTAATCAGCTCCGTACCTTGGTTTAGAATGAAAGAGGTCTGGTATCTCTGTCATGGGACTCGATTTCCCAAAACCCAGCAAGGGGAGCTTGGAAACACTGAAACTGGATTCTCAGCGAGAGAAAAGCAGCCTCTCTGTCAGTGCGTCAGCTGGAGGGTCGGCTTCCTTCGGCACTTGCTGTAGCGAGATGTGTCGGGTAAGTAGATAGTCGAACTGCTCCACACCACTGTGTGTTTGCTAAGGCAAGTGTAGGCATATTTATACCTTCAAGGTGCCTGGATTGACGTAAATTCAGCAGACATAATAACGTCACCAAAGAACGGTAGTTCTTTGAAAATGCCATGATTTCTAGGAAAAATCAATATTCAAGAAAGGGGATGTCCCTGACTGCTGAAGCCGAGTTTTCCAAGAAATCGTTGTGGCTTTTTGGAACTAGTGGAAGTAGCCATGCCTGTATTTGGACTGGATGGGTTATGTCTAAATGTGGTTATGATTTCTATGCCTATATAAGGGTAATGTGAATTATACCTATATGAGGGCATGAATCGGCAACATTGCACTAGGGTCCTCAAACGGTATACAACATCCTCAGAAGTTTTTTCCTCTATTGTGTTTACATAAACACTGACTCTCTCAATTGTCTCAGAACTTTACTATTTCCAATAAGCTAGAACAGACATAGGCCAAATACAGTCGATTTGTGGCTCACAAAGAACAACATGTTTTTTTCACCAGTCAATGTGATCAGAACTCTTATTTGGACCACAGTCTAATCCACTAATTAACAGCCACTGAACTTGTGCTCATGCCTAGAACCACTGTGGAGGGGATTATAGCCATTTTATATATTATGGGGCAAATCTCCCACCCTGTGATACATCGCCTACTACCTCTCTATCAACCTGGGCTGACTTACAATCCGAAAAAATAGGATCCACCATCTGTAAACAACTCCCTCAAGCACAAGAAAGGACTGCAACTTCATTCATTGTAATATAAAGAGGAATTCTACAGAACAAGACACAACAACCACAGTAATAAATCCAACTGAGAGTGACTGAAAGACAAAAAGATCTACATGTGTTGCAGTATTTTTAAGGTTACAGGAAGAGTGTAATGTTTTCTAGCATAGTTCCATTGACGTATACCCGATTTCTATGTGCATTGTGCCATCTACACAACAAGAACGATTCTAAACAGGTGACCTTTTACCTAGTAGCTTGCTCACGTCTCTTCGACACCAGGCTCTAGGTATTCTATCATAATCCTTATACCTGACGTACATAAACATGTCCCCAGGCATGGCAGACTTATTCTATATTAGGGTCACCACTTCTTCTCATCCTTGGCCAAAAGCCAGCTGTGCATGATCACACTAGTTTCGAAAAGCATCAGTGATTGTTTTAAAAACATTTATGATTGTTTCCAAAACATCCATAGTTGTTTTACAAATATACCAATTCTAGAAAAAACCCTGGAGTTACCACTTGAGTATAAAAGGCCCTCACTCCCACCTGCAAATTGGAGGAGAATTCCTTCCAAGCTGAGACAGAAGTCCTGCATGCTGAATCACTGACAAGCAGTAGTCTGACATCCCTTGTGAGGTGTCATTCTTGATGCAGAGACGGGGTCCTTCATTCCCAACCATCAGGTGAGGGGGCTGGTTATTCCCTAGGGGTTTCTTGGCTACAGAAACAAATATATATACACATATACACCTACACATCCATGTTAGGCAGATATTAGCAAAATTACTCAGTGTGCGTATTTTAGGAATAAGCAAGTGCTACTCTTTTTATCTTAACTGTTTCTGTTCATCTTATTAGCACTATGGTAGAAATGTATCTATTATTCACTATATCGGTACTAGCAATCTCTTTTGTATGCTTCTGTCTCCTGATTGTCGCAGCACATATGTTTTACACCAGGCTTTCGCTGGACCAATAAATACTTATTGAAATGTCCTAATCGCCATCCTGTGTTTTATGAGAGAAGCAAGCACAAGTGTCGCAGCAAAACATACTGTACTGTTTTCACGATCCCTGAGGAATCAGGGTTGCCATGTTCAGTGGTCGCCAGAGACTGCTTACACCACTGTAGAATACAGGGGGGTGGTAGTGGCACTGTAGACCTAGCTGGTCTGATGGTTGACATATCCAGTGGCGGTGTCCAGAAGTTGTTGGGACCCCAAGCCCACAGTTTAGGTCATGCAAAACACGCAGGTCCTGCTGGACTCCTACGAACTACTTGAAAGAGGACTTCTGTCCTGGAGTCCCTGAGATCAATTAAACTTCTGTAAAACTTGGCCTATCGACTTCAGAAATCAAATTTTTCGACTCATTTGAATCTAACCAGAAGTGACTAAACTGTATACTACCCTGACAATCATTACTTGGCCCTTCACCTGCTAAACCTTGCCTTTCTAGACTTTTTGGGGACTGCAGGCTTTTCATCTACTCACCTTTCCTGTCCATTCTAATGAGGATTATTGTGAACAACTGGAAAAACTAGTTTAGGGTCCATTATTTCCACTTTTCCACAAGATCTATATCCCTAGACTTCATCCAACCTGGCAACTGTAAGCTTCTTTCTCTACTCCTCGTCAGCTTAGTAACATTTCTACCAGGCTGAACCAGCCACTCCCTTCACCCCAGGAATGGATCACCCAAGAAACTACCCTTAATGGATCCTTCAAATGTAAGTCCCCTGCTCAGGCACCTTATTCATACAAAATCCCGTTCCCACACAAGTCATCAAAACAGATCACTAAAAGCTTGAAGCAAATTATAATGAAGAAATTCCTGAAAACACTCTTAGCTGATCAATACATCAGTAGTCAGAATGAACATCCTAAGACAGATCTTCTATTTTAATCAGAGTGTGCCAGCGCCTTGCAATCTACCTTCAACAAGGATATGAAAATCCAAGAACATCAGCCATGGGAATAGATTTTCCATTAGTAATTCCCTGAACTGTCCCATAAATATAATAATCTATTTCTTTAATAATGGAACTATAATGGCCCACTCCTCAAGACAACACTCTAGCTCTATTTAACTTACGTTTCAAGAATGTCCTTCAAGCTCAGTAAAAGGCATTTACTCAGAATCTCACCCCCAACTACCATCACACCCCATCCAACTACTACTACGCCTCCTCCGTCTCCAGCCCCCTCATCTGCTATTACTCCTTGCATTCTCTTTTGCATCACTTATATGCTCACTTAGAGCTCAAGGATCTCAATGAACTCTGACCTACACACTACCAAGAACCATAACTGGCCTCACCTCCATGAACCCAACTCCGCACAATAACTCTCTTCTTAACTACTACCTAATGAACACAAAATCCATTGAAGAGAAGCTAAACGTTCTCTTCTAGTCCCTTTCTGAAATGCTTTCACTCTTGACCAACAACTTCTCCTCTTTCAAACTCAGACCACAGTCATTCCCACAAACCTGAACATATAATACAGTTAGAACTCCTAATCCCCCCACATTCACAGTCACACTATCTACACCTCACACAAAAACAAAGATCATCATCCATACAGGGCCACCAATGATCTCAGTAACAATTCCATCGAAGACCCTCTTTTCTCAACCAACACTGGGACCATATACCGCTCAGATCTCTATCATCAGAACAAACAGACCCCTCCCTCACTGATTTTGTAGCAACTCAGCAAATGATCTCTATAACGATACAATCATTCTGTTCTGTCAGGACTCAATGATTGCGACTGACTCGGTTTTAACCAAGTTGGCTGTAAATTGGAGTACGACTCTAATCCCTCCCATGACCACTCTCTTAACCAGGTGACTATAATGAAGGGTAATATCAACCCATTAGTTGTTGTTGGTAATGCTATTGATCCAGATTCACCCCTGGTAGGCCCTCCTAGGGAACTAGCAAATAATGGCAGAGATGATGTGGGAAGACTGGTGTCTTGGAATGTAGCTGGCATGCGTCATAAACAGGAGTCACAAGACTGGGTGGATTTTGTTAATAGTTTTGATGTGTGTATATTCATGGTTGTGTGAACCTTCCTTTCTCCAGGGGTATTTGAACTATTCGGTTCCTGCAACTAAAGGTCGAAAGGGCCGCCCTAAGGGGGGCTTGACTATCTGGGTGCTGCAAACTTTGCCTCTTACTGTCAAGGTGGTTGAATTAGGTAGCAAGGACATCCAACTTATCAAACTGGATATGGGCCTATTAGGGCGTCTTGACATATACGATGTATATGCTAGGGGTAACAAGAGAGGGAAGTCAGTAGTCTTAGCAGCTTTGGTTACCCTACTTGAAACCCATTCCCTGGATAATAATATTGTTATTGCCGGTGATCTAAATCGCACGTTTGAGCCCCTGGATATTTGTGACGATTTTGCTGGGGCGGAAGAGGATAGGCACTGGGGAGTTCCCAAAATAGTTTTAGACCCTGTTATACGTTGGTCGGAGGACATTATTTGCCTAAATCCCATCAGCTTTGAAAGGGGCCTCAGGGCATTGAATGGGAGAACAAAGAGCGATAGTGGGGGGGGGGCTTGTACCTTTGACAATGGACGAAATAGGAGCAGGATAGATTATGTTCTGTGTAGCCTGAAACTATGGAAGCTAGTCTGTGACATGAAAGTCAAGTGGAGGATCAAAAGTGACCACAACCCTCTGTGCATAAAGCACAAATGGTGGATATCTTTAAAACGGAACCCAACTGTAGAGTGGGATGGAGTCCCCTTGCCTGTCCCCACTAATGACAGGCGACGGTTAAAATGGCCATGTGCTTTAGCTAACCAACAGTCTATGGCTAGTATAAATAATGAGGTGGACAGGGCGAAAAAGGCCCTGGAGCAGGTTAATACAGTTACGCCAGGGTCTAATGAAGTAACAGCTATTCATGATAATCTCTTTTCCGCTATTAAGTCCCACTTCCAGAAACCAGCTAGGAAAACTAATAGGGTACCTATTAGGCCCGTGAAGTGGTATAATGTCCAGTGTAGGAACGCCAGGCTAGCTCTAGGTACTGCTATCAAGAGCAGGGAACAGGTGGCTATTTGTAGAGCCAGAAAGAACTACAAAGATAATATAGCCACAGCAAAGAAAACATGGGATGAGCTGCATTGGAGTGAGTTAAGGGAAGCATGTAGGACTAAAGATTCCAGGCTTTTCTGGAGCATTGTTAAATTGGGTAGAGGTGGTGTACCTGACTGCCCCGATAATAATGTCCCGGAGGAGGATTGGGTCAATTATTTCAAGCCCCAATATGCCGAAACTTCGTCGGGTATTGAGATGGATGGGTTTACGGCGTGTATCCCAAAGATAACTTTTTTAGTCATAAAGAGGTATTGTTGGCCCTAAGTGCAGTGTCTAGGGGCAGAGCACCTGGATTGGATGGGATCCCGGCGGATCTTTTTATCAACGACAGGGAACGCTGGGGTAAATATATTTTTCTTTTTGTCAATGATGTTGACAGTGAGCATTGGTACTGTCATCTTGGAAGGGTACAATTATCATACCCGTATACAAGAAAGGTGATTGGGGGTTGCCGGGTAATTACTGACCCATAAGCTTGATTGCTACCATTCAAAAGGTGGTGGGGAGGATGGTAGTAAACAAGCTTATGGACTGGGTTGATGAGCATAACGCTCTATCCCCTTATCAAGCCGGGTTTCGGAAGTCCACTAGTACGGTGGATCAGGTGTTCCCCTGCAGGCTGCCTTCGACCTGGTCCCTAGGACAAAGCTGTGGTTGGTATTGTGGAGCCTGGGATTTCCAGAGGAACTACTGACCATGGTTATGAGGTTGCACAAGGCAAATTTCGCCAAGATCCAGTGGGGTAGGCAGGGTGAGGTCACTGCCGACTTTCCGGTGGAGCGGGGAGTTCGGCAAGGGTGTGTGATGGCCCCCTTGCTTTTTTCTTGATTTATCACTGACGTAGTAGCTAGAATGCTGTCCGTTAATGTAGATGCACCTTCGTTGGCGGGCATTAAGGTACCGATTTTAATGTTCGCCGATGATACTCTGATTTTATCAAAGACCCCGAGTGGCCTGCAACGTGCTCTTTTTATTTTTGATGAGTTTTGTGGAGAGCATGGTTTAGAAGTCAATGTGGCCAAAACCAAGTTAATGATTTTTAATCCCCATCGTAGTTTCCGATCTAAGGTGTTCATGAACCATCGCCCTTTAGAGGTAGTTAAAGCTTTTACCTATCTTGGTATTTATGTAACCAATGATTTAAGATGGTCCAAGCTTATCGATCTAGCGGTATTAAGGCATAGACAATTAGCTGGAGCTCTTGGGGCAGAGCACAGAAAATCAAAGACTAAAGCTATCAAGCCAGTACTTCAGGTATATGATGCAAAAGCCCTTGGCTCTGCATTATATGGGGCTGAGCTGTGGGGATTTGGGAAGCTTCATTTAATGCAGAAGTCCGAAAATAAGTTTTTTAGGGCAATCACTGGTCTCCCCAAAAGTACCCCATTGCTCCCCCTTTGATATGATCTGGGTAGGAAGGCTGTAGGTAATTTGGCGAGGCTTCGCCCGATTCTGTATTGGAGGCGGCTCTGGAATACTCCGGAGCTGAAACATTATGCAGAGGGGTTTGTAGCAATGATCGAAGCTGATGTGTTCCACAGGATAGGATGGCTAAAAGATCTTAGAACCATGTTATGTGTGCTTGGCCTCCCATTCCTTTGGGACAATCCGTCAGGAGTCCTTTTTCCTAGTAAAAAGACAATAAAGGAGCTATATTGGGATTATGTGGCCACGCAGGATTGGAGAAAGACCAATGTCGAATCTATGACTGGTCGTTTTTTGGAAGCTAAAATCTGCCCTAGCCTAGAACTTTACTGGGACAACATAACCAAGCCAGGGGATAGGAAGCTCCTTTTCCAAATCAGGACAGGTGCTCTCCCTCTTAGGTCCCTAACAGGCAGGTGGAGGGGTTTATCTAACACCAACTGCCCCGTCTGTGGAACCTCAAAGGAAACCATTGGGCACTTTTTATTTTCTTGTAGGGCCTATGTCGATCCAAGGCGAATCTAGCTAACACCGGTGTGTAAAAACCTAGGCACCTCTAGTAGCTCAGTAGCTCTGAGAATTATCTGCACTAGCACTTTTTTGCCCTTAGCTATAGCAACAGCTAAATGTCTGGGTTGGGCATGGTCTATTAGGCAGAGAGCTATAGCCGAGAGATTACCTATATAGGGATTGTTTTATTGTATCCATTTGATAATTGTGAACATTTTTATTACCTGTAACTTTTTAATCATGTTTCTATGTCTTGTAACTAATTGTCATTTGAATGCGGTGTTTATTTTAATGATATTTTTAATTCATGTGTGTAATCTGCTTTTATGAGAATTACTCGAATAAAGCCTCTGACTGACTGATGCAATCATTCACAGTCTCTAAAACTGAGCCCCGCTATCATAGGAGCCTAGTCCATAACTGCAGATCCACACACAAACATTATCTAGAAATTGTGATTAGATCACAAACTCAGGACTTGCTATTCCTTACAGAACCATGCCTCAGAAAACCATGGCACCACACACTGAATCACCTCATTCCTCCAGGCTATGAAATTGCCCATGAAGATCAAGAAGAAAGACTGAGTATGGGAGATGCAGCCATTCACAAAATACCTTTATTCATAATTCTCTTTTTTATAGCAGAAATGAACTTCTTCACCACTATCCACACTATTTTAGGACTTTTCAGTCTACACTTGGGAATCCGCCTCAATCCTGCGGTCAAACAGCTTGAAACCTTCTTAATCAGTAAGGAAATGTAACAAGTGTACTCAAGCGCCAGTCACACAAAAGAAAATGTACTCAACTCAATAATCGCAAATAGAGGACGTGTCAAGCCACACTCTTTCATCCCCATAGACTGGTCAGGCCACCTCTTAATTATCTTTAAATTTGTATGCACCAAAATATAATCTTTGGGTCTACCCAAGTGCTTAAAAGTATGGATGATAAATTTCAGCAATGTGGATATTCATTCCCTTGAAAGAAAGATCCAAACAAAATAAAATGTTGTCCTGGTTGATCTGTTTGACCTCAAATCCCATGCTTCACTGTCCACCTTGAACTAAGTCCTCCTTGAGGTAGCAAGCAAAATTGCTCCTCTGAAACAAAAAAAGTTAAGGGAAAAAAAACTACTAACTGGTTTTCCAAAGACCACTTTGAAGAATTTGTAAAAAAAACTAAAAATTGAATCTGCTAACTTTAGGCAAGAATTGCAAAGATTACAAAAAGCACATTATGGAAGTTAAGGCTAATTTGACCAGATCTGAAATCGAAGCTTCAAAAAATGTTTTGTTCAAATTTGTGAAAAATCTCAGCGCTAAACAGGCAACCATGGTTTTACTCAACCAAAGAGGCAAGCAAAATATTCTCAAAATTATTTGACACCAAAATAAAAATATTCGAGCTGTCACTGTTGACCCAACTTTAGGAGAACATCTAACTGGAAGGGTCTACTATGACTTATCAACAATCATCAACCCTAAAATATCTAACCAATCTTCTAACAATATACTAGCAAACGATTTCAAAGAAAATTCCTATACTTTCCTCTTGACATGGGTGATAAATAACTCTTTCACGATGCATGGTGTCTGGCAGTCTCATCATAATTCAAGTCACCTCTCTCCTAAAAAAACAATGTTGGCGGAGAAAACCAGAACAATTTCAGTCTGGATGGAATCTTCCATTCATGTTTAAAGTGCACAGAGAAGCAGCTGAAAGCATTCTTTAAAGAACAAAACCTGATTGACCTTCATCCAACAGGATTCAAAATTGTCTGTAAAACAGAACTGGCAATGCTACAAATAATTTACGACGTACACACCTTCCTAAACAAGGGTGGTTCCAGTCTGCTTGCTTTCTTGGATTTGTCAGCAGCGGTTGATGCTATCCACCATGTCTCTCAGCTAAAAATCCTGACTAATTGGTTGCGTCTGGAAGGCACAGTTCCAGCAAGGTTTGAATCTCTAACAATTCCCAACTTGTAAAACTGTCTGTTGCACAACATCTCAACCACCCCTCCTTGGAACAAGGAATCCCCAAAGATCAATCATTTCATCAACCCGGTTCAACTTATACTTAGAACCCCTGTTCACTCTCCTCAATAGTTCGCAGTTTCATTCCACTGACACAACTGCAGTGGGTGGAGTGATTAAGGAGCTAAAAAAATGGATGACTTCATATTACCTGAAAATCAACCCACAGAATATGGAATTCTTCTGATCTTACCACATGCCAGCAACACCCCTATACAAACTTTGATATAAGCATTCTAACAATTTTACCTTAAAACCTACCGTTGATGAGACAGCATCACTCTGGCTAAAAAGTGAAGACTTTATACCCACATTGTTGCCACAGATAGGAGTGCACATGGCCAAATCACACTTATTTGGACAAACTAAACCTTCATTCCAACTGATGACTTCTAGACTGTAGTGCAAACATTAGTTCTTACAAAACTTGATTATAGGAAATCCTCTTGTGACTGCCTTTCACAAAATACACTTTGCCAGTCTCAGAGCAGCACTCAACTCTACAGTCCACCAGGTGTCAGGCGCAGGTGTCTGGCACAAACAAGCCTGCTTTAATCTCACCTGTATGAGACACACTCTATTTGAGTGATGCCAAAAAGGCAGTTCAAACTAGCCTGCGTTATGCACAAAACTATACAAAATGGAACTCCAAACTATCTAGCCACAAACTCATTGTGTCTGGATATCACAAGACCTCAGACATTCAGATAATCATGCACACTGAAATAATCTGTCTCAGGCGCCATGCCTAAGATCTGGAACTCACTTTCACCATCAATATGAACCAACCCCTCCTACATCACCTTAAAGGAAGAACATAAAATCTTTCCCTTGCTCAACACTCAAACTTCACACTTCCTGCCATAATTCACCTCTATCCTAGTTGGACACGCACTAGAGAAGTAAAATTCATGAAGTTTACAATAACACCTCTGAATAGTCGACAGCCTGTGAGATTCTTCCATAGTCCAATAGAAAATGCCTATTCGACCTTCATGTCGCTAACCTGCTTGCTTGAAATCCTCTCACAATGGGCGATTCCTAAACTCCTCCTACTTAATTTTATTACCTCACAAAGTGTGACCATGTATATATATCCCATATATTTCTCCTTTTTGTTGTACAGCTGTCTGATGCTTAAATTGTTAATTTCACCATGGACTTTTTGCAATGTGTATGCTATTTTATTGGCGTAAAAATCCATTAGGCCAGATTCATAAAAGTAAACTTAGACCAAAAGTTTAGAGCTAAAGTTTACCTTTGTTACTACTATAGTTAGACATTTGGTCTAAGTTAGACTTTTGGTCTAAACTTAAACAAAAGGTCTAACATTAATAGTAGTAAAGTTTGACTTTTGGTCTAAATTAGACTTTTGACCTAAACTTAGACCGAAAGTCTAATTTTAGTAGTAGTAAATTTAGACTTTAGGTCTAAACTTAGACTTCAGGTCTAAACGTAGTTTTTTGGTCTAAGTATAATTTTGTGAATCAGGCCATTATGTTTATTTTTAGGTGCTGTAAAACGTTCTGATATTTATGTGGGTCCTGTTTGTGATAAACAAAACTACACATTAATAGATACATTACTTAATTATTCAATTAAAGCTCCATTGTAGTTATAAAAGTAAAGAGTCTGCAGCAAAAAGCATTTTCTATCTATAGGTGAAACAAAGAGCAAGAAAAACTATCACCTGAACATGAAATTCCCAAATCCTGATTTACTCAACTTAGCATAATGTAGAATCATATCTGCAGACTTTCATGTGGAGGATAGTACTTACAACCATTGTAAACATGTTAGATGTTAGAAGCTCATCCTGGAGGTTTGAAGGCTCTTGCTGTCACCAGGAGGAAGACCTCAATGCTTCGAAAAGCAGGAAACAGACTATTAATTGTGACCAGAAGCAAAAGGGCAAAATAGTATGTCTCTGTCTGGAAATCTGTAGCCTTGTATCCCCTCCCAAAGAACTGTGACAAATGTTGAAATTTAGAAGTTGCATTAGTTCTTTCTTAGTACATGATGAAGATGAACACCGGCCATGTACCAAAGCTCTGTTGGGTGTTGGTATAATGATCAGTCACATAGGTTTCAGATGTTCACTTGGAGCTCAGAGCCCTAAATGCTAAAATTAAACGAGGTTACCGTACATAACGAGGATTAATCCCGAAGTAGCTATGCTACAGGAAACATACCTTCTGGACTCTAAACGTGCTTTTCTGGACAGATATGTCTTTACACATATTCCGCATGTGTGTTTCACTGCAGGCTCTACAGCGGTTGCAGTTCTTCTGAAAATAATTGTTGCACTTTCTGATTAAAAACACCTTACTCTAAAGCACGGGAGGTGTATTATTGTAACAGAGATACTGCAGAGACAGCCATGGACATGGATGTAGCTTTACCAGCTAGAGCGGTCGACTTCACAGCTGGGGAAATCACTTAATCTCCCCATGCCTAACAAAAATGAATGTGTCCTTGTGTAACGGTGCTATGTAAAGCGCTCTGATACCCGATATCTTTGGGTCTAGTTTGCGCTATATATAAAACTAAAAAAAAAAACTATAGAGACTTGGGGACCCATTAGGATGTCGGGCCGATCGCCACCGCCATGTGGGCGTTAGCGATCCGCCCGACATCCTTGCCTGCCCGCCACCCGCCCGCCACCCATTTCCCCCGCCATATTACTGCGGTGGGGGTACCGTGGCAGACAGAAAGACCGTCCGCCGCTTTTCCGCCCCTGGTCGCCTTGCGACCGGGGCGGAAAAAGTTTAATATGGTGGCGGTGTCTATCAGACACCGCCAGCCATATTAGTATGGGCTTTGGGAGATGCCTTTCCGTGGCGGCATTGGCAGGCGGTCTTCACTTTGGGGGCCCCCAAGGTGAAGGCGAGGTGGGGAGTGCACATGGGGGGTCCCTGTGGTACCCCCCTGCATTTGAATACACAATGCGGCAGGCACCGCGCGGTGCCTGCCGCTTTGGTAATGCAAATGCATTACATGCATCTTTAACATTGCGGCGGGTGCCCGTGTGAACTCCGCCCGCCACAATGTTAAACATGCATGATGCGCCTGCCACTGTGGCGGGCGCATCCTAATACCCCCCTCGGGAATCCCGGCCTTATGGCGGGCGGTCCCTTCCCACGATGGGATGGCGAGCGGACTAAGTCCGCCCGTCATCCTAATGACCCCCTATGTGAGAACTAGAATGTAGACTGGTACACTGGTAATTGAATTTTGCTGTTGGAAGTGAGAAAGGCCCCTGGTGGCTGATTTTGGAATGCTCTTCAAAAATCCATAGCTCTTGATTGAATTATCACATTTTTAAAATGTTGGTATTGTTTTAACCCTTTCAGTGAGGTCCTTGACTAGTACCTGACACCTGTCCTACTTCCACAATGTGACTGACAGTAATTGGCTTTCGCTGGGGTGGGTTTAAAAGGACCTTTATTGCTTGGAGTGGAGAGATTCAATTTTTCCATTTTCTACTCAGGCTGCCCCGGAAGAGTTTCTATTTTTAAGGTATTGGTAATGGCGATGAGCTCGTAGGGTGCGCTGATGTCATTACTTTAAAAGTGAAAGTAAAACAAGCCAGTCAGCTCATTCTACTTTCACTACACCAGTGCTCAGGGGCATACCTCAGCCTCCAGAACACTAATTGCTTTGAAAGAGATATCGTGGGAAGGGGGAGAATCGCCCCTTACAATAATCTCTCTGTTTAGTGTACTACTGCATGTGGATTGCCACATGGTAGCTAAAAGGCACTAGAGATTCTGGGAAAGCCTCCCTTTAGGGGAAAGAAATCATAGGGGTGGGGCTTGACCACCATGGGCATAGCCACGTCCTCAACCCCAAAAAAAGGCATAACAGTCTTCTCCCCCTCAAAGTGCCAGATTAGGGCATTTGCCCCAATCTGTCCCCAGTGGGCAGACAGTCCACTAGACACCAAGGATTATAAAACTAGTAAGAAAAAGGAGAGGTGGGGTTGCCCACCATGCTCTCACCCTAATATGGATCAAACAGTCTTTCTGCCTCCCCTAGAGGGCAGATTGGATGTTTCCCTCAGTCTACCTTAGCTGGCGGCAGGGGCCAAAATCCCCTTAGATATCAGAGAAATGTAGAAAATATTATAAAGGTAGGGGCTGTTCACCATGGGCATGGCCATGCCCGACACCAAAAAGGCCCAACCTCAAAAGTGCGTCAGGGTTTTATTGGTACAAGTGGATGGTAGAATTTTTATGTATTCCAGTAGATTCCTGAAGTTTCTATCACATATATATAAGGATAATGTGTGACTTTAGGCAAAGTTTGAGGTTTGCAGGGCATTGTGGGTAGGAAACCGCTGTGGGAGCCACAAACAGCAGAATACACAGGAATTCCCTGGGCATCTAGTTAAAAAAAATCTCTATGGTTGGTAGGTTTCCATGGGTGGTGGCTGAGCATAGTCCCAAATACCTCAACTACCCCTACTGCTGAAATCACCACATGTCGCTCCAGGTCCTTTTGTATCGCTTGTCCCACCCTCACAAGTGGGGTACTGTTATTATTAGGAGAGCAGGGTGGTATTATATTTATGGATCCCCTCTGATTTCAAAACTGTCATGCACAGATTTGGGAGTAAAATGTGTGTTTGTCCTCAAACTTTGAGGTTTGCAAGACCTTTGGGTGAAAACACCTTATTAGAGCCATACAAATCACCCCACCTTGGAGTTATCCAGGTCTCTAGTGTTCACCACTACTCCTTTACATAAAAGGGTCAATTTGCAGTGGAAAAATGTGAAGTGGGCATGTTATGTTTTGGATCCTTCCCCTTTCCTGTCACTTGCACAAGACCTACCCACACAAGTGAGGTGCCATTTTTGGGGAGACTTGAAGGAATATTGTCTGGTAGAAAATGTGTGGTTCCTCACAGATTCCAGAAGTTTTCCTCACTGAAATGTGAGGAAAATGTGTGCTGTTTGCCAAAGCTTGAGTTTTGCAAGCACCTCTGGGTGAAAATACCTAGTGACAACTAAGCTTGTCACCCACCCTGGATTACCCCAGGTGTCTGGTTCTCATAAATGTGACGGTGTACTAGGTTTCTCTAGTTGCCGGCTAAGCTATGTCCCAAAATCTACAGCTACCCACATTGCAAATAAATGGTCTGTTTTCAGTGGAAAAATGTGATGCATCCTTGTTGTGATTTGGACCCTTTCCTCTTCTGGGCACAAGGTCTACCCACACAAGTGAGGTATAATTCTCATCAGAAGACAAGTTTGAACACACAATAATAGACATTTATTATTATCAATTGGATTTCTCTGCTTTTGTGCCTTCCAAATGTAAGCCAGTGTGTAAGAAAGAAGACAATTAGAATAACTCCTGCTGAATCACTTGCTAGTATGGGTACCAACAAATTCAGAGATATACAAATAACCACTGCTCCTAAACTAGCTTTAACATGCCTCATTAACATAACTATATCTTACTAACTCTAACATCTTACCTTCTTAATGCATGCCTTGATGTCAATCACCTTCAGACTATTGGTACATAGCTTTCTACTCTCAAGTAAACCACTACTGACCACTTGCCTCAATAGTGACTATGCACAGTCAAGCTGACACCACTGACTCTGATGCTGAGATATTCTCAAATACCCTGCATAGCACCCCTTCTATGTCATAAAAGGAATGTACAATATATGAAATGCCAAAATGAAGTACTATCTCTGCTATTGTACTATTCGTGATGTAAAACAGTGAAGATAGTCACTGAAGGTTGCTGCCATATTATGCTAGGTTACATATTGCTATACTTAGATATGTGATCTTCTAATGGAATATATTGATGGGATCTGGTGAACAAATAATGCTACCTCATCATATACTGCATGTTGTGCTGCATGTCGCGTCATATTGCATGTCATGTCATGTACGTGTCATATTGTGATAAATGCTTTAGGTAAAGTTTCACTACCGATTTTATGCTATGTTATTGGATGACACCATTATGCCAGTGTTAGGCTGCTACCATGAAGTACTCCCCTCAGCCGTTACACCCAGGGTATCAGTATCACACTCTTGCTCTGTAAACTCATATCTTCCTTCAATATCTTGTGGTAATTCAACTGTGCTTTATAATACAGTTAATGTTGACATATTTATGTTAATGCTGACATTTCTACTTCTACCAGTTGTTGTTCGAGCTGTAAACTCTTCCAAGAAGTTAAACACCTCATACAAAGTTGTTTGCTCTCTCCTCACAGCAGCATCACCTTCTTTTCTAGAGCTACATGGGCCTCAGTCTCCAGTGGCTTCCCCTGTCCATCTATCCCCAGAATGATTTGGGTTGGATGAAATGGGGCCTGTATGCTTATTTTTTCCACTTTTCCCCCTACCACCCGGGTTCCCACTGCCAAGTATGCTGACCACTCCCCCCCCTACTTTTGGAGATTTCACTTCATACAGTACCTTATGTTACAGTAATATTGAAAATAACATGCGTCTCACAAACTTTGACATCAGAACTTTCATAAGAATCCATCCACTTCCCCTAGCAATACACCCAGAGCACCCAAACCATGACACCAAAACTCCTAGACACAACAAGAATAACTCCAGTACAAACAAATCTGTGACCTATCTAATGATATAAAATCCCTGACCAAACGAGAATTGAAATCATATCCCCAATTACATGGTAAATGGACCAATAAAAGTTCTCTCCCTCAATTCAAAGGGTATTAACCAACCTGTTAAACGTTATAAAATTCTAGATTCCTGTGTAAAACTCAAAGGTGACATAATTCTTCCACAAGAGACTAAAATGGGTCCTCAAGAATGTAATACAATGCACCATCATTGGATCTATCTTACAACTTGTTCACCAGCCTTAAAGAAATTTCCGTCACAAACTATTTGCATGACAATGATGATAGATAGTTAGTTACGAAAGTCAATAATAACACTTTACCCTTTTATATAGTCAATATATATGCACCTACAGCGGATGACCCTCAATTTTTGATCAACTTAAACAAATGACTATGAACTGCCTGATAACTCAGAAGAAAAACTAGCAGGAGATATCCACCTTCTTTGGGATACTCTGTTAGACAAAAGCTCCTCATGTATCTATAGACTCAACAAATCACACAAAAAATGGGAAAAAATGTGCAAAAACTGCTTAAATGATATATGGCGTCTATACAACCCCACAGGAAACAAGTTAATTTTCTACTGCCACCATCATAACATGCTCATCAGAATTGACTACATAATCACAAACAATATTCTCACACCAAAGGTTACAAATCCCACCATCAAACCAATACTAGTATCAGGCCATGCCTGCATCACCTTTGAACTACGAACATCCCAAAATATTCTCAAGGAAAGGCAATGGAGAATGAACGAGAATGCACTCCAAGACCAAACATTAAAAGACAGACTTCAGAATATTCCAAGTTGCGTTTCTGGCAAAGCAAGGGTCTTACTGGATGACCTCCCCTAACGGATACACACTCGCCTGGCTACAAGTAGAGAGAGCCATCCTGAACAACTTGGACCCCCTCGCTCTGTTAACAGCAAATAAACATACTCACACCTCCAAGTCCATCTTTAAAAACACAAAAATTGCCTTACTAAAGATAGATAATTAAATGGAGAGCAGCATCAGGGGCTCTAAGCTGGAGTACTCTGGGCCAACAGTAAGATCCTATACAAGGGGAAATGCTTAGCCTTTGAAACATGGATAGAGAAAGGTATTCACCACCCATACCAACTAGAAGATGGGGCATATCCCGTCTCTTTTGCAGATCTGAAGTCTAGGCATAACCTAACAGACATTGAACTCTACAACTTTTTGAAAATCAAAACGGCCCTGTCCAAAATCAAACTATCGCCCGCACAGTCGTCAATCTCCCAGTACGTGGCAAACATAAACATACTAGGACACCAGGTTTCACACCTTTACAAACTCCTACGCCCAAAATCCACCAAACTTAGCAATAAGACAATTAACTATTGGGAAACACAAACCAAAAACACACTTAACGAACAAAAACTGGAAACACTATGGACCTCGGCCTCACATAATACGCTTATTCTCACTAGGTCTCATGGACAATGCGCTATGCTGGAACTGTAGCAAGGAAAAAGGGGACCTAGCACACCCTATCTACCAATGACCAACTCTCAAAACATACCTAGAGAAAATCTTTGGTTTTATAAATAGTGTACTTGGCTGCACATTACAACTGATTTTTCTTCCGTCGCCACTGCATTTATGACTGCAGAACTAAGATCAGAGCATGATAAGGACCAACCAGACCTGTTGCGGACCGCAACTGTGAAAATGGCCCTAGCAAATTGGAAAGACACAAGTAGGACCTCATACAAAACTGGTTCAACTCGATTACACACCTCAGAGGTGCAGACAACATTGCACTACAGAACTCACCCTGGAGACCAGTAACCAGAGGGATGTGGAAGTCACTCGACACATACCTAGACTTTTACGAAGCCCCATGAAACCAATTCTTCCCGGCAGCACACCCCCTGACCCCCGTTAAGTGCGGTAAAAAGAACGTAACTGAGCACAATCAATATAACCCTATGGAGGGGTTGGACTGACTTGTCTCCCTATCTTGCCACAAGCAAGCCAGTGATGTGGCGGCTTGGCCAGGCGATTATAAGTCTCACAAATACAGAGCCTTTCTTGTGTTCTTTTTTCACCCCTCTCTCTCCTGCTTTTTTCTATCACCTTCTTTCTTTCTCTCACTAAGCCACGTCAGGTGGGGTTAGCCACACATAAGCTTCGAAGTGACTGTAAACACTTTTGTACAAACTACAAATAGCTAACCTCGTAACAGAAATGCTAATGTCTTTGAATATAAAAAAATCAATAAAATACTTTGAAATAAAAAAAGAAAAGACAAAAATAACACTGCCATTTACATTTTTGCCAAGAAAAGTATACTAACAGAATCTCTGCTAAAACATTATGGGGCACTATGAAAACCAAAAGTAAAGGGGTATTATTCATCAAAATTATGTCTAACATAAATCAATACATAATTTAAAAGATTAAATGAGCTAGAATGATGAAGAGATGAAAAGAATCTAATAAAGCTGGTAGAACATTAGTCAATTACTTAAAGTTTAAAAACAAAAATAGCCTCATTACTGTCATCAGGTTAATTCCGTAGCTACAGTCTTTGACACTCCAATAGTTGTCATCACCTTTAAGGGATACTAGAAGGAGCTATACAACTCAGACTCAACATCGTTGCTTAGCAATTACCTAGACAAACTACAACTAGCAACTATTAATGACTCCAATACCTTAATACTCAATCAACAGATCTCCTCTGCAGGATTTGAATGGGCAATCAAGTATCTCAAAACTGGGATAGCTCCAGGGCCTGGCAGCTTCTCAGTAAAGCTTCCAAGAGAACCTAATACCTCATATTGAATCTCGATTTCACCACTTCGAGGCCACTCGGATGATTTTAGGCCCGGCTTTGGAATGGAGGGGGGGACTCGTGGCGTTTCACGCCACAGAATTCTGTAGTTACATGAAAACTCTTTGAGATACAAAGGAGTTCTACGAGTGAGCAAAGTCGAAACATTACGCAGATTTTTAGCACCAAGAGCTTTTTCCCTGATGTCAAATCAGCACGAATTGTAGCATACGCTTCCCCAGAGAACACTGCTTCTTTGCTGCCGCTCGCCTAAATTTTCTACTCAAGCTGCAGCTTTCTTACCGGAAATGGTCGCAACCGCCTCCATTGAGAAAATCTCTCCTGGTGCAATCTTAGCGCCTGAAAATCATGCTAGCGGAAGCTAATTCTAGCTTGTGCTATCCACTCGACCATTGGCGAGCTGCGCGTTAGAAAAAAACCTGGTTGACAGAGTTTTGCCAGCACTCCCCATTATGCTGGTATTATGGAGTGGACAAAACTCTGCGATCGTCGCTGGTGGAGTGGAATTTATCGCCCACCCCTATACCTCTAACCACGATAGCTCTGATTCTTAAAGACGGTAAGGACCCTCTTGTAGTCAAAAGTTACCAGCCCAGCTACATGATAAACATTGAATGTAAAGTTAGCAGAATACTTTAGCACAAAGTTTGGAAAAAGTCTTCCCCCTACTTATATACTGAACCCAAATGAGTTTTGTCAAGGGCAGGCTCACATTTGACAATACTAGGCTTTTTTGCCACATCATCGAAAAGGCAAAAACACTATTGTCCCCTATGATTGCCATGGCCTTAGATTCAGAGATGGCTGTTGATAAGGCTTCCTGGTCGTTACTGCACTCAGTGATGTCCAAACTAAATCTAGGCGAGAAATGTATTTGTTTGGTCTTTGTTCTTTACACACAACCCTCTGCTTACATTCAAGTCAACGGATATCTCTCAGATAAAATGCACCTTTTACATAGGACGAGATAAGGTTGCTCACTATCCTCTTTACTATTCCTGCTAGCCATTGAGCCCTCCTTACAGCAATCAGGTCCAATACATATATAAATAGAAAACGCTTTGCTAATAACACATACAAAGTCTCTGCCTTAGCCAATGACGTACCGATGTTCTCACAAGAGGCACATATTCCTATCCCTACAATACTGGATGGAATTAATTTGTATGTGGATGTATTAGGGTACTCTCTAAGCCTTGATAAAACTGAAGTTTTCATACTAAGCAATTTATGTGTACCCTCAATATAAAACAAAAGAAACTACACTGGCAACCGTCCCAAATTAAATACCTCAGGATACAATTTAGGAACCATATGGAAACACAAGAAAACAAGCTGAAAGTAATCTCCTCCAAAAAGATAAAGAACTGCTTTCTAAATGAATGCAGAGCTCCAGGACCTGGTGGGGATGAGCGAAATGTATCAAGTTGATGATCACCCTGCAAATTAACTGTATCATCTCTATGCTACCTGTTTAACTCTCAACCAACTTCTACAAAAACACTTTGTGATATCTAATTTCCTGTGGAAGGGTAAGAGATGCAGAACCTCCCTCAGCAAACTAACAATGAGCAAACTCGGAGGCAGTCTCAATATCCCTAACTTTTAGTAAATGTGAACTGGCCTTTCTAATTAGACAAGCTACATGGTGATTTCGCCCCTATGATGACAATAAACCTTTATGACGACACATTAAAGAAAATCTCACAAAACCATTCACTCTGATCTCAATACTAACACTAAAGACCCTTAGTTTAAATAATTCCCAACTCATAATCAAGGATACCATCTTGGCCCTCAAAGTCCTCAACAAAAAAATCTTCAATAAAATCCAACAATCAGAATATGCCTCCTTTTTGTGCAACACAAAAATAAAGATAGAAGGGAAGTCCCCAGTTTGGGAGAATTGGGCAGAAGAACATACTATATATCAAAATACTTGGTTACTCTGATGTGGCCAAAACGTTTGCTGAACTACTGGCCAACCAAAACCTAAACAACATTGACTGTTTCAACTTCTTAAAACTCAAATTAGCTGTAAATAAGTGCAATAGACCCACAAATCAGACCTCATCAAGTGACTTACACAGCTGACGAGTCTACCTCAGGCATCATCTAAAAGTAACAGAATACTAAACTCCAAAAATGCTAATAATAGGCTAACATTAGAAATCCAAAATAAATGGAGAAGTCCTCCTACATCAACTTGCCCAACGGTTGTATACACATAACTCCTAGAGAAACATTTGAAAATTCTCCCTAAGTAACAAAATATCTCTTATCCTCTCCCAATGCAAATTCAGAACACTTCATGGGACTTAGTGGACACCTGATAAACTCTTTAAGATGGAGCTTCTAAATTCTGACCAATGTTGGAACTGTCACCAAGCGTCAGGCTCTGTCTATAATATGCTATTTCACTGTAAGAATTCAGTACATTCTGGAGAAAAAATCCAAAATATTATAAAAGAAATCTTTGATATGGAGATCCACTTAACTTCCAAACAGTGACATTAGGTCCATGGTCCCCCCTACCTATACTGAAACTAAACTCAAAAGACCTGAGTCTTTTAGGCCTATTATTAATAATAGGAATCGAGAATATCCTAAATGAGTGGAAATTATTTAAAAATCTCGTCCACCATACATGGTGGGCAAGTGTCTCCTTCTCAAGAAGTGCAGATAACACATTTCTCAAAAGCAACTTCAATTCCCAAGCCCCACATAAACTATGGAAAAAAACTGGACTCATATATTCAAAAAGTAAAGCCATCATAATCATCAGCCTCCACAACTCACTCAAATAGACCAAGTCTAAGTCTCACATCCCCTGAGTTAAACATATATCTTATTTACAACCTTAATACCCCCTTAAAAGAGCATTTCTAAGTGGAATCCCTGAAAGTGATAAAACCGAGCCCTCTCTTCTCCCCTATACCCCTGCCTCCCCTGTTCTATTATGTACTTTTTACAATGAACAATACTTTGTTCATGGTCATACATAACTACATTATATTCATAGGTCTGATTAAAGTGTCAATGTTATCTCACAGATGATGCAAGCATTGTACACACGTTGTATGTTTTTATATTCCTGAAAATCCAATAAAAATATTTTGAAAAGAAATAAATAGGTTTCCTTCATACCTATTTTTCACTCATATTTTACCATATGAATTGCTTTATACTCGATCCACAATAAAAAAACATTCTATGTTGCAGCTCAGTTGAGGGCTCTGGGTACATCAGGTTCTTGAACAACCTACTAACCTTATATATCCCCTCAGCTAAAAGAGTTTATCAAATGTAATGGTATTTAACTTTTGCAAATCGGCCATCATGACAAGAGGTTAAAAATAAACAAGTTGTCACAAATTGCGGTTTTGTCCTACTCATTTAAAAAATATACATATATTTGAACAGTTGTTTCTTTGGGAGAATCTTTTTATAAATCTGTAGCTCTCTGGGATCACCCATGGGTTTCACAACGGTTTCCTCAAACTGGAAGTAGGTTGAAAGTAAAACATTTAAGAAAGTTCGCTACCTCATTAAACAAATACCATAATAGTGGTTTTTCCCATACAGCTCTGCATGTCCCTGAAATCTGGAAAAATTGTCTCTTTACCATAGAAATCCTTTCATTGATTCCATTTTCAGGAAAAGAAATGGACATTTTTTTGCTGAGCACTTTTATCCTATTTTTCCGCAAAAAGTCAAAATTAGCTACATATTGGTTATTTTCCCTGTCCTCTCCAGGGAAATCCACAAACCCTGGGTACCTTTTGAATCCCCATGATTTTGGGGAAAAATGGCACACACTTGGTATGCATAGCTTATTTGGAAAAAAAGTTAATGAGGCCTAAGTGTGAACTACACCAGAATGCCAAAAAGGGCTCAGCAGTGGGGTGAAAAAGCCTCAACGGTTAAGAGGTTAATAATTCAGTCGCATTTCAGTTTATGAAATTGGCTGAGAAACTTTGCTGGTTTACTTCCTACCTTTACTGTTGATTGTACTGCTTGAATCGTTTTTCTACCATTACTCTATAAAAAGTTCTGCTGCTTGGCAACATTGATACTACAGTGGTGTAAGCCTTTTACCCCAAGTACTAATTCGGTTTACTACTGTTGTCCGGGTGATACGAGCCAGTTCTTGATGCAGCTTTTAGTGCAGTGGTTGCTCTGCATTTCCTGCCATTTTCCTGCAGGCAGTTGCCTGGCTGAGGAGAAACTTGGCATTTTCAGTAGGATAATTTATGAACATGGCAGAGTATTTAAAAATACAGGTAGCTAGCACAAGTTTCATAAGCCCATTTTAAAAAACTCATCCCTGAAAGATGCTGCTAGGCTTGCTGTAGGCGCTTTTTCTTTTATTTATTTATTTATTTATATGCTTGTATAGCACAGGAATTCGACCCCCGAAGGGGTATCTCCGCGCTTGTGTTCATACCAGAGGCCATAAATAAGTAGAGGCTGTTGAAAACAGGATCAATTCAATGATTATATTGTCAAAACAGAAGAGTCTTTGGAGATTTCCTAAAGGCTCCAAGATTGGAGTCTTGCCTGAGAGAGAGGGGTAAAGTATTCCAGATGGTGGGACCCCTGTAAGAGAGAGCTCGACCGCCCTGTCTTTCCCTTTTAATCCGTGGCACCTGAAGCAATGACTGATTCTTAGATCGTAAGGATCGACATGGCTCATATGGTTTATATATTTCTGACAGGTATTTCGTCTTTCAAACGGGATCATAAAGGTAAAGGTACCACATAAGATCAGCTATAACACCATTATACCATAAGTTATGTCTACGCCGTGGAGATGCTCTCACTGCTGCATACCCGAAAAAAAAGTTTCAACTCCTCTCCAGGTGTGCCAGTAGAGGACCAACCATGACCAGAATTCCCATGAGTCAACTGACAAAGCAGCCCAACAGACTTCAGTTAAAGCTAGGCTGTGTAGTAGGTACCAGGCTCAGAAAAAAGAATCAGAGCAAGTAAAGCATTACTTTATTCAGCATTTCCATCCTAGCAAGAACATCTATCAAGCTTGGTTCAACCAGCATTGATAACCCACAAAGGCATCTGACAAGAAAGGGAAAAAACGTACAACAAAGAAGGAAGGATGAACCGCCTGCCCCTCTGGCATCTAGAACCACATGAGCTGAGAACTGTCATATGTCCCCAAGCAAAGGACCCAAATGAGGATCAGGAGATTGGACCAAAAGGGGTAGCCAACTCAACAAAAAACCAAGCAAAGGACACACCCTGGGATGTGACAGGGGCATCACAGAACGAGCAACACCTAGCCACTAGCATTGGGCAAAATCAGCAGGGGGATGCGACCCAGGTTCAGAACCCAAACAATAAAACCATGACAGGAAAAAATGGGTTACAACACTCATCAACGTTTAAGGGATGAGGGTCCACCAGCCACACACAAACAGGTAAAGCTCAGTCCAGCCCCCGATCCCTGTCACTAGCATATGGGGCAGGTCCACACTAAAACCCTAGATTTCGGGGGCGGATATCTGCTTTCCGTCCAGTAGAGAACCACGATTACTATCAGGATGAACACTGGAACAAGCAAAGCGCATCTCTCAGCAAGCCCATTGGGTGCACTCTGGCAGCCAATTCTAGGTCTGATGCCCAGCAGATCTGAGAAAGCCAATGAAAGCAGGACAAAGTCCAGTAAAAAGTACCACATTTTTCCAAAAGAGGGAAGTAGGGATTTCCGTCCAGAGCCAAGTTGCACAGGGTCACTACCTTTCACAGGAGAGAGACAAAACAGTAGCATTCGGGGCAGGGATGATTCTATAAAGGCACACCTTGAGGGGGAGGCTTTAACCTTGTTTCTGTAAGTTAGGCAGCAATGTCCCCAGGATGTGGACACACCTCATGATGTAAGGAACTGTGAAGGCAGTGATGTGGAGGGCCTGACAAAGATATGCTGTACAAATTTTGAGTTCTCTATTATGTGTTCCTCAAATGATTTTGAAGATACGACGTGTACAACGCTTGGAAAAAAATCTCAACTGATAATTGATCAGCCATTAAAGCTGCCATCATGGAAGGTTGATGGACGAGCCATTCATTCTGAAAGAACGGGCCTTCTGCTTTACTGATATGTGATATATAGTGAATCACTTTATTTTATACAGGATATTTATAGCGCTGAACCCTCCATTTTTTTTACCTTCTTTCTGTCACTTATAGTGCAAAAATCCACTTTAACAGCCTGATTCATTAAAGGTAATTGCGCTCGCAAAGGGCCAGATTCTGAGAATCTGGCCCTTTGCGAGTGCAATTTTTGCATTTGGGATCCATCATCCCAAATGCAAAACTCGGTAATAGCGAATTCGCAAAATTTGCGAGGTATTACATTTAAGGAATCTCTATTTGAGATTCCTTAAATGCAATTCATCATCCATTTTCAAATTGCAAAATCGCAATTTCGGGCCGATATTTACAGCGAGGTCAAACCTCGTGGTAAATAGCGAAAACTCAGAAAAATTATTTTAAAAACATTTTTCTGAGTTGCATGTTGCACACACACATGTCCTTTGGACATGTGTGTGCGCAACACCTGTTTAAATTAGCATTTAAGGGGTGCTACAGGGTCTCCTCTGGACACCCCTGACACCCTTTAAATCGCTATCTTATTTGCGATTAGCTAATTGCTAATCGCAAATAAGGAATACTCCCCATTCATTCCTATGGGCCTTTTGGCCCATAGGAATGAATGGGGAGTTATTTCTTATTTGCGATTAGCAATTTGCTAATCGCAAATAAGGAATCTGTAGTAATCGCGAAAAATATTGCTATTCCTACATGAATCCCGTTTTGCGAGTCTGGAATAGCGATTCCTTATGATTCGCTATTTCAGACTCGCAAAACGGGATTCATGTAGGAATAGCAATATTTTTTGCGATTCCTACAGATTCCTTATTTGCGATTAGCAAATTGCTAATCGCAAATAAGGAATAACTCCCCATTCATTCCTATGGGCCAAAAGGCCCATAGGAATGAATAGGGGAGGATTCCTTATTTGCGATTAGCAATTAGCTAATCGCAAATAAGATAGCGATTTAACGGGTGCCAGGGGTGTCCAGAGGAGACCCTGTAGCACCCCTTAAATGCTAATTTAAACAGGTGTTGCGAACACACATGTCCAAAGGACATGTGTGTGTGCAACATGCAACTCAGAAAAATGCTTTTAAAAGAATTTTTCTGAGTTTTCGCTATTTACCACGAGGTTTGACCTCAGGGTAAATAGCGGCCCGAAATTGCGATTTTGCAATTTGAAAATGGATGATGAATTGCATTTAACCCCTTCGACGCTGATGACGAGCTGGGCTCGTCATGGCGTAGCCTCCTCGCACGCTGATGACGAGCCCAGCTCGTCACGTAAATTGCGTTTTTTTAAAACCCAGCGTGCGAGCAGAATAATGCTAGCGCGCATGCGGTTAAGGAATCTCAAATAGAGATTCCTTAAATGTAATTCCTCGCAAATTTGCGAATTCGCTATTACCGAGTTTTGCATTTGGGATGATGAATCCCAAATGCAAAAATTGCACTCGCAAAGGGCCAGATTCTCAGAATCTGGCCCTTTGCGAGCGCAATTACCTTTAATGAATCAGGCTGTAAGTGTTTTTTCAACCGAGTGTCCCGTTTCCTTACTTCCTTATGCATCTCACTGTGTGCAATTTAGTCTGTGATGTGTGCTTATCACACGACTTTTTAATATGCATACAGGCCCCTGCTCCTGGCGAATGTCATAAATCACAGCAGAAAACCCAAAGCAATGTTAAAATACGAGGCATAATCAGGGCATGTATAAATAGCTCAGGAAGGCAGGTGCACGGAGCAGAATCCCAAAGGGAATACATGTGTTGTTAAATGTCTTTGAAAAAGGGGAGGGATTTTAGGATGCAGATTGAGGGTGGCATGATGCTGTGAAGGTGCAAGCTCATCTCGGAGAAAGAACAAGCTCCATAAGTGGCCATTGTGACCCAGATGGAACCAGCACCCTTCCTATCATTGGTTAGAACTCTCTGATTATTGATAACTGCAAATGAAGGAGAGGCAGTTTTTGGATTATCTCTGACGATCATGGCTGTACCTTGTGAACGATTCTTCCTGGTTCAGCAAGTATCGCAGCACATTGATTAATATTATTTCACGCAAAATGCAATTATGCAAATAAATACAGCCAAGTGGCATGTTATTGAGACACTTGCACATTGACATATTTATTGCTACAGTGCAAAGCTCAAATTGAAGTTTTTTACCACGTGCAGAAAAATTGACATCAGAAATACAATGTTTATAGCCTCATAGATTCATTGTAACAATTAATTTGCACATGGAAACAATTGTCCTAACAGTCAGGCGGACCCTCAGTGTGATTTTATGTACTACAAAAAGTTAACCGGTTGAATCCTGATTTTAGTTATAAATATTCTATGAACAAAATTGTACATGAGAAATACCATGGCATAAACCATAAATGCAGATGTGCAGAATATGATATGCTATTTAATAGCGTTTTTGGTGGAGGGAAGGGGCCTTTAATCAAGAGAGGCAAAGACTCGAATGGGTTTATGATGCTCATCCCCGACTCAAGAACAGTATTAAAAAGCATGTTACACTCATTCATGAAGGTTTGCTTCACCAACCTTTGGCCCTACCATGTCTTCCTATTTGCTTGGGTATTCCTAAAAATGAAGTCCATGTAGTCCTACTTTTATGGTGATGGAATCACAAGTATATACCTAAGGACGAAACAATCAATCAATCAATCAAAGACATTTATAGAGCGCACTACTTACCCGTAGGGTCTCAAGGCGCTTGGGGGGGGGGGGGTGCCGTTACTGCTCGAACAGCCAGGTCTTGAGCTTCTTCCTGAAGGAGAGGTGGTCTTGGGTCAGGCGCAGGTCGGTCGGGAGGGAGTTCCAGGTCTTGGCGTCAATAACCTGTGAGCAAGGATTGGTGAGTTCTGAAACGAGTTGGGCTTTTTTTTGCTGCGTTGAAAAACAAACACACGCAGAAGGAATTGAACTGCAGCTTTTCTTTTCTTGTATGAGATCAATGTAATGGAGGCAGGGATTATTGGTGATTGATATATATATATATATATATATATATATATATATATATATATATATATATATATATATATATATATATATATATATATATATATATATATATATATATATTCACTGAAAAAACCATAGGTTATAGACCATATATAGTTAGGAATTCGCATTTACAAAACCTTATTTTACTCACACAAAACCATTGAAATTCCATATATAGTTAGTTGCACTAACTATATATCGCGCACCCGCAATCCACTGCTGATGATGTCACATATTACATCATTCATGACATGGTCAGTGACATCACTGATGACATCACTGATGACATCTCAAATGACATCACTGATGACATCTCAAATGACATCACTGAACTCATCTCATTTGACATTACTGATCACATCACTGATGATATCATTCATGTGATAATACGATGAACCTCTTCAGACTCTAATATAACCTTAGATACAATCAGTGTAAACAGACACTCACAGACTGTCACTCATCCATGGAGTTACTCACACACCTAGTCAGTCATGCAAAGAATCAATCACACCTCCATTTCCTCAACTATACAGTTATACAAACTTTACTTATTCAAACATATACTAACACATATTTACTCTCTTATACAATCCCTGATACAAGTTCACAATGATCCATACAGCCACTCACACATTCACTGGCTCTTATGCACAGTTATTTATATATGTCAACTCTCACATGTACTGTGTTTTACATATGTATTTACTTTGACATGTAGCACTGAGATATCTATTCACTCATTCACTCACCAATACACTCATGCACACAGTCAACCGCCCATACAGCTGTTTCCACATGCACTTTTGAAACCATACATCTAGTGAATCAACTGCTCACACATCTATGCACAGAGTCATACACCTCCCAGCCACCCACACACACACTCAGTCTCCCATACAAATACTTGGGCAACCAATCAATAACCCATATAGTTACTCATATAGCTACTTATCAACACATGCAACAGTTTACAGAACAACAGACATAATGATGCACAAATTAAGACAGTTTAGTCACTAACCCATGCACTCAGTGAGACACATTTAATCACTCACTCATACAGTCAGTCATGCACCTACTAAATCCTTCATCCAGACACTTATACATCCACTCATTCTTCAATATGTAAGACATATTTTAACTTTACAGAAACATACAGTCACTGGATGTTGTCATCAGTGATGTCATCAGTGATGTCATTTGAGATGTCATCAGTGATGTCATCAGTGATGTCACTGACCATGTCATGAATGATGTAATATGTGACATCATCAGCAGTGGATTGCGGGTGCACGATATATAGTTAGGGCAACTAACTATATATGGAATTTCAATGGTTTTGTGTGAGTAAAATAAGGTTTTGTAAATGCGAATTCCTAACTATATATGGTCTATAACCTATGGTTTTTTCAGTGAATTTTCAAGGTTTTGTAAATGCTAATTCCTAACTATATATGGTCTATAACCTATGGTTTTTTCAGTGAATTTTCAAGGTTTTGTAAATGCTAATTCCTAACTATATATGGTCTATAGCCTATGTTTTTTTCAGTGAATATATATATATATATACATACATATATAAACATACATCATCTGTATATCTATATAAATACAAACATAAATGCATGCATACATATACTTATATGCATACAGATGCATGTTATTTACATGAAAGTTGAAAAAACACTAATAAAAGCAAAGCGAAAATGCCACCTCATTACAAACAGAATGGCTTTAACTTAAACGAGGGCGAGATCTATTGCATTTTCAATGATTGTTTACTTTGGTTCCATCAAGAAGGCATTCAGATGTGTCACACATTTGCCATAAATTCTGAATGTTAGCACTCTAGTTGCACATTAGATCACTGTAGTAAAGCTACTGCTCACCAGGGACGTCTGCTGCTGGTATTCAAAGTGCATGTTTCAGTCTGCATGTCAGAATTTTTTTAATGAAATAGAAGAGGATTTGAGAAGTCACTCAAAAAGATCCCTAATTCTGAAGCACTAATCATACTTTCTATGGCAAAATTAACCCCCTCATGTTGTTCCTTTTTAAATTGAGTGTTTTCAGACTTACCACTTCATTCCAATCAAGATGGCTTCTGGTGTGCCATACCTTTGTAATAAGTAGGACTGTTAGCGCTCTAGTTGTTCTTTAGAACACTCTGGGACATTCTGTCATTGGGCTATACTTGGGCTACATCTGGGTGATATTTGGGCTAGATTTGGGCTCTTTTGTCTCTGGTGGCCATTTTGGGAGACTGCATGTCAGAATTTTTTAATGAAATAGAAGAGGATTTGAAAAGTCACTCAAAATGTGCCCTAATTTTTCTTTCTGCAGCACTAATAATACCTTCTATTGCATAATATACCCCCTCATTTTGTTCCTTTTTAAATTAAATGTTTTAAGAGTTACCACTTTATTCCCATCACGATGGCTCCAGGTGTGCTATACCTTTGTAATAAGTAGGACTGTTAGCGCTCTAGTTGTTCTTTAGAACACTCTGGGACATTCTGTCATTGGGCTATACTTGGGCTACATCTGGGTGATATTTGGGCTACATTTGGGCTCTTTTGTCTCTGGTGGCCATTTTGGGAGACTGCATGTCAGAATGTTTTAATGAAATAGAAAAGGATTTGAGAAGTCACTCAAAATGTGCCCTAATTTTTCATTCTGCAGCACTAATCATACTTTCTATGGCAAAATATACCCCCTCATGTTGTTTCTTTTTAAATTAAATGTTTTAAGAGTTACCACTTTATTCCAATCAAGATGGCTTCAGGTGTGCCATACCTTTGTAATAAGTAGGACTGTTAGCGCTCTAGTTGTTCTTTAGAACACTCTGGGACATTCTGTCATTGGGCTATACTTGGGCTACATCTGGGTGATATTTGGGCTACATTTGGGCTCTTTTGTCTCTGGTGGCCATTTTGGGAGACTGCATGTCAGAATGTTTTAATGAAATAGAAAAGGATTTGAGAAGTCACTCAAAATGTGCCCTAATTTTTCATTCTGCAGCACTAATCATACTTTCTATGGCAAAATATACCCCCTCATGTTGTTTCTTTTTAAATTAAATGTTTTAAGAGTTACCACTTTATTCCAATCAAGATGGCTTCAAGTGTGCCATACCTTTGTAATAAGTAGGACTGTTAGCGCTCTAGTTGTTCTTTAGAACACTCTAGGAGGCTGCAGTAGAACACAAAGGAATCAACTGACAGTCTCTGTCCTTGTTGGATGTACATGTTTTACTGAGAATGTCAGACTTCATTTTCACATGACTGAGAAAGATAATGTGAATTTAAAGAAAATATGCTTTCCGTTTAGTTTATAGATCCCCTTCCAAACCACTGTGGGAAAATCATGAGATATTAGTTTTCTTTCAAACAATATTCATGATATCACAGCAGAAGGTTTTTTCACATGGTAAAATCACCTTAGAACCCACCACAATTCCTAAAACGAGTATGGTACCATCAACAAATGATTTATAATGTAACTAAAGTCCTAAAACCCTCTATTAACTACAATGCTTTTTAATGAGGTGCTATCATGTATATTGGTCCCAAGATGGCTGCCAACACTTCTTGGATGAAGTGCTGACAGCCAATCATGTCAGATGTGTGGTTAGGCTCCGCCCAGATATATATCTTTTTTTTAACCTAAATTACTCAAAATCCACTGGAGCACATATCTTGAGACCTAGCAAAGGCACATCGGGCTAACAGTCCCTACAATTTTGCCAAGTTTCGTGCAAATCCATTCAGCCGTTCGAGCTAAAAGTGAGGCCAACCGCCCTATGGAAATTAACATGGGAAAAATGTGTTTTGGGACCCCCCTTTTTTCTCAGCCCCCCCTTGATGAAACCCCCCCCCAAATTGTCAGGGGCTGCTCAGAAACAAAATGTTCCATTTTCCTGAAAATTGCAGCCAATTCCGTCCACAAACGCCAAAGTTATTAGACATAGAATTTTCAAAAATCCCATAGAGAAAAAATCCTAACTATATATACCTACTGGCGACCGCCAGTAGGTAATATATATATATATATATATATATACACTCCAACGTCAGCTCACTACGAACAGACTGCTCGGACGCCTTTCTTGTGCATTTCAATAAAGATTTATTGGCAATAACAACGCGTTTTGGCGATTAAGCCTTGATCAAGGCTTAATCGCCGAAACGTCGCTTCCATTTGGGAAGTTTCAGGGTGATGAATTAATTGTAGGCCAAGAAAAAGGAGAGGTCCAATAACACGTTCCCCCCATGTAATTTGTCATAGGGATTTGGGACACGAAAACAGCCTGAACTGCTGAAAGGTATGACACCAAACTTGGCAGAAAGGTAGATCTTGGTGCACAAAGCAACCTTTTTGTAATTTGCTGTAAATCTGTTCAATAGTTTTGGAGTCAGAGTCCCAAGAAAATAAGCCAAAAAAAGAAGGGGGTAGGGTAGATATGCCCTGACCCCCTAGGCATGGTGATAGGGACCCTTCCAGAGCCCAAAATTTTTTTTTCAATTTTGCTGCGATTTTGTGGGGATCCGCTAATCTGTGGCAAAACTGGTAAAAAAAAGCGCTGGCTCCTTTGTGATAATAAGGGGGGGAGGGGGCAAGCATGGCACTCCTTCCCAGGCCAATCTTGGCCCCCGGTAGCGCCACCCCTGGGCCCGCCATTAGCTAATAGAGGGAAGAGGGCCACTCTGCATCCCTCCCAGGCTGATTTCAGCCCCGGGGAATGCTACACTGGGGCCTGGCTGTTTGATAGAAAGGGGGCACACAACCCCCCCTCCCTGGACCCATTTCTGCCTGAGGTACTCATGCCCCGGGGCACGGCCCTGAATTTGAAAGGGAGACGGCACGTTCCTGGAACCATTAATAGCCCTAGAGACCCACCCCCAGGTCCAAACTTACCAGTGCCCCAGGATGCCCACCGCCAGGACATAATGGTTTCCCTGCCTGCACCAGTGAGGGCACTGAAACTTCTGTACGCTCTCGCAAAAGAGAGAAGAAACAGTAAGTCCGCTCCCAGCGGGAGGGAGCAGGAAAAGTGCTCCCACCTGTTGGGGGCAGACTTTAATCTGTGTTCCTGCCCGCTGTCAAGCAGGCAGGAAAACATATGAAAAAATTGCTCCTGCATGCAGGGAGCTACATTTGTTGCTGCTCCCTGCATGCAGGAGTAATGCTGACTCCCACTGGAGGTGATGAGCTGGATGTGGTCATGGGGGCTTTGGGGCTCCCCCAGTGACCGCTTTGTAATCTTGTCATCTTCTCTATATGAGGATTCATGTTGTCACAGTTTTCTGGTAGAAGACACTTGATGAATGATCATATTGGTGAAATTAAATGCACAAATGGTCACTGGAGACAATTCCCTGTTTCCCATTACGCAACTGTAGAATATGCACGAACTATTTACCCAACAAGGTACAACCAACTAATTAACCAGTATAAATTACCCTAGTTGGGTAGACATTTTGTGTAAACCTGTGGACTCTTGTTGGATAAACAGGCAGGTGAGGTTCCTTTCTGGCCCAGTAACCACAACAGCTTCTGATACAACCACACATCTGCTCCTCAGACACTCATAAAGACACTCACACGCCAATTTACAGACCCATACAGCCACTCACATACTCACTTACAGACCCATACAACCACTCAAACACCCACTCACAAAACTATGCTGCTACTAACAAACCCACTCACATGCTAACACAGCTACTCACTCACCAACTCACAGATCCATATGGTTACTCACACACGAATCACTGAAAGAATATCGAAGGAGAAAATATCAACCTACACAAAAATCGTCGCTGGAATATTGAAGGCAAGATTATCGACATCCTATCTACAACATGGTAAGTACAAAAATATCACAAAAAATATTGATGTTAAAAATATAGTAATTAAAAATATCGTTTTTTTTTGTAATCAATAAATGTGTAAAATAAAGTAAATAATACTTATAAACCAAATAAACATAGTTAAAAATATTTAATAATGTTTAAAATTAATAAATATTACATATACAATATTATAACATTAATTAAACATATACATAAAATATATACGATATACTTACTTAATAATAAGAGTGAATAATTATTTTAATAACTCATAAATTATTAAAGCATATAAATTGCAAATACATCTAAACATAAAACAATAACATAAATAAAAAGTAAATAATTATATTTAATACAGTAAAAAATTAAATATAATTTCAATATTTTTAAAATTATTATTATTCTACATTATCAAAATTAATCATAAAAATATTAAATAGCTAAATAAATAAAATTACTATTCAAAGTCCAAAAAAACGACGGTAATAATAACATTGGGTGCTACAGTAAGGAAAGCGTTGGATAGCGTAGGGATAAAAATTACTATTCCAACTCCAGAGGGGGAAACAGTAGGGAAAGCGTTGGATAGCGTAGGGGTAAAAATTACTATTCTAACTCCAGAGGGTGCAACATTAGGGAAAGAGTTGGATAGTGTAGGGGTAAAAATTATTATTCCAACTCCAGAGTGTGTAACAGTAGGGAAAGCGTTGGATAGCGTAGGGGTCAAAATTACTATTCCAACTCCAGAGGGTGCAACAGTAGGGAAAGCGTTGGATAGCATAGTGGTAAAAATTACTATTCCAACTCCAGAGGGTGCAACAGTAGGAAAAGCGTTGGATAGTGTAGGGGTAAAAATTACTATTCCAACTCCAGAGGGTGTAACAGTAGGGAAAGCGTTGGATAGCATAGGGGTAAAAATTACTATTCCAACTCCAGGGGTTGCAACAGCAGGGAAAGCGTTGGATAGCATAGTGGTAAAAATTACTATTCCAACTCCAGAGGGTGTAACAGTAGGGAAAGCATTGGATAGTGTAGGGGTAAAAATTACTATTCCAACTCCAGAGGGTGTAACAGTAGGGAAAGCATTGGATAGCGTAGGGGTAAAAATTACTATTCGAACTCCAAAGAGTGCTACAGTAGGGAAAGCGTTGGCTAGCGTAGAGGTAAAAATTACTATTCCAACTCCAGAGGGTGCAACAGTAGGGAAAGAGTTGGATAGCGTAGGGGTAAAAATTACTATTCCAACACCAGAGGGTGCAACTGTAGGGAAAGCGTTGGATAGCGTAGAGGTAAAAATACTATTCCAACTCCAGAGGGGGCAACAGTAGGGAAAGCGTTGTAAAGCGTAGGGGTAAAAATTACTATTCCAACTCCAGAGGGTGTAACAGTAGGGAAAGCATTGTATATCGTAGGGGTAAAAATTACTATCCTAACTCCAGAGGGTGCAACAGTAGGGAAAGCGTTGGATAGCGTAGGGGTAAAAATTACTATTCCAACTCCTGAGGGTGCTACAGTAGGGAAAGCATTGGATGGCGTACGGGTAAAAATTACTATTCCAACTCCAAGGAGTGAAACAGTAAGAAAAATGTTGGATAGCGTAGAATTTAAATATAACATACTTATACATAATTTTCATATTTAAAATAATAAATAATATTTTTTTAATAAATCTACATCATTTACAAACAATTACTAATTATTAAAAGCAATTACAATTGGATAATTCATTAACAATAAATTACCAATAAATATTATTTAATAAATATTAGTCACCAAATAATAAATAGTAAACAATAAAATATTTTTCGTTAAAAAAATATTAATTATTTAAAATTAATTCACAATTAAAATGTATTAAACAGTAAATATATTTTCCATAACAATTAATACTTTTTATGAACCATTGATTACCAATTAATTAAAAATAATTTCCAAGTAATAAAAAACAATTACCAATTAAAAATATTAATTGCCAATAAATACAATTATTTATCAATAAAAAAATTAATTACCAATTAAACAACTTAATTACCAATAAAACATTAATTGCCAATTAAAAAAATTAACAATTAAAAACATTAATTACCCATTAAAAACATTATTTATCAAATAAAATAATGAATTGACAATTAATAATTAATTATAAATAACATAATTATCCATACCAATAAGTGAATATAAATCATTAATTAATTACAATTTAATTACTTCCAACCCAATTACCCTATAAACCCGCTACAGAAATAAAAACTAAAATTAATTAAAATTAATTTATAATTCCTAAAAATGAATAATGAATTTAGTATATTTAAATTACTTCCCACCCTATTCCCCTATAAACCCACAACCCGCTCCGGTACTAAAACATAAAATGTACTTAAAAATAAGATTATTAATATATAAAAATAGTACACATATAATTTAAAACAATTAAAATACTTACCAAAAACATATTACACATACATAATAAAATACATAACAATAATACAAATATCAATATTAGTAACATCGAAATTAGTTACATCGATATATATGCTATCGATATTAATAACTTCTATATTACTTACATCGTTATAAAAAAAAATTATATTACTTACCTTAGGGTCGATATTCTGTTCAACGATATCCTTGACCTCGATATTCTACACCTTCGATATTTCCAACTTTATAGTTTTTGTAGGTCGATATATTTAACTCGATATTTAGACTGTGCGTCCTCACACACCCGCTAACTGACCCACAAACAACTTACACACCTACTCACTAACCCTTAAAACTACTCACATACTCAGACACCCATACAGGCACACATCTTCTTACAGACCCATACAGCCACTCGCACATCTAGTCCCTGACCCATACAGCTACTCACACACCCACTCACAGACCCATACAGCCGTTCACACATCTAATCATAGACCCATACAGCTACTCACTCACCCAATCAACAAACCATAAAACCACTCACAAACCCACAAAAACATTCATATACTCATTCACTGACTCATACAGCTACTCACACACCCACTCACAGACTCATACAGCCACTCACACACCCACTCACAGAACCATACAGCCACTCACAAACTGGCTCACATGCTAACACAGTTACTCACACACAAACTTACAGATCCATACGGTTACTCACACACCCACTCACAAACCATCAAAACTACTCACACGCCCACTCATACACCCACACAGCCACTCACACACACACTTCCAGAGCAATACAGCCAATCATACACCCAGTCACTGACCCATACAGCTACTCACACACATATTCAAAGACCCCTACAGCCACTCACAGACCCATACAGCCACTCACACACCTACTCACATGCCTGTACAGCTACTCACACACCCAATTATTGACCCATACAGCCACTCACACATCAAACTACTCACAGACCCATAGAGCCACTCACACACCCATTCAAAGACACATGCAGACACTCACACTCCCACTCTCAAAGGTTACAGGTTACAATTAGGTAATACAATAAAAACCCTTAGAAATTCACACAAAAAGACAAATGTTACAGGGACGCTATAATTAGGAAATAATATAAAAAACAGTAGATATTCACTGGAAAAAGAACAACGATTACATGGCTATAGTTAGTAATTAGCATTAAAAAAACTTAAAAAGTCACTTAAAAAAACAAAGGTTAAATGGATTTTATAATTAATATTAGACTTACACACACAAAACCACAGAAATTCAGCAGTTATTGTTAACTTCAGCTAACTATAACTTACACCCCAGTAATGCACTGCTTATGACCTCACATATTACATCACTCAAGACATAGTCAGTGACACCACTGATGACATCACTGACGGTATTACTGATGACATCATCCAGCAGAGTAAACTTCAATATACTTCATAAAATACCATTTTGATTCTTTAAAAGTGAGATGACACAGATGAGAGACATACAGCACAGAGCTCACTGTAACCTCATCAACTTACAAATTCACTTATCACCTAAGAGACAGTTCTCAGTGGATATTCCTGTCTCTTCTGAACCCGTACTCTAAAGACTAATGAACAAAGTAATGTGACTAACCTTGTAAGCTAGTCTATTGAAAACTACAACAACACCCTTTGTGAACTTAAAGAAGTTTAACTGCAAATGTCAGATTTACACAAACCACTACAACATACAAGCAGCAGAGAGGTCTTAGCAGTCAGGTCACTGTTCCACAACCCACTAGTCAAATGATTCTTCATCCTGGACAAAGGTGTGAACATTGAGGTGAGTCTGTTGCAAATGTCTATTACACTGAGGCATACCCATGGAGAAATGTCTTAGTGAACAAAGGATTTTTTTGCATTCTACTACTACAGTCATTCATCACAAGGAGAAAGGTCAAAGGAAACTGGCCAGTATGTCATAAAACACAACTATAATCAGCCTTCACTGTGAAGGGAAGTCTCAATGAACAGCTTAGGCTGTGGAAAAACACTACCGTACACATACATCAGTAGGGGACATGTGTCAGTGTAAAGGTTAGGTTACTGATAAATAGTAAACCCGCTTTAGAAATGAGATTAGAGATCAGATGACATATGTTAGAAATAGTATCACTAATTGGTGGTACAGAAAGAATTCTAATTAAACTTTTCCAGTAGCTCAGTATATATCTTATCTTTACATTTCAAAAACATTTATTAAACACTTAAACTATCATATTACATCACTCATGACATGGACAGTGACATCACTGATGATATCATCTTGTGACTGTGTTTCATAAATGTTTCTGAGACTTAAAGATATATACTAAGTTACAGCGTAATTTAAATGACTATTCTTTCTGTACTAGTAATTAGTCATACTATTTCTAACATATCTAATCTGAGTGGCTGGGTGACTATATGTAATAGTGTGTGAGTGGATGTCTGAGTGGCTATATGGGTGTGTAAGTGGGTGTGTGAGTTGCTGCATGGATGTGTTAGCGGTTATGTGAATAGCTGTATGGGTGAGTGAGTCACTGCATAGGTGTATAAGTGGGTGTGCGTGAGTGGTTGTATGGATGACTGAGTGGCTGTGTAAGTGGCTTTATGAGTGAGGAAACGGGTATGTGAGTGGTTATATGATTGAGTGAGTAGCTGTTTATTGTGTGTATAAGTAAATGAGTGTGAGTGAGTGGCTGTATAGGAGACTGAATGTCTGTGAGTGATTGTAAGAATGAGTGAGTGTACGTGTGTGGTTGTATGGATGTAGGAACGGGTATCTAAGTGGTTCTGTAGGTGTGTGAGTGGTTATATGGCTGAGTATGAGGCTGTGTCAGTGGCTGTATGGGTAAGTGAGTGGGTGTGTGACTAGCTGTATTCGTGAGTGACTGGTAGTGTGAGTGGCTATTTGGGTGAGTGTGTGGGTCTGTGAGTACCTGCATGGGTAAGTGAGTGGCTGGGCGAGATTCTGTATGGGTAATTGAGTGGGTGTGTAACTAGCTGTAAGTGTGTATGAGTGGCTGTGTAAGTGTCTGTATGTCTGTCTGACTAGATGAGTGAGTTGCTGTATTGGTGAGTGAGTGGCAGTGTGAATTTCTGTATCGGCGATTGAGCGGGTGTGTAAGTGGCAGTTTGAGTGAGTGGATGTGTGAGTGCCTCCATGGATGAGTAGTTATGTGTGCACTGGTATGGGTTTGTGAATTGGCATATGATGGGTTGTGTGGGAGAGGGTGTATGAGAGGTTCCATGGGGGTTTGAGGGGGTGTGTTAGTGGTTCTGTGAATGATGTAATCAGTGATGTCAAATGAGATGTTATCAGTGATGCCATCAGTGATGTCACTGACGCTGTCATGATGCGATGTAATATGTGAGGTCATACGCAGTGAATTGTAGGGCATACGTTGTACTTAGCTCAGGTAACTATACCTGCGGATTTTCACTGGTTTTCTATTAGTGAAATCTAAGCCTAACTATAACTTCCCTGTACCCTCTGTCTTTTTCGGTGAATTTCTAATGTCTTTTAAAATTCTATGTCCTAACTATAACATCCTTGTAACCTTTGTTTTTTCAGTGAATATATATGGTTTCTAAAATTCTATTTTCTAACAATAACTTCCCCATTACCTTTGTTTATTTAGATGAATTTGATTTCCTAAGTGTAACCTCTAACAGTGAGTGTGTGAGTGAGTGCATGTGCGTGTAGAGGTTGTGTGAGTGATTGTGTGAGTGTCTCAATGGGTGTGTGAGTGTCTGAGTGGACCTGGTAGTCATTGCAAAGGTGTCTCAATAGGTGAGTGGGTGCATGAGTGTTTGAGTGGGTGCATGAATATCTGAGTGAGTGCCTGAGTGGGTCTGTGAGTGGGTGTGAGAGTGTCTAAGTGGGTTTACTAGTACCTCCATTTGTGTAAGAGTCAATTTGTGAGTAAGTGCATGAGTGTCTGAGTGGGTCTGTGAGTGGGTGTGTGAGTCTCAGAGTAGGGGCATGAGTGTCTGAGTGAGTGTCTTAGTGGGTCTGTGAGTAGGTGTAAGCGTGTCAGAGTGGGTTTGCAAGTGCCTTCATGAGTGTAATGGTCAGTTTGTGAGTAAGTGCATATGTGTTGGAGTAGGACTGTGAGTGGGTATGTATCTCTGAGTTGGTCTGTGAGTGGATGCATGAGAGTCTGAGTGGGTGTCTGAGTGGGTGTGTGAGTCTGTCTGAGAGCAACTTTCAGAGTTTTTGAGTCTGGTTGGTACTGTCTCTTTAAGTGTGTGAGTGTGAGTGGGTATGTGAGTGTGAGGGGGTCTGTGAGTAAGTACATGAGTATCTGAGTGGGTCTGTGAGTAAGTGCATGAGTCTCTGAATGGGTTTGTGAGTAAGTGCATGAGTCTCTGCATGGGTCTGTGAGTGAAGGCACAAGTCTCTGTGTGGGTCTTTGAGTGGGTGTGTGAGTGTCTCAGTGGGTCTGTGAGTGGGTTCATGAGTCTCTGAGTGGGTCTGTAAGGGAGTTCATGCATTTCTCAGTGGGTCTGTGAGTGAGTGCATGAGTCTCTAAGTGAGTCTGCAAGTGGGTCTGTGAGTCTGTGAGTGGGTATGTGAGTGTGAGGGGGTCTGTGAGTAAATACATGAGTCTCTGAGTGGGTCTGTGAGTAACTGCACAAGTCTCTGAATAGGTTTGTGAGTCAGAGCATGAGTCTCTGAGTGGGTCATTGAGTGGGTTTATGAGTCTTTGAGTGGGTCTGTGAGTAAGTGCATGAGCCTCTGAGTGGGCTTGTGAGTGGGCGTGTGAGTGTCTCAGTGGCTCTGTGAGTGGGTTTATGAATCTCTGAGTGGGGCTGTAAGTAAGTTCATGAGTTTCTCAGTGGCTCTGTGAGTGAATGCATGAGTCTCTAAGTTCTGGAAAAATTTATTGATGTCGAGCTTATGAAACATATTGAATCTCAAGATGTCCTTGACAGCTCCCAGACCAGTTTGCGGGCAGGTCATAGCACAGCATCTGCCTTGGTAGCAGCCTCTGATTGTAGCCGCATGCAGGTTGACCAAGGCGGATCTGCGGTGTTGATTCTGCTCGACCTGTCAGCGGCGTTCAATACCATCTCCCCAGTTTGCATGCTTCAGCGACTGCGGTAAGCAGGAGTCACCGGGAGGGCACTGCAGCTTCTTCACTCATTTATAAACAGCATAACCAATATCGTCAGTTGTGGCGGTTTCAAAGCCAAGGCCTTTGGCCTTCCGTGTGAGGTCCCCCAGGGCTCTTCGCTCAGGCCCACTCTTTGTAATCTTTACTTGACCCCCCTGGCTAGATTGGTAAAATCATTCGGTGTTCAGGGGCTCTCATATGCGGATGACACCCAAATAATATTTCTATCTCTAATGATTTGCAATTGGTTGCCCAAAAGGTCAATCATTGTAGGTCCGGCATAATATGCTGGATGAAGGACAACTCTCTTAAAATCAATACTGACAAAACTGAGGTTCTGGTCTTTGGCCCTCTATGTGGTCTGCTGCCTCATGTTCCACACACTGTGGTCCCCTTCCTGTTCTGGTTAAAATAGCTAAAAATCTGGGGGTCCTCTCACCCAGGTGAACCGTACAGTCAGTACCTGCTTTTACATTCTTAAACTTTTGAAGAAGGTTGTGCCGTATATCCCTTTGGAGCTACATTGACCCACCATCATTGCACTACTTACCTTAATATCAGCACAGGCTCTCCGAACAAACTCCAGGTGGTCCAAAATGCTGCTGCAAGGCTGATTCTTAACATTCCGAAATACTAGTCCACCAGGGAAGGAATTCGTTCCTTGCACTGGCTTCCTATCAGGAAGCGCATCTCCTTCAAGGCTCTGAACTTGGTGTACAAAGCTATGCATAGCAAAGCTCACTACACTTTAAAACCTTGTTTTAATTATACAATCCTGGGAGAGCCTAGAGATCCTCCACTAAAAAAAACGTGTTTCTCCCAGATTTCGCAGGTCCAAATGGGGTGGCCGCTCATTCTTTGTGGAGGTTGCTAAACTTTGGAACTCTCTTCCCCCTTTTATTACCACGGCTGACTTGCTCCAGGTCTTCAGGAATCTTCTAAAAACCTGGCTCTTTGTTTCTTAGCTGGCTGTTACTAGTTTCTCTTCTGCTCACCCAGCGCCTTGTCACCTTTTGGTTTTAGTTCGCTCTATAAATACTATCCTAGCCAATCCTAGTGCATAAGTTTCTGAGTGGGTCATTGGGTGCATGAGTCTGTGAGTGGGTCTCTGCGTGTGTGTGTGAGTGTCTCAGTGGGTCTGTGAGTCGGTTCATGAGTCTCTGAGTGGGTCTGTAAGTGAGTTTCTGAGTTTCTCAGTGGGTCTGTGAGTGAGTGTATGAGTCTCTGAGTGAGTCTGTGAGTGGATGTGTTAATCTGGTTGAGTCTGTAAGTGGGTGTGTGAGTGGGTCTGTGAGTGGGTACATGAGTATCTGAGTGAGTGTATGAGTGCCTGGGTCTGTGAGTAGGTGCATACGTTTCTGATCGGGTCTGTGAGTGGGTGTGTGAGGGCCTGAGTACTCTATGTTGAGCCCTCTTCTGCCTTGATTTGCCTTTTATGCTTGTTCTTTTGCCCTGTTTTGCCTTTCCTGCTGGTTTTCTTCCGTTCTGTTTTTCCTCTTCTGTTTTGTTTTTCCTTTCCTACTTGTTTTACTCCCCTCTGTTATGCCTTTTCTGCATGTTTTTCTGCTCTCTGTTTTCCCATTTAGAAGCACCGGGGCTTTGCCGATATTAAGGAGGGGGGCCACTGGGACCCCCCTCCATTTAGCTCCAAAAGCCCCGGGGCTTTAGTTTTGTCATGGGAGGGTGGCTACACAGGCACCCATCCTGGGGCTTTCCTATGCTCCATGGACCTCCACCTCCCCGGTGCTAACTTAAAAATTATGTGGGGGTACATGGACCTCCCAGGCTCCAGGGACTGCCACCTCCCTGGGGCCAAATGCTTTCTTTAAAGTGGGAGGGGTGCTGCATGGCCCTTCATGGGCTGCTTTTGGTCCCAGGGAACACATCCCGGGGCCCTTTCTCTTCATTGTGGTGGCCCTGGTGTCCACCCAAAGCAAACAGTCACCATTGTTCGAGACCACAGAGGGGAGCCCCTGTGGTACCTGCTATCTCCCCGCCTCCTGTGGGAGCCGGCATTGCTCTCACATCCAGGGATCTGCTAAATATGTAGATCCCTGCCTGTGAAGGCAATACTTTCATCTGTTTCTCTGCCCGCTTGACAATAGGCAGGGAAACCGACAAAAACTCTGCTCTAAGCAAGCAGGACAGGTTTCACAGCTCCTGCTTGCTGAGAGCAGAGTTTGTGTTTGCTCTGACTTGGCGGGAGCTGTCAAAGCTCCCGCCAATTCAAAGCAAACAGCTGTGTTCCCAAGGTAGGCACCATGGGACATAGCAGGAGCCAGTCCTGGGGGGTGTCAGTCCCCAGGGTAATTATTGGCTCCAGCAGGGATCCCCTCCCAGTATGAATATTTAGGCCCCAGGGAGGAGGAGGTCCTTGGGGACTGGGAGGTCCATGCAGCCCTCTGCAAATTGGTTTCATTGCCCTGGGGAGGTGGCAATCCTTGGGGCTTCTTAAAAGCCCAGGAGGAGGGTTTGTGCAACCCCCTTCCATGTTACAAAACAAAGCCCTGAAAAGGTGGTGGCCCTTGGGGCATCTAAGACTCCCAGGAGGGGAGTTAGCACAGCCCTTCTCCATTGTTTATAACAAAGCCCTGGGGAGATGGTGTTTCCCCCGGGCTCAATGAGTCTTAGGAGAGGGGGCCTGTGCGCTTCCCTCCTTTTTAAATAAAATGCTGCCAAGTATGTAAATGTATGTATGTATATATAGGCATTTATATAGAGCACTACTTACCCGGAGGGTCCCAAGGCGCTTCGACCGCTGCGAAACCCTTCCTGGCTTCCCTGAGAGATGGTCCCTTATCTCCAGGGTGAGACCAGGCATCCCCGGCGTTCTGGTGGGCCCGTTAGTGAAGATGAGGCAAGCTAATGCCCAGAGTTGCCGAGTGTGATCGCTGATCAGAGTGGGCACCGAGGCGAGAGAATTATCGAGTCCGCTGACCCTGGTCCAGAAACCTGCCGCGCCGGGAATCGAACCCTGGTCCCAGGCCGTCCTCTGCTCTCGGGTCTGCCGCCTCTAACCAGTGAGCCACACTACTTCACTGGACCTGGCCCACCCTGGGGCTCTATTCAAAACAAGCATGAAGTCTGTGCTTCTTTTTTAAAAACAATCTTTGCCATGGATTTGATGCTCCGTTGTGTTTTTATGGCGAACATTAAAAAAAAAAGTTTATGCCCTGACGGGGTCCTTTTGGGACCCCATAACCAGAGCTAAGGTGTCAGAGTATTCCTTTTCCTTTTTTAAAAAGCTTTGTTTTTGGGACTCAGCTGAAGCAGAGGCCCAAGATGGCTGCCAACATTTCCTGGTTGAAGAGTTGGCAGCCAATCAGATGTGAGCATGGGGACTGTGTCAGGGCCCTTGAAATGGAACTCCTGCGAACCGGAATATTGCACAAAGTGGTCCACCTCCTGACATCCCCAACCCTGTAACAGTAAAGTTCACACAGAGTAGTAGAGTGGTTAAGTGGGGTATAAGGTCGAAAGGAAGGGAACTGCAGGGATTTTGAACCTGTAAAAAATAAAAAGAATAATAAGCAGAGTACAAGACACAATCCTACTCTCTTTATGTCTCCCTAAGAATCAATAAATACCTGGCAAATATAGAACCGTTCTCACAATCAACAGCAATTCTGTGACAAAACCTGTATATTGCTCCCTTCAGAACCTAATAAGACAAAAAAACAAATAGAATCACTTCCTTCACTTCTCTACACCCGAATTGTGCAGATATACTCTATACATAAAAATGTGGATTTCTTTTAATAAGTCAAAAACTACTGAACAGATTTACACCAAATAACAAAATGAGTACTTTCTGGATCAAGCCCTGTGATGCTCAATAAATGCTCGCATCCGAGAGTGCATGAAATGCCGGGAGCTCTTTGTCAAGTTGAGTAAGGTTGTGAGTAGCCTTACTTAGATACATTGACCAATAACCCCACAAGTATGGTAATCTTGCTGTTTATCAATTGAAATGCATAACCGTTACAATTCGAATATACGGGCAGGAGCAACCATTTAATTTTTAACTTGCAGTTTTGAATTTGATCACAGTGAATCTGAATGCTACCAAGTTAATGTTAATTTAGTTTCAGGATGATTTATTGCTTTGTATGAACAATTCATTTGACAACTGGGACTTAATTTATGTGCAATTCAAAAGCATAGGCGTTACATTGAGAATATACAGGCAGCAGCAACCATTTAATTTTTAACTTCCAGTTTTGAATTTAATCACTGTGAATTTGAGTGCTACCATGTTAATGTTAATTTCATTTCAGGATGGTTCACTGCTTTGAATGTACAATTCTTTTGCCCACCTGGGCTTAATTTCTGTGCACGTACATATCACCTAGTATATTGTACTCCATTTAAAGATGGTGGCAAAATGTTCGAACTGTTGTAAGCACAGTTCCCTTTAAGCTGCACGCCTGGGTGCGCGTGCAGGCTACATTTTCTCCCTGTGCAGAAGGCCTGTCTGGAGCGCGCATAACAAAGGGTAAATCTGCTGTGTTAAGTGGAGCTTGAGCACACAAATAAAACAAGGCATCAAGGAATCTGGCACCGTCTACAGAAAGCTCTTGCTTCTTGGAAAATACTCACTTTTCAAGCTGTGCTTTCAGCCCCCACAGTAGACGTGCTTTCATGGTTCATCTTATTTTTGTCATTTTAATTAATAGTATGTGCCATCTGTCTCTGACCCTGAAACAAACATTGCTCATAATGCTTTTTACAAGAAAACAGACTTATTGGGATTGCTTTACATGTCTGTTTATATCCAGTTGATTTCAGTACAAAATATAGTCGAATACTCCTATGAAATTAACCTTGTTCTTTAGAAGGAATTGTTATGTCAGGTTAATTTAACAGGTGAGGTTCTAAAAACATACTACTTTATTTTCTAAACAAAACAAACTAAGCCCAAGCGTTTTCATTCATGTCAAAATGAAGAGAAAAAGAGATTTTCCAGAAAAAGCAGAATAGCACAATGTCTGAAAGAAAACAAGAGGCCAAATCTCAGCTTCCCTGCTTGAGCTGTGATCTGAGGCGATTCGCTAATCCCTTTGCTTCCCAGTGGTGTAGCAAGGTCAGGTGGTACCCGGTGCAGAAAATTTCTTATCACCGCCGGCTTGACAAAATGGCGAAAATATGTGTTTAAAACACTTATTTTTGCCACTTTGTAAACCCCCTCAGTGATGGTACCCGGGTGGCCTGCACCCACCGCACCCCCCTTCCTACGCCACTCTTGCATCCCAGATCCTCATTTTTCATGGTCCCCAAACCTGAGGACACCTTTAAGTAATTTTTAGTTCATGATGTATGGTATACAAAAAATGCACATGTATGGTTAAATAAAAATAATAACATTGCTCAATATATAAAAGTAATGTTTTTTGTGTACATATATGGTGTGAATGACGGACTGACTTGTCTGCTTGTTGACAAATGAGAACATCATAATCTCATGGAGGACTGTGAGAATGTTCATGTTTGGAAACTAAGGGGCAGATTTACTAAAGTGTTCTGCAACGCAGCTCAGCAGACAAAATGCTGCACTGCATTGCATGAGAAGAAGAGAGCAGGACAGCGCCATATTTACAGAACTATGGCACTCTCCTCCACTCTACCTAGCGCCAGTGCGGAAATTAGCTGCAGTGCGACACATACACACCTTTGCACCATAGTGCAAGGGTGTCTGCGTGAGTCTAGCATAATTTTTGTACTGGAAGGATAGCTTTCCAGTACAAAATACTATGTTCAGACTAACTTTAAACCGTTTCCCGCTTCAAAAAAGAAAGGAGAAGTTAGATCATTTTTCCTTCATAGCGCCTACTTGAATTGGGCGCTATTTTCTGGAGTTAAATTCTGTCTCTTTTTTTAGGTAAAGAAGGCTTAGCGTCAGAAAGCTTGGTGGTTGCATGGAAAAGCCCATGCACCACCCATGGTACGCCCCCTTGGTGCTAAGTGCTACGTTACTTGCAAGTGATTGTCCAGTGCCAAACAAGTTTAGCACTGGAAAGTAAATAGGTTAAAAAAAAATGCCTCAATTTGCATCACTTTTGTGCTGGAAACACAGCATAAAATCTTAGTTAAAAAACAAACTTTCAGGCAGTTCTGAGTGGCATGTAATGAAATATTTCCTTATTTCAAGAGCTGCCACAAAACAAAGCAAACATGCATCACCCCTCCTGAAAATGATGTGTCGATAAAGAAGATGTGTACTTTATAAAAAAAACACACTGAATGCACAATCCAGTATAAATGAGTGAATCAGGGTGGTCCTCTTTGGTGGAAAAAACACTCTCTAAAAGTCTATGCCAAGAGAAATTACACCAGTGGTTCTATAATTTTCAAGGATGTCACCACATTTATAAGGGTGCTAAATAAGTTTTATTTTTTCTGTCCATGCGTAACCAATCAGGCAAAATCAATACTACTCCGGCCATTGCTTCTCATTGAGTTTGGGATGACTTTTGTGCTAGGCCCAAGTAGCTGTTAATGTTGCTAATGGCCATTGCTGAATGTAGTTTTGGTCATTCAGTACCCGCAGATTGCTGTTTTTCATGAATTTGGCACTACACAGAAGAATTACCCTACAGGTTGCGGTTAGTGCCATGATGCCAGTATCTGCATTGTCCTTTGTCATGCCAATTTCCCCACCCATGTATAAAGCACCATAAGCAAGACAGTTTTCCCTATTACAAAGTGGTTGAAGCACCATAACAATGCGTAAATTCACAGTGACCGAGTGAAGCGTCACCATAATCGAGCCATTTTCTGTAATGGAACAGAATGTACAGCACTATAACCCGACCAGTGAGTCCACGCATGTAAAGCACTGCAATCAGGAGAGTATTAAGCCAAAAAGAGAAGCACCACAACTAGGACAGTTTCCATAACCTGCTCAATCTGTAAGTTGCCGCAGCCTGGCTTGTACTTTTCTAGTATGTGAAGCACCAGAGCCACGCCAATAATGGTCCAATGTTTGAAGAACTACAATATGGCAATTATCTACATTGCATATGTATGTAACGCATCCCAGCCATTCCAGTACGTCTTCAGTATCCAAAACACTCCAGTCAGAATAATATGTAATACATGACTGTCTGACTAATAACATCATTGTCTCAGAATTCCAACACTATAGTCGGGTCACGATTCACAGTGCCACTGTTTATATAGAACCACAACCAGCCCCGTAATCAACGATGGGTCAAGTACCAAATACCAGAATAACCACACTGCATTTACATCTGGCATACAGTAAATCACAGTCGTGTGGTACAAGAAAGGGATGTGTCTCAATCAAATCAATAGTGTCAACAACCAGGTAAACCTGTAAAGTTAAAAGGGGGAGCTCTTTGCGTGCGGCTCAACAGGTAGAGTCTACCGTTGTCTGGTAGCAATGTAGAATTGTGAGGTAGGGGGGCCAGGAGAAAATATGCAGATACCATAAACCAACATTTTAAAAAGCATAATGTCACAGAACAGTACAGCTGTGACAGGGAGCACTGTACTTTCAGCCTTATAGGTAATGGCTAAATTAATTTTTGAAGGATGAGAAGCTTGGGCAGCCCATTAGGGGATTTCAACCCATACCCAGTGTTTTGAAAGGTGCATACCTACAGCAGATGCATTAACCTATGGACAGGCATGGCCAGCACAGGTAATAGTCGTGTGGATAGGGCGGGAGGGGAGGAAGGGAACTGACGACGGGTTTATTTCATGAGCCCTGCATATCCCTACACCACTATATCTACAAAGTATGGCTTTCTAGCAAATGTAGTTGGAATAAAAAGGTTTAATTTTTACCTAAACCTCATTTCATTAGATAAAAATGTAGCCTATATGTTGCCTCTTAGTGTCGGAGAAGTAGTGACTTGTGGTATGTGTCAGTTGCACACACCACTCAGAAAAGAGCACTCATGAACACTGCATTACCGCACACCAAGAAAAATAGAGGGAACATTGGTTGTGAGTCCCACATCTATGTTTGTTGCTTATTGGGGGTGTCTACAAACACTGTGTAATGGCTCAGTAAGCGCCATGACAAAGGCTTCAACTATTTCTTTTCTGCCACACTTGGATTAAACTTGAAGAAAACACTGCCCGGAGTAATGTTTTCTTTTGTTCAAACTGAAGACCCAAGGGCCTCATTTATGAGGCCACTTGCACCACCAGAATACCACTTGTGTGACTTTCCGTAGCACATGAGCCTGCTTCATGTTTAGGAGGCAGCACTAAGCCACATTTTTGGCTTAATGCTGCCTTAAAGGGGCGTGCAATGGCTGTTGCTCGGGCGTTCCCGGCAACATCCATAGCTTTTTGACACTGCCCTATATGTACGAGAAATCATAAATGTGAGGCAGCACCAGAAACATATGCCTCCCCAGGGCAGGCATTAGTTAGGCACAATGAGGAGAAATATCTTTATTTCTCCTTGTTTTTCCTTTTTCTGCATAGAAAGAGGAAAAGCCTCTTGTGAATTGTTTTGTGCAGGAACGTTTACCTTCCTGGACAAAAGTAATCATCCCTGCAAAGCAGGCACCCTAGCACCATGGTGCAAAGGCACCTGCGTTGGAGCATGGCAGCCCATTGTTCACCAGCATAAGAGAATGGGACAGGAATGTGCCATATCTTATAGATACGGCACATTCCTGACATTTTCTTTTGCTGTTGGGCAACATGAACGCCTACGGCAAAACCTCATAAATGAGGCCTTAAATGTTAAAGAGACATTATAGTTAGATGACAAAGAAATACAAGAACTAACGTTTAAAAAGCAAAACAATTGAAATGTGACTCTTATATTTCAGTGAGTTAACTATAACTTGTGCCCGTCATGCACTGCCTATGACCTCACATATTACATCACTCATGGCATCTTTATGATAGTTCTATTCAGATTAATCCTTAAACACCTAGATTATTTGAATAAACTAAGTTTCACAGTAAAAAACCCTCATCATATACAGCATAGAACTACAGTGCAATATACGTCTACGTGTATAAAGTAGAAGCAGCATTGCCCTGAAGACAAGTATGGTTCAGTATGGTAAAAGTTATATGGTGCACACGTTACCTACAACATACATTTTGAGTACAAGGAGTGATCCATGTTAAATAAGATAAATACAGACTGATCACATGTAGTGTGAGTTACAGAGGTGCATTTCAAATTGGCTGTGGCTTAAATTGAAGTACTGTTGGAAAAAGAGCATAAAAAGCCAATTTTTCTGCTTACAATAGAGTAAACACCTGTGGTTGTCTTGGAAAGTAGCATGACATACTGTGCTATAGACAATTGATATTTAAACTGAAAGTTTACATGGTGCGGATATTCACTTTCAGAACTTGCCTGAATACTTTGATACATTATAAATTGTTGAAAAATATCTACTATATGGATAACTGAATTACACATGATTTAAGACCCAAAATGATTGTAAGTAAGGTTGTATGGTTGTATGCTATTCTGCTTATTTCAGGATTGTGTATAGTGTATTTTTTCAAATAGCAGGAGGAAATGAACAACATCTTGGACCTCTCCCAATTGGGCTTCAGAAGCAACCACAGCACCGAGGCCTCTCTTCTCGCTGCCAAAGACGACATCTGCACCATTCTTCACCTAGGCAAGGCTGCTGCCCTCATCCTCCTGGATCTCTCAGTGGCTTTGACACCGTCTCCCACCACACCCTCTGCACACGAGTCCATGACACTGGCATCTGCGACAAAGCCCTAAAAGGGATCCGCTCCTTCTTCACTGGCCGAACGCAGAGAGTCAGACTTCTGCAGTTCCACTCAGAACCCACCGAGATCAGCTTCGGAGTGATTCAGGGATCCTCCCTCTCACTGCGATTGGGTTACGCAATGTGAGAGGGCTAACGTCGAACAGGTGAATGGGAGGGGAGGAGATAACTGATTGGAAAAAGGTTAAAAGTCAGAGGGTTGAGCATCAGGGCGATTCCGGCAGAGCAGTGAAGACGGCGGGAAGTAGTTTGCACTTTTCGATTGAAAGGTATGGTCTTAGAAGCAGGATAACTCAATGGGGAATAATATGTTGCTTTTCACTAAACATTATGAGTTTGTTAGTGAGGTGGAGCAGGACATTGTTGAATGTGTACCCGTCAAACAGAAGAAGGGGAGAAGGGTAGAAGATAGAGGCACGCATTTAAATGGCAACAAGAGGTTGTGTTTTTAGCAGGAAAACGTTGACATGGGGAGTCAGTAACAACTGTATGTGTAAAGAATATTGAATGGCATTGGGTCACGTACAGAGTCTAATAGATGTGTTTTACATTTATAGAACTTAACCCCTGACGAAGAGCCAGAGTTAAGGCTCTAAATGCATTGGGTGTACAAGAATGATGTTTGTGGATGAACTTATGCACACTGTCATGGCGCAGGAGAAGGCCTGGATGGGCATTCCTGCTCCATTAAGAATATAGTGAAAGTGTAAGCGTCTCTTTGGTGACATGAAAAAACTTGAAGAAATTATGAATATTGGATTACGTTTGCAAAATAAAACAACTGGAAAATATGGTGAAGTTCGTGGCATTTTATTATGCAAGTAAATTAAGGCTGTGCCCCTGTATTGGGGCGGAGTCCCGCTCCCAGCTTTCTTGTCAAGCTCAACTCAGACAAGACCGAAGTCCTCATCCTGGGCTCCCCCCTCGACCTGGGACAACTCTTGGTGGCACGCAGCGCTAGGAACCCCCTCCACACTCACAGACCAAGCACAAAACCTCAGCATTATCCTGGACACCTCGCTCTCAATGAACTGCCAAATCAATGCTGCTTAATCCTCCTGCTTAAACACGCTCAGCCTGCTTCATAAGATATTCAAGTCGATCCCCACGAGTCCAGGAAAACGGTCACCAATGTGCTCATCGCCAGCAGACTCAACTACAGCAAAGCACTCTGTGCCAGCACAACCCAGAAAAAACCGCAGAACATCCAGAATGCCTCCGCCAGACTCATAATGAATATCCCACGCCACAACCACATCACCGGCCACCTGAGAGATCTACACTGGCTACTTGTCAATATAGGAATCACCTTAAAACTCCTCATGCATGCCTACAACGCCCTCTACAACACCGGACCAGCATACCTCAAACACTGCCTCGCCTTCTACACTTCCACCATATATCACCACTCCGCTCAACTAGCCCTGGACACCATCCCATAGATCTTCAACACCACAGCTGGAGGAAGATTCTTCTCTTACCTCGCTGCCAAGACCAGGAACTCCCTGCCTCTGCACCAAAGGAAATCACCATTGCTGCCACAATGCAGGAAGGACCTCAAGACCTGGCTCTTTGACTGAATAGCAGCCTCCCCACCCATCCCCCCGCTTAGCGCCTTGAGACACTCATGGGTGGATAGTTGTGCAATATAAGATTACCAATTGATTGATTGGTTCTCCAAGGGCCTACATGGACATGCCTCTATAGTATATACATCTGAAGCTCTTCACTTACAATTGTGCATCAGATGAGGTGTTAACAGGGTCATTCTATTAAGATCCATAAATAGCAGACACATTTTGAAGGGTATTCGAGGTTTAAACAGTTGCTGACCCCTTTAATGTCTAGCAAGCCATTTTTGTTTCTTACGCAGGTCAACCCCACTACAAAGGAGAACATCTACTAAAAGTGGGTGAATTTACAAATATGCTTCATATCCTGCATGTTGCGAAAGGGTATGTCCGTTAGTGCTTCAGCTGAGATAGAAAAAAGGCCAGTGTCACATTAATTGGACAATGCCATCAGTTATGTCATAAGTGATGGTGTCAATGACGTCATTTGAGATACAATCAGTAATGTATTTTAACATGTCACGAGTGATGTGATATTTGAGGTTTTAAGCAGTGCATGACAGGTGCGTACGTCATAGTTAGCTCACTGAACTAGACCAGCGAATTTCAGTGCTTTCTTTGTTTTTTAAACATTCGTTCTTGTGTGACTTTGTCCCATAACTATAACATCACTTTAACCTTTGTTTTTTTTGTCAATATCTGAATTCTTTTTAACATTAGCCAAGGTCTTATTTCCATGCCTAGCTATATCATCACTTAGGACTTTATTTAGATCATGGCAGATGGGTTACTCTTTCACAACAATAACGGATATCCCATCTGCCGAAATATAAATCGCATAGGATATACTAGATTTTTGGCGGACGAACTATCCATCACCGTTGTGACAGAGTAACCAGTGAATCAAGATCTAAATTAGGCCCTCAGTCTTTGATTTTTTTTCAGGGAATATCTCGATTTTTTAAGATCATATTCTACCTGTAGCATGTGTGAATCTTTCTTCTGGTGGAGAGACCTACTGTGCATAGAATATGGCCATATGAAGTAGGAGGATTGGCAGAAAATATTGTCTCTGCCCCAAACTGACCTCCTCTGTACACAGCCTGTGTTTGTGTACAAAGATGATTGGTAGATGAGTTTTACCTTTACATAATTTTTTGGGGTGCTGTTTTTTACACACTTATTTGTACATTTCATTTTTCTAAACTTTGTAATTTTTTTTACTTTGAAACGTTTTTTCTAAACTTACTTTCTATTTCTTTTGTTTTTTCCACGTGTTTGTGATCCTCCACAGACTAGGGAAATATTATTTTGTTTCTTTCTCCAGAGATTATATGCTTTTAGGCAGTGCCCAATGTATTGTGGAATGCCGCATTTTATCATCACTTTCCTTTCGGTGTTTACGTGGCACGTCCTCTGGTGCAACCTGTTTTCCTTGTGTCACTTTATTGCTTTCCACCTCAGTTTGAGTTATGGTGTTAGGATGCATAGGCCAAGTTCTTCCACATCTGACTCAGCACCATGGAATACTTTCCAGCTTCACCCTTATGGAGCACCTGGTTGCACAAAGTCCATGTAACCTCCTTCACACTTATTTATTTTGGGCCAACTGGAAGTTAGAAAATCTGCCACATCACTGATTAGTTTCAGGCTTCTGTTGTTGTACTGCTGAAGATGTGATCATTTTCTGATGCTGTATCTGGGCTAGGCGTGGTGAATAGTGTATTGGTGCCTACTGGTGTCCAGTTCTCTCTGAGGCCATATTGGAGTGTGATCCTATTTACAACAACCTGCCTCTCTAAATTACCAACCTGGTAAAGGTGTTTCTTTGATGTCCCATAGGCAAAACTGATCACAGTACTTCAGCATTACCCATAGAGGTAATGACAGAGAACTGCATCATTCCTGAGGAGCTTTGCTTCCTTCTCCGGATCCCTAAGGAATACTGCGGGATCCGGAGGTTTTAAAAAAAGTGAATTCACTATGAGTGGGTCATTTTATTGTAAGATTCAAGTTAGGCTTTTCTTTGCAGGCACATAAAACCCAGATCTGTTGTAGTTTAATTAAGTGTTCTATGGTTTTTTTGGTGTCACAGTACGATGGTGCCTGAAAATGGGACAGCGGTATTGCTAACTCGCAGTAAACCAACATCTCAGTGCTAATGCGATTGTATTGAGATATTTTGAAGAAGCACCCATCCTATTATTGTTATTAGGGATTAGCACTTCAGAGTACTCACATCATCAACAATCTCAGCTGACTTTTTTTTGTAGCTGCCTAATTTTATTTGAGATTCAATTAGAAATAGACAATGGCATCTGGAGAAGATTGAAGAAAAGATGAACACTCCTGGAAAGAACAGGAGCAGCCACATACATCGCCACAGTTCATTGTTTGAGACATTTTTCTGTTCCTGTCGGGGAAAAACAGTATTGGGTAAGGTGGTTACCTGCAAACTCTGAAACCAGGAGTTTTCCAAAGTTACTGGAAAAAAGTTCTCATTTGAAACAACTAAAATGACCATGCATCTTAATGCCGTTCACACTACTCAATTGAATGCAGAAAAGTGGAGACATCAAAAGGATGAGAGAACCTCAATATTGCCTGCACCTATCTAGAGTCTCCTGCCGTGGGTTTCTCTTCCTCCTAGCGTGGTTGCAGCCAAATCAAAGACGTAAACTCCATGTATGCAAACATTGCATTATATTGCATGCAATGTGCATAAATTATCTCTGTTGGAGAACAGAGTGAGGCAGCCAGAGATCAACAGTCATCTGCCCACCAGGCAAACTGCAGCAAGTAATTTTCCTTATTATTTTTTTTAATATAATTATTGATCTCCTTCTTTTGTTGTTTTTATTTGAATCTTAAAAAAGAAAATAATTTAAAAAAGGTTAAAATCCTTAAAAAAAACAAAAAAGAAACACAAAAGTTCTTGTAAAAACCACTTTTCTGGTTAGAAAATAGAAACAAACGATCTTGTTTGTTATGTCTGTGTCATGATGTTAAACTGTGTTAGTACGTCAGTCAGTAAAAATATCTTTATTCAGTTGAAAAAAGAATACACAAAATTCCATTATGGAAAAATTCATTAAAATGATCGCTTTAAAAAAATCTCCATACATTAAAATCATAGTGCCACATCGTCATGATAAAGTAAACAAAAACAATGGCTCTGTCGGGTTTTCCAACTATTTCTTATAAGAACGCATAGTATTAATATATTATTCTGTAATCATAAGCATTCGTACCTCAGCTATCCAGACAAATAGAACACATAGCAAATAGTAACACATGTGACACAAATTGCTATCTACTATCTTGTGTTATATAAATTTGATTAATTCATACATATTTACACATTTGTAAACAAGGCTGTCAACACGAGGTGGGGTTTGTGGATGATAAGTGATCAAGTGACATTTGTGCTCAGTGCTGGTATTTAGTGCGCAATATATATAGTGTGCTTAAAATATGTACCTGGGAAAGAATAGGCCAGAATTTTAGGAAACAACAATGACTCTGCTGTGTATTAAATATTCTTTATCACACAGAGCCTTAGTCAATCTGGACTATGCGAGGTCGTTGACGTTTCAACCCACTGAGCTCCATTAGGTAGTCAAGGCGGGTCTTCATCAGGACAAAGAACGAGGGTAGGAGGTGACAGCCTATAAATGAAGAAAGCACAAATTAAGCGTGTTCCATAGCTGGGTCTGGAGGCAATACGGATGTGGAGGGGGGGGTGCCAGTACTCACCCACAGATAACCAGATTGACTCCTGGTTATTCATATATCTTTATGGATCCTAGTAGTGAGATCAAAATTAATTAGACCAGGCGACGTGAATCGAAAAGAAAAAGGGGCGTACAATTCAAACCCATTTGCGTGTGAAGCTGGCTTACAGTGTCTAACAATATGGGTAGAAAAAAGGCCAATACCTGCTTGAGCATGAACCCTACTACTTAATGTCAGGATGGATCAAAGTTATAACACATTGTGTTATTCAATAACACCGAGCCCTTGAATCCCGAGCAAGTGCGCTAGGGGCATTTTAAAATATAAGGAGTTACAATTGAACTGTGCGCCCCAACTTCATGTTTAACTTTGATCGATCCTGACATTAAGTAGCAGGCCACCAGGTCACACGTCTGGTGCTGGGACTTTATCACACAATGTCATAGGACATACCAGGGCACCTGGCAATATTGCAGCCTGCACAGCCGCTAAGCCCACTGGGTGCCACTAACTTCCTCCAAGGGTGAGGACTCCAATTTCTGGAAAACTTGAACAACGAGGCAATAGTCTACTCTAACTACACACATCTCACCCTCGTTGAATGCTCCCATTTTCTCATGTTATCAAATGGGATCCCTAGATACGTAAAAGTGCTAATGCACTGTAGTTTTGTAGAACTGACAAAAATGGGGCTAGGCTTGCTTAACAGATAACCACAAGTCATAGTAAAATATTTTGTTTTTGGTGGACAGTCCCAGTAACCATAAATGTGATACATCTGTCCTCCAACCTGTGAAGGCCCACACCTGTTCTTGACATGACATAAGAACACAGTAGTCTGCATATATCAGAACTGGGAAGCTCATTGTTGCCACTTTAGATGAATCGGTCTCGGCTCCCTAGAGATACATATCAAGGTAATTTCTGGACAGGCTAAATAGGAAGGAGGCCAGAACGCAGCCTTTTCTGCCACCCCTCCAGATCTTAATTAGGGGTGTACATTCACAGTTCTGAGAAAACCTACCACATCCCTCTACATCTTCATGAAATTGTGAGAGCAGGTGAACAATCTTTGGGTCAGCCCCCCTTTCCAGTATCATCCTCCATAGTTGGCCTCTACCAACATTATTGAATGCTGCACTAAGGTCCATAAAGGCAAGATGGAGGCACCCCTTCTTGGATGACACATAATTGCCTTATATAAGATGGAGATGTATGTACTGGTCTATTGTTTCAAGCCCTGCCTGAACCCAAACTACAATGCCTTTAGGATGCCCTTCTCAGCAGGCCATTTATCCGGTTGGTCTAACAATATCCTGCCCAGTACTTTAGCCATTGAGATAATAATGGATATCGGCCAGTAACACCACTGTCCCCATGGTCTCCCTTGTTAAATATAGGGACAATGATTGCATTCAACCATGACCTCCGGAGGGCCATACTAATAGCGCTACACAAGACATTTACTAGTAATGGTCTAGAACAGAGCTTTCCAAACTCTGTGTCCCGACACAGTAGTGTGTCGCCTGCAAGTGGTGGGTGTGTCGCAGGATGAGACACTTAGCACGTAATTGCTAATTAGGATGCATTCCTTTGAAAGAGTGTCTCGGAGTCAGCCACAGCAGCGCAGACTCCAAGACACTCTGCTCTAGGGGGGCCGGGAGATTCACAACAAAGCCCCATTAACAAGTAAATGGTCCTTTAAAGACGCCTTTAACTTCTCAAAAACGAGAGATCCTTCGTTTTTTTTTATTTACCTGTTTCCTCAACGTTTAAATTATAAAGTACTGACATCTGAAAGGAGAGTGCGCAGTAGCCAGTAGCCAATCGATGCAAACATGTCCCAAAACGAATTTACTGAAAAGCAAAAAAAAAAAAAAAAACAATCTCCGTCAATAAATGTGGGCCAATTTAAAAACTGCCTGTCTGTCCTTGGTAAGAGAAATGCATTGCTGGCTCGGCATTTACTCAATTTCCTCAGTCAAATTTCTATGTAAAAATTGCTTCTTTCTATAACGTGCGGCGCATTTAATTCTATGTTCCTCACTGGTCCATTTCATATTTAAACTAGGAAGAATATTTTTTTAAATGTGATCTTTTGTTCCGTTCCTACTTTATAAATATAAAGTAAAGCAGTCTGCAGAGGCGAGGCAGCACTGTGCTCACAGATTGGTGTCACCCCCCACTGATGGTGTCATCCGGTGCGGTCCGCACCCACCCCCCCCCCCCCCCCCACCCCCACCCCCCGCAGAGGTTGGGGTGAGGTGCCAGAGGGTGACAGGCAGAGGGAGGGAGACAGTGAGAGAGAGGGAAAATAGAGAGACAGACAGAGGGACGGATACAGAGGGATTGAGACAGGGGGAAGGATACAGAGGGGGACAGAGAGGGAGACAGAGAGAGGGAGATAGAGGGAGGGAAACAGACAGAGGGAGGGAGATAGAGGGGGAGATAGAGAGAGGGAGGGAAATCGATGGCGAGAGGGAGATGGAGAGAGAGAGGGAAATAGAGAGAGAGAGGGAGATGGAGAGAGAGAGAGAGAGAGAGAGAGAGAGAGAGAGAGGGAGATGGAGAGAGAGAGGGAGATGGAGAGAGAGAGGGAGATGGAGAGAGAGGGAGATAGAGAGACAGAAAGAGGGAGATAGAGAGAGAGGGAGAGAGATGGAAAGAGAGAGGGAAATGGAAAGAGAGAGGGAGATGGAGAGAGAGAGGGAGATGGAGAGAGAGGGGGAGATGGAGAGAGAGAGGGAGATGGAGAGAGAGGGAGATAGAGATAAAGAAAGAGGGAGATAGAGAGAGAGGGAGAGAGATGGAAAGAGAGGGAGATGAAAGAGAGAGGGAGATGGAAAGAAAGAGGGAGATGGAGAGAGAGAGGGAGATGGAGAGAGAGAGGGAGATCGAGAGAGGGAGATGGAGATGGAGGGAGATGGAGAGGGAGGGAGATATGGGGGAGATAGGGAGGGAGCTATAGAGAGGGGGGAGATAGAGAGAGGGGGGAGATAGAGAGGGAGGGAGATAGAGAGGGAGGGAGATAGAGAGGGAGGGAGACAGAGGGAGTGAGACAGAGGGAGGGAGAGAGAGGTAGAGAAAGGGAGAGAGATAGAGAGGGAGGGTGACAGAGAGAGGGAGGGAGACACAGACAGACAGAGATGCAGACAGAGACGGGGACAGACAGATGCAGAGACGGGGACAGACCGAGATGCAGATAGAGGGAGACAGACAGAGACAGACAGACAGAGACAGACAGACACAGGCAGAGACAGACACAGGCAGAGACAGACACAGGCAGAGACAGACAGACAGAGGGAGAGAGACAGACAGAGGGAGAGAGACAGAGGGAGAGAGACAGAGGGAGAGAGACAGACAGAGGGAGACAGACAGACAGAGACAGACAGACAGAGGGAGAGAGACAGACAGAGGTAGAGAGACAGACAGAGGGAGAGAGACAGACACAGACAGCAGACAGGCAGACACAGACAGACAGAGACAGACAGACAGACAGAGACAGACAGACAGACAGAGACAGACAGACAGACAGACAGAGGGAGATAGACAGACAGACAGACAGAGGGAGATAGACAGACAGACAGAGGGAGTCAGAGGGAGAGAGAGGGAAGGATACAGAGGGAGAGAGAGGGAGGGAGGGAGACAGACATTGTGGGAGACAGAGGAAGGGAGGCAGAGGGCAACAGACAGAGGGAGGGAGACAGAGGGCAACAGACAGAGGGAGGGAGGGAGACAGAGGAAGCGAGACAGACAGAGGGAAGGAGACAGAGGAAGCAAGACAGACAGAGAGAGACAGAGGGAGGTAGACAGACAGAGAAAGACAGACAGAGAAAGACAGAGGGAGAGAGAGGGGGAGGGAGACAGTTATAGAAAGAGAGAGGGCGAGAGAGAGGGAGACAGACAGAGTGAGTGAGAACCCCCCCCCCCCAGCATCACCCTTAGGTAGGTTGGGCTCGCTACGCTACGTTAGCTCGCTACACTGCCTTACTGTGTCCCAAAATTATGCACCTCCAAAAAGTGTGTCCCCAACATAAAAAGTTTGGAAAGCTGTGGTCTAGAAGATTCAATTCAATTCAATTCAGTGATTTATATAGCGCGCTACATACCCAGAGGGTCTCAAGGCGCTTGGAGAAGGGTGGGTAGTCACTTGTCGAATATCCAGGTTTTAAGTTGCTTTCTGAATGCTAGGTGGTTCTGAGTGAAGCGAAGGTGAGTGGGAAGTGAGTTCCAGGTTTTAGCCGCCAGGTAGGAGAAGGATCTTCCTCCCATGGTGGTTTTGTTGATGCGAGGAACAACAGCAAGGGCTTGGTGGGAGGAGCGTAGCTGGCGGGAGGGGGTGTCGTGTGTTGAGGCATTCGGGTCCGAGTTTGTAAAGTGCTTTGTGTGCGTGGGTTAGAAGGCGGAATGTTATTCTCTTATTGATGGGGAGCCAGTGGAGGTTTTTCAGGTGACCAGAAATGTGATATTTACGCGGAATGTCAAGAATGAGTCTGGCTGATGCGTTCTGGATGCGTTGGAGTTTTTTCTGAAGTTTTGCGGTGGTACCAGCGTATAGGGTGTATCCGTAGTCCAAACGGCTTGTGACCAGTGCGTGGGTGACTGTTTTTCTAGTTTCAGTGGGGATCCAGCGAAATGTTTTTTGAGCATGCGAAGAATGTTGAAGCAAGATGATGAAACTGCGTTGACTTGTCTGCTCATCGAGAGTGAGGAGTCCAGAATGACGCCTAGGTTTCGTGCGTGGTCTGTTGGGATGGGTGCTTTTCCAAGGGATTCTGGCCACCACGAGTCGTCCCAGGCGGAGGGGGAGGTACCTAAGATAAGGACTTCTGTTTTGTCGGAATTCAGTTTCAGGTGGCTGTGCTTCATCCATTCGGCTACTTCTTTCATTCCTTTATGTAGGTTGGTTTTGGCGGTGTTAGGGTCATTGGTGAGTGAAAGGATCAGTTGAGTGTCGTCAGCGTAGGAGATGATGCTGAGGTTGTGTTGACATGCGATGGTCGCGAGGGGGCTCATGTATACGTTGAAGAGGGTGGGGCTGAGTGAAGATCCTTGTGGCACGCCGCAAATGACTTCAGTGGCCTCTGACTTGAATGGTGGGAGGCGGACTCTCTGAGTTCTTCCGGCAAGGAACGAGGTGATCCATTCCAGTGCTTTTCCTTGAATTCCGATGTTTCTGAGGCGTTGTAACAGGGTGCTATGACAGACTGTGTCGAAGGCTGCGGAGAGGTCTAGGAGGATGAGGGCGACTGTGTCTCCATTGTCCAGTAGAGTTCGAATGTCGTCTGTTGCTGCGATGAGTGTGGTCTCAGTGCTGTGTTTGGCTCGAAGCCGGACTGTGAGGAGTCGAGGGATTTGTTGGTTTCTAGGAAGGCGGCGAGCTGTTTGTTGACAGCTTTCTCGATGACTTTGGCCGGGAATGGAAGGAGTGATATGGGGCGGTAGTTTTTGAGTTCAATGGGGTCAGCTGTGGTTTTTTTCAAAAGGGCGCTGAGTTCGGCGTGTTTCCAGCTATCAGGGAAGGTGGCGGAGGTGAGGGAGCAGTTGATGACATCTCGGAGGTGGGGTGCGATGATGGAATCTGCTTTGTTGAAGATGTGGTGAGGGCATGGGTCTGTGGGGGATCCTGAGTGGATGGAGTTCATCAGGCGGATGGTGTTCTCAGTGGAGATTGGGTTCCAGTTATTAAGGGTGTTCAAGGGGGGTGAAGGTGAGGCAGAATGTTGGGTGGGTTGGTCTCCGGGTTGGTTGCCGAAGCTGTTGTGGATGTCTGCGATTTTGTCGTGGAAAAACGAAGCTAGGCCGTCGCAGAGGTCTTGAGAGGGAGTGATGTCGTTGGAGTTGGCAGTGGGGTTGGTGAATTCTTTGACGATGTTGAAAAACTCCTTGCTGTTGTGGGCGTTGTTGTCAAGTCGGTCTTTGAAAGCGGCTTTCTTGGCAGTTCGGATCAGTTGGTGGTGTATGCGGGTGGCGTTTTTGAAGGCGTCTTTGGTGCTGGAGTTTGGGTCTTTTTTCCAGACCTTCTCAAGGGAGCGACAGAGTTTCTTGGATTTCTTAATATCATCGTTGAACCAGGGGCGTTTTTGTTGCCTTGTTTGATTTGGCGTTTTTTCACGGGTGCTAGGTTGTTGGCGCTGCTGGTTAGCCATTGAGTGAGGTTAATGGCTGCTTGGTTGGGGTTCGAAGAGGGGCAGGGGGGTTTTGAAGGAGCGATGAGGAGATCTGGTCGATGGTGATTTTGTTCCAGTTTCTTCGTAAAGTGGGTTGAGGATGGTTGTGGGTTGTGGTCTTTTTGTAGATAAAGTGAACGCAGCTGTGGTCCGTCCAATGGAGGGTCGTGGTGTGGCTGAAGGAGATATGTTTGCTGGAGGTGAAGATAGGGTCGAGTGTGTGACCTGCGAGGTGAGTGGGGGTATTGACAAGTTGTTTGAGTCCGAGGTTGGCGAGATTGTCCAGAAGGGCGGTGGTGTTGCTGTCGTTACTTTTTTCCAGATGGAAATTGAGGTCTCCCAATAGAATGTAGTCCTCGGAGGGGAGGGCGTGTGGGGTGATAAAGTCAGTGATGTCTTCACTGAATTGTGCTCGGGGTCCTGGTGGCCTGTAGAGGAGGGTGCCTCTGAGTGTGGTCTTGGGGTCGGTGTGGATCTGGAAGTGAAGGTGCTCGGCGCTAGCAAGGTTGACGTCTGAGCTGGTTGAGATGCGGATGGAATTCTTGTGGATAATAGCGATGCCTCCTCCTGTTTGCTTGTTGCGGTCTTTTTGGATGATCTTGTAGCCTTCCGGGATTCCAATGGTGATGTCTGGGGCTGAGGAGGCATTCATCCATGTTTCAGTTAGGAAGGCGACGTCCGGAGAGGTGGTGTCTAGTAGATTCCAGAGGTCGATGGCGTGCTTGTGGACCGAGCGGGTGTTGAGCAGGATGCATTTTAGGTGGTTGGTGTCAGGTCTCTGTTTGGTGTTAGTGGATGTGGAGTTGGTCTTGGTGGCGTCAAACTTGCAGGAGTTGCACGTGAAGGGTCCATGGGTGTGTCCGGGGGCGGCTTGATTGCAGTCGTAGAGTCGGCCGGGGTTAAGGCCTAGGAGGGTGGGGGCGGCGTATGTAATGCGGGTGGGGTGGGTGGGACGGGGGCCAGGGGGTCTGGCGCTGGGCGCGGGCCAGGCGCAGACGGGCGTAGACGGGCTTACCTTTGGCGCACCTTCGGCGCGGCCGTAGCGCGTGGACGCTGCGCGTAAGTCCATCTGTCCATATATGGATAGTGGGGGGGGCGGAGTGTGGGAGGGTCAGCTGGGAGGCGGGAGCAAGGGAGGAGACACGGGGACAGGTAAACAGCAACAACAACAACAGCAAAATGGTGGTAGGGTAGCGCGATTCCAAGCAGGGGCACAGTAGAACTTTAAATTGCCAGAAATCAGTACAGGCGCAGTTAATTAAAAAGTAGATAAAGTTGCCACTATGCAGGAGCACTAAGTAAATTAATACAATAAATTAAACAGCTCAAAAACGATACCAGGCAAATTAATTAATTAATTACAAGAGAACGATACCAGGCGCTATGCAAGGAGCGCTAAGCACAAGCGATATCAGGCGCTATGGAGTTGCACGTTCTCTGGAAGGCAGGGCTCAGCGAGGAGCGAGTGGGAGCAACCGCTGAATGCGAGAGCCAGACGGTCACAGAGGTAGAGGAGGACGGGGCCTGCAGATCGATGCTAGTGTGTGGGAGGGTCAGCTGGGAGGCGGGAGCAAGGGAGGAGACACTGGGACAGGTAAACAGCAACAACAACAACAGCAAAATGGTGGTAGGGTAGCGCGATTCCAAGCAGGGGCACAGTAGAACTTTAAATTGCCAGAAAGCAGTACACGCGCAGTTAATTAAAAAGTAGATAAAGTTGCCACTATGCAGGAGCACTAAGTAAATTAATACAATAAATTAAACAGCTCAAAAACGATACCAGGCAAATTAATTAATTAATTACAAGAGAACGATACCAGGCGCTATGCAAGGAGCGCTAAGCACAAGCGATATCAGGCGCTATGGAGTTGCACTTTCTCTGGAAGGCAGGGCTCGGCGAGGAGCGAGTGGGAGCAACCGCTGAATGCGAGAGCCAGACGATCATGATTGCTCTAAAAGAGATCAACGGGAACCCATCGGGCAGGGGGCTTTAATATTCAGACATGGACTACTGCTGATATTTTGCCTTATAGGGTGATAAATAACCAACCATCCTCTCTAGAATTTGTTGAAGACTCCCTGTATGGCTGGTCATTTCTACCAAGAGGTAAGAATCATAAATCTTCATGAAATGAGATAACCAAATATGTGTTAGTACATTTTTATGGGCAAATGTAATGTTCTTTGGAACTATGTTGTGCAGCATACAAACATGAGGCCAGCTTAACTACCTCTTTGCACAGGATTTACACTGCTTTTGTAATGGAAACCTGGTACAAAAGGCTGTCAACGTATTTACTTTCCAACACAAATCAAGATTTACTTTGGAAAGTTGGCCAAAGTAATACAGTCGATACTATTGTGTCTCAAAGGGATGGTTGATAAGTGCCCTATGCCCAACCCCACCAAGTGAACTACCAAACCTTGCTGCACATTCCAATTGGCCATGTGCAGCTGTGAGGGGTAGGCAGCAGGGCCTCGACTGTGGATAGGCCTTACGGCAAACCCACAGGAAGCGGACAACCCCTCTGCACCCAGACCCTGCATGCTTCCCACAATAGGACAGTCAATCCGCATTGTGTATAACTTTTAGCCAAGTACAGCAAGGGTTACATGCAGGGCCTAACCAGCAGCCAAATCCTGCGCCCAAACCCCCGTGAGTGGACAAACCTCACTTCCCATGGCTTTTGGCTGTGCGTAGCGAAGGAATGGTCGCAGTGCCTAGACTGCAGTCTCGCCCTTCACCCTAACTGACACAGGACTAACAATGCCTGCTGTGCACAACCATTGGTCTTATGTGTGGCCTAACCCCGCTGAGAATGACCTTTTTTAAAATGATTATGTTGTGTAATTTTGTATCCCTACAGTGCCACAGTATCATGGAGGTACCACAGTACTGCATTGGGTCACGCCCCAGGTCCTGTGGTAATACTGCAGTACACCTGACAAAAGTGGTGCTTTTTTATTTTATTACTTGCTGCATCCCTATGTGCCAACCCCCTCACATGGGCTTGTGGGTCCGTGGGTGCTCACGCTGCCCACTTATCTGCCACTGACAAAATTGGCTTTTCTTTTAATGTTATTACTTTTAGGGGTCTTTGTATGCCACAGCTCCTCACATGGGACTGTAGGCAAAAGTGTTCTTATCCTTCCCCCTTATATGTCCTTTTCAAACATTTTACAGGGCGTGGGACCGAGTTTCTAAGTCTTGTAATGGCTCCTGCAGTATTTTGTTCAGTATTGCAGTCACCAATCAGATTATATCGGTATTGCAGGGTCGAAATGCCTGATGGTGAAAAAATGTTCCCATGACAAGTCAGAAGGAAGCATCCATTTTATTTTTTATTTTTTAGTATTGCTGGACGCTTGCTTGACTCCAGGGGGGCCAACCATTGCGCTATAGCTAACATTTTTCCAAGGATTAAACCCTATTCACATAGGAAATTGCACTTTTGAGACCCTTCCTTTCTCTTGCCCCCCCACGTCCCCGATGGATTAACACAAAACTTTCCATGAAGAAGCCAAAGTGGATTAACCTTTTTGGGGAAAGTTTCATGTAGAATCAGATAACGGCACCAAAGTTATACTGAAACACAAAAACTCTTCTTACAAAAACACTGCCCTAACTATAATTATACAGTGCTGACTGCCATAAATATATCTACTTCCACAAATGTATATGCCCACAATATTTTCTTGTTTCACAGAGAAAATAATCAGTTACAAAATTAAATATAAAAACGTTAATAAACGTTCATTTATAATGAAAATGGTGAGGAATGGTGTTTGTGTTCCGGTTTGACTGGACCGAATATCAAAATCACTAAAGAGCCTTTCAGAGAAGTCCTTCTTTATTTTGTTTTAAAAAGTGCCTCTGTGCTTAGCGCATGAGTAAAAACAACTAGTCCACTGAGGGGCATATTCACAAGGAGCTATTGCAGAATTAACAGCACTTTATCGCAGCCAAAATTGTGATAAATGTACCTCCCCATTCACAAGCTGGTGCAAACAGCCCACAGCACCAGTTTTCCCACGATAGCAGCCGCAAAAAACATTGCCACAGAGGACCCCTGCAACTGTCGCTAATGGGATGCAGAGTAGGCGTTCCTGTGCCAAAAGCAGCAACAACACAACACCTCAACATTCACAACGATCAGCGAGATCGGCGATAAGAACACAAAAACACTCGATAAGGTGCGTTAGCAGTAAGAAATTAACACCTGCTCTGACCTGGTGTAAAGTCGGACAACAGCCTCCACCACAAAAGGGAGCCCAGCCCTCAGCCACTCCTGAAGACAAACAGATGCCATCGAGCAACTGAACATGCAGCACGGACACCCAAGCTGGCCATAACACCCACCGACACCACACCCAGGACCACCCCTCCCTGGCACCCCCCGACCAAAGACATGCCACATCAGCTCCACCTAAACATGTACGAAATAATCCGCCTGATGTCGTACAATCACAACTGGTGACATGCATGTGTCATCACAGATATGAGCATCACATGTTCACTTTCGAAGCAACCAATGAAACTTTATTGAAATTAAAACTGAAATGAAATGAAGATACTTGGCGGCTCCCCTCGGGACAATCCATGGGTCACAGCCTGAAAGGCAAAAAACATGAGGAGAAGGTGTGTCCTGCGCACATCAAAGGACAGATAGAGCGAATGAGACAGAGAGAAGAAGAGGGGGGTAGAGAGAGAAGAAGAGAGGGGGAGACAGAGAGAGAGAGAGAAGAAGAGAGTGGTAGAGAGAGAGAAGAAGAGAGGGAGAGAGAGAGAGTGCCACCCCTACGCACCCAGGCCACACTGCTCACCTGCTGCCACCGGTGTGTCTCCAACCACTAGCCGGTATATATAGCAGTACACCAGGTCACACATCAGAGTCAGAGCCGTCATCTGAAACAGAGTCCAGATACATGACTGGCACAGTACACACACTTGCACAAAACAACATCACCTGCCCACCCAGGCACACCCAGGCAGAGGCATCCCAGCCCCTCCCGCCGCCCATCAAAGCATGCCCACCCGTGCACACCCGGGCCTCACTGCTCACCTTCTGCTAATGGCGTGTAGACAGCAGGTCCCACCATGTGCCGCTGCAAGCCACAAGCCCGGGGCCTGCGGACAAGGCACCCTACACACCATGCAGCCATGATGTGCAGGCCACCAGGTCTGACGTCTGGTGCTGGGTCTTGATTACACCATGGCATAGAACATATCAGGGCACCCGGCAACATAGCAGACTGCACTGCCGCTCAGTCCAATGGGTGCCACTAATTCTGTGATCCCAGAAGTGAGGCCAAGTGGTGGTAGTCCTGCGCAGCCCGCTGGCTCGGCCTACACTCCGGTCCAGCAAGGCACACAAATCCTGAACAGTCCGGACCGTCGGGACAGGGCATTATCGCAGGCTGCACATCTGCTCAGCCGCTGAAGATGCCAATGACTCAGTGCACCCAAAGTCACCCTCCCGTGGTGGGGTGTCTGTGCTGGCCGCAATGCAGAATCACAAACCCTGTTCAACCCCAATCAGCGCCACGTGGTGTTAGGCCCGTGCCGGCATCAAGGCCTTGGGTCCGTAATCCAGTCACCGCCAGCAGAGGGGCATGTGACGTTGTTGGCCCCTTATATTTGCGGGGTCATATGGCCTGTGATGCCTGTGCCAGATGGGTGTGGTGTACGTGCAAACCTGCCCTCAGGGAGTGGCTGTGACATGCTGACAACTAGACTAGTGACCTGCACACCACCAGTAAGTACGCCTGCAACGGGTTTCAATGAGGCACCCCTTGGGAGCATTAGTGGAGTTGTCTGGCCTGCCGTACACCGGTACAGCGCAGTACTTGCAAAAATGACTCGTGGGCACTGGGAGTGGTTCAGTCCATGTCTGGACAAGAAAGTGGCTGATGTGTGTGTCCCTGTGGTGGTGTCCATGGGAGCCGTAACACAAATTGCTATGTAGCAACCTCTGACTGGCATCCCACAGGATGAGCATCATTGACGGAAGGGAAATCCATGTCCCTACATTTATCCACACATACATACATGTGCTGCCCAGTAATTTTTGGCCTACTACCACCTCGACCATTGTTCAGCCAGTTAAACGGTCCGTAACCTGGGCGTAATGTTTGATATTAAACTTACCATGGAGGCTCAGGTTACGAAAACGGCCGCCTGCTAATTTTGCCATTATCAGATCTCTAAGGAAAATCTTCCCTCTGTTGCCTCCTCTAGCGCGGGTGTTAGTGGCACACAGCACCATTCTTAGCAGATTAGATTACTGTAATGCTCTTCTGCTTGAGTCCCCGAAATACCTTCTAGGCAGGCTACAGAGAAGCCAGTCGGTGGCTGCCAAGTTAGCTCAAGGGTGGCCTAGAAGGTACTCCTCCTCCTTGGCTTTGGCACAGCTGCACTGGCTCCCGTTGAGACAGAGAGTCCAGTTCAAGTATCTCTGTCTGGTGTTTAAAGCCCTTCATGGGGTGGGGCCTGTCTCCATGCAGAGAAAATTTGCTTGGTATGTCCCTGTGAGGACTCGCCGCTCTTCATCGGCTAGACTGGTGAAGATACCTAGGTTTAAGAAAGTTAAGTCGGGGTAGATCCTTTGGTGTAGCAGCTGCCAAATTGTGGAATGAACTCCTTCCTTTTAAAAGGAGATTAAAAACCTTGTTGTTTCCCAAGATTTAGTTGGCTGTTCGTTTTTTATGCACCTGTTATACTATTCTGTGAGTTAGCCAGCACCAGGATGCCTGTTAGGTGACAGTGCGATATACAAATAAAGTAAATAAATAAATAAATAAACATGAATGATAAAAGACATGACACAGCAGTGCGTCACTAGATGTTTTTTGCACCTCCAGTGCAGTTCTGCAGCTGGAGCAGTACAGGGCACTGCCGAACATACTATACAATATGGGCCCATTGAGGGCCAGCTAGAGTCCATCCGGGGATGCCAAGTACTGCAGAAGAGGAGGGGTGCATTTCGCAGTCTGGTCGCTGCGTCATTGGTCATCAAACAGGATGTGGCAGTCCATGTCCAAGGTGAGTGCATCCGAGTGAATAGGGGGTCAGTGGAAGGTCATGAGGCCATTTGCGGAACCAAGCAGAAACAGGCCAGGTGGCGGAAATGAATGCTACGGAGTCCTTCTGATCACAGGCACATCCACGTCCCCGGAAGTGTGCTCTGCCACACCTGTGGGTGTTGCTGTACCGGCTACGGCACTGTGTGCCACTGACACATAAGGGGCCGGAGGTGGATTGTCGGCCGCACTGGGAGGCAGAGACATACCAGGGGACGGAGATGTGGATGGTGTGAGGGCAGCAGCATTCATCATCGCCATACCTTGTGGCATCAATGCCATGATGAGGATCTGCAGGGCATGGTAGATCCCAGCTACATTCCACTGATGTGAAGCGTGGCTGCCATCCTTTCCTCCTCCATCCGCACCATGTCCTCCATGAGCCTCTGCATGAGTGCCAGCTCACGGCTGGTATCGCTGGAGCCACTCTGAGCTGGATAGGTGTTCTTCTCTCTGCGTCATGACTCCAGCGATGTCAGTCAGGGCTCGTTGGAGACCGTGGAGTGGGACTACACACCAAAGGATGGCGTCAGGTTTGGTTGCCATAATGCCGAAGCCCAACCGCGGTCTCCCATTGGCACTCCAGCACACGGCGCTAAATACGGTGTATTTTATAATTGTTGAAGTGATTTAAACTTATTTGTATTTTTATATGTAGCAGATTTCCATGATTTTCAATTTCATAATTCTCCATTTCTCAGGATGTCTTGAAATTCTTCTACTCAAGAGTTGGTCATACTTGCAGAGTCAATTACTCATTGTGATTTTAAATACCCATGAATTTAAATGTCACAATTGTGAAATTCTATGATGGATTGTCCTATGTCTCCTTCAAATGTTATTGTTTGTAGATCAAGATTGTTTGCTAGTGAACCCTTAGATACCATCATTAGAGGTGAATGAACAATTGTACATCAAGGTCATGCCCCTATGGTACTTCAGGGCCCATTAGGAATATCATCTTAGATGTGCTCTACGGCGTTTTAATTCTGAATCACCTACTCTGGAGGATTTTGGAATTTGCTTAATGACAGTCAGTCTGATTTACAAAATGGCGGACCAGGTTACTTTTTTCACAAAGTTGACGGATATCCTGACTGCTGTATCACAAATCCATTATACCCTATGGTACTTATAATACAGTGAACAGGATATCCGTCAAGTTTGTGACGGAGCAATCCATCCGCCAAACTCCAAACCAGGCCCTTATTCTTTAATCTGTCCGCCATGCTGCTCCCAGAAGTGGTTGGCGAAGGAATAACTGTTGTATTGCCCTTAGATGCTGGAGCATTCTTATACTCACTTTTTTGGTCATACTGCCCACATATGTTTCCCTTCTCGGACATTCAAGAAAATAAGTAATGTGAAATGTGTTTGAAGTTATCACCATCTTGATGTTTGACTGTTTTTCTCCTTGAAATATTTTATATTCTTTCGCATTTTTTCCATAGCCACATGCTTTGCATGTACCACATTTTCAGAAGCCATTCCAGTTGTCAGTAAGCCAGTTTTGAATCGCAATACCTCATACTGGTTCCATATGGCTTCTGCTTAAGATGTCTCTCAAAGAAGGATCTTTCTCGTATGTTATTCTAGGACTGGGCCTGCAACTTTTATTAGTTTCTAATCTTGTCTTACAATACCTCAGTTGCTCTTTAGGACTTTCTTGACCTTATGATGCTCAGGGTTATTCTTCTTCATGAAGGATCTGCATTCATTGAACTCTGCTTCTCTTTTCTTAACTCTATTCTGTGTTGTTGCAACTAACAGGTCCTCTCTTGTCTTACTCTGTGCTCTGTTCAATGCTTGCTCTGGTACTGATTCTGGGTAACCTCGATTTTTGAACCACTTCATCATCTTTTCAGTTTGTTGGTAAATATGTTTCTGTTTATTTCACAAAATTCAGTTGTATAGAAATACATATTCCTGATGGTAACATCACGATGACATTCTCTGCACAGCTTCACCATTTCCCACTGTTTAATTGGTAGCCTCCTGCCTTTTCATGAAAGTTAAAAACTTGAACATTCAAATTGCAAAGAGGGCCCACTGTTAGCTGAACACTGCAGGATACATTTCAAACATCTATGAACTTAGATATTACACATTGTTAAATTAGCATTCTATATGTGAAAGGTAATCAAAATCTGATATTTTGAATACAATTAAGAGCCACATGTACATAATGAAGAGGAAAAGAGATATACTGTTAGTTTACCTCTATTGTGTGTTCCAGACTTGTATGCACTTTAATGCCACATTAAGTTCGACAGGGCATACAGTATGCTGTGAATATAACACCGTAATACCAGACTGGCATGACCCCTGATGAAGCTGGACTTTGAAGGTTGATTTCCTGGTCTGCACGAGTCCCATTGCTCCACAGTCCAGCTTACAAAGTTGAGTAGAAGAATGTTTCAACAAAAAGGAATGAAACAGAGGCCAACACGGTCTGGCCGTGACAATGTCACAACTGCTTCAAGTGGGAAAAGGGGAGGAGGAAAGGTCATGTTTTCATCCATCCATCACGTTTTATTTGTTACCAAGTTTTTTATGTACTGTAAGCATAGGCAGTGGAAGCTGGGGTGCGTAGCACCCCCAAATAACTATGCTGGGGTTGAATGAGCATTAAAGATGCTTTAAATTTAGTTTATACCTTGTCACATTTTCTGTGAGTACAAAGTCAGAGGTCAAATAGCAGGCTACGTTTTCTGCCAAACTGCTTCTTATTTTTTAGTAGGAAGAGTGTTGTTTACTTTTTTTTCTCTGACTGCAAAGTTGGACGATTCAAAGTAGGATGATATTGTGATATTTTTTTTTATGAATACTTTATTCAATATTTGCATATCATAAAAGTACAAACAGTATAACGTAAAAACACATATTTAAAAAGAGATAAAATGCATTTTGATAGAAAGACAAAATTCATAACATTTGCATTTAGAACAGAGAATTCAATGATGCATTAGCAGCAGTGGGTATAACAACAATTTGGCTACCTGAGCCTAACTCTAGTCTTTGGTCAGGAGTTTTGCACGAATGGACCAGGCGCTGGCTAAATATTTAGCGACCACGCATACATAGATTTTGTAAATTGCTTGGGTACAGGGAGTGTGAACTGATGTAGGATGTCAACTTTTTCTAACACACTACAACATTTAATATATAAATATATATCCAAAAATATATCAGCAGTTAGAAAAACACAAATGAAGCACATTTAAAAAAAAAAAATTCTGAGGTGTAAATGGACTAAGATTTTATTAGGATCAAAATAAATCAAAGGACTTTTGAAACACACATTTCCGCACATTATGTGTGCACTAAATACTTTTATTATCAACACTGCATGTCAGTGCGTACTTTGTGGCCATTTCAATGGAAAATGAGCTGCCTGTAAATTGCTACACTCACACGAACATTAGTGATATATTTGCAACAGTGTGCACCAAAGTGCAACACTGTCTTCATACCTGACCAAATACATCACCACCCTTTGGTGATCGAGGATACAATCATTAGCTGTTAGGATTACGGGAATTCTCTTTTCTGAGGGTTACCTGATTATTTAATAAAGGGCCTGTAGCGAATTCACATCATGGCTGCACTCTTGGCCCTGTATCTCTTTCCTTTCTTCAACCACAGCTCCTCTAGACAAACTTCTCTGGTTGTCCCTCCAGAAGCGGGTAATTTTCAAGTAAATGTGCATTGTACACAGAGCTTGCTATCGTGTTGGACCAGTTTTTTCTGAAGAACAAATTTTAGCTCAATCATCCAGCTTGGCGAATGCGTTCTTCGGATGGCCAGTGTCTCTTAACAGGCTAAATCCAAACTGGCAAAACTCAGGGGCCAAGCTTTGGCTGTCCAGGCCTCCTGTCTATAGAACAGTTTAGCTCTCTTTCTTTGCTCTCTCTCTCTGATCTGAGGTGCTTCAAGAAATTGGAACCAATGGGCTGATTAGGATGGCGGTTTGACTTGAGTTCGACAACCATCCTTTCGTAAATGGGACTGCCCGACAGGCTGTTGTGGTCCTTCCACAGGTACTAGAATGAGACAGCCACTACGGCGATGCCTATGTTTTGTACTGCAGCGGGTGCTGCTGGCAGCAGCACACGCCAAAGTACAAAAAGGGGACACTTAACATATCCCTGCAATACATGGCAGACTGCACGCGTATCTGCCACTTGGTACAGGGATATATAGGTGTCAATATACATGTCCCCCAAAACCCACAGTTGAGGGCCAGGGGTCAAGGGGGGCCCGCTACAGGCCAGAAAGTTCCTTTCTGCCTGCCTTTTTATGGCGGGTTAACTTCCATGAAACGGTGGATGGACATGGACATGGTAATCCCTACTGCAGTGCCTGGTAGGCACCGCCACCATTGTAGTGAATACAACTCCCTCCGACACTGGCGGGTTTAAGGAGCCAGTTGGATGAGTGGCGGTGGTCGGATCCAATATGGCGGTCGGAAAACAGGGTTACCATGGCTTTAGGACCGCCACCGACGGGCTGTCGGTGGCGGTTCCACCGTCATCACAATCAGGCCCCAAGTTAATGTCTCAGCGCCGGGTCAATATCCTGTGATTCTCGGCAAATCACTTAATCTCCCTGTGACTACCAAAAAATAAACGTGTCCTTGTGTAATGTAATTGGTGCTCATATAAGGCTCTCCAATACCTTCAGGTCGCATTTGCCGCTATGTAAAACTGCACACAAAAAAATGTGTATGAGAGAATTATATACTTCAGCTTGGTTAAGTAGGATGCCGCTCTCCGCACCAGGAAAATTTGGGCCTAATAACTAATAATACTTATAATATCAGACCCTCACCACTCTCCTGCTGAAGGGCGTGGCTCATTTGCTATATTTGTTCTTTTTCTGACACTTGGATCTTTTACAATCCCAATGGCTCCGGTGATGTACACTGATGCAGGGCACAAGTCCTAAAAAAAGAAGTGGGGGGAAGCTGACGTCACAAAAGGAAGTGACGTCACGAAAGGTGGCTTGCACTCAGTTGCAGTTTATAGTTCTCGAGCTCCCGGTAAAATAAGTGGGGGGGCACCGTCCACCCGCGTGGTACCCCGACTCGAGCCCTGCACTGATGGCAGCATGCATCCTACTACAGCAGGTACATGAAGGATGAGGTCATTAGACGTGCATTCAACCGGTCTCTGCCAAAAGGAGGTGGGAGGCACTAGATGGTTGTCACTACATCACATTTAAAAAATATTGCACCTGCCCACTATCTACCACTATTTCATCAGGGTAAGTACTCGTGGAACTAGGAATAGTAAACATATATTTACATTGCTGATGCAGTGGTAGGCAGGATGATGATGCCTGTAATATTTTTATAGGTCGATCTTATTGACCACATCATAGGGACATACAACCCTACCAAATCCGAGAAATCATAGCACACACATTCGTGAGAATGTGCCTCCACTATGTCGTGTCTTCAGTATCTGTTAAAACGTAAACAATAGCACCAGCCAACAGTAAAAGACGAGCATAAGGTTAACCTTGAATGGGTTGAATTGAAGGCTTAAAACAATTCTGTTGCTTTTCAGTTTCGGGAAATACAGCCGAACTACACAATGAAAGTAGATTGAAATAACCAATGGCGGCGCAGCATAGTTTAGGCTAATCCCTCGGTGCAATGAAAAAAAGGCATCATGAATATCAGCCAATAGGGAGGTGCCGTGCGCCATCAAGAGCACCTTTGTCTTCCTGACAGTTCTCTGCTCAACACATTGCTGCATTAGAAACAATGAAACCGCAGCATGGCGCAGCAAAATGGGAGGCTTGGTGCCTTTATAAAACAGCATTTTCCTTTCAGAGTATGCTATAATTTCCTTATAATAGTGGTTATCAGCGTTAACGGTGCTTTACATTGGATCATACCTCATGGCACTAAATGTATATATAATTGCATGCGAGAGGCTCACACGTAATGACATCAATTACCCTCGTGTCAACATATATTACTGCTTGTGATTATAGGTTTTGATGAAAGTGTGCTCTTCTCACAGTTGCTTTGGGCTCTCAGTCTCCTGCTTGCCTTGCTCCGCCACCTTTCAAAGTGCCTTGTTGAATTAAATCCACTTCCTAGTCCCAACTTGATGGAGGTGGGGGATGTTCAAATGGAGTCTTTAGAGTGACGCAGAAAGTGAACTCTGCTACAAATTTGGAGAGAGCTTTTTTTACTAGCTTTATTCTGGCGTGTGAACTGCTGTCAACAACGCTTACCTTTCACCTCTGGCCACTTGAAATCTGCGTCTGGTATGTGTTCCATAAAATTTGAATCTTGTACTTCTTCTAACCTCAGTAACACAAATGATTAGAGCGGCAGACCCTGATGCAGAGGTCTAGCCCGGGACCAGGGTTCAATTCCCCGCCTCGGCGGGTCTTGGGCTCAAAATTCCACGGACCTGATAATTCTCGCCTCGGTGCCTATTCCTATCATGGAGTCCCACTCTGCAACTCTGGGCAATAGCTTGCTTAATCTCCACAACGGCCCCCACAACGCTAAGGATGCCTGGCCTCCACCTTGGGGGTGCCCAGGAGTGGACGCCTCACAGGGAAAGCCAGGATGGGTTCCACAGCGGTATTCGTACAAGCGTCTTGAGACCCTTGCGGGTGATACAAGTATCAATTTACATTTACAATCTGTATGGTGGAGTAATTGAACAAAACTAACCTGTTATCTTTATGTCCCTAGCCCTTGTCTCATTCATTACTAGTGAGGTGAATCCCACCATGAGGCTTGAAAATCTAAAAGCATGTTGAAAAAGGAAGATACACCTATCCTACAGACATAAATTTACAGGCCGTGCATTCCCAGCATCCTCTTGTTTTTTTTGCTCTGCTATTCTGAGGTGCAGAGTTTTTTAACTATGAGCTTCTCAACAAGCTTGGATCAATATCATTGAGACCACTGGTCCCCGGTGCCGGACAGATGGGGGTATGTTCACAGCCTTTAGGAGCTGCGGGCTGAGGAATGTTGATGGGACCCTTGCCTTGCCAGGAGCTGGGGAAGTTGTACCAGTCCGTCATTGTTGAAGGGATGTTTCCAATGTGGCTGTTCTTCTGTGGCCAGTCCCAACTCTGTACACTCCAGTGAGTCCTGTGTCTCCACATGCTTCTTGGAGTGCCTCATGGTGCTGTAGCAGTATTGTCTGCCTTCTAGGATCATGGCCTTTTGTTTGTCATGCATGGTCGTGCATGTGCATGGCAGCCGACGGTCTAGGGCGGCCCTCACGCCTGCCTATTGTTTAGGCAGCATCATTTTCTGTATATTGCCTTGGGACAGCAGTGGTGACTTAGGGCCAGATGTAGGTCGCCCAATACCGGTCGGTAACTTCCGAAATTACCGAATTTCGGCCGTTACCGACCAGTATTATTTTTTTTAGATGTGGGTGGCATTATTTTAGGATTCTGTATATTACTGAATCGGTAATTTAAGGATTCAGTAAAATACCGAATTCTTAACATACCGATTCGGTAAATTACCGAATCCAGGATGTAGGGAGCACTCAAGTTGGTGCATTCCTCAGTTAAGGATTCGTTATTAAATAATGAAAACCTTTGAAAAAGCATTTTTTTTGCTTTTTCCAACAGTGCAATGTGGCAGACATACATGCATGTATGTGTGCCAAATGTGCACCCATACACAATTGTGGGGTGCAACAGGGTGTCAAAGTGACACCCTGCCACCCTTCAATGTTTTCCCCCTTTTACCGAATCAGTATTTACCGATTCGGTCATTACCAAAACTTACCGATTCAGTAATTTTTAAAGAAAAATTACCTACATCCCATTTACCTATTCTTAAATACCGAATCGGTATGATTCAGTATTTAAGAATAGGTAAATTGAGATTACCTACATCTGGCCCCTTGTGTGTTGTGGATTTCTCTGCTTTGTTACTTGTAGGATTGGTTGCTTTGTATGTGTTTTTTCTAAAGTCTAGTATGGAATAATGGTATTTTTTTTATTAGTGATGATTGGATGAGTGTGATTGATGTAGAGGCAATGTGTTCAGGTAATCATCATTATCTTTGAACTACTTGTCCTCATCCTAATTATTACATCACTCCTGCCCTCCGCTTGGCTTGTCTGGCCTTCAGTAGAGTTAGGTATGTCAGGAAAATGCTGGGAATGGCTACCTATTCATGGTGCTCAAAGGGGTGGACCAGGCTTGCATTTTCAACATGCTTTTGGATTTTCCAGTATCGAGTTGGGACTCACCTTTCTAGTAATAACTGGGGCAAGGATTACTAAGATTAATTAAGATTATCAGTAAGCAAATCATCCTCACCTAGCCTCTCAATCATTACCTCACATGCTCATACACAGGACATCAGAAATATTGTTTGCAAAACCTTTGACAGTGAGGTAAATGATACAAATAATACTTGAACACCTTGACTTGTTATGTTATGTGAAGTGAATATGTGATGAATTGTACACTGTAGTACCAGAGAAGCTGTCCAATTAAAAACAAATGCTCATGTGCAATGGTTATCTGTTAAATACCCTTGGTACAACACTGGTTGAACCTTCATAATTCCAACACTTTTGGGGGGAGGTGCTTCATTTGTTTAAAAGAAATAATGCAGGGGACCTGAATGTTTTTGAAAGCATGCCACTAATACTGCCAAATGCTGGCGGTGAAAACTGAAAAAATACTCGAAAAAGAGGAGTAACACTTAAAATAGATCATGCTAATGTGCCAGCCATGGGCCTAGACCAGGTAGGTCGGCTTCGAGATGATGAGTATAGCCTGAAATTCGTGAAGGATAGAAGCCTGTGGGTCAGTTTAGATGATGCTGGCTATAAAGAGAACAGAAGAGTTCAACCCCTGTATTATTATTATAAGTCTTGTATAGCGCATAGCTACCCCATCGAGTTTCCCAGTGCTGAACAAAGGTAGGTAACATGCCAGCAAAAGAAGGCAGAATAAAAAATTAAAAAAACAGGTTTTGAGGTTTTTGTAAAAGACGGTTAGAGATTGGAAGCTTCTTTGTGAATCAGGCAGCGTGTTGGAAAGCTTGGGGCGTAAGTACAAGACCATGCAATCACACATGCAGGCTTTTCTGACTCTGGGGACCTTGCAAACATGGAGGTTGCTCGAACAAAGCAAGCAGTTTGGGTGGTAGTGTTCCACGAGCTGTTGTAGGCAGGGCTTTAAGTTGGCCGGGTCTCAAGGGGTCTGAGCCCCGGCAGTATTTTTTAAGGGGCCTCGAAACGGGTCTCTAACGGGCTCTGTTTTGAGCCCTGGCACAGGCGGTCCTTTTTTTTCCGGACTGCAGTGACAGCAGTTTGCTGTCACTGCAGTCCGGAAAAAAGGGCCCGATTGAGAACCGTTTCAAGGCAGCAGGCACATCGATGTGCGCTGCCCACACTACTCACTTCTCACTAGTGGACGTCATGCCAGGTGAGCGCTGTGTGGGAAGGGAAATCCTTTAAAGAGAGTCATTTTCTCTCTGGATTTCCCTTCCCTTTCCGAAACGTAAGAGCAGCAACTTTGTGGTAGGGTCACCTGGGCTTTAATTGGAAGTTTTTTCAATATTATATGCAACAAGCCATAGTTGCAGCTTATTTATCGTATGCAACTAATATCCGTTGACAAAGCCAATAGTCCTGACTTGTTGTAGGTATGATGTTACTTGTTGTATCACATATCTGGAATGGATGTAATGACAGAAACAGCAACATACAAGTGGGGCTGCACACTATGCTAAACACAGATTTTTAGCCTAAGTGATTTAAAGCCACGCCCCTAATTACACTGGCCACACCCCTTTGAGAGACCCCACAGTTTTTTCATCCCACTTAAAAGCCCTGGTTGTAGGTCCAGAGGACCAACATTTGGCCTGGCTTTATGCATATAGCATAAGGCTTTAAACTGAATGCATTAGTCTACCGGAAGCCAGTGGAGATCACAAAGAAGACTAGGTACTACTTAGGAAGATGAAATACGAGCTTGGAAACTCGCCACCCCCAGCTCTAAACCACTGCTGTATTGCAACCACGTTAACTGGTGATTAAATAGAAGCCGACTTTCACAAGCGAGCGTAGACTTCGACAAAAGAATACAGAATTTGAGGTGCAGCTCCACTATATCTTTCAGGTATGCAACAAGGAGCCCATAGACTATCGGGGACTCAATTTGGCTTAATTGTAACATACTTCGATGTTTTAGTAAATAGACTCTACTTATTTTCAAAAGATTTATCAGCATCGTACATCAAGTGCCAAAACTCAGTATCTACAACAAGCGCTGACTACGTGAGCGAGTATATACATATATACCTCACAGACAAACCGCCACGCTAATATCTACGTACTCGTAACTATGTTACTATATATTTTCATACAGTTTGCACTGAATTAAAAAACAGTATTTAACCGATCTTCCTTGAATACAAATTCATTGTAATATATATAGTATCGGTTTATACCTCAGAGAAGACTACATTGACTAAAGGTGTCCCAAATGTTATATCCTTTTCTTCACGCTAGATGAGCAACTAGTAATCATGTTCAAAATATGAGTCTTTACACCATAAGTAGAGCCAACTTTTCCGTTTGAGGTCGAATCGTTTATCTAAGGTGCCCAAAGTCGCACTGTGATATAACCTTTTTCTAATACGATAGATTAATAGTTAAACTTTTGACAGAATCATTATTTAAGTCCAATAACTACAGACTCCAAATAAACAGGCATGAAGCTGATTTTTAATATTAATTATTTATGCTGTGCAGTAAATATAACACTGCGCACCTAGTGCTAATGTGTATACATGCGTTCAAAATTCACAGTGTCTACATATTTCAACTGACATTGTAATTTCCATTGTTTCAGAGCTGGTTTTAATTCTTCAAACAGGATTTGTGATTCAACAAATGCCTGATTTTCCTTATAATAAAAGATGATCTAAATTCAAATAATTTTTGAGTAAGTGCCATTACTTAATTTACTCTTTTTCTGGATTTTGGTTTCCTTCACCACTCCTGTTTGGGTATGCGTGATAGGGTAATACTACACAGACTATTGTTTCATTTAAATTCATAATTTTACTTTGTTTCAATTAATATCACTACTCCATCTTATTCTTTTACACGGGTGATATACGTTATCAATAACAATTAATATTGAACTGGAAACACGGTAATTAAAATTATTTCCGTGTTCAAATTGGGGTCAACCTTTGGAAACTCCTACAGTCCTGAAGATGGTCGAATAGATGACAGCACATCGACCAAAACGTCGACAACCACACTTATTTTCTGTATAATGTCAATATAGGCACTATCCATTTGTTTAATTTGTGGGTCTGCCTTATCTTAAGTTTGAAAAAGTGTAGACAATTGTTACTGTGAAGTACAAGAAACAGCAATTCATTTATGCCACTTCCTGTCGCGTTGTGTGTTCAATGTTTCAGTACCCCTGAATATGTTATTATGATAGTCTTTTTTCACTATACACCCGTGTTCTTGATATATATTTTTATATATGTTTTTTCACATTTGACATATGTTGATGTTTTCATATCTTTAGAAAACGAAATTACACAAGTTGTTTATGTACAGACAATTATTCTAAAATAAATCAATTCACAAGCATATTATAAAACTTTCAAACTATTTACATAAGTAAATCCCTTGTTGGCACACTTACCTGCTTACCGACCAGGGCCGGCTCCTGCAGTGCCCCGGGGTACCCATCCCCAGGACAATGCTGTTTGCTATGACAGGGCCGGAGAAGTGCGGCTCCCGCCCTGTCATAGCAATCAAGGGGAGCTGCATGTCAAGAGCTCCCCGTGTGGAAAAGCAATGCCAGCTCCCACAGGTGGCAGGGAGCTGGCGGGACTGTGGGGGCATTGGGGCTCTTGGGGCTCCCCCACGGTCTCCAGTGGCAAGGGCCAACCCCGGGGGATGGGGTCCCCAGGGCCAGACGTGGCCCAGGAGGAGAGTCACCCGGCCCCCCCTCCATCAATAAACACATTTAAAAAAAATTAGGCACAGCCCCAGGGAATGGGGTCCCGGGGCCACTAGAGGCCTAAGGCAGGCGGCCACACAGCCCGCTCCTTTAAAATTAATTTTAAAAAAAATTGCCGAAATTGGCCTCGGTAGGGAGCCCCCTTCCTGTTTTTTTTTTAAAGAGCAGGCCCTGGGGGATGGAGTACCCAAGGCCACAATTAATGTAAAAGAATGGGGGCCACACAGCCCCCCTTGTAAAATAAAGATACATTTAAAAAAGCAGGCATCTCAGCGGAGGACCCGCCCCCTAACTGCAGCACTCAGCAAACGCATCCCCTGGTGCATTGTAAGTTGGAGAATTCATTTCCCTTGAATACTGGGGGCCAACAAGCCCACAAGGTACCTCCAGTATGAGCTAGAGAGCTGCGATGCAGAAAGCTGTTCAGAGGCCACACCCCTTTTGACACTTCTCTGCAACGCAGCTCTGTGGCGCTTACTGGAGGTACCTGGTGTGCTAGTTGGCCCCCAGGGACCCTCTGGACTCAAGGGGAATTAATCTCCCAATTTGCAATGCGCCAGGGGTGCGTTTGCACAGTGGTGCAGAGAGGGGGCGGGTCCTGACATAGCAAGTGTGCAAACACACCCCCTGGCACATTGTAAATTGGGGGATTAAGGCCCCTACATGTTTCAAATGTAAATCTGATTTATTTATGGTGGTTTCTTTTTGCCTCATCCGGCAAACCTTTGAATAATTATTACTCTGACAATCAGCATGGCTCCTAAACATAAAGCTGTTGTTACTGATGCAGTGTCCCAGACCTATTCATTGCTGAGCGGAAATGGACGCCTTTTTAAGAATTGTTTTGTGGGTTTGCTTAAATTCATTTTCTAACGTACCATAGCCATTCGCTGAGATGACATTAAAAGCCTACAAAACTACATTGGTATTTGTACATGTTTTCAACATGTTTTTATATGTATTTTTAATGATCAAATAATTTGTCTATCTTTTATGATCTTCTATGATCGAAATAAAGATTTTTTGAAATTGACATTGGTTTCCAGCGAATTTCATTAAAGGTATAATGCTGGATCTGAGTGGTGTAGACATATTTGTTTGGTAAACACAAAATAGGACACATGCTTTAGGGGACCCCCCCCCCCCCCCAAACCTTAGCTACCCTTGACTGATGGCCTTAGTTTATTTAACTATGTAGGACCTCAGTCCGTGGGCTCCTGGTAATCATGAACGGATGTGCTTTATCCACAGGTTTCAGCTGCTGCCCTTCAGGTAAAACACCACGTCTCAGCAGTGAAATAATGGGCAAATAGGGGAACTGAGGAAGAAATACTGATTCCCACATGATGACCCCCAGATTCCTGTAATCAGAAGCATTGTGGCTGATTCCAGTGGTACTGGTACACTAGGGGATGGGAGAATGTCATGGACAGAAGACTACCACGCTCGGATTCCCACCATTTGTGTAAATTGCTTTAGACAAGCCAAAGTTATAGACCATCAAACATTTCTGAAGCTAAGGCTAGACTTTGTTTCCTTTGCAAGGGTGTCTCTTTTAGACTTGATGATTTCAAAAAGTGGCATGAAAAAGGTGGGGGCAGAGGGGGGTGCAGACCTTGTAAATAAGGGCATGGCTTAAACATCTAAATTCCTGTGATTGCCATAGTGTGACCACTGACTGGTATTTTTGGTTCTTCCGAGCTTTGTTTTAGCATCCAAAAATATAACACAGCAACCGACCTACACCTGAAACCAAGCAGGACTATTGGCTTTGTAATGAGTGTTAGCTGTTTAAGATATGTGAGTAACAATACTAATTTTGTTGTGAATAACAATGAAAATATTTCAATTCTGAAATTGTGACACTGTGAATTAATTATTGAGGCCTGTGAACGGGTTAGTGGCCTTCAAAGTGTCTCAATCATTCCTGTAAGGTTCACTCTGTGTTAAACATGTACGCCCTTTTTACCTCTACCATCTGGTATCTCACACCCCATCTCTTTCCTATTCAGCACCCTCTACTCACTATCTCCTGAATGCACTTCCTCGCATCACCTTCATCTCACCACCCTCGAACCACACAATGCACCCACCCACCTGAAAGCACTCTATTTCAATTTACTTTTGCCGTGTCAATGTTTTGGCAACTGTATTCTTTCTTCAAACACAGTTGCACAGAATACCAGTTGCAACCAGAATCCGAGACCATTGTTCTCTGCGCTCTGCAGAGAGGCCAAAGACTGGATGATCATGCATTCTGAACAACTTTTTGACCCACTGACAAGCACTATGAGAAACATGCACTACCTTAATGCCAGACCACTCAATCGTGGCCTGTTATAAACACTGGGAGGCAACTCGGTCCAAAGTAGGCACTGTCTGGGAGTGGTATGCTGCAGGAAAAAATGCAGAAACCCAACATCCTGGAAATAGCTAACACTCTTAGGGAATGCAAAATTGAGTAAAACGAGTAAAATAGAAACAGGAACTAAATCGTTGTTTTGATTACCTTAACATTTCTTACATTCATTGTTCAGAAATCGATCAGTGTTAACACCACAAAAAGCTAAGAACATGAACAGTGAACCCGGAGTGGCCCGGCCCACCTACAACCCTTGTTATGTCCCCATGAACATTTAAATGTTTAAAAAGGAATATTAATTTATTCCGAATCAGGGTTACCCAGCTATGATCTACTTGTATGCTGAACGTAATGAGTTCCTTAACCTTTATCGCGTAAAGTATGTTGCCTGCAAGCAACCACACTCATACTAACTAGACCAAGAAATATCTCTCGCAAAATCACCTCCTTGCTATATGCGAAGAAGGATTTTACACTATTATAAAAATACTAATTTAAAGGTAAATAATATGTCCTCTGACAGATGTATGAATGTGGAACTAATGAGCACGCCATTCCATCATTGGAAGCAACAATGAAATTTGCTGCTAATGCGAGAGCCATGGCAACAGCCGCTCTTTCATCAAAATATTGTAGGTGCATTGCATGTCGGGACAAAAATGTGTTTAACGCGAAAACGTGAATTCGTCCTCAGGCATCGGTAAAAGTGAACCGCAGAGTGCGTAGAAGAAGGAAGGGCGGTGTGTGAGGAGGGCAAGGGGACACGCGCCCGTGTGGCCCCTGCTGATAAGCATGCACGAAGGTATGTGCTTGACAGACAACGCATCCTAGAATCCACTGTGTGAGGTGTGTCGTTTGACTGTTTGGACTTCAACTGATGCCTAAATTTAAGTGCATGCTGCATGCACAGAGGAAAAAGCTATTTTGAGCGCAAATTAGTTAAATAACAAATGCTTCGTTACAGGACAGGTGCAGTGGCACGTGGACACGTGCCTGTGCGAGACCTATTTGTCCCTATGGTTTTATTAACAACTGGAAAAGGAGGTTCATTTTGCTTGTTACTCATATTTATTTTTATTTATTTATTTAAATTTATAATGCGCAACAGCTACCCGCAGTGGGTTTCCCGGCGCAAGGGATAGACTAAAGAAGAGAAACAAACATCTCAACAGCACCATGAATCAGCTAAAGCGGCAGGCAGATCATTGGAACAGTATGGTTTTCATTTTTTTTCTAAAGCAAAAAAGGTTGGTTTCTGATTTTAAAGTAATGGGTAGTGTAAGGCAAGCACATGGATGTGGGCTGGGACCATGTGTGTGAAGGGCCCACTGCACCCCAATTAAAGCTGTTTTTGTTTACTAACAAAACCAGGGTTGAGGTGCCAATTTTCCTTGCCTACATTAAGGCCACTGATGCCTGATGGAGCAGGATTTGTGTGTCTAATATTAATATTCTTATATTTTCTGAACTGCAGGAATATTCAAACACAAAAAAGCTGTTATTCTTCGTGATAGTAGAGTAGCCTAGAAATGCAGAAATGATTTTCTCTTTTTTCTGACTTTTTCTTCCTAAAACTTGTAGACCTTAGCAAATGTATTAGTTAGGGGTGTGCTTCAATGCTCCTTTGTCTCCCTGCACGTTGTTTCCTGATGTCCTTCTAAAGAATAACATTACATCCTTAGAGTGCGGAGAATAGTATGATTCTTACCTGTCTAGGCAAGGATTTAGAATGAAACTGTTGCTATGTAGTTACAAAATATGTAATTGTAGCATTTGCTTTCTCTCTAGGAAGTTATACAATTTTAGACAAAGACTGTTTAGTGAAATTTATAAAGTCATCATCAGGAGATGTTTTCCTCCGCTAGTTCTGACCAATAAGAGAGGCTTGTAGGATTTAGGAGAGATTCTAACTTAGTTTAACAAAGTTGCGAAGACAGTGTTAAGACACTGGTGGGAAAATGATCTTCGGCTAGTTCACATTCTAGTGACCTGTCCTGCATCTGTGGTATGCTGTATGCCTTGCTGCTTCCTGATCTGGCTAGCAAACCTGACTGCGGAAATTCTTTCCCTAGAGACTTTGCACATCATCAGCGGATGATGCTGCCTACGCTATTCTCCTACGGCAGTGAAGATAGTTCTTTTGATTAATTGCACGCTGTGCATTATTTCCCTACAAATTATCAAGAGGTAATTGAACTGTGATTTCCCTGATGTTTCCTTGTTTTCTCTCTCGCCCTTATTTACTCACCTTATGCTTTAATGATTTTTTAGTTACTCTGTCTGAGATAACTGTCTTTGCCTTTGATATTTTGAGCAACGTTTTTTTTTCTTATGATTTGTATTTGTGTATGACCATTAATATTCTCTGAAATAATACCAAAAAGGTATCTAGAAAGAATAGTGTTTGCCGTTATTTCTGAGTCTTGATTTATTTTTAGGAAAATATCTGCTATATTATTGATTTATTTAGCTGTTTCTTCATTACAGGTTCTCTTTCTTTTAAATTTTTTTTATTTAACAAACCGATCAGGAAGACATATGTTAATACATACAGAAAGAAAAGAAAAAAGTATAATCATTGCTACATAGAAGGAAGAAATTATATCCTCTCAGGTCGATGCTTTCTTAGGAAGATTCCACTTATTACATGTTACAAATAATACTGCTTTTCCTGCCCTGAAGATAGGGTATATACATATAAAAAACCAAAAGGAAGAGAAAAAAGAGAAAAAAAAATGAAAAGAGAAAAAATTATAACAAGGATCTGAAGGCTAAAGCATAAGTATTTGCGAGAAGAGAGAGATTTAATAATCTAATAATAATGATCATGTTAGAAAAAGTTGCCCCAGTTCTTTTCATATTTGATCAATGAGCGTATTCCTCTGAGATTCGCTAAGGCTATCTCCATTGAATGTATCTCTGTTACTAAGGCCCACCAATCCCATACAGTAGGTGATTCAGGGCAGGTCCAAGCTCTGGCCAAAGTTAATTTTGCACATGACATAAAAATTGTAGTTAGAGCAGACCAAGGCGAGGAAACAGGGTATATATCAAGTAGAACTGTTGCAGCAGTGATTATAGGCAGATCAATCTTGATTTTCATTACCTTATATATTTCCCCCCAAAATTCCCTTAGATTGGGGCATGAGAACAACATGTGTTCCAGATCTGCTGCCTCGGCGGAACATTTGGGACATTTCGTGCGATCACTGTAGGTGTTATTGGGAGACCATTTAGAGATTCTTTCAGGTGTATAATATATCATACATGTGGTTTTGAATTGTTGCAGCCTTAGGCTAGATGACCGGACTAAGTTGTTAATATTCGATAAAGAGTGTGTTATCTGTTTAGGTGTTATGTTTAAGCCAAGCTGTCTGCTCCATTTTTCTATTGAGCAGTCATTTGTTTTGATTACACTCAGGTGCTTGTAGGCTTCACATATTACTGATTTATTTTTAGTTGAATATAAGCAGTTCCAGAATCCAGATCTCACAATCAGGAATGTCATGGATCTGTTTTTTGTTAATCAAAAAATCATGTATCTGTAGATGTTTAAATCTCATAGTTTCAGGTAGATCATATATGAGTTTGAGTGTACAAAAGTCTAAAAATCCCTGTGTGCCATAGAGATCTCCCAAAACATTGATTCCCAGCCTGGACCATCCAGAGACCGTACCATCATTGAAAATTCCCGGGAGGCCAGGGTTGTCCCATAATTGCAGCTTCGGATGGTAAAAAGAAGTCTTGCAAAATGTTAATATACTGCCCCAAATCTTAGTTATGTCCCGAGCGGTCTTAAATTTTACCCTCTTGTAGTAATTGGGATCGTTGGTGCGGAGCAGAAACATTCTTGAGTCAATTTTCAACATAAATACATGGAAGAATAGTGCGTCTTCTCTATTTAATAAGGACCGAAGACGTTTTACAAATGAAGACCAAAAATATAGCTTAAAGTCTGGGAAATCTAAACCGCCCTCATAAGTGCCATTTTTTAGGAGCTTCAATGATCTTCTCACTTTTTTTATACCCCCATATGAAGCTACTGAATACTCCATCTAGTTGGTTAAAAAAAGAATTGTTTAATGCTAATGAGATAGAGCGAAAGAGATACACGAATTTAGGCAGTATCTTCATCTTTATTAAATTGTTTCTGCCGATTAAGTTCAAGGGTAGTCTATGCCATTTTTTTAGTGAAGAGATGGTGGATTTAATTAGTTCATTATAGTTAATATTATTAATTTCCCGTATTTTGGCCGCGATTTTAGCGCCTAAATATGTGGCAACTTTACAGATCTCAGGGACCGCCACCGCTGGTGTATAATTAGCTATAATTTGTGTCTTTTGTAGGTTAAGCTTGTAGCCTGATACTTTCCCTAATTTGCAGGCCTCAAAAGAAATCCCTTGAAGTGCCTCAATGATGTATTGTGAGTATATAGCAATATCGTCGGCATATGCCGTAATTTTTAGTATTTCTGAACCGGACGTAAAAGGTACAATCCGAGATTGGGACTGATAAACAGACAAAAATGGTTCTAATGAAAGGACAAATAATAAAGGGGACAAGGGGCAACCTTGACGGGTGCCCCGAGAAATTAAAAAATCTGAAGAAGTCAGACCCCCATAACTGTTACAAGCCATAGGGTTATCATACAGCGCCTGTATACCCTTTAAGAATTGTCCCCCAAATCCCATTTTGGTCATAACGTGCCAGAGATAGTCCCACCCCACTCGGTCAAACGCCTTTTCGGCATCTAATAAAATCATGCAGAGTGGGGTTGACTCCGTCCCTGCCACGTCGAACGATGTTATAACCGTATTGACGTGCATTGTTGTATCCCTCCCGGTTATAAACCCATGTTGCTGCAGGTTAACAATCCTGGGCATGATGGGGGCCAGCCTTGATGCTAATATTTTTGCAAATGTTTTTGCATCCACGTTAATCAGCGAGATGGGCCTATATGACCCCCTCTCCTCTTTTGGTTTGCCCTTTTTAAGAAAAAAAACAATTTTGGCCTTGTTCCATGAGTTAGGAGCTTTTCCGTTCAGCCCAACAGATTGTATAACCCTCAGCACCAGAGGAACCAATTCTTCCAGACAGGCTTTATAAATCTCGAGGGGAATAGTGTCTTCCCCTGCCGCTTTTCCTACAGGTAGTGAAGCGATGGCCTGATGAAGTTCCAACCCTGTTATAGTGTTGGACAGAGAATCTGTTCCTAAATTACCATATATATTTGTTAGGTTCTCATCTACGTAGTCCCGTATTGCATCTAAGCTTGGTATAGATTCCGGCGTATATAGAACTCTGTAGAAATCAGTAAATTGTTCTAGAATATCATGTGGCTGATCGTAGATCTTGTTGCCAGTTCCCCAAATATTAGTGATCAGAGTACCAGCTCTATCATACGCTGTTTTATAGGCTAAAATTTTACCGATTTTGTCCCCCCCGTATTGCGCAACTTTATACTTGTGTATTCTGACGCTGTTTTTTTTAATAAGTTTAGCCTTAATGTCGCATTTTAATTGCCCAAGTTTGAGACCTATTTCTGTGATCGTAGACAGATTTGATCGTAACGCTGATACCAATAGTTCTTCTTGGTCAGCTATATTTGACATCAATAGTACATTAGACTTGCGATGTTCCAAGTTTCGTCTGATAACATAAGCTTGTGTGAAACCCCTGATACTTGCCTTACAGGCGTCCTACACCATACCGCAGGTAGCCGTGTTCATGTTGATCTCTATGAAGTCAGGAAGATGCAATTTGAGCTGTGATATGTAAGCTGAATCTGATACTAAGTATCTAGGAAAGGAAAATGGTCTTGAACCTGTCCTAATGTGTGGAGTAGAAAATGTCAATATTATAGAGTTATGATCCCAGGAGATTCGGGGGCAAATAGTCATTAAGCTAGTGTTCAGTAAATTGTCGCTGGCTAGGGCCATGTCCAATCTAGAGCAAAGTTTGTGAATTGCAGAGTAGTACGTATACCCCGGTGTTTTTGGATGTAGGTACCGCCATGCATCCTTGATGTTATGGATTCTGCCTGTCCAAAATAGACGACCTAGTTTTACACATTCGTTGATAGCTTCTGGTCCTAGTGGTGTCTATTTTATAATCCATTATGATAAGTTCCCCTTCCCAATCCAAAAGTTTTACATTTAAGTAGTCAAAAAGCTTGGGTTCATCCTGGTTAGAGTCATACACCACACATAGAATATATTTGTTATTTTCAAAGCTCATCTGTGCGATGGCCCATCTACCATCTTTATCATAAGCAGTTTGCAGAATTTCTGCCCTGAATCGTTTGTCTTTAAGGATTACTACCACTCTGATAGAGGCCCCCAGAGTAGAACAGACTAGAATGTCATACCCCAATTGCTTAAGTAGCTTTTATCTTTACCAGCTATATGTGTTTCAGATAGTAAGCAAAAATGAGGGTTGTGTAGCTTTAGCTCCTCCGATACCAAAGATCTCTTCTTTTTGCTATTTAGCCCTGCTACATTCCATGCTAAGCATTTTATTTTATACATTTAAATACAAAATATACATTAAACCAATGAGCAAATGGTAATCTTCTATCCTTAGAGAAGACAATAAGAAATGTAAGCCTATTCCTGATTGCATGTCTCCCCGTCAGTTTAAAAATACATTTTTTCAAGTTTTCACCCCCCAAGACCCCCCACCCTGCGGAGATCAGCAAACCCCTCCCCCTCCACCCCCCTAGCTACCACACCAGCCGGGGAGAAGCCACCCTTCAGCTTTTGCTGCCGCTGTAGTGGCAGCGCATACGGTAGAGTACCTGAAGAGGCCCCCAATCCCTCTCAAAAACAAAAAGAAAAAAAAGGAAGAAAGGCCATAGAGAATAATTCTTAAGTTATACAAATATAGACAAAGACTGTTTAGTGATATTTATAAAGTCATCATCAGGAGATGTTTTCCTCCGCTGGTTCTGACCAATAAGAGAGGCTTGTAGGATTTAGGAGAGATTCTAACTTATTTTAACAAAGTTGCGAAGACAGTGTTAAGACACTGGTGGGAAAATGATCTTCTGCTCGTTCACATTCTAGTGACCTGTCCTGCATCTGTGGTATGCTGTATGCCTTGCTGATTCCTGATCTGGCTAGCAAACCTGACTGCAGAATTTCTTTCCCTAGAGACTTTGCACATCATCAGCGGGTGATGCTGCCTACGCTATTCTCCTACGGCAGTGAAGATAGTTCTTTTGACTAATTGCACGCTGTGCAATATTTCCCTACAAATTATCAAGAGGTAATTGAACTGTGATTTCCCTGATGTTTCCTTGTTTTCTCTCTCGCCCTTATTTACTCACCTTATGCTTTGATGATTTTTTAGTTACTCTGTCTGTGATAACTGTCTTTGTCTTTGATATTTTGAGCAACATGTTTTTTTCTTATGATTTGTATTTGTGTATGACCATTAATATTCTCTGAAATAATACAAAAAGGTATCTAGAAAGAATAGTGTTTGCCGTTATTTCTGAGTCTTGATTTATTTTTAGGAAAATATCTGCTATATTATTGATTTATTTAGCTGTTTCTTCATTACAGGTTCTCGTGAAGGAATATTTCTCAGATTTCTCAACTTAGTCTCTTTTAGCTCTACCAAAGATCCATTGTCGGGCCTTTGATATTACTAGTGGTATTAGAAATGATAATAACTTAAGGGCCAGTCATTATAGTATTTACGCTTCCTTAGGTATTGTAAAGGTTGGTGTGGGATATTATCATATGATGATAACTTTCACACTGCTTCGACTGCAACAGTTTTTGGCAGTTACACAGGTTGGTTAGTTTAGACTAAAATACTTGGTGTAGGAAAATGGAGGTTTTCATTGACTAGACGGAATTGATAGTTCAAATATATGTTCAGTTACTTTTGTCACATTGAGTTTTTGTTACGGGTCCGTCGAGGCCTGAGATCCCAGTATATGCCTAAGGGCAGTTCCTATTGTTTGCCTACACTAAGGTGATGTACAGTGTCTGCTGGTAATACAATATTACGGTACAAAAGGGGGTGGTGATGAACAGAGCATATGAACCAATCAAACACTCACACCCAGTCAACAGATCTGGGTTTAATCCATCCGGTTTCTGGCATTTCAGCCGTCTTCAGCCCGGCTTGCTTGAATCCAGTGGCAAAGTGAGCAAGGGACTCACGTCTTAGGATACCCTGCCAACTTATGGCAAACGCAGCGGTACAAAAGGGGGTGGTGATGAACGGAGCATCTGAACCAATCAAACACTCACACCCAGTCAACTGATCTGGGTTTAATCCATCACCGTTCTTTAGCCCACTCTGCCACCCCAGTTCAGACATGGCCATATAAAAATCAGTCTGACCCTGTGCCTCATGGGAACAGTCCAGCCCGAACTGCCAAGCCATGCCTTCCCTGGACCAGAAACAAGCTTCCGAGGACCAGTTTCTGGCATTTCAGCCGTCTTCAGCCCGGCTCACGTCTGAGCATACCCTGCCAACTTATGGCGAACAAAGCGGTACAAATGGGAACAGTCCAGCCCGAACTGCCAAGCCATGCCTTCCCTGGAACAGAAACAAGCTTCCGAGGACCAGTTTCTGGCATTTCAGCCGTCTTCAGCCCGGCTCACGTCTGAGCATACCCTGCCAACTTATGGCGAACAAAGCGGTACAAATGGGAACAGTCCAGCCCGAACTGCCAAGCCATGCCTTCCCTGGACCAGAAACAAGCTTCAGAGGACCGGTTTCTGGCATTTCAGCCGTATTCAGCCCGGCTTGCTTGAATCCAGTGGCAAAGTGAGCAAGGGACTCACGTCTGAGCATACTCTGCCAACTTATGGCGAACAAAGGGGTACAAAAGGGGGTGGTGATGAACGGAGCATCTGAACCAATAAAACACTCACACCTAGTCAACAGATCTGGGTTTAATTCATCACCTTTCTTTAGCCCACTCTGCCACCCCAGTTCAGACGGGGTACAAAAGGGGGTGGTGATGGACAATATGAGGCGGCCGTCGAACTGAAAGTACTTTGTTGAATGAAGAAAGTGGGGTAATTTGGGTCACTTACGTAAGCGCAAGTGGGGAAGTTCAAAGAGTCCTCCGTAAGTAGGAGAACAAGAATCGAGATGGTCGCGGTTCATTGTTGGAGTGAAAAGTTTTCTTTGAACATATGAATATACTTTTGATTTTCTTTTAGTGGAGCAGACAATTTGTGTTTATGTAGTTTGTTTCATTTGTTTAAATAGAGACCCTTCAGACATTGACACTGAATTTGCAAAGGGAGGGTCAGTGGAAGGAGCAATACTGATGTCACAAAGAGCTGTGCTGGTATTGGACAGTTGGTGAGTAACGTCACATAGGTGCAGCGCTTGTACTGGTTAGTTAGTGTAAGTTGCGCTGCTATTAGTTAGCGAAAAATAACTTTTATTGGAAGTTGAAAACATAACACAGAAAAGAGTGTTGTTAAGATTTACATAGATTAGAGTTATTAATAAATCATTTACTTACAGTGAGCAGAGAAAATTAAGATAATAAAGTTGTTAAAGACATTGTTTAGCAAAGATCAACCAATTCCAATTGAAGAAAAAATTCCAGTTGCTCCTGAAGGTATGCCAGCAGCATTGATGATGTTGGTAAGGGGTTATCATACGCGTGCATGGTTGGAGAATTGGTTGAAATATACAGAAGATGAAGGTGAATTCGCTTTTCCTGAAAATTGTACTTTCAGTACAAGGGTTTTGGTAAACCTAAGGTTTTGGATGAATAGCTGGAGTCCAATCCGAAGACCAATGCCGTTTGAGGCTTTGGAAGAATGGGAATAGGGAGCATACAAGAGAGAAAGAGACAAGCATCAGACTAGATATAAAAATACAATAAGTAGATACTCAGAGGCTAAATGGGATGGGCAAAAGAAAATGTGGAGAGAAGATGTTGCTTTAGGTTTAAAAATGTATCCAGTTAGAGAAGTTGAGACGAAGGATAGAGAAAAGTCTAAAGAGAAAAAGAATAATTCTGAAACACAGAATATAAATGTGAATCTTATGGATTCAGATGATATTGATGAAGATTTCTTAAATGAACTAATAATGAACAGACCGCCACCCCCATATCAAGAGGAACAGATTAGTTTAAGTACAGATGATTCACAAGCTTCAAATGTTATACCCAGTGCTCCTTCGATTCAAATTGAAGAACAACCTCAGAATAGAGTGACAAATGGTGTGAGACCAGTTCAGATTGAGAATAACCAGTGGACGATTGTTAGGATGCAGTAAGAAACCCAGAAGTATTGTCAGTACCAATTGGTCCAGTAGTACCATTATATAGTGATGGACAGAGTGTTACTGGAGTGCATTTTTTGGCAGTTCCAGAGTGATTAGGATTAATGAAGGAAATAGTGGAAATAACAGTACAAGTGTGAGTGTGGATTCAAGATCAGAAGAGCCATTGATTGATGTTCCAGGGAGAAATGAAACACCGAAAAAGGTGGCGTATCAAGAACCTAGGAGACTAATACTGACTGAAGGGAGATTGAATACACAAACACCTGCTAAACCAAGAATTGAGTCGGTGAAGTGTAAAAAGATTAATGGATCCATCACCAGAAGAACTAGATCAGTGGATTCGAGATATAGCTCCTGGTTGTCAAGTCAAGTCAAGTCAAAGGCATTTGTAATGCGCACATATCACATCCAAAGAGTCTCATGGCGCTTGCAGACGGCTCTGACGAGAAGTGGACAGCTTAGTTTGCAAAAAGCCATGTCTTCAGCTTCTTACAGAAGCAACTGTGTTCTGAAGTAGTGTGCAGATTATGAGGCATTTTATTCCAGAAGGTGGGGGCAAGATAGGAAAAAGCCCGACCACCATTTCTGGAGGTTTGTATTCTAAGAGGAGTGAGCAGAGACTCAGCACTGGATCTGAGTTGTCTTCTGGGTGCATACCATGATAGCTTATGGGACCAATATTTTGGGCCATTCCCATACATATGTTTATGGACTGGACATAATGTTTTAAACAGGATTCGCTTTTTAACAGAGAGCCAATGAAGGCTCTTCAGGCATGGGGCAGAAGGAGACCTACGGGGAAGGTTTAAAACCAACCTCGCTGCTGTGTTCTGGAGAACCTGTAATCTTTTCAAGTGGTGCTCATTTATAGCTAGTAAAAGCTCATTCCCGTAGTCTAGTCTGTTTATAATTAGACCCTGGACTAAAGGTTTACGTGCCTCTGTGGGAATCCACTTGAACAATTTGCGCACGCTGCGCATAAGTCCAAAGCAGGTGCCTACAATATGGTTTGTTTGGTTCTTCATGGATAGTTTGTTGTCCATGTGAAAACCCAGGTTCCGCACTGATTCCTTGGGGGTCGGACAGTTACCAAGATCTGCTGGCCACCAGTCTTGAGTCCAATGTTCCGACCAGCACAACGAACCCCAGCCAGGCGGCCACCAACCTCACGAAGTGGATCAGCGACTGCGCAGACGAGCTCGCCCCCCTGAGGACCCCGCCCAGCAAACCCGGCAGCAAGAAAGCCCCATGGTTCACCGATGAACTCAAGAGCTCCAAGAAGAACTGCCGAGCCCTCGAGAGAACCTGGCGCAGAGACCCAACACCGGACAACATGACTGCCCTCAAGCTCGCCACCCGAAAACACCACCAACTCATCCGCGCCACCAAGAAAACTGCATTCAAGGATCGACTGGACAACAACGCACACAACATCAAAGAACTTTTCAACATCGTCAAAGAGCTCTCCAAGCCCAACGCCGGAAACAACGACATCACCCCTTCGCAAGACCTCTGCAACTCCCTCGCCTCCTACTTCCACAACAAGATCGCGGACATACACAACAGCTTCAGCACTCAACCGACGAACACCACGACCGAACCACCGCCCCCCACCACCACCCACCGCGCCTGGACTCCGATCAGTACCGAAGACACCGTCCGCACGATGAACTCCATCCACTCCGGATCTCCGACCGACCCCTGCCCTCACCACGTCTTCAACAAGGCCGACGCTATCATCGCACCCCACCTGCGGGATATCATCAACACCTCCTTCAACACCGCTACCTTCCCGGAGAGCTGGAAGCACGCCAAACTCAGCGCTCTACTCAAGAAGCCATCGGCTGACCCCACCGACCTCAAAAACTACAGCCCCATCTCGCTGCTCCCGTTTCCTGCTAAAGTCATCGAGAAGACCGTCAACAAGCAGCTGGCCGCCTTCCTCGAGACGAACGGATCCCTCGACCCCTCGCAGTCTGGCTTCCGGGCCAACCACAGCACCGAGACCGCCCTGATTGCAGTCACCGATGACATCCGAGCGCTGCTCGACAACGGAGAAACAGCGGCCCTCATTCTCCTCGACCTCTCCGCGGCCTTCGACACTGTCTGCCATCGTACCCTAGTACAACGCCTCAGCAACGTCGGAGTCCAGGAGAAGGCACTGGAGTGGATCATCTCCTTCCTCGCCGGAAGGACACAGAGAGTCCGACTCCCTCCGTTCAGATCTGAAGCCACCGAAGTCATCTGCGGCGTCCCTCAAGGCTCCTCGCTTAGTCCAACCCTCTTCAACATCTACATGAGCCCCCTCGCAGACATCGCACGCCAGCACAACCTCAACATCATCTCCTACGCTGACGACACCCAGCTGATCCTCTCCCTTACCAACGACCCCGCCACCGCCAGAGCCAACCTTCACGAAGGGATGAAAGAGGTAGCCGAATGGATGAAGAACAGCCGCCTGAAACTGAACTCAGATAAGACGGAAGTCCTCATCCTGGGATCCTCACCCGCCGCTTGGGATGACTCCTGGTGGCCCCCCGCCCTAGGCAGCGCACCCAAACCAACAGACTACGCACGCAACCTGGGCTTCATCCTGGACTCCTCCCTCTCCATGACCAGACAAGTCAACGCCGTCTCCTCGTCGTGCTTCAACATCCTGCGCATGCTACGTAAGATCTTCCGGTGGATCCCCACCGAGACCAGGAAGACGGTCACCCAGGCCCTCGTCACCAGCCGTCTGGACTACGGCAACACCCTCTACGCCGGAACCACCGCCAAACTCCAGAAGAGACTCCAGCGGATCCAGAACGCCTCAGCACGACTCATCCTGGACATCCCCCGTCGCAGCCACATCTCCGGACACCTGAGAGATCTGCATTGGCTCCCGGTCAACAAGAGAATCACCTTCCGTCTCCTCACCCACGCACACAAAGCCCTACACAGCCAAGGCCCAGGATACCTCAACAGCCGCCTCAACTTCTACGCTCCCAAACGCCAGCTTCGATCGACCAGCCACGCCCTCGTAGGCGTGGGCGGAAAATCCGTTCCGCTCGCGGATTTTGCGGATTTTCGGGAAATCCGCAATCCGCGAGATTTGCGAATTTCCCGCAAAATCCGCAAATCCGCGAGCAGCGGATTTTGCTCGCACTGCTCGCACTGTTCGCGTGAGTTCGCGCCCCGCGAATAAGTGCAAAATTGCAGAAATACGATCTTAGCAAAACTGAAAGTAACTACTTACCAGGTTCAAAAGTTCAGGCTCATCATTAGTAGCCATTTCCTGGAGTGCTTCCTGAGGGGCCCCTCCAGAGTTCAGTTGCCAGTTGAAACTATTATGTGACCCTGCTCTGAACCTCAGAATAGTTACACATATGCCACAAAGGTCCTGAATTACAGCTAAGGGAGACAAGCAGGAGCCAGGCTGGAAGTTAAAATCCCTTAATCAGCCCCTAATTCATTATTGTCAGTTGGGGCAGGGCAGGTGTTGTAACTAATTTTGCAACAATGAAAGCACTTAGCAAGTGCAAAAGATCACTAATCAGGGCGCACTAAGGAAGCAGGTGCCAGCTAAAAAAATATTCTGTGACACATGAATCAGCCCCAAATTAATTCAGGTCACTTGAGGCAGGGAAGGTGTGCTTTGCTTTGCCGAAAATAATGTACACTGGACAACCAGAGGGTGTGGTGATGAAACAGAGGGTGGCATGGGTGGGCCAGAGGGTGGCATGAGTAGTCAGAGAGTGGCAGTGGTGACAGAGAGTGGCAGTGATGAAGAAGAGTGTCCCAAACAGGCTGGACACGTAGAAACAACAAGTTCGCGAAACTTGCGACCCGACAGGTAAGTTCGCAATTTGCGAAAGTGTACAAAACCCTCGCGAACTGGCAGAAACACGGGCGAACACAAAAAAAAAAAAAATCCGCAAATTCGCGGGAATTCGCGGATTTTGCGGATTGCGAATCCGCAAATCCGCAAAATTCGCGAACGCGAGATCCGCAAAATTCGCTCATGCTTGCGCCCTCGCCACCGTCCCCCGCATCCGTAGAGCCACCACAGGGGGACGGTCCTTCTCCTACCTCGCCGCCAAGACATGGAACTCCCTCCCCACCCACCTCCGCCTGACCCAGGACCACCTCGCCTTCAGGAAGCAACTCAAGACCTGGTTGTTCGAGCAGTAGCAGATCCCCCCCCCCCCCCCCCCCCCAGCGCCTTGAGACCCTCTGGGTAAGTAGTGCGCTATATAAATGCAATGATTGATTGATTGATTGAATGTTCGGCAGCTTTGCCAAAAAGCATGATCTCGGTTTTACTGTGATTGAGCTGCAGATGGTTGGTACCCATCCAATTCTCAACCTCGATCATGCAGTTTTTGAAACGCAGTTTTGTCTTTTTAGGGTCGGGCCCAGAGTGATTAGGATTTGGGTATCATCTGCGTAGGATAAAACCTCAAAGCCGAAGGCTCCAATCACTCTGGCCAAAGGTGTCATATAGACATTAAAAAGCGTGGGGCTTAAAATGGAGCCCTGCGGGACACTCATCTTGACAGGCCATGTATTTTCTATGTTTTTGCCAATTTGGACAGCTGGTGTGTGGTCAGATAGGTAGCTGGGGAACCATTTTAGGACTTTTCCTCTGACACCAATCTCCCACAGCCGTTGGATTAGAATGCGGTGGGAGATGGTGTCAAAAGCTGCAGATAAATCAAGCAAGACAAGAATGATTGATTGGTGTTTATCTAGGGCCAGTCTGACATTGTCCGCGGCCTCAACCAGTACTGTCTCCATGCTATGTGCTGCACGGAACCCGATTGGGAAGAGTCTAGGAGCCCCTGATTTTCCAAATGGCTCACAAGCTGTTTATTGACGAAGGATTCCAGTATTTTTTTGAAGTACCGGAGCAGAGAGATCGGTCGGTAGTTTAAAAGGACATTAGGGTCAGCTGAGGTTTTCTTCAATATTGGCCTGACTCTTGCTGCCTTCCATATTGTGGGGAAGTCTGCCTCCAAAAGAGATTTATTGAGGAGGCTCATCAGACATTCCGCCAAAGCCAGGGCAAGTATGGAAATTAGTGTAGGGGAAACCTGATCAGTGGGGGACCCAGACTTGATTTTCAGTCCAACTGACATGGTCTTATCATTGTCAAATATTTCAAATTCACTCCAGATGTGTAGGGGGTCGCATGGTGCAGGTGACGGCACTTCAGGCTGCATTGGGATTTGACAGGGGGGAAAGGATACCTGTATAGCAGTTATTTTATCCTCAAAGAATCCTGAGAGAGCTCCAGCCCATTCTTGGTAATTGGGAGTTGATGCTGGATTATTGGGGGGTAGTAAACTCTCTTAAAATGTGTTACATTTCTTTAGAGGAACATTCTGCTTTTTATACGTTAGGTATGCTCGCTTTACTGACCTTATGTCACGCATATAGCCGATATGCAAAGCTTTATATGCATTACGGTCAGCCCGATCTTTACTGTTCTGTCATTTTTTCTCGGCGGCTCTTGATAGAGATTTGGTGATTTTTAGTTGTTCAGTGAACCATGGGGCATTCCTAATGTTACATTTAACATTGCGCCAGGGGGCAGTTTTGTCCAATGCTCTTTCAATGGCTATGTCGAGATACTGTGCAGCTGTACTGGCGCTCGTGATGGAGGTTATAGAGTCGGACTGAAAGTGTTTAGAGAATGCGGAAATTGTAATTTTTTTCAAGGACCTGCGAGATATAAACTCCTCTTTAGAAGCTATTTCAGTTGCGGGGATAGGGATGGTAAAATTCACTAAATAGTGATCGGTCCAGAGCAATGGGGTAGGGGAAACCTGCTATGATATCAGGAAAATTAGGAAAAAGGAGATCAAGGGTATGAGCAGCCTGATGTGTAGGGCCGGTGATCTTCTGAACGAGGTTAAGGGTGTACATATTAGAAATTAACCTTTCAGTATCTGTATCCAGTTGAACTTCCGCATGGTAAATAAAATCGCCAATCAGAAGGAATTTATCTGAGGTCAGGGCATGAGGGGCAATAATCTCTAGTAAGGTGTTAGCAAACTCTCCCGTAGTGCCGGGAAGCTGGTAGAGTAAGGCTCCCTTCCAAACCCTGTTTAAGGGACCAGTTATCTTGAACACAATAATTTCCTCACGGTCAAACACAAGGTTTTCCTCGTAGGAAAAGTAGTCAGAGTAAGGATGACTGTGTTGATGTGACTAAATTAAAAGGAGTACTGGAAGAAATGATTATAGGTACAATCAGTCCAGAGATATTGAGTGAATTTCAGGATGATGAGTTGTTGTTTTTATGTAAGACTATTACTCGAAGAGCGAAAAATCGACATGAAGCACTTGTTGAGACAGCCCAAAAGTATGGAGTAGACATTGAGAAGTCAAAGACATTACAGAAGACGTATTGATTACATTTTACAGACAAGGTTTTAGAAAATGTGAATGTTTCAGGGAAACGTTTTCAAATTAAAAAGTTGATTAGTATACTAAAATGTTGGGGTGAATTGGACAAGTGGCAAGGAAGATGGGCTAAAAAGGAGAAAAATGAAAATACCAAGGCAAATGTAGTTTCTCCATCATTTCTTTTGAGAGAGCCAGAGAAAAAGACAGAATTGAAAGATGCTATTGGGGTTTTCCCAATTGGGAGAAGTACATGGAGGTGGTTATGTTCACATTCCATGGTCAAGACAGGACATTTTGTCATTTATAAATGATTTTCCAAGATTGAGAGAAAAGTCTGTTGAATGGTATCGACAAGTTGGGAAATTTGTGAAGGTATTGAAAGTTGTGTGTTGAATTAGAAAGTCTTCTTGATATAGTGGTTCCAGCTGATTTGTGGAGTGAGTGTAAAATTACTGTAGATTGGCTGAATAAAGAATATCCTAAAGATCCTAAAACAGGAGAACCTTCTGATGAGGTGAGGTTAGGAAAAATACAATCAGGGTATTACATTCCTGAAAGGGAAGATCTCCCCAAAAGAAACAGATTGGGTGATGATTGATAGAACTACTCAATAATTAGATCAGTGCATGAATATTATGAAAGGATTCTTCAAGTGTTCAAACAATTTAGTGGTATGGAAAATATCACTGAAATGGACGTGGGACATTTTGTGTATCGTTTTGTCTATGGTTTGAGAACAGAAATAAGTGAGATGATTCAACAACATTTAATATGTTGGCAGAGTAAATCAGTTAATAAGATTCTTCATTAAGCGAAAAATTGTTTAGATGACATAGAGATGAGACATAAGAAACTAAGAGAGAAAATGATGTTAGCGCAAATGAGAGCAGCTAAATAAGGAGGACATTTTAGTGGAGATGTAACTGACTACATCTGGTATGAAAGGTTTAGTTTCAAATGGCAATAGAGTGGCATAAATGGTTCCGATGGGTCAAGGAAGAGGGAGAGGTAATTTTGTGAAATAGAAGATTTAAAACAAAAACTTCCTTGTTGTCATTGTGGCACGTTTGGACATTGGTGTCTTGAGTGTAAGGTGGTGTTGAATAATTATGGAAACTAAGGTTCATTTGATTAGGGACAAGAGCAGATGGAGAGCCAAACCCAGAACTATCATGTGAAGATGAAGTAGGCGCAGAATCAAAACCAAGAAGTGCAGATGACAAATAGGGGACAGAATGTGCAAATTCCACAAGCTCCAACGCCTAATAATATTGTGAATGGTCAAATGCAAAGACAAAATGTAAATACTGGTTTATGTACAAATGCTCAAAAAGGTTCAAATGTGCAAGTTGTTTCACAGTATGTTTTACAGACAGATAGGAGTGATTCAGACTCATCACAATGACGGTGCCTGAAAGGGGGGGGGGGGCATTCAAGGCGCATCTCTACTGGTAGATCAGTCGGGTCCATATGTGGATGGTGAGGTTGATGGTAATGCAATTACTTTCCTCGTTTATACTGGTGTTACCCATTCCACTGTGAGTACTGTGGAAATTCCAAACCTACCCCTCTCAGGAGAAAATATCGAAGTTGTTGGAGTATCAAACAAACTCATTTGAACCCCAACAACTAAGCCAATGAAAGTTCAGATCAGAAATTTGAAAGAATTGCACAAATTTGTTGTGTGATTTAAGTCCTGTTCATTTACTAGGTAGGGATTTTCTGTGTAAAATGAACTGTTCCATTTATTGTACACCAGATGGAATAGCATTTCATACAAAAGATGAAGATGTGGTCTTCAAAATGCTGAATCAAGGGACAGAACTGAATGAGTTGTACACTTTGCTTATGGAGAATGATTTGCCTGTTGAGTTGAGAACGCAATGATAGCGCCTCCCTCCACCCTGCTGGAATACCCCAAATGCATAGCTTATTCCTCGATCTTTGTTTGAGGGATGCTACTGCCTGAGCCATGTTAGCAACTTTCGAGATGATGTTGCGTGCCTCAGAAATTTGTCACTCAATGTCCAAAACCCTTGACTCAAGGGATGAGCATTTATCCTCAAGATGCTAAAGAGAAGATGTTTCCATCATAAAGGGTTTCAGCATTTTCAACTCATCCATTAAGAATGCGGTAGTAATAGGAGAAGGATATTTCCTGGAGAAGCATGGTCTTTTTTTTAGGTGTATCCTTGTGGGAAACAAAGCCTCCAATGGTGAGATAGACATTTTTAGAATTGGCATTACAGTACTCTGGCCTTTTAATAATGTGAAGACACAAAAAAGGCAAAGCAGCACTAGCAGAGAAGCAGGATGAGAGAAAGCCAGCAGTGACTGAGCAATCTGAGAAAAACTACAATGATTAATCCTGCAGGAGTGAAAAATATGTAGAAATACGATCTGACTCCGGAAATATGAGAAACAGTCAAGGGCTGAAGAAAACAACATAGCAAAACTTAAGGTATTAAATTGGTGCATATGAAGAAGCTATTGTCAAACATTTGAGCAGGCAGAGGCCAAACAAAAGGTATAAAGCAATTGTAAATGGAATGGCCGCGCTAATATTGAGTGGTGCTTACATTGCTGTGAGCGTCTGAAATGGTGGGAAATGCGTCAGTCACACCAAATCGCGATGGAGAAGTGCATTTCTTTAACTATAGAGCGAGTTAATCCATATGAAAGACTCACTTCCGGAAGCCCCTGCCTTTCAGCTGCATTTTTCTGTTGATTCGGAGTGCCAAGAGGTACTGCGGTCGAGGGAGGGAAGAAGAGTCCGGACAGAGGAGCGGGAGCTCTTCTTGTTGGCAGCCATCTAGCGGCCGACCCAAACGTGAATCTCCAAAATGTTTTATTTGAAATTGTAGCTTCTTCTCTCGACAACAATGCTCCATTCTGAGAAGGTCATTTCAGGGCAGATTTACAAGCCCCTTGCACCTCTGTGGGTCGCCATTGCGTCACTTTTTTTTACTCGACCGTGGCGCAAACAATGCGGCCAATTTACAACGTGATGCATCTAGGGAGATGTGTCACTTTGTAAGGCTCAGCATCACATTATACCTGCTCCAGGTATAATGTATGCAGGCTAGGTGTTCCCGCACAAAAAGCCATGTAGAACTGACGCAGTGAAATGTACAACATTTCACTACGTCACTCTACACCTTCCCGGTGTCAAAATCCCTACGCCTGCTTTTTTGAAAAGTCATTTTTACAGGCCAAGTTTTTTTAGCAGACCAGGCGTAAGGAATGCTGCATGGTTTTTTGTATGGGACTCATCTATCTGTTGTGGCACATTGCTGGAGCTGCGTCACTTTCAAGAGCAACTCCAGGCAATTTGTCACTTTTGTGCCAATAGATGCGTCAGTATTTCTGACGCACCTGTGAATCCTTGCGCCTTGGAGCACTGTATTGTAAATACAGCGCATCCATGATGGCGCAAGGACATTTGGCACTGCCGCAAGGAAACTGAAACATGTATGCAGCTGCGCCGGTTCCTTGTAAATCTGCCCCTTCATTTCCTTCACATGACAAAATTGGGAGTGCTTAGGAAAAGGTTGTGCGCCAATATTCGCCTCTAAACTTATAAAGCTTGAACTTGGCATCGTTCTTAGAACTGTGAGCTATGGACAATTCACGTCCAACACGAGCAGGTAGAAGAGCTGCCCAACAGACTGGTATGTGACCACTGATATCACAGTATCTCTTTTCACGATTTGTAAAATGTGTAACTATGCCAGAAAAGTTGAAAAAAAAATGATAACCTAAGGCTACCTTGGATCAAAGAAAGGATGAAATCACTGTGAGCTAAGCAAAATTCCTCCCTTACTCGAGCAGGTGTGAAAGAAGGTTACTTTTATCTGGTGAGGTTTGGAAACTGGTTTGGTTCCTACAGCACACTGGCATTGGCGTGTCTTCAAGAACATTCGTGTCTCCAGGTAATTTTATAACGAGGGATGGGAAAGCAATGCGGTGCTCGGATTCACGCTCCTGTAATTAGAGATGCTTTCAAAAGTCAATCATTTCCTCAGGCTCTATTTGGAGTGGCACAAACTTTCTTATCTGATATTACTCAATTCCCAGAGAAAAGCTCTTAAGTGCATTTGTAGTGCTTGTCTGTCTTGTGCCGCTGTGATGGATTGAATTTAGCCTTGATTGCGAGTTAAAAGCCAACTGTAACATCCTGCTTTCTTTAAACACATCGGGTTCCATTCACAAAACGTTTATGGCTGTAATCCGACGTGTAGACCAAACTTGACTCCCTATAAGCTGGCCACAAAAGAATACCTGTCAGGAGTAAATGTTTTACTCCTGCATATTTTTTTTTAAAAGATGTAAAAACTTTATTGCCCGATTTAAAAAACCCTTGCAAGTTACAAAAGATAACAAATATTTAAAAGTGTACATATGCACTCCTTTTTTTTGCATATGTACACTTTAAATTTTTTTTAATCTTTTGTAACTTGCAAAGATTTTTTTAATCAAGCAATAAAGTTTTTAAATCTTTACTCCTGCATATTGTATTCTCCGACTGCGTTTCTTGAATATCTAGAAACCTGTGATTTTTCTGGCATTTATAACCTCAATTCCGCACCCTTCCCACCCTTGAAACTGTCATAGATTTACTCAGGAAATGTATGTATTACCATTCCACAGCGGGAGGTGAAACAGTGCCCACAGACTTCATGGGGGTGCCGTGGAAGGGGTTTCTTCATGGCAACAAACGTTTTCCTGTGAAGAATAACAAGCATTTGCATTGCAATTGGTCTCGCCTTTGGGACCTTATACGTATTTAGCTATATAGCACATTAGCCTGGGTGCTGAAACATCTACTGTTCTTGAACATGGAGGGAAAGTAAGCACAAAATTGCGTGACACGCCACGTCTGGGAACACATGGAGTGAAATATTGCCTTTCAGTGGGAAATGGTATAGTCCAAAGCTCTGTTTTTAATATAAAATCAGGGTCTTCAGTGGTCATATCACTGAAAATATAGGATTTGAAAAAAAAATTATCATCTACCCGTGCTCCTGGAAGATAATTTCTATTGACGAGAATGCTAAAGTGATTCTGGTATTTTACTGACCTCTGCTGGTCGTTTTCTATCAATAAAGTTAAATAGAGGCTGTGCCAGAAAAATAAAAAAAGAAAGTCCCTCAGCAGAAAGCAATTCTGGTATTGTACTGAACTTTACTGGTCTTTTTCTATCAAGACACTTCAATAAAGGCAGTCGAACAAGCAGAAGGCAATTCTGGTATGTTAATGACCTTAACTGATCGTTTTCTATCAAGACAGTTAAATGGAGGCAGTTGGACAGAAAAAGCCTTTAAGTGGATTCGGACAAGTCCTAGGGCTGATCTCCAGAGCCCACAAAGTACATACAAATATAAGTATATACTAAAGTATATACAAGAGGTCTTGAATGCTCGGCCTAAAAAGTAAAGCAAGTGCCTTTGCACGTCAATCTGCATTTACCCGATGTGGGTAGCACCCTGGGTGTCACTGCACATTAGGAAATAGTTGATTCTACGTGACATTCCCAGTAGCTCACTGGAAAGTTAGAACTGACTCAGTTTTCCAGGTTTATTACTGGACACAATTGTGAATTCCCCCAAGTATTATATTTACACCAGTGCACTAACAGTGCACCAGTGTTCATCATCAGGTGAAAATGTAAAATTCTTATTCGTGAAAAAAGATTTTAGAACTTTCCTCCTGTACATTTTTCAACAATATTTCCATTTTTCCAGATACATTGAGCACTTGTCCAGGAGAAAGGGGAAGTTCTGCAACACTTCTGCCTGCGATCAGGGCTGTGGACCAAACCCTGCTAGTCTGCCTGCTGGCTAAGGTGATATCACCTAGGGAAAGCCTTGGAGCCTGAAGCACCAGTGCCTGCCTGCTTGCCTAAAGCAGTATGCCCTGTGAGGAAGAGGAGAGTATTGGAGTAAGTGAAGTCTGTGGGAATCCGTCCCAAAGAGAACTCCCTGAGCGAAGTGTGAGGGAACGGCTGAGTGCCGATCAACTCATTGCCCTTAGGCAGTGTTGGCTCAGGGGCCTGCGTATGCCGAGAGAGGGCTGCTGTGGACTGAGTTGTGTGCCAAGTGGCATCCAGGACTTGCACAGTTCATACTGCTGCTTTGTAGTTACCCTGTATGCCATAGGGGGCCACAGTTGAAGTTACTCATGCGAGAGCACTGAGACTTGTAACTGCTGTGGTGGAGGCAATGTTTGATGCGTCAGCGCTTAGTTTGTAAAGTGCCTCTGCAACCCTGTATGCCATGAGGGGCTGCCAGTACCAAAGTTGCCAAGAAGTTTGGGCTATTGCCCAAGGAAAGACTGAGGCTGCGTTCAGTGGGTTAAGCTCCTGACTGCCCACCGAGGACTAGGGGAGACACCATGGATGACATCGCACCCTCACTGGGATCCAGTCCAGAGCTGAGGACCAGATTTCCTTACCTCCCCTACAAGACATGCAAGACTCCAAATACGGCCTATAGATTCCTTGATCAGGAGACAGGCATCCATATCACCTTCTACCAGATCCACCAACTGCTGCAGCATTAAGGCTGGTGACCGCAATTTGCCGCAATGAAAGGCTACATCGACTCTACAACATGTTCAAAATCAGTAAATGTCCCAAATAACTGGGTGAAGGTAGCGGACCACACCACTTGCTTCAACCTTCACAGTGAGACATTGACTAATGTGATGATCATGGAAGAGTGTCAGAACTGAAGCCATCACCTTGCCTCGAACAAATGGAAATGCTTGTGTATACGTGGGATCAAATCCTCAAAAATGCATGGAGTCAATTACCCCAGGGCTAAATTACAGTTAATTTTAGATGGGTAAATTACAGTGCTATGGCACTTAGTCAGCTGAAGGACTGAGATCAAATGCGGAGAAAAGCTGGATGTGGCGAAACACTAGAACTAGATTTTGAAACTTTGCTTGGTTGTGTGTTGACACTGTGCAAGATTAGGCACGGGGCAGGGTAGTGCTAAAAGAATGGTCCCAGTGAACAGCTATCTTAATGTCACATAATTAAAATAAAAAAGTATGGCAGTAGGACTCCAAAGTGTTGCCAAAACTGCAAAAAGGGAACTGATATCCATCAATTAGTCATTACAAGACAAAGTTCCAATACAGCAGCAATTACCAAAGTTATTTACCGACCTCGGCAAAATGAAGGGCACGGTGACAAGATGATATGCAAGTTCGGGCGGAGCATGCGGAGTGCCTCTAGCGGAGTTCCACAGAGCTGGAAAACAACTCCGCTGCACTCCCTCCCCCTTCCCTCAGTAATTATAATGTTTAGAAAAAGGCACTTACCTGCCGTGTCTGCCTCCTCCATGCAATGGCCACTCTCCTGCCTCATCCTCGCCATCCTTCTTCTTAGATAACCCCTACGTTGTACGTCCTGGGCGTGCGCATGCGCACACGCGAGACGTACAACGTAGGAGTTATCTAAGAAGGACGAGGATGGAGAGTGGCCATCGTGAGTAGGAGGCAGCCTTTTTTTAAACATTATAATTATTTGGGAGGGTGGAGGGGCCAGCTAACTCCGCTCCGCAACGGAGTCAGAGTTTTGCCTAAGCTGCACGTTCGCAACGGAATGCAGAGTAGGCAAACCTACGGAAACTCCGCTGGCGGAGCGGAGTTACACGCCCTGAGTTAATGATATGGCCAGTAGCTTGAGCTGATAGGAAAGTAGCTTTTCACCTGCAGGAGGAGTTGAAAAGTAGATTTTTACCTGAAGGAGGTGTAGAAAACGAAAGCAGGAACCCCCTCATACTTAATATCACTGAAATATCCAAGTGGCCAACACTATGGGCCTCTCCTATAGTGGTAATTTCCAAGAAGGATAAAACAATAAAGGGTGAATATGCCTTGACATATGTAAACACGCCTAGGTTATAGAGGGAGAATGCTACTCTGGGCCAAACATCTCAGACAAGATAATGCAGTTGATTGGGGCAAACGTGTTCTCAAAATTGTACTTTAACAAGAGTTGCATCTAGCTACAACTGGAAGAAAACTGTTGGTACATCATAACCTTCTTTATACACTGAGAACTTTTAAAAGTAATTTAAATATAGGTGAATTCACTTTAGAGTATCGTCATTAGTCAAATTATTTCGAAAAGTCATTTTTACTGGCCAAGTTTTTTTAGCACATTTTCTTTCAGAAAGGGATGACACCTAACTAGGAAAAAGTAAATTCTTGTACCAACAACTTCCCCACACCACCAAGGGATGTCAGTGCTCTCAGATTATTCTTAGGGATAGCTTGCTATTGTGCAAGGTGTATTTATGAAGGGCTCTGATATTTTTATATTTTTTTTAGCACAGCTCTCATGAAAGCAAATAAGTCACGTGGTCCACCTACAGTGTGGGAGCTTGTTTCAGAGTAACCAGGATATGGTACATACTTTGATGCCATACTACACACAGCATTATAAGTGGATGCAAGCCTGGTTGAGTTAGGTGCCATTCTAGTCCAACATGTTGAAGGCAGAAACTTGCCAAGACAGATGGTGACATACACCAGTCACGGCTTGACAGAAGAAAAAGCCTACACTCGATCTAGCTGTTGCATTGATATGTGAGCACTCTTGCATCTTCTTATATGGCAAAAAAGTTTATTGTCATGAAGTATCACCAAGCCCTACTGATCCTATTTATCCAAATCCAGAAATGCCATCAAGGATTGAAAGTTGAGGAATAAGGTTGCAAGAATAAGATAAAAGCATCATTCACAATCTGTGAAAGAGCAAAACCCAGCTGACTACCTGTCCAGGCACCCTCTAGAATCAACAAAACTGTCACTGTCATTGGCTGAACAGTACCTCCATTTTCCTTTAAAGACAAACATACCAAAGGCCATGTCTTTGCAGCAAATCATAACAGTTAACAAGGAAGATTTAAATCTGTCTAAAGTCAAGCAATAGGAACTGACACAAAGATGGAGATCCGTAAGTCCCCAAGAAAAGGAAGATCCTGGTGAATTTCCACCTCAAGAACACCAAAGACAACAACTCCACAACACTGATCGACAACCTCGCCAACCTCGAACTCAAACAGCTCGTCACGACACCCACCCACTCGGCCGGACACACCCTCGACCCCATTTTCTCCGCAAGCCCCCACGTCTCCTTCAGCCACACCACCGAACTCTGGACCGACCATCGCTGCATCTACTTCACCTTCCAGAACCCCCCACGCAACCCCCGCACCCAACAGGTCCCCCACCGCAGCTGAAGAAAAATCACCGAGACCAGCTAAACACCGCCCGATGCCCACCCGCCGACCCCACCGACCCTGACACCGCCGCCAGCAACCTCAGTTCCTGGATCAACAACTCCGCCAACACTCTCGCCCCATTCAAGCAACCCTCCAACAGACACACCAGCAATAATGCCCGCTAGTTCTCCGCAGAACTCCAGACCTCCAAACAGACCTGCCGAAAACAAGAAAAGAAATGGCACCACGAACAGACACCGGAGAACCAAGAAGCCCACAAGAACGCCATGCGCCAGCACCATCACCTCATCAGAGCTGCCAAAAGGGCCTCTTTAAGGACCGCCTCGACAACAACGCATACAACAGCAAAGAGCTCTTCAATATCGTGAACACTCTAACCCCAGCTCAAACACCAATGACATCCCACCATCGCAAGACCTGTGCAACTCCCTTGCCACCTTCTTCCACCGCAAGATCGCCAACATCCACGACAGCTTCGACAACCTGACCTCCCCAACAACCAACGACACCTCAGACCCCATGGCCAAAACCCACAGCGACCCCCTGCTCACCTGGACCCACATCAATGGTGACAACACCATCAAGATCATGAGCACCATCCACTCCGGCTCCCCGTCATACCCATGCCCACACCACATCTTCAACAAAGCCAGCGCCACCATCACACCCCACCTCTCAAGGCAATCAACATCTCCTTTGAGACCGCAACCTTCCCGGAGAGTTGGAAGCACGCCGAGATCAAGGTCCTGCTCAAGAAACCCAAGGCGGACCCGAGAGACCTCAAGAACTTCCGGCCCATCTCTTTGCTCCTGTTCCCTGCAAAGGTCATCGAGAAAGCCGTCAACAAAAGCTGACCTGCTACCACGAGGAGAACAACAAAACGGACCCATCCCAGTTCGGATTCCACAGCAACCACAGCACTGAAACCACCCTCATCGCCACCACCGATGATATCAGGGCCCTGCTGGACAAAGGCGAAACCGCGGCCCTCATCCTCCTGGACTTATCAGCCGCCTTCGACACTGTCTGCTTCCGCACCCTACGCAAACACCTTCACAATGCTGGGATCCGAGACAAGGCTCTGAAATGGACCATCTCCTTCCTCTCCAGCCGAACCCAGAGCGTCCGCCTCCCCCTTTCCATTCTGAGGCCTCCAAGATCATCTGCGGCATACCCCAAGGATCATCCCTCAGCCCGACATTGTTCAACATCTACAGGGCCCTGCTCGCCCACGTCGCCAGACTGCATGACCTTAACATCGTCTCCTAAGCCGATGGCACACAGCTGATCTTCTCCCTCACCAAGGACCCCTTCTCCGCCAAAACCAACCTCCACGAAAGAATGAAGGCCGTAGCCGAATGGATGAGGACAGACGTCTGAAGCTAAACTCGGACAAGACGGAGGTACTCATCCTCGGCTCCACCCCCTCAGCTTGGGACAACTCCTGGTGGCCAACCGCCCTGGGAGCAGCACCAACACCCACCGACCAAGCACGCAACTTGGGTTTCATCCTCGACTCAACACTCTCCATGACCAAGCAGGTCAATGCCGTCGCATCCTGCTGCTTAAACACCTTCCACATGCTCCGGAAGATCTACAGGTGGATTCCAACTGACACAAGAAGAACGGTCACCCAGGCCCTCGTCAGCAGTAGGCTGGACTACGGAAACGCCCTCTACGCGGGAACCCTGGCCAAACTGCTGAAACGACTGCAACGCATACAGAGCGCCTCTGCCCACCTGATCCTCAACCTCCCTCGACATAGCCACATCACACCCCACCTGAGAGACCTGCACTGGCTGCCTGTCAACAAGAGGATCACCTTGAAACTCCTCACCCACGCACACAAGGCACTACACGACACCGGACCAGCTTACCTCAACAGACGACTCACCTTGGGAAACATCCTTTACGACACAACTTTTTCCACATAGTGCCTTTACAACGCAGGTTTTTCAAAGCAAGTCATTACAACAAATTGCGCTGGGGGGTGCTGTAGGATAGGTAATAGTTTAATTTAATATCCAACACCTTCCCTACTATCCACGGGGACTGGAGTTGGAATAGTAAATTAAACTATTCACTATCCAGCACCCCCAACGCAAGTCGTTGTAACAACTTGCGTTGAAAAACCTGCATTGTAAAGGCATGCATGGTAAAAGCATGCGTTGTAACAGCGTACATCCCTCACCTTCTACACCCCGAACCGCCAGCTCCGCTCCTCCGACCACACCCTCGCTATCGTCCCCCACATCCGAAGAACGACCGCCGGTGGCAGATCCTTCTCCTACCTCACCGCCAGGACCTGGAACACACTCCCCATCCTCCTACGGCAGACCCAAGACCTCTTTACCTTCAGGAGACTACTCAAGACCTGGATCTTCGAGCAGTAGCAGCCGCCCCTAGCGCCTTGAGACCCTCACAGGTATGTAGTGAGCTTTACAAATTTCATGATTGATTGATTGATGCAGAAATGACAGAATTCAACACTGTACATGAGGACCGATCAGTGACAGTGGAAGACAACATTTGTATTGTCCTCCTAAATAGTCTAAGAGGACAAGCAATAGACATAGGTCATACAGGACATTTAGTATTTTAGTCACTAAAGGAGCTCTGTGGGAGTGCATGTGATTTCCACTATTGGACACAATGGTTGCAGCAGATCTTCAAAAGTGTCACTTTTGCAAATATATCACATCATTGAACCAGCCAGCACCACTAGAAGCATCTGAACAACTGGAAAGAGTGCTTGCCCTACTTGGGATTGACTTTTTTGGTCCAGTGTCATCCTGCAAGTATGTCTTAGTGGCCATGGATGAATACTCATGATTTCCCTGGGCAAGATCCTTTGGTCTACCAATGCAGCAAAAGTCATTGGGGCCCTGATCCATCAGTGCAGCAAAAGTCATCGGTGCCCTTGATGACATATGTGTAGCATAGAGCATACCTCAAATTATACATTTTGGCAACAGTCCACAGTTCAGCAACAAAGATGTTTATGATTTTTTCATGCTTCTTGCCATAGAAAATGTATGCAGAAATCCTTTGGGGCCCCAAGTGAATGGCATGATTCAATGATTCACGGGCAATCTAAAGAAAAATGTGCAGAAAGTGGAAATGGAAGAAGAAGCGTTAAGCAAAGTGTTATGTCAGATCTTGAGAGTGTCTCAGAGTACCCCCACAATTGATAACTGAAGAATGTCCAGCCTCTTTTAATTTTGAACTACTGGTATGTACCAAGCTACCCCACGGAATCAGAGATAAAAAAAGATTTGGTTCTGGTAAAGCAACAACAGAAAAAACGGACATGCTCTTTGAACTTTGAACAGTAGCCTCTGAATGTGTTCACCAGGACTTTTTGGCACCTACTGCCTAATGACACTAAATCCACTGAAAGAGATGAAGGGTTTTACATCCATTCCCACACATGGGTACAACACTTCTGTTGATTATATTCAAATAAGAGCAAAGCAGCGGGTTCTACAGGTGCTGAGGATTTTTCAGTTGTAACCCAGTATAGGGAACTAGCTTCCCCAATTATTTTTAAATTTGAAGAGAGATGAATGGCTCTGGACAGTATTAAGCAAGGAAAAGCACCAGGTCATACAAGATACCTGGAGACCTTTATTGTTCTGAACCAATTGTTTGGGGTTACATACTAAACTTGATGTCCAATTCTATAGCCAAGGGGCCGAGGTACCAGACGCCTCGAGGGACGCTGAAATTATAACAATTTACAAAAAGGGTGACAAAGACAACAGTGCTATATACAGGCTGTTGGACTTGGCCCTTTTTGCAGGGTCATTCCAGAACTTTTTGCCTTCCTTATGTATTTTTCCTGACCTTTCGTTGGTGGTTTTATCACTCTGGGCACTTTATCACTGCTGATCAGTGCTAAAGTGCATGTGCTCTCTATTGTAAACTTAGTAAGATTGGTCTACACCTGTTTGGTATATTTAATATATGTATCAGTCACTTATACAGTGGGATCCCATATACCCAGGGCCACTAAATGCATTGCTACTGGTGGGTTTGTAGTGCTGCTTGCGCTACCCACCAAAATAGCCCTTCAAACCTGTTTCAGGCCTCTGCCACTCCAGGGCCTGCACGCACAGTTTACTGCCGCTGTGACGTGGCACATAAAGTGGTTGTTACATCTGCAACTCTCCCTTTACTACATATCAGTCACCCCTGAGGTGGGCCCTAGCTAGCCCTATGGGCAGGGTGCGGTGTCGGTAAAAGGTAGGACATGTGCCTTAACTGTGTAGCATGTCCTGGTAGTAACTAACAACCTATTTGGTTTCTCACTGCTGTGAGGCTGCTCTCTTGTAGGAATTCATTGGGGATTCCCTGATATGTGCTTCAGTGCTAATTCCTGATCTGAGAGGGGTAGCGTGATCAAGTTTGGTATGTTTGGAATAGTAGTGATAAATCCTGCTTATGGTGGAAGTGGATTTATTATTACTATTTTAGAAATGCCACTTTTAGAAGTGGGCCTTTCTGTATGCTATGTGTCTTTGTGCCTGTCTGATGTTTACTGACTGTCTGTTTCTGACTGACAGGGTAAAGGGGATGTGAATTCACTCCAGCCATTCCCTGAGGGTGGGGGGTTGAGGTGTGTCCTGCCCTGCCTGGGTGACTCAGTGCTAGGCTGAATCGGCCTGGTCTGCATTTGGAGTGGTGGGAGGAGTAGCACCTGCACCTGAATAGGCCTGAGCAGAGATGCGCCTGGGCTCCCGAGGGCCAACCCAGGAGGGACAGCAGGAGAGCTTCCCCCATTGCCATTTCCTGGACCAGCAACTGCACTGCATGTTTTCGGGCAGCTGCCCTTCATTCAGCCGTGCCTATGCAGGACACTGAGGGAGGTCTCTCGCCCTTCCAGCATTGCATGCGCCCCGTCACAGCGGTGGCTTACCTTTGTTGAGCACATATGGGCCGCATTTCTTCAGCTGCTAAGGAGTAATGATAATTCCACTAGAGGGACTGCAGAGGCTCCTGTGTCGTAAGGACAAATCCTGAGGTATGGAGATAACTATAAAATGCCCTAATGTTAGGATGAAAGTCATCTATACCGTGTGGTGACAGGGTATGAGGTATTATTGGCAGATTCACCTGATGTGATGTCTTATACGGTGCAGTTTATGCCCTGAGGCACACATGTATGTGGTGTCCTATAGTGCACAGCTGATGTTGCTGGCTATCTCTAATACGTGCCCACTACAGGTGGTGGCTATGATGCGCTGTGGATAGGGTGTTTGCATAATGTGTTATGATCAGAGTAATCTTACCAGTGATTACTGGTCGCCCTAACTGATGTTATGACAGTGGCCCGATATGCCTCGTCATTTATGTAAACGCTGTGAAGTCATGACGTGTGCCAGTGGCACAGTGTAATGTATGTGATTGTGTTATAATGTGATTTATTATGAATAATACAAAGGCTACTTTTATATAACCCCGTGTGGAGTTTCTTTTATGGTGTGCCTAGTGTGTTACTGCTCTGTGAGTGTGTTGCGCAAACCCTATACACATTGCCTCTGGGATAAGTCTGACTGCTCTGCCAAGCTACCAAGGGGGTGAGCAGGGGTTATCTTGAGCGTGTAACTCCCTTGCCATGACTAGAATGGTGGGTTCTGCCTGACTTAGGTGCATATCCTAGCCAACCAGAAACCCCATTTCTAACACAGGCCTATTAGCCTAATTGACAATGTGCAAAACATTTTTAGTAGGCAGATTCTGGAAAGGATCCAAATTTGGATGGAGGTTAACAAAATCTTGTCAAATTTACAGGCTGGTTTCAGGCCACATACAAGCACTATATACTAAGGAGGTCATTAGGATGGTGGCCGGACTTTGCCCGCCCGCCATCCTCACAGGGATTGGGACCGCCCGCCGTAAGGGCAGGGGTCCCGTGGTGGGGATTAGGATGCACCCGCCACAGTGGCGGGCGCATCCCTCATTTTTAACATTGTGGTGGGCGGTGCTCTCTGCACCGCCCGCAACAATGCTAAAAATGCATTTATGCATTTGCATACACGAAGCGGCAGGCACCGCATGGTGTCTGCTGCTTCGTGTATGCAAATGCTGGGGGGTTCCACAGGTACCCTCTGTGTGCACCCCCCACCTCTCCTTCACTCTGGGGGCCCACAGGGGGCCCCCAGAGCGAAGACCGCATGCCTTTCTGTGGCGGCATCGCCGCCACAGAAAGGCATCTACCTAAGCCCATGCTAATATGGCTGGCGGTGTCTAATAGACACCGCCACCATATTAATCCTTTTTCGCCCCGGCCGCAAGGCGACCAGAGCGGAAAAGCGGCGGGCGATCTTTCCGTCCGCCGCGGTCCCCCCACCGAATTAAGGTGCGGATGGCAGGTGGATTGCCCCCGCCAGGCTGGTGGTGGCTACCGCCAGCCTGGTGGGAGCAATCCGCACGCCATCCTAATGGGCACCTAAGTATTCCATTTTATTCAAATTCTTTGGAAAATTGCTGTATTCAATAAGGACCACCTGTATGTAGCATTTGTTGACCCGAGAGCAACATTTGATCTGATTCCAAGAGAGAAGTTGTGGGCTGTATTAAAAGGCATTGGGATGCCAGTGAATCTACTACATGTAATAACACACCTATATAGCAATATAAATGGCCTAGTAAGAAGGGGAAGAAAGGGATAACTAAATGAGTGTATATAGATCAATAGCGGCATAAGACAGGGATGTGTCTTAGCTCCAACCCTATTTTTTACACTGAATATTTATGGACTCATTGACACACCGTATTATTGCAATGGTGACCCTCTGAAACCGGCAAACCAAGAAATGCCTGCCCTAATCTTCCCTGATGACACGTAATTTAATACAAAAAATTCCAGTGGGTCTCCAGAACCTTATGAATAGGTTCTCCATCTTTGCGAAGAGTACAGAGTAGAAATGATTGCCTCCAAACACAAATGTATGTCCTTTCGTCCTCATAGAACATTTAGAGGGAAAATTAAGCTAGACGCCTCCATCTTCGAGCAGGTCAAGTAATTTGAGGGAGAATTGCCAGTCTACTATCAGGGGTTCCAGAAATAGCAAAAAGGCAATTGACATTACAACATGTTGGGTCCTTGATTGTAATGAAGGTAAATCAATCAAACTTCCGATGATTAAACCTGCACTAGAAATGTACCATCCTGTATGGAGCAGAACTTTGGGGTGTGGAACAATTAAGGGGATTAGAGAAAACAGACATTAGATTTATGCGAGCTGCACTTATGTTGCCACACAGTACTCCACTTGTCCCTCTGCATTTTGATCTAGGATTAAAATTGTATTACAGGTAGTAACCCTTAATACAATAATCTACTGGCTAAGAGTCTGGACAAGTGAATCCCTGATTCCCAGGGGTAAACACTTTTAAAAGTGAGAGATCTGAATACCTCTGGCTCACTACCTTGGCTCAGTGATATAAAGTATTGGTTCTATAAGCTAGGGATACAGTTAGTTTGAGACAATCCCAAGCGGATCAACAAATAAAGGGTAGCCCAACTAAAGTCAAGATTTGCTTGAATCTTCTTGGAAATTTTAAAACAAGTTTTGCACTTTACTATTTTATTAGGTGGCTGGGGGGGGGCTTCATTCTGTGGGGATAAGGGGATTTGAGGGAGTAATTTCTTCTGGCAGCCATTTTTACTTGCCAGGGCCGACTAGTGGTGCTTTTTTCTGTCATTCTCCGCTCTAGTCACCCGATATCTGATGGGTGCTGCCTCGTTATTTAAACAACATCACAGGGTGCTAAAGGCAAGTTCGTCTGTACCTGTCCATGTCCGAACTGCGGCCAGTGCCAGCCATGCTACTAGTGGCACTCTGGTCAGAAAGGATCGTAGTACATTTTTGGCCAGGGAGCTGAGGCCTCCTTCTATCTGCCCCCAGAAATTGGATGCCGAAGCTTGTTTGGACTTGACTTCTAGACCCACCTGTCTCTTAAAGCTCCCCTTTGAGAACACAGCTCTGCTGTCAGTGGGGGGTACCTACATCTCAGGCAAAGATAATAAGGGTTATAGTCAACACTACAAAAATGTTTACTTTACTGGTTAGTGTATGTTCCCTTCTCAAGCACGCCCGCAACATCTTTGACCTTATTAATTAGCCATAAACCAGATGCTTTTTTAATGTCTGAGACCTGGATGTATGATTCCTCTGCCCCAGATATCACTCTGGCTGTTGCTGAGGTGTATTCTCTAACTCACCAAAGTAAAACACACATAAAAGGTGTAGAGTACCCGTTGTCTTTAAGCATCCTGTGCTGTGTTCTGCTTTCAAGCACCCTGAGCTCCAGGACACTGAGAACCTTGGCTTTCACCTCTCACTCTCAGCTAAGCCTTGATGGCTTGATTTACAGTACCCAGGTTACGCCAGGGATTTTACTAAACCCCTTTAGGCATTCCCCCCCGCTCTTGCACAGGGCCAATTTTACTCAGCTAGGGAATTTTAACCTTCACATTGATGATTTATCTGGTCAGCTGGTGGCCTCTCTTTCTGAGTATGTGAGGACTCTTAATTTTCCTCGATTGGCTACTTTACCCACTCTCTCCGCAGAGCACACCTTTGATTTGGTGTTCTCTAATTACCTTTAGACACTTAGCCCTCCAGAGCCCATTCTGTGGTCCAATCATTTTATGATCCTTTTTAAGTGGAGGATGCAGAAGTTTAAACAGCACGTAGGTCTAGCTGTTCAGATCACTAATCAGGCCTGTAATAATGTAAAGTGCTACGCAAACAAATGAATGGACGGAATGCTGAATAAATCATCCCGTGCCTCATGGGAACAGTCCAGACCGAACTGCCAAGCCAGGTCCTCCCTGGACAGGAAACAAGCATCCTGAGACCGGTTTCTGGGTATTACCCTTCATCAGCCAGGCTAGCTTGAATCCAGTGGCACAGTGAGCAAGGGACCCACGTCTGGGCATACCCATCAGACATAGAGTGAAAAGTGATACACAAACAAATGATGGACGGAATGCTGAATAAATCATACATTCACCCCCAGTCAAGAGATCTGTGTTAAATCCATCATTCTTTTGCTTACCATGCCACCCCAGTTTAGACCCAGCCATATGCAAATCAGTCTTGACTCTGTGCCTCATGGGAACAGTCCAGACCGAACTGCCAAGCCAGGTCTTCCCTGGACTGGAAACAAGCATTCTGGGACCGGTTTCTGGGTAGTACTCTTTCTCAGCCAGGCTTGCTTGAATCCAGTGGCACAGTGAGCAAGGGACCTATGACTGGGCATACCCATTCCACATAGGTTGAAAAATGCTACACAAACAAATGATGGACGGAATGCTGAATAAATCATACATTCACCCCAGTCAAGAGATCTAGGTTAAATCCATAGTTCTTTTGCTTACCATGTCACCCCAGTTTAGACCCAGCCATATGCAATTCAGTCTTGACCTGGTGCCTCATAGGAAAAGTCCATACCAAACTGCCTTGCCAGGTCCTCCCTGGACCGGAAACAAGCATTCTGGGACCGGTTTCTGGGTATTAACAATCATCAGCCAGGCTAGCTTGAATCCAGTGGCACAGTGAGCAAGGGAACCATGTCTGGGCATACCCATCCCATATAGGGTGAAAAGTGCTACACACACAAATGATGGACTGAATGCTGAATAAATCATACATTCACCCCCAGTATAGCGATCTGGGTTAAATTCATCGTTCTTTTGCTACGGATTGAGTGGAACTTTCAGCCAAAAACTCCCCCACACCTAATAATGATGATGCCCAGGATGTTATATTTATTAACCCCTGGCTTGGTAGTGCTGCGAGGTGTTAGCCCCTCTTCAAGTGGCAAAGAAGAGGAGAGAGGGGCAGTCTGCCCCATGGTTCTCAGTCTCCTTGGCTGCTGAGAAGAAAGCCTGCAAACAGGCGAAGAGAATTTGGCATAGGGACTATTCTCTTGAGAGCAACTCCACTTATAGAATCAATCTCCAAGTTTACCGTGCCTCTACTAAACAGGTTCTGATTTCCTATTTTGCAGATAAAATTAAGGCTGCTCCCCAAAGCTCCTGCACCACTTTACCGATCGCTAAATCCTTTCTCTTGTCCACATCCTGTCATAGGCGATCGTGACCTCTCAGAAAGTGTTCAATGGGCTGTCAACATTTTTTTAAACTAAAGGGCCCATTAGGATCGCGGACGGACTTGCGTCCGTCCGCGACCCCAGAGTAGGAGGGAACCTCCGTATGGCCTGCGGAGTTCCCTCCTGTGCAATTAGGATGTGACCGCCATCCTGGCGGTCACATCCTCTATTTTTACCATTGCGGCGGGTGCGGCTTCAAGCTGCACCCGCCGCAATGGTAAAAATGCATACATTGCATTTGTATGCAGAAAGCGGCAGGCACCGTGCGGTGCCTGACAATTTCTGCATACAAATGCAGGGGGGTACCATAGGTACCCCCATGTGCACCACCCACCCCCCTTCACCCAGGGGCCCCGCAACGGGCCCCTGCAGTGAAGTTCCACATTCTTTTACACGGCAGAAAACCCGCCGCGGAAAGACATGTTTTGAAACCTGTCCTAATATGGCTGGCGGTGTCTGAGAGACACCGCCACCATATTAGAGCTTTTCCGCCGCGGTTATAAGCCAACCGTGGCAGAAAAGCAGCGGACTGAAACCAGGACCCACCAGCCATCCTAATGTGGCGGTGGGTCTTTGGTGGGTCCGCAGCGGATTTTCTGCATCCTCCAGGCCGGCGGTGGCTTCCGCCGGCCCAGAGGATGCGGAAAATCAGCTATCCTAATAAGCCCCTAAGATTGGGAACATCTAGAAGATGTACTCTACCTTTAATAAGTGCCTGCTGCACATCAATTCGGTTGATACAGCCAGTAAGCTAGATCAGTTTAGGTCAATTGTCTGTCTTGAGCAATCTAATAAGGCTTTTTGAAAGTGTAAGTTAAAATCCCCATTTGAAACTTGTCCACCTACTTTGCTGACAGTGGCGCTTGACAACATTAATCCAGGTATTAAAAGAATTTTCAATCTTTCATTGTCCTTTGGCTTCATGCCAGCTGATTACAAACTTGCCTGGGTGATTCCTCTTCTTAAAAAGTAATCCCTACATCATTACATTTTTTTGCAACCTCTCTGCTGCTGGCTTTTGCCAAAGTATTGGAAAAGCTGGTCAATGACCAACTATCCAACGATTTGAAGCAGGTAAAGCTGCTACATACAAGTCAATCAGGTTTCCGTCCTTGTCATAGTACGGAAACTGGGGTACTGAAGGTCTCCAACCATATCAAATGATCATTAGATCAGGGCAAAAATGCAGCACTTACACTTCTTGATCTGTCTGCTGCTTTCAAAACCGTTCCCCACGCCATTCTTTCACAACATCTTGCCAAATTGAGTGTGGGATTTGCAGCATGGGACCGGCTTAAATAATTCTTGGAATCTAGAGGTCAGTCAGTACGGATAGCTCCATTCATTTCTGAGGTGAAAGCTAAGGTCAGAGCCAGCTAGTGATATTTTATGAAAATATCACTAGCTGGCACCGCTACATAGACGATATAATATTCATTTGGAGCGGTGCCAGCAGTGAATTAGAAGACTTTCTTGAATGACTGAATATAGGAGACTCTAACCTTAGGTTCATCGGCCACTACAGTAACGAGAAAGTAGAATTTTTAGACATTGTCATTAAAAACGAGGCTGAGGTGTTGAAAGTGGAGCTTTATACAAAGCCCACGGATAAAAACTCCCTGTTACTATATACTGGTAATCACCCACAAGCACAAAAAACAATATCCCATTCGCTGAATTTTTAAGGCTGAGGAGAAATTGTACAAATCTGAAAGACTTTTACCATCATGTGGAGAATACTAAAAAAAAGCTAAAAGCAAGAGGTTACCCCAACAAATTAATCAAACACTCACTAAAAAGAGCGCAATTCTATGATAGGGATAGTCTGTTGGATCAACACAAAGAAAAGAGTAGTAACAATATGGATAGAGTAGTTTTTGTTACTCAATATTCACACATAAGTAACCAAATAAAGAACATTGTCAATAGTAATTGGAAGATTTTAAATTATAATACAGAGACTCAACTTCAGAAACCTCTATTTTCCTTCAGAGGGAATAAAACTATTAGAAACTCTTTAGTTAATACGCATAAAACCCCCAGGGAAAAACAAACCACTCTAGTAGGAACTGCAGTGATAGGAAACCATAAATGTGGGACTTGTTCCATTTCCCCCACTGTATAGAAAGTAAAGATCTGACTTTTTCTGGCAAAAATGTTATAGCTAAGACCCTCAATAATTGTCGTAGTAAGAAGGTGGTCTACCTCCTAATATGTCCATGTGATCTAGGATATGTGGCGGAGAATAGTAGGGAACTACGCACACGAGTTTTGGAACACAAGTCAGCTATTCGAACCAATAAAATTAATGCCCCACTTACAGAACATTACAAAAGTAAAAACCACGACTGTAATGATCTTAAATGGTTCATTTTGTAAAAAATGAGGGTCAATAGACGAGGAGGAGACGTAGATACTCTCAGAAAAACTAGAGAACAGTGGTTTATGTGCCATTTAAACACAGTCAATAAGGGATTCAACTCTAGAGAAGACTGGTCAAAATGTATCTAAGTTGTTGTTATTAGATAAAGTTCCGGCGCAAGAGACAATCGTCATGACCGGTTATGATCGCTGGTTTGGATAGTTAATAACTGTAGTGCAGTCTAGGGACCTCTTTACAATCACCCATGTGTAAAAGTAACAGTCTGTTGAACACATTCAATTGACAATCGTTATGACCGGCAGGGACTGGCATTATTATCACGCTGTGTTGAAGAAGACAACAGCTGTATTTGAGTCCAGGGACTCCTTTATAACTTCCTTGTTGTATAAGTGTTAGTCTGTTGACCGCTAGTAGTTTCCCAGCTCTTAATGCTTTATAGTAGCTACCATATAAGGACTAATCAGAGCGTTTACTTTCCCACGCATAATGCGGTGACTCAAGCCTGCCCACAGCCTGGATCAAGACTATTGGTCAAAGACACGGCTAGCCGCGTAACTATTGGAGGTGATATAACCAATTAGATCCCATTGTTTCATTCTTCTCCAATGCTGCACAAGCGACGGAGTGTAATAGGGATACCGGGGAGATGACGTATATGGCGTTGCCCGGACCGAGGAGGAAACCACCACATGTTACTTCCGCTTTCCGGTCTGCAAACGACCAATTAGAAATGCCGAATCTAATCGTGAATTATTTTGCATATAGTCTTAATCACCATGTAACGCCATTGGTAGATTAGATCCTATCACTAACTAATCAGGTAACAGTTTGTAACAGTTAAAAACCAATGGTTGAGCGAATTTCTGTGCGACAATACGCGGAACCCCGCGAGAGACGCCACGTCAAGGCACCATCAAGGTGAGGAAGAGGTAACCTTCACACCCAGTAGGGTGTTAAGGTCTTTTGATAAATAGCAAGCGTAAACTTGCTAGTCTCAGCTAAATAACTTGTTTGTTTCTACTTTCTTGCAGTAGCCTTCCCGAATTCTTTCGAGAATATCCGACTGCATTCAATTTTAACTGGGACATTGGCGGAACTATGAAACGGCTTCCTTATAGGTATGATAGGAAGCTGAAAACATACTAAATTAGGCACAGGGATACCAATCTAAAAGTGTAGAGTTAGACACTGTGATTAAACTTCTTCCCACAGATTCATATAAAGATCGATCCATAAAACGTATAAAACTAATAGAAGGAACCATCTTAGCATCGCTATTTGACCACTGGGATCCCAACCTAAACCATCTTCACTCAGGTAATTATAGTTACATATTCAATCCTTAGGCACGTAGACATTATATATAAAAAAAGGGGGACATTCTCAAACCTGTTTTTTATGACCCTCTAGCGTATGAAGCTGTCTTGCCAAAAAGCCTCAAAAACATCCCCTTATGCAATGCGCAGTCGGTAGATCTACTGAGGAACAGTGGGAAATAAATCCCGGAATAACTAGTGGCAATGGTAAGAATTGTATATGTCTCTCCGTTAGCACATCCCAATGCTTAAATTAGAAACTAAGGTCCTCAGTTTCTTTCGCAAGATACAGAATTTGATACCCCTAAGTATAAGAATAGGACAGTCTGCAACCAAATGGGGACATGGCTGTTTGCATATTTACAACATGAATAACTATGTAGATATATAGTTATCTTCAATAACTCTTTAATACACTTGGTTATCAGCCAAGCAAGAAAGAGACCCGGGATTAGCTTTAAAGTTTATAGATTGATACTACTTTTATGATAGAGGAATCATCATAGAGGTAGATCATAGAGAATCATGTATTTATCTATTGAATTAATATTGTCCATGCACTAAATTTATGTGTATCTATTGTAGGGAGAAAACTGTTGACCCTTCTCATATGACAGAAGAATATTAAAGTCTTGATAAAGATGGTGTAATAAGCTGTATCCATCGAAACGCGTCAACACATTTTTCAAGTACAATCTGGGAATCCAACACTGTTGTTGAAACACAGATTATATCTATGTATAAAACAAAGTGGTAATACAGGAAATCAGATGTACAATTGTATTGAACAAATCTCATGTCTTACATGTTTCTGTCTATCTTTAATTATGCGGGTCATAATTAGGATGTATTAGTTTTATTCACTGTATACTTTTGTATTTTGCTAAAACTTTTTTTATTGTATGATGTATATTACATTGTGTTTTTAATATTGTTGAACAACTTATTCTTGGAATAAAAGTATAATTTACTAATATTTGGCCACATAGCAATTGTTTTTAAATGTGTTGAATTGTCAAGTTAGATCAAGAGGATCGTGTTTTTTTTAGGTAATGTATTCCAGTGTTCCTGAAGTGTTTATGTACTGCAACTGTTCCTAAGTGTCACAACTGTTATAACATATTGTGTTCTGTCACCCATTTGGATTTTGTTCACGCTGTGTAAAACTCAAATAAATAGAAATCACACTCTTATATCTGTGTGTGGGGTCATTTTGTTTAGGAACAAGGACATTCTCGGATCAGCATTCTGCTATCTTACATCTTCTGAAAAGCAGAGTGTCTGGTAGATACAGACTGAGGGGGTATACTGCACCCTATGGAAAATCCTGGTTAAGGTGTCTGAGCCAGTTATCACATTTATTGTTAAAACACAAATGAAGTACAGTAACATACTTTCAGGTGTGTGCATTGTCAAAAAGAGCCTCATTGTTGTGTGGTCCCTCACTTTTTCCTGTTTGGTTATGTTGACTTTATGTCTCTGTGCATTATGGCACTTCTAAACAGTATTGCTGCATATGCGCTTTTTCCCTAGACTGTGCAGTGACGTCACCTAATTGTCTAATTTTACTTTAAATTAGGGCATGGTAGATATAACAAAAACTGCACCACTTGAGTGGAAGTTAAATGTCATGTAGGCTGGCATGTGCATGTGTCAAGACACAGAGATTGGTTAACAATAACCTTGCAAGCCAGATACAGCAGGAGCTATGGATGATGCCAGGTAACCATTTTCCCCTATATGGAACCACCGGCGAGTATGTATAAACCCACTCTGCAGATCACACCACAGTAGGGGAAGGGGAAAAAAGGGACAAATGAAACAATAAAGTTGCAGCAGCAAAAACCACTAAATGGAGCGATGATCTGGAGTTGTAGACTACACTCCTACCTAGGGTAGCCCTGTGTTCCCTGTATATGAGACACAACACAACACAAACGAAGTTTCCGCACTAATCCTTCAGTATATATCAATATTCAATATGTGATGTACTGCACTTACAGTTGATGCTGCTGCACTCATCCCAATGCAAAAAAGGCACTAAAGGTAAAAATAAAGAAAAGAAAGCAAGATATTTCTTCCCCACGTTTCCACAGAGATAAAGTACACGCTGTAGCACAGACACTGTTTAGATAGTCAGCAAGCAGCCACTGCAAAAGTACTTATCTGTGACCAGATAATCCTCTGGTAACGGTGATTAGTTTCTTTAGCACAGACTTTTTGCACCCATATGGTGAATTTAATACGGTTCTATTTCTGACAGTTGATCATAAATTTGCTTACTTTGGAACAGCATTGCCATCATGTGATAGCTTCTATATGGGAGTGGAGCTACTTTTGAGTTTGGATGCTTTTCTCACCTGCAGCATCTTCTGTTTCAAGCTTCAGTCATCTTTTACTGATAGTGACACTGATTTCAAGATGTACCACATCTCCAGCGTCTCTCAGACTTTGAATTGCATGTTGCTCCCCAAACCCAAATCATCGGAATATTATTTGATGTCCCAGAGTTTCTAGGGGCCAGATGTAGGTAAGTAACATTTACCAAATCTTAATTACCGAAAATTACCGAATTTTACCGATTCGGTAATTAAGATTCGGTAAATGTGAGGGGTTGGTATGTAGGGAATCCAGATGTTCCCTTTTACCGAATCGGTAAAAGTCGGTATTTACCGATTCGGTAAATACCAAATCGGTAAAGCCTATTGATTCCTATGGGCTTCAAAGCCCATAGGAACCAATAGGCTTTACCGATTCGGTATTTACCGAATCGGTAAATACCGATTCTGACAAGGGTGCAGGGGGTGTCACTTTGACACCCTCTAGCACCCCCAAAAAAGCTTTGGGGGCCATGTGGCAGGCATACCTGCCCTAAGGGCAGGTCTGCCTGTCATATGGCACAGGTGTGCATGCACACATGTGCATGCACACCAGAATCGTTATTTTACCATCAAATAGTATTTGATGGTAAAATACCGATTCTGTAATGCTTGTGGGACTCAGAAGAGTCCCACCTACATATCAATTTTACCGATTCTGACAAGGGTGCAGGGGGTGTCACTTTGACACCCTCTAGCACCCCCAAAAAAGCTTCGGGGGCCATGTGGCAGGCATACCTGCCCTAAGGGCAGGTCTGCCTGTCATATGGCACAGGTGTGCATGCACACATGTGCATGCACACCAGAATCGTTATTTTACCATCAAATAGTATTTGATGGTAAAATACCGATTCTGTAATGCTTGTGGGACTCAGAAGAGTCCCACCTACATATCAATTCTACCGAATCGGAAAAAATACAGATTCGGTATTTTACAGAATCGGTAAATTTACCGATCTGTAAATTTGCCGATTCTGTAAAATACAGGGCCCTACATCTCAAATTGCATTTACCGGTCCGTAACGGCCGAATTCGGCTGTTACCGACCGGTAAATGCCTACCTACATCTGGCCCTAGGACTTTCAATGAGACAGAACTCTAATTAAAAAGAGAAGGCTTTTTCCACGGAAAGCAATTATGAGGAGGGGGTAGCCGTTGCTACACTCTGCTTGGTGTTTCATGCCTCTGGTAGTGCCCTTCACGCTCTGAGTCTCAAGTTATAAAGGCAGTGGCAGGAAGAAAATGTAAACAGGGCTATTAAGTGGTAAAACTGAAGATCATTGCAGTGTTTGCATTGTTTATTATTGTAATACATTATAAATATGTTCATGTGATAAAAAGTCAATAGTAACACAACATTAATGTCTGACAAAATGGTTTCTTACCAGGAGAGGAGCCTTTTGCTGCCTGTTTGCCAGCCTGTGGATATCACGGGAGAAGAAGCTGCCAAAATCTCCGTCTCTCGCCGCACCCGCTTTGCGGGTGCCGCATCACCACTGTGTGTGACTGTGAGGGTCTCTACCTGTCCCTGTTTGTGTTCTGGGGCGAATCTGGCCACAAAGGAGACTGCACTGACTGCCAGCAGGGACTCGAACTACCAGGACTCCCTGCTCGAACTACCACACCTGAGCCGGCGCTAGGCTGCAAGCCCCGCCCACTGGTCAGCGCACGTATTTATTCATCCTTCCGTGTTTGCCTGATGGGAACTGCTTTCTTACCAGGAGAGGAGCCTTTTGCTGCCCGTTTGCTAGCCTGTGAATATCACAGGAGGAGAAGCTGCCAAAATCTCCGCTCCTCACCGCACCCGCTTAGCCGGTGCCGCATCGCCGCTGTGTGTGACTGTGAGGGTCTCTACCTGTCCCTGTTTGTGTTCTGGGGCGAATCTGGCCACGAAGGAGACTGCACTGACTGTCAGCAGGGACTCGAACTACCAGGAGTCCCTGCTCGAACTACCACACCTGAGCCGGCGCTAGGCTGCAAGCCCCGCCTACTGGTCAGCGCACGTATTTATTCATCCTTCCGTGTTTGCCTGACGGGAACTGCTTTCTTACCAGGAGAGGAGCCTTTTGCTGCCCGTTTCCCAGCCTGTGGATATCACAGGAGGAGAAGCTGCCAAAATCTCCGCTCCTCGTAGCACCTGCTTCGCGGGTGCCGCATCGCCGCTATGTGTGACTTTGAGGGTCTCTACCTGGCCCTGTTTGTGTTCTGGGGCGAATCTGGCCACGAAGGAGACTGCACTGACTGTCAGCAGGGACTCGAACTACCAGGAGTCCCTGCTCGAACTACCACACCTGAGCCGGCGCTTGGCTGCAAGCCCCGCTCACTGGTCAGCGCACACTATACTTAGTAATCCCAGGAACCAGCTACGCGGGAGCGTGCAGGAGCCTCCCGGGAGAAGCTCGGGACAAGGGCGGGCCCTCTTAGGCCCTCAGAGGCCAGAGGAGGCCGGGCTGGGCCCATCCCTTTTAAACCCCTAGATGAACATTTGCCGACCCTATATTACTGAGGTACTGTTGTTATGGCTAAATCTAACCCTAAAGTGTGTACATGTGTTGGGGGTGTGGGGACTCTTGATGCTTACTTAAAAAGAGCAGAATCTTTTGTGGCAAAATAAATCGAATTAGTAGAGAGGAGACTGTCTTTGGATCCCCTACGGCAAACAGACCCTTCACTTTTAATGGAGGAGATACCTGCTCTAACTGTTGCCCCACTGGTTGGTACGCAATTCAATCAAGTTTCCAATGGGTCAGTGTTAGAGATAAGCCTGGCGATTTCTCCTGCCTCTTCATCTGCAACTAGCCCAGTCCCTTCCCCTATGGTGACATGTACTAGACAGTTAAGGGCTAGGCCAGGTATGATGGCCACAGGCTGCAAAGCCATACCGGGGAAAAGGAAAGCTAAGAGGACCGCGTACAGGGTGCCCATACAGAAGCTCAAAGGGGCTGAAGCCCACTCCCTTCTGTGGCACTTCCCTGTAGGAAAATAGCAAACAGGGTAGGAGGACGTCCCATTTCCTCCGCAGGCTTTCAGGCAGACTTCTGATCATGCCCTTCAAGTTCTTGTTGAAGCTTTCTACCAGTCCATTTGACTGGGGGTGATAGGGGGTGGTGAACCGGTAGGTCACTCCACACTCCTTCCACATTGCCCGCATATACGCTGACATGAAGTTGGTCCCCCTGTCAGACACAACTTCCTTGGGGAAACCCACTCGGGTGAAGATCCCCATCAGGGCCCTAGCCACTACTGGTGCAGTGACAGTCCTCAGAGGAATTGCCTCTGGGTACCGCGTGGCGTGATCCACCAGAACCAGGATAAACCTGTGACCAACCGTTGTTGGTGGATCCAATGGCCCCACAATGTCGATACCCGCCCTTTCAAAGGGGGTGCTAACGACAGGTAATGGGTTCAGGGGAGCTTTCAGCTTCATCCCTGTTTTCCCACTGGCTTGACAGGATACACATGTCCGACAGTAGGTGTCAGATGCCACTTTCATCTGAGGCCAGTAAAAGTGGGGGACAAGCCGGGCAAATGTCTTGTCCTGACCTAAGTGTCCTGCCAAGGGTATTTCATGAGCCAATTCTAACAGAAAGGCTCGGTATCGTTGCGGGACTACCAAGGCCCTTGATGAACTGGGTAAAGGTACCTTGGGTTCACTGTAGAGGAGTCCGTCCTCCCAGTAAATGTGGTAGTGTTCCCGCAACGTTCCCTGCTGCCTGGGCTTCGGCCTGTCGCCTCAGACCCTCAAGTGTAGGGCACTCCTTCTGGCCCTTACAGAACTCCTCCCTGGTAGGCCCTCCCTCCACATGCCACTCAGCAGGGATGGGTAGGTCCTCCAGGGAGACTACTTCCCCCTCCACGGACTCCTGGCTCATCACCGCAGGTGGCCGATCTGTCACATGGGGCGTGGAAGCCGAAGCAGGCTTCTCCTGTCTTCGGGTCTGTCCCTTTTTGGCAGCGGGCTGGGCCATTGTTCCAGGCTCCAACCCGGGCGAACTTCCTCTCCGGGCAGTTGCAGACCTTGTGCTTACACAGGCCCAGTCAGGTGTACCCAGCATCTCTGAATGAGTCCGGTATTCCACCTCTCTCCAAGCATTGTGCTCCATGTCATTCCCCAGCAAGCAATCGACTGGCACGGTAGGGCTTACGGCAACTCGAAGTGAACCTGCAACCCCTTCCCACTCAAAGGAAACCTCGGCCACAGGGTAGTGGCCCATTCTGCCGTCAGCCATCGCGGCAGGGTGGAGTACATTGGGAATCACCTGCTCTGGAGACACCAGTTGACTCCTTACCATAGTCATACTGGCTCCTGTATCTCTCAGAGCCTCCCCTCTCTGGCCATTGATGGTGATCCATTGCCCATACTTAGTAGTATTTGGGGGCACCTGGATTTTAGGAACCATCTCCCAGTCTCCCAGGGACACTAAGGTGACACCCGCCCACTCACCCCCCTTATCTAAGGGCAACTCCTCCCCGAGCGCTACACTAGCTACTCCCGGGGCTTTTCCTCCGGTGGGAGGGGGTGGTCTCTTTGGGCATTTGACATCTCCCTTATAATGTCCAACACCACCACACTCAAAGCAGTGGACAACCCTTGGCTGCTGGCTTTGGCCAGGATGAGGGTTTCTGGGCTGGTTAGCCTTAGGGGTGAAACCTGTTCCCTTTCCCTGGAAACTGTTTTGGGGACCTTTAGAGAACTCCCGCTTTTTATCTCCCCCCTCCTTCTTCTGAGGGGCGCCCTGTCCGGCCCTTTGGGAATCCCCTCGAGTCCCCTTTGAGGACACCCGGGTACTTGCCCAGATGTCCGCCTCCTCTGCAAGCTTCCGGGGGTTGGTCAGCTTGCTGTCCACCAGGTGTTGGCGCAGCTCAGGAAAACATTTCTCGGGTAGATGCTCTTTAAGAAAAAGGTCATATAACCCCTCATAGTCCTTCACCTCGCTGCCCTGTACCCAGCCCTCCAATGCCTTCCTCGCATAGTCCAGGAAATCCACCCAGTTTTGGGTGCTTAACTTGTGGCTCCCCCTGCACTTTTGGCGATACTTTTCCGGGGTTAGCCCAAACTTTTTGATTAACGCTACCTTCATGGTGGGGTAGTGGGTCTGCTCCTCCTGTTCTAGGGCCAATAATGTGTCCCGACCAGTGGGAGTCATATACTTATATAACCCACCCCCCCAGTGTTTCTCCTGGATCCCATGGGCTCTTAAAGAGACCTCATAGGCAGCCAGCCACTTGGCTATGTCATCCCCTTGGCTATAGCTGGCAACTATGTCTTTGGGTAGGTAGGGTCTGGACTCCCTGGTTGGTTCTCTTGTTTCGCTGCCACCATTCGGAGAGTTGGAGGGTCCTAATTGTAGGGCCTTGAGATCTAGCTCTCTTAGTTTAAGCTCATGAGCCATCCTCTATTCCTCCCTCTCCTGTTCTAACCTGGCTAACTCCCACTTCAGCTGCCTTTTCTCCCTCCTGTCTGTTAGTTCAGCTTCGGTCAAGCTTCCTCCGGAGACACTAATGCCCCTCCTTGAGTAGGTCATCGGTCCTGGAAGTAGGTTTCCCATCTCAGGATGGAACAATCCCTCTACCCCTATGACTGTGTCCCGGTCCGTCCCCTCTTCCTCCTCCTTCCCTTCTCCATGTGCTGCCACCCAAGCCCTCAAACTGGTCTGGAGTTCCCCCCGATTGGATGCTTGTCACAGAAACATGGGCATCGGAGTCTTCTGGACATGACCTAGTGATGGCCATCCCAGAGGGTTATAAAATACTTCAACAAGATAGACCCATACGCAGAGGGGGTGGACTTGCTATTGTCTGCAAGGCCACTTTGCCCTGCACGATTAAAGCCCTGTCTGTAGTATCGGACTCTTTCGAGGCCTTGCATTTTTCCATCCTGTTTGCTCCCTCGGTTTCCTTCTCAGGAATCTCTATTTATAGACCCCCTGGCTCCAGAGTTACGTTCATTGATGACCTTCTCAGAATCCTGGAACCCTACTTTGGCAATTCCCATCTGTCCATTCTTGGGGACTTTAACTTTCGTTTGGACAACACAAGAGACTCAGATACCATCAGGTTAGTGGACGCACTAGCTGCCTGTGAATGCATACAGCTGGTCAACAGCCCTACTCATCTGGCGGGCCACACCCTCGATGGAGTCTTTACTAACGACGACAGATTGTCTGTTGACACCCCGGTGCCTCTGGTCTGGTCGGACCATTCGGCGATCCCTCTTCTGATGGCCCTTCCTCTGGAAGGAACATCCGATTTGTACTCCACTACCAGAGGCCCAAAAAGGAGCTATAAGAACATCACCAATGACACTCTTGAACCTTACATAAAGAAGCTCACCTTCTCCTCCCTGGGAGATGTGGAGGATGCTGCGGTATTGCTCTCTGAATCTATCACCTTAGCGGTTGATGAGCTGGCTCCCCTGTCTTTTAGATACTCGGCTCGCCGTAAGCCCACTGCCCCGTGGTACACGGATTCACTTAGACTCCTTCGTCAAGGCTGCAGAAGACAGGAAAGAAAATGGAGGAAAGCATGGGATCCCATTGAAAGGGAAGTACATAAGGGTCTGCTTGCCGATTACAAAACTAATGTTATCAGGGAAAAGCAGCAGTATTTCTCGAATCTTACTACCTCCCTTACTTCCTCCAGGGAGCTCTTTAAGATTGTAGACTCCCTCTGTTCCCTTCAGGTCCCGGATCCAGTTGTGGGTTCGCAGGAGCTCTGCAACAATATATCAGAGTTTTTCCATAAAAAAATTGAGGACATCTATCTTGCGCTGGAAACTCAGAGAAAGTCCTTAGCTGACTCCTCACTCCAAACCCTGAACAAATTACAAGCCTGGACTAGAGACCATCCGGTTAGTCTAACGGCCTTTCCACTACTGACCCGAGAAAACTTGAGCTTCTACTCGATAGGATTAAATCCTCATCACCTCTAGATCCTTGTCCTTTGAGGATATTGAAGGAATGCAGAGCGATACTGCTCCCGCCACTCCTGGAAGTTATGAATAGTGCTATAACCCAAGGTACCTTCCCCCTAATATGGAAGAAAGCGATAGTGAAGCCTCTACTCAAGAAGCCCACGCTGGACCCGGAACAGTTGAAAAATTTTAGACCTATCTCACTGTTACCCGCTCCTGCTAAGATTCTTGAGACACACCTCAATGGCCATCTTACCGCCTTCCTGGACTCATCTGGGTATCTTGACATCTCCCAGCATGGGTTCCGAAAGGCGCATAGTACGGAGACAGCTCTGACTATGGTGGCAAATAACATCCGTAGGAAGGTGGACGCTGGCCAAACTACTGTGTTGGTTCTACTAGACCTCACAGCGGCGTTTGACACCCTGTCTCCCTCAACGCTTACATCTCGGTTGAGGGAGGCAGGGATCTCCGGCATGGCTCTGAACCTCCTGCACTCCTTTTTACAGCATAGGGAGCAAAGAGTCAAGCTTGGTGAGTTCCTTTCCCCTGCTATGTCCTTGCAGTGTGGGGTGCCACAAGGGTCGGCTCTCAGTCCGACCCTATTTAACATTTATGTCGCCCCCCTTGCAAGGCTAGTAAAATCTCAGGGGATGGAACTGGTGTCATACGCCGATGACACCCAGATTATGGTGTCACTGGCCCACTCAGTATCATCATCCGCCACCAACTTCAGGATCTGTATGCAGACAGTCTCTGATTGGATGCTTCAGAACTCCCTGAAGTTGAATGGTGACAAAACTGAGATCCTGGTCTTTGGCAAGGACCAGGATATCTGGTTGGATGAGTGGTGGCCGGCCTCACTGGGAACCTGTCCATCCCCTTCCCAGTCAGCAAGAAACCTTGGGGTAATCTTTGACACCTCCCTATCCATGACTCTGCAGGTCAACCGTACGGTGGCCACCTGTTGGGGAGTGCTAAAGATTCTCAGGAGGATCCTTCACTATCTCTCTCCCTCAGCACGCAAACAGGTGGCGGTAGCATTGATAGGTTCAAGGTTGGACTACTGTAATGCGCTCTATGTAGACTCCAACAAGGGGCTCATTCAGCGATTACAGGTAGTTCAAAATGCGGCTGCTCGCTTTGTCTTAGCACTTCCCAAAGCTTCATCTGCTACGATGGCCAGAAGGAGCCTTCATTGGTTGCCCATTCATCTCAGGATTTCGTTTAAGATCCTCTGTCTTGTCTATCGAGCTTTGGCAGAGGGCTCTTCTGACCCCCTTGGTACCCTGCTGACCCGGTATCAGCCTGGTAGATCTTTAAGATCTTCTGAGATGAATCTGTTGGTTGTCCCACGTACCAAAAGCGTTCGCTGGGGAAACAGAGCTTTTTCCGTTGCTGCTCCCAAACTATGGAACTTGTTACCTTTTGAGATTAAGATGCAACCTTCTCTGTCTTCCTTTAAAAAGGCGCTCAAGACTTGGTGTTTTGTCAGGGCTTATCCGTAATTAGGATCGGTCTCTGCTATCTGGTATTATTTGGTTAGGCGCCTTGACGCCCATCTGGGCTTAGTTGCGCGTTAAAAATTGTTTTTCATTTCATTTCATTTCATTCATTTCATTCATTTCATTCATTTCATTCATTTCCTTCTTGGCACCACGCTTAAAGAACACTCCCATCTTTTGACAAAAGTCCCTAAGCTGGGCTGCTGAATAAGTTTCCAGTTCTTCCAGAGCAAATTCCATTTTGCTAAAGAGCTATGTAGGGACAAGCACACAAAAAGAATAGATTCACAAGGGGCAATCTGAAGCTACCTCCACCCACCACCAGGAATGAATTTAGAAAAAGCAAAAGTAGTAATTAGGAAGTCCGCCAGGAGAAAACTCCAGGTGTAGGCCTGTGGGGTATGCTTTGTTACTTCACAGTAGACGCAAACACAGTTCGGATCCCACCGCTAGACACCAATTATGTTGGACCTAGGAAATCCCAAGTCACATAAGGTAGCTTGGCACTAAGGGGAAGGCCTAACTCCAAGGAACATGTGCTAAGTTTGTGTCACACCCATCAGTAACAGAACATCCACCCACCTAAATATAAGGACACTACACCAAGTTTGGAAAAATACGAGCTGTTTTATAAAAGTTCTCTTAGTTTCTTTGTTTTCCTATTTCCACAATCAAATGTAATTAAGTTTTCACAATCTCATTTCTTTTCTACATTGAGCAGGTAAACATTTACATCTTTCAACAGGTTATTTGCAACAGTAAAGCTCTCCAATAAACACTTTTATACCTCCTCCTGAAATTATTCTCTTGCCATTAAACCATAACCCCATGTATTTCACTTCAAGAACCGCAGGTTGACAGGAGCTGCTCCCCAGAAGATTCAAGGTTAACAATTCTTACCAGCTAACCCCTCCGGTCAGAGAATCCTTCCCCTGGTTATGAAAGAAGAAGGTTACACATAACTGTAGCTGGAATAGAATAGGCAGGTTAAATCACATTGACTTATATCAGGTCCAATCCCCTCAACAGAAGAAGAATCTAAGCCTTACACAGGTGTAGCCTTGCCCAGAAGATTCCCCGCTAACAACTAGGACAACTCAGCTGGCTTATTATGTTACTTTTTCCCAGCAGGCCCGCTGTTTCCTCGATAACTCTGGAACCATCCAGTGCCGTACTGGTTAGTGGCTATTGAATAAACTGGATACAGTGCTGCCCAGTTCTCCTTTCCTGACAGACGTTGGGTTTGTCCTGCTTCTTCCCCCCCTACCTTCCCAGCTTACTTGGCTGCGTAGTTCATGTGCTCCGGTCAACGACCGCCCCCTTCCTCTTTGTGTACTTCCTTCGTTAAGGAAAGGGTTTCCCTGCTCTCTCCCCTGTCAAGAGAGCAGGCGCCCTTCTGTGTGTGTCACTCGGCGCTCCCTGGCAGACCGGCAGGCGTTCCACGGAGCGCCTCCTGCTGCAGCGTTGGGCGGGCTTCCGTGCACTCCTCCTCGCCGACTCCTCCCTCAGGGCTCCGCCTGCAGTCGTCCTTTTCTAGCGCTTCCACGCCTACTCACGCGTCACTGGGGTCCTCCGGCAGCCGACCTCTTCCGGCGCCTCTACACTTCCTCACGCGTCACTGGGGTCCTCCGGCAGCCGACCTCCTCCGACGCTTCCACGCCCTCTCACGCCGTGCCCCGCCTCCAGCCGACCTCTTCCGGGGTGCTCACCTCTCCTCACCCGGCATCGAGGTCTTCCTGCGGCAGTCCTTTCCCGGCGCTACTACGTCTCCTCACTCACCACTGGGGCCTTCCCGAAGGACGATTTGGTCGCGGAGCCGGACAGCTGTACAGTAAGCTTTTTCCTCTCAGCGCCTGCAGTCACGACCTCACGCAACGCCTCAGCAGGGCTGGGGGCCCAAACTCGCGGCCCAGTCAGGAAGTTCTACCCCACTTGGCAGGGGGATCCGATTCTCACACCAAGGCGGTGACACGCCAGGGTCACCCTCAACCCACTTCTCACTCTGTGTTAGGTATTCCGAGGCAGGCAGGGTTATAACTTGGGGACAAGTGTGTTCACCATGGAGGCAGGGTTCGGTAGACAGGCAAGGGGTCACGTCAGCATGGAAGGGTAGTCTGGCCACAGGTCGCTCTCTCCCCTCTCAGTGCGTGCTCCTCCTCACTAGGTCGCCTTACTCCTGACCAGACCCGCTTCACACTTCCCCTGACCAACTCTAACATGGCCGCCCTGGTTCTGGCCTTATATAGGCTGACCCTAGGAGGCCCAGATGGGACCAGAAGGTTCTAGAGGCTCCTGTTCTTCCCTATGGGTCAAGTTTCAGGAGTGGCAGTTATGGCAGTTGTTGTCCACCATTTTGTAGGTCTGGATGAAGTTTAGTCAGAAAAGGCTCCTAAGCCTTAGATAAAAAACTATGAGGGCAAAAGAGCATCTAACCCCCAGGTCAACACCACAAAAATATCCAGTGGACATAAAAAATTAAGGGATATGAGGGGCAGAAAGGGGACAAAAAATAAATAATAAATAGGAGGGACAACCCAAAGGGCAGACAGGTCTAACACGCGTCCCCCCCAGCTGAAAGTGGGGAGAGCTACCCAACCCCTTGGGAGTCCTCATCACTAAGGCGGAAATACCTAGAGAGACCGTCTGCATTGGCGTGGTCCACTCCAGGCCGATGTTCCACCCGGAAGTCCATTCCCTGTAGGGGGATGGACCATCTCAACAACTTGGGATTTTCCCCCTTCATTTGCATCAGCCAACCAAGGGGTCGGTGGTCAGTCTGAACCAGGAAGTGCGAGCCAAACAGGTATGGCCGCAACTTCTTCAGAGCCCACACCACCGCAAAAGCTTCCCTCTCAATTGCACTCCACTTCTGTTCCCGGGGAAGCAGTCTCCTGGATAGGAAAACCACAGGCTGATCCAGACCCTCTTCATTGAGTTGCGATAACACTGCCCCAATGCCATGTTCTGATGCGTCTGTCTGGACAATGAACTCCTTAGAGAAGTCAGGGGCCCTCAGGACCGGTGCTGCACACATTGCCTGCTTCAATTTCTCAAAGGCTTGCTGACAAGCCTCTGTCCAGACTACCCGTCGAGGTTGTTTCTTTGAGGTAAGCTCTTTGAGGGGCGCTACAATAGTGCCATACCCCTTCACAAAGCGACGGTAGTATCCTGTGAGGCCCAGGAAGGCTCGGACCTCAGTCTGGGTCTTGGGGGGTTCCCAGGCCATGATTGCCTCAATCTTTGCCTGGAGGGGCTGCACTGTTCCCCTACCCACCAAGTGACCTAAGTACACAACCGACCCCTGCCCAATCTGACATTTGCTGGCCTTGATTGTCAAGCCAGCTTGTTTCAGGGATTTAGGAGAACTGCTTGCAAATGTTGCAAATGGTCCTCCCAACTGCTGTTGAAGACAGCAATGTCATCCAGGTAAGCAGCGGAGAAACTCTCCATTCCGTAAAGGACCTGGTTCACCAGCCGTTGAAAAGTGGCAGGGGCGTTCTTGAGCCCAAAGGGCATCACACAGAACTGGAAGTGTCCCTCAGGCGTGGAGAAAGCTGACCTTTCCTTTGCTCCATCTGTCAGGGAGATCTGCCAGTACCCTGAAGTGAGGTCAAAGGTACACAAGTATTGGGCAGCTCCCAGCCGGTCAATTAATTCATCCGCCCTAGGGATCGGATGAGCATCAGTTTTGGTAACTGAGTTCAGTCCCCGGTAATCCACACAGAACCTCAGTTCTGGAGTGGTGCCTGGTGGAGCTGCTTTTGGCACTAGAACTACCGGACTGGACCAGGGGCTACTGGAAGGTTCTATAACTCCTAGCTCCAGCATCTTGGTAACCTCACCGTGGATGCTGGCCTTCACCTTGTCTGACAGCCGGTAGGTCTTTGACTTCACTGGTGGGCTGTCTCCTGTGTCCACATCATGGGTACACAGGTGGGTCCTTCCCGGGACAAGGGAGAACAACGTAGAGTACTGCTCCAGTATCTGGCGGCAGTCCTCCCGCTGTTCAGGAGTTAGGGATGGGGAGAGAATTACTCCCTCCACCGACCCATCCTTTTCCTGAGACGAGAACAAGTCTGGGAGAGGTTCGCTTTCCGCTTCCTCTCCTCCATCAGTCACCATCATTAAGATGACCTCGGGCCTCTCATGGTGGGGTTTGAAGCGATTAGCATGTAGCACCCGTAGGGGCTGTCGAGGGGTCTTAATGTCCACCAGGTATGTGGCCTTACCCTTCTTCTCTAACACCTCAAAGGGGCCTGTCCAGCGATCCTGGAGGGCACTTAGCTCTCCAGGCGCCATCACCCACACTTTCTGGCCAGGCTCCAACTCCACCGGGTGAGCGTTGTGGTCATACCACTCCTTCATTACTGCTTGGCTGGCCTCCAAGTTGTCAGAAGCTTGCTTCCACAACTTCGCCATTTGGCTCCTGAAGGCCAGCATGTAGCTCACCACATCCTGGGGAGGCTTCCTGGGAGACTTTTCCCATCCATCCTTCACCAGGCTGAGAGGACCGCGTACAGGGTGCCCATACAGAAGCTCAAAGGGGCTGAAGCCCACTCCCTTCTGTGGCACTTCCCTGTAGGAAAATAGCAAACAGGGTAGGAGGACGTCCCATTTCCTCCGCAGGCTTTCAGGCAGACTTCTGATCATGCCCTTCAAGGTCTTGGTGAAGCTTTCTACCAGTCCATTTGACTGGGGGTGATAGGGGGTGGTGAACCGGTAGGTCACTCCACACTCCTTCCACATTGCCCGCATATACGCTGACATGAAGTTGGTCCCCCTGTCAGACACAACTTCCTTGGGGAAACCCACTCGGGTGAAGATCCCCATCAGGGCCCTAGCCACTACTGGTGCAGTGACAGTCCTCAGAGGAATTGCCTCTGGGTACCGCGTGACGTGATCCACCAGAACCAGGATAAACCTGTGACCAGCCGTTGTTGGTGGATCCAATGGCCCTACAATGTCGATACCCACCCTTTCAAAGGGGGTGCTAACGACAGGTAGTGGTTCCAGGGGAGCTTTCAGCTTCACCCCTGTTTTCCCACTGGCTTGACAGGATACACATGTCCGACAGTAGGTGTCAGACGCCACTTTCATCTGAGGCCAGTAAAAGTGGGGGACAAGCCGGGCAAAGATCTTGTCCTGACCTAAGTGTCCTGCCAAGGGTATTTCATGAGCCAATTCTAACAGAAAGGCTCGGTATCGTTGCGGGACTACCAAGGCCCTTGATGAACTGGGTAAAGGTACCTTGGGTTCACTGTAGAGGAGTCCGTCCTCCCAGTAAATGTGGTAGTGTTCCCGCAACGTTCCCTGCTGCCTGGGCTTCGGCCTGTCGCCTCAGACCCTCAAGGGTAGGGCACTCCTTCTGGCCCTTACAGAACTCCTCCCTGGTAGGCCCTCCCTCCACATGCCACTCAGCAGGGATGGGTAGGTCCTCCAGGGAGACTACTTCCCCCTCCACGGACTCCTGGCTCATCACCGCAGGTGGCCGATCTGTCACATGGGGCGTGGAAGCCGAAGCAGGCTTCTCCTGTCTTCGGGTCTGTCCCTTTTTGGCAGCGGGCTGGGCCATTGTTCCAGGCTCCAACCCGGGCGAACTTCCTCTCCGGGCAGTTGCAGACCTTGTGCTTACACAGGCCCAGTCAGGTGTACCCAGCATCTCTGAATGAGTCCGGTATTCCACCTCTCTCCAAGCATTGTGCTCCATGTCATTCCCCAGCAAGCAATCGACTGGCACGGCAGGGCTTACGGCAACTCGAAGTGAACCTGCAACCCCTTCCCACTCAAAGGGAACCTCGGCCACAGGGTAGTGGCCCATTCTGCCGTCAGCCATCGCGGCAGGGTGGAGTACATTGGGAATCACCTGCTCTGGAGACACCAGTTGACTCCTTACCATAGTCATACTGGCTCCTGTATCTCTCAGAGCCTCCCCTCTCTGGCCATTGATGGTGATCCATTGCCCATACTTAGTAGTATTTGGGGGCACCTGGATCTTAGGAACCATCTCCCAATCTCCCAGGGACACTAAGGTGACACCCGCCCACTCACCCCCCTTATCTAAGGGCAACTCCTCCCCGAGCGCTACACTAGCTACTCCCGGGGCTTTTCCTCCGGTGGGAGGGGGTGGTCTCTTTGGGCATTTGACATCTCCCTTATAATGTCCAACACCACCACACTCAAAGCAGTGGACAACCCTTGGCTGCTGGCTTTGGCCAGGATGAGGGTTTCTGGGCTGGTTAGCCTTAGGGGTGAAACCTGTTCCCTTTCCCTGGAAACTGTTTTGGGGACCTTTAGAGAACTCCCGCTTTTTATCTCCCCCCTCCTTCTTCTGAGGGGTGCCCTGTCCGGCCCTTTGGCAATCCCCTCGAGTCCCCTTTGAGGACACCCGGGTACTTGCCCAGATGTCCGCCTCCTCTGCAAGCTTCCGGGGGTTGGTCAGCTTGCTGTCCACCAGGTGTTGGCGCAGCTCAGGAAAACATTTCTCGGGTAGATGCTCTTTAAGAAAAAGGTCATATAACCCCTCATAGTCCTTCACCTCGCTGCCCTGTACCCAGCCCTCCAATGCCTTCCTCGCATAGTCCAGGAAATCCACCCAGTTTTGGGTGCTTAACTTGTGGCACCCCCTGCACTTTTGGCGATACTTTTCCGGGGTTAGCCCAAACTTTTTGATTAACGCTACCTTCATGGTGGGGTAGTGGGTCTGCTCCTCCTGTTCTAGGGCCAATAATGTGTCCCGACCAGTGGGAGTCATATACTTATATAACCCACCCCCCCAGTGTTTCTCCTGGATCCCATGGGCTCTTAAAGAGACCTCATAGGCAGCCAGCCACTTGGCTATGTCACCCCCTTGGCTATAGCTGGCAACTATGTCTTTGGGTAGGTAGGGTCTGGACTCCCTGGTTGGTTCTCTTGTTTCGCTGCCACCATTCGGAGAGTTGGAGGGTCCTAATTGTAGGGCCTTGAGTTCTAGCTCTCTTAGTTTAAGCTCATGAGCCATCCTCTATTCCTCCCTCTCCTGTTCTAACCTGGCTAACTCCCACTTCAGCTGCCTTTTCTCCCTCCTGTCTGTTAGTTCAGCTTCGGTCAAGCTTCCTCCGGAGACACTAATGCCCCTCCTTGAGTAGGTCATCGGTCCTGGAAGTAGGTTTCCCATCTCAGGATGGAACAATCCCTCTACCCCTATGACTGTGTCCCGGTCCGTCCCCTCTTCCTCCTCCTTCCCTTCTCCATGTGCTGCCACCCAAGCCCTCAAACTGGTCTGGAGTTCCCCCTTCTTGGCACCACGCTTAAAGAACACTCCCATCTTTTGACAAAAGTCCCTAAGCTGGGCTGCTGAATAAGTTTCCAGTTCTTCCAGAGCAAATTCCATTTTGCTAAAGAGCTATGTAGGGACAAGCACACAAAAAGAATAGATTCACAAGGGGCAATCTGAAGCTACCTCCACCCACCACCAGGAATGAATTTAGAAAAAGCAAAAGTAGTAATTAGGAAGTCCGCCAGGAGAAAACTCCAGGTGTAGGCCTGTGGGGTATGCTTTGTTACTTCACAGTAGACGCAAACACAGTTCGGATCCCACCGCTAGACACCAATTATGTTGGACCTAGGAAATCCCAAGTCACATAAGGTAGCTTGGCACTAAGGGGAAGGCCTAACTCCAAGGAACATGTGCTAAGTTTGTGTCACACCCATCAGTAACAGAACATCCACCCACCCAAAAATATGGACACTACACCAAGTTTGGAAAAATACGAGCTGTTTTATAAAAGTTCTCTTAGTTTCTTTGTTTTCCTATTTCCACAATCAAATGTAATTAAGTTTTCACAATCTCATTTCTTTTCTACATTGAGCAGGTAAAAATTTACATCTTTCAACAGGTTATGTGCAACAGTAAAGCTCTCCAATAAACACTTTTATACCTCCTCCTGAAATTATTCTCTTGCCATACTCTTGCCATTAAACCATAACCCCATGTATTTCACTTCAAGAACCGCAGGTTGACAGGAGCTGTTCCCCAGAAGATTCAAGGTTAACAATTCTTACCAGCTAACCCCTCCGGTCAAAGAATCCTTCCCCTGGTTATGAAAGAAGAAGGTTACACATAACTGTAGCTGGAATAGAATAGGCAGGTTAAATCACATTGACTTATATCAGGTCCAATCCCCTCAACAGAAGAAGAATCTAAGCCTTACACAGGTGTAGCCTTGCCCAGAAGATTCCCAGCTAACAACTAGGACAACTCAGCTGGCTTATTATGTTACTTTTTCCCAGCAGGCCCGCTGTTTCCTCGATAACTCTGGAACCATCCAGTGCCGTACTGGTTAGTGGCTATTGAATAAACTGGATACAGTGCTGCCCTGTTCTCCTTTCCTGACAGACGTTGGGTTTGTCCTGCTTCTTCCCCCCCTACCTTCCCAGCTTACTTGGCTGCGTAGTTCATGTGCTCCGGTCAACGACCGCCCCCTTCCTCTTTGTGTACTTCCTTCGTTAAGGAAAGGGTTTCCCTGCTCTCTCCCCTGTCAGGAGAGCAGGCGCCCTTCTGTGTGTGTCACTCGGCGCTCCCTGGCAGACCGGTAGGCGTTCCACGGAGCGCCTCCTGCTGCAGCGTTGGGCGGGCTTCCGTGCACTCCTCCTCGCCGACTCCTCCCTCAGGGCTTCGCCTGCAGTCGTCCTTTTCCGGCGCTTCCACGCCTACTCACGCGTCACTGGGGTCCTCCGGCAGCCGACCTCTTCCGACGCCTCTACACTTCCTCACGTGTCACTGGGGTCCTCCGGCAGCCGACCTTCTCCGACGCTTCCACGCCCTCTCACGCCATGCCCCGCCTCCAGCCGACCTCTTCTGGGGTGCTCATCTCCCCTTACCCGGCATCGAGGTCTTCCTGCGGCAGTCCTTTCCCGGCGCTACTACGTCTCCTCACTCGCCACTGGGGCCTTCCCGAAGGACGATTTGGTCGCGGAGCCGGACAGCTGTACAGTAAGCTTTTTCCTCTCAGCGCCTGCAGTCACGACCTCACGCAACGCCTCAGCAGGGGTGGGGGCCCAAACTCGCGGCCCAGTCAGGAAGTTCTACCCCACTTGGCAGGGGGATCCGATTCTCACACCGAGGCGGTGACACGCCAGGGTCCCCCTCAGCCCACTTCTCACTCTGTATTAGGTATTCCAAGGCAGGCAGGGTTATAACTTGGGGACAAGTGTGTTAACCATGGAGGCAGGGTTCGGTAGACAGGCAAGGGGTCACGTCAGCATGGAAGGGTAGTCTGGCCACAGGTCGCTCTCTCCCCTCTCAGTGTGTGCTCCTCCTCACTAGGTCGCCTTACTCCTGACCAGATCCACTTCACACTTCCCCTGACCAACTCTAACATGGCCGCCCTGGTTCTGGCCTTATGTAGGCTGACCCTAGGAGGTCCAGAAGGGACCAGAAGGTTCTAGAGGCTCCTATTCTTCCCTATGGGTCAAGTTTCAGTAGTGGCAGTTATGGCAGTTGTTGTCCACCATTTTGTAGGTCTGGATGAAGTTTAGTCAGAAAAGGCTCCTAGGCCTTAGGTAAAAAACTATGAGGGCAAAAGAGCATCTAACCCCCAGGTGAACACCACAAAAATATCCAATGGACATAAAAAATTAAGGGATATGAGGGGCAGAAAGGGGACAAAAAATAAATAATAAATAGGAGGGACAACCCAAAGGGCAGACAGGTCTAACACCCGGTTATAGTGCCTAATATTCCACCCTCAGTCCCAGGAGCCACTGGAACTTCGCAGGGAGGGAGACGAGGTCCCTGAGGCCCACTGGGGAATTCAAGCACTCAGGAATTGCACCCTAATAGAGATCTCCACTGCATCTACCAGCGGAGGCATGCCCTTATACTATAATCTTGGCCAACACACCAAAAATTCAGGATGGACAGGATAAACATTGGACAACATTAAAAAATAAAGCCCTTCACTACCTGTCCAATAAAACTGTGTTAGGTGACCACCTGTATAATAACTTTAAAATGATAAGAAGGATGTCTTGGGTGGGCAAAACTAAGAAAAGTTTGGAAGGCGATTGAGTTTTAGGTCTCCCAGATTGGTTGACGATATACTGAGACAAACCGGGTCAGTTAGAATTCAACATGAATACGTGAATGTGCTCCCCTTGTTTTTTTTTTATCCCCCTCACAATACTGGGGCAGTGAATAGAGACCATTTAAGGGGAGAGGTCCCTATGAATTTTCTGTACCAGTTCTCAACCGATTTGACATAATTTCAAATCTGGGTGATGTCGAGTGACTAGATTCACCTGTAGTTATCCCTACTCTTGACACCCCTCCTACAGCCCCTGGTTCGGACACACTACCAAGCACTACTTGTTCTTCAGACGGGCCGGTCCAACTAGCGACGGGTGCAAGCATAAAGCTAGCAACCTGGAACATTGCTAGCCTTAAAAGGAAAGTAGATGACCCGACCTTGAGAAAATTTATAGGTGAGGCTGACATCGTTGGGTTGCAAGAATCATGGGACACTGGGAATATATTTAGCTTAGAGGGTTATACTACCCATTTTATCCCAGCAGTAGCATCCAACATGGGGAGGGCGAAGGGTGGTTTGGCTACATTAATCTCGGCTACCATCCCAGGCACCCATACCCAATTAGACACAGGATCCCCACATTGCTTGGCTGTCCAAATAGTATGTAGTGGCGTGGGTAGCATTCTAGTTATTAATTTTTATAACTCATATGATAGAGTCACCATGACCGATCATTTGGCCACGTTAAACCTTTTTTGGCCAATTATAAAGAGGTGAATAATCGTCAATGTTTTATCATAGTACTGGGCGATTTTAACATTCATGGGTTCCCGGATAAATGTAAGGCATTAGACGAATTAGGACCCATAGAGCAAAGGGATACTCATTTTGAGCACTCTTCACAAGGAGAACTCCTTGAAATAATTCTGGCCGATAATGGCCTAATGCTCCCATCTATGGTGGATGAGGGGATACCTACTTTTAAAGGGAATGGAAGTCATTCAGTGATTGATTATATCTTCATTAGCTCCACGCTGGGGGATAAGATTCATGGCTACTCGGCGGTCTGGTCACACTTCAGCGACCATAATCCAGTGGTTGTTAGCATTAAGGACCTGATTAAAAAAACAGAGGCAGGTCATAACAGGACGAATAAGTTCGATATCCGCCCAACAGATCAGGCCCGCAGAATTAAATGGAGTAGAGTTGTACCTGGAGACTTTTCTGATAACCTTTTAACCACAGTAGGAACTGAGCTGCACACATGTATGAATGCGCAAGCAGGGAATGAGGAGGTGTTAGAGGCTTACTCCAAAATTTGTGCTCAGGTCGCAGCCGATCTTAGACGACCAGGTAAAGTGAATGATCCCTCCGGGATGGGCTGGTTTGATCAAAACTGTTCGGCAGCTAATCAAAAGCTGATGGCTGCCCTGAAATGTAAACCAGTGGATAAGGCCACTGTGGCTTCACTAAGGAAAGCTTATAAAATCACTCTGGAAGCCAGAAGACGGGAAATTAGGGAAGAGGCCTTGGAAGAATTAACTTCTATAGATGTTCTTAAGAACAGCTCCAAATTTTGGGCAGTCGTAAATAAACCTTTCTACCAGGATTCCTGTAATGGCCAATTGGACTGTGGCATCCAGGAGCAGGTGTGGTGCTCTCATTTTAAGTCAGTCTATGAAGGGGAAAACTTAGGGGAGGTGATTATATCCACCCCAACTCTGTTACCCTATACTTTAGTGGTCACTGAGATAGAGGTGGCAGACGCCATTGGGAAGATGACAAGTAATAAGGCTCCGGGCCCAGATGGCGTCCCAGCCGACCTCTTCAAATCAGATGTCAAGACCTGGTCTAGAATTTTAACAAATGTTTTTAACAGGGTATGTAAACTGGGTATTCCGGGAACCTGATCGGAATCCGTTATCGTACCCATTTTCAAGAAAGGCGATAGAGGGGACCCAAGTTGTTATCGCCCGATCTCTCTTATTGATTCCTCCGTGAAAGTGTTAGGTCGGGTGGTCTTAGGAAGACTTACTGATTGGCAGGGTGAAACAAGTACCCTTTTGGCCCTTCAATACTGGTTTAGGAAAGGTCGTGGGACCATAGATCAGAGTCTTAATTTACAATTACTAATCGGGAAATACACAATTGCCAACAGGGGCACTCTATATCTAGCCTTCATGGACCTTTCCTCGGCCTTTGACCGTGTGAACAGGTCCAAACTATGGGGGTTGCTCCTTAAGTTGGGCATGGAAAAAAATATTGTATATTTTCATGCTGATCTACATAGGGACTTCTCGGCTACAGTCATATATGACCGCATGGGCAATAGTACGGGTAAGATTGGGAGCACAAATGGGGTTAGGCAGAGCTGTATTTTAGCCCCCCTACTCATTACACTCGACATTAACGACTTAGGTATTGTTTTAACTGAGGTGTGCAAGGATATACCGAGGGCAGGCAAGCGCTTAATTCCGGCATTACTTTATGCGGACGATGCCGCTCTCATAGCACGCACAGCAGTAGGGCTGCAATGTCTTTTAAACTAATTTGCTGCTCTTATGAAAGCGCTGGATCTCAGTGTAAATTTCTATAAATCGCATGTAATGATTGTGGGCAGTAAACCCAAAAGATTTAAAACTTTGAACTGTGAAGGGCATGTTCTGTCTAGGGTGTCAAGATTTCCATACCTAGGGGTTATTTTTGATGATAAATCTACATGGTTGCCTCAACTGGTTGCAAAACGTAATACCTTTGCACGGTCTATCCTGGCTGTCTTGGGTTTTGCCCACAAACTAGCGGTGAAGCCGTTGCAAGCGGTGTTAAAGATATACAATGCTAAATGTATTTCATTAGTAATGTATGGAGCTGATTTGTGGGGTTTTAAAAACGTAAAGGCCATGCAGGTGGCAGAGGATAAGTTTCTGAAATCTATCTTATCCGTCCCCCAGTCAACTTCTGGCTACATCGCTCATCAAGAGTGTGGTGTAGAATATCTAGAAGATCGCATAGTCATAGCCCCGCTCTTGAAATGGATAACAATTTGGCTGAACCCCGAGCTGGAGCTGAACCATGAGATTCTCAGGGACTGTTTAACCCTTGAGCATGGCAACTCCATCCCCTGGCTGAACAATGTTACAAAATTAGCAGTTAAACTGGGTCGTCCAGAGCTGTTTGAACAGCCGAACAATCTATTGAAGGGGGATGTTAAATGGGTGAAAGACACGCATAAGCTGATGGCATCTCTGGCCAGGGAAAACAAGGAGCTGGGTCAACCAACAGTAAGGGCCCACCAGTTGTTAATAACCTCAAGTGAGATGGAACCTTACTTAAGAATTGTTAACAATATTAATCACTGATTCTTATTGACAAAGTTTAAATTGAACAAATTCCACCTACTGCTCACCGATCGTCCAGGATGGACTAAAGAGATAGATTTGGGGATCTGTTCTTGAGATGGATTTTCCATCATGGACACTGCGCACTTTATTTTCTTTTGTGAACACCTTCGCCCCATCCGTAAAAGGTTCATCAGGCCTCTCATCAAAGACAAGGGTTTAAGACAAGTTAAACCCGCTCTTTTGAATCTTCTGTTGTCTAATGTTTGGGAGATTTTCAACATAGCAAACTTCCTGACAATAGCTATGAGACTTAAGAGGAAAATCAAGTGGACCCATTGTACATAGCGGTGAATTTATGAATTGCGATCTAGCACTTTGTTTCCTTTTTAAATAAATTGTTTTTATTCTTTTTAAATTAATCTTTTTACATGACATTTGCAGGTGTAATGAAATCCCTTACCTAACTCGTTAGAGTATGTTTTTAAATATGATAATGTATTTTATGGATTGTATATTTGTATAATCTCTTTATTGTTTGTTATAGTGGTCTAGACTTTGATGTTTAGTATACTTTTATGGTTTTAGTTATGAACCGAAGAAAGTACTTTTGACTGACTGACTGTCTGACAAAATGTTCTGGACAATTTACCTTTCGAACTGTCAAAGTCCATTACACGGTTTGCCCACTGACTTATAATATAATGTAATACCACAAACATATATAGAGAAAAAAGCACTTAACAAAGAAAAGCCCCAAATCTAAGAGCCTGATTTAGATAGCCATGGATGGGTTACCCCCGTCACAACGGTGATGGGTATCCCATCTGCCAAAATATAAATCCCATTATATCCTATTGCATTTATATTTTTACAGACAGGATATCCGCCACCGTTGTGACGGAGTAATCCATCCAAAGAGATCTAAATCAGGCTCTTAGATTTGGGGCTTTCCTTACAAAATGTCCTTTAGTGTTATCACCTGAAACATCTGCCTTGATGCAATGATTTACATTATATGGAAAGTATTATTAAAATATCAGCCTATGTCTATATTTGTGTGTGAAAATTCCTCATTCCCCAGTTCAATATTTTAGCTTGCTTGTAATGTCTGACATCTTACATAATCATTTTTGCATCATTTTAATGTATCATTCTAAGGGCCCAGAAAATTCTTAACCAATGGGTTGGGAGGCATAGTAAAGGAAACTATTGAAGTGCTAAGATTGGGACAAGGTGTCAACCCTGTCATGCCATCAGCTATCAACGGTGGTTTAGCTCACTTCCACTACCTTTGACGTTTTGGTAAATTTATGTTAACTGGGTTTTCACCCTTGACTCCTTAAGTGCAGCCATTGGCCAATGATTAATGGCCACACACCCTCCCCAGCGCATTTGTCTGCCATTGGACAACACTGGGGAGGGTTGGCAAGGGCCCTGCAATGCTTAAAGCAAAGGGTTTCCTATTTTTCTCCTTAGGCTTGGGCTGCTCAAGAAGAGCTACCCGAGCAGCTTGAGCTTTATTTTTTTGTCATGTAATGACGATCATTTCGCAGGGCAAGCTGATGCCATTACATTACAAAAGTGAAAGTAAAACAACCCGAATATGTGGGCCTGCCCACAAGGGCATGGCCATGTTCCCACCCCAATATACATCAGCTCTTTTTCTGACCCCCTGGGGGCAGAAGGGGCGATTACCCAATCTGCCTCTCCCAACATGGGTGAAGGAAAACTAGACACCAGGGATTTTTTTTATCTATAAAAATATAGGGGTGTGGTCTGTCCACAAGGGCATGTTCATGCCCCCACTCCAATATACAAGCAGCATTCTTTCTGCACCCCAGGGGGGCACATGAGGCAAATACCTCAATTTGCCCTCAAGGGACAGAAAGCCCACTAGAAAATAGGATTTTTTTATATATATTTAAAAATATAGAGGTAGGGCTGCCCACCAAGGCATGGCCATGCTTCCACACCAATATACATACAACAGTCTTCCTAACCCCCTGGGATGCAGATGGGGGCAATAGCCCCCAATCTATCCAGGAAGGGGGCACAAATCCCACTACACATCAGGGATACCTATACAAATGTAGGGGTAGATCCTGCCCACCCCACCCATAATATACATGGAGCAGTATTTTTGCTCCCCCAGGGGGACAGATGGGGTAATTACCCAAAATCAGTCTCCTTTGGGGGCAGACAGCCCACTGGACACCATTTATGCAGTATTGTTTTCTGGAGGGGGACATGGGCATTCTCCTGTGCTCTCCTCACCCCACGGCCCTATAGAATTTCTGCCCCGTTGAGTGGTGAATAGGGGTGTTCACCCTCAATTTGCCCTCCCCATGGTGGCAGAAAGCACAGGAAACATCAGTGATTTCAAAATGGTGCCAAAACAAACTAAAGGAGGTGGTGGCTTACCCAAGCTTTGAGCTGTATCCCAGCCCCACGAGTAATAGCATCTTTCTGCCCCCCCCCCCCCCCAGGGCAGATAGAAAGTTTGTCCAATTGGCGAGTTACACCAAATCTGCCACCTGAGGGGTAAGAAAACTCACTAAACACCAGGCATTTTGCATTTTGGGCAAAAGAGAAGGGCATTGTCTGTGACAGGAATGGACCAAACAGAGGTCAATGGGAGACCCCTCACAAGGGCTCCCATTGACCTTGGTTTGATCCATTCCTGTCAAGGGCACTAGGCTCTGCCACACAAGTGGTGCATCATTTTTATCGGCACAAGTAGAATAACACTGGGTCGTAGCAATTTTGTGGATACCTGCAGATTCGGGAAGTTTCCATTGCAGAAATATAAGGAAAATGCATGATTTGAGTCAAAGTTAGAGGTTTGCAGGCCATTGTGGGTAAGAAAACCTTATAGGATCCATGGAAAACACACACCCCTGGAATATTCTGGTTGTCTTGTTTTCAAAAATGTCTGTGGTAAGTAGGTTTGTTTGGGTGACTCCACAGCACGACTCTAAATACAGCAGCTACCCCTATTGCTTAAATCAGTGTAGTGCCATAACACCTTTTGTGCCATGGTCTCGTTACTCACCCACCCAAATGGGTTCCGTTCTTGTTGGGGGACATGTTACAACTCAGGATGGTAGGAAATTTGTAGAACCCTGCAAATTCCAGAACTTTCCATCACAGATATGTGAGGAAAATGTGTTTTTTTAGTCACAGTTTGAGTATAGCAAGGGATTCTGGGTGAGAAAAACCTGTTGAGAGCCATGCAAGTCATCCCACTCTGGACTCCCCCATCTGTCTAGTTTTCAAAAATGTGCAAGTGTGCTAGGTTTCACTAGATGCATACTGACCTTGGGCACAGAATCTATCGCTACTCACTTTGCAAAAAAAGGGTTCGTTTTGAGTGGAAAAATTGAATTTCTCCTTGTTACATTTTAGGCTATTTCCTGTCATGGGCACTATGCCTTCCCACACAAGTGAGGTGCCATTTTTATCGGGAGACTTGGAGAAATGCTAGGTGAAAGGCAGTTTGGGGCTCCCCACAGATTCAAGAACTTTTGATCACAGACACATGAGAGAAATGTGTTTTTGAGTGAAGGTTTGAGGTTTGGAAGGGATTCTGGGTGAAAAAACATGGCGCAAGCCATTCAAGTAACCCCACCCTGAATAGCCCTAGGTGTGTAGTTTTCAGAATATACAGGTTTGCTAGGTTTCTTTAGGTGCCGACTGGAGTAGAATCCAAAATCCACAGCTACCCACATTGGAAAAAAGGGTCAGTTTTCAGTAGAAAAATGTGATAAATCCATGTTATGTTTTGGCACATTTCATGTTGCAGGCACCAGAAGACATGTAGGGAAAAAGAATAGTAGAACATTTGTTATTACCAATTGGATTTCACTGCATTTGTGTCTTTCAATTGTAAGCTAGTGTATAAAAAAAGAAGACATTTTGAAAAATACCCTCTAAATCATATGCGGGTACAGTTACCCACAAATCGAGAGATGTAGTGATAACCACTTCTCCTGAATTCATATCTTCCACCCTTTTGACAGATACATAGGTTTCCTTGCAACCCATTTTTCACTCTACATATTTGACCACATGAAGTGTCTATACTCAGCACACAATGAAAAGCCATTGTACAGTACACTCAGTTGTTGGCTCTAGGTATCTTTGGAACTTAAAGAACCTACAAACCTTATATATTCATGCAACCACAAGGGTCAAGTGAATGTGATGGTATATTCCTTTTATGAATCAGCCAACATTACAAAAAGTTACAGATCAAAATAATTGTCACAAATGGCCATTTTTACCTACTGCTTTTCAATATCTCTTTATTTCAACGGTTCTTTTCCCTAAGAAAATCTTGAGGGATCTACAAATATGACCCCTTGCTGAATTTAGAATCTGGTATACATTTCAGAAATCTATAGCTTTCCTGGATCCCATGTGTTTCACACTAGTTTCCACTACAAACTGGAAGTAGGTCTAAAGTACCAAAAATTGACTAACTCTTTAAAAAATGCCAAAACGGTAGTACACAAATAGGTTTTTTATTCAGCTGTGCTTTTTCCTAAAAGTTTGGAAGATTGTGCCTTTAGCACAGCAAACCATTAATTTATATCAAAGTCAAAGTCAAAAATTCTTTATTTCGGCGTGAGCCATAAAAGAAGCAGCAAGAAAAAATATATTCACAAAATATTTAAAAACGTTAAAAAACAGAAAATTTCATTATTTACAGCAATGACAATAATATATTTTTTTTAAATCATTCCAGTTTTAAAATTTTTGTCCTTGCCCACCACATACGACACAAAAACCTAGAAACTGCAAATACAATGTGCAAGTCCATATTTGCTTTTAAAAGTCTGTAGACTTCCTTACAATGTCCGGAGCCCAAGTCCTTGCACAAGTTTATAAGCTCTTTCTGGCGTATTTTGCTGTATCCTCTGCAGAAAAGGGGCACGTGCAGGTAAGTCTCCTCTTTGGCTGGACAAGCAGGGCAGCCCTGATCCCACCCGGGTACCCACTGATTAGTATATGCATTGAGCGGGAGACAACCATATCAAAATTGTAAATAAAGTTTACTAGCCAGGGTTGGATAAATAACGTCAAGTACAGTCTCCAGCATATATGTAAATTTCACACCTAGGAATATAGACAGCCTGGAGCCAGCCCTAGGGCTGAGATACAATTTGTCCATTTGAGCATCCCAATATCTGCTTATCAAGACCTTCCTAGTGATGCTTGCACAGGCTAGACTGGGATTCTCCCACAAATCACAAAAACCTAGAGCAATCAAACAGTTTTTGACATACATAAGCTGGAAACTTCCTATACCCTGAAAAGCTAAGAATCTCCTCTAGCTCAGATCTATATACAGAGAGTTACGGGGTAACCCATATCCTTGGCCAAAAAAGAAGTGGCCTACATCCTACAACCTGGATGATTGGTCTTACTCCTTGGTCCAGGTGGAGAGGAAATAAAGGCGTGCTTGCCAAAAGACCAACTATTTGTCTGAGAAATGTATTTTCGGTGATCAGCATTGGATTTATGTTTGAGTGGCCCCATATCTCAGCACCATACAGTGTTGCACTTCTCACCTGTGTTTTATAAATCTCTAAGACGGGGCTCAAGGGTTTGTGATGGGTGTTCCTGAAAACTTTGGCCAAACCCCCCGAGGTTTGGGTTGATTTAAGATTTGCCTTTGTGACCTGGGGTCCCCAGGTCATTTTATCATTTAGAGTGACCCCCAGGTACTCAAATTTGCTAACCCTCTCTAGGGGTGAGCCATTCAGGTGGGGGCCGGGATAAAGCGTTTTCCTGGGGTTAAAAACCATATATTTGGTTTTCTGTACGTTTATTTCGAAAATCCTATCCTTACAAAAAAGTGAGAATCCATCCATTATTCTTTGTAGCCCCATAGGGGACTTAGACAGGAGTAGCGTTTTTTCAGCAAACATCAACGCTGGCACACAGCCCCGGGCCAACTTCGGGGCATCGATGTTTTTGCATTGGCTCATTTCATACCAGACCGTTGATGTAAATGCAAAATAAGATGGGGGCCAGAACACACCCCTGTCTAACTCCCCTATTAACCGGAATTGGGATGGTGAGGTCCCCCCTTTCCCATACCTAATTCTGGCATAGTTCCCTACATGGAGCCGAATGATGATCTTTAGGAGATATGGGGGTATCCCCAATTTAATTTATGTCATTTTAAAGAAAAAAACAGACTCTTATCCAGGGCACTTTTTTCCTATTTTTCCCAGAAAATTAAACGTTTCGCTATATTTTGCCTACTTTCTCAGTCCCCTCCAAAGGAATACACAGTGTACCTTCAAAATTATTAGAGTGTTGAAAAAAAAGGATGCAAATTTGGTGTGGATACGTTATGTGGAAAAAAGTTACACAGCCCTCAGGATGAACTACCCCAAATAGCCAAAAAATGTCTTAGACCTGGGAGGGGAAAGGCCCACCAGTAAAGGGGTAAAATATTGTTTTACACCTGAGGCTACATGGCATTTGGAGACATAGACTGTATTGCCAATATGAATCCAGGAAACTGAATTGAAAGGCCATGAGTACACGATAAGCTGCCTTGAGTCTGGGGGACATACATCAGAGAAATGATGCACTTTTGCAAAAATGAGAAACACAAGGTAAATACTTTTTTCTTCGTGAGATACCCTAAGTGCTAAGCTGTGTCCAGGAGTGTGGTTCCTGTGGGCACTGTTCAACAGGACTCAAGCTGCACCTCACTGACGAGGCCCAAGTAGACTGAAACATTTCAGAGCTACTTGTATTCCCGTTCAGTACAAGGAAGTGGAATTGCTGCTTCAGGGACTTCCTGCCTTCTAAGAAGTGCTTCCCTACTGGAGCAGAACTTGGGCTGATTTGCTTTTGGTTAGGTCCTGATGTAGTGACACAGTGAGCAATAACCCACCGGACTGGAATGCAGTCCACATAAATCATCAACTGCTGAGATTTTTTGCAGTTTCTCCCAACACCTTTTTTTTTTCTCAAAACATTTTGCACCATTGATACAATTTATCTATATGGAATAGAGGAAACAGGTTTTTGCCTCAGATAATATCAAAGAAATATTTTTGCAGGTAAGCAAAACTGGGCAACACAGGTTGGGAAAAGCACGGGCCGGATAATAATACTTACATGTCACTTCAAGTGAGACTTACAGGATGTTATGAAGACATACTAATACATGATTGACCCCCTTTAAAAAAATAGACCAAACTGATTTTGCACTATTTTTGCTACTGTTGTAATCAAAACTAAGCCATTTTTATACTATATTTTGACTCAAATACAGATTCATATTTCATATTTGCAAAGTGGAGGTAATTGTTTAATCAACGTATTATTATATGAAGAGCAAATGCAGCATGGAATTGGCTTGTGTTATGCTTTTGTGATAAATGCAGCCTCATCCGTTCTATATTACACAAGCCGTAAAATGATGCAAATGTACTTGCCTTGATTTTTTTTGTTCCAGTGCAACCTTACAGTCATATTACCAGATGTCTCAGTGAAGTCCTGTTGCCCGACATTTATCAGGCTGCAGAATGAAATCCTGCCCATGGAAATCGTGAACAGCAACTTATGTTTGCGAATTGGAAGTCGTAATACATAAAATTTGTGTTGGTAAGAATATAGCTGGCAAAATCAATTTGCATCATTTTGTTGTCTGTGTGATAGCCCATGGGAAAACAACATTTTCACCAGTGTAATATAGGAGCAAGCAGATTCCACAACATTCTTGCAGTTCGTTGATATAATAAGAAATGGAAAAAACTACGTTGGATTTCCAAACATCAAAGATGTAAATTAGAATGGGTTATTTAGAGGTTGGAAGATGCAGGCCATCTGACAAATACAGAATGATACCCGCCTACCAAATATGGGATCCGACAAACTATAAAAGGCACCACCATATCGATTCGTTTCCTTTTGACTACACATGTTGCCAATTTTTTTTTTTTTTAAACAATTTTCTCTATTTATTTTTGCTAAAATATCATTCATGGCCTAGGACTACTTATTTTAATATATCTATCAAACAGATTGATCATTATATGTAAAAGATGTATAATCTATATATATATATATATATATATATATATATATATATATATATATATATATATATATATATATATATATTTATATTCTAACAATGGTCCCCCATGGTATTATCTCTATTTATACCCTCATGCAAAAATCTCACTGTTCAGCATTTGTTTTTCCCTATAGTCATTCCAAAAACAGTAAATTAGTGCAACATTAATGTGCCCTGTTTTTTTCACACAAGTATGCATTTTCTGTAACATGGTCTCAGATCCCGCAGCAAATTCTCCCTTTTACTACTCTTTAGATCTTGCTTGAGCTATTTCTTAATTCCATTACCCATAATTGCATGACGATTTTCCCAGGGACACGACTGAGGGTGGTGCAAAAGTGCAATATAACAAAATTGCTCCTAATGAGTACTTTCCTGATTGCGCGCCAAGAAAAATAAGGGTAGAAAAGGAACTAAGGCTAAAATCAGATAGCAATAAGTGCCACACAACAACAAGCCCTTTGTGCATTGTGCTATTAAAGTACTGTCGGTATGCAACCTTATGAGTAATAATAATACGTTTTACATCTAAGTATCTAACCACATTTGCTGCGGTTTCAGAAGTGTCTGGTTCTCTGTCTAGCTAATCCTCCTGAAGTTAATTGCAATATAAGTCATAGGAGCTATGCCCTCCACAAAAAAAAAAATGACAAAATTAATGTTTAAGAAATGTGATGAGCAGGTTCTATCTTATTTTTAAGTCTAGCTTGACAGCATCGATGTCTGCAGGTTTAGAGGTGGGCGGCCCGCTGAAAGCTCGAGCCAGGCTCGAGCCTGAAGCCTGCCTCTGACTCAGCTCGAGATCCTATTCGAACCTCATGCCCATGAGGAGCGAGCTTTCATGCTGGTTTCTCCCCCACTACCCAGGATGTGGCGTTATGGCCAGCGCTGCCAACTTTGGAACTGGTGCCCAGGCTGGAGTCTTGGCGTTGGCTCGACATCCTGTGATTCTGTCCAAATGACTTAGGCTCTCCATGCCCATAAACAACGCATCTGTCTTTGTGTGAAACGTAAATGGTGCGCATGTAAAGCGCTCAAGTACATTTGGAATAAATTCACACTAAATAAAAACTGCAGAAAAATGCACAAAGAGAAGAAAAAAAACCTTTGTATAAAGACATTCAAATTGGTACCGATTTACTGGCTGGTTTATACAAAGTGAAACTAGAAAACCTGGATAAATTGCTGCTTTCCCTCTTAAAAAGTGCCATCTTAGGGTACTATTTCAATTACCCTAAACTTTTTCATCACATGTGAAAACACTTTCAAATATTTGGGTTGAAAATACCAATTGCAAAAAAAAGCTAATTTTAATGATTTAATAGACTATAATGTTGATTTAAAATAATCTGGGCCAGGTACAGGGTTTAGAAGGCAATTGTCTTACCTCGTAGTTCACTAATTATTTATGCTTAAAAACTATGGGTCTGATGTTGATCTTGGCAGATGGGTTACTCCGTCACAACGGTGACGGACATCCGGTCCACCGAAACCTAAATCCATTGGATATAATAAGTACTTTCTCAGTGCAGTGCTACAACGTGGCTTGTTAATGTAAAATCTTCCATATGTTAGAGAAATACACTTTTTTGAATATTAGGCTTTATCATATTTTATGTCATGCTTGTTGTATGATTTACACAGCAAACATTTTCAGGGCTTGCCTCTTGCATGGGCTCTAGATCCGATCCAGACCCTTCCAGTGCTCAGTTAAGTAGCTGGTCTTCTTTTATACTACCAAATCCTGTGGTGGTCATTGCACTTCTCCTGACTACCGGACTGGGAGAGCATGCCATCCATTTTAATCCTTTTCCGGGGCGGTGGATGAACTTTATTTTAAGGATCCCCTTTACTTTCCTCTTCCACAGTTTTTTTATTTTTATGGAGAGTCTTATATAGCACGAACTTGACCCGAAGGTATCAGATCGCTTTACATGAGCCCAAGTGGCGTTACAGATGGACAAATTTGCGGCGAGACTATCCCCTAGATTCATCAAAGTCCCATTTTGCGAGTCCCTAATAGCAATTATTAAGGAATCACTATCAAGGACTTGCAAAACGTGATTCATGTAGGAATCGCTAAATAAATTGCAATTCCTACACATTCCTTATTTGCGATTAGCAAGTTGCTAATCGCAAATAATGAATAACTCCCCATTCATTCCTATGGCCCTTAGGAATGAATGGGGAGTTATTCCTTATTTGCGATTAGCAATTTGCTAATCGCAAATAAGGATGCGATTTCAAGGGTGCTAGGGGTGTCCAAAGGACACCCTGTAACACCCCTGAAATGTAATCTACATTGGTGTTGCGCAAACACATGTCCAAAGGACATGTGTGTGTGCAACATGCAACTTAGAAAAATGCATTTAAAAGCATTTTTCTAAGTTTTCGCTATTTACCATGAGGTTTGACCTCGCGGTAAATTGCGGTCCGAAATTGCGATTTCGCAATTTAAAAATGGTTAATGAATTGCATTTAAGGAATCTCAAATAGAGATTCCTTAAATGTAATTCCTCGCAATTTAGCGAATTCGCAAACATTGCACTCGCAAAGGGCCAGATTCTAAGAATATGGCCCTTTGCGAGCCGATTATTCAATGATGAATCTGATTTGCCCAGAATCACAGGATTGTGAGCATCCCTGCCGAGACTTGAACCAAGTATCCCAACTTCGAGGTCGACCATCCTAGCAGCTAGGCCACATCTTCTCCCTTGTATTGGTGTTGCACACACGGTTCCAGACATCCACATTTCATTCTAGCATTTAAAATTCTATGTACGTGAGAAAAGACACAATAATTAAAGTAATTTTCTGTTGTTTCATGGTATCTTATATTTGGGGTGCTATGGCTTTCGCAAAACATTATTTCAAAGGTCTTTCTTTTTATCCAGGGCACAATAGTGAAACATCAAATTACTGAAGTCATTGCATCCTGTCTGTTGTGACAAAGAATTTTAAAATATTTGAAACACGACTTAAACATACATGGGAACTTCTTCTGGGGTGACTACCCCAAATGCACTCTAATGGCTGTAACTCTGTTTTCAATGGACCCTTTCCCTATGTATTCTGACTTTCGCTTCATTACTGCTCCCTTTTCAATCCTCGCATGTGTTGTCTGGTGGTTGTTTTTTGTTAGACTTGTTATATCTCCTAACGTTTTTACCTAGGCTCCGTTGAAGCAGGCTAGCTTATAATTCTGTGTATGCTCTCATATCATAACCTCTTGCCTTTATTGGGAAACGTGACGTCTCACGTCTGTCATCATAGGTCAATACGCCTACCACCTTCACTATATATGTATATGTCTACTAAATAAATATTCACCAACCTGCCTCATTGCCCGAAAATATGAAAAGCTGTTCATTATCGTTGTTTGTATTCTGGGATAGTCGCATACTTATTCGGGTGGGACGTCAGCCTATGTGTATAACACAATAAAGAAACCCTGTACCATCATCACTCAATTTTCAGCTTTCCTTCTGCCGCTCACTCGTGTCTGTGGGGGATTTGCCGCATACCCCACGCATTCCTCAGAGTGAAACACCTTCTGAATCATCCTTTCATCCTTCCGAAGTTGATAACCTGAGTGACAATAGTCTAGCACGTGTTAAAACGGGCCACAATACAATAAACAGAGTCTGTATTATTATTCGCAGCTTTTGCTCTGCTGCTCGCCCCTGTCTGTGGGGAGTGAACACCTACCCCGCACATGTGTGGAATAGTCCCCAGATAACACGGTTTGGACTCCCACATGGCTTGGCTTGTATTGCACCCCACAGCAAGAGCCTTCCCTGCACCAAAGCGAAGCCGGCCTGTCTACTTGACAGGAGGCTGTCAGGGAAACACGACACCAAACTTAGCAGTGTGCAACAAAAACAGGTAGAGAGGTGTTGAACGGTTTTAAACTCCTTTCACCGTAAACAGACATGTCCTCTCCCGCCGCTGTCGTGGAAAGATTATCCTGGGAGCCGTGCGTCGAGGAATGTAACTAAAGAGGTCTTTAGTTCTCATACGCATCCATCCGGAAAACGTTCATGAAGGCGCGAAATAAACAGACAAGGCCCTTCCTCAACAGAATGCAAGGCTTCTATGCTACATGATTTATTCAGTTAAGTTTACCATGCAATATTGTGTTCGTTGGTCACCTCCATAAAATTTATGGTGCCGAAGCAAGGTCTTCAATACAGTGGAACTTTTGTAAAATATCTCTACGATCGCATGGGGGTATCCGAGAATGGTAATGAGCATATTACTTCATTTTTTACAGTTATTGTCAAATCTTACAGCACATATTGTTTTATGGGCAAAGGGGCATATTTACAAGAAAGTGGCGTAGCGTAGCATTAGCCTCCTTGGCTTAACGCCAGGCTCCGCCACTTCTGAGAGCGTTTCCGCCTGCGCTGGTGCTAATTTAGCTGCCTAGCGCCAAAGCAGGCCCCCTTGCACCACAGTGCGAGGGTCTCTGTGTTGACGGGAATGATTGTTTATGTGCAGGAAGTTTTTCCTTCCTGCACATTAACAATCTGAAATCGTTTTTATTTGAATGATTGTTTAAGTGCGGGAAGGGTCACCTTCCTGCACATACACAATGAATGTCATTGTGCTGTTTCTATGAGTGCAGCACAACGCAGCACACATGGAAACAGCTAAAATGAGGAGAAATTAAACATTTCTCCTTGTTGCGTCAGGGTAAGACCAGATTTTTCATGGTCTTTATTTTGGCGCTGACCAATATTTACGCCACCCTTTTAAATATGGGGCAGAGTCAAACTCAATGGGGATTGCGGTGGAACACTCACCACAACACCCATTAACCACCCCTTTCTAGCAAAATATAGCGTGAAAGGATACCTTATTCACAAGGCGGCATTACAATCACGTTAAGTGGCTTAACGCTGCCTTGTGATTAAGGACTAGCCCCTATCACCACCACAACGTCAGGAGAACCTGGTCTAACTCTCAAATACAACACGCACATAGTATATCGCTCTTAATACTATTAACATCTATGTAGAGGCCACGTCACCAACATAAAAGGCAAAGATGGACAGTACATCAAAGACACACCCAGCACAAGTTATACAGTGCACATAGCTAGGAACGGTGCAGTGATTATCTGTGCCTCAAACAAAATGGGAGTTTTCTTCTCTGCTGATGCAGACATGCTCTGATAATGTGCAAATTGAGCCAGTAGTTAGTAGGCTATGACCATCATGCAGCTGTTGAAGCTCGTGCAGCTGTTGAAGTGCTGCTCAAAATTCTTGTGACTTTTGAGGATGAGTACACATGGTACAGATATAAAGATCCTGATCAACTTCCCATCTATGATAAGTATTTTAGGACCAGCACTTGGGAGTTGACCTGGGTGGAATTTAGAAGTCTAAAGATAGCACCTAACATTTGCTTAGATTGCCACGTAACCCAGGTTATCATGGATACAAGAAATACAGAAATTGGCCTTACAAACAATTATTAACCCCTTAAGTGCTGATGATGGAACCACTCCGTCATCAGCTACGGTGGCGCTGTGCTGATGACGGAGCGGTTCCGTCATGGCCAGCCCGCCGCTCCTGCGCGGCGCGAATTCCGCGCCTGCGCTGAGCGTTCTATTGAGCGGGCGGGGCCATGACGGAACCGCTCCGTCGTAAGCACAGCGCAACCGACGCTGGTGACGGAGCGGTTCCGTCACCAGCACGGCCCCGCCATGCGGCCGCCCCGCCCCCGTAGCACTGCAGCGGAATAGCCGCCGCAGTGAAGGGGTTAAAGCAATTGAATTCTTGTGTAAAAGACATAAGCTGCAATTTTTAGCAGAGAGAAACAAAGCATTTTTTCCAGCATTAAGAGAATTATGAAAAAAATGAATAATTCAACTACTGTAACTTTGCAGTGATTATATGAATATACAATATATATATCATAATGATACTGCTACCTATTACTACCTATAATATAGAGAGCATATTGAGAATGCGTTCTGCCAGATAGCTTGGAGCAACCCAACTCCCTATTTACCTGTATGTGATGTATCACAAAGCGAGTCTGGTGTAGTACAGGCCGCCGTCCTTTGCAGGATAGTGATCGGAGTCATCAGTGCTGGTACTTCCTCATTGACGAAGGTCCAGGATAATCCATGGAAGTACTCCCCTGTTTAAACATGAACTTGTAAAATGGAAGCTTTTGTGCAAAAACCCTGTTGAGCCCCACAACAATGTGATGAGTGTTTGTTAAAAAGGTGTATCTTCAGCTTGTTCTTAAATTGGAGCAGAGTTGGTGCGGCCAGAGTGGCAAAGGGCGATAGCCTATTACCTCCCCGGCGAGTCTGTTGGCCATTGACCGACACTAATGGCCGACACTATGGGAGTTATTTGAAGGCTCCTCTTATTTTACTTTCACTGAATCAGTAGTTTTGGGCATATCTCAGGCACGAGCACTGATTGCTTTGAGAGAGTGATCGCTGGAAAGGGGAGGATCTCCCTTTTCCAATGTTACCTCTGCCTTGTGGATCCCTGCATGGCTATCACAACAGGACAGCAAGCCCCAAGCAAGGATCCACCCACTAGTCACCAGGGGTGGGGCGAGCAACCCCTAAGGCAAGAGCTAGTACACCCCATAGCACATTTAATTGTTACAGCCCCCCCCCCCCTGGGGAGCGGATGGGGTCATTACCCCCAGCTCACTAGACACCAGGAAAAGTTTTTTTTAAATATGGGGTTGGGGCTGTCCACCATGACCAGCCCCACCCCGAAAAAGATTTGTCATCAGTCGTTCTGATTCCTCTGAGGGCAGATGGGGTAAGTGTCCTCATCTGCCACCCAGTGGCAAAATACCCACTAGTCGACAGGGAACATTTTTTTCTAACAAAATATAGAGATGAGGGCTGTCCCCCAGGGGGATGGAAAGGGGTAAATACCATGATGCTCCCCTGGGGGGCAGAAAGCCCACTAGACATGGGAAAGATTTTTTTTAAACAAATATAGGGGTGGTGACTGCCTACCATGGGCAAGGTCATGCCCCACCACAATTAAATGGGGCATCAGTCTTTCTGCCAGTGGGGGGGAGGGGGGCAGAAGGTCCATTAGATGCCAAGGAAAGCTTCTTTTTTTGTTAAATATAGGGGTGGCGTCTGCCCACCATGGGTATGTCCATGCCCTTACCACTCCTAAACAGGGCATCTGACTTTCTTACCCCGGGGGGCAGATGGGTAAATTACCCCTGAAAGCCCTCCAGTTGCCAGGGAAAGCATACAAAAATAGGAGAGGATGCCTACCATGGGTATGGCCATGCTCCTACCCCAGCTAACTGGGGTATCATTTTTTTGCCCCCCCAGGGTATGGATGGGGTAATTACCCTGAACTGCCCCTCTGGGGGCAGAAAGCCCTGTAGGCACCAGGAAAGCTTAAAAATATAGGGGTGGCGACTAAAACTGGGGTCAATTGGAGTCCCTTCACAAAGGCTCCTATTGACCTTGGGTTGACCCATCCCTGCTGCGGTCAATAGGTCCAGCCACACAAGTGGAGCCACATTTTTATTGGCACAAGATGGGCAATGCTGTGTGGCATGAATTCTGTGGAATAGTGTGGATTCCGGACAATTCTATCACAAAAATATAAGGAAAACATGTGATTTCATGTGAAGTTCAAGGTATGCTGGCCATTGTGGGTAAGAGAACCTCTTGGGTTCCATGCAAGACACACCACCCTGGAATCGCCTGGTTGTCTAGTTTTAAAAAATGCTTGTGGTTTGTAGGTTTGCATGGGAGGTGCCACAGCACAGCCCCCAATACCGGAGCAACCCCTAATGCTTATCTATCAATGTAGTGCTGCAAGGACTGTGGTGTCGGGATCTCTTGGGCCACCTACACAAGTGGGTACCATTCCTATTGGGGAACATGTGGGAACTCAGGGTGGTAGAAAATTGGTGCTCCCCACAGAGTCCAAAGTTTTCCATCTCAGAAATGTGAGGGAAATATATTTTTTACCAATGTTTGATGTTTATGAGGGGCTTCTGTGTAAAATTACTAAGTGAAAGCCATGCAAGTCATGCACCCTTGGACTCCACTAGTTGCTTAGTTTTAAAAATGTTTCCTTAGGGGCCGGCTGAGTTAGGGCCCAAAATCCACAGCTACCAACTTTGCAAAAAAGGGGCCCTTTTGCAAGGAAATATATGATGTATTCATGCCGCATTTTGGGCTGTTTCTTGTCAAAGGAACTATGCCTACCCACACAAGTGAGATGACATTTTCATTGGAAGACTTGAGGCAATGGTGGGTGGAAGGAAGTGTGTGTCTTCCCACAGATTCCAAAACTTTCCATCACGAAAATGTGAGGTATTTTTTTTGTCAAAGTTTGAGGCTTGGAAGGGATTCTGGGTAATACAAACCTGGTGAGAGCCATGCAAGTCACCCCACCCTGGATTTTCCTAGGTGTTTAGCTTTTTAAAAATGTGCATTTCCTATCTTTCCCTAGGTGCAAACTGAGCTTGGGTCCAAAATCCACAGCTACCCATGATGGAAAAAAGGTCAGTTTTCACTGGAAAATGTGATGTATCAATTTTGCATTTTGGGGTGTTTTCTGTCACAGGAACTAGGCCTCACCCACACAAGTGAGGTACCATTTGATTTTAAGACATGTGGAAGCATAGAACAGTAGAACAATTTGTTATAACGAATTGGATTCTGCTGCATTTGTGCTTTCCAAATGTAAGCGTGTGTGTAAGAAAGAAGACATTTTGAAAAATATCCTTTAAATCATATGCTAATATGGGTACCCAGAAACTCAGAGATGCACAAATAACCACTGCTCATAAACTTCATGTCTTGTGCCCATTTCATAAATACATAAATTTCCTTGATGCCCATTTTTCCCGTACATATTTCACTATAGGAATTGGTCTACACTAGGTGCAAAATGAAAAAACATTGTAGGGTGCAGTACAGTTTTTGGCTCTGGGTACTTTGAGTTCTTAGAAAACCTACAAACCGTATATATCCCTGCACCCAGAGGATTTAGCAGACAAAATGGTACATTGATTTTGTAAATCGACCATTGTGACAAAAAGTTACAGATGAAAACATTGTCACAAAAGGCTGTTCTTTCCTTCTTATTTTAAAAATTACTTCATTTCAACAGTTAGTTTCTTTAGAAAAACATTTAGAGATCCAAACATACGACCCCTTGCTGAATTCAGAATTGTGTCTACCTTTTAGAAACCTATAAATTTCCTGGATCTCCCATGGGTTTTACACTTGTTTCCACCACAAACTGGAAGTAGAGAGCACAAAAAATAGGAAAAATGGGCTACGTCTTTGAAAAATGCCCAAACTGTGGCAAAAATGTGTTTTTTTATTCAGATCTGCATTTTTCTGAAAGCTGGGAAGATGGTGCCTTGAGAAAAGCAAACTGCTTGTTGATATCATTTTTAGCAAAAAAGCAGATACTTTTATCTGAAGCACTTTTCCTATTGTTCCAAAAAAACTCAACGTTTTTCTATAATTTGCCTTTTTTCTCGGTCCCCTCCAGGGGAATCCACAAACCTTGGGTACTTTTAGAATCCCCAGGAAAATAAGGAAGCGCTTTTGGTGTGGATACCTTATGTGTAAAAAAAAGTATGAAACCCTAAGTGCAAACAACCCCAAATAGCCAAAAAGGGTTCAGGACTCGGGGTGGGGGTAGCAGTGGAAGCCTACCAGTTAAGGGGTTAAAAACATTTTTTTGTTGTGATGTTTGCTCAGGTGCAGTAGAGCCTGGACTTCCAAGATGTTCCTTGCCTGACAGACCAGAAGGGGGAATGCTTCCAACAAGCAATACCAGTCTTCCTCCTTTTGATCTTTCTTTCCTACAAACTATACTAGGCTATAAGTAGGGTGAAGGTTCTGGGCAAGTCCGCTTTTGAAAGTCCTAAAAAATAAATTGTTCTTGAAAAATATGTATTATATTTTCCAAATGCATTTGAATCAATACCCTTCTGCTCACTCTTTTTTCACACATATATGGCTTCTTAAGATGCACTTCTAAGCAAAAGATGTGCCTTCCTGTACCTCTACCCTGGGCAAGAATCAGCACTGACTGTGGAAGTTAGAAACCCCCCAAAATGTATCTCTGTTGAGCTTTCAATTCTTGGACACAGGATGCTTTTATAAACGATGTAAAATTATGAGAACGGCCTTCACGAACGGGAAGGTGGCTTTTCTCTTTAGATGTAGGCCTTTCCAGCCACTAAACAAAAATGCATGCTTTGTATAACCTTTATTTTGTTAAACCTTCATGAGAATCAAGATGGAACAGAAAATTCCCAAGCTACCTTGATCAGGCCTATTTTTTCTCTCTCCTAGTGGCATTCGAGTAGTTTATGAATAGAAGCAATATTTTCTCATGTGCAATGAATGCATTTGAGACCAATGGATTTTGTACATCAATTTTCCAATGTAGCATGGGATTCTGGAACACTACTGAGGCTTTAACAAAGAATCCAGCCGAAGACACATGCTTTGATAAAAGGATTCAAATACTGCTGTGCAAAGGAGATATTAACCATCCCAATCACTTTTAAAGAAAATGACCACCAGTTCTATGCAATCCTTATTAGCCTTGAAGTGGATGAAAAAACATGGCAAAGTGGATGGTTCACTTTAAAATAAAAGGGTTATGTAGATTACTATCCTGGTTTCTTCAAAGGACTTTTAAAGCTCTATGATGTGAACATCCATGCTCTTGTTTATTGGATTCTTCAGGTTTGCTCTCAAGAACCAATATTTTTTGTTTAGAGCTTGTCCATTTGGGCTGATGTGATCTAGACAAGTACTTATCAATCGGCTGGTTCCATGATGACGTTACTTGATGTAACAGGAATTTTGGTAGACTGGTCGATTCATGTGTGGTCTTACCCTAAAGTGTCTAGACCACTCAAAAGATTAGCAATCCTAATAAACTCTTAAAGGTTTCCACTTGAGGAACACTGGCTTTCACTGGGACCCTTTTTCTGTGACTGAGAGGAAGGAGTATTTTGTAAGGTTACTAAAGCTCTGTCATCTCTGACTGTCATGGGCTTGCTTAGCTCGTACTTTTTTGCTGTTGAAATGAGGCACAATGCTTGTATAATTGTGATTCTCGGAGGACGAGGTTACATTTAAAGCCCTTTGTTGAAATGTTTTTCTATTTAAATATTTGAACTCTAGAGGTCTGTGTCGAATGGACCTTGTGCTGCTGATGATTTGCAGAGCCATGGATTGATGGTGTCCAGCTCCTCTTACATTCATGTTCCTGTTAGATGTCAGGTTAATAGTTGTCATGATTCATGGAAGAATTCAGAGAGAAACTAGCAAGAAGAAGACTTTAGAGCTATGTAGGCTGTGGAGACCAGTTCATAAGATTAGGTCTACTGAATGACTGTTTCCCAGCTAAATTAAGCAGCATAAAGTCTGAAACAAGATGCCTCACAACTGTTTAGCCGTATGGCTCCTGTTTGCTCACTTCTTTCACCTCTTGGCGTTTCCCTACACTTTTGTTTTGTTCCTTCCTTTTCCATGTATTTCCTGCCTCGAAATTCATATTTCTACACATCTATTACCACCTGGATCTGCATGTGCACATGATTACATGTACAAGCCATTCCATAGCATCTTCTTGGGCTCCGAAACTCAGGGAAGGTCTCAGAGTATCACTTGAGCTCGTTATCCCACCTCTCTGTGTAGACTCAGGTGAGGAGGAAGGAGATTGGGATTGTGTACTGTTAAAGGTGAGTTTTTACATTTGTTTACTCATTTCAGCCAAGCCAGAAGTAATGTTGATGTGTCTGGTCCTTCTACTATACTGATAAGAGAAAACCTTAAAACAAAGATGTCGTGTCTAAAAAAGCCCCCAAGGATCACAGGAGACCGGTGCTTGTTTGTAGGTACATTTATTCTCTTATTGTGTTCAGCATTCAGGATGATTCCTGCCCCTTGCCTTCTCAGTCTTCTTCTGTCCCGCCATGCTCCCCTGACCGGAAGTGGTGTTTGCTGTCCCCCTTCCCACACCCCTGACCTTGGGTCCTAGTGCCCGTTTGTCTGGGCACGACATCTCCTCCTTTGTTGCAAACAAACATTTTCTGTGACAATGCCTGTTATCACTGGTAGAGAACGAAAGAGAGAGAGAGAGGGGGAGATAGAGATAGAGAGAGAGAGAGAGAGAGAGAGAGAGAGAGAGAGAGAGAGAGAGAGAGAGAGAGAGAGACTCTCACCGTGAGCCTCGTCCTCTTACATCTCTTCAATCAGTCGCTTTGGTTTCTTGCATTCCCTTCTCGGTCGTGTCTCCCCATTGTCCATTTGTCCACCTTCGTCCTGTCTAGTTTCCACCAGCGCTGGTGTCTGCTGTTGTTCTTCTTTGATCTTCAATTCCTTGAAGTGCAAGCTGTTTCTTGTGATGTGAAACCGCCCTGCTGATGCTGTTATCATGGACCCTCTCACTTCCGTCACTGTCAGCGGATCCTTTGAGAACTGGCTGTCTGACTTCCTCAGCTGTCTTTGTCGCACTACTACTGTGTCTCCTTCTTTTAGTTTCGCTTGAATTGCATGCCTCCTCCTGTCTGCGTACGGTTTCATTTTCGCTTTTGCTTCTTCGTCTTTGGCAGCTATGCAGCTTCCCTCCTCTCTTTGTATCTCTTCCATCTGCGGTAGCCTTGTCCTGCTCGAGCGTCCTAGCACGAGCTCGGCCAGGCATCGCCCTGTGGCGCTGTGAGGAGTGTTCCTGTAGTCTCTTAGTAACTGGCATAGTGCTTGCCCTATCGATATTTTCGTTATCTTAGCTCATTGTACCGCCTTCTTGATCGTTCCCATGAATCTTTCTGCCATCCCATTCGCCTGTGGCCGTAAAGGTGTTATTTTCCCATGGCGGTTCCCTAGGTACTCCATGAATTTTCTGAATTCTTCTCCTGAAAACGGTGGGCCATTGTCAGTCTTTAGCGTTTGCGAAGAGCCCCATGCTGCAAAAACTTTGTCATGACTGGGAGTGTTGCATTTGCTGATGTTGACGCCACTTGCCTTACAATGGGAAATCTGGAGAATTCGTCTATGATCACTAGCAGGTAGTTTCCTGTCTCCAGGGGCCCATAGAAGTCTGCTGCCAATTCAGTCCACACTGCTTTCGGTAGTTCCGACATCTGTAGCGGCTCCGGCTTGGACGGCTGTCCAGTCACTTGGCAGACATGGCAGTGTGTGACTGCTGCTTTAACCATGCTATCTAGTCCCGGAAACCACACTTTTTCCCGTAGCATTTTCTTTGTTGCTACCATGCCTCTGTGTGATTCATGTGCCAGGTCTACCGTCTGTCTCCTCAGTGTCCGGGGCATTACTATTCTTGTTCCTCTCATCATTATTCCATTTTTGGTCTCTGAGAGCTGTTCATGTATCTTCTTAAACACCAACAGTTCCTCTTTCATTATTCCTTCTTCCACGATTCTGTTGCTATTGACATGCCTCCACCTCTGTTGTCTGGTTACCTTCTGAATTGCTTGCATAGTGGGGTCTCGTTTTGTTGCTTGATCCAGTTCTTCCATTGTTATTGATGCCGGGTTGTTGTGCTTCAGTATGAAGTTCAGGTATTCCTCCGCCATTGAGGCTGCCTCAACTGCATGTGGCAGAGGATGTCTTGACATGTAGTCCGCCGGGTTGTGTTCCTTTCCTGGTTTATGTATGATCTTGAAGTTGTAGTCCATTAGTCTCATTCCCCACCTCTCTATTCGGGGCGGTATTTTTGCATTGGGATTTCGATAGATCGTTATCAGTGCCTGGTGGTCTGTAATTATTGTGAATGGTTTCCTGTCTATGAACATGTGGTAGTGTTCGCATGCCCATACTACCTCCAGACTCTTTCTCCAGTTGCGAGTATGCTCTTTCAAATTCAGACAGGCTCTTGCTTCTGTAGGCTACTACACTCCTTGGTGATTCCTTGCCGGGTCTGTGTTGTGCTAGTATGGCTCCCAACCCCACTGGGCTGGCGTCCACCATCAGTTCGGTACAAAGTAACGGATCAAAGTATGCAAGGTGGTCTACTGCAGTCACAGCGTGCCTGATCGCTTCAAAGGCTTTACTACATTCTTCTGTCCATGCAAAAGTCTGGCCTTGTTTAGTTAGCTCTTGCAGTGGTGCGCTTACCGTGGCAAAGTCTTTTATGTACCTTGCCCAGTAGCTAGCAAGGCCGAGAAATGACCTCACTTCTGCAACGTCGATAGGGTGTTTTGCTTTCTCTAGCGTCTCCACTTTGCTGTGATCTGGTCGCATTCCTTTTTTGGAGAAGATTTGTCCAAAGAACACCAGTTCATCTCGCCCCAGTTCGCACTTGTCCTCATTTAGCGTCAGCCCCACCTGCTCTAGTTGGGAACACACATCCTGCAGTGCCTTGTCATGTTCCTCATCTGACTTGCCGAACACCAGAATGTCGTCGCTGTAGTTCAGACTGTTTTTTACCGGCCTTATTACTTGACGTATTGTTTCTTGAAATATTTCAGCAGCTGATGATATTCCAAAACTCAGACGACTATATCGAAAGAGGCCCAGGTGCGTGGAAAACATTGTGATATACCTGGACTGAGGGTCCAGTTCAAGCTGATGATATCCTTTACATAGGTCTAGTTTGGAGAAACGTCTGGGCCCTGTTTGGCAACTGATCATATCATCGAGATGGGGTCCAGGGTGTCGTTCGCGTTCGATTGCTGTGTTCGGTATTCTCATGTCAACGCAGATGCGAATCTTGGACGTGTTTTTCTTCGGCACTGCCACTATTGGTGATATCCATGGCGTCGGTCCCTCGGCTGGCTCTAGGATGTCCTGCATGAGCAGCGCTTCAATCTCTTCTTCTACCTGCCGTTGCAGGTGTATTGGCACTCGCCGGTGGTGTTGAGCTACTGGTTTTACGCTTCGTTGATGTGCAGTGTTATTTGGCGTCCCTTCAATTTCGCTAGTCCCTGTAGTAGTTCTGGATATTCTTTCAGGATGCTTTTCTTCTCTGACATGTTGTATGTCATTTTGAGGAGGCCCATCACCTGCGCTGTGACATTGCTCAATTGGCATGGTGCAGGAATGTCACCTTTTAACTAAGGGTGGGAGTAGTTCGCGAAGTAGCGTTACGCGAAGCTACGCGAAGTGCACTTCACACTACGCGAACTTTGCGTAGCACTACGCGAGCTGCGTAGTAGCATGTTCGCACTGTGCAAGATGCGTTTTCAATGATTGCATAGTGCGGACAAGCATCCGGCACTGTGCAATCATTGAAAACGGCATCTTGCACAGTGTGAGCTGTAGTTTTCTGCTGCTCGTGGAGATTTTTACTCCAGCGGCAGCTTTCTCAACGCAAACTGGTAGTTTCTCATCGCGAGCGGCTGCGAGCATGCGCAACCACTCGCAATGAGAAACCTGACCTCCCCGCGTTGAGAATCTCGGTGGGATGTCATTTTGCTTGTTCGCGGTCGCAAACATGACGTTGAGGACCGCGAAAAAGCAAAAAATGACCGCTGCACTACGCTACGCTGCACTACGCGTGTTTTCACTGTGCTACCTGCAGCTCGCGTAGTGCGAAGTTGCGCAAACTTCGCAAACTACGCAAGCTTAGCGTAGTGCTTTGCCCAGGGTTACTTTTAACACGTGAACCTCTTCCTTGAATGTTTGGCCTTTGTATGTCAGATTCTCTGTGAATTTTCCCATGTTCTTCACTGGTTTTCTTGACCCCCATGTGAATACCGCAACTTTTGATGGCATCAGCACTGGCTTTACTTCCATCTTCTCATATTCCGACACGCACATGATATTACATGTTGCTCCGCTGTCTAGCACAAAGCGTGCCTTGTGTGGTCCCACTTCTATGGTCACGGACTCCGTCTTCTTTATATTGTTCTTGTTTACGAGGTGGATGCTTTCTTGATGACTACCTTCCTCTGTGGGCATGGCAGCAGTGTCGGACAATAGGTACAGTCGCGGTCTTCCCGGTCTTCCTCTTTTACTCCTGAACTGCAGTCCCAGGCATGCACTGGCAAAATGGTTGCTTCTGTTGCATTTCCTGCATGTTTGGCCCATTGCCGGGCACGTGCCTTTGTGTGGAAATTCAAGCCCACATCTGTAGCAGGTTGATTCAGGTTTCTTCTTTGTCGCCTGTTCGTTGTGCCCTTTTTTCCAGCTATTTGGGCGATTGTTCTCTGCCATGCGGTGTGCCTGTTCGACTTGCGTTTCCCGCTTCCATTTGCTTTGCTTGCACCGTAGCTCTTGCCTCGGCCCTTGCCAGTGACAGAATCTTCTCCAGTGAGGTTGGTTCCTTCAGGATTCTCGCGCGGAAGTCTGTGTCACGGCATCCTTCAATGATGCGCAAACGAATTGCTTGTTCGTTGTCGTACTTGTCGAATTAGTAGTGAGTTACTAGTTTGCGCAGTCGCGTCGCAAACTCATCTAGTGATTCATCCGTGTGTTGAAATGCTATTGTGAAAGTGTATCGTTCAAAGTGAATGTTTCTCTGCCCATCAAATTTGTTGGTAAGGCATTTTATTAGCCCTTTGTACGTCAATATCTCTTCTGCTGGTAATGTTACTAGTAGATTGTTCACTTCATCACCCACTAGATTCAGGAACAGACCCAGTTCTTTGGCCTCTGTCACATCTGTGGCACTCATGTACCTCTCGAATCTCCTAATCCATCGCTCCCATCTAATTCCCACTTGCGGTTCTGATAAGTTGAATGGGAGAGGTCTGCGATATTGGGCGCTCTGCCTTTCGCTTCTTGGTTCAGCCATCTTTATTTGCGGCTCTACTTAGATGTGTCTTCTTTTCTTTTTTGCTCTTAGCGGCACTTGTGCTTCCTCCTTTCTTTCCTTCCTTTGTCACTAGTGTCTTCTATTTTCCTGTTACTCCACTTTTTTCTTTCTTTGCATCTCTTTGTGCTTCCCTTTTATCTATTTTCTTCCTTTTGTTCTGTTAATTCTTTGTCTTTGCACTGCCTTGTGCTTGTTTTCTTTGTTCCAGTGCTCTTCTCAGCACTTTTTCCTTGTTTTCCTTATTCCGCCTGGCTTCAAAATGGCCGCCAAGACTCTCAGCTCCCCGATTGGTTCGTTTTCCCTAACTTCAAAATGGCCGCAGAGACTATCGCGAGACTTCGGGGCCAATCCGAGCATTGCTTGGTTTTAAGATGGCAGCTCAATTTTCTCAAATTACTGAAAAATGATGCCTCCGGAAAAAGTTAAAAAAGCCTATAAGTGATTAAGATGCAATTAATTATCTCTATCTATAAGAATTTATTTTCTTCTGGAGCATATCTACATTTTTTAAGTCTACAAAAAATGGTGACCAAGGGAGAGGGTTGAGGTTTCTTTTCTATTTATTACCCCCTCCTTTTCTTTTTCAATATTGAAAATACGTAATTCTTTACTGATTTTTGACACATGTATATATATACATATACATCTCATACATATATATACACCTATATACAATATATACACAAACAATATATCACAGTACACATACAACAAATATATCCTTGAACTTTTTTGAATCCACGCCCTTATTATTTTAACTAAAGGATGCTTCTAAATGATGTAACCAGAAGACATTCCTTAATAAAGGTCACCATAAGAAAAATGGGAGCATAGAAGGTACAATCATTAAGTCCTGCTAGTCTAATGCTCTTTGTTTGAAATAAATTCACATATTCAAATTTTGACATGGTGCCGTCCCTGAAAGTGTCGATACGTTTCAGCCTTACTAATTTCCAGGCCTCATCAGGACTAGGGAGTTCAAGGTTCCGCCATCTTCATGTCGAGTCCTACACCTCCTAAAACAATTCTTTCTGATTGAAGTATCTAAGTTGTTGTTCATGAATCTGACTGCCAGCCTTTATATCATAGACAAACGTCTCTTTTGTAATCAATCCAAGGGCACACGTAAATGCTTCAAAAAACGTTTTTCTCATATGCGCTCATTCACTCCGCATCTTTTCAGGCCGCCATTACAATCTCTAGCGCTTATTGGTCGCTCTGCCTGGCTTCAATATGGCCGCTCTCGCGAGACTTTGCGCATTATTTGGATCTTCGCGATCGCTCTATTAATTTCGTCGGGTCTTACCGGCGAGTGGAGATGTTTCTTTCCTCGCGGTCATTTGCGGTCGCGGTGGGCTCCCGGGCCATTTCTTTTCCTGATCACGCGACCCAGGGTGGGCTCCTGGTTTCGCTGCTTCCATCTCTTGTTACTCGCCGCGACCCAGGGTGGGCTCCTGGTCTCGTTTCTTCAGCTCTGCTTCTTCAACTCCACACATGTGCTTCTTCAACCCTCGTCGCCGATTGTTGTGTCTGGAAAAGACCCCCAAGGATTACAGGAGACCGGTGCCTGTTTGTAGGTACTTTTATTCTCTTATTGTGTACAGCATTCAGGATGCGTCCTGCCCCTTGCCTTCTCGGTCTTTTTCTGTCCCGCCCTGCTCCCCTGACGGAAGTGGTGTCCGGTGTCCCCATTCCCACACCCCTGACCTTGGGTCCTAGTGCCCCTTTGTCTGGGCACAACAAAACACTTACCATCCACCGCCTGACAAAAGTTGCTATGTGCTACTAGGTGTTCCTCCCTTCTGTCCCCTTTCCCCATTTCTCCCTATTAGAAACTAGTAGGAGTGAGATCCCTAGTCTCACATATGGTTCTTATTGAGAGGAGTTTTGTGAATTAGCGTCTGAGGCTGGTTCTTCCAAACTGGTCTCAGTAGAGTCTTAATAGAGATTGGGGTATAGGACCTTGTATTCAGCTCACAAAGAGAGATAGCGGCAAAGCCATGCAGCCTTTTGGTCATCACACTTTTAATGGCCTGTCTGTCAATTTCTATACTGAATCACATTTTTCTAGTTCCTAAATTGAGTTATGTGATAAGCAAACTTAATGTACAAATTCTATCTAGACCAACAAGGTGATAAGTGTTCTAAATCTTTTGCTGCCTCTGCCCATAATGAAGCTCAGCTGTTGTGATAGCATCTTCAATCAGGTCTAGTACAGCCATAATATGAGGCAAGAGAACAGTAGTATGGTACCTCCAGGAATGGAGGAGAAGAGTGTCAGATTACAAACATGAATTGAAATACATCATTTTTGCTGGGGAAGGTATTTTTGCCAGTGACACTGACAATTCTGTCACCGTTCGTGTCTACTCCCCATTTCAGATGTTGAAATTTCAAGCACAGAAGATATGTGGGCAGAAAGGCTAGAGGCAACCTTCTCTTCTGGATTTCTGTTTTGCCCACGGTAGTTACCAGCATGCTCCTAACAGGGTAAGGCACCGTTGGCTGGATCGTTTTGTGTGATGTCTGACTGCACACACATACTTTGATACCCTAGACTTTCAAAGATGAAGAGAGAGTTATGACAGTAGTCCTAGTGATCCTCTCTTAGATGAGGATGTGTTGGGTTAAACGTTGTCACCTGCTAACAAGGGAACCAGAGTTGACATTTCATTCTGTCCTTCTTCATTCTGTTGTCCCCCAGCTTAGTCCCTTTTTTGCTGAGTCAAAAAATGTTTCATCTGTGCCTCTATGCCTGGAGGTTGAGTGGCTAAGCCTGAAGAAAAAGTCAATCTCTTCAAGGAAATTGAACATAGCTATTCTACACTCTAGAGGACGGAAACCATGTTCTCCTATGTTTGCCACTGAAGATTATGCATTTTTAAAATGTTTTCTACAAGGGCTTCACCCCTACAATTGTTGTACCCTGTATGTTTTAGCATTTTTGCAAGAACGATTCTTATGGGGCCTGGCAGCCTGTACATTTAGAGCTTAGTAGCCGGGCCAGCTCTAGGGCGGTTCGACTGGTGCCACTGCACCAGGCGCTGACTTTGGGTGGGGGTACCCTATATTATGGGTTTAAAAGCACCTGCTGCTGAGTTCTTTGCCGCTAGCAATTTTCAGGCAACAATAAAAATGTCAAGATAACTCATTAATGTTCTTCCTGGAGAAAGAGATAGATCGGAGTTTTTTCTAGTGGTAGAGTTTTTACTCATTATATGTAAGCACAGAGGGTTAATATGGCTGCTACAAAGCATGTGTACCATGCAGATCACAAAGTGCATATAATGTAAGAGGTCAGTAGGCTACTGCTTTTGTCAGAGAGATCCTATTGTTAGTTGAAAATAATAAGTTAAAATCTTAATGTATAACAGTGAGCAGGTAACTGTCATCAAAGAGTTGCATGAAAACGGCACGGTATAGTTTAGAGGGTTATATTTTTCCCCAGTCTTTTATTATCCTAAGGTTGCAAAATGGGTTCATTTGAATAGAAATCTATTCTTATTGAAGAGAACCCCCATCCATGATGTTATGTTTTAAATTCTGAGTTTGTGCTTCTCCACACCAAGCACTCAAAAACAGTACTTCGCACCAGTACAGATGTCATGTGACTCCTACACCTTATAGTCCTCTGTCTTACATAAAGTTTTCTACACAGTGATGTTCACATGTATGTTTGATTGTCTCTGTACAATATTTTTGTGATGTAAAGTGCTCTGACACCCTACACTAGTATGAGTGGTGCTATAAAACAATTTAAATGCATCTGAAAGAGTAATTATAGAGACCATAGGGGCACTGTTAAAGGGTGGTAGTGAAGCTATCCGTTATGGAGGTGGTCATTGGGGGGCCAACAAACACTGTCGCACCGGGCGCCACCAGCGCTAAAGCCGGTCCTGCTTAGTAGGCAGAGATTTTGGCATTCATTGAAACCTGTTCTGGCTTGCATTTGAACCTTGCACTACCACTCACCTTTCCCCGAAGGTTCTTATCTCAAATTTGCTTTTACTTTTGATGGCTCTACAATTCCATTAAAGTTAAAATTTGGGGGGGGGGGTGTTACTCTTAAAGTAGTGCAGTCATTTTTCTGTTTCTTGGTGTAATCTCATAGTCCAGGTACCTGGAAGTGTTAGGGCTCTCACCGGCAGGAAATTATATTTGAGATTTCTTCATGTGGGTCTACTCCCAGAAATCTGTAATCAATATTGCCATGAGTGTCAGTCGGGAGTAGCCATGGGTAGCAGCCGTTACCAGTGACTTGTATTTGGTACACTTGGCATTACTGTTTCTTCCCCTGGTATTAGAGGTAATTAATGCAGCCGCATGAAAAGAAAATGTAAGCTGTTTTAAGAGCTCTGTTTACTGACTGCAGTTTCCACTTTTTGCCCAACTCCTCCCTCCCCATTAGCAGATCAGAAGCTAGGACCCAGGGGTAGGAAAAGGGATCAATACCAAGGTTTTATTGGTTGTTACAATGAAACAAAGGTGATTTCAGGCCCTCCTTGTTATACTTGATATCACATTTGCTTTAGTGTAACATTAAGCCAATACAGGCATTCTTATACCTAATTTCTAGGGGATGGCAGATAAGCTATTCGTATTGGCGATCAAAATGTTGTGGACAATTCTCTTAAAGCTTATTTGGTTATTGCCTGAAGAAGTAAGCTTTTATTTTTTACAAAACCTTGTAAATAAATGTTTTTTTTTCAATCTCCATTAAAGTACAAAGTATTTACTTTGTCCGGGTGAATGATTATTAATAGCAGTAAATACATTAGGCCCTAATTAAAGTTCGGAGATTGTTTGTGTAGGAAGGTACATCCTGACTATGGTTGCCCCCAACTTTTTGCCCTGTGTTTTAGCTGGTTTTGGACATAGTCGACCTGGGACCCTGCCAATCAGGACCCCAGGCCTACTGCTCTCTCTTTAAAATGGATTCCATGTACCCTAGGTACATTACCAATTGGTACTGGGCCACCTTATCAGACCCTGTAACTCAGGGCATAGGTGTACCCAGGGCTGCCAGGGGCTGCAGCATGTATTATGCCACCCCTGGCTGGCCACTTAACTTTGACACAACTGGCTGCATGACAGCTGGGGCAAAGTCGTGTAAACACGCTTTGCTGTAGGTATAGTAGCCCTATATCTAACCATACAATGGACACCCGAGTTCCTATCAGTCACTCCTATGGCAGGCCTTGACAATCCTGAAGGCAGAGTGCGTGGGCTTGTGTGAACTAGGTTTTGGCCCGAGCCGAGCCCGGTTGCAGCTTGCGGAATCAAGACCCAATGGCTGTTCCATGATAACGCGTACCACATCGGTAACCTCGGTGTCGCGTTATCAAGGCATGTCGAGTAAGGTGTCATACGAATCGGGATGCTGCCCTCTCACCAATTCTGGCGACGAGGTTAGCATTCCGCCCTTCTAGAGGGACACAACATGTACGTAACTGTGAACCCCGGTTAAAGTTAACTAAAGCCTCAGCTCCACAAAATGGATGCTGCCACCACAGACACGAGTCTGACCTCCTGCTGCTGGGAGTCCTTCCAGCGAGGGGCGCTTGGACAAAGGGTTTCCTGTCGAGGGCGGTGTTCGCACCGTCCCAGACAGGGTTTGTGTATTCTGGGTAGGTAGGGCTTCTGCGAGAAGGTGACTGCGGAGTGGCACCCCGGTGCTCACTACGCATCTGCCGGTCAGAACCAGTTCCAGGGGCGCCAGCCCTGGCCTGGGGAAAGTCCGGCAGGGGAGAGGGGCGTAACTACCCCCCTTCCTGGTCCCACCCTTAGGGCAGGACCTAGTCATGTACCCACCCCTTTCTTTAGAATAAAGACCGGAGCGGGGACCCTTCCAAATTAGATCATCTTTGATTCAAGAACTACTTTCTACGAAAGGACATTCAAGACTCTTCTCAAGATTTCTCCCTTGTGACTAAGGAGTAGTCACCCTGCATCAGCGGGCACCAACTAAGAACTCTGCGGTTTGCTGTAAGTCCTTCCTCAAGGAATCCGACGGCCCAGCTCGACGAGAACCGGCTTCCCTGGCACCTCTGACCTCTACCCACGTCATCAGCTCAGCTGTGATCTGTGGGTGCGACGAGACCTCGAGGGACCGGCCATCATCAGAACCTGCACGCTCTTAAAACCAGCACGACCATCGAGGTAACTCTCTGGTGAGTGCTCTGGGGTCCGAGAAGCCCCGACCCTGAGCCGCTCCAGCACCGAAGTGCAGTCTCCCAGCATCTCCACGATCTGCGTGGGGCCCTTCTGCTCGCTGCTCAGCACGTTGTCTGGTCACTAGCCGCTGGCTTGTGCCCTTCTGTGACGACATCCGAGAATCATCACTGCTGGTCTGGTTGCTCCAGACTGGCCCTTGCTTCCCTCTTTGCGAGAAGCACCCCGGACCCTCCTGGTCCACTCAAGACGCCATCTTAGGCCCACCACGTGGCCCTGAGATCTGCCAAGGCTTGTTGCCCCATCCTGGGCCCAGCGACGCCGACAGCATCATCCTTCGTGGGACCGCTCGCACCTCCACCGTGGTCGCCGACAACGCCTCCTGGTCCGTGAGACTGCAGAGCCTAGCGTCGCCCACTCACCTGGTCGAGGTGACGGCCAACCGGTGCCTTCCTGGTACCTTCTGACTACTGGCTAGTAGTACGAACTTGGTCCCCTCTGCTTTCAGGTTTCAACAATCTCCGATCCAGGCTTGGATCTCTACGAACTATTCAGCACTGGTCGCCGGCCAGCAACTCCTTTTCTTCCGGCTCCTGGCTCGTCAGCGAAGACCCCGACGCCTGTAAGACTTGTGCAGCCGCAGCCCTCGTGGCTAGGTAACTCGGCATTTCGGTGCCTGCATAGCCTCCTTACTCTAGGGTCCTGAGTCCCTCGCTTCCGACTTGCCTTATCGGGTCCGCCCGAGACCTTAATCGTTCCGTGTCCTCGGACACTTGTCTTAATTGTGCACTTGAAGTATTTGCTAAAGAGATTTGGTTTGTGCTTAGTACCCTGTCCTCATAAAGAGTACAGGGCTGTTGTGATTCTTAATAAATATATTGTTTATTTTCATAACACTTGTGTGGTGTCCTTTCACTGGGTGTTCAAGGGGTACATGTGTGGTAAACAGCTGGCTTAACGCGCCCTCTCGAGTCTTTAGCCTTAGACTGCTCATATCCACGCTACTAGGATAGCTGGTCTATAGGTTGACTTATAACCAAACACCATAAGGGTCGTTGGAACGATACATAGCGGTCGCTAGAATAGCGAACGTTGCATATCGGGCCAACTTCTCACATTGGTGAGCAGCGGTTGGGATTTGAGCTTGCTGTTGTTTTACCACACGTATCCTAAGAATATCTTGTTGAAAGATCGCACAAGTACTGTTAGTACATATAACTAAAAGCTTAGAATACTCTGAGTTCTACTGAACCAGCTGTTGTAGCTCCTCAAGGCTTAGCACACCTTGGCTACAACTCTTAGCAAGGGTACAGTAGGTAAACACGTAGTGTAGGTAGGTGCATCACTTACACCACACTAGAAAACAGTATGTCGGACAAAGGAGGAAACTCTGAGTCTCCCCTTGTGTCAGTTGACCCTCCACAGGTCATCCCTTCAGGATATACTGTGCTGAGCTTCAAGGAGTTAAGACGACTGTGTCACTCCAGGAAGATTCAGCAGGGGTCTAACCCCACAACGTCCTTTCTGATTGGTCTCTTGGAGACTTATGATGCCAGAAGAGCTGAGAAACTTCGTAGCTCTTCTAATCCAGAAGGAGACATGCCTCCCCTCGAGGGAACCAGAGACGATCCTGACCTCATCCACCTCGCAACTGAGAACGAAGATGTGGAGGATGATGAGGATGAGGATCCCTCTGGGGATGAGGCAGCTAAGGGACAGGTAGAAGTCGTCAGACTAAGCAGGTCCAACTTAAGCAAACATGACAGTGGTACTGGGGGACCCCCGGGGCCACTATCAGGTCAGCTTAACATTGGGAATGGACGAGCCAGATCTCTGTCAAGAGACTCTGGCAGATCCCTTCAAACCAATGGCTCTCACAACTCTTCTCAAAGAGGGATGACATCCCCTCAGAGGAGAGTGTACGAAGCTAAAGAAAGGGCAGCTAATCTGAGGATTGAAAGGGAAGAACTTGCCCTGGCCAAAGAGAGGCTTGCCTTTGCTAGAGAGCAACAGTTAAGTGGGGTAGTCCCCACTGGTGGCAGCATTGTACCTAGCAATAGGGAAAGGAGTTTTGATACAAAACACCTTAGTAAGATAGTGCCCCCCTTTAAACAAGGGGACGACATCCACAAATGGATTACTGCTTTGGAGAGAGCCTGCACTGTGCAGGGTGTTCCCCAAAATCAGTGGGCAGCTATCTTGTGGCTCTCCTTTGATGGTAAAGGTAGAGATAAGCTCCTCACCACAAGGGTGGAGGATGCTAACAATTACCAAATCTTGAAGAATACACTGGTTGATGGGTTTGGTTTAACCACTGAACAATACAGGATGCTGTTCAGAGACACCCAGAAAACTCAGTCTCAAGATTGGGCTGACTTTGTTGATTGTGCCACTAAGGCTTTTGAAGGCTGGCTACTGGGTAGTAAGGTTACTGATTTTAAAGGATTGTATAATCTAATTATGAGGGAGCAAATCTTAAATAATTGTCAGAACCAGTTATTACATCAGCACCTGGTAGACTCTGATCTGACCTCTCCACAGGAATTGGGTAAGAGGGCAGACAAATGGGTCAGAACCAGGGTTAGGCCTAAAAACCAGGGTGGTGACCAGAAAAAGGAATCAACCAAGCCTCAAGAGAAGGGTGGGGATAAATCCACAGAGAAGACTTCCCAAGGGCCCCAAAACTCCAACAAGGGTGGTGGGTCCCAGAACACTCCTTCAGAACAGAAGAAACCTTATTGCCATACCTGTAAACAGGTGGGTCATTACAAAAGTGATGCCAGTTGCCCTAAAAATGGTAATAAGGGAAATATACCCCCAGGTAATACTCCTAAACCTCCTGTTACCACTAGTGGTAATCCCCCAGGTGGTGGGAGTGCCCCCAAGAATGTGGTGGGCATTACTTTGGGCAATCAGGAGGACTATGGCCTAGCCAGGTTCCCTGACCACACTCTTGTCTGTGAGACTGGCATGGGGTTTGCCAACTTCACTACTGGACCCCACATTTTGGGAAAGTATAGACAAGAAGTTTTATTGAATGGTCAGAAAGTTGAGGCATTCAGAGACACAGGGGCCAGCCTCACCATGGTGAGTGACCATCTGGTCCCCTCTGCTCAACTGACCCCTGGTTTTACTTATCAGGTGACAGACATTCATGGAGTGAAGAGAAGGCATCCCATGGCAGTAGTCAAGCTCAGCTGGGGTAATGTCACAGGGCCCATGAGAGTGGCAGTGACAGATAACCTACCTGTAGATTGCTTACTGGGGAATGACCTGGAACTCTCAGCATGGGCTGAGGTGGAGCAAGAAACGCACTCCAGAATGATAGGCCTATCCAGACAGGTTAGTGGAGCAGTAATAGCTACAGCCCCAGTCCAAGCATCATTCCTCCCTGAAAAGGTTGGAAGGGCAGTGGTAGCCACTGTCCAGGCTCAGACAGACTTTTCAGAACAGGATAGGAGGGCTGTGACAGTCACAGCCCAAACACCGACTGAGTGCCCTCCTGAAAAGGTTGGCAAGGTTGAAATGGTCTCAGCCTCTACTCAAACAGATAGTGAGGTTGTGAAGCCTGAAACAATGGATCACTCCACTCAAACAGAGAGCGTTGAGGAGGAAGAAGAGTCTTCCCCCTCCCAGACACTAGGTGAGAGCCAGCCTCCTCAGGGAACTGACTCTACCCCTGTTGAAGGAACTGCCCCAGAGGTAGTCAGGCCTAGCCTGGCAGAGCCCCTGATGACAGTGGAACCTTCCCAGGTGGGACCCAGTCTGGAGCAGGTAACCTGCACCTCTCTACCCTGTCTCAGTCAGCCCAGGGCTGAAGAGATCAGGGAGGCCAGTGGTGGACCCCAAAGGGCCCCCTGTCCAAAAGAACCCCTTAATCAGCAGTTTAGGATCACTGAAGCTGGTAAACCTAGCCAAGTGAAAATAAGACAGACTCCTGAGGGATCCCCCTTAAAAGTAGTTAGGGAACTCCCACAGCTGGACACTGTTGGACACAGCCAAACATGGGGCCTAAAAACCCCAGACCTGACCTGTCCCTCCAGTAAGCCAAACAGAGGGACTCAGCCTCCAGCTTTAGGTAGCCAGAGGCTGACCCTGAGAGCTCAGTGCATCTCAGCTAAAGAAAGAAAGGCACACATGATGAATGGTGATTGGAGGAAGTTGAGCCCAAAGGTAGAGGAGCCTCACTTCAGTACTCCATCCCAGCATCAGCCTTCTTCTTTCCCAAGACACACCAGAGACAGAGATTCCCTATGGTGGAGACCCTCAGATACCCTTAGGGTGAGGGGTTGCCTAGTGGACCATGACACAGGGGGAAACCAAGCCAGAGCTGGTACTTCCTTATATGGCCACTTAGGTAATAGAGGCTTACCTGGACAAGGATAGCCTTATCTCCTTTCGTTTGGGGGGGGGGTTGTGTAGGAAGGTACATCCTGACTATGGTTGCCCCCAACTTTTTGCCCTGTGTTTTAGCTGGTTTTGGACATAGTCGACCTGGGACCCTGCCAATCAGGACCCCAGGCCTACTGCTCTCTCTTTAAAATGGATTCCATGTACCCTAGGTACATTACCAATTGGTACTGGGCCACCTTATCAGACCCTGTAACTCAGGGCATAGGTGTACCCAGGGCTGCCAGGGGCTGCAGCATGTATTATGCCACCCCTGGCTGGCCACTTAACTTTGACACAACTGGCTGCATGACAGCTGGGGCAAAGTCGTGTAAACACGCTTTGCTGTAGGTATAGTAGCCCTATATCTAACCATACAATGGACACCCGAGTTCCTATCAGTCACTCCTATGGCAGGCCTTGACAATCCTGAAGGCAGAGTGCGTGGGCTTGTGTGAACTAGGTTTTGGCCCGAGCCGAGCCCGGTTGCAGCTTGCGGAATCAAGACCCAATGGCTGTTCCATGATAACGCGTACCACATCGGTAACCTCGGTGTCGCGTTATCAAGGCATGTCGAGTAAGGTGTCATACGAATCGGGATGCTGCCCTCTCACCAATTCTGGCGACGAGGTTAGCATTCCGCCCTTCTAGAGGGACACGACATGTACGTAACTGTGAACCCCGGTTAAAGTTAACTAAAGCCTCAGCTCCACAAAATGGATGCTGCCACCACAGACACGAGTCTGACCTCCTGCTGCTGGGAGTCCTTCCAGCGAGGGGCGCTTGGACAAAGGGTTTCCTGTCGAGGGCGGTGTTCGCACCGTCCCAGACAGGGTTTGTGTATTCTGGGTAGGTAGGGCTTCTGCGAGAAGGTGACTGCGGAGTGGCACCCCGGTGCTCACTACGCATCTGCCGGTCAGAACCAGTTCCAGGGGCGCCAGCCCTGGCCTGGGGAAAGTCCGGCAGGGGAGAGGGGCGTAACTACCCCCCTTCCTGGTCCCACCCTTAGGGCAGGACCTAGTCATGTACCCACCCCTTTCTTTAGAATAAAGACCGGAGCGGGGACCCTTCCAAATTAGATCATCTTTGATTCAAGAACTACTTTCTACGAAAGGACATTCAAGACTCTTCTCAAGATTTCTCCCTTGTGACTAAGGAGTAGTCACCCTGCATCAGCGGGCACCAACTAAGAACTCTGCGGTTTGCTGTAAGTCCTTCCTCAAGGAATCCGACGGCCCAGCTCGACGAGAACCGGCTTCCCTGGCACCTCTGACCTCTACCCACGTCATCAGCTCAGCTGTGATCTGTGGGTGCGACGAGACCTCGAGGGACCGGCCATCATCAGAACCTGCACGCTCTTAAAACCAGCACGACCATCGAGGTAACTCTCTGGTGAGTGCTCTGGGGTCCGAGAAGCCCCGACCCTGAGCCGCTCCAGCACCGAAGTGCAGTCTCCCAGCATCTCCACGATCTGCGTGGGGCCCTTCTGCTCGCTGCTCAGCACGTTGTCTGGTCACTAGCCGCTGGCTTGTGCCCTTCTGTGACGAATCCGAGAATCATCACTGCTGGTCTGGTTGCTCCAGACTGGCCCTTGCTTCCCTCTTTGCGAGAAGCACCCCGGACCCTCCTGGTCCACTCAAGACGCCATCTTAGGCCCACCACGTGGCCCTGAGATCTGCCAAGGCTTGTTGCCCCATCCTGGGCCCAGCGACGCCGACAGCATCATCCTTCGTGGGACCGCTCGCACCTCCACCGTGGTCGCCGACAACGCCTCCTGGTCCGTGAGACTGCAGAGCCTAGCGTCGCCCACTCACCTGGTCGAGGTGACGGCCAACCGGTGCCTTCCTGGTACCTTCTGACTACTGGCTAGTAGTACGAACTTGGTCCCCTCTGCTTTCAGGTTTCAACAATCTCCGATCCAGGCTTGGATCTCTACGAACTATTCAGCACTGGTCGCCGGCCAGCAACTCCTTTTCTTCCGGCTCCTGGCTCGTCAGCGAAGACCCCGACGCCTGTAAGACTTGTGCAGCCGCAGCCCTCGTGGCTAGGTAACTCGGCATTTCGGTGCCTGCATAGCCTCCTTACTCTAGGGTCCTGAGTCCCTCGCTTCCGACTTGCCTTATCGTGTCCGCCCGAGACCTTAATCGTTCCGTGTCCTCGGACACTTGTCTTAATTGTGCACTTGAAGTATTTGCTAAAGAGATTTGGTTTGTGCTTAGTACCCTGTCCTCATAAAGAGTACAGGGCTGTTGTGATTCTTAATAAATATATTGTTTATTTTCATAACACTTGTGTGGTGTCCTTTCACTGGGTGTTCAAGGGGTACATGTGTGGTAAACAGCTGGCTTAACGCGCCCTCTCGAGTCTTTAGCCTTAGACTGCTCGTATCCACGCTACTAGGATAGCTGGTCTATAGGTTGACTTACAACCAAACACCATAAGGGTCGTTGGAACGATACATAGCGGTCGCTAGAATAGCGAACGTTGCATATCGGGCCAACTTCTCACAGTTACTTACTGCAGCAATGCGATGCAGTCAAATACTCTGTCGCCCTGAGAGTACCCCGCCTCTGAATTTTCAGTTGGGCTCTAGGATATCACGGCACTTCGTGTCAATGAGCTCAATGTTTTGCTCTTTTTGCAGTTTAGATAAAGATACTTTATTTTCCTAAACTGATGTGGTGTTATCACTGTATTTCTGTGTGTTTTGAGTACAAATACTTTACACATTGCCTTTGGGATAAGTCTGTCTGCTCGTGCCAAGCTACCCAGTGGGTGAGTAGGGGTTATCTAAATTTGTTTTCCCCTTACCCTGACTAGAAGCAAGGGTCCCTGTTTGGCCAAAGGTGCCTACCTCTGCCAACTAGAGACCACCTTTTCTTCCACATATATAATAAGAATGTAGCCCACATTTGGGGCTTACATGACTACTGACGTGCCTCTTATTTAGTAATGACAGTAATGACATTGCACTTGGGGGATGAGTCAAGAATGTAGCAATCACTCAGGCAGCAGTCCAACCCATTATTTTTCACACTCTTTGCCACTGTAGAACAAAGCCTACCTAATGCAAACAAGTACTGACCCTGTACCTCATGAAAATAGCCTATCCCAAACCTTGCTCATCTCATCCCTCCACCCTGCAGTCCATCACTTTTTTAATTGGAAAAGTTCAGATTCACATCCCCTGAATTTCACTGAATAAGGGCCTGATTTAGATATTGGTGTACGGGTTACTCCATTACAACGGTGACAGATATCTCGTCCGTCGAAATATAATGGGATTTAGAATTCGGCGGATGGGATATCCATCTTCGTTGTCACGGAGTAACCCATCCGCCGATATCTAAATAAGGCCCTAAGTCATGCCCATGTGCATGGGAATAAATCCCATGCAAATAAATCTCTGACATCAGTCTCTGTCCTGTCCAAATTTCAATTTGGCTTTAGAGAACTGATGGAGGCACCAATATATGATTACCTAAATTTTATGCCCAGGCCAAGGGCATATCCTTTGTGGGCCCATTGTAGTATAATGCCTTTTACTGATCCTCCAGGCTGGGTTCCGCGGACACACGAGCACCATAGATCAGGCTTTTAGATTCGTTATGATTTACTGGCGGTTGATTGATTAATTTGTAGTATTTTACACAGGGCCAACAATATTACATTGTGACCAGTTCAGTTAGAACTTTCTTTTTTACATAAACCATGGGTAGTGTCTATCAATGCATTTATGGGGAGCCCTTGGTCTGATGTTAGAGTTACCAGGGAAACCCTTTCAGTACATACTAGTTGTGAATTAGTTGGGATTATGCTGATGTCCTGGGTGAAGGACTGCTGGTCGTGCAGTAGTAATGAGATATTTCCCTTGCAGCTAACAAGACATTGCTAATTACAGAGTACTGCTGACTAATAATATTTGTTCCTTTCATCCTGAGTAATGAAGAGATGCTCTCTGATACTTGCAACTTCAGGTTTGAGCCTGGGAAAGAAATCTGACAATCTGGAAAGCTCAGAGAATTCGAACACATGTTTGATGTAAATATAGCCAGCAAGCATCAAAAATAATTTAAGTGCAAATTACCATTTCAACAGACCATCACTCCACCGTCTGATCAGCTGAAGCATGTAATGCTAAATCCTATACATTTCGGCGCTACATTCATACATTTATTCTCAACGCAAGAACTGGAGAACTGAACTCATGATCAAACAGAAACTCCAGATGAATACTAACGGGCAGGTAGGTGTCAGTCTCTTCTCGTTGGAAGACTGTGGGAAGATCTTGAGGAATAGATACAACAACTTATGTCAAAAAATGATACTTTCACTAAATCCTCAGTCCTCCCTTTGTTGTGCCAGCCTCAGTGGGGATGAAAAACATAGGACTACATTTAGAATAAGTGTAAATGTACAATGCTGCTGAGGCTTTATTACGCTTGGTACACTACTGAAGCATACATTTTGGGGTGCATGAATATTCAACCATTTTAGTGTTTCAATAGTACTTAAAATCATTTCTCGCTATGTCTTAGGGACGTTTTGGAAAAGCAGCATCAAAGATTGAATGGAAAAAACCCGAAAATTAATGTGACCCACTTAAGTTATCCTTTATAATAATGTATACACACACGCACGCACACACACACACACATATAACACAACGATGAAGTCTCTTTAGCCAATATTTAGGCTTCTATGAATGTGCTTTTAATGGTAATACATGGTCTAGAAAGTTAGAAATACTGTAGCTGTGGTCTTTGGTCAAAACAAGTGCTTAAACGGCGTGCCAGGATTCCATGTGATTTGTTAGATAACTTTAGTTCTGTTACATTTTCAAAAGTATTCATTTCCGGGTGCTTTTGCAGAACTCTTCGTGCACTAGTTTCTCTTCTTGTGTGCTGCCTGGAGTACATTTAGCCAATTTCAAAAAGGAGAGCTAAATCGAAAGTTGACAAACAACGATTTGAACACTAGAGGGAGCAACGGTGCTGAGTATATCAACATCCCACATTATCACTAGGACTGTGAACATTTCCTATTCTCAAGGCTTCAAAGCATTACCTTCAAATTAGGAGCACAGGGAAGCAATGAAGGCCATGATTTGAACATATCTACCGTGCTCTATAAATAGATTTTTCCTCCATTTCATGGTTCAATGTGTCCAGCTCATTTGTAGAAGGGACCCGGCTGTCATAATGGCGCAGTGAAGCAGCTTGTGACATAGAGGTATCTTTACTAAAATCTCACGAAACGCGGCGCAGCAATCAGAAATTGTGAGCTGCCTTGTGCCAGAGGCAGAGAGCAGGGAAGCACCATATCTACAGAAATTTGGCACTTGGAGCCGGATTTATTGTACCTTTTGAGCGAAGTTTGTCACTAGAGAAAAATGTTTTTATTGGATTGTTTACAGAAACACGAAGCATTGTTTTGCATTACTTAGAATCAAGAGAGCATTCCACAGGTGGTACATGGGTGTTTCCATGCAACCCCCCATAGTTTTGGGCAAAAGACACATCTTCTAAAAATAGTAGACAGGGTTTTCTACCAAAAATGAATGACAGTTTGATGCCTTCGTTAAACTCTTCGGTGCTCGTGACGAGACCAGCTCGTCATGAGTCACGGTGGAGCTGTGCTCATGACGAGCTGGTCTCGTCATAACGGCGCCGCTCCGCACACGCACAATTAATTCCCCGCCTGTGCGGGCAAATTAATCAGTGGGCAGGGTCGTGACGAGACCAGCTCGTCATGAGCACAGCTCCAGCGTACCTCATGGCGAGCTGGTCTCGTCACGAGCACCGCGGCGCCGCGCTCACCCTCTCCACGCTTGCGCACCGTGGGGGAATGACCCCCGCAGGGAGAGGGTTTAAAAAGGAGAGATTATTTTATTTCTCCTGTCTTTTCCCACTTTTTGTGTGCGCTGTACTGTACAGCATATATCCAAAGTGGCAAAAGTTTGAAGTTAGTATGAGCATAGTATTTTGTACCGGAAGGCTACCTTTCGAGCAAAAAACCTAGGTGCACTCATGCAGACACTTTGCAGTATGGTGCAAAAGTGTTTGTGTGTGGGGCTCAGCAGCCTGATTGTGCGCCAGCGCTAGGAAGAGAGTAGGATAGTGCTACATCTCTGAAGCTACCGCGCTTTCCTACTGTCTCCATGTCATGCAGTGCAATGCAGTAACTTTGGTTGCTGTATTGTGTGACAATTTTGTAATTCTTGCCTAGAATCTATACTGGTTGTCAGCACAGAATTCCAGCATTTCAGTAGTTTAATAGCAAAGACATATCACTTACTATAGTAAAGCAAATCTGTGTAGCCAAGAAGAAACAGTAATACAGCGCAAGAACGTTAATATAAACTGTTCTAAACCAGAAAGCACATATAAGATGTCAATAAGTGACCATTATAACTGTTTGCATTCATGCATTCTTGCTGCTCCCAAAACACGAAAAACAAGTCACCATTTGTGATTTAATCCCCCACCTTTGACCTCGCTGTGCTCTGCAGGCAAGAATTATTCCCTGTGTTAAGGCAACAAGGAAGTGACCTGGATTTGGAATATCCTGTCCCCTTTGCTGCCAGCGTCTCCTAAATCGGGATTACATCGGGATTAATATAGCGATGATCTCAGAGCATTCCCCAGGCCTTGGGGTAAATAACATTCCGCAGGAAGCAGGGATGCACCTTTTCCTCTATAAACCTTAATTCTGTAAACTTTCAAAATACATTCTCCGTGCGAAAGGTGTCTTGCCTTCCTGAAATCACGTGCGATTTGACTCGCAAACAACTTTTATTCTGTACTAGATCAAATGAATGAACAGAACACATTTTCAGAAAATCAGCAGTTGTTGGCCAAAGATTGGAAACCACAAACTAGCGTGGCAAAAATGTTGGATAAGCCTGAGGCTGCAGGATAGCCGCTTTTATAATGACGCGTTTGTGACATGTTTGGGTCACGGCAGCCCACCCATCTCTGAAGGTAGCCACCAAACCTGCAGACCACCCGAGAAATGCGAGTGACTGAATAAGCTGGTTGCACAGACAGTAACTTATAAGCCTGCTTGCCTCTTGTTTTGCTTTACTCTACATTCACAATATTGCACTGGTGTGATGGAATATTACATTTTTGCTTGTGCGGGGTCTGTCTAAGGCTTACCTGTGTGAGGAGTAGTTGTATGTGTGTGTGTGTATACCAGAATATTACTTCAATCACACACCCCAACAGTCTTATCCACCCCAGCAGATATTATCCCATCTCTACAGAGTAGTAGAAGTGGGCACACGCCACCAACATCGATAGATCTCATCACTGTCATCTTTCTCAAAGTCAGTTACCCGGAAACACTCTGAATGCATCGTCCAAAAATGCCATGAAATTCCCATGGTGCTGCTCTCATGCTTCTTGTGGAAACTGTAGGGGGCTATGAATTTTGTACATACTGTTTTTTTCTAAATATCTATTTTTATAAAGAACTTGGCACTTCATTTGTCCATCTCAAGCTCAACCCCGACAAGACCGAGCTGGTTCTTGTCGGGGCATCCTCTAACCCTTGGCAACCTTCCTTCTGGCCGACAAGACTGGGCAGTCCCCCTCGCCCAGTCAACTCAGCAAACAGTCTGGGGGTCATTATCAGCAGTGACCTCTCAATGAAGTCCCAGATCAGTGCGGTAGTGTCTTCCAGTCATTTCCAGCTCAGGAAGATCCGTAAAATCTCTCGCCTCCTCACCACCGAGGCCCTCACTCTGGCTCTGCTTGCGCTAGTCATTTCACGAATTGACCACGCAAATGCGCTCTATGTAGTTTTGAATTATATGAGTGATCTGTGGGTGTGCTCAGAGGTTATTGTACATATTGCCGCTTCATATGAAGCCATTGATGTAGGATACGCATCATTCCTCTAGAAGCACCTTTTGATTATTGTTAATGATTATAATTTTGTACCCTGAAGTTATGGTAGTGCGCCCACAATAGGTTGGTATCCCCACTAAATAGCGCTCTATGTAGGCATCCCTGACTACCAAGCCAAGAGACTGCAGCTGATCCAAAACCAGGCCGCCCGCCTCATTTTTCACCAACCCAGACATCAACATGTCCGTCCCCTCTTAAAAAGTTTACATTGGCTTCCGGTCACTGCACGCTGCAAGTTTAAACTAGGCTGCATCATTTTCAAATCCCTTGCAGGCGGAGGCCCCTCATTTATCTCTTCCCTTCTTCACCCCTATGTTCCTTCTCGTAGCCTTCGTTCGTCTCAGCTGGCCTTACTGACAGTCCCCAGATTCAAGAGGAAGAAACACGGTGGCCTCAGGTTTTCTTTCCTAGCTCCTTCCTTCTGGAATGCCCTCCCCCTCTCTCTAAGGTTACCTTCCCCCTACACCAGGTTCAGATCTCTCCTTAAAACCTTTTTGTTTACTGAGCCTACAATTAGCCCTCTATCCCCTTTCTTTTCCGCTCTCTCCACACAAGCGCCAAGAAACCTTCAGGTGTTAGTCGCGCTCTACAAGAACCTTTCACATCACATCACATCACATCTATAATTTCTGAACTTTTTATACACATTAGGGCCCCAAGCCCTAAACGTATCGCAAGAACTTTATTATTGGGAAACAGAAATGCTAATTTGTTATATCAGGAGAAATTATATATCATGTTTTATGCCCTTTTGCTATGTACTTTTAAAATCTCTATGCACTGCTTATTATTTACACTAGATTCACGATGAATTTCGGATTCTGTACTTATGCAATGGTATTTATACTGGTTGTTTTATTTCTGTCTGGGCCCCTCTTTGCTACAGCGAAAATCAAAAATCAAAAACTGTTAAAAAACTGTACGGGGCTACCTCAAAGTAGAGGATCCTGCACATTATTTGGTTGGACAGCTGTATCACATTTCTCAGAAGGCCTTTCTTTACCTGTCTCACCACACTCTCCTTCTTTCCCTGACAAACCTCTTTTAAAAAAATAAAAAAAACAAGGTTTTATTGAAATTTTCAATAGCACAAGCATCTGTAGGCGGGGCACGCAGCAGTGGTAGCTCATAATACAACGTTCATCATATCAGTGCGCATGAATTCATAATGCAGGTTTGAGAAGATATACAAATAAAGCACTAGATGACTCAACTGCAAGAGACCGTCAATCCCCCACACAGTCGTTCTCCTCACCACCCTTCTACTGCAACTTCATGCAAAGCCATAGAGGAATATTTGCGTTTCGCCTCAGGTCCCCACATTTAATGCTTGGTCATGCTCTGGCCTCCTTAAGTGTTGAGTGTATGGAATATGCAAGCATCTCTGTTAGAATAGTTTCCTGCATTGTTAGGTGTTATAACAAGTGTCTATGGAGTCTTGTCACTACACCTCTCTCGTGTTTGGCCCCAGTGAGAGAACTCAGTCTCCAATGCAGCTACAATATCTAGGGGGTGCTTGGCATCTCTTCAGGAGTGGAGGGGTCAGAGTTCTGCACATCATCCACCAATATCTCATAGCCCCTGGCTAGTTCTAGTGAGCCTAGACCCCATGTGGCCTTTGCATCCGCACCACGCCCTCATGGCTCGCCCGGATGTATGACGGTACGACGCGGGCTATTACCACGCGTACCGTTACAATGCGTTTTTTACAACGCAAGTCGTTACCATGGTTTTAGACCTTACCATAGCACGGAATCCGCCCTCATTAAAAGAACTGAGGAGATCAGAGCGGTGACCGATGCGGGAGGGAGGGCTGCCCTGGTGTTGTTGGACCTCTCCGCTGCCTTCGACATGGTCCACCATGGGATCTTACTCGATCGTCTGAAGGCCTGCGGAGTACAAGGGAAGGCGTTTGACATACTTAAAACCTTCCTGTCCGGTAGAGTCCAAAGCGTGGCGTTAGGAGACTATGAATCAAAACCTTTCATCCTACCCTGTGGAGTGCCTCAGGGCTCATCCCTGAGCCCCATGTTATTTAATGTTTATGTCAGCTCATTGGCACCAGTAATCCGGGCCTTTGGCTTTGATCTTACATCATATGCTGACGACACCCAGATTGTGGTGTCTTTACTACCAGGGATGGAAGAAGGAGTAGCAAGGAATTTTCAGGACTGTATGCTGGCGGTCGGAAACTGGATGACAGTTAACTGCCTTAAACTTAACTCAGCTAAAACTGAAATTATAGTGTTTGGGTCAAACACCAATTTTTGGAGCCCAAACTGGTGGCCAGAGCAGATGGGCAAGGTTCCCACCCCAGTGACTAAGGTGAAAAACCTGGGGGTGTTGATCGATGATCAACTTACCTTACGTCCCCAGGTCAATGCGCTGTCTTCTTCTATTGCTTATTTGCTTAAATCCATCCGTAAGATCCTACCATTTATTCCAGGCAGTGACAGAAAAATAGTGGTCACGATGCTGGTCATGGCAAGGCTGGATTACTGCAATAGTCTATTTCTTGGTGCCCAACAGGGGGTACTCAATAAATTGCAGGTATTACAAAATGCGGCTGCCAGGCTCATATTGGGGATTCCAAAATGTGTCCCTGTGTCCCAGGAGCTGGCTAAACTCCATTGGCTCCCAATGCGAAAGAGGATTCTATTCAAAGCATTATGCCTAGTATTTAAGACCTTACAAGGCAAGGGACCCCTATTCTTTCGACAGTACTTTCATTGGTATTGCCCGACTAGAAATCTCAGATCAGCAGACCTGGGGTTGATTGCTGTGCCTCGTATTAGGAGAGTGCGCTGGGGAGGCAGAAGCTTTGTGCTGGGCGCAACCAAAGCCTGGAATGCCTTGCCCTATGCCCGTGGTTCCCAAAGTGTGCACCGCGGCGCCCCAGTGCGCCGTTAGGAGTAGCCAGGGGCGCCGTGCACGATGTGAGAAAGATAGCGGTGGCCGTGTGCTGAGCAAGTTTATAATCATGTTGTGAGAATGTGGGGCAATAAAATAATATGCGTCTTTTGACGCCTACCTAAATGCAGCAAGTGAAGCTTATTAAAGCCAGCCCAACTCACTCACGGGGGAGTTACAAATGCCGCCTGCATTATCCGGGGTTTGGCCCAGGAGCGCAATGCCGCCATAGTGCCTACCTGCTTTCACAGACGCAGCCTCCGCATACGCAGCATGACTGTCCAACGTAATTGCTGCCCGCTGTGTTCTGCAGTGCCTCAGACGACCCTCTTCACAAATTCGAAGTAGGAGAGGGGTGAATCGCTGCACGCTCATCAACGGGTTTAATTAGACAAGTCGAGTTTGAAAGGGACACGTTAAATACATGTGCAGTGGCCCACATTCTCGTTGGAAAACAGGAGTGCATCTTAAGTAACACGCTCCTCGTAGAATTTAAGCTAACAGGTACATTTGAATGGAATTGATGGCGCAGTAAAGCTTCCTTGGGAACAAAAGTTATGTAAGGGAGAAAACACAGACTCGTGACATTTTTACTCGAGTTTATAAAGGTGTTTACAAAACAGCCACATTCATTCCTCGGCCTCTCTGCAGCGCTCCTTGATAATGGTAGCGTGTCAATTGTGGGATTGCACATGAAGGGGGTCATACAGCTATCAAAATATGTACAGCAACAAAGGAAAAGAGAACGCACTGCTCACAGGTGAGTGGAGTGATCATTTCTGTGTGCAGGGGAAATAGGAAAGTGTAGGAGACGAAAGTGTGCACAAAAAAGAAGAGAATGAAAACCGAATAGGAAAATGACTACTTGAAAGCTGTACAGTACAGATTCTAGAAATGTGTGGGGAGAAACGTGTGTGAATGCTTCAAACAGAGATAGACTCTAGGGAAAATGGTGTAAAAAGAAAAGAGAATGAAAGTGATTGAGACATTGGAACATGGAGGAACCTGCCTTCTGACGGATATATTTTGTAGTTGCATTGTCCACTGGATTTTAAAATCAACACCGGCCATTAGTTAATCAGAACATGGCAGAACTTGGGTTAAAGCATTTTCTGAGGGATGTATTTTGTTCTCGCATTATGATAGAGGAACTGAACATTCATCCTTGGTTCCTTTATGGTATAGGATACTCTACATGTTCACATTCTCTTTCGCCTTTGAGCTCATCTTCAACCTGGTGGTTCATGCTTGTACTAAAATGTAACAGAATATATATTGGCCTGTTTATGATCATGGATTGCTGTACATAATTACTGGTCATTGTCTCTTGCCTGTATGTTTGTTAATGTCTTGTTTTGCCATTTTTTTAACTTCTGCTCTGAATTTACTTCAGCAGAGGTAATTCCTATATATATATATTTTCTCTGTTGAAATGTTTGTCTTAAAATTAAATGTAAAAGTTCTGGTCATCGAAACCCCCGATGGAAATGATTCTTTTGTCCATGGGCACTATATATAACAAACTTTCTTATGTTTAGGGACCTCTGTTCCTATAACTATTGTATTGTAGCATTCATATATAGAGCTTCATTCCCTAATGTGGGGTGTCAAAGAGTACTTTCAGACAGGCTGCACGCTACACAGTGGTTAGCAGTGTGTTGTATTTGTTGTGATTCTCTGTGGGAAGCATTTGATGTTGTACATGAGTGTCTATAGAAGTGCTCTTATCTTGTCTAGGGGCAAAGTGCCTGGTACTGTGATGGAGGAGAAGATGTTAGAGACAGGCATGGAGGTCTCTCGGTATATTTCTCCATGTTAGTGACAACATAAGAGGCCCTCACAAATTAAATAAGTATAACACATTTTCTGGAACTGGTACTACCCTTCCTCATTTCTTACACTACTAGCCTAGAGCTTACCTCACGAAACATTGAAGGGTTGATATGCAAGTTCAGCTCAGACTGCAGCAACCTGGGCATTGGAGAGGCTGTTAAATCAACTCAGACTGGGCCACATATGTTTTTATTTCTGTGAAGAGTAGTGCAGCAGAGGGATGGGAAATACAGGAAACTAAAACTGACACTTTACTTTCAGTCTGAGAAAACAAGGGCAAGCAGCAGGTGGAAGAAGGAATGCACGGAGGTATAGCAAAGTGTGAAAGAATCAAAGGGGAAGAGAAGGAAAGCAGGTCCTAAAGGCAGAGAGAGGGAAGTAAAAGAATGTTGAAGATAAAGGCAGCAACAAGAGGTGGACAAACGAAAAGGATGAGGGAATAGAAGATGTTTTAGCAGGCTTTTTCATAATTTAAACTTTCATAAAGTGTAATTAACTGACCAAAAACCGACACAGCAGAGGCTGCAACTATGCAAGCTTCCCTAAAGCACCGAACAGGCACACATATAGCTGCTCTTGTTTTAGCTTTTTAGTAGTGCATTCTTGTGCTTGTAGTTTGCCTTTTTTACATGTTTATGCTGAGTATTTCTCGCAACTCATGGCTAGCGAGAGCTTTTATCTAAAATGCCTGGACTGCTCGGAGGTGTCATACTCACAGAAGGTGTTGGCAGGAATGTTTCGATCGGTCTAATTATGGTTCACTTTATAAAGCATATTTCACTGAATCCATTATTAAAGCTTTTATTAAACAACTTCTATATTTTCATTTTTGTTAGCAATATGATTATAAAACTTCCATCGCATCCCAATACATTTTAGGGAGACAAATGGAAGTGCTCTCGAGGTGGTGGGGAGCCGCGGCCAACTGCCAATTAGGTCAAGGGAGCCGCAGGTCAAAAAAGTTTGGGAAACACTGCCCTATGCCCTCAGAAAAATGACGGACCTCATGGCTTTTAGAAGAGCATTAAAGACATGGCTGTTTACCAACTGATTCCCGATCCGCCTCTACCTCAGGAGTGACACTTAGCGCCAGGACACCTACGGGTAACAGAGCGCTGTACAAATACCAAAAATAAAATAAATAAATAAATGGAGCTGCTGCAAAAGCAGTTATCTGTGTTCAATAGCAAAGGTTTTCAGCTGTCAGGAGCACTTTTTTAAAAGCTTTATTTATCATTTTAAACAACAAGTGCGTATGATAAAGCCAAGTATTAGAAATACAAGTTACAGGTACATGTGCGGTATAGCAATTACTAGAGCAACAGAATGATAAAGAGGTAAAATAAGAGAAGTAACAAAAAGAGAAATTGATGAAGACAAGGTACACTTAAAAGGCAGAACAGCACATCGGGCATCCAAGAGCAGTACAGGAGAGTGTCTTCTGCAGCACTAGACAAATAACAAGTGTTTAACCAGACGTTTCAATGTCTATAGGACAATCCATAGATACCTAATATTCCCGTAGTTGTTGCCAGATATCCTTAGGCTGGTATGTAATTGGCTGCAAAGAAGTGTACAATTCAAAGTTAACATCACAATAGGACTGGGGGGCGTGGCTTTGCTGAGCTGCGGAATGGCTGCGAGTTAGAGGAGCTCCGCTGGCTGACCCAAATTAACCCAAAATAAATCAGTTCATGGTATCCCAATCATCTACATACTGCGAGGAAAAGGATCGTGTATACAGCGGTGGTTCAGGGGCACGTCCGACTGCTGATTTGAAACAAGGGGAGCCGACGGACGACGAGCGGCCTAATAAAGAGCCCGTCCAGACAAACTGCGGTCCCGGCGGAACGGAGGCAGAGCTGTAGTTCCTGTGGGGCCCTGAGCATGCGCAAACAGAGTCGGGCAGCGGAGAGGAGAACATCGAGCGCATTTAAGGGAAAAAGGGCTGAACGGAGATCGGCGCACAAAGTAGATGCAGGTTTCTGCTGTGTTGGTGAGTGGCAGTGCGCTATCAGAAGATTTGCCAGGAAAACTTGCACATTATTGTGGGAGGAGAGCAGTGGCGCGTGCTCCTCACGGGAACTGGCGGAAAGGTTTTCCGCTGTTTGGGCATACTATAATGCAATGGCGCAGATATAATAACTGTCTGAGGCACCATTTTTAGGAGTGACTGCAAAGCAATGAGACATCCACATAGAAGTGTCTTGCGCTGAGTGCTGGATTGCCTGCTGCATGTGCGAACTGCTGGCTTGTGGGTATCGTTCCGGGCCATACGACATAAATACTGGGCAGAATCACTTGAGTACACTGAGGTGGGGCATTTGGCCCGGTGGCGCTAACTAAGGGGAGGATTGCGGCGAGTCTCCTCAACGGAACATGGAGATGGGAGACGTTATGCTGAGTGGTGAAAATTGCACAGAGGCTGAACAGAGTGCAGTCACGAGAGCGAATCCTGTAAGGGGAAATGGATTCATAGGCCTGCCTACTTAGACGGGCTTGGTGGGTGATACCTTAAGGCACGGGAGCGGAAAGAAGACTGGGTGTGAGACATACTGCTGGGAATCCAAAGAGTAGCTTGTCGCGCATACACCCTCCCAAATAGCACAGTGTTGAAGAGGTGCACTGGGCCAGCACTAGAAGCAAAGAGTGGCCGACTACTCCGCAATATTCTCCAGAGGACCGAGGGTGTGAGACAGTGACCAGCCAAGCGCCGGACAAGCGGGCACCAGAGGGTGAAGGGCGTGGTGGCTGTCTCAATTGCTGGACAATCTGTGCGTAAGAAGTGAATAGCACAACTAGCGAAGCGGTGAGACAAGTTGGTGTAGGGTCACATGTGGCGCAGCTGGTTGAGAGGGACAACGTGGTGAGGTTGTGACAATAGACGCACTGTAATACATATTCCATTTTACTTCCTCGTGTGGATTCACCGCAATGAAACTGAGAGAGTCATAGACCTGAAAGCTCAGGCTGACGAGACCGGGAGGTCCGTGACACACAGCTGATCTTGGAGTTGCTTGCTAGGGTTGCGACACATACCACGGCACCATATTACTGTTCCAGTGGCTGGGCAAGTTGGGAAAACCTGACACACGACATCCTCAGATTACCTTTGATAAGAAATCTAATAAAACAGCGGACGGTGACCCCAGCCAACACAGTCAACCTGATGGTGCTACAGGGTCCACATTGCCGGAAGACGATATCCGATTAAAGAGCCAAGACCTGAAGACAAGTCTTCAAGGTATACACTCCAAAATGGATTCCCTTGTGGAAAGAATGGACAGGATCACACCAAGAGTGGAAAAGCAGGAAGGCTGTATGAGCATCTTAGAAACCAGGGTAACGGAGACAAAAGAGGGTCAAACAGAAATGGACAAGAAAATACGGGATATGGACAGTATGTTGCATCCCATCAGGCAGAAGGATGAGGATTTGGAAGCCAGATCGAGGAGGACCAACGTACGAATTACAGGTGTTGCTGAAATTACGGACATACAAAATATGGAGAAATACATTGAGACAATGATGACAGATCTTTTTGGTCCAGACTTGTCCGCCATGTTCCTAATAGAACGCACTCACAGAACACTGAGTCCCAGGCCGAGACCGGGTGCACTGCCGAGACCTATACTGGCGAGGGTGCTTAACTATAGGGACCGAGATGTGATCCTCAGACTGGCGCAAAAAAAATGGGCCATACAGTACTAGGGTAATGATATCGCCATGTACCCAGACTTTACACAACAGGACCAGGCAGCCCGCAAAGAAGATTTTCCAACGGATCGGAACAAAATATTAATTGATATACCCTACCAAGCTGCTGATTCAGGCTCAGGGCAAGCTGGCCTTCTTTACTGATGCCAAAGCTGCCTTAGCATACGCGAAGCAAATGGCTAAGGAACAAAAGCAGAGAGCGTTGTTGAAGGATTCCCAAGCTGAACACACTCTGAGCGACAATGATTGAGGGTCAAGGTACTGGACATATGTTATGCATGTACGTTTTGTGTGTGGGATGTTGATATATCAGTTTTTCTAAGGTTGTAGGTATAGATGGCTCCTATACTATGCAAGTGTGTCCCAATTGTAATTATGTCTGTTAACAGTTAGGGCAGGCGTGTTAGAACTGCTGTGAATCATATTGATTATACGATTGGTGATAGCTAGACACAAGGTCAGCCACCCTGCCGCAAGTGCAGGGGAGTCCCGCCAGCGGCCTCACGTACCCCATGGGATGAGTCCCTCAGGTTCACATATGGGGAGTAATTGTTCACAGTTGTGGGGAATTGGGGGGGAATTTCACAACCTGATTGGGGGGTTTGTGTGGGTGGGAAGGGGGAGTTGGGAAAGTTAGTTTACGGGGACCTGCCAGATGCTACTCGAAGATGTAAAATTCAGATGCAGCAGAAACGCACCGAACTGTCTGATCTTTTAGATCGGCATGGGTACATTGACAAACAGAACTATGTTGTAGCTGCCATGTCTTCTGTCCTTGTTCAAACTGAATCCATACGGATAAGACGGCACAAATATATAGGCTACACACACTCTTAATGATTCACTTGATATGCCTCACACGGAATTTTAGAGGTCTGAATGACCGAAGAAAGTCGAGGTTGATACACTCTTACCTTCAGAGACATGGGGTGGACCTATGCTTACTCCAAGAAACTTACCTGACAAAGGCGACAGCAGGCATGTTGAGGAATAATAGATGGGGAGAGGTGGTAGAGGCTGGATACTCAAACTACTCTAGAGGAGTTGCAATACTGATACGTAAAGGACTTCAATGGCGTACTCACCTGTAGGAGAGTAGGGTCTGGTATCCTATGGTCACCCCAATTTTTGCTTTTTGCTTCACTGGTTTTCGACTTACTGAGGCTGTGGGCCTGCTAATCAGACCCCCAGCCTGCTGTTCTCTCCCTAAATTCATAATACATGTGCTATAGGTACATACCACAATTGGAAATGGACTGCTTGTCAGCCCCTGTACCATGCACTATAGGTGCTCAGGGCATAGGTGCCACCAAGGCCTACCAGGGGCTGAAGCATAGCTTTTGCCACCCCTGGCTGGTTCTTAAATTGACACAACTGGCTGATCGCTCAGCTGGGGCAAGTGGGTGTAATCACCCCTTGCTTAGATATAGTATACCTATATCTAAACCTATATCTGGACACATATAAACCTGTGAGTCAATCCTATGGAAGGCCTTATCAATCCTGGAGGCAGAGTGCGTATTTAATGTGAGATGGAGCTCTGGCAAGAGCTGAGCCTGTCTGCAGCTGTCGGGAACAATTCCCTAAGCTGATCCGGGATAATGCCATACCATATACTATTAAGTGCCTTATAATCCTCGCGGTTATATAGCAACTTTGATTTGGCTTTATCAAAACATGTCGTGTAAGGTGTCATACGAATTGGAATACTACCCCCTCGCCAGTTCTGGCGACGGGGGTAGCATTCCACCCTTCTAGAGGGAGAAGACATGTTACTTTACTGAAACGCGGTTGATTTTAAAAGAGCCTCAGATCCACAAAATGGATGCCTCTGCCACAGACACGGGTCTGGCCTCCTGCTGCTGACCGAAACTCAGCAGATGGTGGCCTGGGCAAAGGGTTTCCTGTCGCAGGGCGGTGTTACACCACCCCAGACAGGAGATAGTGGATTGTAGCAGGGAGGTTTCAAAGAAACCAGACACTGCCTGGGGAGCACAAGGCTGCCCCTTGCAAAATCCAGCCAAATCGGTTCTGGGGCATCCCGGCCCCAGTCCCAGCAAGGCCAGGATCAAAGGAAAGGGGTGTATCCACCCCCTTCCTGGGTCCCACCCATAGGAGGGGACCTAGCAGGTAATCCAGCCCACCAGATTCGAATAAGAGTGGGAGCAGTGCCAATGCAACTCAGAATATCCTGAAGAAACATAAGAAACGAAACTCTGGACCCTTCAACATCCTACTCAACGTAGAAGACTGAAGAATCTCCCTTGTGGTCAAGGAGTGACCACCCTGTGCAAACAGGCACCATCCAGCACATCGACCCTTGCTTTGTTGCAGTTCCCGCCAGAACTCGAGCAACAGAGATCAACGAGATCAAACTTGCCTGCTTTCCTCCAGCCCGATCCACAGTCCCTGCAGAGATGAGACCCGTGGAGGCGACCGGAAGCGTGGGGCACGCCATCTTGAAAAGGCCACGAGACGCTGACCGTGCAGCCCACAAGTAACCCTCGAAGCTGTACACCGGGGTTTGAGAAGCCCCAACCCTGAGCTGCACTTGCACCAAAGCTAGCCCCTCCACACTCGACGAGTGCTGCGTGGGGCCCTTCTGCTTGTGTTGGCTCGACGCATTGGCCTGGTCACTTGCCAGCTGGCTTGTGGCCCCTGTGCCAACGAAAACTTGAAACCGACCTGCTTTTCTGGTTGCTTCAGATTTGCACCAGCTCCTGTGAAAAGGAGCCCCCGCTCTGACCCTCCTGGTCTGAGTGAGAAGCAATCTCCCGGTTCCGCGTGGATTGCTTTTGCCAAGTGCTGTTTGCTCCAATCTCAAAGCCGACGGTGCTGACGGCGAGAACCTGCGTGGGACAGATCGTGACCTGCTCCTGGACGTCGCAGATGCCCCAGAGCCCACGTGCCAGCGGAGAGAAGCTCCTCAACAACCATCTGATTGCGCCCGACATTGCCTGGTTCCGTCCTGGTTCCACCCTGGTCACTGCTGAGTGACCCAGACTCTGTCCCATCTGCTTTCAGATTCATCTTGACTTCTATCCACCCTTGGATCACACCGGACACTTCTGCTTCCCATCGCCTGCAGCATCTTCAGCTCCAAGCACTAAGAGCCTGCGTGTCAAAACCCGACGCCACTTCGACCCTGTGCACCCACTTCCTGTGGGTGAGGTAACATTGCAACGCCGGTGTGCCCACATTGGTACACACCTCTAGGGTCTGTGTCTTAAGTTTTGTTCCTCTAGGTTCAGCGGAAGTATCTTTTAACTCACTTTGTGTAACTTTTACGCACCATTGACTTTGCATTGGTGCAAGCCGCACTTTACGTGCTGCACCCGAATCCCGCGGGCTTTTCCCGACTTCAGCATTGCTAGTCCAGACTGCTCCCAGCGATTCCCTAGGCCCTAGGCCTTACCACTGTTCGATTGGTATCTCTTATACCACTTTTTTAATATATGGTTTGAGTGGCCACCTGCCCTCATCCATAACTGTGCAACTTTGTATGTTATACTGTGCTTTTGATTTAGCGCCTCTGCCCCTTTGCTCATAAAGAGTACTGGGGATTAATTTAGAAATAAACGCATATATTTTTATAATATATACTTGTGTGGTGTCCTTTCATTTGATATTACAGGGTTGTATGTGGTAAAACAGCTCGCTTAACACGACCTCTTAAGTTAAGCCTTTAAGGCTGCTTAGTCCATGCTACCCCTAGGATAGCCTGTCTAATAAGGTTGACTTACAACCAGACACCATAAGGGATTGTTTGGACTGATACAAGGTGGTTCCAGAATTGGAAACATCACATATCAGGCCAACTTCTCACATCACCACACTATGCTTGATAGAGAAGGGCGATACATTATTCTCCAGGGAATGTTGCATGGTACACCCATGGTGATAATTAACACATATGGTCCAAACACGGACATCCCAAATTTTTTCTCCTACATTTGGCAGAAGCTGCAAGCACTACATAACACAGCAGTCATATGGGGAGGGGATTTCAATGTAGTTCTATCAGACACAGCCGAAAGGCAGGGCACATCACAGGAGCATCACCCAAAAGCGGCCACATTGCTGCAAGACATTATAGCTGATTTGAATCTAGTTGACTCCTGGAGAACGCTACACCCCACACTTAGGGAAGGTACGTGCGTGACACACCACCGCAATGCATGGTCAAGGCTGGACTTCTGGCTGGTTTCCAGGGACATACATACTTGGGTAACGGATGCTGTACACCACCCGCACACCCTTTCTGACCATGCACCCACTCAGCTAAAAATTAAAATGCCGGGGCCGTATGTGACTCCGTTCAGCTGGAGGTTTCCATCTGGTACACTGCTAGACCAAGTTTTCAGAGAGGAATTGAGGGGGGAAATATACGATTATTTTACATTGAACGTAGGCACGGTAGAGTCACCTAGTACATTGTGGGAAGCATTTAAGGCTGTGATAAGGGGAGATTGCATAGCACTAAAAACAGGTGTACTCAAGGATATTCGAAACACAATATTTAGACTTGAGCGCAAGCTCAGGGAGTTGGAAAGATTGCAGCTTCAGTCCCCCTCCGTTGCCAATACGGCATTGATTAGGTCCAAACTGACGGAATTCCAAGCAGAGGCAGAGAAGGAAACGGCATACCTACATAAGCACGCACAGGCAAGGAGATACGGGAAGGAAGACAGAGCCGGGAAAATGCTAGCAGGCCTGCTAAGACCACCTAGGGGAGCGGAATATATAACTGAAATTTGCACAGCAGAGGGAGAGTTAGTCACTACGCCGGCTGAGATTCTAAGTGCGATGTCCCATTTCTACTAAACGCTGTATACTTCTAAAGTCAGTCCTTCTCAGACTGAAATAGTTGATTATCTGGATACTCTGGCTTTGGCCTGGTTTAATGATGGGGCAAGACAATACATGGAGCTTCCTATAACTGTGGAAGACGTGAAGCAAGTCATAAGCAGCATGCCAGCTGGGAAGGCATCTGGGGCAGATGGACTCACTGCGGCCTTCTACAAAGAACACGCCGATATTCTAGCTCCCCATTTACTGCAGGTATACTTGGAGGCATTAGAAACAGGTATCCTTTCTCCCACACTTCGGGAAGCTACAATAATCACAATAGTGAAACCAGACAAAGACCCCACTATGATGATTACAGAAAAACAGTGGCAGTACTGCTGCTCTCAATTAGAAAACCTCTCCCCGAATAATAGACTGCGGCGAATCCATTTCAACTTTTTGCACAAACTATATCGCACACCTTTTCAGCTGCACCGTATGGCAATACACCCAGACACAAGATGCTGGAGATGCGGAGATCAAAGCTCTACTTTTGCACATTTATCATGGGAGTGTGGTCCAATAGAAAATTTCTGGAGGGAGGTTTTTGGACATATCGGGCAGATCACTAATAATCAGATACAGGCTAACCCTTTAATAGCACTTCTGGGCTTCGTGCTTGATGTGCCCAAGAACATTTGTAAGCTTACGGCCATGCTGCTACTACTGGCAAAATGTCAAGTAGCAAAACACTGGAAAAAGAAGCAACCCCCTTCGGTAGCTGCATGGATGAATGCTGTAGTCTACTGCAAGGATCAACTTTCACATTATTGGGAGCTAATGCCAAGCAGATCCAGACCTACTAATATCTGGGAACCTTTTGGGACCTGGCTGGGATCGGGTGGGTCCGACCTCCGAGGGGACCCCGCCACTAGGCATACTTATTGTCGCTACGGAGGCGCCCCCTTACATTGACACCTACGCCCATATGTTTCTCATATATGGGTTCAGGCGGTGGATGAGTGTAGATACCAATACATGGAGTACCTTGTGTGTTGACGTGACCAAGGCAGTAACACCAGCTACATGGCATGCAGTTCGGTGCAATGATAATTCCGGGGCAGTAGGTGGGGGGGGAGGGAGTGAGTTGGTTATAAGTTAATATTCAGAAGTTTGTGTATTTTGGATGTCTGAATATATCGGACAACTGCTGGAAGTATGGACGATATGACACAAGAAAAATATATTGCTGCCGGCTCGTTGGGTTGTAGGCGTGAGAGCTGTGTATTAATAGTCATGTATCTATGTATTCCATGCTGCCGCCTCAGGGTTGTGGACAAACAGCTGTGTTAAATGTGTCATATGCAATAAAACTTTTTTTTAAAAACAAAAAATCATCACAATAGGATTGATCTTTCCACCAAGCTGCCACCATAGGGAAAGTGCGGGCACCCCTGTGAAGCGAGATTTGCCGTTTGGCTAGAAATAAAGCAATATCAAATAAATGGCATAATGTAATGGTAATGGCTCAACATACCACAGTAAAGCCATCAAGGGGTCAGATGAAAGATTGTCCAACCATGAGAGACAGTGTGGTATAGATGCCTCCCCTAAAAGAATGCTATCGCCCCACAGGTGCATGCCTTGTGGAGGGAATCTGCATGGTCTGCTTGGCACTTAGCAGTTGGGACGTGATTGTTCCCATTAGGCACAGGGGCAAGACTGATTTGCATATGGCTGGGTTCAAACTGGAATGGCATGGTGAGCCAAAAAACTATGGATTTAGGCCCAGATCTCTGTACTGGGGTGAATGTATGACATTGTTCTGCATTCTGTCCATAAATTGTTGTTTTTGCATTTGTCACCCCGAGTGGGACGGGTATGCCCAGACGTGCGTCCCGTGCTCTCCATGCCACTGGAATCAAGCTATCCTGGCTGATGGGAGGTGAAACCCTAAAACCAGTCCTAGGATGCTTGTTTCTAGTCCAGGGAGAACCTGGCCTGGCAGTTCGGGCTGGACTGTTCCCATTGGGCACAGGGTCAAGACTGAGTTGCATATGGCTGGGTTCAAACCGGAATGGCACAGTGAGCAAACAATTGATGGATTTAGGCCCATATCTCTGTACTGGGGTGGATTTATGACATTGTCCTGCATTCTGTGCATCTATTGTTGTTTCCGCTTGGCACTTAGGACAGCAGTGGTATCCAGTAGGGTTAAATTTTCCCAGAGCATCAAGGGTAGTATAAGCCCTGTGGAGATACTTATAATGCCACAGCTTATGATTGTAGGTGTCGGAAATACGTTTGGTCTGCCTACAACAGTAATACCAAGTCTTGTCCAAAATAGAAATACATAGATCACATTCCCATGCAGCCTTGGCACCCTCCACACCAGTGGGCTTCAGTTGTAAGGAAAAGTGATATAAATTAGAAACAAGATGGCTGTTGTCTGGGAAAGCAATCACCAACATGAGTGGAGTGAAATCTTTATGTTCAGTCGGATATGGGGGTAACAGTCCTTGTATTGTACTGTGCAAAAGATGGAATGTAAATCTCTCCATAATCATCAACTGTCCCCCCTTAGCCATAGTGGAACTAGGTTTGAGTACATCATTTGAAAATAGGTCATCCGCAACCCGTAAATCATGTGCAAAAAGTGAGCTCTGCACCAGCTGTTCTAGAGTGAGTGGGTATCAAGGGTTTTTTATAAGTGAAAGGTGCGGGGAATTCATAGTATCCCCCACTGTAGCGCAGGAGTTTAAACTATGTCCAGCTAGCGGTAGTGAGTATCTGTATGGTATTCGGGTAGGTGGGAGAACCAGAGGTAATATGGTGGACAGTGGGAGATGCAGTAGGTGAGCCCCCTCAGGTTTGAGAAATGGCGGACAGGCATCAGGTCGATACTAATAGTGAGCATTGTAGACCTGGGCTACATAAAAGTAAAGTTGAAGATCAGGGACTCCAAAGTCACCACTCTCGTAGGGGAATGTGAGGACATCCCAATGAATGCAGGGTCGGGAACAACCTCATATTAGTCGAATGAGTAGCCTGCACAGATAGGTGAAAAAACTGCCCATGAGGGCAGTGGGAATGTTTTTTAAAAAATTACGAAAGAGAGGTAGCAAAATAAGTTAAATGATGGCTATACGCCTAGCTATACCTATTGGGAGCTTTATCCAGCGCTCCACTTGTGTTTCAAGAATTTCTTGAGTGTGTCCATAGTTGCGCCAAATTACTTCTCAGCGATCCCTATGAATATGGATGCCTAAATAATTGGTAGAGTCTTTGCACTGTTGTAGGGTCAATTCAAGATCACAAGGCATAGTGGTGTCTGTAAGCAGGAATAATTTGGATATACTCCAATTTATATGCAAACCGTAAAATACACCAAACCGCTGAATCTCTTGAACAAGCGGAGATAAATTAGCAGGGAGGTCTAGAATGCACAGCTAAGGGATTTTGGTATAACAGGTAAACCAGATTGTGGAACCGTTAGGCATGCCAAATTTTGCTAACAGTGGCTATAGAGAAAGGACCATTCAAGCTAGTTGAATGCCTTTTCGGCATCTAGCAGAGCAACTGCTGATGGGACGGTAGGAGAAATTTAATTGATCACTGTAAAAAGGGTATAGAGGTCAATTGAAGTGGAACAGTGCGGCACAAAAATGGACTGCATACGAAAAAAAGTGGCCACATGGATGGATCAGTCGTATCTCAAACTCAACTGAGATAAAACAGATATCATGATCCTAGGTAATCACTCCATCAGCTCGCCTTCTATGAACTGGCCAGAATGCTTAGGACCCCCTCCCAAACCGAAGGAGAGGATTAAAAGCCTGGGAATATGGCAAGATAGGTTGTTAAAACTAGATTACCAGGCATCTCAAGTAGCAGCTACCTGCTTTGGCATCATAAGCCAACTGAGGAAAATGTTGCCACTGCTGCCATTAACGTCACGCGGGACTGTGGTTCAGGCACTGGTACTGCCCAGATTGGATTATTGTAACTCACTGTATCTGGGCACCCCGAAAGCCACCACTAGGAAGCTGCAGGTGGTGCAGAATTATGCAGCCAGGCTACTACTTAACACCCCAAAAAGACAGTCAGCCAAACCAGCACTAAAAGCCCTACATTGGCTGCCGATTAAAGAATGCATCATGTTTAAATCACTGTGCATAGCACATAAAACCTTATTGGGCACAGGCCTAAATATTAACTGCATGCTGATGTTCTTTTACCAGTCTTCGCGTAACCTAAGATCGGGCAAACTTTTTCAGGCAGTTGTACCTAAAGTCCGGAGGGAACGGGCGGGTGGGCGCATGTTCTCTTATAATGCGTCAACCTTATGGAACAAAATCCCACTCCACTTATGCTCTCTGACACACCATCTCACATTCAGAAAGCAATTAAAAACATGGTTCCACCAGAATATGGACATAGAATCATTATACCCGAACATTCCCCACAGTGTAGGGCTACAAGTCATCAAGTCACTTCTGCTATCAAGACTCCAACTCACGCAGATCCCCATGGAATTCATAATGGACCTTTTACGCATCGCCCTACAGAACAACTATTTTCTATACCAAGACACACACTACTTACAAGTCAAGGGGGTCTCCATGAGCACTTGCTTTGCCCCAAACTTTGCAATCTTGTTTGTACACAACATGGAGAAAACCCTCATCCTCTCCTCCACCAATCCCTTCATCATGAACATCGACCTCTGGCGTTGTTACATTGATGACATCCTTCTCATCTGGAATGGCACGATTGAAACACTGAACCCCTTTATTGACTGGCTCAACCATTCACAAGATCATCTAAAGTTCACGAGCGACTGCAAAAACAATGATTTTCCATTCCTGGATGTCACCATTCATGCTGAAGATGGGAAACTAGGCACCTTACTATACCGCAAACCAACTGAAAGAAACACTCTACTGCAATACTCCAGTTATCACCCGCGAGGACTACAGGATGGCCTCCCATACGGACAATTTTTGTGCATCAGCCGCAATTGCAAATGGTGCAAAGACTATTTCCGCAAAGCAGAAATCTTGACTAACAAATGAATCCACAGAGGCTATCCAAGGGGCCTTGTTACCAGAGCCTGCAAGAGGGCCTGGTACTGTCACAGAGACCACCTCCTTACTCCCAAAACAAAGAAATCCATGGCACGGATATCATTTGTGTCCAAATTCAGTCCTGACATTAACAACATATCTAGGATCATAAAGAAGAATTGGCCTTTGCTACGCCCACATAAACAATTCCAAGAACTCCCACTCTTCTCCTACCAACGTGGCAATAATCTAGCAAGTCATCTTGTACGTGCCATCACTTGGCCCGAACAGCCGACGGACAGACACACCATCACAGCATCCTGGGGATTGGAACCCATCGTTGGCCACTACAGGTGCCAGAATTACAGTGTATTTTACTATATCTACTTCAGGAAAATAAAATGCTCAAAATCAGATTTCTTCAGCCTCCAGCTCGACCAAGCAAAAAACTGTCCAAGAAAACTGTTTGAGCTAATCAGAACACAATCCAAGGAACAACCCCAACCACTCCTGTGAAGACTTCTCCGCTTTCTTTATCCAAACAACTGACAACATAAAGAGCGATCTCCTCATTGACGCAAGCCTCTACTCCAAACCCCACTGCATAGCACCCACTGAACCAAAAAACAATGCTACATGGTCATCCTTTGGCACCTACTCTGAAGAAGAAATTGGCAAACTGCTCAGCACCTTGAAACCATCCAATCACCTCACGGACCCCCTTCCTTCTAACGCTGTAAAAGACTTTACCCCTTTGCTTCTCCCACTCTGGACTAAAATTATCAACAGCTCACTTCAACAAGGAACCATACCTGACTCCCTCAAAGTTGGACAAGTCGCATCTTTACTAAAGAAACCTACAGCCGACCCCTCTGATCTGAACAATTACCGTCCCATTACCAATATTCCCACACTCGCCAAACTGCTACAATTGACTAAACACATTGATCAGTTAGATCTCCTCAACCCTCATCAATCAGGCTTCCGGGCAGGGCACAGTACAGAAACTGCTATGACTCACATAATTGACGACGCACTTCAAATCCGAGATCAAAACGACACCTGCCTCCTCATCCTTCTTGATCTCTCTTCAGCATTCGACACCGTTAAACATGAGAATTTACTCGAACTAATAAACACAAGAATGGGTATATCTGGAATTGTTCTCAAGTGGTTCACTTCCTTTCTACTCAACAGGTCGCAGAAATTCAAGAGCAACAACATGATGTCCTCGCCAATACCTGTATCGCTAGGCATCCCCCAAGGATCCTCCCTATCCCCAACTCTGTTCAACCTAGTTATGGAACCTCCCACCACCTTGCTACAAGCATCCAATGTACACTTTCAAATGTACGCCGATGACACCCAACTTTATCTCAAATTACAATCCCCCAAAGACATTTTGCTCCTGAACTCAACGATCAGAAGCAACCAATCCTGGATTGTCGATAATCATCTCAAACTCAATGCTCCGAAAACAGAGGGGCATATTATCAAGGAGGTTTATCTCCACTTTTTTGTCTTTAAAAGCCAAGAAAGCGGAGATAAAATGATCTCCCTATTACCTAGCAGTCGCTAACACCAGTTAGCGACAGCTAGTAGGAGATAGAGACCATCTTGGGCCCCACTTTGCATGTCAGTGATATTTATCACTAATGACATGCAAAGTGGGCGTGCCAAGATGTTAGCGACTGAAAACAGTCGCTAAAATCGCTATCTCCTATTACCAACTTTTGGAGATATTCGCGCTAAGCACGAATATCTCCAAAAGCTAACACCTGCCCTGCGCAGTTCTTAGCCATGTTATCCAATGGGAGGTGGATAACATGGCTAAGAGCATTAGCTCGGTAATGCATGAATATCGCTGACTTTTCAGCGATATTCATGCATTGCGGCGATTTTTATCGCATTTGCGACAAACCTTGGTAATACCAAGGTTTATTTGCGGTAAAAATCGCCGCAGCTCAGCAGTACATTTTTGTCTCTAACCAAGCAATAGCGATAAATATCGCTATTGCTTGGTAATATCCCCCAGAGTTCCTTCTGATCTCACCTCCAGCGAAGATCTCTACCACTCAAATTTGGCTTAAACACCTAACCGCACTCAATGTCCAACCCACCATCGTGGACTCAGCAAAATCTTTAGGCATAACACTCGACACCAATCTCAACATGCAGCAACATATCAGCAAGGCAACTAAGGGAGCGAACTTCCAAATCAATACCCTGAGGAAACTTAAACCCTCCTCCCAGCCAAAGACTTCCAAACTGCAGTACAAGCACTAGTCATCCCTCGAATAGAATATGGCAGCATCGCCCTCTGCGGACTCCCCCTAACTACTACCGCACCCCTAAGAGCTTCTCTAAACGCTGCAGCGAGACTCATCACTGGGTCAGAAAAGCACTCACATATTTCCCCTGACTTGAAATCCCTGAACTGGCTGCCTTTTGAAGCCAGAATACATCTGAAAATCGCCTGCATGACACACAAGGCGGTACACCTGAACTCACCCGCTACCTCACTCAGAAGTTGACAATTTCTGGCGGCTCTAGAAACACTAGAGGCACAAACAATCTTCTGCTGAAGGCTCGAAGATTCCGGAAGGAAAAAACTTATAAACGCGCCTTCTCAGGAATGGCACCCAGGATCTGGAACTCACTCCCTCCCGAAACCAGGCTCATCTCCTCCACTACACTTTTTAAGAAAGATGTAAAAGCTATCCTCATGTCTAATGAACTATTATTTCGGACTCTTTAAAGACTCTGCACCGATCTGTACTACTTGTTCGATCCCTTTGCTTATTTGTATTACTTGTATTATCGACTTACATGATTTTCTTTGCTCCCACCTATTTGTACTGTTAGCTTTATTGACTTACCTGTTTGACTAAGCTCCGTCATGTACCTACCCCACCCCACTTATTACCTACAACTACGCTACGCCTAATTGGCCTGTTATTCACTCTCCTGTTTGCACCCCTTCTTTGTAAAGTGCTCTGATATCTGCACAGATCTTGTTCGCGCTATATAAAACTTTCAAAATAAATAAATTAAATAAAATGTGACCTCACTACTAACACTAAGAACTTCAACTACAGTGGCAAAACGTACAAACTGAAGAACCACACCAACTGCAGGTCTCAGAATGTAGTCAATGCCATCTGCTGCCCATGTGACTTAACCTACATTGGGCAAACCACTCAGATGATAAACCAACGCATCATTCAACATAAGAGCAGAATCAACTGCAAGGTACTCACTGCTCCTCTGGTCTCAAACTTTCTCGAGAAAAATCACCATGACACAGACATCAGTTGGCAAGTAATCGATAAATCCACTCTACCCACAAGAGGCGGCGACATCAGAAACCTCCTGAATAGGGTAGAATGCAAATGGATGACCCGTGCCAACTCCGTTAATCAGGGCTTGAACACTATCAACGAATGGAACAGTACTATTTCATTATAAATTGATTACAGACCTGAGAGACTCCCATTAACCACCCTAACCTCTCTGCATTTCACCTACTGCTAAAACACCCCTCCTGCCTAGTATATGTATTCACATTACTTCTGTATCTGTACTATCTCTCTTAGAATTTACTTTCTCTGCTCACATACCTTATTGCCTTATGTTTGATGGAGTGCTTCTCACCGTTTCTCTTTTATTATCTCTGTCAAATGCATGCCTGGCTACCCATATGGCTTTACATAATTTATCTATCCGCATGCCTACTTTGACCTGCCGGCACCTATAAGTTCCCTTTGCGGGCATTGTTTTCTGTAAATTGATATAGATAACATATTCTATGCTTTTCCCTATGAACGATGTCACATCATGTAACTGTGTCAGCAATATAAGCTTGTTATTTCTCACTCGTCGTTGTACATTTCTCTTTTATTATCTCTGTCAAATGCATGCCCGGCTACCCATATGGCTTCACTTAATTTATCTATCCGCATGCCTAACTTGACCTGCCAGTATCAATAAGTTTCCTTCGCGGGCATTGTTTACTGTTAATTTATATAGATAGCATATTCTATGCTTTTCCCTATGAACGATGCCACAACATGTAACTGTGTCAGCTATATAAGCTTGTTATTTCTCACTCGTCGTTGTACAGTTTTTTTTTTTTTTTTTTAAATTTTTGCCAACCTTTATTGTGCATAATCAGAAGAACAAATACGGGCCTACAACCATCGGGCCGGCCACAAAACATCATCAGCACAAGTCAGGCAATACAATCCCCCCAGCAGCTGCAATAAGTCTAGCAAGCATCGAACTTTACATCAGAGAGAGTCGTATCGCCGGGGGAGAGGAGGAATGAAGGTTAATTTTTTTTTTTTTTAAGTTTTTAAACGTTTTCACCAAAAGATACAGTGAAGGAAAAATAATAAGAAGATTCGAGTCCGCACAGTGTCTTCACGCTACGGGCAGGCGACGTTACATTCTGAAAACATCAACGAAGGTTGAACACCAGGTATATCGTGGCGGTGCAAAACAGTGGTAGCAATTTACTAATGATCATGCACCCCAGCCATCGTCGCTCCAACCCTACCAACCCCAACCCAGTCCCGGAAACGAACCAGAGTCTAAAGCACAGAAATAGAAAGAAAAGGCCCATAGAACCAAGAGTACAGCAAATTACCCCACCCACCCTGCAACATTGTGGAGGCTACGGCCTGCCCCCCCCCCCACAGAGTGCCTGTCGCCCCAGAAAACCCGAAATATAGACGAGGAAGAATAAAGAAGAAATGAAAAAGGAAAAAAGACAATAATACCTTTAATATGGGGAACTAGAGAGAAAAAATCAATCAACATTCCCAAAAAGAAAATGGCGGGGAGGAGCCCACTCGATACTAAACACCCGTATATCCCGGCCCTTCCGAGACCCACAGTTGAAACATCGGCAGTCAGTAAAGTATAGCACATTGTCAAGCAGTCCCACAATGCGAGTGTAGAAAAACAGCGTACGATATGCGCCCATCAAAAAACGTTAAGCAGACCCAACCCCATCCCCTACAGCCAGCAAAATCAGTCCGCAGTGAGAAAGCAGCTTAGCCTTGGCCCGATCTCGGGCGAAGTTTCACGCCAACTACATCAGGAGAGCCCCTCCCCCCGTGCACATCAGGATAATATGGCTGCCTGTGAGAAGAAGCAGGATCCCAAAATGGCCGCCGGCCTCCAACACAAGGTCCTTTGTCCTCCACGATTAGGTCCGACAGGGCATCAATAAAGTACCGATTCGGCGGGAGGAGAAGGAAGGGCCCCCAGTCGATAGTCAACACACAGGATAAGAATTGCGCAGCAGAGTCACCCATTGAGCTCGGCGGTGCAGGCAACATGAAGCCAGGCTCAGGGGGAAGGGGAAACAATGTAGAAGTCACGGAACGTAGGGGCTGCCAGTCGCCGGGTCCGAATGAAACATCCACAAGGCCAACTGCAGAACAGGCACCGGAAAACATTGTGTCATCGTAGGGAGGCAAGGGTAAACACCCACTCAGCTGGGGGCAAGCGCTGCGTTCGCGAGCCTCTGTAGACATCATGGCTTCCAGCTGATCACTCAGTGCTTGGAAGCCAACAACTATCTCCGAACGGAGATCACGGAGGGCAGCCAGGATAATGCCGTAGGAGAGTGCAGGCTGATGTTCTCGTAAGGCGGGTGCCGGCGCTGGTTCTCGCAGTTCAGTGTATCGCTCCGGCAGGGCTCGGCTGTCCACAGGCAGGGGTGCGGTAGCTCTCCCTAGCCGAGGGAGAACAAAAAGAATCATGGCGCCAGTAACAAAGTAGCGGAGCTGGAAGAGTGCAACAGTAGCGGATATCGCTGGGGAGCTTCAAGACCACCAGCGGCAAAGTTAGATCAGGCACACCTCCCACAAGACGTCTCTCACCCGGTTAAGCAACGGGAAGAGAGCAATCGTCTGCGCTGATGTGGGTCGCCAGGCGCCGTGCATCGCTCACCTCCCCTGCAGAGCATAGAAACACCACCGGCGGGTTACTCTAAAGCGGCCGTTCCGGTAGAAGCGTGGTCCGCGATGAGCTGCAGCAGCAGTGCGGCGCCGATTGCCGCGGATGGGAAGGCGCCTTCGCTGAGTCATCCGCGCTGTCCAATCGAGCCGACCACATACAGGCATCCAGGCGCCGCCGACGAGCGGCCATGTAGGCGAGGGTCCGGGGCGGGAGACCTGCAACCAGTTTCTCCGACACTCAGTAGCGCCGGAAAGTCGGAAGAGGGACGGTGCACTCAGCTCGTCCTCGCACGCATTTCACCGCCGAATTCAGCCAGGAAGAGTCTCAGGATAATGTTGCGGAGCTCAAGGGCCGGCGGAGCCGGGCGACTACACGTCCGCTCCGGTCGCCATCTTGGCTCCTCCCCCGTTGTACAGTTTTTTGACATTGTGATTGTTATGCAACTAGAGACTTCACTCTCTCCCTTCAGACTCACATTCACCTGGACTCCGTTTCAGTAGCGTGTGTTTTAAATGTCTGTTTGATAAAGTTTTCCCAATTCACGGCTGTTCACTTGGGTTGCCTCTAAGATCGCCTAGTCCGGTCCTTGACCCCGCCCCCCCACACGCAACGATTGGCTCCTTGAGTAGCTCGTCACACACCCTGTGAACTGCTACTTCCTGTTTATCTTCTGAAGCCGACCCGAAACTCAGTAAACCGCCAAACTCAGCACAGCCGCTGGTTGGAATCCCATGCAGACCCACGACTGATTTATTCAGGTAAATGCCCCTTTTTGTGTCCCTGCCCCCCCTGAATACCACCCAACTGCTGCCCGTATCACAGTTGAAAGCAATTTCCTAAATTGCTGTTTACTCTCTTAGGCTTTTTACCCCCGTCCTTCGGACGCCACGAACCTGCAAGCCGCAGACATCCCTCGACGGTGCTCGATTCACCAACGATGTTCTTGCTCATAAATCAAGGTAGTAGCCCGGCTTTCAACCCCCTGTCACAATTTTAACCAGTCATGTACTTCTGTACCACCCCTCCCTCCCATTACTCTGCCCCTCTATCTCAGATCACCTGGAAGGCGCCCGCATTGATCACCCCGTGGGGTTTCTCAATTGACTTTCCGGCATACTATCAAACCATTCAGGTATGCACACTCGCTACACGCTGCGCCCAAGGCCACCACGTCTGCAACTCACCGCCAACCTTGATCCAAACACTGCGCCCCCAATCAGATTGCTTGAGTATGCCAACCATACACGCCCATCCCTCTCCACCCTCTAACCGGGCATCTCGATCTGTAACCGGCACGAGTACCTGCTTGCCCCCAGTTCTCTCCACGTAACCATAGTCACCAGCCTTCTTTCAGACACCGCACCCTACTAGATCGCTTAAATACGCTAACCACGCACGCCCACCCGCCCCATCCTATAACCGGGCTTCTTGATCTGTAACTGGCACCATTCCCTACATGCCCCCAGTTCCCATCGCGTATGCACAGTCCCCAGCGCTTAGCCGGACATGCCCACCCATAAGACTGCACCTTTGTGCCAGCTATTCATTCTCACCCGCCTTCCCATTAGTCAGGCTCTATGTCTTCTAAACCGCTTCCATTGTCTCTGACACTGCCGTGGAGGCTCATCGCCTTCTTTCACATCGCCACCAGTTGTTTTTAGTCCAGACTGCGACCGTGACTGTGAGCTATTCTTTTCCACAGCTGCCCACCAGCCCCTAACACTAGATCTTACTCAGCGATCACGCTCCACTAAGTTCATGTACCATCCAGATCCATCTTCCAACTTACCCTCTTCACCGCCTCACGCTTTTGTCCACCCCTTACTCCCTGACCTGTCCTTTCCCTCCCGCAGCACCATCCAAACAACACAGCCCCGTCCTGAAGACGATCCCAATTGACGAGGATCGAAACGTCGTCGACAACACAGCGCAATACTTGGCGCATGCTCTACAATGGCTCATTTGAATTGCTAATTACCTAAATCAGTCACTAATGTAATTGAAACTACCCTTGAGCCACATGATCCTATTCACTGTATATATTTTGCACAATTGCTCACTTTCCGCCGCTCACACTGTCCACTATTGTCACTTGCGTCGCCACCTATGTCACTTGCACATACTTGAGCACCAAGTACAATCGGGTTGGTATTGATTCTTCTCGTACAGTACTGCCATAACTGTAAATTTTGCTCCCCCGTATTTCTTGTAAAAAGTATATGATGAATAACAACCAAAACTTTATTTGATTCAAGTCTCTTTATTTCTGTACCAGTAATGCTTTCAGCATACATGTTTAATTGCCTCCAGAATAATACTTGTTGGGATATTGTTTGTTTTCTACCTTCCTACCCCGATCCCGACGTGGTTTACGGGTCATACTCCTGTAATATTTTACTCCACCAGAATATGGCATAAACTGTTCTCCGGAGAGACCACAGCCAGTGCTAGAAAGCCTAAGGGTAGCCATGCACTATATTAAATTTATATTATTAATAATAATAGGAGAGATTATGAGGTCCATTATTAGGGAAAGGCAAGTGGCTAATACTTTGGCCAATATTTTAGTTTCATGGTTTATAAGGGACAAAGGCCAATACGAATTAGAGATAAGGAGGTTTGTTGGGTTTAAGTAACAACAGCTTCTTGCAACGTGAGAATGAGGAATCCATAATGGGGAGATTCAGCATACATCTGCAACAAATGATGGACCAGAAGCAGTTTGTAAGCTTTAGAAAAGATGCCAGGGAACCCATCCAGACCCGGAGTCTTAGCACAACTTAAGTCATCTATGGCCTGTGAAAGTTCCACACACGGTATGGGGGAGGCGAGAAATTGTTGTTGGCCAGTTTCAAGCCAAACCACAGCAATTTTAGATAATCCGGCAATGCATCGTTGCTGTTGCCTGGACAAGACATGTAAAGTGTTTTGTAATAATCAGTAAAGTCCGCCAGAATGACAGTGACATCAGTGCCATCAGGTCGCTGCAAATGGGTCATGTAAGTGGCATTATAGGGGGATGTAGCAAAAGAGAGAACACCAGTCTGTTTCGAGATACAAACCTCTTTTGTAGGCCTTGAAAGCCTCCCATAAAGTAGAGTGGCTTTCAATGGAACCAACTTTGGTGGAGAAAAATTCAATGATAGCCTTACGGACTTCACAGCAAAAGACTGCATCATCAAAGTGCTAATAGGGAAACACCAGTGATGGATCATGGGGACAAGTACGGGTATATGTGGTGTGGCTGATAAAGGAGCATGGACTGAGAGTGTACAGGGGAGGTTTGAGACAGTGTGTAATCACAAAAGAGCGCTTTGGGACATGTACCAGTAAATGATACAAATCTGCACATTGTGCTGGGCAGAATAGAAAGTATAATCACGTTGAAGTGGGAATTTATGTCACTATGCTTCTGACAAATGGAACAGTCCGAGAAGATCTGTAAATGTCTTTAGGGAATAAGGATTAGTGACAACTGTGGAACCCGTGGACTCAAGTTCGGGCAGGCAGCTAAGATTTAGGACCCCCCTCAGTATAATATATTTAGCCTGATATTGGCTGATCTGTGAGGATAAGTCAGTGAAGAAGTCAGGAGAGTTAGTGTTTGGTGCATACATATTTATAAGGAGCACGGTCTGAACTGTCAATTTCCCAAAGACAATCACGTATTGACCGGGTCAGCGGTATGTCTTATCATTTGGAAGAGGACACCACAATGTATCAGGATACAAACCCCTCTGGAATAAGAACTATAATGAAAGAAATTGGGGTGAGAAACTCAAGAGGGTGCAAAATTTCACTCTGATCTACGTGCTAAATGCGTTTCCTGAAGGAAGGCCAGCTGGACCTGGTGACGACATACATAAGGAAGGACCTGCTTCCCTTTTCGGGGACTGTTCAAACCCCTGATGTTCCATGTCAGGCAGGTGAGTTGAAACACTGAGGGGGATATTTACAAGAGAATATCTCCACCAGAAAGTCACTTTTAGCAACATTCTCGTGATGATATCGCTCCTTATTTACGAAACGGCATTAAGCCACTTACTGTGGCTTACTGCCGCCTTGTAAATAAGGCCCCTTTTCGTTCTTCAGTGCACTTACCTGAAAAGGGGCTTGCAATGGGTGTTGAAGTGAGCATTCCACTGTAACACCCATTGGTTTTTGATGCTGCCCCATATTTACGAGGCTGGGGCAGCACAAAAATTAGGAAATACCTGGTCTTAGACTGGCGATACGAGAAGTTGTTCATTTCTCCTCGTTTTTTTCTCTTTCCATGTGTGCTGCATTCTCCAGCACACATAGAAAGAGCAAATTGCCTTTCAAGATTGTTTATGTGCAGGAAGGTAACCCTTCCTGCACATAAACAATTGCCCCTGCAGCGCAGTCACCCTCCCAAGATAGCACAAGGGGGAATGCACTGGTGGCAGTCAAATTTATTAGCGCCATTGCTATGGGAAACACAGCTGTGCTTGGTATTTTTCTAAATTTGCCACATCCCTGCATTTTGAAAATGAAGGAGCATGGCATTACCAATTTTGGCTTAACACTGCGCTCTGACATTTTGTTGTAAATATCCCCCAGAGTCTCTTGTAGTGTGTGAAGGTGTGATATCTGAGAGTGATATAATGTAAGAGCTAGAGTTTTATAGGTAGACCTGGTATGTTCCACAGTAGTAAAGAGGTTCCATCAAACAAAAAAACAAGAACACAAACAACTTTCCTCCCACCCACTCAGGCCAGAAATGTATTTGGAGAACCAATTCATCCCTAAAAGAAAATAAAGAAATAAACAGAGCAGTATACACCTCAAGGTGGTGACAATGCCCTGAGGAGCAAAGCGCAGAAAGAAATGAGGAGACAAACTTTATAAGTCTTTGAGCAAGTTAGCAATGTAAGAGAATAGAGAAAAAAAACAATGTCAATGCGGGTCAAAGGCATGTGCATTTTAGGCGAATAGGACGTATCTGAAGGGCTACAGTGAGGCGAACACGATTGGGCATTGAAATTGCAAGGAACACACCAGGACGCATGCGCACCAGGTGAAGTAGGCATCGAGCCAGCAAGGGCCACAGTGCCAGAAACCCTGCCAGGGAAGGAACCACCAGATGAGTGTTTCTTACAGATTTTTGCAGCATTGCAGGGGTGTTGAAAACAAAGTGGTGTCCGTCTAGGTCCAGGCAGAGACATGCAAGGTAGAGAATTCCATATTTTAGCCCAAGTTTCTGGAGAGCACATTTAACATCAGTAAATTTGCAACAGACCTTCTAAACAATTGATGTTATCTAGAAAGGGTGAAATTGCGGTGCCCTGATATTGCAGAGGTCCTTTGTCATGGGCCAAACGCAGTGCAGTATAACAATCTCTAAAATTAAGAATCCTGTTGATGATCTGCCGCAGCAGCGCCCTAGAAATCAGCCAGGGGCCAAGTGTGCGATGTGCCCTTTCAACCACAAATGTATTAATAAAAGAAATCCTGTTAAAAATTTCCGTTGGAAGATGTTTCACAAAAACATCCATGTGGCCAGTGTTGATGGATTCCGGTATCCCATCTATGTGGATGTTATTGCAGCAGGATCATGCCTCTAAGTCCTTGTTCTCAGCTGCTGTGGTTTTTAGGATGCATTTGACACATTCAGGACACTTCAATGCCTCTATATTGCTGTCCTCAATTTTCGGGATTTGACATCCGCACCCTTGATTCTAACATTGTAACATTCAAGACCCTCAGCTATAATGTCAAGATGATGCATTTGAGCATTGAATATAGAGTCAATTGCCTTGATACCACCTCGGAGCTCAGACTTAATTGCAGCAGCGCCATCAAAGGGGGAGGTCAGCCATTGCATACTCTGAGGTGCCACTGGAGCCGGAGGGTGAATGCTGGTGGTGGTGAGTTGATTAGGAGCTTAGGATCGCTGCGTCCCATAGTAGCAGTGGACTGTACAACAATAGTAGACTCAGTGCTCGCTGAGACGAATAAATAGGAAGGCTAGATGGAAATACGTTCTATATTAAAGCGATTGATACAGGCATACAAAACAACAGGACATTGAGTAACAACGAGGGCACAGTACCAGAGGAGGGAGAACCAGGCAGGAGAACGGAGGAAATGTGAGAATCGCAATAGTAGATGGCAATAGGTAAAACTAGTCCAAACGGAATTATTGCATCCAGTCCATATGGTTAACATAGTACAGCCACCGCGATGAGAGAACAACCCACACTGTAGTGGAAATGGAAGACGGTGGAAGTCAATGGGAATAAATGGTATTCATGTAGGTCGATGGTAGACAATAGGCAGGGGAGACTCTACAGGTCTAAAGGCCCAAAGTAAGCCACCCCAATCCACATTTGTAGTGCAATTAGCTGGAGGTGCCCTAAAATCGCCAAGCGCTATCAGGAGAAGGGGAGGTAGGAAATCAAAGGCCTGATGTACAAACAAGGCTGTTCAGGGCAACTAGAATGAGGCCCACCACAACTGGGGTTTCGTATAGTTAGAAAAGATTTAAAAATAGAAATGATATTTATAACTAGAAGTATAATACTGAGGCTAACTCATTACCAGCTCTGTACCAGAGTATATAGCTACGACTAACGGTTCCTATGGAAAACTTTTAAAACTCCAGCACAGTAACTGTTTCGATTAGCAACATTGTGTGGTGAACTTCTAACCTCTGTGCTCACGTAAGTGTTCCATGAACTGTTACTATGGTAACAGGCAGTAAGCAGTTTGGGGGTAGCGTTGAAAGGTACTGACTGTACAGAAACAGTTATATTTACCCAGGATCCTCTACATGACAGAAAGGAAAGCAAAGTAAGACAGAACACTGTGTAGCAGATTTACAAATCCCTTTGCTCCACTGTTGCGTCACTTTTCCCATCTAAAAAGTGATGCAATAGTAACGCAATGAACTTGTAAATCTGCCCCTATGCCCATTACGAGCAAAAGAAGTGCACAACTCTTTCAATTCTTTATCGATCACAATTAGACAGTGTTGCTTCACGATTCAATAATGCACTTCAATAAATATTTTGTGCCTATTTAAATGGAATACGGGATTGTCAGCATTACAAAACTTAGGGGTATATTTACAAAGATGGCGTTAAAATTGTCGCAGGTTTACCGGCAGCAAACTACAACAAAAATGGTGAAAATGGACTTCAAAATCCTTTGTTATATTACCGAAAGATTTTTTCAACATTACTGTTTGCTATGCAAGAGTGAGAGCCTCCCCCCGAGGCTATAAAATAAATGGTTGGGGTTGGTCTCCAAGCCCCCCCTGCAATATTACAGGTGGGGGACCTTAACGATGTCCCCAAGCCCTGGGGACCACCACCCCCAGGGGCTTTCTTTATTGTGGAAAAGAGGCTGTGTGGCCCCCTCGCCTGGAGCCCTCGAGGGCCCTGGGGATCGCAACCCCCCAGGTCCGGCTCCTGCGGTGTCCCAAAGTGCCCACCCCCGGGACACTGCTGTTGCTATCAGCGGGCGGAAGTCTCGCGGCTCCCGCCCTCGCCTAGCAAACTTGGTTTGGATTTTGAAAGAGAGAGCAGGGGGGGGTGGCGGTCCCCGGGGGTAGGGGGCCCCTCTGGGCCCCGCATACATTTTTAAAATTTGCCCCTGGGATTTGCCCCCCGGGGGCTAATTATAAAAGAAGCCCCGTTGGGAAACACCAGCCGGCTTTAAAAAAATTAAAAAAATATGGAGCCCCGGGGGTCGCCCAAACAGATCTAGAGGATCAGGATATTTCTACCCTGCCTCCCTTTCTAAGTTTTGCACACTTGTTCCACTAACTTCTTCAGCCTCGCTTCTACTGAGGCACAAAAGGGTGGCTGCCAACAGTTCCTGTTGGACAGGCCACGTGAAGAGCTTGCTCCCTCCCCGCATGACAGGGCCCGAGCCCCGGCCCTCCAGGTGTTACCCACAGAAGCGACCCGCACCCCGTCCCCTACGGGACTCCTGACCCCGGACATCTCCGTATCATGGGGCCGAGCCACTACCAGCTCCATTGCCCGACCCTGCCGCCATCTTGGACACTGCACCACGAGGCCGCGTGGCCTCAGCTCGACCCTAACCCTGGGCCTGGCCAGGCCCCGACATCCCGACACCACCATCCACCCAGGAGGTGAACGGACCACTTGGCAGGTCAATGGGAGAAAGAAGTGTCGATGGCTCTCCCCCGCCAGGTGCCGATCACCCCCAGATCTCCCGGGCGCTGGCTCCACCCCCGTGCTGGGTGTCTGGACTCCTTCATCCCGGACCTCCCGACCTCCAAGTGCGAGGGTCCGGATATCAAAGGAGGCCAGACCTATAACTGAGGCAGCTCCAGAGCAGGAAGGCAGTTGTATCCTGGAGTCGAGAGACACCGAGAAGAACTCATCCTTGACGGACTACTGGCGCTGCCGTAGCCTTGCCTTGTGAACTATTGTCCTGCCTGCTGGCGCTGCCGCAACCTTCTGCATCCTTCATCCTCGTCGGGACCTGCTGGCTCTGCCGCGGACCGTTGTCCTTACCACCTTCCCCGGAACCTGCTGGCGCCGCCGCGGACCGTCGCTACCTACGATCATCTCGGGACCTGCTGGCGCTGCCGCGGCCCGTCCACCTAGTACGCCGAGCTCGAGGATTGAGAGCTATCCATCATATCATCGCATCTACCAGATTGGTAACAAGACTGTCCCGCTACCCCCTATCCCATCCAAGAGACTAGAATCGAGGGGACCCCTGAGTCCAGACCTCCTTGTACCATCTTCTCGTACCTAAAGATTACTTATAAAGAACGTTAAACCTTATCTTTGTGTGGTGTACATCTGTGGGGGGGAAGTTACTCGTCTGTACGATCACTGGAGACGGCTCTCCCCGGAGACCTCTCCCCTAGTCCTCGGCCGACCCTCCCGGTCCGCCTAACATTGGTGGCCAGCGGCGCGATCCGAATCAACGCGTAATCGTACAGAGAGTAGCTCACCCCACAACTAAACCACAATGACAACCAAAGAGAGCGGATCCACCGAGAAATTCCAGATGGAGAAATTGGAGGAGTACAACCATCGTGAGTTGAAACAATTCTGCATTGAACTAGGCATTGCTACCACCGGTCTGAGCACTAAAGACGATTTCAAGCACGCTGTTGAGTCTTGGGCCGAAACCTGGGCCGCCAGACCCCCGGACCAAAACATTGCAGCATCAGAGAAGAACACCACGGCTCCCGAGGAGCGAAGAACAGGTATCTCGCAGGAGGAGGTCCAAGAGAGAGAAAGAAGCAGACTACATGAGTTAGAAATGGCACGGCTCAAAATGGACGGTGAACTAAAGTTAGCCGAACAAAAACTGAACCTAGAACATCTGCGGCTCCGAGAAGAACGGGAAGAAAAACAGAGGCAGAGAGAGCTCGAAGAAAAGAGATTAGCGTACGAACACGAGCGCAAACTGGCAGAATTAGACCTACGGAAGCAAAACAAAGAACTGGGGGTGCCCGAGCAACCGCGCACCCCAGGAGCAACAGAAAAAAAGGTCCACATCCCCAAGGATGTCGTCCGAGAGTATTTCCGAGATGACGACATACAACAGTGGTTTAAGGCCTACGAGATCGCCATGACCTCCCACAGGATCGACCGGAGTGACTGGGGAGCCGGCCTATGGGGGAGGTTCGTCAATGAAGGCCGCGATGCCCTGTTACAGCTCCCAGACCATCTGATGACCTCCTATGACCACATGAAGGCTGCCCTCCTCACCCGATATGGGCTCACACCCGAAATGTACCGCCAGAGGTTCCGAGACTGCACCCGGATCCCGGGTACAACGTGGGTGGAATATGTAAACTATTTCAGCCGAGCCTTCGAGGGTTGGATCAAGGGGAGCCACGTAACAACCTACGAGCAACTTTTTAATCTCATGGTGTGGGAGCACCTCTCCAACAACTGCTTAGTCGAGCTCAGGCAGCACCTCCTCGACAGTAAATTGACTGACCCATGACAGCTCGCCGCCGAGGCTGACCGATGGGAGAGCACCCGAGTAGGCCGGAATGGGCCGCACGAACAGAACAGGAACAACCAAGGTCAGCACCATCCCCGAGGAGGAGGAGGAGGCCAGGGACAAGGAAGAGACACCGTCCCGGCCACTCCCGCTGCCAGCACCCAGCCCCCGGCCATGCGGGGCAACCCCCCGATGCGCCCGGGGTTCCGAGCCAATGTCACCTGTCATCGATGCCAGCGAGTCGGTCACTACGCCAATGACCCGAACTGTCCACAGAACCAGACCCCGAGGCCCCGCCAGGTAGCTGCCGCCGCCCTGGCGGGAGAGCAAATCTCCGAAGAACAGGAAGAATGCGAACAAGAACAACAAGAGTGGGAACCGGCCGCCATGGTTTTAGCGTGCCTAGGGGGAAGAGACATGATCCAGCGGGCTCCCCTACCCACCAACACCAGAAAATATAGTCAGTGGGTGAACATTAATGGGCGCAGGGCCGAAGCACTACGTGACACGGGGGCCAGTGTGACGGCTGTCCGCTGTCACCTGGTGACCCCAGAACAGATCCTACCGAACATCCTCTGCCCCGTCCGTTCAGCCGACAATTCCGAGAGTCTGTGTCGGATGGCCTGCGTCCCCTTCGAATGGGGAGGAGTCTCCGGCATGTTGAAGGTATCGGTCCGAGATGATGCCCCCGTGGACTGTCTCCTGGGGAACGATCTTGTGAGTTCCCAGTGGGCCGCCGTGGAAAGAAGAGAGCACCTGGGGATGTTGGGCCTCCCGGACTGGGCATGCGTAACCACCCGGTCCATGGCCGCCCGTGCCATCCCCCGACCTGAAGAACCCGAATGGCCAGCACCTCCTCCTCCGATCGCTCCAGTGGAGGACACTGACCATACCGACCCCCCAGAGCAGACCCCCGAAGGGCCCGCTCAGCTCCAGGACCTTCCCGATCTGGCTCAGTGGCGGCAAGAAGGGGGGCCCACCCAGGAGCAGTTCCGTCAAGAGCAAAAGACCTGTCCCTCCCTCGAGGGACTCCGCCAGCAAGCCCTCGCCCAGAGCGCAGGGGACACCACCGGAGGCCATTGGATCTATTGGGACAACGACCTGTTGTATAGTAAACAGAGAATCGCGGAGTTAGGGGCCAGTCGAGTGTTGGTGGTGCCCCTCCGTTTTAGAGACTTCTTGTTAAATTTGGCCCACGATGTCCCTCTGGCTGGACACCTGGGACATGACAAAACCTACAGTCGCCTGGTGACCCACTTTTTCTGGCCAAAGATGAGAAACAACGTCCTCAACCACTGCCGATCCTGCCCCACGTGCCAGGCCAGCGGAAAGAGCGGCCGCAAACTCAAAGCACCTCTGCAACCCTTCCCAGTTGTCACCACCCCGTTCGAGAGGGTGGGAATAGACATTGTGGGGCCCCTGGACCCCCGAACAGCACAAGGACATCGGTTCATCCTGGTACTGGTGGACCACGCCACCCGCTACCCCGAGGCTGTTCCCCTACGAACTGTAACAGCCCCGGTGGTCGGCCGAGCCTTAATGGGGATCTTCTCCCGGGTGGGCTTCCCCCGAGAAGTCGTCAGCGACAGAGGCACAAACTTTATTTCAAAATATATGAAATCCCTCTGGCAACAGTGCGGGGTCACCTACCGATTCACGACCCCCTATCACCCTCAAGGAAACGGACTAGTCAAGCGGTTCAACCGCACGCTCAAGGGAATGATCGGGGGGTTGGAAGAGCCCCTCCGTCGCCAGTGGAATGTGCTGCTTCCGTGCCTCCTCTTCGCCTATCGAGAAGTCCCCCAGAAGTCCCTCGGCTTCAGCCCTTTCGAACTCTTGTACGGACACCCTGTTCGAGGGCCCCTCAGCCTAGTCAAAGAAGGTTGGGAGATGGCCCCCCTGAAGTCCCCTCCAGACGTCTTCAAGTACCTCCTGACCCTACGCAATCAGACCCGACGATTCAGAGAGATAGCAAAAGCGAATCTTGAGGGCAGTCAGGAGGACATGAAGAAATGGTACGATCAAAATGCCTCCTCCATCGAATTCGAACCTGGCCAACAAGTATGGGTGATGTCCCCCACCGAACCATGTGCCTTGCAGGACAAGTGGACGGGGCCCTTCAAAGTGGTCGAGCGCAAGAGCCCCGTCACCTATCTCATCGATATGGAATCTCCCCGAAACCCCCTCCGGGTCCTCCATGCCAACAGACTCAAACCCCACTTTCTGCGCTCGGAGCTCAGCCTACTGATGGCTACAGACAGTGGAGCGGAAGAAGACTCCGAACCTCTCCCTGATCTTCTAAAGACCCGTGAGAAAGATGGTTCCGTCGACGGGGTCCGACTCTCCGATGCCCTCACCCCGGAACAGCACCAAGACTGCCGGGACCTCCTGCTGCAATTTGCGACCCTGTTTTCCCTCACCCCAGGGGTCACCCCCTGGTGCTTGCACGACGTGGACACTGGGGACAGTCCCCCTATCAGACATCGGGCGTACCGCGTACCAGATCGGGTACGGGCCTGCATCCAAGAGGAGGTGTCAAAGATGCTCACGCTCGGGGTCATCGAGCCCTCGGACAGCCCCTGGGCCAGCCCAGTCGTGCTGGTCCCCAAAGCTGCCGCCCCTGGCACCACTCCTGAGCTCCGATTCTGCGTCGACTATCGGGGCCTGAACGCTGTCACCAGAACCGACGCTCATCCCATCCCCCGAGCAGATGAACTGATCAACCGCATGGGGGCTGCCCGCTACCTCAGCATCTTTGACCTGACAGCGGGCTACTGGCAGATCGGTCTCACACCCCGGGCTCAGGAACGATCTGCCTTTTCCACCCCCGATAGCCACTACCACTTAAAGGTCATGCCATTCGGCATGAAGAACGCTCCAGCTACCTTTCAGCGGCTGGTGAACAAGGTATTGGCGGGACTCGAGGAATTCAGCGCCGCCTACCTGGACGATATCGCTGTGTACAGCCGCCACTGGGCCGACCACCTCCACCACCTCCGAGAGGTCCTGCAGGCCCTCCAACGGGCCGGCCTCACCATCAAGGCCAGCAAGTGCCAAATTGGTCAGGGGTCCGTGACCTATCTCGGACACCAAGTGGGAAGCGGTCTGGTGGCCCCCCTTCAACTCAAGGTCGCTGCCATCCAGTCCTGGCAGCCTCCAGTCACGCAAACAGAGGTCCGAGCCTTCTTGGGGCTCACCGGCTACTACCGGCGATTTGTGAGGGACTATGGCAGCATTGTGGGGCCCCTCACAGAACTCACATCCAAAAACCACCCGAAGATGGTCAACTGGACCCCCGACTGTCAAGCAGCCTTCGAGAAACTGAAGGCCGCCATGTGCACTGCCCCGTGCTCCAAGCCCCCGACTACAGCCGGGAATTCATCGTACAAACGGATGCCTCCGACCATGGCATCGGGGCGGTCCTCTCCCAGTTGAACCCCGAAGGACTTGACCAACCGGTGGCCTTCATCAGCAGACGCCTCCTGGCCCGAGAACAGTGCTGGAGCACCATCGAGAGGGAGGCCTTCGCCGTAGTGTGGGCCCTCAAGAAGCTCCGGCCCTATCTCTTCGGTACCCACTTCCGGGTGCAAACAGATCATCGGCCCCTGCAGTGGCTAATGCAGATGCGGGGGGAAAATCCCAAACTATTGTGATGGTCCATCTCCCTGCAGGGGATGGACTTCACTGTGGAACACCGACCTGGCCAGGACCACGCCAACGCGGATGGCCTGTCACGCTTTTTCCGCCTCGACGAGGAGAGTCCCCAAGAGGATGGGTAACTCTCCCCGCCTTCAGCTGGGGGGGACGCATGTTGGACAGGCCACGTGAAGGGCTTGCTCCCTCCCCGCATGACAGGGCCTGAGCCCCGGCCCTCCAGGTGTTACCCACAGAAGCGACCCGCACCCCGTCCCCTACGGGACTCCTGACCCCGGACATCTCCGTATCATGGGGCCGAGCCACTACCAGCTCCATTGCCCGACCCTGCCGCCATCTTGGACACTGCACCACGAGGCCGAGTGGCCTCAGCTCGACCCTAACCCTGGGCCTGGCCAGGCCCCGACATCCCGGCACCACCATCCACCCAGGAGGTGAACGGACCACTTGGCAGGTCAATTGGAGAAAGGAGTGTCGATGGCTCTCCCCCGCCAGGTGCCGATCGCCCCCAGCTCCCCCGGGCGCTGGCTCCACCCCCCTGCTGGGTGTCTGGACTCCCTCATCCCGGACCTCCCGACCTCCAAGTGCGAGGGTCCGGACATCAAAGGAGGCCAGACCTATAACTGAGGCAGCTCCAGAGCAGGAAGGCAGTTGTATCCTGGAGTCGAGAGACACCGAGAAGAACTCATCCTTGACGGACTACTGGCGCTGCCGTAGCCTTGCCTTGTGAACTATTGTCCTGCCTGCTGGCGCTGCCGCAGGCAGCTGCATCCTTCATTCTCGTCGGGACCTGCTGGCGCTGCCGCGGACCGTTGTCCTTACCACCTTCCCCGGAACCTGCTGGCGCCGCCGCGGACCGTCGCTACCTACGATCATCTCGGGACCTGCTGGCGCTGCCGCGGCCCGTCCACCTAGTACGCCGAGCTCGAGGATTGAGAGCTATCCATCATATCATCGCATCTACCAGATTGGTAACAAGACTGTCCCGCTACCCCCTATCCCATCCAAGAGACTAGAATCGAGGGGACCCCTGAGTCCAGACCTCCTTGTACCATCTTCTCGTACCTAAAGATTACTTATAAAGAACGTTAAACCTTATCTTTGTGTGGTGTACATCTGTGGGGGGGAAGTTACTCGTCTGTACGATCACTGGAGACGGCTCTCCCCGGAGACCTCTCCCCTAGTCCTCGGCCGACCCTCCCGGTCCGTCTAACAGTTCCTGGTTTCGAATGTTGACAACCACTTGACAGCCAATTAGCATTCAGTGCGTGATCGGAAGGGTGCGCTTATGGTGCGCATACAGTGCGCTCACAGTCCGTGGAGCCACCGCGCCCATAGATATATATTTACTTTTAACTGTAATTTTATCAGGAACTACTGAACAGATTGACACCATTTAAGAAAAAAGCACGAGTCTGAACTGAGAACTACATCTCTGCCAAATTTGACGTAATTCCGTTCAGCAGTTCGGACTGCAGCTGTGGCTAAAGGTCCCATGGTAAATTGCATGGGAAAAACACGTTTTGGGACCCCCCTTTTTCTTGGCCCCCGCTTGATGAATCACCCCCAAACTTCCAGGAAAGGAGCAAAACGGAGCTGGCCATTAGTTTTTAAAATTTCGCAAAGATTCATCTACCAGAGCCAAAGTTATTCCAAATAGAATGTTGCGGATTTCCCATTGAAAATAGGTCCTAACTGTAACTACCTACTGGTGGTAAGCAAAGTGGTTGTACAGAGTTCCCCAGTGGGAGCCTACTGATTAGCTCAGGCTAACCTTTCTCTCACTAGGTATGACAAGGGAAGTGCATGATGTGAACCCTTTTCGGAATTTAAGGATACCTCACACAGGTTACCGGTTGGACGACTACTGTCATCCCATCCGATGGCCGTCCAGCGTCATCATTGGTATCCTGCTCCTACGGCAGGCTGGCGGTGCAATGCCCATCGGGCAGCACAGGGGGCTGCACTTTGGCGGAGTTCTTTTATTCCAAGCCAACGGGTGTGTGAGTGTGAGGGGCCTAAAAAAGTGCAATAGTGAGCGTGAGTGTAGTCTAAAAAAAAGTCAGTAGAGTCCATTAAACAATTTTTAATAGTCTGGCTCACTGCCTTGTTAAAAAGGAAATTAAGGGGTATTAAGGAGTGATGGGCAATGTAATCAATCCTTATTCAACCCTTAGTGTGAGTGTGGTCGACATGTTTCTTGCCACAAGGGCAATTCATCAGGACCTTTGGTGCTCATATAATTGCTTAGATTCCTCTAAGGCAGGGGTCTTCAAAGTGTGGGGCGCGACCCCCACTGGGGCCGTGGAGTGATTTAATGGGGGTCGCGCATCCCCGGTCACACTTCTGCCCATCAGACAACAAGGGATTCAGCCCCCCTCCTCCCCCGTAGTGTGTCTCAGTTCGAGCTGCTGTGACCTCCGCTGGGCTGTGTCTGCAGTCTTATCTCCAGCACAGCCTGGCACGCCAGAGTTTTTCACAGGTCGTTAAAGACCATTTATAGATTTACATATGTGCTGTAAAAGTGTAGGCACTGCCCGCTGAGCTATCTTTTGACTAGTGGCCATTCTGAAATGCTGCTTTAGAGCCCGACCTTCTCAAAGTTCCTTAATGGAAAACCTGAACTGCATATCAGCAAAAAAAAAACACAACCAAGTTGAAGATGTTTTTTCCTCTCGAAGATGCATGATTAGAATGCAAGACATTACACCACTTAATATATAATGTTTACATTATAATTATCAGGCAGAGACTACGGGTTTATGCCACAATGGATGAGTTTTCGCCATATGTTAAACTAATAGCCCTTTATCTACTGTGGGCATTCAGAATATCAGAAAGCAGTGTCCCGAAATGAAATACATGCTGCTATGAAACATGTTGCAGCGTTAAGAATATTAGTGGGTTTTCAAAACAGCTTTGTACAAAACGGAAATTGTTTACGACATTAGCAAATTGTAACCTATCACCGACTGCATAACTTGGCCTTGAATCCTAAATACAAACACTAATTGTGTTCATTTATTCATTTTGTGAGAAAATATTGCATAATTATTTAAAACTGCTTTGAGTTATCCTTCTGACGCTTTAGTAAAAGAGATCACCCTGGTCTCAATATTAAAGACCTGTTCCCCACCATTACTTTATTTCCTGCATGGAGGATCAACAAGCATTGGCATAGCCAATAGGTCTCGCTTTTAAGACCTTATAAGTATTTAGTTATGCAGCACAATATCCTTGGTGCAATAACATCAACTGTTGCATGGCTAAAAACTTATAAGGTCCCAAAGGCGAGACCTATTGGCTATGCCAATACTCGTTTTTCTAGTTCCAGTACCCCCTGGGCCCCAACTCTGCCTATTCCTTACATTTGAATTTTACATTTACTTCACCGTGGAGGCCTAATTAAAAGGTCTTTTAAAGACCTGTCAAGTACTCGGGTGTGGCTGTGTGTGTGTGTGTCCCTGAAGCCGTTTCGAGCTGGGGGAGGAGGGGAAGTGGGGGGGGGAGGGGGGCTGGGGGAGCAGGCTATAGTGTAGCCCTTTGTGGTCAATGGATATTGCGCGCCTGGCGCTGTGGGTCCCGTGACACGTCCCCCTCCCCCAGCAGGGAGGCACAGAGATGCCCTCCCATGATCGGGAAAGAAGGAAGAAGACGCAGAGAGATACTGCCCCACCCCCTCATGAGAGAGGCACAGAAAAGGTGGGTGAATGAATGAATGATGGGTGGATGGATGTAAGGATGAAGGATGGATGGATGGATGTGTGAAAAGGTGGGTGGATGAATGATGAATGGATGGATGAAAGGGTGGACGGATGGATAAAAGGGTGGACGGATGGATGAAAGGATGGATGGATGGAAGGATGAAAGGGTAGAAGGATGAAGGATGTATGGATGGATAAAAGGTTGCATGCATGAATGATGGATGGATGGATGGATGTGTGAAAAGATGGGTGGATGAATGATGGGTGGATGGATGAAAGGGTGGATGGATGAAGGATGGATGTATGGATGGAAGGATGAAAGGGTGGATGGGTGAAGGATAGATGGATGAAGGATAGGTGTATGGATGTAAGGATGAAAGGGTGGATGGATGAAGGATGAGTGGATGGATGAAAGGGCGGATGAATGGATGGATGGATAAAAGGTTGCATGGATGAATGATGGATGGATGTGTGAAAAGGTGGGTGGATGAAAGATGGATGGAAAGATGAAAGGGTGGATGGATGAAGGATGGATGGATGGATGGAAGGATGAATGTGTGAAAGTGTGGGTGGATGAATGATGGATGGATGTGATGAGGTCTAACAGGCGCATTTATGGTTGTCAAAAGATGATGATGAGGAGTACCAGTTTCTAAAAACTTTTGTCGGAAGGGGGTCCTTACCCCTAAAAAGGTTTTACAAGGGGGTCTCGGCATCAAAAAGTTTGAAGACCTCTGCTCTAAGGTGAGAGGACTCGAATATACAACCTGAATAGTGTCGCACAATGACTATTTTCTTTATGGACCTCCCGGGAACTAGGAAGGAAACAAACAGGTGGTTACTAACATTGCTGTATTAGTGGCCCGAGTACATCATATGGTGCCAAAAGGAACGTGACAGTAATGTGTAACGGGATGTGGAATCTACACTGACCCCGTCAGTACGTGGGATTTCTGTGAGAGAGAGGGTAGAATATGAACCAGAACGAGGTAATACTGCGTCCTGTGTGTAGCTGGCATGCTTCAATCGTGGCATGCAACGTAGTGATTGCCGATATCACGTCAGATAGACATACTGTATGGGGTGTGCCAATAACACTAACAACAGTGAGTGTTTCGAGCCTTACAGCAGTCAAGTGACGTGAGGAGCTTTGTTTTTATAAAAGAAGACATATTTGTAATTGGCTGAAACCGCAAAAGAATTGAACTAATTTGACACTCTGTATAATACAAGGTGGTGGCTAGCGCCGGCGTGGGTGACGTAATCAGCATCAGAATCAAAATCCCATGCTCGCAGGGTAGGAGTAGGCAATGATAATAAACTTACCCGCTATTCCCGTTTGTAGGTCCCACAAGCTGTCCAGGTGGGGCCAGCAACAAGTGAGGAGAACCTACAAAAGAGTAAGGTGCACCGCGAGGCAAGATGGTTATTCAAGCGGCGCGGCTTACCGTGTACTACAGAGCGGCTGGGAGATCAGCCGCAGCGAGCACAGCAGAGCGCACGCGGAAGTCAACAAGGGGGGAAAAAGGGGTTGGGGTTGTTTCCACACCTTACCTCAAGGGTCGCTGGTAGCAGGCCTATAGGCACCTACCCCTCCCACGTCAATGCCGGTAACAGGACAGCCGGTACACTCGTGGAGCTCCGGCCGGTGCAGATAAGGGCAAGTTGCGCGCGCACCACGGGGGCGTGTCCATTGGGTTGCTAGGCAACGTCACGCGGGGGTAGAGAGCGAAGAAGCTCCTGCTAAGCCAGCGAGGTGAAGGAGGTAAACAGAGGTAAACATAGGCGCCATCTTAGAACGGGAATTAGATCATTTAAAGCGCAATGGTGATTACTAGGAGCAGGACAATACAGTCCTAGTTAGATACTATCTGGCTAACGTCGTCCAGGGCACCGCATCATTGAGACCCAGTTCATCGGTGTGTAAACGATATACCCATCTTTGTTCAAGTCTAAAGAGGGCTTGTTGGCTGATTGCTGGTAAACATTCAAGGACAGTCCACCGAATGTTCTCTGTGGAGTGGTTGTGCTCTTTGCAGTGTTCATAGAGTTTGGTGTGTATCTTAAGGCAGCGAATATTACTGTTGTGCTCCATGATGCGCTGTTTGACAGGGCGCATCGTCATCCCAATGTAGAGCATCTTACATGGGCACATAAGGACATAGATACACCTGGAACTATTACAATTGGTGTGTTTGTTAATTGTCCAAGTAAAATCTCTTTGGAGTTCGATGGTTTTACCTTGGATGGTCTGGGGGCACACTACGCAGGAGCCACAGCGGTAGTGCCCGGTGACTGGTGGGAGGTCCCAGAGAGTATTGACTGGTTGGGTACTTGTTTTCTTCGGGCGGGTATGGATTAGAGTGTCCTTTAAGTTCGCTGTCCTCTTGAATGCAAAGCGTGGGCGCGGTAGCTCCATCCCTGCAGAATTGAGAATGCCCCAGTGTGAATTGACAGTCTTTTTTATGAACGTTGAATGCTTGGTGAACGAGGTCATGTAAGTAATCGTATCGTCTTGCTCTTTGGGATAAACTTCAAGTAAGGATTCTCTATTGTTGTTTTGCGCTCTTTTGGTTGATGTTTTTAGAAGTCGTGTAGGGTAACCCCTGTCCCGGAGCTTGTGTTGTAGAGTCTTTGCTTCTTGCTTGAAATCATTGATGGAACTACAGTTTCTCCGTAAGCGGAGGAATTGCCCGAAGGGTAAGTTGTCCCTCAGGGCCCTCGTGTGGTGGCTGTTGTAGGGGAGTAAACTGTTTCTATCAGTATCCTTTTTAAACAGGGTGGTACTGATCGTTGTCGGATCCAGGGAGATAGTTAGGTCCAAGAATGGTATTGACGTTTCTGAAATAGTGCCCGTGAACTTTAAGAATGGGTCTTGTTGATTGATCCAGACGCAGAAAGCCTCGCAGGTGGGTCGGTCACCCTTCCAGAACACCAAAATGTCATCGATATATCGACGCCAACATGTGAGATTTTCACGAAACGGATTGTGTTCAGGAGGGTAGATACAGTTCTTCTCAAATGATGCCATATAGATACATGCTAGGCTCGGCGCAAAGGTCGAGCCCATCGAAGTTCCACGGACTTGATGATATAGATTGGACTCATATCTGAAAAAGTTCTCAGTGAGTGCAATGTGTGCCAGCTCCATAATGAAGGATATCGGGGTAGGGGACACCCATTCCTCTTGTCGCATCATTGAGTCTACCGCTTCTAGCGTTGCTTGTTGAGGAATATTTGTGTACAACGCTTCCACGTCAAGGGTCAAGAGAAGATCGATGTCTTCTCTTCCATCCATGTCAGCGATCAGACGTAGCACATCTCTGGTGTCTTGTAAATAAGAAGGGATGAGTTTCACCAATGGTTGAAAGAACGTGTCACAGAATTGGGACAGGGGCTCCAACACCGAACCAATACCGGAAACAATGGGTCTCCCCGGGACCGGGGTGGTGCCCTTGTGTATTTTGGGGAGGGTGTAAAAATACGGTGTGACAACGGACCCGGTCACACCGTATTTTTACACCCTCCCCAAAATACACAAGGGCACCACCCCGGTCCCGGGGAGACCCATTGTTTCCGGTATTGGTTCGGTGTTGGAGCCCCTGTCCCAATTCTGCGACGCGTTCTTTCAACCATTGGTGAAACTCATCCCTTCTTATTTACAAGACACCAGAGATGTGCTACGTCTGATCGCTGACATGGATGGAAGAGAAGACATCGATCTTCTCTTGACCCTTGACGTGGAAGCGTTGTACACAAATATTCCTCAACAAGCAACGCTAGAAGCGGTAGACTCAATGATGCGACAAGAGGAATGGGTGTCCCCTACCCCGATATCCTTCATTATGGAGCTGGCACACATTGCACTCGCTGAGAACTTTTTCAGATATGAGTCCAATCTATATCATCAAGTCCGTGGAACTTCGATGGGCTCGACCTTTGCGCCGAGCCTAGCATGTATCTATATGGCATCATTTGAGAAGAACTGTATCTACCCTCCTGAACACAATCCGTTTCGTGAAAATCTCACATGTTGGCGTCGATATATCGATGACATTTTGGTGTTCTGGAAGGGTGACCGACCCACCTGCGAGGCTTTCTGCGTCTGGATCAATCAACAAGACCCATTATTAAAGTTCACGGGCACTATTTCAGAAACGTCAATACCATTCTTGGACCTAACTATCTCCCTGGATCCGACAACGATCAGTACCACCCTGTTTAAAAAGGATACTGATAGAAACAGTTTACTCCCCTACAACAGCCACCACACGAGGGCCCTGAGGGACAACTTACCCTTCGGGCAATTCCTCCGCTTACGGAGAAACTGTAGTTCCATCAATGATTTCAAGCAAGAAGCAAAGACTCTACAACACAAGCTCCGGGACAGGGGTTACCCTACACGACTTCTAAAAACATCAACCAAAAGAGCGCAAAACAACAATAGAGAATCCTTACTTGAAGTTTATCCCAAAGAGCAAGACGATACGATTACTTGCGTGACCTCGTTCACCAAGCATTCAACGTTCATAAAAAAGACTGTCAATTCACACTGGGGCATTCTCAATTCTGCAGGGATGGAGCTACCGCGCCCACGCTTTGCATTCAAGAGGACAGCGAACTTAAAGGACACTCTAATCCATACCCGCCCAAAGAAAACAAGTACCCAACCAGTCAATACTCTCTGGGACCTCCCACCAGTCACCGGGCACTACCGCTGTGGATCCTGCGTAGTGTGCCCCCAGACCATCCAAGGTAAAACCATCGAACTCCAAAGAGATTTTACTTGGACAATTAACAAACACACCAATTGTAATAGTTCCAGGTGTATCTATGTCCTTATGTGCCCATGTAAGATGCTCTACATTGGGATGACGATGCGCCCTGTCAAACAGCGCATCATGGAGCACAACAGTAATATTCGCTGCCTTAAGACACACACCAAACTCTATGAACACTGCAAAGAGCACAACCACTCCACTGAGAACATTCGGTGGACTGTCCTTGAATGTTTACCAGCAATCAGCCAACAAGCCCTCTTTAGACTTGAACAAAGATGGGTATATCGTTTACACACCGATGAACTGGGTCTCAATGATGCGGTGCCCTGGACGACGTTAGCCAGATAGTATCTAACTAGGACTGTATTGTCCTGCTCCTAGTAATCACCATTGCGCTTTAAATGATCTAATTCCCGTTCTAAGATGGCGCCTATGTTTACCTCTGTTTACCTCCTTCACCTCGCTGGCTTAGCAGGAGCTTCTTCGCTCTCTACCCCCGCGTGACGTTGCCTAGCAACCCAACGGACACGCCCCGTGGTGCGCGCGCAACTTGCCCTTATCTGCACCGGCCGGAGCTCCACGAGTGTACCGGCTGTCCTGTTACCGGCATTGAAGTGGGAGGGGTAGGTGCCTATAGGCCTGCTACCAGCGACCCTTGAGGTAAGGTGTGGAAACAACCCCAACCCCTTTTTCCCCCCTTGTTGACTTCCGCGTGCGCTCTGCTGTGCTCGCTGCGGCTGATCTCCCAGCCGCTCTGTAGTACACGGTAAGCCGCGCCGCTTGAATAACCATCTTGCCTCGCGGTGCACCTTACTCTTTTGTAGGTTCTCCTCACTTGTTGCTGGCCCCACCTGGACAGCTTGTGGGACCTACACACGGGAATAGCGGGTAAGTTTATTATCATTGCCTACTCCTACCCTGCGAGCATGGGATTTTGATTTTGATGCTGATTACGTCACCCACGCCGGCGCTAGCCACCACCTTGTATTATACAGAGTGTCAAATTAGTTCAATTCTTTTGCGGTTTCAGCCAATTACCAATATGTCTTCTTTTGTAAAAACAAAGCTCCTCACGTCACTTGACTGCTGTAAGGCTCGAAACACTCACTGTTGTTAGTGTTATTGGCACACCCCATACAGTATGTCTATCTGACGTGATATCGGCAATCACTACGTTGCATGCCACGATTGAAGCATGCCAGCTACACACAGGACGCAGTATTACCTCATTCTGGTTCATATTCTACCCTCTCTCTCACAGAAATCCCACGTACTGACGGGGTCAGTGTAGATTCCACATCCCGTTACACATTACTGTCACGTTCCTTTTGGCACCATATGATGTACTCAGGCCACTAATACAGCAATGTTAGTAACCGCCTGTTTGTTTCCTTCCTAGTTCCCGGGAGGTCCATAAAGAAAATAGTCATTGTGCGACACTATTCAGGTCGTATATTCGAGTCCTCTCACCTTAGAGGAATCTAAGCAATTATATGAGCACCAAAGGTCCTGATGAATTGCCCTTGTGGCAAGAAACATGTCGACCACACTCACACTAAGGGTTGAATAAGGATTGATTACATTGCCCATCACTCCTTAATACCCCTTAATTTCCTTTTTAACAAGGCAGTGAGCCAGACTATTAAAAATTGTTTAATGGACTCTACTGACTTTTTTTAGACTACACTCACACTCGCTATTGCACTTTTTTAGGCCCCTCACACTCACACACTCGTTGGCTTGGAATAAAAGAACTCCGCCAAAGTGCAGCCCCCTGTGCTGCCCGACGGGCATTGCACCGCCAGCCTGCCGTAGGAGCAGGATACCAATGATGACGCTGGACGGCCATCGGATGGGATGACAGTAGTCGTCCAACCGGTAACCTGTGTGAGGTATCCTTAAATTCCGAAAAGGGTTCACATCATGCACTTCCCTTGTCATACCTAGTGAGAGAAAGGTTAGCCTGAGCTAATCAGTGGGCTCCCACTGGGGAACTCTGTACAACCACTTTGCTTACTACTTCTCAGGACGAGTACATTGGACCCCAATACAAATCGTCCTCTTTTATTCCCCCTTTTTGATACCACTACCTACTGGTGACCTATCTATCTATCTATCCATCTATCTATCCATCTATCTATCTATTTATCTATCTATCTATCTATCTATCTATCTATCTATCTATCTATCTATCTATCTATCTATCTATCTATCTATCTATATATGGATATCAACAAACAGCACTCCTGCTCCGCAAGGAAGAAGGTACGCAATCAAGACTGTAGGAATGAGGGGGCATATTATCAAGGGGGTTTATCTCCGCTTTTTTGGCTTTAAAAGCCAAGAAAGCGGAGATAAAATTATCTCCCTATTACCTAGCTGTCGCTAACACCAGTTAGCGACAGCTAGTAGGAGATAGCAACCATCTTGGGCCCCACTTTGCATGTCAGTGCTATTTATCACTAATGACATGCAAAGTGGGTGTGCCAAGATGTTAGCGACTGAAAACAGTCGCTAACATCGCTATTTCCTATTACCAACTTTTGGAGATATTCGCGCTAAGCGCGAATATCTCCAAAAGCTAACACCTGCCCTGAGCAGTTCTTAGCCATGTTATCCAATGGGAGGTGGATAACATGGCTAAGAGCATTAGCTCGGTAATGCATGAATATCGCTGACTTTTCAGCGATATTCATGCATTGCGGCGATTTTTATCGCATTTGCGATAAACCTTGGTAATACCAAGGTTTATTTGCGGTAAAAATCGCCGCAGCTCAGCGGTAAATGTTTGTCTCTAACCAAGCAATAGCGATAATTATCGCTATTGCTTGGTAATATGCCCCGAGGTTCTTTATTTTCCTCGGATCTCCCTCGACCCCACGGCAGGAGAGACGCGTTTCGGCTGCACGGCATACTTTTTCAATCTAATTGGCCTCATATACATGTAGGTATTTATAGCCCTTTCCACTCTTTGGCATGGATAGACATAAAAGAAAAGTTGTCCCATTGTGCACTGTAACAATTTAAATATATCGCAGTGCTTTGACGATGTCATGGTATTGAACACCACACAGTGGCTAGTGAAACATAAAATCACTAAAAAAAACGCATAATGCAGGAAATTATAACACATATATCGGAATAGTGCATCAATAGCCTGCATTATCAAATTGATAACCTAAGCCTCTTACATTGTACACAAAAAAACATCTTTCACCTGCCTGTGTTGGGGGCTTATCATGTTAAAAAAACATAGTGTGTTTTTACACGTTTCAAAATATGGCGCCAACCCCCTCGGAAAATGCTGCACAATATGAAATAAATGAAAATAAATATAAAATCAACATGTGCTGCGTGTATCTATCAACGCATTTAAATGACACAATATTTGACCTCAAATTTTGCAAAGTTGTCACTATATCTTGTCTACCGGACTTGAACTAAGACCCCATTTCTTCCTGGACAACCAGAGCAATGTTGTTCTTTGCCCAATTGGCTTCGCACCAAATTACACACTATGTGAAATGAGGCTATATAGCATTGGGCTCAAATGTCTACTCAGGGGCTAAAGGCACATAATGTGTGCTCTACAGACATAAATGTCAGCCACCAAATGATCGCTAGTTACCCAGAGGTGACTGCAGGTCCCATAATGCCTCGTGTCAAATCGTGCAAGTATCTAAGACATTAGGCCACTTTTTAAACAGCATTGCAACATAAGACTCATATAAAAGTCTAAGGGGCAGATTTACAAGTCCCTTGCGCCACTTTTGCGTCACTTTTCCCATGTTAAAATTGACGCAAAAGTGGCGCAAGGAGCTTGTAAATCTGCCCCTAAGTTCTCATATGTCCCAATTTGGAGCAAAAATACACGCTCACCTGTTTAAAGGAAACTCCAAATATACGTCATGGAGCACGTGCTTGTTAGTTCCAACTGCCCGCAGACGATCCTACATTGTCCTCGCTCAGGATAAGAGTTCTTAGGTTAGGTGAGGGCTGAACCTTCATCTCAGCCAGACTGACAGGTACAGTCTTTCTGGTGTCAGGGAAGGGTTGCGCATCCCCGAAAGGAGAATGAAAAATAGTTGGAATACTTCCCTAGGGCTGCAGGAAGGCACTGATGAAATATACAAGGTTAGCATGCCACGCTGGTAATTGGATGTCCAGCTTGTACTACACACTAATTACTACATAGTTACATAAAAGAGGAAAACACGTGTTTTCTTCAATACGGTTGTCCTAACAGCTTCATATTTCAAAGTAGCGATTTTATTAAACATGCCTTGTTGTACACATTAGTTGAGACGCGCAATTTACATATCAAAAGGCTAAAATCCCTAGGGCCTCATTTATGAAAAATGACGCATTGCTGCTTGAAAGCAGCGATGCGTCACTTCTCAGAGCGCACTCCTTGCGTCATGATTGATGTGTCATTTATAATATGACGTATCATGTCACAAGGAGTTACAGATACGTCAGTATTTCTGACGTATCTGTAGGCGCAAAAGTGACGCATTGCTGGAGTGTGTCACAAAAGTGATGCGACTCCAGCAATCTACCTAGATGCGTCACTTTGTAAATATGGCGCAACAAGGCGCATTTTTTACACCACTGCTGCGTCACAAAAAGTGACGCACCGGCGGCGTAAAAGTGACGCACAGCCTCATAAATGAGGCCCCTAATTTTTAAATTATTATTTCACGCACAGAAGAGTAGGGAGGAGCGCTCTACTGAACCTGTTTGGAAACGTACAGCGGGCTCTCTGTTAACAAGCGATAGACGGTTTATCTGCGAACGCGATATGCGCAGTTAAAATAAAACCATTCCATACCACAAGGCATATGTAACAACACATCCGGCCCTGTAACATGACGCCATTTTCTGCACTGCGCCGACACAGGAGTCTGGCCGCTTCTTTTTGGAGTCTTCAGCTCAGGCAGTGATTTAAAAAAAAATCTTCCAGTTAATGCACGTTTTGCTTACAGCAGAGCTCAAAAACACAAAAAAGCAATGACTCTCCTGTGTTTTCGAGCTTAGTTGTGAGCAAGACATTCAGTAACTTGGAGATATTTTGAGTTAATTTCTGTGCATAAGATGCCCTAAAGAATAGCACAGATCCCACTCTGCGCTGGCACAGTACAGAAAAGGGTTTCAGGGAGCCAAATCAATAGGGTTTCCTCTCATCACAGAGCCGAGCGCGTAATTTTATGCACCTGTATTGCATCAAATGAATTAATTCCGAGTTAGGCTTGATTTTCAGACAGTGCAGCTTGGAAACAGTGGGCAGGGTTTACCTCTTTCAGAGTTGTGCTTTCTAACTAATGTTCTAACTCCGAGAAATATTAAGTTAAGTGAATTCCCTTTTAGCACTACAGGTGCATAAAACCGTCCTCCGGCCGACTGTCTGTTTGTTACGTTTGAAGTCTTCAAAGATCCCATATATAACTGAATTTTTCAAAGTTAATGCACGAACTTTGGGCAGAACAAGTTAGAAACAGAGAAAGGGTATCCTTATAATTGTTTCTGACTTGTGCTCAGGGCCCTGCTGGGGATATTGGGCTACTAGGCATATTTATTTTATGACAGAATGAGGGTTGGGCCGTTTTCATTGCTAGGAATGGTCCAGCAGCGTTTCTGCTTGCAGCACTTATAAATAAACAATACCAAAAAAACATTAGTTTTAAAGAGAAATGTAAAAACATTTTTTTGCAATAGTCCCTGTACAGGCCTGCTTGTGCTGTTGGCATTTCCTACATTAATTTGAAAAATAAAGAGATACGTACCAGATGTATCAAGCCTTTTACTGGTCGCAAACGGGCCGATTCAAAGAATCGTCCCATTTGCAAATGGTAAAAAGCCTTTTGGGATGTATCATCCCAAAAGACATTCAAAAAATAGGGAATCACAATTTTTTCGATTACCTATTTTGCTAATGTATTTACGGAATCGCAATTTGCGATTCCCTAAATGCAATGCAGGAAGCATTTAAAAATTGCAACCTGGCTTTAAGGAATCGCAAATTACCATCAACTTCAAGTTGGTGGTAATTTGCAAATCCTTTGAAAAATGCACCAATTTGCATTTTTCCTAGTGCCATGTGGCGCATACACATGACATTTTTGGGGGTGCATCAGGGTGGCCTTCATTTGCATTATCAATATGCGATTACCATTTTGGTAATCGAAAATTGCGAATGCCTTCCCATCATTCCTATGGGACTCTAGGCCCATAGGAATAAATAGGAAGGCATTGCTCAATAGCGAATCGCAAATTGTGATTCGCTTTTAAGGAATATGTAGCAATCACTATTTATTTTGTGAAACCTACATACATTGCATTTTGTTTTTCTATAATGGCGAATCGGTAAAGTTCACTATTTTAGAATCGCAAAATGCAATATTGATATATCTGGCCCTATATGTATAAACTTTAGACATCTCAAATACAAACAAGCATTGCCAAAGTCGATTGGTCTTGCCTTGGCCGCCAGCTTTCTGGGAATTCTTGTTTTATTTTTTCATGGTTTTTGTAAAACTTTATTGTTTGCTAATATATTGGGCCCCCATCAGCCCAAAAAAGTATTTGCTACAGGCAAAACATTTTTTAGTCTAACCCCCACACCCCCACCCACTACCCCCACATACATTACCGTAGTGCTCCCAAGCACTGAAGGAATCTACTTTGTTTTGGATGTGTTCCTTGTGAAAGGACATCATGTGGTAACTCACTGGTACTCATAGTAGGGCCGGCGGGATGCCAGCCGCCCTGCAAGCCTTCCTTGGCAGCCCACGGACATTGCAGACATCGTACCTGTGCTTTTTTTTTTAAAGAGTGTCAGCAAACACCGCTGGTTGCAGCATCGCAGACTCCGCGAGACTCTGCTTTATGGAGGACGGGCGATTCCAGCAATAGTCAGAGTGGAGATGCAGGGGCGCTAAGAAGAGGTGAAATACAACAAAGCCTCATTAACAAGTAAATGGTCTTTTAAAGACCTGTGAAGTACTCGGGTACGGCTGGGTGCCCGGGAAGCTGTCTCAGCCCGTGCTGTCACACACATGGGGTGAGGTGACAGAGAGTGACAGAGGACAGCAGGGCATGAGAGCCGGGTGAGGTGAGGGAGGGCAGCAGGGAGTGAGAGCCTTGTGAGGTGACTGAGGGCAGAAGGGAGTGAGAGCCGAGTGAGGTGTGGGTTAAGAGACTGTGATGTGATGTTTCTCACCAGCCTATAGTTTGAGGGTTGAGCCAATGCCAGGGAGCTCAGGCCTGGTCTCCGCTCTTGCAGCACAGCGCACAAATACTCGCCGCCAGGTTGCCACAATATATAATTTATGCAAGCATACATACAAGGACGGGTGACTGGCGCCAAAGGGGAGCTTTGATCTGACAGCTCAGGGGTGAGAGTCATAATTAAAGCCAGTGACAGATGTGACCCCAGACCCAGTGGTGGGACACAAACCGCACGAAACAGCAAATTCATAGAGAAAACGAGCTGGCTTTTACATTACACTCGGAGAAGGGGAAGTGGGGGGCTGTCTCTGGGCTGGTGACGGGGACGTGTAGACACAATACGTGTGCACTGCCCGAGGCACAGAGACAGAGACAGATAGAGGCATAGACAGATAGAGGCAGAGACAGACAGAGCTAGATCGAGGCAGAGACAGGGACAGACTGACACATAGAGACAGAGACAGATAGAGGCAGAGGCAGATAGAGGCAGAGACAGACAGAGCTAGATCGAGGCAGAGACAGGGACAGACTGACAGGGGCAGGGACAGATAGAGGCAGAGACAGATAGAGGTAGAGATAGACAGAGACAGACAGTGATAGAGATAGCGAGAGAGACAGAGAGAGAGAGACAGAGATTGAGATAGAGATAGAGGCAGGAACAGATAGAGGCGGAGACAGATAGAAGCAGAGACAGACGGAGACAGATAGAGGCAGAGACAGACAGAGATAGAGAAAGAGACGGACAGAGACAGGGACAGAGGCAGACAGATAGAGGCAGAGACAGACAGAGACAGAGACAGATAGACGAAGAGGGAGACAGAGGGAGGGAGACAGAGACAAGACAGAAAGAGACAGACAGGGACAGAGGCAGAGACAGGGACAGGGACAGACAGATAGAGGCAGAGACAGACAGAGACAGAGAAGCAGGGAGACAGAGAGATGGAGAGGGAGACGGAGAGGGAGAGAGAGGGAGGGAGAGGGAGGGGGAAGGAGACAGAGAGAGAGGGAGACAGAGAGAGGGAGACAGAGATAAAGGGAGACAGAGAAAGGCAGAGGGAGACGGAGGGAGGCAGAGGGAGACAGAGGGGGTGAGTCAGGGGGAGACAGAGAGAGGGAGAGGGGGACAGACAGAAGGAGACATAGGGAGACAGACAGAGGGAGAGAGACAGAGGAAGACAGACGGGGAGACAGAGGGAGGGAGACAGAGAGAAAGAGAGACAGAGGGAGGGAGACAGAGACAGACAGATGGAAAGAGAGAGAGGGAGACAGGCAGAGGGAGGGAGAAAGAGAGGGAGAGAGAGAGAGAGAGAGAGAGAGAGAGAGAGGGAGACAGGGAGAGAGAGGGAGACAGTGGGAGGGAAACAGAAAGAGGGAGACAGACAGAGGGAGACAGGCAGAGGGAGACAGACAGAGGGAGACCGAGGGAGAGAGAGAGGGGGAGATAGAGAAAGAGGGAGACAGAGGGAGATAGCGAGAGAGGGAGACAGAGGGAGGGAGACAGAGGAAGAGAGACAGAGAGAGGGAGACAGAGAGGGAGACAGAAGGAGGCAGAGAGGAGGAGACAGAGGGAGACAGAGGGTGACAGAGCGAGACAGACAGAGGGAGGGAGACAGACAGAGGGAGACAGACAGAAGGAGGGAGACAGGGAAGGAGATGCAGACAGAGAGGGATACAGAGAGAGAGGGAGACAGAGGGAGGGAGACAGAGGGAGAGAGACAGTGGGAGACAGAGAGAGGGAGACAGAGGGAGACAGACAGAGGGCGACAGACAGAGTGAGACAGACAGAGGAAGACAGAGGGAGGGAGACAGAGAGCGGCAGATAGAGGGAGACAGACAAAGGGCGACAGGCAGAGGGAGAAAGCAGGAGACAGCCAGAGGGAGGCAGACGGAGACAGACAGAGGGAGACAGGCAGAGGGAGACAGAGGGAGGGAGTCAGATAGAGGAAGACAGAGGGAGGGAGACAGACAGAGGGAGACAGAGGGAGGAAGACAGAGAAAGAGAGAGGGAGGGAGACAGAGAGAGGGATGGAGGGAGATAGGGAGAGAGAGGGAGGGAGACAGAGAGAGAGGGAGACAGACCGAGTGAGTGAGACAGAAGGAGACAGAGGTAGACAGAGAGAAAGATAAAGAGAGGGGGGAGGGAGAGAGAGAGGGAGAGAGAGAGAGAGAGAGAGAGGGAGGGAGAGATAGAGGGAGGGAGACTGAGAGAGAGGGAGACAGACAGAGCGAGTGAGACAGAAGTAGACAGAGGTAGACAGAGAGAGAGAGAGAGACGGGGAGGGAGAGATAGAGAGAGGGAGACAGAGAGCATGAGATAGAGAGAGAGAGAGAGAGAAATGGAGATATGTGTGTGTATGCGGGGTCTGGTGGCCCAGTGGACGAAGGCGTTCACTGCAGGGGCCTATGTTCAACCTCATGGTTACAGTTTTTTTGCTCTAGCCCCACCCCCTCCCCCTCTGACCCCGCCCCCACCAGTGCAGCCCTCGGCCACAAACCACACTGTAAATTTGGCCCAGAGGGAAAGTTTGTGAGTACCCATGCTGTATCTCATAGTGAAGTCAGCCAATGGCTGAAGTTGGCTGATGCATTGCCTTTTAATGCGTACCGGAGTGGGTAGAAGAAAAAGGTGAATAAAGGCAAGAAGAAAAGCTAAAAAGGAAAGCAAGAAGGCAAGTAAGATAGACAAAAGAAGGGATAAAAGGAATAAACAAAGTGTGAAAGAAACAACAAAAGAAAGAAAAAAAATATGAAACAATGAAGAAAAGAATGTAGGAAAGAAAGAAAGAAAGAAAGAAAGAAAGAAAGAAAGAGGAGAGTAACCTAATACAGAACGGTTTCTATTAGATGCAATCAGCTATGCTGTGAAGTAGCAGCTGTCAGAAAATAAAAACACTCCAAAAGGAAATATCAATGTCGTGGGCAGGAGATGTGATCTGATAAAGTTGGTATGTGCTCTATGTTCACATCAGAAGTGTTTTGCCATCACATTAGCCTCTGAACTCAAAGGCATCAGGAAAGTAATTATAAAGTGGAGCAGCGTAATTTTAGCTTCACCCATGCACGTCACAGAAGCGTATTATACTTACGTGCATTTATCATTTATTATGGTCAGTGTGCCCTAATAAAATTAATGAAAGTGGAGCCTTCGACTGTACTTTTGAAAGCTTCATTGTAGAGTGTTAGATTTTTATAAACGTGTGCGTATTAATGTTTAGGTTAACAAGGAAATCTTAGTTTGCATATATAGTCACACATATGTTTAGAGTTGTCACATTTATTTGAAATTTCATTACATATGTAATCGTAATTTTTTAAGTTACTCTTATAGAATTGAAAACTATTTTGTAACTATTTGGTGCATACATATACCTAAATGTCGGTTGCACATTTTGTTTTGCTAATGTTAGCCTGACCAAATGCCTTAAGCTTTAGGGGTTCTATGCTTAAACTTCAACATGAAAGCTTTGCTTGCTTTGCATGGTCTCTCCTCTGCAGGTGAAGTTTCAAGGTTTCTTTAGTTAGTGAAAGGCATATTGTGTGTTGTACAGATAGTGAGGTCTGGGAGGAAACCTTTGGCAAGAAGAAGACAAGTTAACGAAGTAAGGAGATGCTGATGGTCGTCCTGATGTTCCAACTGGGAGGTTCGAGAAATGAAGGATGCAGTAAATTTCTACCATGTGAAGGTGGAAGTTAACTGGAGACAATGACGTAGATTTGTTTGTAAATCTGTGTTCACATTGTTAGTTATGCAGCAGATACCCTTTAGACTCTGAGAGGTCTGTACCTCTGGCTATATTTCTCATTGTGCGGCTTTAGGCTATACTTTCCCTTTTCTTTGAGGAACTTTTACTCAAGTCTCTACTATGCTGACACCTTTCTTGCTTCCCTGACTTAATTAGGGTTTCCCCGATCCCTAGTTTAGGAACGGATTAATTAGAAGATTTTAAATATCCTCATGTATAGACAGGACAATCAAAACCTGCAATCTAATCATCAGATTATTTGTCTTATCTTTTTTATCACTGTTACTGAATTTCCGTTTTCTTCTTATTACTGAGGCTTAAATTAATCTGAGGATTCGGATTTGCATTGGGGGTTCTGTATTTCTATAACATGTTCACAAGACTCCTTTATGTCAGTCTGTGTTCTATTCTGTTCTAGATATTTATTTATTCTTATGTTCATTATTTGTTCTAGATGTGTACTTTTCTTATCTGTCTGTAAAGCGCTCTGATACTCCTGGGTCCAGTAGCGCTATATAAAACCTTTTTAAAAATAAATAAATAAAAATAAACCTTTTAACACTCATAGGTTGGAATATTATTGTGTAGTTGAGAGGATTTCACTGTAAACTCAACATTTGATTTGATGTTAACTCTCTTTTACCTCTCAGGCAACTACAAATGTCTTTTGAGCGGAGAGTGAAGGTAAGAAGACCCAGTGCCCTCTCAGATCGTAGCAGAGTGTTGATGCTTGGTTCCTGAAGTAGAGGGAGTTAGAAAATCGTATTCTAGATTAGCCCAGACCCAATCCCAATCCCTAGCCCCCATGCCTTGACTTAGACGATCGGTGAAGTTCCTGCAGTTCGGGAGCGAGTTGTAACAGAGGTGGAGTATGTATTAATAGGGTCATGTGTTGCAGTGGCTGGCATTTAGATTGCAGTGTTCTTTGGAGATGTTTTAAGTGTTGTGTGAATGTGGCGCTTAATACAGAGAAGTTGAAGCTGTTGTCGGGTCCGACGTGGCCTTAGATCCAGGATAATACTAAACAGTGAAGAAGGCACCATTTGTAGTTGTCGGCTGAGTTTTGTGGTGCTTGTCGTGAGATGTTATCAGCAGCACAGTTGACATAGGGACGTTGATTTTGTGTGAAAGTGAGACGAGCGGAATGGTAGACCCTTTGCACAGGGGGAAGCTGTGCTAATCAGAGTGCATCCTTGCAGGTCGAGGTTTCATTCAAGTGTATGCCTGAGTAGGTAATTAAGAGTAATTCAGAGTCATTTCTTGTGGGACTGAGTATTGTAAATTCTTTAGAGAAGCAGTACAAGTTATTTTTTGAAGTTGCTATGCATTTGTAGTGCATGTTTAGTGCTGAGAAGACTTCATTTGTGAAGGCTGTAAAGGAGGGGGAGCCGCTGTGAGAAATTGAAATTGAAATTGACGTCACTGTGTGCTGCACTGGGATTGAGTGGTTTTTGTAAAACAATGTTGTTATTGGTTGGTTCATGTCATCAAGTGCCATGCTGGTATTGATCAGTGATTTAAGGTGAGAATTTTGGTTAAGGTATTATTCAGATTGAAATTATTGACTGATTTATTAAAATATGAAGTGTCGAAAAGTTTTATGAGATTTAGTGAGAGGAGATGTGACAATACCTGTCAGAAAGGGAGAAAAGGCAACACCTGAAGACACTGCAGGTACTTTCATGTCAATAAATGTAGGGCTCCATACCTGTAGTTGGCGTAAACAATTGCACAAGATCACTGAGAAAGAAGGTGCACTGGTTTTCCCACGCTATGGTACATTCAATATGAGACACATATAAAGTCATTTGAGGGATTAGGTCATCACAAACCTAAAGATTAGAGAAAACGTATAAGTAAGAGTAAGGGTCATCAATAGATATTTGAGAGGTCGTCTCCTCATTTTATCGAGGCATACTTCCTCATTTGACGACCTCTCAAACCTGGGTAGAAACAGTGACAGCCCAGCGGACTTGACCAGAGGAAGTTAATCTTCCCCTCTTAGCTCTCATAAATCCATGGTGAGGACACAACAACTTGGTCCTGTCTTTTTCTGTAGATAAGACAAGAGGAGGGGGGATATAAAATATACCTAGAAGTATACTCAAAAAGATTCATTTATTTTGTGAGTACCTCTGGTATGTTTAAAAACATAGGAGAAGTGATGGTCATCTGGTGATGGATAATGAATCACCTGACCTAATTATATTACCAACATGTTTCGACCTCTTATTCTGCCTAACAAGGTCTGAGGTCTTTGTTAGGGTAATTAAGCTATGGAATACACTCAAACCATGCTATAGGGCTATAAACTGTAACCCTACCAGTCCCTCTGCTGTTTCTGCCACACCTGCAGGAAAGAAAACCAAAGAAAAATCTTTTTTGTAAAGGAGGGACATTCTCAATCCATGTGACACGCTCCTGTTTAGACGCTCCTTTAATCTTGTGGATATCATTAATTCATACAAAACATCTTAGAGCATTCACCTATCTTGTGATTTTTTTGGGGGGGCTTGCCAGCCTCTGAGAAGTGGTGGTCAAAACATCTCCAATCTGACTAACACTATCTATAGCATTTTTTTAAACAAGAGGTTTCTTATAAAATTGTTGTTTTTATTATGGTTATTGTTTCTAATGAACACTAGGGGGTCCATTAGGATAGCGGGCGGTGGCACTACCGAAACGATGGCGGGGCGGAAAAACAGCTTTTTCCGCCCGCTAGCAGTGGAACTCACGTCCGCCACATTAGGATATGTAAACACAGGTCATTTCCCGTCCGCCGCGGAGCGCCTCGCTCCGCCATCAAGGTGCGCCCGCCACCGCGGCGGCTGCAGCCAATCGAGACCCTCCGCCGCGGTCGATGACGTCCGCCCCGCTCGACAAATTAGGATGGGCCAAACAAGCTGACGCACCGCACCGGAGACACCGCACAGCTCTAGCAGGCGGAAAGTCTACAGCGGAGCACGCACGCCGAGATCCGACATGAACCCCATGGACCCAGCCCTCCACATGCATCCGGTCATGTACCTGCTGCAACACTATCGCCAGATGGGCCGCCGCGGACGCCGCCACAGGTACGTCACTACACATATACACCACACAACACACATGCCGACACAGGTCCCAAGCACAACACTGGCATCCTGCTGGGGGGCACAACACATCCACATGGGCACCCACACATCACCCACCTCAGAACAAGGCACCCCACGGCATCCGGAACACACAACGTCGGCCAACCTGCAGCAACGTCACGGTCACGGACACGTCACCGCCGCGGTCAACACATGCACACAATGCAGAAGGCAGGGCAACACCAAGGCATGGACACATTCCAAACATCACAGCGACACACCACCCCGACCAACACTGCACACCACCCGAAGTAGTCACAGGCCAGGTGCCAATCCCGTGCACCCCCTTGCACATCAACAAGCACTGTAACAACAAGCACAATACACACAAACTGCGACACACAACCAGGGACAAAGGCACAGCAGGATTGCCTGACAACGGACACACAACACCAGTGCACTCCCCACAGCCCACACAATTGTATACAAACATCCACACAGGGCAAGACAAAACATACAACAGGCATACAACTCCTGCCTGACACATGTGTGTCTCACACCATACAGGGGCACACATACATACACTACAAACTAACACCCTTCACACTGCACACCTCTGCCAAACACATGCCATGTAAGCCATGCCACCAAGGGCCAACACAAGACGACCATACACATACACGCCAGGGCACACAGAATGGGAAACACACACCTCATCACATCATAAACATCTACTACACCACAGCACAGCTGCACACCCTGTGCTGCCAGTGTCCCCCAAGGTGACCTGTGAACAGTGTATGCAGCAATAGCAATTCACCCACACGAAAACTGCATGGCCTGCCAAATAACCATCACAGAGTACAACATCAGCAGGGCCACAATGGACTGAAGAACCTGTCCCCCTGTCTAAAAATCATATGGCCACATACAACCTTGCAATGGTGATGTACAAAATAGACCATGGAACTCAGTCAAACAAGAAAATGACTTTAATCAGTAAGGAGACAGAGAAAACACACCATAATGTACTGTATTTATTCACATATTGCACAGATGTAGCTACACAACATAAGTAGACAACAGCAACTCTCAAAATCATGTGCAAATGCCATAGACTATGCACTGGTGAATCACAATCGGGAAGTGCAAAGTCCTTGGCAGGGCAGGGTACAGCACATCAGAGCAACAGGCCCAGAGTCCTTGGCAGGGGAGAGCACATCAGAGCAACAGGCCCAGTGTCCTTGGCAGGGCAGGGTACAGCACATCAGAGCAACAGGCCCAGAGTCCTTGGCAGGGCAGGGTACAGCACATCAGAGCAACAGGCCCAGAGTCCCTGGCAGGGGAGAGCACATCAGAGCAACAGGCCCAGTGTCCTTGGCAGGGCAGGGTACAGCACATCAGAGCAACAGGCCCAGAGTCCCTGGCAGGGGAGAGCACATCAGAGCAACAGGCCCAGTGTCCTTGGCAGGGTACAGCACATCAGAGCAACAGGCCCAGGAACACACCCACATCGCTAACAATGGTGTACTGTAGCACACCTATGTGTGGCACAGGCGTCTGAGGGTGTTGACAACTCACTCCTGGCTGTCATGTGGAGTGGAACCTGGCTGTGTGTCAGGGACTGCAGGTCGACTTGACTGGTGTGACAGAGGGACATGTGGTGTGGCTATAACAGAGGGCCTGCAAGGTGGAGGGCTGTGCGGACCAGGTGGCACCGTGGCACGTGGAGGTGGAGTCATGCACGCCCTTGACACAGTGTGGGTGGGAGAGGTTGGAGGGGTGCCCTTCCACTTCTTTGGAATATGAATTTGCTTCCCTGTCATGGGGTTGATGGGAAGTGGCGTTGACACCACCTGCACACCCCCCAACTGTTCCACTTCAGGGGCAGACACTGCCACTCCCTCTGGAGAAGTGCTTGATCCTGCAGTACGCTTGTGCTGGCTACACCTCCGGACCACTTTAGCCTCTCTGGAAGGTGTACCCCCCACAGTGACCACCTTCCCACTTACCCCAGGGATGGCCACTACACTGCCCTCCTGTCCCTTCTTGCCAGGGATGGCCACTACACTGCCCTCCTGTCCCTTCTTGCCAGGGATGGCCACTACACTGCCCTTCTTTGCCACAATGACTGGGCTGGTCACAACAGGGCTTCCCTCCACCTGCCTCGATGTACTTTGTTCTGGGGTTGATGTGGTAGGTGGGTGTGTCCCTGTGTTCACCCCAGGTGTAGTCATGACATCCCACACATCCTCTGTGGGCATAGCAGAGTCAATATCTGGTGATGGCTCAGCAGCATGTGAGCCTGATGTCTGACACAATGTTCTTCTGGCCTTGCTCTTCTGTGACTTCACCTTGTCTGTGCATATTGGGGGGTCCCTGCCCTTCTTTGGGGATGGAGTCTGTGGACGGGATTGTTTGCTTTGGGTCTGAGCTGTGCTCCTAGTGTTGTAACGTTTACTTGATGTATGTCCCAAGTGCTCACTGTCATCTGATGTGGCCACTGACTGGGTGGACGTCACAGGCACCTGAGCTGCAAAGGGGGCATGTTGGAGGGCTGACGTCACTGTACCTGACAATGACAGGAGTGTACGATGTAGGCCACCCACGTCAGAGTGTATGCCCTCCATGAATGCCAGAACCTGCCCTATTTTGTAATCGTGGGCACTGAAGGCATTCAGCAGGGCGGTCTGGCCCACGCAAAGTTGCCGCAGGAGCTCTACGCACTCTGCACTGAGGGCAGCAGGGGGGACAGGTGCAGGTGCTGCGGTGCCATGTGTGAATGTCACACGTCCCCTCTTAGTGACACGGATACGGCCAGCCCCAGAGGAAGTGGATGGGAGGGTGGGCAGTGGCCGTTGGTAGTCAGATGCAGCAGCAGAGTCCCCATCCCCTGTGGCTGCTAACAGGGACTCATCCCCCCTGCCATCAGATGAAGTGGTACTCTGTGTCTCAGCCACAGATTCCTCATGCATACTCCTGTCACCCTCAGTAGCGCTGGTGTGGTCAGTGTCACTTTGCTCCGTCTCACCCTGCTCTGCTGCCGCTGTCGTGCTGGTCTCCCCACCACTTTCAGGATCATGTTCCGCCGTGGTGTCTTCCGAATCTGCATTAGTGACAGAAACATGGTTGTATAAGTGTCATAGTCTGGTCACACGATATCAGAGCAATGCAGCACATGAGAGGCCTAGAGCTACATGGTAACCACCACACCCTCAAATCATTGTGCTGCTACACACCAGTTACACCACAACTGAGCCTGTCATGCAGACAAACAGGCAGGAGTGGACCAATGTCGATGACACACAGCACTACACCCTGCCCATGGATGGTGTTCCCCTAGCCCACATGGACCTGCCCCACGGACATGATGTAGCCACAACTAACATCACCACTTCCAGAGCCTAAAGGGATCCAGAGGGGAATACACACACCTGTTTTGTCTACACATGCCACATTGTCAAATAGGCCATTACAATCACCATGTGCCAATGTGGGTTCACATTGTTGTCAGATGTGTGGGCCACTACCATGCAGGTGCATGCAAAGTAGACTGACATGGTGTAACACTCATTAAGTGGACACAGCTGTACAGCATAATAGGGACTACACCCACCATCACAAAGAAGAGTGACCATGTGGACAACAAAATATATGTCAAGGACTGAAAACTGCAGCCAGGAGCTGCAGAGTAAGGCCATGGTGGGCCAATGCCTCATACAGACACACATCACAGTTGCCACTCACATCACATATCACAGCATGGCAGCACACGCACATCACATGTGTCACCGCAGACACAGGCACTCTACACATGCATCCACTCCCAGACAAACTCTCCCTCCCCGGATACTCACCATCGCTGTCTTGCTGCTGAAGCCCCTTCAGACGTGCATCCAGGTCTGGATAGGTCACTGCCAGTATGCGTGCCATCAGCGGAGTCATGGTGCGGCGTGCCACACGCCCTGTGCGTGGTACCATCCCCAACTTCATCTCTGCCACTTGCTTAGCCAGCCGGCTGATGTCGTCCCACCTCTTGTGACAGTGTGTGTGTCGTCTGTTTGATACCCCCAGGGCTCGCACCTTTGCTGCTATGGCCCTCCAGACAGCCTTACGTTGGTGTACTTTGAGCTGCAGGTATGAGAGTAAAGAAGGACTAATGAACATTTACACATTGTCATATGTCAGCATCTATCAGTACAGCAGCCAGACACTGAATCTGGACGCACAGTGACCCCCCTCCCTCCAGAACTGGGGGTACCCTCACAAGGCCACTCTGCATGGCATAAACATTAGTGAATGCATGCACACATTGAGCTTCGTAGTCTCCATGATTATCACACTGAAGAATGATGATTCAACACAAATGCATCGACAGCACTGTGTAAATCATAAATTGTACAGGGCATTGATGTGGCATATCCACTAATCAGTGTGCAGCAACTGTAGCATGTAAGTTGGCTGATGGACAAACTTTGGAAGGGCAGCCACTGAACCTACTCTGTGGGGCACACTGACTATGACTACAGGGGCACCCTGAAATTACATCACAAGCGGACACTGTCCAACCAGCTACAAGGCAAACAACCGTTGGTCATGTCTGCCCCAAAAAGTAGCACATGCCACTCACACATACAAGTATTGGCCTAGGACAGAGTCATAATGCAAAACACACACTCCCACCACCTGCAAACATCTTGTCTGTCAGTGTTTGTCAGCACCACACATCCAAAATAACATACAGCTGCATCATGAATACACGTCTGACACCACCCTGCCCTACTGCTCCCTACATGGTGACTTACCACGACATTGGGGCCACCAAACAGCCGTGGGTACTGTGCCAGCACCTCGTTCACAAGGACATCCAGCTCCTCACTCGTGAATGGACTGGCACGGATCTTATCTGTTCTTGACATCCCTGTGGATATGGCAGACCTGTGGCGGAAGTGAGTTGTGAGGTGTCCCAGGCAGCAGGCTCTGTGAGCAGCAGGAGAGGGTCTCAGGCAGCAGGCTCTGTGAGCAGTGGGAATGTGTGGCTCACTCCCACAGATTTATAGGCCCATGGGGTCGTTAGGAAGCTGATAAGGTGCTACAATTGGTTGTCTGGGTCAGCCTTATTCATAAGCATCCAATGACCGGCTCCGCGGCGGCGGCGCGCCGCTTCCGCATTATTCAAATCTGCATCATGCCACATTGAACACCCATGCCATTGGCTGTATGCAATGCACCATGGCGGTGACGCACCGCGGGTGTCCGGGGTGCGCTACCGCGATGGTGCATCATTCAAAAGCATCCAATGACCGGCTCCGCGGCGGCGGCGCGCCGCTTCCGCATTATTCAAATCTGCATCATGCCACATTGAACACCCATGCCATTGGCTGTATGCAATGCACCATGGCGGTGACGCACCGCGGGTGTCCGGGGTGCGCTACCGCGATGGTGCATCATTCAAAAGCATCCAATGACCGGCTCCGCGGCGGCGGCGCGCCGCTTCCGCATTATTCAAATCTGCATCATGCCACATTGAACACCCATGCCATTGGCTGTATGCAATGCACCATGGCGGTGACGCTCCGCCGGGGACCGGCGGTAGGTACCGCGACTGATGCGGCGGAGCCTAGCCAGCGGCATGGACACCAGTCCATGTGCCAATGGGTACCTTGGCTGGGTAGATGGTGGTGCTGGGGTCACACCGCCGGGGACCGGCGGTAGGTACCGCGACTGATGCGGCGGAGCCTAGCCAGCGGCATGGACACCAGTCCATGTGCCAATGGCTACCTTGGCTGGGTAGATGGTGGTGCTGGGGTCACACCGCCGGGGACCGGCGGTAGGTACCGCGACTGATGCGGCGGAGCCTAGCCAGCGGCATGGACACCAGTCCATGTGCCAATGGCTACCTTGGCTGGGTAGATGGTGGTGCTGGGGTCACACCGCCAGGGACTGGCGCTAGGTTCTGACATTTTCGTACACATTGCTGTGTATGTCAATCATGGACAATGTATAAGTGCCATGCAGCTACATGGTGTAGGGCACATCATTGTACACACGATGCCACAGAGCCATTGCATCCACAGGAGGACGCACGTTCAGTCTGAGCCACTTTAGCATGTGTTTGTGCCATTTTAGTAAGGCTTTTGATGGGTGCTGATAATTGACAGACGTCAGGTGCTCTACATAGATGTAGTGAGGTTTAATGTGTTGTTGGTCAGTGCAGACCTTGACCAGGCTGGTGGCACTGCATTGTATCGTACCTGACTTGTGCATTCAGAACTGATCATGCACACAACCAGAAGTGTCCCTGCTATTGTGATCATTGTGTTGATGAATGCTTCCACAATGTACATGATGCATTGAGGTCTGGCAGGTACGGCAGATGGGTATGACAGACATGTTAAGTCACATTAGATTTGTGGCTCTTGTAGCTCCATGTCTGCGCATGTCACTCGTTTAATCATTGTATCCACATTATTGTCACTTGGGTATTGTCACTGGAGAGGCCTGCCCTCTGTGTGTAGCTATTGGGCAGCCATGTAACCAGATGTGCCATGCAGCTTTCTGGCCATTGTTTTTTACCCATTACATCATTGATGTTTTGTGCTATGGCCATCTCATGATGCTTGTCATTGACCTATTGTTTTTAATCCTAAACTAGGAGGAGGCCAGATCTCCTACGTCAGGTGATTGTGCTTGAGGACATGGAGAATGAGGCAATCATCAGGAAATTCCGGTTGGACAGACCGACATTGAAGATCTTGTGTGATCTATTGGAGCCCCACCTGCAGCCTCGCCGTCACTATCCTACGGCATTCACACCCGCCCACAAGGTAATGGCAGCACTACACTTCTTTGCGACTGGTTCCTTCCAGGAGACCGTGGCTAACGCTGGGGGAATGTCGCAGCCCATGTTCAGCATGGTGCTGAGGGATGTACTCGAGGCCATGATGATCTATCGGAATCGCTACATCCATTTCCCCCGGGGACGTGAATTGGCTGCCGTTAAGGGGGACTTCTATCCACTTGGGCACATCCCACATGTAGTCGGTGCGATAGATTGCACCCATGTGGCTCTGGTGGCACCGCAGGCGACGGAGCACATTTTTCGAAACCGGAAACACTACCACTCCATGAATGTGCAGGTGGTGTGCCTTGCAGACATGACAATTTCACATGTGTGTGCTAAGTATCCCGGTTCGGCACATGACTCTTTCATCATGAGGAACAGCATGGTGCCACGGATGATGGAGAATCTGCATCCCGAACGTGCCTGGATTGTGGGTGAGTTACACAACTGCTATCGCGTGCTGTGTGTCACTGCCTTTACTGTGGCCGTACAACATTGCAATGTGTATTTTTTTTCCACAGGGGACTCGGCTTATCCCAGTAGGCCATGGCTGTTGAGCCCACTCCGTAATCCCCAGACACCTGCAGAGATCCGCTACAATGAGGCCCATGGCAGGACACGACGGGTAATTGAACGTACTTTTGGGCTGCTGAAGGCAAGGTTCCGGTGCCTTGACAGGACTGGAGGCGCACTTGCATACTCGCCTGGGAAGGTGTGCAAGATCGTTGTGGCATGCTGTATGCTACACAACCTGGCCATCCACAAGGGGGTCCCCCTGCTCCTGGATGACGGTGAGGAACCAAGGCCACAACCTGCTCAGGGACCTGAATCCAGTGATGAGGAGAGTGGAGAGGAGGAAGGAGTTGACCAACGGCAGCAGCTAATCCAACGCTACTTCACTTGAAGGTGTGTGACGAGTTACAACGTCTACATAGTCTAGTGTCTTAGCTTATGTTATGAATGGTTATGCGCAGATGTTCCCAATAGCCACATGTTCTGTCACCTATGTATGGGATTGTTGGAATGGACGTTACGTCCGGAGATGTATTATGGACGGCATTACAGCATTTCAGATAGACACTGTGTAGGGTACCTGTGATAATTAGGATATTTGTGGATCAGTGATCTGTGTGTGTTGGCACGATGAGACCAGTGACTGTAGTTCTGTTGTGTCTCCCTAGGTTCTCCAGCGTGTTCCTGCCCTGCATACTGTACATCATGTTTACATATCATGGACATAATCATCATTGTAAATTATGCACTAAAGAATTCACTACACAAAATCTGGATTGTAAGGTATTTTATTTACGGGGTGGACATGTGAATTGTGCGTGAATATTTACAGGAAGGTGGGGAATGAGCAGTGAGTTGACAGTCATGGTCGCTGAGATGCAAGAGTAGACACCACATGAATGTGGTGACCCAGTCCAACAGACAGGTGCCATTGCCAAGGCAATGTGGGGAAAGATAGTCCAAAAGAGTCAATGCAGTTGGGGAGAGGGTTGTCTTCAAGGCTGGCTCTGTGACTGGCGTGTGGCAGGTGCTTGGCTTCCAGAGACTCCCAGGCTCTTCTTTGGACGCCCCCTAGATCTTTTTGGCGGTGGGGGGCCTGCTGAATGGCCAGCGGCGTCAGAGGACTCGCCCCTCTCTGTTGGCGCAGGGGAGGATGGTGGACTGTCATCCTGCTGCACAACAGGAGGGGATGGCGGTGATGGTTGGGACACAGGCCTGTCCCTCTGCAACGCCACTTGCTGGCCCATGAGGTCCACCATCTGTCCCATGTGGTTATTGATGGACCTCATCAGCAGGATGAGCTCCCTGAAAAATTCGTCCGACCGGCCACTTTGTCCCTGGACCTCTTGATAGGCATCCACAACTCTGGTGAAGTGGTCCAGGGATGGTGTCCACTCCGCCCGAGGTCTGGTGTTGGCCCTGGCCCTCCCACCTGCTCTGCTGCCACGAACCTCTTCCCTCGCCACTGGTGCGCCACGCACTGGCTCCCTGCCCTCCACAGTTGTTGGTGTGGGCTGGTCATCCCTAGGGACAGGGAGGGTGCTGCAGGTGGTACTGGTGGTCGTGGTGGTGTTGGTGGCAGTGGCTGCGGTGGTGGTTGCGGTGGAGGCAGAGGCTGTGACAGCAGGGGTCTGCTGCGTTGTCGTTGCAGCAGAGGTGGTGGTGGGGAGGATGGGGGCCTGGGACCTCTGGGTGTGTGGAACACCGGATGTGCCGGCCTGGAGCTCATCGTCCATACTGTCCTGGGAGTCTGCATCTGTGAGTCCATGTGCCGGAGGTGGAGACTGGCTCTGCGGGTCGTTGGTGTTGTCCCCAGCAGTGAGTTCTTCATCACCTGTGGAGTAGATGGGGAGTGGTCAGTGTTTGTGTCATCTGTGTATCATCAGCTGTCTGTACACTAGTGCATTGTGCTGTCATCAGTTGTACAAATCATGGCAACATCGTGTTACATTACATAGTGGATAGTTAGATCATGGTGTCCTAAAGGTTGATTGTCTATGCATTTTGTACAATAGTAAATAGATTAATACACACACACTTCATGAAGATAAACGGTAGTTACATACCTGTAAGGTGAGCATGCAGGGTATAATGGCTGACACTTGCTCCTGGGTGGGGGTAGCCTCCATGCTGCTGGGCTGTGGGACAGGGGGCATGCTGGGAGTAGTGGTACAGGCCTCACCCCCACAAACACCCTCCAAGTGCAGATGGCTACCTACCTGTAAGTTTGTTTGTTAAACAGTGCAATGGCTGACACTTTCTCCTGGGTGGGGCAGGCCTCCATGCTGCTGGGCTGTGGGACAAGGGGGCATGCTGGGAGTAGTGAGACAGGCCTCCCTCCCTCCCTCGCACCCACAAACACCCTCCAAGTGCAGATGGCTACCAACCTGTAAGTTTGTTTGTTAAACAGTGCAATGGCTGACACTTTCTCCTGGGTGGGGCAGGCCTCCATGCTGCTGGGCTGTGGGACAAGGGGGCATGCTGGGAGTAGTGAGACAGGCCTCCCTCCCTCCCTCGCACCCACAAACACCCTCCAAGTGCAGATGGCTACCAACCTGTAAGTTTGTTTGTTAAACAGTGCAATGGCTGACACTTTCTCCTGGGTGGGGCAGGCCTCCATGCTGCTGGGCTGTGGGACAAGGGGGCATGCTGGGAGTAGTGAGACAGGCCTCCCTTCCTCCCTCGCACCCACAAACACCCTCCAAGTGCAGATGGCTACCAACCTGTAAGTTTGTTTGTTAAACAGTGCAATGGCTGACACTTTCTCCTGGGTGGGGCAGGCCTCCATGCTGCTGGGCTGTGGGACAAGGGGGCATGCTGGGAGTAGTGAGACAGGCCTCCCTCCCTCCCTCGCACCCACAAACACCCTCCAAGTGCAGATGGCTACCAACCTGTAAGTTTGTTTGTTAAACAGTGCAATGGCTGACACTTTCTCCTGGGTGGGGCAGGCCTCCATGCTGCTGGGCTGTGGGACAAGGGGGCATGCTGGGAGTAGTGAGACAGGCCTCCCTCCCTCCCTCCCTCGCTCCCACAAACACCCTCCAAGTGCAGATGGCTACCAACCTGTAAGTTTGTTTGTTAAACAGTGCAATGGCTGACACTTTCTCCTGGGTGGGGCAGGCCTCCATGCTGCTGGGCTGTGGGACAAGGGGGCATGCTGGGAGTAGTGAGACAGGCCTCCCTCCCTCCCTCGCACCCACAAACACCCTCCAAGTGCAGATGGCTACCAACCTGTAAGTTTGTTTGTTAAACAGTGCAATGGCTGACACTTTCTCCTGGGTGGGGCAGGCCTCCATGTTGCTGGGCTGTGGGACAGGGGGCATGCTGGGAGTAGTGGTACAGGCCTCACCCCCACAAACACCCTCCAAGTGCAGATGGCTACCTACCTGTAAGTTTGTTTGTTACACAGTGCAATGGCTGACACTTTCTCCTGGGTGGGGCAGGCCTCCATGATGCTGGGCTGTGGGACAGGGGGCATGCTGGGAGTAGTGGTACAGGCCTCACCCCCACAAACACCCTCCAAGTGCAGATGGCTACCTACCTGTAAGTTTGTTTGTTAAACTGTGCAATGGCTGACACTTTCTCCTGGGTGGGGCAGGCCTCCATGATGCTGGGCTGTGGGACAGGGGCTATGGTGGGAGTTGTTGTACTGACATTCCGGCCCCATACAGGCCTCCTCAGCAGAATGGCTGGCTACATCTTGTTTAGGGATGGACAGTGTATTGGTGGTTGGGTATTGCAAGGAGGTGAAAGTCAATGTGGTTGTCTGTACTTACCAGCCTCCGCTCCCCCGGCTACTCCTGTGTAACTCTCAGGTAGCAGGATAGCAAGCACCTTCTCCTCCCATGGTGTGAATGTCTTCAGTGGGACGGGAGGGCCACTGCCAGTCAAGTTTGCCAGAGTCCAGTTCTTGCTCCTCTTCTCCTTGACAACCCTCTTGAGATCATGCCACCGCTTCATGATCTCCTTCTTGGATCTTGGGGTGGCCCCAACTGCATTCACCCTTTGGACAATCCTTTCCCACATTTGTGTCCTGGTGGCTAATGGTGTCTGTTGGACTAGGTTCCCAAATAGTTGTGGTTCTACTCTCACAATCTCGTTGACCATGACTGTCAACTCACTCTCTGTGAATTTGGGCATTTTTTGTGAGGTCATGGTGTGGGGGTGTTGAGGTGTTTGTGGGTGCAGGGGTGTGTGGGTGCAAGGGTGTGGTGATGAGGTGTGTTCTGTGCTGGGGGTTTGATTGTGATGGTGTGATGGTGGTGTTGATGGTGGTGGTGGGTGTTGTGTGCGATTTTGCCTCTCTCAGATGTGGTGTGTGGCCTTCTGTTCTGGGAAGATGCAAAGGATTGTGGTGAGTGGAGGGTGTGGATTTGTACTCAGCTGTGTGGGTGTGTCCAATTGGATAGTGGTTGTCAGGTGTGTAGTGGGTGTGGTTATGTGGTATTGTGTATTTCTTTGCCATTTCTGTATCTGTGTGTGTGTGTTGTATGTATTTGTGGCTGGGCTACTTTGTTTATGCAGTATTTTGCATCGCTGCGGTGCTTTGACATCGACCGCGATGGATTTCGTGTTCGTCCGCTGCGGTGACTTTGCTGGTGCTTGTCCGTCATTTCTCCCATGCAATCCTGCCTTCGACCGCGGCGGTCGGTGCCTGCCGGTCCGCCCGCGCCACCCTCGGGGATATCGCAATTTCCTGTGCGGTGTCTCCGCTTTCCCTGTGGGCGGTGTTGTATTTCCAGCTGCTTTTCCGACCGCCGCGGTCGGAGTTTTGTCATGACCGCACACGTCGGGCGGTTTCATTTTCACCGCTACCGCCGCGGTCGGTCTCTAGTGGCGGTCGATCCTAATTTGTCTGCCGGTTGCACCGCCTCCATGGCGGGCGGTTGTTTCCCGCATCCATGGCGGGCGGGGTGGTTTTCCGCCCGCTATCCTAATGGGGCCCTAGGAGCGAAGGAACAGAAGGTTGCACCAAGTTGTGAAAATCAAACTCTCATAAGTATATGTGTAGATAGTATAGCGTCACTCTTCCCTCATGGGACTCAGTTAATATTCTTTGAAGATGCAGGTTTACCAATTATCTTCAATTATGAAACCATGCACATAAACAGATTCACTTAGCCTAATCATACTCAACCATGTGCATCATGGCAAAAGTGTGGTGGATGCTTCCTTTGTAGTCACAAATTAACAGAGGGTAAGCAGTTTATGAGAGAGACACAGAGAAACTATTACATCATGCCATCGTGCCATTTTTGTTGCAAACGAATACCTGTTCATTTAGGCACAATATTGCTCAATTGACATCAGATTCGATTGTTTTACAAGTATTGCGTTTTTTAACACCTTGGCTGCTAGGTGTTTTCCCCTCCTGTGCTGCATTGGGCTCATTTACCATTGTTCATGACGAGCTCAGCTCGTCATCAGCACAGCTCAACCGTGCATCATGACGAGCTGAGCTCGTCATCAGCTTCGAAAGGTTAAATAAAAATAATTTTATAACATCATTACATCGCTGTTAAAGCCTTGTTTTACACCCATGGATTTTAAGTGATCAAGTGTACTCATGCACATCTAGTCTTGTCGTTTTTGTTATCATTCAAGAGCTTCAACTATTCCTGCTTGTTAATTTCAGATGGTAGGATGACTATGGCGCCACCTTTATCAGCTGGCTTAATTATGATTGCCTTCTTTTCTGTTAGCTATGTCAATGCCTCTCATTCCACTCTGGAAATGTTATGAAAGTGATTTTGTTGTATCTTATTGAGGGAGTCCATTTCTTGTGTAACTATTTAAAAAAATGTTTGTACTTCTAAAGCTAAGCTGTTGATAGGCGGATTAAACATAGATTTCATTTGTAGCGATGTGTTCATCTCTTTGATCTCTTTTGGCTTATCTAGGAAAAAAGTTTGCAAACATATTATCTGGAAGAAATCTCCAATTTCTTTGCTTAGGGTGAAAATATAGGGGCCGATTATGATCGCGGACGGACTTGCGTCCGTCCGCGATCACTGAGGAGGAGGGGACGTCCGCATGGGCTGCGGAGTCCCCTCCTGTGCGATTAGGATGTGACCGCCACCGTGGCGGTCACATCCTCTATTTTTAACATTGCAGCGGGTGCGGCTTCAAGCTGCACCCGCTGCAATGTTAAAAATGCAGTCATTTCATTTGCATGCAGAAAGAGGCAGGCACCTTGCGGTGCCTGCCGCTTGCTGCATACAAATGAAGGCGGGTACCATAGGTACCCCCCATGTGCACCCCCCATCCCCCTTTCACCTAGGGGGCCCGCAACGGGCCCCCGCAGTGAAGTTACACATGCTTTTCCACGGCGGAAAAGCCGCCGCGGAAAAGCATGTTTTACATCCCATCCTAATCTGCCTGACGGTGTCTGAGAGACACCGTCACCAGATTAGAGCTTTTCCACCGCGGTTGTAAGCCAACCGCGGCGGAAAAGCTGCGGACGGAAACCAGGACCCACCAGCCATCCTAATGTGGCGGTGGGTCTTTGGTCAGTCCGCTGCGGTTTTTCCGCATCCTCGGGGCCGGCGGTGGCTTCCGCCGGCCCCGAGGATGCGGAAAAACCGCAATCCTAATGAGCCCCATAATGTCTTTGAGTTGGAACACACCCAGGGCCTTTATTCAGAACACTTACTTGTGGGTCAGTGAGTTCTATCTTGCTTAGGTTTACCACTACATTCGGTCCTTGCTTGTCCCTGGTTGTGGGAGTAATCCCTCTGACGCCTTTGTTCCTCTTGTGGATTCCACTGCACCCTGCGGTCCTTTCGTCTTATTCTGGCCCTTCCATCTCCTCTGGCTGAAAAAGACTTTGCTGCAGACGTGGGTCCCTTGCTCACTTTGCCACTGGATTCAAGATAGCCTGCCTGATGAGGGTTAAGAACCCGAAACCGGTCCCAGGATGCTTGTTTCCGGTCCAGGGAAGACATGGCTTGGCAGTTCGGGCTGGACTGTTCCCATGAAGCACAGGGTTAGACTGATTTGCATATAGCCATGTCTGAACTGGGGTGGTGGAGTGAGCTAAAGAATGATGATGGATTCAACCCCGATCAGTTGACTGGGGGTGAGTGTTTGATTTGCTCAAACGCTCCACCCATCATCCCCTTTGGTATCGCTTTATTATCAAGAAACAGCGTTACAATTATAGCCGCTTTTGCTGCAGGAATCTGCTGCTAAAGCGGTGATAATGGGCTTGATAATATTCCCATAGAAGCCCATGTTCTGGTGTGAACATGGGATTCTATTGGAATTCCCAAGGACACATTATCAAGCCCATTATCGCCGCTTTAGCAGCAGTTTTCTGCCGCTAAAGTGGAGATAATTTTAACACCGTCCTTGATAATATGCCCCGTAGTTATTTACGGCGGGGACAAAAACTGTAGGCACACTGCTTCCCTGTAAACTGGTTACACTTCTCTTTCATAGAAACAAAAAGACCAACCTGCATACTATGTTGTTGGGGTGCTGTAGCTGAGAAGAAGGATGCTTTGTACTCATTGGACTTCTAGGTCTACTTGCACTACTTGCATATCTTTTTTGTTTTCTTTGTTGAATAGGTTAGGCAATACTATAGATCTCATTGCCCCACTTATAGTCCTTCTATTTATAGATGTGTTGGACTGTATTGTTTTCACTGATTATAGCTGTGTCCATTGTCCATCATTAATCAGGCCCCTCTTAGATTTTCCAAGACGATAAATCCATCTTTGTTCTGCAACAAATACTTGCATCTTTGTTCTGCAACAAATACTTGCTTATTGTTTGTATCCCTAGGTTAGATGTGTTCAATTACAGTCCATTCGAAATCACTTTCAGAGTGATTTGTGTTGATGAAGTGTCTCATTAATCTCGTTGTGTTTTTCCAGCATCTGCAGGTGCTCCTCTCTTCATTTTTCCGCACCTTTGCCTTTCTTGTGGTCATACCCACTTATCTCTCGCCGCAAAAACAACTGAGCAAGTACACAACGTTGGTTGACTCACAATTAGGGAAGGTCCTTTTTGTTAGTGCACGCACCCTGCAATGTCCACATGGGACATGGCCATTGATGACTGGTAGATTCCATCATGTAATTTGGTTATCCTTGGGTTTATGCAATTTCGGACAGGTGTAAACTAGATCGTCTTTGATCGATCTTCCCCGTCTGAATGAAAACATTGGTTTAGTGAATGGTAAGGAGCCTGATGTCAGTATGCTGCAATGTCTATTTACTATTTTCTGTACCAACTCAACGACAATTCAATATGAGAATCATTGAAAATTCGAGGCGGATTCTGTATATGATGAAACCACAACCTGGACCTACACAATTCGAAGCACTCAGTTTTTGTTTTTTTTGCAGAGTTTTATATAGCGCGAACTAGACCCGAACCAAATCAGGTATCAGAGCGCTTTACATATCACCAGTTACGTTACATGAGAACACACATTCATTTTAGACACGGGGAGATTAAGTGATTTGCCCAGAATCACAGGAGGTTTTGGCGTTGTTACCGAGACTCGAACCCAGATCCCCAGGTCCGAGATCGAGCGCCCTAGCCGCGTGCAGCTCATGCCAGGTAGAAAGAAAGATATCATGGAAGAGCTAGAAAGGCAGTGCGCACTTATGCTGACGCAAGATAGGATGCAGAACAGAGGAGGTGGAAAATAGATATGATACAGGAGAAATTGTACCCAACATTGAAAAGCAAAGAAGTGGAGCCAGGGAAGAAAAGGGAAAGGAAGGAGAAGAAGGACAAGATAAAAGAACCAGGAAAGAAAAAAAACGTGGACAGTGATAGTGACACTAGTGATAGCCTTTTAGACATGCTGTTGTCAGCACTCCCACCTCTATATAGTCAGACCCAAACAGGAGGGGCTGGGAGTGCAAATGTGAATGGGAATGCCTTATTGGTGCTGCCCCAGCAAATGTTAGCCCTAATGAAATGGGGGCCACTCCTGTGTATATGAACCAGAATTTGATAGGAGGAAGTTCTGGGACTTCATCCACAGGCACCTCCGTAGCTCTTAATTTCTCAGATGCTCTTACTGTCCAGGTTACCATTGGACCAGTAATTCCTATATACAACCCTAGTTCTACAGCCAATGAGACACACAAATTGGTTGTCCTTCCTAAGCAAAAGGTGTCAGAAAGCATCCCTATAATTCCAAGGATTAGAGTATTTGTTCCTTTAGTCACAATTAATGCGAGTTCTCCTTGTGGTGCGAGTGCAGATCCAACGATAAAACAGACTGGATCTCGACCTTTAAGGTCATTTCAGAGTTTGCCAGATCTGAGTATACTCCTATGGAAGCCACCCCTGAATGAGCATAGTAGCACACCCAGAGAGAAGGCAATATCTGAAGGCCCTGAGCTGCAACACAATCTTAAAGCTCTGGGTTTAGACGAGTGGTTGAAAGCTCTTAACACTACGTCGAATGGGAGCGGGAACACAGAGTTGAGTCAGGTAACAATCAGTTATCTCTGAAAATATCTGGAGGATGTTGACAAATTAAAATTGGAGTCAGATGAAATGGTAAGTGGGAGTCTTGAGTTGGCACGAATAGATACTTATCAAGAGAATTAACTTTTGTTCATGAGCAATGATGTTACCAAGCGAGCGAGACAGGTTTATGATAAATTATTCAAGACAGCCCAAAAATATGAAGTAAATTTGGATCGGACAAAGGCTTTACAGAAAAGGCACAAACTCTGTTTTAGTGATGAGGACATAGAGTGTATGAGAATACCAGAGATCAAAATGCAAATCCCGGAATCGATTCAAAGCATTCTGACTTGGAGTACCTTAGACAAAGGGGAAGGTAAATGGTTGAAAGAGAAGTGTCCTAAAAGGCTGATGGGGGAACCACCTTCTACCAGAGAGGAGGGAGGGGGAGCTACAAGTTTCCCTTTATGGAAGGGACCAGTGGAGGTTATGTTGTACCTTGGAGTAGGACTAATGTTGCATCACTCACTAATGATTTCCACAGATTAAGAGAGATACCAGTAGAATGGTATAAACAAGTAGAGCATTTTGGGAAAATCTCCAAAGTTTTGTGGACTAATTTGAATACCTTATTTGATATTGTGGTTCTTTTTTTTTTTTAAATTCTTTTTATTGAAGGTTGTATTCAGGTTTTATGCAGCATAGATAAAAAAAAACACGGAAAATCACAGCAAGGTAAAAATTACATTTGGTTTCAACTTAACATAATGTCAAACCAATTTACTCAAAATAGCATCCCCATATTTGATCGAATTTTCTAATACCCCCCACTCTTTGAGCATATAACAATTCGCTTTTCCTAACCCTTTTCATTTTTTCCAGCCATTCCTGCAGCGTTGGGATATAGGCTGAAAGCCAATTCTGCAATAGTAAAGATCTAGCCACGGCCATTATAATATAGATCAATTTTGCCAAGTGACTTGAAAATGTACAATCAGGATCATAACCAAATAATAACATTATTGCATTACATGGGACTGATAACTTACAATAAGTTTTTAAAAAAACAATAATTTCTTCCCAGAAATGCTTAATTTTAGGACAAAACACTATAATGTGTGACCAATTGGCTTGTTCGCAATTGCAATGTCTAAAACAGAAAACAGATGCATTGTTATACATTTTAGCAATTATTACTGGTGTACGATATAATAGCCACTTGCTAAAATACAACATCCTGCGCCAATTGGCGCCACGCAGTACACAGAAATTAAACTGATTAATGGTTTTCCATATTGCCGGTGACAATATTAAATTTTCCTGAGTGTACCATTTACGGATAGCTTTGGCAGTCAGCTCTACCTCCTGACTTTGTCTCAGACACTGTTTCCATGCTCTGGGTTTCTTCTCCAAGTTATTAACAAAAAGATCTAAAACAAGAGTAGAAGTATAATTCGAAATGGTGCCGGGATCTAATTGCACCAACGTAGGATAAATTAAATTAGAATAGGAGCCAATTAGCAGAAAATTGCCAATAATTCGACCTGACATCTCGTTAACAGAGAGCCAAGTTCCGCTGACCAAAAAATCAGCTAATGTTCTAAACCCGGCCCGACCCCAATTTTCTATAACAATGGGATCGATTTTAATCTTTAAAAAGGAGAACACTCCAATTAAGGGAGTTAGTAAATGAAAGGGTGGAAGTGAATATCTCTTAAGCATTGCATTACGTCGTTTAAAAAACCAATTTAGGATTTTATACCGCACAAATTTGGGGGACATAGAGTGTATGAGAATACCAGAGATCAAAATGCAAATCCCGGAATCGATTCAAAGCATTCTGACTTGGAGTACCTTAGACAAAGGGGAAGGTAAATGGTTGAAAAAGAAGTGTCCTAAAAGGCTGATGGGGGAACCACCTTCTACCAGAGAGGAGGGAGGGGGAGCTACAAGTTTCCCTTTATGGAAGGGACCAGTGGAGGTTATGTTGTACCTTGGAGTAGGACTAATGTTGCATCACTCACTAATGATTTCCACAGATTAAGAGAGATACCAGTAGAATGGTATAAACAAGTAGAGCATTTTGGGAAAATCTCCAAAGTTTTGTGGACTAATTTGAATACCTTATTTGATATTGTGGTTCAAAGTGAATTGTGAACTGAGTGTAAAATAGCAACAGAGTGGCCAGAGAGAGAACCAACAAGGGTCCTATTGACTAATGCTCCATCACCCATATTAAGGAGAAAGTACAACTAGGTTATGGTATGGCTCCCATCAAGCCTCCAGATGGTGCTTGGCGCAATCTTGGAGGCAGACCAGAGTGGCACATTCATTGATGGTGAGGTAAATGGCCACCATGTGTCATTTTTAGTTGATATTAGTACTACCCGTTACACTGAGAGAACAGTGGAAGTGACAAACCTACCCCTCTCTGGAATAAGAATCCACGTTGTAGGAGTTACGAACAAGCAAATGACTAGCCACGTAATGGAAGATGTACCTGTGAATTAAAGGTCTTTAATGAGAATCATCCATTTGTGGTATGTAATTACAGTCCTGTGAGTCCTGTTGGTCTTGACTTGATGTGCAAGTTAACTTGCACCACCTATTGTACTCTGAAGGGTATAGTGTTTCAGGCTATTGATGAAGATGCTGGCCAATCAGAATCTAATAATTGAATTGTTTCTAATGATGACAAATGAGGAATTACCTCTGGTTCTAAGAGATATGTTGAAGTCAGGGAAGAACATTGGACTCATTAAAGGAGTGGAGCCTGCCTGTATAACAGTTCATCTAAATGCTGAGTATCTGAGAACCCCGCAATGCAATTTTATCCCTGAAACGATTGCTGGAATTACTCCGGTGATTGAGACAATGTTTCAACAAGGTATTTTGAAGGAGATTATAAGGAGGCTATGTACCCCACCCATTATAGGTTTACATAAGCCAAGTGGTAAGTACTGCATAGTCCAGGACCTTCAAAAGATAAACAATATTTGCCCTTGTTGTTCCATTGCATCAAATCCAGCTGTCATTTTATTTCAGATTCCATGTGAGGCTGAGTGGTTCACTGTCATCTAACTTTGCCAGGCATTTTTTGCACCACCGTTGCATGAGGACTGTCAGTTCCTCTTTGCATTTCAGATTAGCAACCATGTTTTGGCATGGTGCCGATTCCCACAAGGGTATAGGGAGAGTCAATCTATCTTTAATCAGATGCTTAAAAATAATGTGGAGTCCCTGATCATGCCTTGTAATTCAGTGTTTGTCCAGTATGCTGACAACCTGTTAGTTGCATCAGATACCCAAGAAGCTTGCAAAATCAACACTATTGCCTTGTTGAACAACTAGGCTGAGAACAGACATAAATTGTCTCCCAAAAAGTTGCATTATTGTTTGAGAGAGGTCCTCTATCTGGTACACCACATTGAGAAAGATGCATGGAAGGTGCCACAGGGAAAAGTCATAGCCATCATGCAAATGAATCTGCCAACAACACAGAAGGAAGTCAGGATGTTTCTGGGAATGGTGAGCTACTGTTGCCAGTGGATGTCCAATTTGTCCCCGGTGGTTAAACCTTTGTAGAGGAACATACATAAGGATGTGTCTGATGGGGGCGCTAGAGGGCGCCGGGCAAGATGGCCGCACGCGAGTGAGGCTCTGCCAAGACCGTTCAAAATTCGCCCATTTATCCTGAATTAACCAGCGCCTTTCGCCCTGCACTTCGGCTGAGCACACCCCGCTGCCATCGGGGGCCTGCTGAGGCGTTTTGCTTTTCGACAGCGGCTGAGCGGAGCGCACCCGGAGCCGGACTGCCCTGTGCCGGGACAACGATAGCGGAAACTTCGGCACTTAAGGTGGGGCCGTCCCGCTGCAGCCCGGGCTATCAACTCCGCTGCTGCCTGCGGGAGTGGCTCTTGAGACGCGGTGCCTTGTACCTGCGGTGGCGGAATGGCGGCGGTGCCTGCGAGATTTCCCTGGAACGGCGCCAAGACATCGGGCGGCCTGGACTCGGCCCTACTGGTCTCGGTGAGTGGGGCGGGGCGCTACGCAAGCCCGGGGCTGCGGAGGTGGCGCCGGGCCGCGCTAGGCCGCGCGAGCTGGGGCTGGCGGGAGCAGGAGGAAGGGGCCTGCTGCGAGGCGGAGAGGCGGGACCGGACCTCTGAGCACAGCGGGACCTCGATCTGGGGGTGTAGTCTCCCTACTGCTGACATTTGGCTGAGGTGCCTGGGAAGCTGGGAGTTGCGGGCCTCCGGTGCGCCCGCCATTTTGTGGCCTTCTTCCCCCCGGACCCTTGGAGATTGAGCTCCGGTGATCGGAGCACCAGTGCTTACAATCCTTAACGTAGGCGCTGCCAGGAAGAGGATACAGGGGCTGTAGTCCTCTCAACGTGTCCACTTCACTGCTTGTGGGACTGACACATCACTGTCCATAACTAAGCTGAGTGACTGTTCGGAGAACGATTTGGCGCGCCTTTCTGCCGGGTGCGGTGGGCCTGCCTGACCTGAGTTGGAGGTGACTGCGGGGGCCTGGGCCTACTCCATGGTGTGGAGCAACTGGTGTGTACTCTGTGACGGATTTGGGAGCCTCGCCTGGTGTACTTGCTCTGCATAGCTGTACCTTAGCCTGGGCTTGTCTAGCTCGCCGTCATGGGCAGGCCGGAGAGAAACCAACCTAAAATCACCTTTGAGGTGAAAAAGACTGCGCTCATGTCTTCTCAGGCACCCACTGAATCTGACCAGGGGGGGGGCTGTCGGGGGTGCCCCGAATTTGGAGTCTACGCTGGTGGCTATGCAGAAGACTCTTCAATCAATTGAAGGCACCATGGAGTCAGTAAATCACCGCCTTGACCAAATGGCGACGCAATTTGACGCCAGAACGAACGGATGGGGGAGGTGGAGCAGAGAGTATCCGCCACGGAGGATGGCCTAGCCATGGTCTCGTCTAAAGTATTCAGTATGGAAAGGGTGCTGGCGGTCATACAAGCGAAGAATGAGGAGTTGGAAGGGAGGTCCAGAAGGAACAACGTTCGCGTCACGGGCTTGCCGGAATCCACGAATGTTGGGCGAATGGAGGACTACATGGAACGCATGCTCATCGACATCTTTGGGGCTGACCAACTGTCTCGTGTCTTTATAGTGGAGCGTGCCCATCGCTCTCTGGCTAAACGGCCTCCGCCGGGGGCGACACCGCGGCCAATCGTGGCCAGGATCCTAAACTATAGAGACCGGGATACTATTCTACGTCTTGCCAGGGAAAAGGGCTCCATGGAATACCAGGGTAACAAACTTGAGTTCTATCCTGACTTCACCATGGTGGTGCAGACTGCTCGTAAAGAATTTGCCGCAGTGAAACAGCTATTGAGAACTGAAGACATTGCATATGCCATGTTGTATCCAGCACGCCTTCGTATTGGACCTCCTTCGGATAACAAGATCTTCTCTTCACCCAAGGCGGCCATGGACTACGCTAAAAAACTGAAAAAACGTGCTAAAGAGCCGAATGGACGTCAAGATGGCGATGATGAGAGGCAGGACGAGGTTTCCTGAACCGCTTGGCGCTGCTAGCTGCGGTAGGGGTGCAACTGCGGAGTACTACACTGGGTTACCTCCATTATTGTACATTTGTTGCTCGCTGTCAGCCATCCGGGCGTTTCAGTGCCTGGCCCGCTTTGTACTGCTGCTGTGTCTACTATGGGGGGAAAGTTGCCCTGGCCAGCGATGACTCTGCTGATGTCGATGTGTTGATATGGTTGGGGCTATTCCTCACTTGGGCTTAATGGGGGGGCCTGGCTAGATGGGCATGGACCGGGGGGGCTTTTGCGCGCCTGTTGCGCTGGCCACTGCGGACATTCTTGGATTCAGTTGCTGCTCTTTTGGTTGCGTACACCTCCAGGGGTGCCCAGTGCAATGTACTGTTATTTGATTGCTAAATGTTTATTGCTTTGACCACGAGTGTGGGGTTGAAGGGTTGGGGTTATTGTCAATGACAATGGTCTGCGCTCTCGTCAGTTCTGGCGAGAGTGGTGTGCCACTACGCCCCCAGACATGGGAGATCCCCACATACGGTTGTTTGCATTGTTGGGGGTTGCAAAGGGGGGGACACGGGGTGGCTTTGGCAAATTGGGAGTGCTGAAGTGGGTGGTGGGATGGGGGAGGGGCTGTTGGGGTTTGTTGGGGGACTGTTTTTTTTCCTGGTCAAAGGGGAGGAGTCTGAGAAGTCTATGGGCTGTGTTTGGAGATTCTGGTGGAGGTTTGGGATTTATCGCAGTGGAGCTCATGTTACTACCAGGTCGATGAGCATGGAGGGTTGGTCTAGTGGGTGGAAGCTGGTGAGGATAACTTGGCTTTTGGATTGCTTGAAGCATTGGCGATATGGATAGGGGGGTACTCTCACCTGTGTCACATGGAATGTGCGGGGACTCAATAAGCCGCAAAAGACTCGACAAACGCTTGCCTTTTTGAACAGACATGGTGCACAGGTGGTGTTTCTTCAAGAAACGCACCTTAAGGGTAAGGCGGCTGAAATGGTGGGCAAACAGTGGGCGGGGGTGCGACTGGCCACGGCATACTCTTCCTATGCCCGTGGGGTGACGATTCTGATAAAAAGGAATGTCCCGTTTGAAGTGCTTCATGAGGAGATTGACCAGGATGGTAGATATATCATTGTACAGGGCAAATTGTGTGGTACGCTGATCACTCTTCTAAATGTCTATGGTCCAAATGTAGATGACCCTGATTTCTTCGTTACACTCTGGAACAAACTTTATAGCCTCCCACCATCGGCTATTCTCTGCGGGGGGGGCTGGAATGTCACGCTAGATTCCGAATTGGACAAGAAACACGACCGACCCTATGAGCGCAAGAAAGCGGCGGATGCGGTATGTGAGGGTATGAGTGTGCTGCAACTGTTGGATGTCTGGCGATTGCGGAATCCGGGCAAACGGGCAGGAACTTGTTATACGTCGGCGCACGATACATGGTCGAGATTGGATTGCTGGCTATTGACCCGTGATGTGAGTGGATGGGTGCTGGGTACTGAACATCTGCCTCGCACGATTTCCGACCATGCGCCTGTTACGCTGGTGCTGCAGATACCAACGCATGCTCCTGCTCCTTTTACTTGGCGACTCTCCCCTGGGGTGTTGACTGATCAGGTGTTGTGTGAACGTCTGAGACAGATAATTGAGGAGTTTTTCGTGAACAATGTGGGCTCTGTTGACAATATGAGCACGGTGTGGGAGGCCTTTAAGGTGACAGTGAGAGGGGCGTGTATTGGGCTATGGTCGGGTGTGCTCACGTCCATCAGGGACTCTATGTCCAGGCTTGAAAGAGAGTTGTCGGTTCTGGAGCGCCGTCTGGAGGAGGGGGCGGAGGTCACGTTACTGGCTGACATTAGATCAAAAGTCACTGAATATAACGACTTGGCCGACCAGGAGGTGAAATTCCTGTCAAAACGTGCTACAGCCAGGTATTATGGAGAAGGGGGTAGGCCAGGGAAGGGGCTTGCGGATCGGATTAGGGACCCTTGGGCACGCCACTGCACGGTATTAGAGATTGAGGATCAGGGGACCGTGGTGACTACAACGGATGGTGTACTCGCCTGCTTTTCGAAACATTATGCACAGCTCTATGAGCACAGGGACACGGCGGATGAGGAGGACGTGAATCGGTATTTGGAGGATGTGGCGCTGGTGTGGCTTTCCAGGGGTCAACAGGAATTCCTAATGCATCATGTTACTGAGGCGGAGTTTAGGGATGCAATAGCAGCTCTCCCGAATGGGAAGGCGGCTGGCACGGATGGCTTGCCCTCCGAATTCTATAAAACGTATGCTGATTTGTTGATTCCGCACTTGGCAATGGTCTTGGAGGAGGCGTTTGAGTGCGGACGGCTTCCAGCGACTATGCGAGAGGCACTATTGGTAGCACTGCCTAAACCAGGGAAACCTCCGAACAAGTGCGATTCGTACCGTCCCCTTTCACTCATGAACACTGATGTTAAAATAATTGCCAAAGTGTTAGCCACGAGATTGCGTTTACTCCTACCGGCTATGGTACTGCCGGATCAATCGGGATTTATCCCCCTCAGGTCCACCACTCACAATCTGAGGTCGCTGTTTGCTGTGCTACATCTCCTTAAACCAGAACTGGCTGCAGTGGCAGTCATGCTTGATGCCGCCAAGGCCTTTGATTCAGTAGCATGGAAGTATATGTTGGCTGTCCTACACCGGATGGGGGTGCCTTTCTTCCTCACGTCGCTGATTGCCCTGTTGTATACTGAGCCCACGGCGAGAGTTAGAGTCAACTGTCATGTCTCCTCCTCATTTCCGATTCAGAGGGGGACGAGGCAGGGTTGCCCTCTCTCGCCCCTGCTTTTTGCCATCATGATGGAGCCGTTGGCCTGTATCTTGCGGCAGAGGTATGCGGAAGCAGCGTTGAAGTTCCCTCTTAGATCGTTGGCTGTGTCAATGTATGCTGACGACATGGTCCTATATGTCAGGGACCCGGTGCTCCATCTAGAAAACATTCTCCGAGAATTCATTAAGTTTGGTCGCCACTCTGGACTGACCATAAATTGGGACAAATCCGTAGTGTTGCCTCTCACGGAGGCAACGCACCGGGTTCCATTGGAATTCCCGCTGGAATGGGCGACAGAGTCGGTTCGATATCTGGGCATCTGGGTACATAGGGATTGTCAGGAAGTCATACGCGCCAACTATGGCGTTGCCGTCTCTAACTTGGAGGACCAGGTGGCGCTATGGTCTCGTCTTCCACTGACCCTGGCGGATCGCGTGTCCTTGATAAAAATGGTAGTGCTGCTGAAATTTCTTTATCTTTTTACGAACATTCCTGTCCCGCTGAAATCGCATTTCTTTGCTAGGCTGCGGTCCCTTTTGATATCTCTCACCTGGGCCGGCAAGAAGCCACGGGTAACTTGGGAGGTGATGATCAAGCCATATGAACTGGGAGGGTTCGCCCTGCCGGACATGAGGCTTTATTATCTTTGCGCGCAAGCACACTTCGCGATTTACTGGATGAATGCTCCACCGTATACCCCGCACGTAGCACTAGAGGCGAGTGCGGTTCTGCCGTATCCACTGAGGGCCATGATTGTCAACGAACACTCGGTGTTTGAAAAGGGGGAGATTGATACTGTGCGTCTCACAGCGACCGCATGGGAGAGCCTGGGTAAACGAGCTGCCAGGTTGCCGTTATACGCCCCGGCTATGCCACTACTTTATCACTCGGCTATTTCCGTGTCGGGCGAGATCGGAGGATTACAGGTTCTGAGGGAAGCTGGGCTACAAACAATGGGGGACCTCTTTCCAGGGGCGTCGTTTATCTCCTCCCAGGCGATGACAGCCCGTTCGACAAATGCTGCTATGTCTACCTTTGTTTATGGCAGGCTTCGGGCTGCCGTGCGTGATTTATATCCGACGTACCCGGGGGAGCCGTTGGCACTCGGGGCCTTACAATTGCTCTACACGGCTAAGGACAGGACTAAATTACTATCTAAACTATATAAGGCTGCGCAGGAAGATGAAGGAGGGGGTGCGGTACTGGCTAGGGCGCGGTGGGATAGGAGTCTCCCAGAACCATTGAGTGATGACGAATGGACCGAATGTTGTGCTATGACCGGGGGGTATGTGATCAACGGCAATTTCCGCCTTCTGCATTATAAGTTTCTACAACAGTGGTATTACACGCCGGTTCAACTGGTTCGATATGGCCTTCGGTCTACTGCTCCGTGTGTCCGGTGCGGTGCTGAGGACGCTGACTTTGTGCACCTAGCCTGGGGATGCTCGCGTGTCTATGACTTCTGGAAGGAGGTGACTGAAAGGCTGACTGTCATGACGTCGACTGAAGTAAAGCTGGATGTGAGCCTATGGCTTTTGGGAATTGCTTCTGGTGTGGCAGCGCCGTCGCGACGGCTGGTGGTACTGGCGCTTCAATTAGCTAAAAGAAGGGTTGCTATGGGATGGGGCGGGAGGAGAGCGCCTGATGTGCAGCTGTGGCTGAATGATATGGCTTACTGCAGGGACCAACTGAATTGTTACTATGAGGGATTGCCAGCGGCATCTCGCCCGGGGGACGTGTGGGCTCCGTTTACGCTCTATATGCTGTCCATAGCTGACACTGACAGCGAAAGGAGTGCGACTGATGCTTTGTCAGAAGGAGAGGGTGGATCTGCCTGAGTGGTACCTGAGAGCGGGAGTCATGACTGACTTGTGTGGAGTGTCTGCACTGTGGAACTAGTAGGGGAATTAACGTGGGCTGTAAGGGATTGGCGTGGCATGGCTGCCATGCAGAGCCCCACTGTGGCTTATGACCGGCTGCGGAGTATGAGTAGAGGTTGCCTACCCTGGTGCTGATCTTCTAGACATCTGCTGAATCGGCTGCCTCTTTCACACTATGCCTACCGGACTCGGACTCTTCACTGGGACCAGGATCAGAAGGGTGGGGGGGTTTGAGGTTTGTTGTTGCTTACCTTTATTTCTGAAAAACATGAAAATTAGACCGAGATCACATGGGGGCGATACGGCCACAATTTACGGGTGTGCTTAAACATTGCATTTAGATCAACTGTGGTGCCTTCATGAGCTGTACTTTTCTGGTTCATGCACTTGTGCTACTGGCATGTGATATCAGGCTCATATGTCTTGTATGGTACACTGATTGCGGCCAGCCCAAACAGTGGGTTGTAGGCACACCGCTGTGTATATGAATAATGTACAATAAAGGTCTTCCAAAAAAAAAAAAAAAAGGATGTGTCTGATTGGGTACCCTTGGATAACAATTGTTTGGCTGCCTTCCTAGAATTGGGAGAAAGCCTCTGCCACACACTGGTACTAGGAATGCCTGATTACAATAAGATTGTTTCCTTTTTCTGCATTGAGAGGGAGGTCTGCGCTCTCTTTGCCCTTGCGCCGAATCATGGAGGTACCCGCAGACCAGTTGTTTACTTTTCAGTCACATTAGACCCAATGGCTGCAGCATTGCCCGGACGTCTCAAATCTTTGGCAGCGACAGGTGTCAGCATAGATAGGTGTGAGAGTATTGTGATGGAATACACCATATCCCTCTATGTACCTCGTTCCATTGAAATTTTGTTAACTAGGACACTTACACAGCATCTTACAAACAGTCACCTCATGAAGTATGAGCAGGTCTGAGAATGGCATTGATGGGGTGAGGTGGAGCATGACTGTCTTGATGTCACTGAACTATGCACCAAGTCGAGGACAGATATGCAGGATGAGGTACCACTTGAATCTGATTATGCATTGTTTGTGGTTGTATCATGTTTAAGAGCCTATTGCAGAAATATGAGAGGTGCGTCTGCAGTTTGTACTGTTTCAGGGGTAGTGGAAGCTGCCTGGCTTTAAGGAGTATGCTCCGCATAATTGGCTGCATTGATTGCTCTTACTAGAGCATGCTGTGTTTCAGACTCGCCAAAGGGGACAATTTCCACTGATCGTCAGTATGGCTTTGCTGTTGTGCATGACTTTAAGCAGTTATGGTCCCAGATGGGATTTATGACCTCATCGGGGTCCCCCTTTCGCATCAGTGATCAAGTGAGAAAACTTCTGAAAGCTTTGCAGATGCCTGTGCAAGTTGCCGTCGTGAAATGTTCCACACACTGCAAGGGAAAGAACTATGAGACAATTTGCAACAGGTATGCCAATGAAGTTGTCAGGTACTGTGCCTATAATGCTTGTACATTTAATGGGGATATACTAATGAAGAAGCAGATGAAACTGACCACAACCTTCTGTTAACTACTGCTGATACTTGAGAGGAGGTTAAGCGACTGCAAGAAGAAGTTTCAGAGGAGGAACGACAGAGTTGGATCTGAGCAGGTTGTGTTAAGAGAAATGATGGCATTTGGGTTTCCGGAGATGGAAGACCTGTGTAGCCAAACAGTTTGTTGCCACCCATGGCTAGGCATGATCATGGCCCGACTCATGTGGGGAGGGATGTCATGGTCTGATTGTTTCATCAGGCATGGTTTAACCCCAAATTCAGATTGATGGCTGAAGCGCTGTGTCACAGGTGTGTTTGGTGCCAGCAGATGACACAAAGGGAGATCCTTAGACCCATTTAATCAGATGCAATTGGACTTTATTGAAATGCCCATATGCAATGGGTTGAGATATGTCCTGGTAATTGTGTTAATCTTTTCCCGTTTGGATGAGGCTTACCTGAACATAAGGAATGACAGTCTGACAGTACCTAAATTATGGTTGAGCAAACTCATATCCAGGTTTGGATTTCCAACTTCTCTAGAGTCAGACTAAGGAACTAATTTCAATAATGAGGACCTGAGAATGTTATATGCAGCATTACAAGTGGAGCAGAGACTACATTGCAGTAACCGACCAGAGGCTTCGATGGCGCTTTGAAATCCAGATAAGCTAAAGTGTGTGCTTCTACGCCCCTGAAGTGGCCAGTTGCTTTGACTCTTGCGTTGATGAGTCTGCACGGTGTTCCAGATTGGAAGACAGGGTTGTCTCCCCATGAGATCATCATGGGGAGAGCTATGAGATTGCCAGCTGTGCTTGTGAATGTGCTTGTGTCTATTATTGTCAGGATTACGCTCCACAGGATCCGATCGTTGCTCATAGGGGTCCACCTCCTAACGTTACCAACCCCCTGACTTTACGTAACAGGGAGTTCGAACCGTTAAGAGAGGGATAAAAGGGAAGGGAAAGGATCTGCTGGGATAAAGACTCTGAAATGACATAAACATATAACACCTGTTAAAAACACTTCTCATATCATACGCTACTCTCATATAGTCTCACTAAAACATAAAGGCATACCTGAAGGAGACCAAAACATCACCTCCTTCACAACCATTGAAAATCAGTAGCATTCCTTGAAAAGTCTCAGATAATAATCCAAACTAAAGCACAACTGAGAATGAATGAAAACAAACTTTCTTTGCTGGGTTGCAATATACCATGTACATTCAATGTTAAGCAAGAGCATAATCCAACACTCTAAGATCTCTATGCGTCCCAGAATAGAATGACTCCAGGAGTATTACATATTCATAATCCTTTTAAGTTTAGAAATGTACATTCATTCGAATGGAGTCTTTATAGAGCTACACATGGTAGAACGTAGTGCCACTACTGAACTCCGCTGTACTATTCTCTTCGGATCTTTGTGAGACAAGAACGGCTGGGAAAACACGGTAGCACGTGACCAACTAGACACACATTACTCCGCTTTTGGTAATGACCTTGAAAACACTGTACATGGTAGCTCGTGGCAGAACACTCACTGCGCTCCGCTACAAACTCCGAATCCAATCCCAACTGCGGTGACACGTAGCCGCAACTACTATGCCCCAGTACAACAATCCAGATATGCAGTTGAAGAAGGAAATCGGTAACGTGTGGTCGGCCGACACGCAGCGTTCCGATTCAACAGAATGCGCAGCCGCGCAACACCAACTCACCTCCTTGATGTGTTTGAGCAGGAAATCAGGGACGTCATTGCAGGCCCCACTTGACAGGATTGGGAGGGCATAACAAGGAGACAACACTCTCCAGGACGCGGCGAACACAAGAACTGGAAACAGAATTACACGCATCCGCTTCAGCGCGTCTCAATGCTAAGTACCTCCCCCACCTCAAGGATCATGGGGGATGTAGTTTCTAATCCTGGGTAGGCGCCCAAGATCACGATCGCGGATCCTGACAGTAGGTCCCCCTTCTCAGCGCCTCCTAGGCCCAGGCTTGCCCGGGAACCTCGCATGGAAGCGACGCACAGCAGCAGGAGCATGAACATTACCACACGGCTCCCATGAGTCATCCTCTGATGAATAGCCTTTCCAAGCAACCAGATACCACAGAGCACCACCGCGCCACATGGAATCTCGAATGCTTCTCACAACGTATTCATATCCGCCATCAACTAGAATCGGAGGGGAGCTCTCCGCACAGAAGACAAAGCAGGTTTCAGAAGGCTACAATGAAAGACAGGGTGGATCCGAAGCGATGCACGCAACTTGAGTTTGAACGCCACAGGATTCACCCTCTTCACAATGACATAAGGACCAATGAAGCGTGGATGAAACACACTACGCAGTTTGAACCGGATGTTCTTGGCCAAGAGCCAAACCCTATCCCCGACCTGGTAGTCCGGACCGTCACAACGGTGCGCATCAGCCCAACGTTTGTACTCTGTCTTGGCTTTGATCAAATGCTTGGTGAGTTGCAGCTGTACAGCGTGCAACTTCTTCATTCTGTTGTATACGGACGGTTGCTCAGATACACTCTCAGGTATACTTATTGGAAGTACATTAGCATCATTTCCATATGTTGCATTAAAAAGGGGACACTTCCACAGAACAATGCCAGGCGTTGTTGTAGGCCAATTCCGCCATCCATAGCAATGAAACCCAGGAGTCCTGAGCTGCGGCTGCATAGCAACGGAGATATTTCTTTAGAGTCTGGTTTAGCCTTTCCGTTTGGCAATCTGTCTGTGGATGGAAACTCGTAGACAGAGACGATTTTATCTGCAAGGTTAAGCACCAGTGTTTCCAGAATCTAGCAATGAACTGACGGCCCCTGTCGGAAACAATCACTTCAGGCACTCCATGCAGCCGTATAACCTCGGAGAGAAGCAACTGCGCTGTTTGCCCTGCAGTAGGAAGTGTAATACATTGTATGAAATGCCCAAGTTTGGTTAAACTGTCAATTACCACCAAGATAGCGGTCTTGCCTTGATCCAGTGGTAACCCAGTAACGAAGTCTAAACTGATAGTTTGCCAGGGTTTACGAGGAGTAGGCATAGTTATCAACTTTCCTTTCTTCATTCCACTATCGTTCTTGGATCGGGCGCAAACATCACATTGCGCCACCCACTTCTTAACATCATTTTTTTAGTGTCTTCCACCAGAAGTGTCTTTGTGCCAAGTGAATAGACTTGAGCGCACCCTGATGCCCGGAGACACATGACACCATTGGAAGGCCTCCTTTTGTAAGACCATCGAGGGCAAAAACAACTGATCATTCAAAAAAGGCAAACCCTGTTTCATGGTTCGTGTTCCTTCCTTAGCAACCCAAGAAGCCCAATGTAAAGCAGTCTTTACGCTCCTTATCTTCTCTAGAAAGTTCTCAGCACTTAAAACACAAACCACTTTAGAAGGTTCTATGATCGATTCCAGAACGGGAACAGTCGAGGGATTCTCCCCCTCTTGTCTGGACAAAGCGTCAGCCTTCCTGTTCTCACACCCAGGCCTGAAAGTTATAACAAAGTCATATTACGGCGAAAAACACCATCCATCTCATCTGACGTTGGGTCAGATGTCTGGCTGTCTTTATGAACTGAAGATTACGATGGTCCGAGTATACTGTAATAGGGTATACAGCCCCCCAAAGATACTGTCTCCACTCCTGGAAGGCTCTTTTAACCGCTAACAGCTCCTTTTCAGAGATAGTGTAATTCTTTTCAGCAGAATTTAATTTCCTGGACAGGTAGGCCACCGGGGGCAATTGTCCAGTGTTTGGGTCTCTTTGTGATAAGGTTGCACCTATAGCTTCATCAGAAGCATCTGCTTCCACCACAAAGGGCTTCTCCGGTTTAGGATGGGCCAGAACAGGATCAGAGGTGAATACCTCTTTCAAATATTCAAAGGCGGTGTTAGCTTCTGGTGACCAGAGAAAAACCTCTCCTTTTCGGAGCAAACGTGTCAAAGGCACTGATAACTGTGAAAAATGCAAAATAAACTGTCTGTAGTAGTTAGCAAAACCTAAGAAGCTTTGTACTTCTGTAGTAGACTTGGGTGGGTATACAGCAGGAATATCAACAGAAAAATATCGACTAGCAGAAATATTGAGGTAAGAATATCGACTTTGTTAAATATCGACCAAAAATTATTGTTGTTGTAAATATCGTTTTTTTAGAATTACATAAATATTGACATGTAAAAATATCGTTGTATAGAATATAGATGAGAGAAATATTGTTGTATATAATATCGACATAATAATTAGTTGTGTTATATAAATGTTTAAAAAAGTATTAATTATGTTACATTTTTTAGTAATTTAATGTGTATTGTTATTTATATTATAAAAAAATTAATAAACTTTATACAATTTTAGTAAATTTTTTAGGAGCGGGTTATTGGTTTTATAGGGGATAAGGGTGGGAAGTAATTTAAAAATGTTGTGTAAATTTTTTTTAGAATTTTAAAATTAAAAAAAAAGAAAAAAAATAGAAATTTGAAAATAGAAATTTAAAATAATTTAGATATTTAAATTAATGATTTTAAAATGAAGTATGTAAAAGATTTAGTAGCGGGTTGTTGGTTATATAGGGGATAAGGGTGGGTAGTAATTTAAAATGTGTTACTTTATTTATTATAAATTAAACAATTTAAAAAAAAATCGAAATTTGAAAATTGAAATTTTAAATTAGAAAATAATATTTTTTAAATTTACATTAAATTAAGTGTGTGATTGTTTATTTAGAGGGTTGTAGTAAAAAAAATCGAAATTGGAAATTGGAAATTTGAAAGTAATATTTTTTAAAATGTATATTAAATTAAGTGTGTTATAGTTGTAATAGTTGGTTGTATGTTATATAGATGCTAAGGTTGGGTACTAAATAATAATGTGTGTTAACATTTTAAAAAAAGTAATATTGTAATTAAAACTAAGTAAACATTTTAAATGCGAAATGTAAAATTGAAATAAATTCTGTAAATTAAATTTAACATTTAAAATAGGGGTGTGAATGTTTTATTAGTGGGTAATTAGCATTATGATGGATAAGAGTGGGCAGTAATATTTAAAAATGTGTGATAATGTATCATAAAAACTAAATTTTGGCCAAAAAAATCGAAAACAATTCTAAATTTAAAAAACTTTAAATTCAAAATTTTATTATTTTATAAAAAAAAATGTAATCAAAAGAAAAAGTTTTAGTAGTTATTTGTTGAGTATATAGGGTGAAGGGTGGGTAGGATATAAAAATGATTGCGCTTTACTGTCCAGCACTTTCCTTAAGTAATGTAGGATTGGAGTTAGAATAGTACATTAGTATGGTTTACTGTCCAGCACTTTCTCTGAGTTATGTTGGATTGGAGTGAGAACAGTAATTTATTAGGGTTTACTGTCCATCACTTTCCCAGAGTTATGTTGGTTTTGGAGTTAGAATAGTAATTTATTATGGTTTACTGTCCTGCACTTTCCTTGACTTATGTTGGATTGGAGTGAGAATAGTAAATTATTATGGTTTACTGTCCAGCACTTTCCTTGAGTTATGTTGGATTTGGAGTTAGAATAGTAAATTATTATGGTTTAATGCCCAGCACTTTCTCAGGGTTATGTTAGATTTGTAGTTAGAATAGTAAATTATTATGGTTTACTGTCCAGCATTTTCCCTTATTTATGTTGGATTGGAGTTAGAATAGTAAATTATTATGGTTTAATGTCCAGCACTTTCCCTGATTTATGTAGGATTGCAGTTAGAATAGTAAAATATTATGGTTCACTGTCCAGCACTTTCCCTGATTTATGTTGGATTTGGAGTTAGAATAGTAAATTATTATGGTTTTCTGTCCAGCACTTTCCCTGACTTATGTAGGATTGGAGTTAGAATAGTAAATAATTATGGTTTACTGTCCAGCACTTTCCCTGAGTTATGTTGGATTTGGAGTTAGAATAGTAAATTATTATGTTTTACTGACCAGCACTTTCCCTGAGTTATGTTGGATTTGGAGTTAGAATAGAAAATTATTATGGTTTACTGTCCAGCACTTTCCCAGACTTATGTAGGATTGGAGTTAGAATAGTAAATTGTTGTGGTTTACTGTACAGCACTTTCCCTGAGTTATGTTGGATTTGGAGTTAGAATAGTAAATTATTATGGTTTACTGCCCAGCACTTTCCCTGAGTTATGTTGGATTGGAGTGAGAATAGTAAATTATTATGGTTTACTGTTCAACACTTTCCTTGACTTATGTTGGATTTGAATTAGAATATTAAATTATTATGGTTTACTGTCCAGCTCAGAGTTATGTTAGATTTGGATTTAGAATAGTAAATTATTATGGTTTACTGTCAAGCACTTTCCCTGATTTATGTTGGATTGGAGTTAGAATAGTAAATTATTATGGTTTAATGTCCAGCACTTTCCCTTAGTAATGTTGGATTGGAGTTAGAATAGTAAATTATTATGCTTTACTGTCCAGCACTTTCCCTGAGTTATGTAGGATTTGGAGTTAGAATAGAAAATTATTATGTTTTACTGTCCAGCATTTTCCCTGAATTATGTAGGATTGGAGTTAGAATAGTAAATTGTTAGGGTTTACTGTCCAGCACTTTCCCTGAGTTATGTTGGATTTGGAGTTAGAATAGTAAATTATTATGGTTTACTGTCCAGCACTTTCCCTGAGTTATGTTGGATTGGAGTTAGAATAGTAAATTATTATGGTTTACTGTCCAGCACTTTCCCTGACTTATGTTTGATTGGAGTTAGAATAGTAAATTAGTATGGTTTAATGTCCAGCACTTTCCCTGAGTTATGTTGGACTTGGAGTTAGAATAGTAAATTATTATGGTTTACTGTCAAACACTTTCAATGAGTTATGTAGGATTTGGAGTTAGATTAATAAAAATTTTAATTTTTTTTAAAAACAAGAAAAAAATAATAATAATAATATTTGGAATTATTATTAGAGATATATATTTAATAATATTTTTATAAACTAACAAATATAGATTTTTAAAACATTTTAACATTTACATCACAAGTTCAAACATTTATAAAGTACAATAGTAATATAGTCTTGTGAAAAAAACAGTTTTAATTAAAAAAAATTGTAGATGGAAATATTTAAACATTTTTATAACACAATTTTTTTGTATTTATTAAAATGTTTACATTGCAGTATTTGTAACATATACATTGTAATTTTATATTAATTAGCATATTAAATTTTAAAATTTTAAATTAAAATTTAATATGTTAATTAATTTACATATAATTGGCATTTTCAAAAGTATATACATAAAATAGTTCACATTTTTATATAATAAAAAATATATTTCAATAATAAACATATTTTTAATACACACTAATTTCCTAATATATAATTATATAATAAAAATGTATTGTATATTTATATTAATCATATGTTTATTGTAAACATTTAGAAAATTATAAGAATTTATGCAAAATAATTAGCAATTTTTTACACATTTTTTATTTATTATAATGGGGATTAAGTCCTATTTTTGTTTTTATTATGTTGCCATTTTGTTTTGTGTAGTTCACTTTTTAGTCTATCTACATCGTTGTTTGGGTCATTTCAGAAGACGGAACCTCGCGGTTGGGAGCTGCTTCGTGTTTATGAATGTAAGTTTAATTTTCATTACTTTTAAGTTAATTTTAAGAATTTATTGAGCTAGTTTTAGTGTGTAGGTGTTGCTATGTGTTTTATTTGACTGTTTATGTGAAAAGTACGTGTTATTTAAGGGCGTTAGTGATAGCGTACTTAGTTTGCTATTTAATATGGATGTCATGTTAATCTATTGTATTAAAGTATTACTTTATGTATTTTACTGTCTTTTATATGTTATTTTGTGGCTTTGTGGGTTTAGTATTTATTGTGGGTGGGTTTTGTTTGTACTTTATTTACAGGTGTTCGTTTTGGTGACCAGATGGATTTGATTTCGGTTTTTTTTAACATACAGGGAAATGTTTATATACATTTCCTTATTTTTCGGGCTTTTGGAGCGTTTTTTATCGTGATTTATTTTCGGGTTTATTATGGTTCCGTTATCCAGAGGATTGCTACGTTGGACCCTTTTTATACAGTTGTATTTTTTGCATTTTGTGCGGATTTATTTTACGATGTGAATTGCTTTTGGTTGCGTTCGTGTTGAAACCATCTATATGGAACACATTCTACAGCGGCAGAACAGTAAGTTATTATTTATTTATTTTTTGGGGTGGATTATGCTTATTGGTTAATTTGGTTTTTAATTAGTTCAATTATGTCTTGCAATAATAATTTACATTTATTTTTACATGACATAATTTAAATAATTAAATAATAAATGGTCTCTCACATTTTTTGTTTGATGGTTTCCTATTTGTATTTTGTTAAAGGATAGATTTTGCAATTAGGTCTAAGTATTCTAAACCTTGGAAACTTGGGTACATTCTTGTTTTTTGTTGTAGGTATTCGTACATATTAAGGGCCCCATTAGGATGGCGGGCGGATTGCCTCCGCCAGGGTAGCGGTGGCCACCGCCACCCTGGCGGAGGCAATCCGCCCGCCATCCTTCCCTGCATTCCCCCCGCCATATTACGATGGCGAAGGGGACCGCAGCGGTCGGAAACACCGCCCGCCTGTTTTCCGCCCCGGTCGCCTAGCGGCCGGGGCGGAAAGCCTGTAACATGGTGGCGGTGTCTTGTAGACACCGCCCGCCATATTACTATGTGCATTACACAGTGCATTTCCGTGGCGGCAATGCCGCCACGGAAAGGCATGCGGAGACTCCCTGCGGGGGCCCCTTGCGGGCCCCCTGGGAGTCCGTGGCTTGGGGGGTGCACATGGGGGGTACCTATGGTACCCCCCCGCATGTCAGAGTGCAACATGGCAGGCACCGCGCGGTGCCTGTCGTGTTGCGCGTTGCCAAGCAAAACGTGCACTTTTACCATTGCGGCGGGCGGAGATTCCTGCTCCGCCCGCCGCAATGGTAGACATACAGGATGCACCCGCCTGTGTGGCGGGCGCATCCTAATACATATGTCGGGACCCCCGCACTGTTAGCGTGCGGTCCTCTTCTCCGTTAGGGTGGCGGGCGGGCAAATCCCGCCCGCCATCCTAATGAGGCCCTTAATGTTTGTTTACTTAGTTTTGGCCCTATTTTTGATAGAGATGGCTCGATTCTTAGTTCTTGGTAGCTTTGCTCTTTTTTGATGCATTGGATTAGTTTATGAAGTGTTGGTTGTGTTCTTCCTATTGTGGCTTGGAAGGCATTATGCCATCCTTCTACCGCGTTGTTGGTTTTGGCTTTCTGTGCTATAGTACTAGCATACACATTCCACCATGGAATTTGGAACTTAGGTTGTTTGCGGTGACCAGAACGATGTATTCTTCCCACCCAGGTGTCTTCGAAATAGTCTAAGAAGGGAGTTAATTTTTTCTCATTACTGCGGTAGAAAGGGCTGTCAAGTAATACATTGTAATAATTAGCTACTTCTGTTGTTGGGACATATGCCAGTGCTATTCATTTTTTAATCTGGTAAGCAAAGTTACTGTTTGTTGAATATTCTATGCTTAAAGTAGATTTTTGTAAGTGTCTCCATATACTTTGGTTGTAGTGATAATAACACCCTTGTATTGAAGTGTGTGGATATATTTTAAGTATAGCTTGAATCATAGCTATTTCAAAGTCTATTATGATTATTTGTGGATAGTAATTATCAGTAAAATCTTTGATAGTTGTTAAGATTTCTATGTAGGTTGCATTTGTTTTATTTGGCAGCAGTGTATAAATTAAAGGGATATTAGTTTCCTGGTATTCACCGTGGATGGTGTAAAGTTGATAGAAAGGTTTGGGACACACTTTAAAAGTTCCGTCCATAATCCATGTTTCACACGATTTTAGTTTTTGGAAATTGCTATTTGTTGCAAAAAGTAAAATTCTTTTATCATGACTTTGGTTATCATACATTAAGAATTTATCTTCATTGTGGGTAATGTATTCTGGATTTATTTTAATCTCTTCAAAAGTTTCAGGTGGTGGTGGAGTTGGACCAGAAGCTCGTATTGTTTTAGCTATTAATCTTTTCAAGTTGGGGATTGAAGGTAACTGTCCTGTTACATGTTCTGGGACTTTGGTCAAAACATTTTTCAAAAAAGTGGTGCTTGTTTCTTGGGAGCCTGATCTAGCTTCTCTCAGTGTCTCTAATGCTTCTCTTACTTCGACTTCTGTTACATTGGGTGGGTGGTTATGCTCACGTACATTTACAACATTGTTATCAACAGTAGTTGCTCTACCATAGCATGCAGTTGAATAATATTTACTACATTTCCAATGGGTTTTATTCTCTTTGACTCTTTTTTGGGTGTAGGTATAACCCATGTAGCTCAGCATTATTTTCCCCTATTGAGATTTTATAAAAGTAGCTCCTTCTGCAATTCCTAAGGTAGATCTGTGAAGACATATATATGTGTTTTTAGTAAATGTGTTAAACATGTATTTAAATGTCTAGGTTAAAATATGAAATTTAAAAATGTACTTACAATGTTGTTTTTCAGCTATTCTGATGTTTTCTTGTCTTATATTCAGAGTTTCACTGTTGAATGTCCTGTAGTTGTGGTAGAGAACAGTAGTAATTAAAGATATCGTTTGATAATTCTTTGTTTCTAGTTTCTGATTATTAATTGACACAGTGGGTATACTTACTTAATTTAGTAGAAGCTGTTGTTTGTGTAGTTGTAGATTGGTAGATGAAGTTTGTCGATTCTGAAAAAAAAGTAACTATTAGTTATTTATTATAATTGGATACATTTGTAGCTCATACCATATCAAGTCATTTATAAATTCTGTTTGCTATATTCTTATTTATTTAAAACTTTTCTAAGTAGAAATTGATAAGGCTGTTCATATTTTCGTTTCTTTATATATTGTGGCTGTTGTTGATAGGATGTTTTAGTTCTATTTTACAAAAAAGAGAGAGTATTTATTTAGTACAGGGAGTCTAGCTACTTTTTGTGAGGTTTTTATACTACATAAAATGGGAGTTCACTTACTTGAGTTGTAGTAGACTGTGTTGTAGTAGTTGTTGTAGGTGTGTATTCTCTTCTCTTCAGCAAAGTAACCGTTTTTCTCCAAGTTTGGGCCAAAAATTGTAATTTCAGTTAAGTATGTAATTGTTTTTATAGTAGTGAGTTAAGTAATTGTTCATTTTGATTGGTTAAATTAAATGTATTTTAAATTCATTGGATGAGAACCTTAGTTTGAATTTGAAAACCGTTATTCTTAAATGAGGCTGTAGTATTAATTATTTCGTTCTAGTATGTATTTAAAAATGTTTTTTATGTGTTTCATTATAATAGTTAATAATGTTAAAAATGTTTAAATATGTGAAGTCTTAATAAAAGTATTCGTAAATGAGTGTATTACAATTATTAGTAACGTTTATATTATTAATATATTTTAAAATATAATATATAAATTTATAAAATATATAGGATATTTATATAGGTTTGAAACGCATTTTTATCATTTTAATAATTTAAAAAATTTAATTTGTTGAGGGTATTGTGTATTTAAGGTTATAGAGAAAAAGTCGACATTTTTAGTATATTTAATTAGGTAGTAGGTTACTCGATATTTGTGTAATCGATATTTGTGTAGATGGTAATGTTATTTCAAGGATTGTCGATAATGTAGTAGTCGATATTTATGTTCTCGATATAATTGTTAACGATATTAATGTAGTCGATAAAAACGTATCGATATTTGTGTAAATCCTTGTTTAAGTATATGGTGTCGATATTTTTGTGGACGATGTTTTTGTGACGATATTTGTGTTGGTCGATTTTTCTGTAATCGATATTTCATCATGGAACTGACTTGGGTGTGGGCCATTGTTGCACTGCTAAGACCTTTCGATCAGACATACGCAACCCATCTGGGTGAAGCATAACCCCCAAGAACTCAACAGCTGTTACCCCAAACTCACACTTACTCAGCTTGTAATACAACTGATGCTCCCTCAACTTCTGAAGCACAAGAATAACCTGAGATGTGTGTGTGTCGATCTCCTCTGAATATATCAAGATGTCGTCGATGTACACTACTACACAGATGTCTATATATTCTCTTAATACATCATTAAAAAAAACTGGAAAGCAGCAGGAGCATTGCAAAGCCCAAACGGCATCACCAGATATTCATATAAGCCGTAATGGGTCTTAAATGCGGTCTTCCATTCATCCCCTGCTCTAACACAAACCAAGTGGTAAGCCCCACGAAGATCAAGCCTCGTGTATATTTTGACATTACGAACCTCGTCCAGTAACACAGTAATGAGGGGCAAGGGGTACCTGTTTCGAATGGTAATCTTATTTAACCTGCGATAATCCACGCATGCCCTCAACTCACCATTAGCCTTCGAGATGAAAAACAAAGATGAGGCTGCGGGAGAGCGGGATGGTCGAAGGAAACCTATGTTTACATAGTGTTCCAAATAATCTTTCAGATGTTTCAATTCAGGGACTGATAAGGCATACACTCGACAAGTAGGTACTATGGCCCGTCCACCAAATCGATGCAGCAATCATATTCTCTATGCGGAGGTAGCTGCTCCGCCATGATTTCGCTAAAGACATTGCTATATTCCTGATAACACGGGGGCAGGTCCACCACCTTTTCTGCTGCAGTAGCTATACTGTGTGAGTTTAACAAGGCTATCACTTGTGTGTTTTGTTCTTGTGTTATATGTCCTTGACATTTGGGGTCCAAATACAGTATAGTCTTGTTCCTCCATTGTACCGTAGGATTATGATGGCACAGCCAGTGCATACCCAAAATCACTTCATACTGAGGAGCTTCTATGATATTCAATCATAACTCTTCCAGATGACTACCTCCACTCACAGGTACAGACAAAACCAAGTTTTCTGTTTGTTCTGTTATGAGACCTGACTTTAATGGTTTTCCATCCACTGCCCATACTTCTTCGGGGTTATCCCTAGGCACTCTACGAAGATCCAAAGTAGAAACTAATCCACTATCCACAAAGTTCCCTGTGGCCCCTGAATCGACCATAACCATTACTTGATGAACCTTATCCTGATTTTCTAAGGTCATAAGGATCACTATAAGGGGATTCATGGTCCTGAATGGTAGAGGCTGTGAGTGAAGGGATTTTCCATTTCGTATCCTCCCCTTCATTCTGTGGTGTGTTTTCGGTTAAAGTGGATGATATTGCCACCCTCTTGTTCCGAGGCCAGCTCCCAGTGTTCTTGGGTTTCAGGGGACATTCTTTAACGTAATGCCCCTTTTTCCGCAATACATACATAACCCCATGATCTTACGGTTCTCTCGTTCTCCCCTGGATAACGGCGCTCTAACGGCTCCTATTTCCATAGGCTCACTGCCTGCCTCTGTGATGTTACCCACTTTACGTGGTGGATAGTCGGACCGGTAGTATCCCCTTTCTGTCTTGCGCCGTTCTCCTCCCCTCTCCGAGAGCCTCCCATCCAATCTTAGGGAAAGATTTATCATGTCAACACAAGTGAGGGGTTGTGGGTCTATCTGAACGATGATGTCTTTTAACCCTTCTCTTAGTCCTTGGTAATACAGTGACATCCATTTCTCCTTCGGCCATGCATTCTCTGCTACCAACCGATTAAAGGTTGTAAGATAAGTTATCAGATCCTGTCTCCCCTGTTCCAACTCAAACAGTTCCTTGTCTGCGCTAAAGGTGGTGGCCCTTCTATCAAACACTTTCTCAAACCCAGCACGAAATGCCGCCCAATCGCATAACATGGCATCGTCATTTCGTTCAAGAGGTACTGCCCAGTTGGCCGCATCACCACTTAAATAAGATATTGCAAATGCTGCACACGAATGATTGGTGGGAAATGATAATGGTTTGCATGAAAAATGCAACATGATCTGAGTTAGGAATACTTGGGTTTTAGTTGGATCACCTGAGTACCTTTCAGGGCTTGCCAAGGGAATGGGAGGGGGTACTGTAACATGTATCTGTGAGCTGCAGTGGAAACATCAAAAGGGTTCCTGGCTAATTTGTCCGCCTTCTCCCTCAATGCAGCTGTTCCCGCCTTGGAGGAAATCAGTTCCTGTCGCACTAGAACCAAAGGCTGGAGAACATCATCCATAGTGGCCATGAACCCTTCAACCACCGGATCGGGTGGAGCACAATTCGTGGGCGCATAATTCTGTCAGGATTACGCTCCACATGATCCGATCGTTGCTCATAGGGGTCCACCTCCAAACGTTACCAACCCCCTGACTTTACGTAACAGGGAGTTCGAACCGTTAAAGAGGGATAAAATGGAAGGTAAAGGATCTGCTGGGATAAAGGCTCTGAAATTACATAAACATATAACACCTGTTAAACACACTTCTCATATCATACGCTACTCTCATATAGTCTCACTAAAACATAAAGGCATACCTGAAGGAGACCAAAACAACACCTCCTTCACAACCATTGAAAATCAGTAGCAGCCCTTGAAAAGTCTCAGATAATAATCCAAACTAAAGCACAACTGAGAATTAATGAAAACAAACTTTCTTTGCTGGGTTGCAATATACCAGGTACTTTCAATGTTAACCCGTTCTATGCTCATGACCGAGCCGCTCCGTCATGAGCCGCGGTTGAGCTGTGCTCATGATGGAGCGGTTCCTACATGGCCCGCTCGGCGCGCCTGCGCTGAGCGTTCCATTGAGCGGGCGCGTTCGTGATGGAACCGCTCCGTCACGAGCACAGCTCAACCACGGCTCGTGACGGAGCGGCTCCGTCACGAGAATGCGAGCGCTGCTCGACCCCCCCACCCCCTTAGCGCTGCGGCGGAATTCCTGCCGCAGCGAAGGGGTTAAGCAAGAGCATAATCCAACACTCTAAGATCTCTATGCGTCCCAGAATAGAATGACTTCAGGAGTATTACATATTCATAATCCTTTTGAGTTTAGAAATGTACATTCATTCGAATGGAGTCTTTATAGAGCTACACACGGTAGAACGTAGTGCCACTACTGAACTCCGCTGTACTACTCTCTTCGGATCTTAGAGAGACAAGAACGGCTGGGAAAACATGGTAGCAAGTGGCCAACTAGACACACATTACTCCGCTTTTGGTAATGACCTTGAAAACACTGTACACGGTAGCTCGTGGCAGAACACTCACTGCGCTCCGCTACAAACTCCGAATCCAATCCCAACTGCGGTGACACATAGCCGCAACTACTATGCCCCAGTACAACAATCCGGATATGCAGGCGAAGAAGGAAATCGGTAATGCATGGTTGGCCGACATACAGCATTCCGATTTAACAGAATGCGGAGCTGCGCAACACCAACTCAACTCCTTGATGTGTCTGAGCAGGAAATCAGGGACGTCTTTGCAGGCCCCACTTGACAGGATTGGGAGGGCAGAACAAGGTGGAGGTCTCTTCAACTGGGTGGATGCTGCCCATACTCACAGAGTTCAGTATTCCCTTGATGATGTAGCAGATCCTCTCCCAGAAGCGTCAGCGGTGGTTGAAAGACCATGGGAGCAGGTTAGTCAAGCTGTAGGGTACCAGCCTGCATCTTAAACAGCACTTGATCGGTCTGAGGGGGACTGGATGAATCAACAGTTAGAGATGAAGCAGGAGAGCCTCACCCTGTGGTGGTGAATAATCCGAAGTCAGACCTTCGTTAAGGATCTAGTGTTGCAGATCTGTGAGTGGCAGCTAGAGAACACTGACCAGAAAGCAAGAATGAGATAGACTGAATTTGCCAGCAGAGAGTGAACTTCATCCATTCCGGAGAACTCTGAAGAGTCTGATCTGAGTGACAAGGGTAGTGAAGGGACTGTGCTCAGAAGATCAAAACGAGCTAGAGCACCCTGTTAAAGGTATTCTTCCCCTGAATGGACTTACTTTGCTGCAAATGACAGAGAGAGATAATTCTGGGATAATGGTGGCGATTCAACTGGAGCTTTACGGACTTGATCTTCAATTTGATGTTACTATTGAACTTCGTTTGCTGACAAGATTATGGTTTTTGAGACACCTAATCCTGGGCATGGCTGAACTTTCTTTTCTAGATGTGAGGATATATCCTTGTTTAGTTGATGAACTGAAACATTTCATCTTGGAAATGATTGTCAATGAACTTGAACCCTTCTTATAAGAGACATTTAAATAGAATTTTAGGTGAAGTAGGAAGAGTACCGAGGCCCGTGTTGCTGAAGGAGCATAGAGTTGTCCCTTAGAAGAACATGAAGTAGGGCTAGGTCTCATGAAGATTTGTAAATAATAAAGTTACTGCATTCTTTATGAGCTTTGGTTTTGCTGTTTGCACAAGTGGAGATTGACAGGGAAGACTCTGCAGCTGCTATTCTCCACCAACTGGTCTGACACTTAAAAAAGTAACAAAAGCTTACCTTTATTTCTAGTTGACGTAGGTACATAATAGTAAGTACATTGGTAGATATAATAGTAATATTAATTGGTTTACTCGTAGGACAATATTCACCTACATCCACTATATTGGAGGGTAAAGCTAAAGCCAAATCTAAATCATTGTACGTTACTGATAGTGATCATTATTTACTGATGATCAAGAATTACATGCAGATTTTCTAGAGGAAATTATTCTCTGAGTGCCTATACTAGACTTTATGAATATGTTGGCACTATGGAAGCAAGGGACAGCTATATCTGTATGCAATTACCTGCATCAGTGGCAAAAGGTATAAACTATCACTATATACCTTTAACGTATGGGGTCTTTTGTAGTATTCTGTTGAGACTTTTCTATAGACAGGGTTATTTCCAATATTATTATTCAAACCATGACTTAGTCCTCTCATAACGTCTTTGTTCAAGCATCTCAATAAACATGCATATTCTCAAATAGGTGATATAGCCAAATATATTTCAGCCCTGTTAACACATCAGACACTGCTTATGCACATAGACATAACTTAACTTGCCTATTATCATAGGTTGAAAAGATATTTTTTAACTCAGTGGAGGATAGATACACAGCAGTGGTATCCAATGCCACTTATTTAACAAAGATACCTAAATGGTCACAGGAAGAAATGGATCATCAGATATCAGTGAATACAGAAGTGTTGACCTTAGACTGTCAACATAAAGGAAAACTGTATGTGCAGAATTACAAGGACAAATTAGATGCTGTATTTGTAGAAAAGAGTGAATGTGACCATAGGTTTGAAACTAAAGCCAGGTGGGAATTATATTTAGATGGAGAGGATCCTCTAATTACTGGAGTTTCTTTCATTTGTGGAAAGAATGTTTACTCCAAGTTACCCAAGAGATGGTATGGTACATGCGATCTAGGTGTAGTTTTTCCCAAGATTTATCATGCAGAGAATTTTGATGATCTTGTGTAGGAACAGAGGACTAGGCCCAAATGAGGAGCTAGCGTTGGAGAAGTTGTAGGAGACATTTTTTGGTGCTATAGTCCCATCTGTAGACGTGATACTGAGTGATATTAGGATTTGAAAATTGCCCACTGCAGTGGACAAGCTATCTACTAGTACTCCAGGAGCTTTGCTACTTATAAATACTGAAATGGTTGCTATTAGGTCCATGGTTTTGAAGAATAGACTTGTGTTAGCCATCCTTCTCACAAGGGAGGGCGGAGTCTGTCAAATGTTGAAGGCTCAACAGTGCTCTACTTGCATTCCAGACAACAGTAAGGATTTAAAGCTTCCTGTGATTATTACTCTTTGCGCAATATCTATAGTTGTGTTCTTTAAGGTGTACCGAAGAGTAAAGGCAAGTAAGGGAGTGAAGAGAAAGAGAGCGGATGTAGAATTGGAGGAGAGTCAGAGCAAATACTATGATAACATAAAACGTCTGGAGGAACCTAAATAGAAAATTATGAAGACCACTTGGTTTTAGTCAACTTCATCTGATAAGAGAAAGTTATTTTGATGTGATTGCTGGATTCACCAACAAAGGTGGATTGGAATCACAGAAACATATTATACTTACGTGCATTTAGAATTTATTATGTTCAGTGTGCCCTAACAAAATTAATGAAGTGGAGTTTCCAACTGTAGTTTTGAATTGCTTCATTGTAGAGCGTTAAAGATTTATAAACGGGTGAGTATTAATGTGTAGGTTAATATGAAAATCTCAGGGCCTGATTTAGATCTTGGCAGGACTACTGCTGTGAAGTTTCCAAGTACCCCATCAAGCTGACTGAATCCCACCTGCCCGATTTAGATGTATGCATGCTGAATTTCCGTTCGTGTAGACAACGTTTTTTCCGTTGAGTAAATGATTTGCCGCTGCCAATGTGGCAGACTTCTCTGCTGACTAACATTACTCGGGAGCAATCAGGATTAACCCGGTGCAAAGTACTTCACTACGCTTGCGTAGTTTGCAAAGTTTGCGCTACTTCGCAGTATGCATATGCACGTAGCACAGTGCAAACACGCGCAGCATAGCTTTGCAGTCCTTTTTTTGCTTGTTTGTGGCCCTCAACGTCAAGTTGCCCACCACGAGCGAGCAAAATGATATCCCGGTGAGACTTTTTCCTCGTTACCGATCAGCAACATCAAGTAAAAATAAACCTCCGGGCGAGATTCTCAACGCGGGGAGGTCAGGTTTCTCATTGCGAGTGGTCGTGTATGCTTAGGACCGATCGCGATGAGAAACTCAAGTCCACGTTGAGAGAGCTGCTGCTCGAGTAAAAATCTACTTGAGCGGCGACCGTTTGCACTGTGCAAAATGCGGTTTGCAGTGATTGCACAGTGCGGACAAGCATCCGGCACTGTGCAATCAGTGCGAACAGCATTTCGCACAGTGCACTACACAGTTCGCGTAGCTACGCGTAGCTGGCGTAGTGCAAAGTGCACTTTGATTAGCTATGCATAGCGCTACTACGAGAACTATGCCCAGGGTTAATCAGGATGGCATTTTTGGCAAGCCTATTTATATTTCACAGTTGTGGTGGCCATGGTCTAGCGGCGGATTGCCAACAAAGTATATCTGTTGTGGGACTCTGTTAACATTGGACTATTCCTGTGGCTGTCAGATGGATGCTAGCATCTCACACCTGATGTGTTTGCCTATATGTTTGCACATGCATACCACACTATAAACCACATTCCATGTCAGACTGTAATCATTTGCCATTCCAGCATAGTACAACATTTTCCAGGAGAAGTTCTGTCAGAGTATTCAGGTTTGTGCTCCCTCTGTTTCTTGGCATTTTAAATTTTATTTTTCTTTCATTTGTGGGTTCAGAAATCCATTTAATTTAATTACAGTATAATGGCAGAGTGAGCATTGTCGGTCATGGTGGATAAAATTATAAGTGAAGAGGCACAATTGTTTGGAGTCCAAGTCCAAAATACAACAATTTCTTAGAAATGGCAAATGTGGTCCAGAATAGTTGACAGAGTGAATTCTGTAGTAAACCACCTGCACACACAAGAGGAAATTAGGAAGAGATGGAAGACCTGGGGGGAGAGTACATTCCCTGGTCTCTATTCATCACCTGGAGGCCCAGAGGACTGGTAGTTGTTCTCCCAATCCCCAATTACAACTCTTTCCCTGGGAGGAGACGGTCTTACAGTTCCTACATCCTGAAGGCTTGTCGGGAATCCTTGGGGTAGTAGAGACTGGTAAATTAGACTTTTCAATGTGTCACTAAACCTAATTGCCCTGTTTGCGTGGAAGTTACCTGTTGCTAATGTGTCTTGGGATCCCTCCATCAGTCCCAAGGCAGATTGGGCCAGGCCCTTACAGAGCTCTCGGAGATGAAGCAGTTGTAGAGGGAGCTCAATGTACAGATGGGGGATCTGAACTCCAATTTGGGCTCCCTGACTGGGGTGCTGCATGACAATTACACCCAAGTGTGCAGGGCTTTTCCAGCACCATCTTCCCCTTTCTGCGGCCCAACAACATCTGGGCCAACTACATATGTCTCAGCCACAGAAATGGAGGCCCTGCCACAATAGGCAACACTGCACCCACCTCAGTCACTGCAACTATGGATCTACCAGCTCCTGCAGGAGCAGCCATTCATCCCAACCACCAGGAGACAATGACAAGATAACTACCACCACCTAGAGACGCAAAATCCAAATTTCCTCCAGTTTGTGACTACCCTTCAGTCAGTGGACTATTTTCTGGCCACATTTACTTTTCTCATGCCAGTTGTATTTTCAACATTAGATTTCAAACAATTTTGTCTCTTCAATAATGGTTTCATTCTCCGTGACTGACTTTTTCATTTTGTGTTTGCCTTTTTCTTTTCATCTTGTTGTAGTTTATTTGGTTTTGTTTAATAAAAGCAAATCTAACAAAGTCAAAGATTAGTCTTTTAGTTCTTTTATGTATTTATTCATTTGTTTCCTCCCATCATACATTTTAAAATGTAAACAAACAAAGGATTCTTTATTTATGGATGAAATGCAAGTAGGTAATGTGTATCACAATTTTCTACCATGATAACAAAATACAAATTTCAAAAGCTCAACTAGTTTTTGATTACATTTGAAAAAGATTGGTCTGTCAAATTTTCCTTAAACGTAACAAACCATGCATAACACAAATACTCAGTGCCATTTTTACATTTCCACACCTTGCCACCAGGGAAGAAGGGGATACAATCAGAACAATCCGAATAAAAATATGATTTAATTATGTCATCAGCTGGAGCCAGATCTTCTGCCTCACAACAGGAATTGTGCAGCACTAACACCAATAGTATTTCATCCTAGCAGTACTCAATTTTGTTGCCATGGGATCATTCCAATACACTGTTGTAGTATCTTGGAGAATGTCACAACCAACTTTAAGTTGGTTATTCCTACAATGATGAGACACATCAACAGTTTCATACATGTAACACAAAATGAGCATTTTGCCAAGGGAGATTAGTATGCTTTGGATTGACTAAAACATGTGGTGAGAGCAATTCAAGTAACATATATTGGTTTGATGCCAATAATCAACAGAAAACAAGTCTAATGCAATTTTGAAAACTTCCATTCAATCACTGTGCAAGTTGTCTCAGTACCAGATATGTACACTCAAAGTCTGTGTGTGTCTTCTACAGGATCAACCCATGTTCCCTTTGTACTTCGCAACAGCAGCATAAAACTGCAAATGTTAAAATAAAGATGACATTGTGAAGGGTCCTAAAACAGATAAAAATAAAAAGGTTACTTAAATTACATTACTTAATATACACCTTACAAATGAATATACTTGAGGGCACATTTTCTAAGAACAATCAAAGATGAACAATGCAAAGGAACACAGTAGTGAATGTATCAAAACTTTGATCAACAGCCATCTTACCCTGGATGTCACTTTACTTGACCTTCTTAAAAAATCTCCTGCACAGACATCTGTCCTCGTTACATTAAAAGTTGGTTTGACATTTCATTCAATAAAATGCAAATATTTACTTACACTCATGTGAAGAAGTCGTCAACATCCTTATCCGGCTGCTCTTCATGGTCTTGTTCATCTGCATTGTATGAGATGTTCCATTGCAGGGCTACGTTGTTTAAAATGCAGCATGCCATGGTGATTTTACTCAGCTTATCAGGTGAGTAGAGGAGGGCTCCACCAGTCTTATCCATAAATCAAACTTTAACCTTTTGGAGCCCAAAGGCCCACTCCACTGCCCTCTTTGTTCTTCCTGGGGCCTCAATGAAGCAGACTTTTCCTGGCCTGGTTGGATTCTTCAGTGGTGTTAACTAACATGGTCGGTTAGGATAAGCTGAGTGTCCTATTTGGGATGAACAACAATTAGACAAAAAATGTAACACAATTTTAGATCTTTACACTTTACATTAACCAAACAATATAATGACAGATAGTACATACTAACAAGCCAGGCCCTCACCGGTCCAAGGTGTGACATTTGTAGGGGTATGCTACCATTCCGTAGTACAAAAGAATCAATGGTTGATCCAGGAAAACATGCACACATGCTTGTGATGTACAAATCTGGTAGCCAGACAACTTGCACATTGATTGGAAGTTCTTTCGATTGTGGGGCACTTGTTCTCTGGCTTGTGGTGGAACCAAAGCAATATGTGTGCCATCAATTGCTCAAACAACATATGGTAGGTGGCCCAGGGCATAACAATCTCTTTTCACATTGTCAATATCCTGTTTTGTAGGAAACTGAATGAAGTTGTTGATGTGTCTCATCATTGAAGAAATGACTTTTTGTAGCACGCCACTGAAAGTTAGTTGTGACAATCCACCAGATACTGTCATGGTGTATTAGAACAATCCTGTGGCCACAAAATGGAATACTGCTACTATTTTGACTATTGGTTTTATTGATGTGGGATTACTGTTTTGAGGTAGAAGATCTGGCAGCAGTTGATGACATAAATCAAGAATTGTTTGCCTGTTCAATCTGAATTTTTTTATTCTATCCCGTTCGTCCATGGTGGCAAGGTCTGGAAATGGTCGGAACACTTGAGGCTGTCATCTCCTTTTCTATTTAGTTTTCAATGCATAGTTATTTTTAATATATAATTATACAGAACTTTATTATGTTTAGTATACATTTTTATAAAACTTTACATTTATTACATGTGTAAATTGTTAGTTTAGTGACTGTGTAAATAATACATGGTTAATGGATTATTTACACATTCTTTTTTTTTTTTAAGTTTTGTCTGCAAAAATACTGTCAATGGCAGTATAAACACCACTGTGCAAATCTTGCATTGAACCACATTAAGGCACTATATTACATTTCTCTTTTTTGAAAAAACAAATGGATATCATCTTCAGTTTCTACATGCAAACAAAGTAGCCACCATTCTGAGTGGTGGTGATGCACTTTAGATGGCATAAACATACTATTCCACAATCTAACATGGAGGCTGACTAACCCTGCCATTAACACATTAGGAAATAGTTGTCCGCGGCAGAAGTTTAGCGCCTAGTGGGTGAGAAGCACCATGACAGACCTAGCCATAGACTAACGTGTGTGAAAGCAACGTAAGATAGCTAATGGATATGTCAGTCGCCATTAACAATAGCGTACGTTGTGCACATGTGCACAGTGTTTAAATAAAAGCTCACTGCCTCCTAACACTGCAGCCATTACCCACTTAACTTTAGCTTCTGTTTCTGACCTCCAGGAGCCACAATGCTAGGATGAGGAGGTGAAAGGTCCCCACCCCTCTCGTCATAGGAGATGGAGTTGCTGGCAATGTAGTTCCTGCACAAGCAGCTCTATGGGTTACCAGATGAACAGGTATATGTTTAAAATGTATTTGTAAATCTGTCAAACTGGATTTATTTTTAAAACACATGCTAGAATGTACCTTTCAGTTCTTGAGCGAAGTATAATTATTGAAGTGGTGTCATTTATTTTTAACATTACATAGAACTATTAGGGTGTGAATTTGTAAGCACTTTAAGGTTAGAGAAAACAACAACATTAGTATGTGGTGTGTGTTTTAGGCCCTCCATGTTCTTTGGTGTGTATTTTGAGATATATACATGGATATGTATGAGTTTCATGCAAAATGTAGAAATTCCACATAATTTAAATTTAGAAAATATATAATATTTTTTTTCAACTTTACATATACATGTAATTTTTTACATACCAAATACAAATGATGTCTGCTATGTGCACTACCACACAAATCAGTCAGCCTGGTTAAGGTGTCTCCTGACAGTCGTTTAGGAGCTATCAATTGCTCCCAGACACATTCAGAGTAGTTCACAGTCTTGTGTTCTTTGTCAAATGAGCACAAGGTCATGTTTTAATTTCAAGTTAAGAGAAGGCTGTGTCTATGTGACATCATGATCACCAGGTTGCAGGTAGCAGGGCCTGATAATGAGCAGTACTCAGTCAGATTTGTGGGCCAGGCTGGGGCTGAGCCACAGATTTGAACAACTGAAGCACTGAGGTATTTGACTCTTAGAAAAAATGATTGTATACTCAAAATTGGCGTTGTGAAGAAAATGGTGCTTCTGAATGTTTTTAAATTGAAGAAAAATGAAATGGAGAGTTATTATTTACACAAACAGTTTACATTTGTAGGCTCTCAGTCACCTGTATGAATATATCCCTTTCATACTAACACATGGTCATACAGCCCCAAAGACCATGCTCTCACTGACACACATGACAGCCCTTTCATTGTACCCTTAGTCATAGCAATTAGTTCCAACCATAGAACCTGCTCTATGGACATTAGGTTTCAAGCCAATGTAGCTGGGTGTGGGGGTCCATGGTTACAATGCGCAAGTTATTTGGACATCAGTATTGCATAACGATATTCACTGATGAGAAGAAGCTCTCTTCACATAAAATGTTGGAAACACCGGGCCTAGATTATGTCACTGGTCTGGATTATTGAATTTAGGATATGACAAGGGATAAGGGTAATCAACTGGTTAAAACAAAAGTATTATTTATTGTTTTATTTTGGCAGAATGAAAAAATGCATATATTGTGTAGCAACTCATGAATAAGTTTTGTCATTGAAGTAGTAAAATTGTGTTACATAAATACAGAGAAACAACAAGTCATAAAACAATAATTTTTTTCTTTAATTTCTTGTATCTATACACCTCAACGCCCATAAGAAAAAAAGCATTTGGACGGCTATCACCTAGAAGGTGTAGATGCTGGGGTTCTAAAAGCAGCGCAGCATTCATTGTCAGAAGAGGTGGGAGGACCTATGCACTGGACCAAGAAGTCATCAGAAGTCCAGCTCTGCAAGTTCTCCGATATTGGGAAGCGCGTGCGCCACAGCCTAAACCCCTAATGGCCTGAATACTTGTAGAGGCCAAAACAGAACTTGATGGGCAGTTGAGAGCCCAACAGCAGCAAGCAGCAAGTTTTGCACAAGGTGTATGATGATGTATTTTGTGTATGAATTTGTGGAAAAGGATAACACCTGATGTTTGTTCGCTACCAAAGGACTGGTTTCAGCAGGCACATTCTCGCCTAAACAGCAAATATATATCAGGTTGTTTGATGTTATAAGGGACAGTTGTACTGACAATTGTACCAAACAGGCCACTAGTCTTTATTGTGTCAGGTATGATGCTCCTACACTATTGTGAAAGATGTAAGGTTAGCCCTATTACAGGTGACATAGCATAACATACAGGTATGATACAGTGGATGTTCCAAATGTCAGATTGGTAAATTGTTTTTTTACACAAAGAGTGAGCAAGTGAGCTCAAAGAATAAATAGCTACATTTTAGATTTAAAACATACCCCAAATGTATTGTGATTACAAAATACTATTACATTCATTTTAAAAGTAATATATTTGCATGATGTCTTACTCCTTCACAATGTACATGTAAGCCAGTCTGTGTTTTGGTAAATAATTGTGCATACCATTTTAGGAAAAACACAGACAGGAATGTGTACACATTAGTGACAGAGTAATTGTTGGAAAATGAGGCAGTATCTGTGAGGCCTGCACAAATACCATGTCACATTTGTCCTTCACTGTGAACCAAACACCCTAGTGTAGCGCCTGACTCTAAGGTGCGCAGAAATAACACTCAATAATTGATTGTCCAGTCTGTACTTAGCTTTATAAAAGTAAGAGCACATTTATTAAACACACACACTACTTAATACCATGCCCCAATTTACAAATATACATACGTTGTTGGAATTACTTTGTGACCTTGCATAACATCTCCAACTCCCCCGCATGTGGGGTGGATCTAGTACCACCACTCCCATGTATGCACATCATCTTACCCTCTAATACAGTGGGTTGACACACTCTGGAGCACGGGTCCTGCACCCCCCAGCTGTAGAACAAAGGTTCTAGCCCAGGGAAAAATTAATTGCTGACTGAGCCGTTGAGGGGTTGTTTCTTTCAAGTCCCCATGAGATTTAGGGGGGGCACAGTCATCTTCGTGCTGGGGGAGACTGCCTTACTGCTGCAACTCCCCCTGCACCTTTTCATGCATTTGGAGGTGACCCCATACTCCTGGGGCCACCACATGCCACCAACAAGCCGGTTTCTTTCGGGGAGAGCAGCAATGTTGGCCTCCGGCCTCATCCTGACATCATTGGAGGGTCCAGCCCTACCCGAATCCCGAGGTAAGTTATGCAGCTCGGGGAGGCCACCCCGGCTGCTCATGCTGTCTTCGTGGACCCGGTCCCATCCAGGCCCATTGCACCTTCAGCTTTTGCCTTTTCGGGACCCCGGTCTCACCTGGGCACCCCGTCTTGCTTCCTGGTTGGTGAGCCACTCAGAGACCCCAGCCCTGGTGGCTCCCACCGGCTCCCCGTCTGGCCAGCACCCTTCTGTGCTGTCGTGGGAGCCAGCACCTCTCTTCTGGTCTGCGCGCTCCAGCAGGCAGGCATGGGGAATCCTGCTGGTCTTCCCGGACCTCAGGAGAGTGTCACGGCACTCCCCCACATTCTCCTTCATGTCGGGGCCCGGGGATGGCAAAGGTACTCCCCAACTTAGACTCTCCTCCTGGGGCTTAGAGATGGGGTCCAGAGCCCCTGAAGATTCTTCACGGGGACCGCGATGGTGCTCCCCAGCATTTCTTTGCCAGTGAGGGGGGCGGTTGCGTGATAGGTCGCTCCCCTCCCCATCTGCAACATCACCGGAGCCTGGAGTTGGGTGTCCTGGGCCCCCAAGCTTTTCTTTGAGTGGGGTGTGGTGGCGCACTCCCTCCAGGGCTGTCACTGGGGGCCAGGGTGGGCTCCTGGTGCCCTTTATGGGCACGTTCATGGGGAGCACGACAGCACTCCCTGTCTTAACTTCTTCCAGGGTCAGCCTTCGGAACCTGACCCGCCCGAGGGGCACAGCTAAGACCGGTGTTGGAGCCCTACAAGCTTCGTCGTCGGTCCCAGTAGAGGTCAAAGGTCGCCTACCTTCTGGGATGCAAATCTCAGCCCCCTGGGTACCGATCTGCACCATTTTTGCCTCTTCTTGCTCCTGGTGGCGTTCCCCAGCCACTGGGAGCACTGTCCTTTGCCCTCCTGGTCTCATGGAGGGTGGATTCAGCAGGGAGCTGCCTTCACTGGGTCCCTGCACCAGCCTTTCGCCTAGCTCTCTTCCTGGGCCTTTCTTCTTCTTGCGTTGACATTTCGGGATGACCCAAAAGCTGTACAAATATGACTTTGGACTCTGTAGAATACTTCTCACATAAGTTACAGTGGACCGGATTCTGTAAAGGCTGCTCCACAATCGATAATATTGTGGCCATGTCGTATCTGAACCAGCAAGCAAATGGCAAAAATAATAAACCAATCTTTGCATGCTTCATTGACTACTCAGCTGCCTTTGATGGAGTGCCTCGACACAAGCTTTGGAATAAGTTACGCAACTGGCATATCCCAGTAGGTCTTCTTAGCCCCATTATTTCATTTTACAGCAACACCTGGATCAAAGTGAAGCTAGCAGATAATACCACAACGAAGATGTGTTGGACAAACCGTGGCCTAAAACAGGGATGTGTCCTTGCCCCCACATTGTTTAATTTATACACGGCTGACTTGGGGAAGAAGCCTCAAAATGCCAGTCATGTAACACCTAAAATTGGAACCAACAAATTACAAATATTATAGTATGCAGATGACTTAGTGGTAATGGATCACACAAAAATCGGGCTACAAAGGGGCCTAGATGCCCTCAATATCTACAATGAAAGAAATTAACGTATAATAAATGCTCAAAAAACGAAAGTAGTTATTTTTGGACACTACCCAAAAAAGGCGCTATTGAAATGGCATGTTGTCAAAGAAATCATTGTCACAGCAAAATCCTACAACTACCTAGGGTGCTGGCTAAGTGACACAGGTAAAGCAACAATACATCTGCATAAAATGAAGGCTAAAGCACAGTCAAAAATGTATGCCCTATGCAAACTAAATGAGATAATGCAAAGCCCAACAACTGTTCCTATCAGGAAAGTAATACAAGCAAAAATCAGGGCAATTGCAGGTTATGCACAGCAGGCATTCCCGGGTAAAATGGAATCAATGTTAGACAAAGCACAATGACAGGCCTACAAACGTATTTTCAAACTGCCTAAATATACAAGCAACAGCCTAATTCGTTTGGAATTTGGTCTGAAGCAACAAAGTAAAGAATGTTTTGGAATGCACGTGAAATACTACTACCAAGTCCTAACAGCTCCAGCCGGAAGCCTAAAGAGCATGCTGAAGCCAATTTACGGGGTGTCAATTAACCCATGGCATCGTTACACAGAGGAAGCAGTGGAAACGCTGGGATTAGCAATGGAAAATTGGGATCAGGGGACGGTAAACTACCTGGCCATCAAACTATCAATTAATAAACAATGTTATCAACTGTCACATCGAAGCGATTTACCAGACTAGGCAACAGGAAGAGGTTCACCTTGGCTGATCAAATCGTTTGCCGGGAGTAAAATCCAGCCATATCTCAAGCAAGCTCTAGGAAAAAAAGCACTAAAAAACATTGTATGGGTCAGACTTGTGCCCCTCCCCATTAAAGAATTAAATCCCGGGTGGAGATCTCTAGAACATAAAATCATATGCAGAATCTGTGACTTTAAATTTGAATCTTTGCTACATTTGATTTGTTGTTGTCCCGGTATGTTGCAGTCCCGTCAGAACCTCCTAAAACAAATATGGCTGCGCAACGGGGTACGGACAGTGAACGAAGCAACTTCGGTTCCCTTTTCCTGCACTACACCACAGGTCTTGGCCAGATTTGGGAGATACATGGCTGAGTTGCGTCTTAGGCTTATGGAAGAAGAGCGGCCAGGCAACATAAAAGGCAACCTGGTCTGTTAAATAAGTATTCTCCAACAAGGCTGAACTGACAACCGCTTTTCAATTTATAAATGTACATAATATATCTTCTTACTCGGTATTCATACGGTTGTATGTAAACACATTGTTTTTTACAAGAATGTCTTTTTTTAAACAATTGTTCTAATTTGCTTTTAAAATTGCATGTAAGTTATATTGCAGATGATTTTAAGTAACTTTGCAATACAAAAAAATAAAATACAATACAGGCAGTGGACTTTAGTGCGTGTCTGGAATTTGTTGGCCCTAGGAAAGTGAAACTAGCCCATGTGCTACCCATTCTCATAGGAGAGTAATGGAGTGAAAACATTAAAGCACCTGACATTCCCTCAAATGTTTCTTCCCATTATAGAAAGCCTATTCCATGTCACCACCCAGTCCTGCATAAGTCCTGCCACACCATTCAATTTGTAGCTGATCCTGGGCTGCACACGCCAGGAATATTCCATGCGCAGCCCTAACACTTTTGCCCACGCATGTACACACGTGTCTGCATCCCCATGCTCTGTCAGCAGCGCAGTGGCTTACTCGTGCCAGAGGGACAGAAAATACACATGCAGTCCCTTTCATCATGAGTTCACTGTCGGTGAGTCCCAACTTATGAGGCTCTCCCACAGTAAAAACTCAACAAATAGGTGTTCAAAAAGCAAAAAACCCAGGCGGCTCAGATGGTTAGACCACCGTCTAATGGTAATACATACCCAAACCCATTTTTGAATGTCCTTTGTTATGTCCAGATGTTATATCAATGATGGAGAAAAATTGGATAGTTAAAGGAACTTTTGCAGATGGAATGTTCCATCACATATGTTGGAGTATCCGATCAGGAAAAATCGAAATCAGGCCAACCTCATGACTCATTAGGAAAATGTAGAAATTAATCACAGTGTAATCTGTTGCATAATATGAATCGCTTTTGAATTTTTCATGTACAAATTATATTTGAATCAGTGTATGTAATATTTACTGTTATGTTGCCTAACGTGAAATACATCATATTTTGTGCAACATTTTCACAATGATAAAACAAACAAGAAATGACTTGAGATATTTAGGAGTCAAATGAAAACATTTTTACTTTGAACTAAAGATGATAAGAAATGTATCAATAAATAAACACCAACAAAAAGCAAGTACTGAGTTCTACTCTGAACAGCAGCTATTTCAGCAGGCTAATAACCAATGAATTATTGACCATGTGATTGGATTTAATCCATCATTGTTTATTTCTTTTTCTTCAAAAGTTCCAACAGACACACAATACAAAATCTATTTATAAATATGTGAAACACCTAAAAAATGTTTAAGACAGACGTGCACATGGCAATAGACAAAAAATGTGAAGCATTCACACGATCTCTTGCATAACCAGACTCAAATATTCATCATGTCAAACAATCACGCCTTCAGACTTCCCAACACAACAAACGTGAAACAAAGAATACAAAAAGACATCAAATTTGGGCCTATGTCGTGGCCGACTTACAGACGTTCACGCTTCTGATTAAGTCACTTGAAGCTTTACTTTGAACTACTCAGATTCTCTGTTTGGTGCTGATGAAAATCGGACAAAGGGTCCGGCTCGAAACGTGTCGACCTTTTTTCTTGGGGCCCTATGTCTAAAAATGTTTGCATGTTGTTATGCTTTTGAATAGAAATGTATACACTTAATTAGGGAGGAATTGGTTCCAGATGTACTGATTCATGCCACGACATAGGCCCAAATTTGATGTCTTTTTGTGTTCTTTGTTTCACGTTTGTTGTGTTGGGAAGTCTGAAGGCGTGATTGTTTGACATGATGAATATTTGAGTCTTGTTATGCAAGAGATCATGTGAATGCTTCACATTTTTTGTCTATTGCCTTGTGCACATCTGTCTTAAATTTTTTTTAGGTGTTTCACATATTTATAAATAGATTTTGTATTGTGTGTCTGTTGGAACTTTTGAAGAAAAAGAAATAAACAATGATGGATTAAATCCAATCACATGGTTAATAATTTATTAGTTATTAGCCTGCTGAAATAGCTGCTGTTCAGAGTAGAACTCAGTACTTGCTTTTTGTTGGTGTTTATTTAGTATATAGACTCTGCTTTACTGAGGGTGAGTCAAAGCCTTTGTGTTGTTTTTTGAAGAAATGTATCAAGCCGCATGTATTTACTTATCCTATAGAATTAATTTGTTAATACACACAAAACATATTTCTTAATTTCTTCACCAGCATAGGTATATGCATAGTGTATGACACGTTGATAATGTATTTAAGTACTGATCCCATATCATTTTGAATTTATATTTCAAATATACTTTTGTTACTTGAGGTAAGTGTTATCATTGCGAAATGCCCAAACAAAGCACAGGCTTTCATTTAATACAAATATTGGTACATCATTGCAGTATTTGTGGACACACATTGATTTATATTTCACTTTTGTGAATAAATATAATGTAGCTCTTTTGACCTTGTACACACACTGTACAAAGGTATTTTTGGTTTGTATCCTTTTTGATGACATACGTTCACCATTCTAAATAACAAAGCTCAACCATTCAGAGGTGTTAAACAGTTCCTGGAGCAAAATAAAAATGGATGAGGCAAGTTCATAAATGATATACGTTCCATCATAATAAATTGCAAAACTGTGACCAAATGATTTCTGAAGATATTCCCTACATGCATGAGATATTTATAATACAGAACCAACGTTTGTGAGTCTTGAAGTAGGTGAAATCTGAAAACTTGGAAAATGTTTTGCGATCACAGTTCATGATCAGTTATATTCACACAGATACAACAAAACCTTTGTATATGTCTTTTTAGCATCATCAGGAGTAGGTGAAGGAGAAATTGGCCATGTAGGAGGGAGAAATTGGCCATGTAGGAGGGAAAGCAGCTGGTGACTGTGTTTCGACTGGTGAGGCTAAGAATACTGATGAATACAATGGCACAGAGGGTGAGGGGACCAGCGCAGAGGCCACCAGCCCTACATCTTTTTCGGAGCCTACACAAGCAACCATTCTCTAGTGGTGGCGGACCTTACAACAACTGTTCCACCTGCATCCATGTTCGCCACCCTGAGAACCATCTCCACCCTCCTTATTGCTCCCCCAAGTTGGCCAAACCAACCCCCCTAGAACAGCTAGGGTCTCCTTCCCCTGCAGGCACCATACCACACCCCTTGCCCCTGGTCCCCCAGCTGCTCTGAGTGAAGAGGATATAGACTTCCTATGCATCATCTCGCTAGGCCAGACTGCACTCCTGAAAGCCACCCAGACCCTTAGTTGCCAGATGCAACAAATGGTAGAATACCTAGAAGGCACTCATGGTGCTATGTATGGCCTGCAGAGATCTTTTACAGGACTAGCCTCCTCACTGACTGCAGCCTCCCAAGCAGCCCAACCTTGTGCCCCAACCCAAGCCCCTTCCCCATCCCATTTCCCAGTTCTCAGCCCTG